>NC_133517.1:57590000-58792500 GCF_049354715.1 Callithrix jacchus | reverse complement strand
CACAGGCAAGTGTGCAGAGGCAGGATGCCTTCCCTAGGGGGCACTTCCCATATCCAAAAGGCTGATGTCAATGGTCCCATTGACTCCCACGGAAAACCCACTCGTTCCTGCAAGGCCACCTCAAACATCAACTTTTCCCTTGGGTGTGATGGCTTCCAGCCTGCACCCCTGACACACACACCCCACCAGCAGCCTCCCTCAGGCTGAGATTCCTCTCTCCTCTGAACATCTGTTATCTTCATCCATCTCCATTGAGGTCACCTGTTTCTATGCACTGAGCTCTTTAGCTGAGCTGTGAGCTCCTGGTAACTGAGACCTTAATGTTTTCAGAAAATCCTAAAGCATTTAGCGGAGTGTCTGTGCATCACGAGAACTCAATGTGAGC
Source organism: Callithrix jacchus (assembly GCF_049354715.1). NCBI lineage: Eukaryota > Metazoa > Chordata > Mammalia > Primates > Cebidae > Callithrix > Callithrix jacchus. Next base: position 58,792,115 of record NC_133517.1, on the reverse strand, counting down.
TTTTTGACAGACTGACACATGGAAAGAATGAAGAAAGAGAAAACAAGAAGTCAGGCTTTGGGGACACACAGTCCCCCACCCCCAGTGTGCAAATCCCTGAGGGTCCATCAGTGGCTGTGCTGTATCCAAGCCTGTCCTTCATCTGCAGAATTGGTAATGGCAGGGCTCTTATGGGAGCTGCCATGTAATTAGAGCTCAATAAACACTATATCCTACCTCTCCCCATCATCGCTGCACCCTAACCCCTCACCGTGCTTGCTTCTCTGGATCTCCCTGCTTTATTCCTCGAATCTCCACACCTGGGGCAGTGCCCAATTTCCAAGGCCTGTGGGTTGTGTTAAGCTCAGACCAGGCTAAGCCCCACTGCATGGGTGGCTGGTATTGCTCAGAAAGGTAAAAAGCATTTCTGACAGCAGTCACCTTGGGAAGCACACCCAACAGGCTTATAGAAACTGTGTCTAAGAAGGTGATATGGTTTGCCTGTGTCTCTGCCCAAATCTCATCTTGACTTGTCGTTCCCATAATTCCTATGTATTGTGGGAGGAACCTCGTGGGAGATTCTTGATTTATGGGGGCAGTTTCCCACATACTGTTCTTGTGATAGGGAATAAGTCTCGCAAGATTTGATGGTTTTACAAGGGGAAACCCCTTTCACTGGGTTCTCATTCTGTCCTTGCCTGCTACCACGTAAGACATGTCTTTCACCTTCCACCATGATTGTGAGGCTTCCCCAGCCACGTGGAACTGTGAGTCCATTCACCTTCTGCCATGATTGTGAGGCTTCCCCAGCCATGTGGAATTGTGAGTCCATTCACCTTCCGCCATGATTGTGAGGCTTCCCCAGCCACGTGGAATTGTGAGTCCATTCACCTTCCGCCATGACTGTGAGGCTTCGCCAGCCACGTGGAATTGTGAATCCATTCACCTTCCGCCATGACTGTGAGGCTTCGCCAGCCACGTGGAATTGTGAGTCCATTCACCTTCCGCCATGATTGTGAGGCTTCCCCAGCCACGTGGAATTGTGAGTCCATTCACCTTCCGCCATGATTGTGAGGCTTCGCCAGCCACGTGGAATTGTGAGTCCATTCACCTTCCGCCATGACTGTGAGGCTTCGCCAGCCACGTGGAACTGTCAGTCCATTCACCTTCCGCCATGATTGTGAGGCCTCCCCAGCCACATGGAACTGCCAGTCCATTAAACCTCTTTCCTTTATAAATTATGCAGTCTTTTGCATGTCTTTATCAGCACGTGAAAACACACTAATACAGAAGGTATGAGCCTAATGGGTGAGCTCTGGGCAAGATGTTCCCTCCTGGCCTTAATACATTAGATAAAAATGTAAATTTTAAAAACCTTCACAGTCATCTTTATATAAACAGGTCCACCTATCATCTAATTCTATTTTGGAAAAGTAACAATTGCCCAAGTTCAATGCAAAATGAAAAAAGCTTCATGTAAACATTAATTACATAAATGTAGAAAGATTGTTGTTTCTCTTCAGACTGTGCAGGAGCATGTTGAGAGAATGACAGCCATGTCAGCTGTCACATCTTGCTGCCCACCCAGGCCAAGTCCCTTAATGAGCACTTTTTCTCCTAATGACACAGCCAGTGGTGACACCTTCCCCACTGCTGCAAGAAGTAAACTGGGCTGGAGAGCTAGGTGACCTGCAAGGTTCACACAGCTGCTGAGAAGTGGAGCAGTGCTTCAATCCCAGGTGCGTCCTCTTCCGAAGTCTGGGATCCTTCCAATTTGTGGAGGAGGAGGAGGACACCTGGCTTTGACCCATCTAACTACCTCACTTGACTGACAGGGAAACTGAGCCAGGGCTCCACGCTGAATAGGAAGTGAGGGCAAGTGAATCTCTGATATGGTTTGGCTGTGTCCCCACCCAAATCTCCTCTTGAATTGTAACTCCCACAATTCCTACATATCATGGGAGGAACCCAGTGGGAGGTGGTTGAATTATAGGGGAAGGTCTTTCCTGTGCTGTTCTCATGATAGTAAATGAGTCTCACAAGATCTGGTGGTTTTAAAAATGGGAGTTTCCCTACACAAGCTCTCTCTTTGCCTGCTGTCATTCATGTAAACTGTAACTTCCTCCTCCTTGCCTTCCACCGTGATTGTGGGTCTCCCCAGCCATGTGGAACTGCAAGTCCATTAAACTTCTTTCTTTTGTAAATTGCCCAGTCTCGGGTGTGTTTGTCAGCAGCGTAAGAACAGACTAATACAATTTCTCTCACCCAATGCACCTTCATGATGCCTTTCCCCATCTCATCTAGCCTTAAAATAAATTATTTGTAGAATATTAAGAATTCAAAAGGGTTATAGGAGGCACAGTTTTTTGAGAACCAAAGACTGAGGTTAACTAGTGGGTAAGCACAGGTTGGAGTCAGTGCTGAATGAGAAGAGGAGGCCACCCCCTTTCAGAACTGAGAATGTGAAGTCAATCCACAGCAAAATATATGGCACCATCCATGTCACTGAGCTACAGATTGTCCAGGCTAAGAGAGGCCATTCGTGGGATAAGGGCTGCCTCTGTCAGATGCCAGGACTCCATTCCCACCCAACCTCAGTGGTGAAAATCCCCAGAAGCAGGAAGCCCACTGGTCCCTGGAGCTACTTGCCCCATCTGTGGATGCCTGTGGCCCTCAGATTGTTATCCATGTGAACTAGTAAAAGGTGGTACCTGCTTAAGGGTTACAGTCCAACAAATGTGAGCTGACTTCCTATCCTGTCCCAGGTCCCTTGATGGGAACCAGGGACACAGAGTCAAGTCTGGCTTTCAGTTTTCTTTGCTGTGGGAACATGGCAGAGGATCAGGGAGTAACCCCAGCATGACTCTGCAGCCCTCAGAACGTACAGCATTGTTTCAAGAGCTGCACTTACTGGTGAATTAGACCCTTCCAGGGTATAAAATCTAGATAGGAAAACAGTGCTTAATTAAATTAAATACACTGACATATGATATTAAATAATAGCATGAATACATTAGAGACACAGTTGTTTCTTTTCACCCCTATTTTTTCTCACTTTTCTCAAGACTTAGCTCAAATATCATCTCCTTCAAGAAGCTCCCCAGGCTGGATCAGTTGCTTCTTCTCTGTGTTCCCTTGGCACTGGGCTTCCCCCTTATGGGGCTGTGATCACCTAATGGATTTATGTCTCTATATCTATGACTCCTGGCAGACAACAGACTCATCTCCATGTCCCTGAGGCCCAACTCAAGGCAGAACACGGTAGAACCTCAACCATGTTTGATGAACCGAATCCAACCCTTCATTCTTCAATATTCATTTCGAGCCCCTGAAAGTGATACAGTCTATCTTCTCTGTATGATGTTATAAACTAGGGACCAGTGTGGGCAAGCTGAGGAATCACAAAGATAAGAGAGTTTACTTACTCGGAGACCTTGCAAACCAGGAGGTCCGTCCCTGCCTTCTGGGCCTATTGGACCCTTTAGGGGGGAAAAAAAGGAAAAAGAGAGAGAAACGTAATGGTAAATGCAGGGCTCGATGGCATAGCTTAGGCTTTAGACTCTCACCCTCACTGGATCGTGTAATGCCAAACCATTCCGATGGGGAAACTGGGAGGTCCCATTCTCTCAAACCTCTAACACTTTAAAACATGGATATCTATCTGATCTGATTAACTATGTTTCACAGGATGTGAGCAACATAGTTTGTACTTTACACTGAGTACTGCGAGCATCCAATGGCTTGCTTTAGTAGTTTGCACGAAGCATGCAGAAAAGTATTGTCTGGAACTAAGTGTCTTTGATTCTAAGCCCAATGCCCTTTCCCTGTAGCTTGGGGGCTCAAAAAGAACTGGCACAGATTATCTGACTCTCAGGCAACAGTGATATGCAAAACATGATCACCTGGACAAATGAATGAAATTGCCTAGGAAAGATCAATTCCAATTAACCAAGGAACACTAGTGCAGGGAGGGGTTATACTGACCCCATTCAAATCCTGCCCGCTCATCCTGCCTCGATTCTGCCACATGAGCTCAGGCAAGTCACCTGGTGTCGTTAAACCTCAGTTATGTTATCTCTAAAGTGGGGATGTTACAACCACCTACTAAGCAGTTATGAATGGGTTCTAAGTCTGGGGCACAGCACCTGGGCCCCCAGATAGCACCCTGATTTATACCATTGAATGAGGCATACCACATGAGTGAGAAACTAAAACCCTAAGCTTAAGCTGTGATTCTGTCACCACTTCTGGGTGAATTTGGCCAGAAGTGTCCTCTCTGTACTTCAATTTCCCCATCTTCGATAAATATTATTTTCATAATTATCATACGAATAGCTACTGATGCTCAATTTTGCATAACTATACGTGACCAAGCTACATTTAGGTCCAAGGTCTTTTCTCTTAATAACATCATGTAAATGAATAAATAAATGGACAAACTGCAATAATTAAAGGTGTGGATCTCTCTTCCTAATGAGGAGATTCTATTGAGCTCAGGACACACAGAAAGAGAAGACCCTAAAGGCATGAGTTTAAGGTCAAGAGATGCCTGGCATTGATCTACATAGCTGGCCCTTTAATGAGTGGCCCCACCAGACATTGGTAAAACTATCAGAGCCTGTTTCATCTTGGAGAAAGGATGAAAGATGCCAGCATTTGAATACAGAATGCTGAACACTGTTTCCATTTAGAGAATGGGATATATTTTCCTCTCTCTGGGATTGCTGAACACAAACTCAAAATTTTCCATTCTCGACAGAAGTCACTGAAGCCAGCTTCTCAATTCAATTCAACCCAATGAATATTTAGAAAGCAACTGCTCTGCAGAAGGCCCCGAACTAGGTGCTGCCGGGATTCCAAAGCAGATAGAAGTGACAATTGATATTGGCATTGGGCTCAGTGAGGCTCCATGGTGCTCTGCTTCGGACAGCAGCTCATTTAACCTCACTGTGTGTTTACATAGGGGAAGATTCTACTGCAGATTTCCAAGTGAGGGGTGAATCGAATGCGGACTGGAGATTAAGCAATGTCACCAAAAACACAAAATTACTTGGGGAAAAATTTAGCCATGAAATCAGATGCTCTGGTTCCTAATCCCAAGTGCCTTCCATGACCCTGTTTCTCTAAGTTCATGCTGCGGCCAGGTTCACTTGAGTGGCCCCCCTGAATACCTGCCGTAGGGCTATCTCTACAAGCATGCATTAAGTCCCACCATGTGATAAGCCCTGTGGACTGCGAGATGGGAGAGACACTGGTCCTCACCTAAAGAATCTTACAGTACCAGACCTCTCATTACTGTCCTTCTCTTAATAAGGCCTTTAGTTAGGCTGTTTGCTTTTTGAACACTGCCAGGGGAACCTTATCACTAACATCATGTGTTGTACTGAATCTCATTCTGCCTAGGCTAGAGGACATCTTCAGAACCATGGGCTTCCCTGTTGGGCATCAGGCTAAAATAATCTGAATTTTGAAAGTAGGTAGGTTCGGCCAGGCATGGTAGCTCATGCCTGTAATCCCAGCACTTTGGGAGGCCAAGGCAAATGGATCACAAGGTCAGGAGTTCGACACTAGCCTAGCCAACATGGTGGAACCTCGTCTCTACTAAAAATACAAAAACTATCCAGGCGTGGTGGTGCACGCCTGCAGTCCCAGCTACTCAGGAGGCTGAGGCAGGAGAATTGCTTGAACTCAGGAGGCAGAAGTTGCAGTGAGCCGAGATCACACCACTGCATTCCAGCCTGGCAACAGAGCAAGACTCTGTCTGAAATAAAAAGAAAGAAAAAAAAGAAAGAAGGTAGGTTCAAGACCCTCCCCATGACCTATATGATGGACCCTATAAATGTTACAGGCAGGAGATTCCCATTCATCATCTAGAAATTGCAAAAGTTTACTTGTAGTTATTTCCTTTTTCACACAGCTGCTTCTTCAGACTCTGAGATTGCCTCCTGCGTTATTCCATCCCTGTATCTTCTGCCTTAGTATTTTGCTTGACATAAGGTATGTGGTCACAAACATTTGAGGTTTCTTCCTTGTCTCTCTCCCTCATTTGTTACAACAAAATCTACATAAAGGGTGAGGACTACCCATATATTTCCATCTCAGAAAGAGCCCAAGAAGGTTGAGTCATGATTAAGCAGGGCTAGCCACCTTTAGCTTCTTCTTCTTTAGTGGAGGTCACGAAGTAAAGTAATTCCCTTTTACGCAGCTCAGAGGAAGTATTGTACACTCTGGGGTGAAAAGAGTAGAGGCTGCATGGTGAGACCTGGGCTCCAGTTCAGTTCTGCTTCTCAATAGCTATTTGACTTGTGCAAACCACTCAATGTCCCTGCACCAATGTCTTCATTGGTAAAAGATGAAAAATAACATCTTCACCCTTGCAGACTAAATATGCATGTATTTGCATAAGAAAACATATTATAGTATAGACCTTCAATACTTGCGAATGATAGATACGAAATATACATGTATATATGCATAGAAAAGTAAACACACTGCATTGCACTATCTAGTTTAAATCTCTCAACAGTTACAATGTGGGCAGCTCTGGAAACTGAACCTGGAGAGGTCACAGAGAGACGTAAGTTAGATTTTCTGATCCAAAATCTCTGATACAAAATTATTTTAATTTTACTAGAATTAAACATCCCTTGAGTTTCTTCTATTTTTACCCCAGCAAAAACATATAAATGTATCCTAATAAAGAGCGGGCCTCAATAGCTTAATGTGAATCTGATTTATATTCAATTACAAGTCAGTGATTTTATTTCTTTCAATAAAATACAGTAACTTGAAAGCAACAGCAGCTCATTGCCAGAAGGAGCAACTTTAAAGCAGGAAGCCTGTGGAGTTTACCATATTCTTATTAATTAGCCTCAGTGTCGGAACTCACATCACAAAATAATCACAAGGGCCCTTCGGATGGCCTCTTCCAAAGTGGTTATTTACGTATCATTAAATTCTTAACAGAGGGAGAAAGCAAAGGCTGAAATGTCCCAGGCCACTGCAAAGTCAGAATTGAGCAGAAACATGGGAAAAGTGAGTGCACTTGAAGTGATTCAACTGGTACATAAGTGTCCAATTTTTTTGTTTTTTGTTTTTGTTTTTGTTTTTTCAGACAGAGTCTTGCTCTTGTTGCCCAGACTGGAGTGCAGTGGCACAATCTCAGTTCACTGTAACCTCCACCTCTGGGTTCAAGCTATTCTCCTGCCTCATCCTCCTGAGTAGCTGGGACTACAGATGCACACCACCACGCCTGGCTAGTTTTTGTATTTTTAGTAGAGATGGGGTTTTTAGCATGTTAGCCAGGCTGGTCTCAATCTCTTGACCTCATGATCCACCCGCCTTGGCCTCCCAAAGTGCTGGGATTACAGGCATGAGCCACCGAGCCTGGCCTCAATGTTTTTGTTCTACTTTATCTAAAAGGAAAATAAAACATCAGACTGAATCCCCAGAAACCCCCATCATGGCTCATTTGGGACTGCGGACGCTGAAGGCAGGGTCCCAGCACTTCAATCCCATTCCGCCCATGGCCAGCTGCATGATGTGCAGAGACTTATCCCACCTCCTCCAGGCTCAGTTTCTCCTATGTGAGATGTGACTGCAACAGCACCTCCCACTCAGGTGATGTGAAGGCTGAGATAATGCCATGCTCAGCCCTGGGAATGACTATGATCTTCCAAACCCAGAAGTGCGCAGAGCAAGCCCTCTGCAGAAGAGGGAAAACTTACGGGAATGCCTGGAGGCCCAGGGGGGCCTTGGTGACCTCTGGGTCCTGGAGCTCCCTGGCAACACAAGCCAAACACATGTTAATCATGACTTTTCCACCATATGATCAGGCCCAACAACACCCACAGCCCTTTCCTGACTCAAAGTTTCCTTTCTGAGCTCTCGATAGGGAGCTAAGGTATGGGAGTGGGCCTTGCTTTTCTGGCAGAAAGGCAACTGGAGTCTGAAAGGCTCCATCTGAGCTCAGCCTGAGATCACGGTTGTGGCTTTTCTGCTTCTGCTGTGACCTATATCCCCATTTGAAGAGGACGTGTGTACCTCTTACCTGTTCTCCTTTCAAGCCCTCTCGCTGCACCTGAGGGACAAACCAAACATTAGCAAAGGTGTTGGCATTTCCTCAACCACAGTCAACCTCTCTCAGCTCCACTAAAAACATTCATTCACAGGGCATGCGGTCATGCCGTGCCTCCTGACTTTTCTCTGATTCTGCCCTGTTTTTAGTGTTGAAAGCCTTCTCTCCATCCCATGTCCTTAGAAGAGTGCTGCCTTTGTCTTAGAGGTGAAGACTTCTCCAACAACCCAATTCCATCAGCACCTGCATCCACGATTCCAACCACTGGTGACTCACCACAGAGCCTGGTACCCCAGGCGGCCCCGCAGGTCCCACATCACCCTGCGCAGAAACAAGAAGAATGTCAGCGTAGTTACTGGTGCCGCCTTCTGCAGGGGCCACATCCCATTCCGAGGCTCATTCTTGCAAGCCCAGGGGAGCACACCCCTCCTTGAGCACCATCACATATATCTTTGTTTCACCCAGGCCTACTTTCTTGTGATATTCTCAAAGTTCTGGGTCTGATCCTCATCTCTGCCTCAGATCACAATCCTCCTTGTAAGCGGGAGTCTTATTTTCTATTTTGTGCGCATCCAACCCAGTGCCTAGATCTGGGTCATGTTGGTCATGTTCCATGAACACCTCATGGCCTTCACCAGCCTCTGCTGCCTGAGAGCAGCCTCCTAAGCCCCTGCCTGCATCAACCACTGTCTTTGCTCTCAGAGCTGTGGGGATATTTGTTGACATATCCCTTGTGCCAGGTTCATAGCTCTGCACAGTCAGCATTCAGTAAATATTTATCAAATAAATAACTAAAAATGTGGCACTGATCCTCATCTATTTTCATGAAGTCACTTTATACACAAGATTTGTCTCCTGCCTCCTCCTCCTTGGCCTCCAGGTCCCCTGGGCTACAATGGCTCTCTCCTGACCAGATGACCCAGGGTGTGCACTACATCTCGGTCCTAAATGAAGCATATTTGTCCATTGTGATAACAGAGAAATCTTTAATGCTGCTTCTACAGTGCCTTGTGGCTAAAGCAAGAAAAATACTTACAGCCAATGTCTCCACACATGACGTGGGGACATAACTTTTCCTTTTACCTAGAGCTTAGCCCAGGGAGCATGGGAAACATTCAAACACTGTTGTTAAATAAGCTCGTAAATGAATAAATAATTGCCAAATAAAGCTGAAGGCATCTCTTAGATCTTAAGGCTAGGGAGGAAGAGTGAATGGCTCAAGACACACCCTCAGTGCCTTGGGGATTATATTCCATGCATAGGAAATGTTTCTTCAGAAGCCAAATGGACATGTTCACAATGTGTCTTCCAGCTACACTGTCTCCCGTCCCTCCCCACGACTTGGAAAAATCACGTTGTTTTTCATAGCATCAAGTGTTTTTCTAAAAATCCCAATTAATCATGTTTTATGTCAAAAACCTCGAGTGCCAGTTTTCTTTATTGTATCTTCCTGTTTTTCACATATAAAAATTGAGCTCTGCCTCAGAAACGTTTCTCTATTTTGTTTTATTCTCTCCATGCTGCCACTACCCCTGCACACATGTGCACACACACCAGCACATGTTCTCACACACATGTGCTTACACACACACTGCATTTACCATTCTATGGCCTCTCCAGACACTTCCATGACATGAACGCATGAAAATCTCCATACACTCAGAACCTAGCGTGGAAATGTCACCATTTCTTCATGAGTGTCCTTCAACTCCTCCAAGTGGAGTTAGATTTCCCCTAGACTCCTGCAAACCTTATTCATATTTTGGTAATACAGGATTGTTAGAAGACATTCTGAGTTACACTGTGTGTGTGCGTGTGTGCATGTGTGTGTGTGTGTGTGTGTGTGTAAGGAGAGTGAGAGAGAGAACAGCTGAATAATGAATCTTTTGAGGTTCAAAGTCATGTCTTTTTTTATGACTACTTTGTGTCACTATTCCATTCACTTCTCTTGGTTTCATTGTTGTATTTATCATAATATTATATTACACCAAGGAAAGTGAGTTTCCAATAACAGTTATGAAATCAATTAATCAATACATGTTTTAATTACTTTCAACTCACCATATGAGCTCCAATGTGCCAACAAATTTGTTAGGAAAACTAAGACCCCAGTGTGCATCCCTAACAACTGTGTGTATACAGCTAACAGTTATTGGAGAGACTCTGCCTTCCAGGCTCTTCTCCAAGGACTGGACATGGATTCACTGTCATTCCCTATGATACTATCTTTCCTGCCTTAAAGATGAGGAAACTGGAGCACAGAGACACTGAGTGAATTGTTCAAGGTCAGGAGTCTAGTAAATAATGGGACCAAAAGTCTTCCCTAGAATCAATTTCTTCCCACAGTATGGGTGACACGTTTTTGTAAAGATCAGCTGTGGCCACCGCAGTGCCAGTCTCCGTGACGGGCTCCTGTGTTCCCTGCTTCCTGCACACACCCTTGTACAGGACTTCCCACACCATCCCTGTTCCTCTGTGTGACTGACAGGATTAGGTGATAGAAATGACTGTGGCTTCCATCTCAGGTGCCCTCCTTTCCCCCAGCCTTGAATCACTCACTGCTCACTTTCGAGAAGCGATTTCCCTTTCTGTGCACAGTACCATGGAGAAGCCCGTGTAAAAGGGAAGTAAACATCTCTGGCCAACAGCTGTCGAGAAGCTCGGGCCTGCTGGAGACCACATGAGTGAGCCTGGAAGTCGATCCTGCAGCCCCCGTGGACCCTTGAGATAAACTGTTAGTGTATCCCCACTGACGGCTTGACTGCACCTCAGGAGAGCCCATGAGGCAGAACAATGCAGCCATGCCAATCCCAGATTCCTGCCCTCAGACTCATGTCGGATCTGAAATGATTGTTTCCAACTGCTAAGTTTCAGGCTGATTTATTACACAGCAGCAGGTGATGAGTGCAGCCATGGACCCATTCCAATGAAACTGTTAAAAAGGCCCAAAAATGCATCCTGTGACACTTAAATCTGCAGTAAATCATCAAATGAACAGGCAGATAATACGAGAGGCCTTGGTGGATAATCAGATTCACTTTGGGTCTTGGGCAAGAAACTAATTTTCTAGACGTCTGTCTGTTATCTGTAAAATGAAACAGTTAAAAAACCAAACTTCTCTACAGTCCCAGTGACTTTCCCAAATTGTGACTCTCAAGGATGCGATCGCAGAATGAGATGAGCGGCGTCCTATGACCTGAGCCTCACTGGTTTCCTAATTATTTTTATGAAAACCCCCAAATCACACCATGGTCCTTGACCTTCTCCTCCCATTTCTGCTGCATTTATCATAATAAGAAATAATAACTCAGCAGTTCCCCTAATATGAAGGGAAAAACCAAATCTCTAAACAAGGTGGAAGGTTGGAACTTATAATACACAGACACACACAGACACACACACACACACACACACACACACACACACACACACACACGGCAGCAAGAAATAGAGTCATCACCTAGATCCAGACTTCAAGCCTCATTCCCTCTTCTTGACTTGAAATAAACTACTTTTTTTAAGACATAGCATCCCCTGTCAAGAAACTGCAAGAATATATTAAAATCTTGACACCAGGATAATACAACAATGTACATCTCAACTCTAAAAATACTTAGAAGGAGAGAGAATAATTAACTCAGCTAGCATTGAAGCCTGAGCGAGTTTGGAAGACATTAACATTCTCCAGCCCCCATCCTAAGCTGAGGTCTGTGTCAGCCATACTATTTATTTATTTATAAGATACCTTGTCTGCTTTCATAAGGAGTTGGAGCAGCCTTCTCCCATATTTAGAGCATATGCTGGGAACCAGTCTGAGTCAGACAATGACCTTCACCTGAACTCTGCCGTGAGCTGCTCCAAGAAGCAGTGATGCTGCTGGGCTCTCAGCCGTCTGGATTGGGCTGGATGTCCCCCGTCTCAGTCCCTGCTCTCTCCCCAGCTCTACTCCAACCTAATGCCTGATGCCTTCCTAAGGGCCTGTCTAGGAACCTGGAGGAATGTCATCCTCTTGTACTCAAACACAGGCTATGTCTCGTCACCCCTCCTGTGACAATCCAGAATACAACATGACACCTTCTCTTTTTCCCTCTTCATTACCCTCAGTGCTTAGGAAGCCTCTTTTCATGGATGCTTTTGTAGGCCCTTCACATTTTGCAAAGAATGTCTACATGCCACTGTTTCAGCTGAGATGCAGAAATTCTTAGCAGCAAATTGACTTCATTAAGCCTGGCAGATATTCTAAAATAGATACCCAATATCATAATATACAACCTTTATTTTGTTTTAAATATCTAGGACATTTTCAGGATTCTGATTCTGATTTTTAAAAATTTGCAAAATGCAGCAGAGAAGGAGAAAAGAAGAGGAAAAGAAAAGGAAGGAATTTTTATAAGATTCTTTATATTTATTCATAGCCTTCCTTAGTCCAAAAAGCATTGTAAATAGCATAAGATTTCAATATATCTAAATATTATATAATAGAACTTGTTTTGCTTGTTAAATGGACTGTTATTCCTAAATGTAGAAAAAAATCAACATGACAGCCAGCAGTGTCTTGTTTGTGAGTTCCTGCCACCCTGACCTCCACTCTGTGTGGGGTTTGTTCCCAGAGCTGCAACCCACGCTCTTTCCCTGGGCCTGATCTGCCAAGGGGGCAGTCCCTACACCTGCCTGCCCAGGGTGCAGAGCCCTCCCCACCCCAAGCTTGCTCACCTTCTCTCCCTGGGGTCCTGCCACACCAGGAGGGCCAGGCCTCCCCTGGAAAAAAAGAACGAAAAGGCGGATTATGACAGGCACTAGGGATACCGTGGTGGGGAAGGGGTGGTTGGAAGAGGTTGAAAGACAGCTGCAGCTCCTCTTTGTGGCTGGGCTTTTCTTCGGAAGCCAAAGTCCCTTTAGACCCAACTTTCTAGACTGTGCTTATTGCTAGAAAGTTCTTCCTCAAACTAACCTAAGCTCCTCATCTCCAAGCTTTCTCGTCTGCAGTTGCACTGGCTCTACAGCACGAATGACACATTTGGAGAAAACAAAGAACCCTTCCTAAGGGACATGAGGGCCTGGGCAGGAGGAAGCAGCAGCGAATAACCAGGACCTGGCCTGGCCCAGGGAGCAGAGAAGGCGAAGTGTGGTGGAGTCAAGGAAATCCTTAGAGGCACTGAGGACTGGTGAGTTGCCAGGCAAGAGGAAAAGGGCCGCCCGGACTCTGGCGAGGATTAGTTAGCGCCACAGAGAACCCAAAGTCCCAGAGAGCTGGTGCAAGGGATGCTGAAGACATATCCCTCCTGTTCTTCAATGTCCCTGCTGGGAAGCCTTCCACAAGCAGCCAGGAGACCGCTTAGGCTTTCCCAGCTCTTGCAGAAGTGGGGCATGGAAACGACCCCGGCAGTCACAGCACAGGGCAGTCCTTAGCCAGTGTCCTCTCAGACCCCAGGGAGGGCCTGGAGGGCAGCTGCACAATCAATCTCCATCCATGGACAGAGGGCCTTGTATAGCAAAGGATCCTAAGGACACAGACATGCACTCCAGGATGCATGCAAATATCCCTCACTTCCTCTTTACTCTCAGCAGCAAAGATCTGAGGGACCAAAACCCACGTGACAGCAGCGGCCCTCCGCAGGGCTGGCTTCCCCACACCCTGAGGCCCTCGCCAGCCGCCCCAGGCCACCTGCGTTGCATCTGTGTGCTGGGTTACTGTTTTTCCAAGCTCATCTATGGGAAGGATTACTTTCCCTCTTGGTCATCACCAAGTAGGGTATTTCCAGCTACAAGAGCCAGGACTGCCACCGAGACAGCGCAAGATGAATATTTTTAAGCAAATCAATAAATCGTGGTACATTCCTACCATAGACCATTAACTGATAATTTGAGTCAGGCCTTTGGTGAATATTTTTTTAAATGGTTCCATGTTTATGACAAAATGTTGAGGGAAGAAAAGCAAGATATAAAAAGTACAGTTCCAATTTGTTACATGACAATAAACACAAATCCAGATATTTGTGGGAGACGGAATGAACTCTAATTTATATTATTATTTATTGTAATTCATTGATATTGGATATAATTATGTACATATTATATCTATGATTTCATATTGTAGAAATATATTAATTGACAAATATGTTAAATGACGCTATGCAACATAGCATTTTATTGGCTTTAACATGAATGTATGACTTTAGGTTTTAATTTTTAAATTTAAATATGTAAATGTAGTTTATTTTGGAATAGATATATGTTCATATGGTTCAAAACTGAAGTGCATAAATATTTAAAGTCCCCTTCTGGGGGCAGCCAAGCAGCAAGGTTACCACTGTCTTGCTGATTCTCGCAGAGATGGTCTTTGTAAGTCATAGGTGCGTTTTCCCCCACACCATTCCACACAGTTCTTGATTTTCACTGAACCACGTGTCTTGCAGACCACTCACATCAGTCCATCCAGAGGTTCTTCACGAATGTCCTGAGCATCATAGCACTCCCTGTGTCCTTGCATCCTGATTTATTTAGCTAGCTCCACACTGAGGAGAATTGCGGCTGTTTTGAATCCTTCCCTCTGGGGACAAGACTGCAATGAGCACTGCTTACACACAAAACCTTGAAACTGTGTGCATGGTCAGAGGCCTTTACACTATGGTAGCACATCAGCTTACCTGATGTAAACTGGATTTCAAGTGGTCTATGCACTGGGATCCCTCTAGCTCTGGAGTTTGCAGAGTCAACCTACAGCCACACAGCTGGGGTCTGGTCCTAGCCTCCTGCAGCCTCCAGCTGAGCAAGGAGGAGGCCTAGGTTCTGAGGCTCCGTGGAGCTTTGTGTGGGGTCTGGTTGCCCCCATCCTAGCCCAACATGACCTCTGATGAAACCTAGCCCAACAGCGTCAGTACCCACCTACCTGCTGTCCTGCCACCCCAGGCTTCCCGGGGAATCCATCCAGGCCTCGCTCCCCCTGGCAAAAGGAAAATGGAGAAATAATGAGCAGGTAAGTGACCACAGGCAGTGGCCCAGTGCACATCCCCACAGTGACTGTCATGGACAAGGAGGGCGGGGAGAAGGGGCTGTCTGCACATGTGCACACATACATATGCATACATGCACGTGCACACACACACATGCACACACGCACACATACACACCAGACCTAGACAGGATGCGTACTGGAGGACAAGGAACATAGGTCAAAGGGCAGAACAACTGGATTCATCTCTCTGCTTTTCACTTTTCAAATCTGTGGCCACGTGGCTTCCGTGAGCCACACTGTCTCTTCATCTCACGATTCTTCATCGGGGTCAAAGCCATGGGGGAGTGGGGTCTGTAATGCAGTTCATAAAACTTCAGGCATATTTTATGCATCATTCATTTGTCCAGTAAACACGTACGAACACGCACCATGCCCCCAGTGCTCAAAATCAACGTCAGGGTGAATTGCTGGAGCGGGAAGCTACCATCTGCACTTTCATCTGTTTACACTCAGACGGAGCTGACTGAATCTCCTGCTCCTGTAGATCTTGAGCAAGTCACTTCACCTCTCTGAGAGCGTTTTGATTACTCATTATGGGGATGTTAGTAACCCCATCCTCAAAAGATACCTATGACTCTCAAAACAAAGAAAAAAAAAGGCCAGGTGCAGTTGCTCACACCTGTAATCCCTTTGGGAGACCAAGTAGGGTGGATCACCTGAGGTCAGGAGGTACAGATCAGTGTGGCCAACATGGTGTGAAAACCCATCTCTACAAAAGTTAGCTGGGTGTGGTGGCACGTGCCTGTAGTCCCAGGTGATTGGGAGGCTGAGGCACAAGAGTCGCTTGTACCCAGGAGACAGAGGCTGCAGAGAGTTATCATGCCACTGCCCTCCAGTCCTCTAGCCTGGGTGACAGAGTGAGACTCTGTCTCCAAAAGAAACAAAAGATACCCATGCCCAAGTCACCTGAGAACATCCCTGCTTAGGATAGGTACTGAATAAATGCCACAGTCATCCCCCAGCTGTGCCCTGGTTTTCTTGAGCCAATTCCCAGGTGCTGGTGTGTTCTAATCCTGGGTTAATTCAGACATGGTGTTCCCAGCTGGAGCCCCTCTTCCAGGTGGGCTGCAAGAACTCAGTTGGGCAGACACTCAAAAGGTGGGTTCACACTGGTCTGAACGGTCTCCCACCTGCACCCCAGCAGCCGTGGCTCTCCTCTTCATGCTGCTCAGACACAGCCACTTTGTTCCCGGTTTTGCCTTCCCTGCCTCCTGTTCCCGCCGCTGCCTCTGCTGCACCCTTCGGGGCTCAGATGCAGTGTCACCTCCTGACCTTTTCATCTAAACGAGAAGCTGTCGGCAGCGGCGGCACGGTCTCATTTTCTTCTTCCTCATCTCCCTTAATTCAATTTGCATCTATTATCCGTGCGCCGCACCTCCCCACTCACACGAGGACGGAAGGAGTGCGCACTCTTTCCGTTCTTGGGTTCCCGGAGCCTCAGTGTGGGCCCCGCTGACATTTACTGGATGACCGCGAGATCATACCTACAAATTCTGTTGAACTCTCTTTCTCTTTCTCTAGAATCTCATTTCCCAAGTGGTGATTTGTTTCTTTTTGAGGTTGGCGCCTCTCTTTCAGGATGCTGTTTTTCTTCCATGGGTCACAGGTGCCTGGTTTTCTGCCTGTGGCTGCTGTGGGTAGCCGCCCACTGGTGGACACCGATTCCATTCACTGCTGCTCCCTCTGGCGATGGCAGGGCCAGGAGGAACCTCTGGCAGGTGAGATGCAAGGAAGGTTTTCTTCCTTGTGTGGCTGCTCCTATCCCTCCGGGAGCTTGCTAGCTGCCTGAGGAGTGGGTCTTTCCTTCATCTGGAAACAAATACTGAGGCTTCCCACTACCCAGGATAGGCAGGGGACAGGGCAGGGGCTGCTTAGCTCTGCGTCTCCAAGTTCAGGAAACCAGTGAATCACTGACAGCTGCCCCAGTGTCCCTTCATTCCCCAAACTCATTGATGTGAACCTAGGGGTGTCCCGTCCCTCTCTGGGCTCTGCAGTTCGGTTTGCAGGCCCCTGGCCTTGCATCTATATAAACTTAATCCTACATGTTTTCTATCTTTCCGAAATTATTTTAGAATTCCAGAACATTGATGTACACGTGTATTTTCAAGCACAATTATACAATAATCTTTTTAAACGTTTTTCCTGGTGACTCACACCTGTAATCCCAACACTTTGGGAGGCCGAGGAAGGTGAATTGCCTGAGGTCAAGAGTTCAAGACCAGCCTGGTCAACACAGTGAAACCCTGTCTCTACTAAAAAATACAAAAGAATTAGCCAGGCATGGTGGCAGGTACCTGTAGTCCCAACTACTCAGGAGGCTGAGGCAGGAGAATTGCTTAAACCTTGGAGGCAGAGGTTGGTACTGAGCCAAGATTGCACTACTGCACTCCAGCCTGGGCAGCAGAGTGAGACTCTATCTCAGAAAAGATAAAAATAATAAAATAAAAGGTCTTTCCATCACACGACACTTGGGGCGAATGGTGAGAGGAGCTGCCTGGGTTTTGTCTCTGCCAAGTGATTCCACATCTGTCCCTACATCATCCCCTTCAAGCTCTGTGAGGTTGGCAGGCCCAAGCACCAAGAGATGAGGAAACTGAGGCACAGGAAGGTGAAGCCACTTAACCCCAGCTTGGTGTGCTGGCACTGGCACCAGAACAAGCCCTGCCATCCCTTCATCCTTGGTCTCTTTCTACTGCTTGGGATCGGGAGGGTCAGAGCAGAGTCTGTGGAGGAGCAGTCCTTCCAACTGTGGGGCACAGACTGGTGAGTGGACAAGAGTCTCCCATCCCAAGGAATCTCACCCTCCACCTCTAGATGAGGAAACAGAGCCGTAGGGGTGCACCTTGTCCAAGGGCACACAGAAACTCAGTGGTGGCACCAGGACTCAAATCAAGGTCTCCTGATTTTCAGTCCTGGGTGTGCTTCCTTGCAGCAGGCCACCCAACTACACAACACTGTCAGGAACATGGCTGTGCTTTGGTCAAGGAACAGGCCAAGGCGGACCTCTGGGCCAGAGGGACTCAGTGAGTTTGTAGCGCAGGAGCACAATTCCACGTATCATGTGAACACAGCTATGCAGCCACAACATGGGAAGGCCATCCCTTTCCCTAAGCCACTGCTGTCTGTAAAAGGTATAATTGCCCTGTTGACACTGCACAGGCATGCTCACTCCCAGAGAAAGAGAGAGAGCCAAAGCTGTCCGTCTTGCAGACAGGAGGTAGCCAGGACACAGCTTGTGCCCAGAGAGAGAAAGAGAGAAGGTGCTGGTCCTGAAGGCAGGAAGAGCCAGCCACGCAGCTGTGGGTCCTCTCAGCAGAGGAGCTGCTGGGCTAAGCAGCCGAGACAGCAGACAGCTGCCGATGGGAGAGCAGCGCAAGAGCCAGTGTAAGTGAGCTGCTGATGAGAGAGCTGATGAGTAAAACCACATTTCACCTGCCTCTGGCCCCTGCATGTTCTTTCAGCTATCTGCTCATCCACCCACTCCCCTCTGGCCTCAGCATGGGCTGGACCCTAACCCGGAGTAGGACATTTGGCATAGCCGGGGACCCGGCTCTCCCACAGGCCTCAGAGCAAGGCAAAGTGTGCCTGTTGCCCAAGTCCCCGTTTATTATTTCCCTGCACTTGCAGATCAAGATGAGTGGGTCTAGAGCCAAGATTTCCTCTGACTGCAACTCAGGACGGCTGCAGGTGCAGAGAGGGCCTGGCTGCACCTGGGGGCGGCAGTTGGCACTGCTGGTCGGCACATGACAGAGCGGCCAGGTGGATGTGGCTGCGGGCCTGATGGATGGGTGGTCATTATCAAGGGGCAGGAGGGATGAGAGAGGATAGATGAGGGAAGGAAATAAGCTGAGAACGAGAAGAATGGAGAACACTCAGAGACAGAGGGAGATGGAGACAGAGACTGAGTAACCCAGAAAAACAGAGATGGAGAGACAGAGGGAAAGAGAGGCATAAAAAGAGACAGAGACAAATGGAGAGACAGGAGGGAGATGAAGAGACAAAGGGAGAAGCAGAGGGACAGTTAGGCAGGCACTGCCTTCTTCCTAACATTCCTTCCTGCATTCCTAAGAGAAATGAAGCAATATTCCTTTTCTCTCTCCCTCTTTTTCTTCCTCTTTCTTTCTCTCCTTCTCTCCCTTTTTTACTTTTTAACATCCTAGTTCCTCACCTCTACTCAATACATTCCTCTGAATAAGTAAATAAATAAATAAATAAATAAATAAAAATGATAAAATTATTAACAGAAATTAACTACATTTTCCTGTGATATAATTCACCAGTTTATAGGTACCCCTCCACCAATAACAAAAAAAAAAAAAGAATCATCAAATAACCTAGTGATAAAAAAAAGAGACAGAGACAAATGGAGAGACAGGAGAGAGATAAAGAGACAAAGGGAGAAGCAGAGGGACAGTTAGGCAGGCACAGACATTCGATGCAGAGAGACTGAAAGAGACAAGGCAGAAGAGAGAATTTGATTCAGACACAGGAACAGGGTGAGAGACAGAAGATGCAGCATTCAGAGTGCGGTCTCAAACTGAAACACCCGCCACAGCATCTGAGACGGTGGTGGGACCATGCCGCAGTGTGGGGCTATCTGAGGCCACACTAGGGCGCCTGTGCCCCCGGCAGGCCCTCCACTCAGACCTCCTGCTGCTGCTTGGCTTTGCTGGCTTTGCTAGGGCTGCACCGGCCACACAGGTGCAGCTGAGTGCAGGCTTCGGCTCCTACAGACTGAATGAGACCCCCCAGCTCCCAGGTGGAGGGGGCGTGGGTAGTGGCCAACCGCATGATTCAGATCCAAACCCCGGCTCTCCCACACTCCAGCTGTGTGACCTTGGACCAGTTCCTTAGCAGCTCTGTCACTCAGTTTCTACAAATAAGGAGCATAATATTAATATTTACCCAGGAAAGCTGCCGTGAGGACCATGTGAGGTAATCGACGTGAAACACTAACACTGCCTGGCGCTTGGAAATTGGGCATGAGAAGCCGGTTAAGCCAAACAAAGGGTGACTGTGTGGATGGGCTTGAGGTAGGGGAAGAAAGACAAAAAGTAACTTGGAAGGGACCAGCAAGAGGGGAACAGCACAGGAGGGAAGGGACAGGAGCTGGGGACAGAAGGGCCAGGAGAGCAGTGAGGAGTAGCCAGACCTGGTTCAAATCCCGACTCTGTCAACGGCCAGCTGCCACCTGGAGAGAGGCTGCCCCTCTCTGGGGCTCCAGTTCCCCACCGGGGTGAGATAACAAAACACTAACCAGGGAAAACGTGGCTGCATGATGAGAACGCTAAGCTCTCTGTTCCCCACATCTGGAATCAATAGGGAAGTATAAGCTTGTGCAAATGAAAGAGGCCTGGACCTCTGCTCTGCGAACCAAGTGCTGAAACGGGCACTACCTCGATGGCATTTCAAGCAATCGCAGGGCATATGGTTCCCGTTTCCAGGAAGGAAAACCGCGTCTCCAGTCAGTGCACCACCCTGGCCCCACCCTGGCTGCAAAGTCCACTGAGCCCCTCCAGGCCAAGGCCACTTGCTGCGGTTCTGAGTTGCTGACAGCAGAGGGCGCTCCCACTCCACTGAAAGCAGAAAACCGCCCGCGGCCAGTGCCTGATGATTCTGAAACCTCGCTGTTGACAGGCACATCCAGAGCAGGAGGGAGACGTGGTCTTTCTTCTCCTTCTCCCTCACATACAATAAACCGTTCATGTAACATTGGTGCCAGAACTGAACGTATTGAGTACTTTCCCCAGAAACCAGCTGCAGCCCCTTCGTGCCTTTGATGAGCAGGATGGCCCATGCATCCTCAAGCTTCTTGAAGACAAAGCCTGAGCCCACCTGCGCAAATCCTCCCCAGAGTCGCCTAGCCCTCCGCCTCCATCCAATCCATTGTCTCTCTCATTGCCAAAATCGTCTCCCCAGAATCCACTTCTGGTCATCCCTCCTTTCCCAGCCCCCCATGGGGCCCATGGCCCGCAGGACCCACCCACCTCCTCAGCCTGGCAGCATGGGACCCTCTGCAAGTGTCTGGCTTACTCTCAGCCACAGCCGCAGTTCTATGGGACTGTTCTTTCCTGCCTGAGCCTGCCCCCAGCTTGGCCACAGGATCACCTCTTTCTAGAAAGCCCACCTTCCAGTCTCCTCTCCGCCAACCAACATCAGGAGGCAGCAGAGGGCGGTGGGAGGGTGGGCACTCTGGGGAGACCTGAGGTGCTACTCTCTCCTGTAACCCCAGGACCTTTGACAAGTACTGAAACCCCAGCAATCACAATGCACTTGTTTGTTAAACAGGAATTGGTAAAGTACCCTTCATTTGTTGTTTTCTGGTTCAAATTTGTGAGATAATGTAGGTGAAATTCCAGGTGCTTAGACCACCACCCATGGTATGGAATGCCATTATGGCCAGGCGTGGTGGCTCAGACCTGTAATCCCAGCACTTTGGGAGGTCGAGGTGGGAGTTTGCGACCAGCCTGGCCAACACAGTGAAACCCTATCTCTACTAAAAATACAAAAAAATTAGCTGGGCATGGTGGTGGGTGCCTGTAATCACAGCTACTCGGGAGGCTGAGGCAGGAGAACTGCTTGAACTCAGGAGGCGGAGGTTGCGGTGAGCTGAAATTGCACCATTGCACTCCAGCCTGGGCAACAGAGTGAGACTCCATTCCAGAGAGAGAGAGAGAGAGAGAGAGAGAGAGAGAGATTGCCATTCACCATTACAACCCAACTCAAATGCTACCTCCCCCATGAAGACTGTCCTATCTCCTGTCTCTGCAGCCCCTCCAGAAATGGCTTCTCTTTCTTCTGCAATCCAGTTTCCACCTCCTCTCTTCCCCTCTCCCAACACGTAGCCTCTCCCTGTCCTATACTCTGCAAGGCTCACCCCCTCCCAGGCTGTGCATTGAGGAGGGAAGGCCTGGATGTCATCTGCCTCCTTCTCTTGCAGGGTCTGGGGTGCGCTGATGCTCATAACATGAACGGATGCAGGCACTGTACTGACCGATAGAACTTAGCTTTTCAACCGTAAGCCCCTACTGCACTCAGACCACACAACTGTCCTCAGGAGAGGAAGATGAATGAAACAGTCTTCAGGCAGCCCGCACCCACCCAATCATGTTACTGTGCTCACAACAAAGGAATCCACGCCCTCACCCTGTGGTCTCCCTGGGAAGGGGGAAGATGGCATCTTAGAAGCTGAGAGCCATCCTGGGTACCCCCAACTAGACGCCTCCACACGAATGATGCCCATTCCCAGGGACCTCCACCCAAAGGACTGCCTTGTCCTCATGGTGGGGACCCCACCACCATCCTGTTCTAGGAGCAGCACATCCTTAGGTGCCTCGGGATGTCCTGGAGTTACCCAGGGACTTGGAACCTGAGATCTCAAGCTGCCAAATATCTGCTCCATAGAGGCAATGGGGGAAGATGAATGTGGGCATATCTAGGCACCCAGCACACAGCGGGTACCCAGTAAATACTGATCACAGTCACACTTAGTGGGTGACACTGCCAGCCCCTCAAGAGCAACACGAATTGGGGATGAGACTTATTGATGGCTTTTTATAAGGCCAAGTTGGGAGTCAAAATGGAAAAGAAAGAGGTGTCCATGTCTGCAGGGTGGATTGTGGCTTCAGTCCCTTCAAAACACCAACTCCCCTCTGTTAATTGCTAAGGGAGTTTGTACCAGGTGTCAAGACCTTTACTTGCTCTCATGACTCACTGGATCCTTAGAGCCACTGGCCCGGAGAGGCATCACCATCCTGAAATGTCAAATACAGACATGGAGGCCAGCGAGGTCCAAAGCTTGTCTAAGGTCCCTGCACTGGTGGAGGCTCAGCCAGGGTGAGAGCCTAGTTCCTCCGATTCCAAGGCTGGCACTCTTCCCATTTATGAAGACTCCCTGGCTCTGAGCCCTGTGGGACTTCTGGGGAGCCTCAGGGCTGGAATGTTAGCCACCAAACATTGTCTGGGGGACATGGTTTTCTAGAAGGAAACAGGGGCCTCCGCGCCCGGTTCTTGGCCTTTTTCCTGAGCAGACTCCTCTCTGTACCTGGCTGGATTCACCTTATGATTTGCCCAGCAGCCCCTGGACCGCCCACTCGGGCTCTGCCACCTGGACCTACTCGCACCTCCAGAGCCTTCGATCACCTCGCTGTGCCTATAGAGACATGATCTGGAAAACCCCCAAATGAAGCGCTGTCTCCCTGCTTTACAGAGAAGCCCTGGGGATGTTAGAAGGTGGCCTCAATGCTGGACAATGGTGGCTCTCTCTGCTAACGTGGAGCTGGGGCACTGTCCCACCCCATGCCAGGCAAGACCAGGCAGCTGGAAGGACTTTTTCCAAGGGAAGATGGAAACCTTCTTCTTGCTGATATAAGAAATCAGAGAGGTTCCTGAAAAAATAAACTGTAAGCACCTACCAAAAAAACGAGAGCTGAAAAGGGCATATGGCATCATGTGACCCAGGTTCTTCCTTGGACAAGTGGGGAAACAGAGGCACAGAGAGAAGCCAACTCTCCTCCAAGTCACTGGCATATAAGCAAGGGCGTCGGAGCCAGCACAAAGCTGATCTTCAGAGCTGCGAGCTCATCCTTGCCTTTTCTCTGTGTCTGCTTCTCTTTCTCTCTCTCCTCAACCCCATATATAAAGCACATGCTGCCCAGAACTAAGCTTTTCGTTAGTATTAACTCATGGAATCCTCATCATATGCATATGAAGTAGATAAAATCACTCTCTGCAGTGAAGAAACCTGGGACTCAGAGGTTAAATAATTCTGCACAGAACACACGGCTGGCAGAGTCCAGAGCTAGGATTCAATACAGGCTCCAGGATCACAAGGCAGGGCCTCTCCAGCCATGACTGTGTCACCTGGTGCAAGCTGCAGGGACTCAGAGGCTGAGGAGGGCATGGCTGAGGTTCCTCCCTGCACCTCACCAGGGGGTGGTCCTCCCTTCCTGAGCTTACTCTAAAGGACCCTCCTGCAGCAGGTAGAGCTATGGCCAGACAGGAAAGGAGATGGTCTAGGGGAAGCAGGCCCATGTTGTGCATTTCCAGCGACACTTCAGGCCTGGTAAGCCACAGCTGGGAAGGCCCAGATGGGGAATGAGGAGTTTCTGGCTCCTGCTTGCTTTCTAACAGGCCATAGGGCGCCGGGAAACCCATGGCCTCTGAGCTCAGTCTCCCCACTTCACAATCAGGAGAGCTCCCGCAGCTCCTCTATAGTCCTTTCCAAGTCTGATAATTTAGGATTTTGATGCGACTGGTGTTTCTTGATGGAACAAAAGTCTTAAAGCAAGGCTTCAAAAGCTTGCTGGAAAAGGGTCCAAGTCTCCATGGGAAAAAGCCTGTTGCTTCCAACAGTGTTTTGGCAAAATAAAACACTGAGCATGTCCAGACTGGACTTCTCCTGAAGCGAGTGGGGAAAGAAAGAAATGTGTGTGAATGTGTCTGTTATGGGCCCAACACTGTCTGTTATGCACCTTCCAACTGGCTTCAGAGAAGACATGAATATTTCCATCCTGCTGGTGAGAAAACAGGCTCCCGCAGCTGCAGCAGCTGCCCCAGTAGCAGACCTGGCCCCCCAGGGCCTGCAGAGAGCTCTTCGCTTTTTTGGGAAAGCCGACTGCACCCCACCTCCGAAGCTCAGCTGAAGCCCCCGCAGCCTCCAGGAAGCACAGAATCATGATGGGATGGAGACGGTTCCCGCTGAGCCCTCGGTGAGCGTTTTCTCCCTCTGACACTTCCTGGCTAATGTGGTGTGGTCCATGCAGCTTCCTGCTGGCTGTCTCCTCCACTCGTAGGCTTCCTCTAAGCCTGGGCCCCACAGCACATCCTCCAAACCCACCCGCACATCGCCAGAAAGCCCCAGTCCACACACCTGTGAGCGAAGGCCCTCTCCACGCTGAGTTCCATCTTGTTCCTGCACCATCTCTCACCTGGACTCAGGGCTCACCCATGCATCCACAGAGGACCGGTTACGGACTGTGTTGCAGGAACCAGCTCAGGCAGGGAAGACTCGACGTGAATAAGGCGGGTTACCTTAAAGAATCCAAGGGCCTACACACGCGTGGGGGTGGGTGACTGAAAAGCAAACGAATGCCATGTGGGTGACCAAGATTACCAGGGTGAAAAGTAGGTGGTTCTAGCAGCACAGAAGCTGAGGCTCTGGGACAAGCCAGGGAAACCCAGGAAGACTTCGGAGCGAAAGATGCTTGAGCAAATGGTGTTTCCGAAAAGAAGATTTCTATGCAAATCTCTGTGGCTGGATGGCTGGGTGGGAGGGCACGCAACTGAAGCAATGAATAGATACGGGGATGGACACGTCCGTTCGCCTTTTCACATATTTCTAATCAAACTGCAGGCTCCTTAGGTCAGAAATCATGCTTATAGCTTTCGGATTCTTTAGTTTTAGCAGCCAGGCATGGTGGTGCAAGCCTGTAGTCCCAGCTACTCAGGAGAGGCTGAGGCAGAAGAATCACTTGAACCTGGAAGGCGGAGATTGCAGTGAGCTAAGATCATGCCATTGCACTCCAGCCTGGGTGATAGAATGAGATTTCGTCTCAGAAATAAATAAATAAATAAAATAAAAAATAACAACAAAAACCCTGTAGTTTTAGATTTCTTCAGAGTTTCTTCCTGAGGCAGAGGGCCCTGCAGTGCCTGCTGTGCCTCTGCGAAGCCTGGGTGCTGCATGTGGCCTGGCTGCAGCTGCTGAGGCTGGGGACAAGCCCCCAAATTAAAATAGATGTGTTCTTTAACAACAAACAAACAAAAGTTCCTTTTGCACTTCAGTGCTGTGTGACTTACACCCACTCCTGGACGCACAGAACAGCGAACCCAGATGAGGCAAACAAGCCTCCAGGAGCAGAACCACCATGGGCCCCTGAGTGGCCTCCCCCTGGCAGACTCGGCCCAGCCCCAGGATTCAGGCAAGTCTGTCTGGGGAGCACTTTCCCAGGCTGATCCCAGCTTCCGGCTGCCCCCCACCCAGGCACCACATTGGTACTGGATCTGGTTCTGATGACCGATGCGCTAGGGACCTTTGGCTTCCATATCCCCTTCACATACAGCTGCCTCTTGTCTTGATGCAACTGGGCTCTGCCTGTGCTGCTGTCCTTTGGGGGTTCCCAGGCCACGGATTCATCCATTGTCCTTACAGGGGATCTGGGCTTAGGGCATGGGATTTGAAGGAGTCATCTCTTATTCACTTATTTAGCAAACGAATCTCAAAGGCCCCCTCTGCCCCGGCTGGACAGTAAGCACTGTGCACCTGCAGCCGGCTGTGGAGTTGTCTTCGTAAATATCCACCACATGTTGGCAGGTGTTGCCCGCTAAACCCCTGGGACCCTGATGGAGGGCCTGTGCCTCAGGCCTCTCTAGACACGGCCTGCACTGGGCACTCTGCAGGTGCTGCGGGAAGACTGGATGCCTGGAAGCTCGTTTCAGACTCCAGGCCAGGGACAGGCTCCACCTCTGACTGCACCCTCAGCTGACAGCCAGTGTGGACCCCGCATGCTGGGTCTCCCACCTGAATCACTGCTGAGCCAGTCACACACATTGGAAGTGAGTCTCAACCTTCTTCTGGCTTCTACAGCCCAGCCCTGCCGTGGGGAAGTTCCACAAACCCCACTCACTGCTGCACAGGATTGAAATAAGACCCCTGCTTGCTGGAGCACCGGAGCTGCACAGCAGCCCATGCTTCTGTGTGCCCAGAGCCTCCGTTACTCCAAAGGCCACATTTATGTCCTCACAATGTGAAGGAAGGAGCAGAGGGCTCACAGAGAAAGCAAACAAATGACCAGCAAACAAATCTACAGAAACAAGTGAAAACTCTCAGAAGGACCAACAAATGCAAATCCTAATGACCAGGGTAGGAGGTAGGGGTTTTTGCTTATTAAAGCTAAAATGATTAAAATTTAATATACAAACAAACAGAAATCATGTCTGGGAGCCTGCGCTGGGGATCGAGGCCAGTCCCTGCCTCCCTGAATGAAAAGGAACCTTTCGGAAAGCAATGTGAGCGTGGGCGGGCGTTCAGAGCCACAGGCAGGTTCATTTGCTTTAACCAGTAATTTCACTTCTGGGAAAGCAGCCTAAAGAAATAATCATACATTTGAAAATAAATAAATAAACCTGTAAGTTTAAAAATGTCCACCAAAGCATTCCCTTTTTTTTTTTTTGATACTGAGTCTCACTCCGTCGCCTAGGATGGAGTGCAGTGGTATGAGCTCGGCTTACTGCAACCTCCACCTCCTGGGTTCCAGAAGTTCTCCTGCCTTAGCGTCCCAAGTAGTTGGGACTACAGGTGAATGCCACAATGCCCAGCTGATTTTTTGTATTTTTAGTAGAGACAGCGTTTCACTGTGTTAGCCAGATGGTCTCAATCTCCTGACCACCTGATCTACCTGCCTTGGCCTCCCAAAGTGCTGGGATTACAGGCGTGAGCCACAGCACTGGGCAGCACTGTTTTTAAAAGTGAAAAACTGGCAAAGATTGTAAGTGGTCAATATCTGGACAATGGGTACCTGAATTATGGTTTATTCACTCAATGGAACGCTGTGCAGTCACTTAAAACAAGCTCTAAACACTCCATGGCAGCACGGAGAAGTCTGCATGTCAGAACAGCAAACAGGACACACCATGGAATATAGGGTGCGTGGCTGTGGAAGGAGACTTCCTGTGTGTGAGGATCTTCAGGAGAACTATGCCTCCGTGTCCACTGCAGTTGTATCAGGATGGCAGGATTATAGGCTATGTTTCACTGTTTTTCAAGTATGTTAAACTTAAATGAAGGATAAAGAACAAGTCCCTATAGAACAAGAGAGTCACATCCTGCAGGAAGACAGGATGGGGCAGACTCCAACGGAGCACCTCAAACATGGGCTGGGAGAGAGGGCCTAGCCCCAGCTCTGGGGATCCATTGCTCCAGATCAAAAGGAACTCAGCGAATGGGCCTGGGAGGAGAGGACTGAAAATTCAGCACCAGCTGCCGTTTGGGAAGGTGGAGCTGGGTTGGGATTTACAGTGCTTGGGCAGCGACCCCCACTCCCCAGTGGAACCTCAAGCCAGCAACAACAGCAGCACACGTGGCGAAATCTGATCGGAGGACTCGTCCACTCTTACCTGGCAGCGGTCACAAACGGCCTCTGCCTGGCCTCCATCGGTTGCCATGGTAATCTACATCCAAGAGCCCGAGTGTAGGCCAGTTCACAACACTTGGTGACTGTGGCTCAAATGCAGGTCACCAAGGCCACTCCTGTCACCCCTCACCCTCCCTTTTGTTTGCGAGCCCAGGTAGCTGAGGAGCAGAGAAGTTATGCAGCTTGCCAAGTAAGATGCCAGTCCTCTGAGGCAGCAATAGGGACTCTGGAGTCCAATCCAGGGCTCTCTTAAAACCTGTCTGGTCTGGAAACCCTAAACTCTGCCTTGGTGCAGAGAATGACAATACCTGCAGGTACCGAGACCACAGCCTTCCCAGCACAGCTTACATTTAGGGTAGGAAATTAACACACTCTCTGTGCCAGCCCTTGCCTGCCACATGCACACACATGCACAAACATGTACACATGCAATATACATGTACACACAGGCATGCATGCGCTCACACACAAGCATACACAAAGCAGATGGTCCCAGGCACCTTCTCCCTCTTTTCTGTGGAAAGCCATATTGATAAAAGAGCACAGACTGTAAATACCTTTTCTCCTCGAGTTCCCCTTTCACCTCGTTCTCCTTGGAGACCCTGCGGGTGGGGGGGGAAGAGCAGTGACCCAACATCTTAGTCTGGCTTGTCTGTGCTCACCATGGGAGGGTCTGTGGAGAAACTGCCTGGCACTTCCAGCCCAGGGTGGCAGGGATGGTGACAGTGAAGACCCCGTCTCCCTGTGTGTTCTAAGGCCATAAAGCAGTCACTGTGTGATCTGGGCCTAGGCAGCAGAGGCAGGCCACTTCCAGAGTGAGACCTGAGTTCCTGGGCTTGTCCCTTAGCTTAGGCTATCCAGGTCCTCATGGTCATAGTTTGGGACATAGCCTGGCTCCTGAGCTCAAGTGGCCAAGGACAGAAATGTAGCTTCAGAGTCAGTTTCCCCCAGCATACCACGCCTGTGATGCCTCATGACCCTGGTTCCCAGGAAGGGGTCCCAACATTGAATCAAAGAATGGCTCCTTTAAGACAGTGCCCCTCCTCCCTCAGGGATAGGGTCACTGTCTATCCCTATTGCTCAACCCACCTTTGTCTAGAGCAACACCCAGACCCTGTGCTGTGGACTCCCTGCCCCTCTGTGTGTAGACTAGGTGGGAACGTCAGCCAGGATGTGGGGTTCTCTGGGTGCAGGATCTAAAACATGATACCCCTGACTCACCCCACTCCATTGTCCATGGTCACTCAATCCTCTTACCATGCTTTACTTTGTTAATAGTACTCAGCCCTGGATGCTGCATTTTCTGCCTCCCTCAAGTAGAATGGAAGCCCCACCAGGGCAGTTCCTTCAATATGGTATCCCCAGAGTCTAAAACAGAGCCCGTCACATGGTAGGCACTCACACGCATTTGTTGAATGAATGACTGACTCAGTGAGTGACTGTGTCGATCCCTCATCTAGCACAGGAACCTTGGAGGGGTTGTGTCTGAGGGCTACTGCCCCACTCTGAGAAGCCGAAGGCGCAGCAGTGCATGTCCTGCTCTTCCTAGGTGCACAAATCACCCAGTGAGGCGCTGGGGCCACCCATACGAGCTGATGAAAGCATAGCTCCTCCTAGGCAGTGGCCTGCAGGTCAGACAATGGCACGGGGCAGGGCCTGCTGGATAGGCAGGAATGTGTCCTATCTAACTATGAAATCCCTGTGGGCTCCACTCTCTTTTCTCTCCTTTCTTGGAGAAGAGACCCTGGGGCATTCAACGGAAAGATGGTAGAGATAGCAGGTACCACCCAGACCTCCTTGTTGATTTCAGGAATGATACACACATGACCTAGATAGAGTACAGGGCCCAGGCCACGGATGCTGTCCTAAAGAGTAGAGCATCTGCAGGGCCATCCAGGCCTAGAGAATGAGCAGACATCCTTGCTGTTGTAATTTCATCAAATATTTTGGCCATACACACAGAGATCAGAGGTCTTCAATGTCCCCCTGGCAACCCAAGCTGCTTTTTTTGTAAGTGACATTTTACACTGCTTCATTTGGAGAGAATCTCAAATCTTTCTCTTTTTTTCACTTTAAGATCTGGGCTACAGGTGCTGAACAAGCAGGTTCGTTACATAGGCATACATGTGTCATAGTGGTTTGCTGCACCTACCAACCTGTCATCTAGCTTTTAAGCCCTGAGTGCATTAGGTGTTTGTCCTAATGCTCTTCTTCCCCTTGTCCCCACCCACTGACAGTCTCTGGTGTGTGATGTTCCCCTCCCTGTGTCCATCTGTTCAGTTCCCACTTATGAGTGAGAACATGCGCTGTTTGGTTTTCTGTTCCTGTGTTAGTTTGCTGAGGATGATGGTTTCCATCCTCATCAATACTATGGCTTCATAGTATTCCATGGTGTATTTGTGCCACATTTTCCCTGTCCAGTCTATCATTGATGGGTATTTGGGTTGGTTCCAAGTCTTTGCTATTGTAAATAGTGCTGCAATAAACATATGCGTGCATGTGTCTTTACAGAGAAGCAAGCATAGTGTTAGATGTTCAAGAAGCCACTTTGCTCCTTGTATACCATATCTGTTTGTTTGTTCATCTCTTTATTCATTGGACATACTGAACACCTATTATGTGTCTGGCACTGTTCCAGGGGCTAAGAATTCAGTAGACTCCGCCCACCCTTCCTCCAAGAGTACAGGACTGGACAGGCTTGGAAAAATGAATTATTTTGATTAAGGATCAAAAAATCCTGGGGTACTGGTTAAAAATGCAGATTCCTGGGATCTACCTTGCTTTGTTATGTGAGAAAGGGGTCCCAGGAATATGCATTTAATCCTGTTCTCTGGGTGATACTTACAGACTGTAACATCTAAGTATTTCTGGTCTAAGAAAGAAGAGACCAACCCTTTATTGGCATCAATAAGGCAAAAGAGCATTATTGTCTAGACACAGGTGCAGAAACTTTCTAGAACCTAGTTCTTGGTTCCTGGAGAAGGGGTAGAGCCCCTGCCCAGACATGTGCCTTCACTTACAGGTGCTCCGCCATGTCCAGGAGGTCCAGGAAGTCCAGGTGGTCCTTGGGGCCCCTGCAAAAGAGCATTTACAGAGGAAAGTGTTGGGGATGGAAGGGAAAGGCAAGTGCAGCAGCACAGCTCAGCAGTCCCAGGTGCGGTGACAAGAACAGCCGCCTCTCATCCCACCACGTGCTGCCCGTACTGCTCGCACAGGTCTCACCAGCAGACACCCCCCACCAACCTTTGCTTCCCTTCTCTATTTAGAAGTCATGCCATCTGCTGCCTGGTGGAGCCCTGATTCACACCCAGACACTCTTGACTTCAAGGAACAGCTAACAGTGTGTGCCTATGAGCCACAAGGCCAGATGCAACTATTCCATTTCACTCTCCCTGTGCCCCTCAGCCTCCCCAGATCAGGCCTGATACGTTCACAGCTTCTGCAACTGATTCCTGTGGCTCATCATTTGCACTTTGCCATGGGCTCAGTACAGCCTGGACAGGTCCCGACACAGAGCCCAGAAGTCCACAGACCTAGAGCCGCCTCCACTACCCAGACCGTGCAATGCTATTGCCTCTGAACAACTAGCTTGGAAATACCTATGAACGGCTGCTAAAATAACAATGTGCATTCATTCCACCAAGGGCATCCCAATTTTTAATCTAGCCTACTGTAATAAAAATATAGTAGATAAGGAGGAACACCCAAATGTACACATGCATGCATTCAGTGCTTCATTAATTTTAGTGGAAAACGAATGACATTAGTATAGTCTTCAGGACCACAAATAGGGGAATGTTGTGCATTACAATACCTCCATATGAATGTGACATATTACAATATATCCATATATGATTGGATACATCCAATACATCCAATTCTATGCATTGATTAAGAGAGCATATGGGGCCCATCTGTATTTACACAGAAAGATGCTTTTCATCTCTTGTTAAATGGCAAAGATAAATGACCAAGTATGATATAAACACACTTTTGTAAACATTTAGGAAAAATCACTTATATGTGGATATACACACACAAATGTGCATGCAGCTATATGAGAAGGGGAGGCAGGGAAACTATCTGAGCATTTCTTCTACACCTAAAGCAATTGGCTTTGCACTGGGACTTATCCCTGCGAGCATCAGAAGGGTCCAGCTCATAGCAACACTTACCCGCATGCCGACCTCACCCGGCAGCCCTGGCTCTCCCAGCTCTCCTGGCTCCCCCTGAACAAACACAACAGCACGAAGTCATCAGCAATGGGACACAGGTCCAGGCACACAGAGCAGCCCACAGCCTCCCAGGGCCTCTGCTTCCTGCAGCTCAGAACTCATCACAGAAACAAAGTAACCCCCAGTGAGCAGGGCCCAGGCTCTCCTCAGAAGCTGACCTGCTCCGCACACAGTATTTTTTTTTCTTTAGAAACAGGGTCTGATTCTGTCTCCCAGACTGGAGTGCAGTGGCACAATCATAGCTCATTCATTATAACCTCAAAATACTTGGCTCAGGTGATCCTCCCACCTCAGGCCTCCAAGTGGCCTGGACTACAGGCATGCATCACTGTACCAGGTTGTTTAATTTTTTGTAGAGATAGAGTCTCACTTTGTTGCCTAGGCTAGTTTTGAACTCTGAGTCTCAAGCGATCCTCCTGCTTCAGTCTCGCAAAGAACTGGGATTACAGGTGTGAGCCACCATGCCCAGCCACACAATATTACCTCCGCTCCCACTCACTCCTGTGGCTGGAAGCCAACAAAATTAAATCTGGAGAGAGCAGGGGAAAGTATAAAAACTGGCACCACCCCGATGGCTTCTTCACAGAAAGGATGCTGGCCATCTAGAGTGGAGCGAGAAGAGAGTCCAGGCTCCATGGAACTTTCCTTTCTCTCTTGTCTCCAGGAGTTGAGACCACCTGTCCCGAACTGCTGCCAGCTGTGGACCTGAGCACTGCTCACAAGCCAGGTTCCCTCTCAGAGAGCTGATCATATGTGGCTGAACATGGTGAAGGGATCAGAGAGGTGAAGGATGCAGAACTAATGTTCACTTGGATGCTTTGTGGAGAGGAGACTGACCCACCAGAGCTGAGATCACTTTGAGCTTGGGTTGCTGGAGGGTGTCATAGCTCAGAGGCAGGTGAGATGAAGAGGTGGGATTTGGGGTAATGATCTGAAAGCTGGCTGGCCACACAGGGTGTCGGATGCTGCTTGGGTCTCACTCAGACTCTTCTAGCTACAATCTGGGGTCTTAAGTAATTCCTTTGCCACACTGGGGCCAGTTCCAAGTCTAGGTGTGGGGGATAACAAGGCTGCCTTGCAGAACCACTTGTTAACTAAATGAGAAGATCATTTCCAAGGATAGGCAGGCAGGACCCAGGGGCAAAGCTGCTGCTGGTCTTGTCACAGCTATTAGGGTGAACTCCTGGGATCTGGGATCTAGACAAATAAGTCCCCGTGTAAGCCTGGCCCTGGCAATGTCACCCACTTGAGGACACAGGGCTCTGACCAGGAGGTCACCAGCCCAGTGCTGCCTTATGAGCCAGGGCAGAAGGACAGGACTTACTCTCATGCCTTTGCTGCCATCTCTCCCAGGGGGGCCGGGCAGGCCCATGGAACCCTAGAACCAGAAAAAGAGAATAGCCATTAGTACAGAATGACTGACACAGCCTCTTAGAACGCTGGTGCAGCAGAGCACACACCAGGAAAGGATGGAAACTGTGGCCAAGACTGCTACTCAAACACTGGTCTGCAAGCCTGCAGCATGGGTATCACCTGGGATAGTATAAAATGCAGATTCCCAGGTTTCACATCTGATCTACATCATCGTCCACATTATAGCCACATACCCAGGTGATCTGTATGCACCTGCCATGGGAGTGAGCAGCTCTGGTCCACAGCCCTACCTAGCTGGAAGTATGCCCCTTCTTTGCTCTGGGTTCGGTGTCATATGTGTAAAGTAGAGGATCGGGCTGCAGCGGGGCTCTTGACCTTGGCACCATTGTCATCAGGCTGGATAATCCTTTGCTATGGGACTGAGCTGTGCCCCGAAGGATGCTCAGCTGCACCCACCAGGGATGACAACCCAAAAATGTCTTCAGATATTGCCGAACACCTCCTGGGTGGCAAAATCCCTCCTGGTTGGGAACCAGTGGACCAGAAAAGGTATTCAAATTGTTTTAATTTTAGCGGGGACAAAACTCCTTCTAAGGAATCTCATGCATAAACACAGAGGAGCTGTGGAAAGTAGGGGGCTAGACCAGCTCCTCACCCCCTTTCTATTCCACATACTTCCTGGAGAAGGTATGGGAGGCAATTTAGAAACAGGGAACTCCAGCCCCTCTAAGATCCCACCAGCTCCAACACCACTTGGTGCCAATCAAAGGATCCAGCCGGAGACCTCCCGCCCTGCTCCCAGCTCTCCATCAGTGTCTGTGTGGTGTTAAGCAAGGCTGCGCCTCTCCCTGGGCTGTTGCCATTTATACAGTGAGGGTGCTGGATATGCAGTGAATGAATGAAAACTTGAATCTCTAGTTAAAGTTTACAAAACACTATGTGCTGAAGTATATTTCCACATATGATTTACTCTGATTTACATCTGATTTACTCATCATAATCCTATGAGATATGTATTATTTTCTCAAAGCATATCAGATATATGTCTTGTAGACTTTATCTACAAACATGCATGCACACACAGGCTTTTAAAATCTCTTTGAAGTGCCTTCCATGGCCTCAACATTCTGTCGAAGTCAGCGTGATACTGAAGAGAAAGACTGACAGACAGATGCCTCTGGCCATGGCGTGAGACAGACATAAGTCCATCTCAGCTCTAGACCTTCCTGGCTGTGAGACCTTTTTTTGAGACATGATCTCATTCTGTCATCCAAACTGGAGTGCAGTGGCATGAACACGGCTCACACAGCCTTGACCTCTGGGGCTCAAGAGAGCCTCCTGTATAGCTGAGACTACATGTACACACCATCACACCTAGCTAATTTTTGTATTTTTTTGTAC
Organism: Callithrix jacchus; assembly: GCF_049354715.1. NCBI lineage: Eukaryota > Metazoa > Chordata > Mammalia > Primates > Cebidae > Callithrix > Callithrix jacchus. Next base: position 58,756,901 of record NC_133517.1, on the reverse strand, counting down.
AGACAGGGTTTCACAATGTTGTTCAGGCTGGTCTTGAGCTCCTGAGCTCAGGCAATCCACCTGTTGGCCTCCCAAAGTGCTACGATTACAGGAGTGAGCCACTGTGCCTGGTCTTGGCTGTGAGACCTTAAACACACCCTAGAAGGCTCAGGGTCCCACTGGCCTCCAGTGTGAAGTGTGGATATTGCTACCAGTGGCAGGATGGCTGCAGGTGAGGAGAGGTTTGGTAAATGAAAGCGCCCACGCTCTGCTGTGGGGACAGAATTGGGCTTCCTGGTACTGTCTGTTCTCCCAGAGACCCAGGCCCACAATGATAGAGGAATCCAATGGAAGCACCTCACCAGTGCACCTGTGGCCTGGGAAAGAATACCTTTGCCAGCGGCTGTGTGCATCAGAGGTCTCTGGGGATAGCCACACAGATTTGCTCTGCTGCCCTTACCTGACGAGTCAACAGTGGAGACAAAGGGACTGTGCACAGATGCAACACTGATTCGCTTATAAGTTGTTTGTGGTTCTCAGGCTGGGGACCAGGAGGGTCTAATCCTGGGCCCTGAGGGGTAGTAAGTTCATGTGGGTGAGGCCTGACAGAGGGGATGTCTCCAGCAAGGCAGTCTAGTGAGCTGGCATTCATGGACTGGGCAGGCCAAACACCACTCCTGCAGCCCTCATTTACAGGAGGGTGGGTACTGTTGGGCAAATTGTTTACTCTCTGAGTCTCATTTTAGCTTTATTTTCTGTAAAATGGGGACAATCATAGTGTGCTAGGGTTCTCTAGAGGGACAGAACTAATGGAAAGATATATATATGTATGTTCAAAGGGGAGTTTATTAAGTAACAATCAGAAGATCATAAGGTCCCACAATAGGCCATCTGCAGGCTGAAGAGCAAGGAGAGCCAGTTTGAGTTCCAAAACTGAGGAATTTGGAGTGCAATGTTCCAAGGCAGGAAGCATCTAGCATGGGAGAAAGATGTAGGCTGGGAGGCTAGACCCATCTCTCCTTTCATATTTTTCTGCCTGCTTTATATTCTAGCTGTGCTGGCAGCTGATTTGATCGTGTGCACCCAGATTGAGGGTGGGTTTGCCTCTCCCAGCCACCGACTCAAATGTTCATCTCCTTTGGCAGCACCTTCCCAGACACACCCAGGAGCAATGCTGTGTATCCTTCAAGCCAATCAAGTTGACACTCAGCCTGAACCATCGCACAGGGCCATTATGAAAAGTTCTTGTAAGTATTAAAGTACCCCTAGGTGCTTCACAGAGCATTTCCAAAGTCTCCTCCAGATAAGAAGAATCTGATTTGCAGTAACCATGCTTTATGGAAGCAGGAAGGTTGGGGATTCTTTGATCAAACAACTTTGTGAAATGTAGCGTTAAACCAAGTGAAGCAAGTTCCTTTACAGTGGGTTTTCTTGAAGGCTTACTCATGCCCTTGTTGATGATTCTTCATGAGGCCCTGCCCTACTGAACCCTTTTCAAGGGCATGGGAGGAGCTTCTGTTTCTCAAAGTGTAGAGCCTGTGCAGGGAGAGAGGCTGCTGCTTCTCAGAGCTTCATCTAGGCCAAAACTAGGTCCAAGACAAAATGAACAAGGGCTGTTTATTTTTAAACTTGTGATGGAGACCAGGCTACCATTGCTTTCATTTCAGCAGTGGGTTCAAAGGTATTAGAGACTCAACCTTATTTCTATGGTTAAAAAAGGAAATACTAAGACAGTCTCAGATTAGCAAGTGTTATATTTAAGTGGGATTTTTGGAAGGCAGGAGACATTCTAAGTCTAATATACCTGTCCATCCTTGGCTAGATACAAAGGGGCAGTTGAGTGATTTGGGGATATTTCACAAAAGAAAAGATTGTTCAGTGAGAAGGATGGGGGATTTCTGTCATCAGTTGTTTCCAGGGAAAAGTGGGGACCAGTGGGTTGCTTTTGTAAGTTAAACTATCATGAGCATCTTTCTTGGGAAATGCTGTCATGGCAGGTGCTTTCTCAGCCTCCAGTTACACATCGGCAAATGAGGAGTCACCTCCTCTCCCCTTGAGTCACTTCCCCATTTGGCTGTTTTGGAATTTAAATTTTAAAATCTGAGATTGAAAGTGGTAACCAGTATAGGAGGAGGTGATTTCTACAGCATAAAACACCAATTAAACACATGTTTAATAATGGCAGAACCAACTGTGAAAATAATATGAATAATAGTGTGTTAATGTGATATGACAGATGTTGCTGAGGACAGTTTATCTATTTCACATCTACAAGGCGCCAGGCACTGAACACTTTACATCCAACACTGCATTCAACACCTGCCCACAACAGCTCTGTGAAAGAGACAGAATCATCATCTCCACTTCAGTGTTTATGAAACAAAAGCACAGACAGCTGATCTGCTCTAATCTAATCATCTGATTAGAGCTGATTAGGTTAGATTATTCAATCTGCCCAAAGTTACAGTGCTGTGGAAGAGCCAGACTCCAGGCCCTAGTGTGTGCTTCCAAATGTCTTCACCACAGTTAGTAGTGTCCAGACTCACCAAAGTTCCCTGGTTGCTGGGCAGCCCTGCAAGCTACATGTTGCTATCCTCAGGCTACATTCAAGCACACTGGGCACAGGGAGGGGGCGTGATTTTCTCATGGCTACCCAGGAGTCTACATGGCAGAGGGGGGCAGGTTGGGGTAGTTCCCACCTAAGCATCCAGCCTTAGCTCTCCCTTTCCAGGGATCCTGCCCTTCCTCTTCAGCCTCCACCAGCCCTGCTCCTGTGGGAATACCAGAAGGAATACTCCTTTGACTGCCTCACAGGTGGAGAAGCTTTGCATGGAGCCAGGAGATGGTGGTGAGCAACAGAGTAGGCTCAGCTCCCCACATAGCCTGTGTCTCCGAGGTCCATGCTCTGACCCCTACCTGCCTCCTGCACTAACCTGGGCAAATGGTATAACCATTTCCTGATGGCAGAGACACCAGCACATGAGCCACATCCCTACAACCCTAGAAATCAATTACAGATTTTCCAATAGCAGGGAACATCAGAAAAGGAGGAGAACTGCCTCTGAGGGCATGTGCTAGATGGTACCTCCCTCCACAATCAGGCCTTAGGGTGACTTGCCTGAGGTGTCAGCTACCCACTTATGATGGCAGGTCCTCGAATGACCAGTCTGTTTTCTGGCTCCCGAGGGTTGGGAAACCCTGCAGCTGAATGCAGAGGGAGGAACATCTTGATGAGATGGGCTCCTGCCTCAGGAATGAAAGAGGCGGCAGCAGGGCTCCTTGGCCTCTCCTCCCAGTTGTCAGTTCTCTAGCCTTTTTGGTTCTGTCAGATGATGTCCAGTAGATATCTGTGTGAATTTTTCTCATCCACAAGACGGAAGCTCTGTGAGATGTGGAGCAGGACTAAATCACCTCTGCACTTCTGGTGTCTGGCTTCACAGAGTGTCCACAGGGCCATGTGTGCTTCAATTCTTTCTAGAGCCTTATGGACTTGTAAGGGAATGAAAGACTTTCTTTAAAATTCATCTTATGGGGGTATCTAAGCCCCAGAAACAAAGTAAACAGCAGGGTGTGGTAGAGAGGTAATATAGTCCTGAGAGCCAGTGAGCCACAGCTTCACATTGTCCACCCCCACCCTCCCTGCCGCCCCATCACGAAGTACTGATGACTTTGGCCAAGCTGGTGAAATGCTGAGTCTTGGTCTTCATCTGTAAATAGGAATTGTCCATCTACTTTCAGAATTTGTGCTTCCCAAAGACATGGAGAACTAAACATGTTAGTTTTAGATGGCTGACATAGTAGAAAAAAGCCCTTTCTGCTTTGTTCAGAGATGTGGCCACCCTTACTGTGTATTCTAAGAACCAAACTAGAGGTCTCTATAGAAGTAAATATGTTATGGGTCAGAGATGGTAACATCTCTTTTTGAATCTTTTTTTACATGGTTAAGATAACCAAGTCAGCACTGCCAATAGATAGATTTTAAGAAATGTCCCTCCTCAAGTCATTCTGAGATTGAGGCATTTCACTAGAATGATTCCTGCCCTATGAAAACTTTGCCCCAAGAGAAAGTCAACCTAACACAAATATTTCATTAGTATTAAGATTAGTATCATCAATTCTTAACATTACAAAACACCCTCACCATGTCACTGTGATAGACCTTCCAAAATCCCCCAGCTAGACTCACCATCAGATGCCTATAGCAGCTTTGAAAAGGTAAAGTTACAACCCTGGGCTTCCTGTTCACCTTCCACCAGGAAAGTCATTTAACCTCTATGAGCCTAAGTCTCATCATTTCTAAAGTACAGGTTTACATGCTTTCAGATGAGCATTAAATGTAGACATAATTTGCAGACTACAAAGTATTATTGCAATGTGAGGTCTTCCATTGTATCTCTCGAAAACTAAGAACACTCATCCAAGTGCATGGGATGGGTCAGGGAGAGGAGTTGGGAAAAGACTGGAAGTCCTCCCCAAATTGGCAAGGTCAGGCATAGAATGATCTTTAAAAGAATATGTAAAGCTAAGGATCTACAATAAAGCACAGAAGAAAAAAAGAAAAAGAAAGAAAAGAGCAGGAAGGAAGCAAAGAAGAGAGAGAAAGAGAGGAAAGAAAAGCCTAGGCTGTGAGGAGAGGGTCTGATCTTCATGCAGCCACCGTCTCACATTAGCAGAGCAGAACAAACTCATTCCCCTCCTGTGTCTTAGCTCCTTCCCTGGAAAGGAGAAGACACAAGGAAGAGGAGTGCCTCTGGCTCAAGGTGGCTGGTAAGAAGCCTAGAGAAAATACTTTGAAAATGCTTCGTATACAGGGAAATTCGAAACAAGCCTCAGATACTATTATTTTGGGTAGACTATCCAAGCCTCTATTTTCCACCTACAAAAAGAAAATGGACACTTGGGGTATAAGAGAATGACAATGAGTGAGATACACTGAAGAAGATAACCATGGTTCAGAAAAGAGGGGCTTCCCTGTGTTCACAATGGCCGTTGTGACCCAAATCAGGGTTTGGTTCCAAGTCCAGGCTCTGACCTCTTTTCTGCCCCTGCCTCTCCCTCCACCACATACACATTCACTTCCTCCATGACCTCATTTGGAGGCATATCATGGGGCAACTATCTAGGAGGAAATTATCCATCTGCCCACACCCAACTTGTCAGCATCCAGAGCCCCAGGGATCATCCTGTTACCTCCTCAACTAAGACACAGAGAAAGGGGAGAACAAATATTTCTGCTGCTCTTTTGGCTGATTAAATATCAGGCCTTATTTCTAAATGTAAACAAAAAGATTGTTGCATTGCTGGAGATGCTGGCACTAATATTCTTTATCCATTTGGTAGAAGAGAGAGTAGGCTTTTTAGTGGGGTCTTAGGAATATGCTGGGTAGTGATGATGGGCCAGCTGCATCAACCCCACGTGGGGTTGTGTTAAAAGGGCAACTTCTCGGACCCCACCCCAGACATAATGAATCAGATGGTCTGGGAGTGGAGTCTAGCCAGTTGGCTTAACATGTCCTCCAGGTGATTTGGATGTTGTCACAAGTTTGATAACCAGTTGTCAGCACAGACAAATGCAGGCTGTGAAGTCTGAAAACATGAACTCAAATCCTGGCTCATCCCCATGAAGAGGTTAAGTCACCTGTACCTGGTCCCAGAGGAATTTTCATTATATATAAATAGGCTATAAAACAAGGACAGCAATATTTGCTATGAAAGTTAAACTAAATAGCACACACGTGAATCCTAGCAGATAGCAAGTGCTTGCAAATACGAGGTACTAGTATGATTTGTAGATGATCTATGAATTCCTTTAGGTAAATTAAAGAAAGGGAAGGTCCTTCATGTTGGCCTCCTGGAACCTGCTTTCTAATAACACTCTCTAGGATTCCTGAGGGTTTAGGAGTTACAGAAGTCCTTCTCAGAGGCTGAAGAACTCTGACATTTTGCAGCTGCTGGTCGCCTCTGGGAATAAGATCTCATTAATGCTGAGAGCACAGAAGACGTCATTTGGTTTATAAAAAATGAAACACTATGCTGGTGTAATGGTAATTATGCTTAATGTTTATGATCACTTTTTACTAACATAAGTCATCTATTTTCATTAGCTCATTTAAACCTCGCAGCAACCCTCCAAGGCAAGTACTATTATAGTTGTTAATTTATAGATGAGGAAAGCAAGGGTTACAGGGCTAAGTAACTGACCCATTGTTACACAGCTACTAAGTGACTCAGTCAAGGTCTAGATTCAGCAAGTCTGTAACCAGGGTCTGCACCCTGAGCTTCCCCTGCCCTCCCAGTTCAGGAGTCCAGCATTTACCCTTCCCATAAATGTTCTGACTCTCTTGTATGAAACTCTTGGTTTTGTGGCTGGTCCATTAGACTTGGCAAGCACCTGAATGTCAGATGGAGCTAAAGGAAAAATGCAGACTCCTATCCCAGCTCTGCCTGGGGCCTGTGAACTTCAGAACTTCCCCAGTGTGTCCTTCAGCACCATGGACAGGGCCTGCAGCACCTCTATTTATTCTAACTCTGGGCATTTTGCCCTTAACCTACAAGGCTATTTGAGGGCACATAGGCAGCTAAACTAATTTCCCCTTAAACCCTTTAATTATTGTAAAAATAGAAGGCACTCAACCACAGTTATCCAACTCGATAACCATGAATAATGCACATTAATGCACAGGCTAAGAATAGGAGATGGGGGTGCTGATTAAGCCAGCCATGAACAACGAGAAAGGGACCTAGAGCTAGAAGCAAATGGCATAAATATATCTATATCTTAGAAGTGTCACAAATACAAAGACACATGTATAATTTATGTTTTCTGGTTCAGAGGCTCGATAATGCAGTCTTTATATAAAATAAGCTGATTCTCACAAGGTTTTTGAGGGTCAAGAATTCCCAGACATCCACATCTCATTGAAGGAGGGGCAGGGAACTGACACTGACCAATGCTGTGGTCAAAAGTGGGGGATCCCCACTCTTGTGTCTGTGTCAGACAGACCCAGGCTCGGCCCCACTTACTAAGCAGCTCTGTGACCTTGGCCATAGCCCAGCCTTCTTAAAGGGCTGTCAGGGGCTGAAGCTCATAAACAGAATAGCCTGGAACACTAAGAGGTCAATAAAAGACTGATGTTATGATTTTTCCTTTTCAAAGTCACTATACCATTCCAGATAAAATCGCCAGTGCTAGCCAATACATGCTGCATTGTTGCTATTGTTAAAACATGCCCATCTTATGCCTTCAGGGACAACTTTAAAAAATCAAAAAGTGTGCATGCTATCCCCCTTTATGGCAAATATTTCATCAGCGGCAGAAACCCCTTAATGTTTTGGGGCTACCACTAACTGGGTAGCTTGTAAACTGCTGAAATGTGTTTCTTGCTATTCTGGAGACAGGAAAGTCCAAGATGCCATCAGATTTGGTGTTAGGTGAGGGCCTACATTTTGGTTCACAGATGACTGTCTTCACTGTAACCTCACATGGTGGAAAGGACAAATGGGCTCCCTGGGATCTCTTCTATAAGGGCCAGTCCAGTCATTCATAAGGGCTGTACCCTCATGACCCAATCACCTCCCAAGAACCCCACCTCTCAATACCATCACCTTGGGGGTTAGGATTTCAACATATGAGTTTTGGGAGCACACACTTTCAGACCATGGTTCCCCTAATATGTAGAAGTGTCTTATGGCTTCTAGAGACCTTTCTGGGTCACACTCTGGGAGAGAGGCCCCGAGAAGAAAATCCACATGTCGTGGAGCAGAGCTCCCTCCTCATTCTTCCACCCCCTCTACAGTCCAATTCTACCTCTGAGCAATCTTCTTATCTCACAACTTCAAGTATAGCCTGCCTTTGAAAGACACTGAAGAAAGAACCTGGTTCCGGTGAGAAGGACCCGTTATTTAAGAGTGTGGACAGCACAAAGTGTGTCTGTTATGTTGGGATAAGGGAAGACCTGACTTCTCTGTGACTGCAAACCTGGCTGTCACTCAAAGGGCCCCCATCCAATGAAAAGCAGGACTGATAGGAACATATATTCTCTCCACTGGCTATGACCTATCAGCCATACAGTGGTCAGAGTGATTTTGTTTTCTAAACACCCTACGTCCCCACCCTCCCATTTACTCTTAAGAGTTAATCATTCTCCAAAGCTCATGCCCCATTAGCTGTCCCTGCCTGGCTCCCCAGCACCATACTGGGTCCTTAGTAGGTACTTGCCATGATTTTGAGCAAGCCAGAGCTGATTATAAACTATTTTATACTCATATAGCCTTTTACAATGAAATCAATCACATGTATGTGTAAGCATGTTTTTCCAAGCCTCAGTGCCCCTTTCCATGAAATGGGCATAACGATGCCTTTTGCCTGCAATCCATGGCAGGAACGAATAGGACAATGCCCACAAAAATGCCTGGTCACTTTGATGGTGACTGGACTAGAAGCATCCCTAAGATTTCAGCAGGCAAAAGGGGATGCTGAGCATGCAAGGAGGAAGAATCAATGACAGGGAGGCAGAGATATCCCGAGCATGTCCACGGAAAGATAAGCCCAGCATTGGCAGGAGACAAATACCGGGGAAGGATCCCCTGGGCCCCATCATGCCCTGCAGGATGTGCACACCAAGCACACTGGATTCCATCTGCCAAGTAACACAGACCAGCATAACACCAGCGGCAATTTAAGGTCAAATGCAAACTCATGAGCACTTACGTGTTTCAAACGGGACAGTGTATGTAAACCAAATATAGACATCTGGAGTGAAGAAATTTCAGGCACCTTGATTTTTTCTCCATTTGGTAATTAGCATCTTATTTGTTTAGCAAGCCACCCCACAAAGACCCTCCCTCACCATGACTTCAGAACTCTCAGGTGGATTTCCTGTGTACCTGGCATCCCATCTAGAACATGGAGCTAAGGCTCTGAGAAGGTTGCATCCCAGGAAGCTGGAAGAACCTGGAGTACTTCTCTGGCTCAGAGACTCATCTTTCACCATGTTCATCCCCTGTCAGGTTTATGGTGCCAGTAAAATGGAAGAAAACCATAAAAGACAATGAACTGATGTTTCTGTGACCCAAAATTCCATCTACTGCTGACTCAACAAGCCCAGTAAAATTTAGCTGAGTTTCTTATATTTGCTTGCTGATTTTTTTTTCGGGTGCACCATACTGTGAAATCTGAGCAGAAAATCCATATGAAGTTTTATTTATTGCCATATGGATTTCTGTGAAAATGCTTAAGAAAGGACTTTTGGGTGATGGTCATTATTGTATTTTCTCCCTCTACCAAATGCTGAGTCCCTAGTTGCTGACCCAAGCATGGCTTTACGGGACACTTTGCCCATTTCATTCCCAACAGGTCTCAGGGGCCCTGACAATCTGTAAGATGTAGTACAGGCTCCATCAGAGCCATCAGGCCCTCAGACTCCTATGTCCTCTGTTACTGTGCACTCCAGGAAAATTGGGTCTCTTCAGGGCCCAACACTGTCCCACCTCCAGGCCCTTGTCTAGGCAAATCCCTGCCTGAAAGGCCACCACCATCGACATCCCAGCACACCTCTACCTGCAATATTAATAATAGCTACTGTTCACAAAGAAACCTAAGATCCCTGGCAGGAAATGCATTGCTTTGCAGCTCTGAGACACTGGAGAGCTACCTGAGGTGAGCCTGCTCTCTACTCAGCAACCGATCTGTTTCAGGGCCGAGCTTCTTCTCAGGGTCAGCTTCATCTTCTCTGATCTGGCTTCTTTCATGGCAGCAACACAGCCATGGGAATGTCAGGGCTCTCATGCCCAGATCCATGGGCCCAGGGAGAAAAGAGCATGTGTCCTTCTAAGTGACAGTACTAAGCCTGTTTTGATGGGACTAACATGAAGACGGTGCCTGAACTGATCCTCACACTTGGAGAATAGCTCAGACCTGATTCTTGCTCCATCTTTCTGAAGTTGCTCCATTTGCCGGGCCCCTTGCTATCTCTTCTCATGGATAAACTCACCAATCCATCATATCACCAATGTGATATACTGTTGTTGTTACTGTTGTATTCAGTGTATGAGCCAAGATCACTCACCTTCTCTAAGCCTGTTTCCCTAGCTGCCAAAGAAGAGTGATTCAATAGGCTCTATAGCTTCCCTTCATTTAAGTAACCATCAGTGATTGTGTTTCCTGGGCACATACTGTGTGACCTTGTGCCGTTCACTTGACCTCAGTGCTGTGTTCTTCTCATCCTTGAAATGGGCACAGCAGTGCTTTCCCTGAAGCATGTCTTAATGATGAGAGGGTATGAAATATCCTTAGCAGGGTACCTGATACACGCAGACATGAATGCACATTGCCACAGTGGTTAGTTACAATTGCAAATATATACAAAACACAGCCAGAATAAGAGTATTACCATCCCTGGACCCATCCAGAGCTCTGGTCTACCCAATACCTCCAAACTCCATCTAATCTATGCTGCAATTACTTTGGAGACAACAGTCAGCTAAGAAGCCAGTTGGTACCAGCCTAGTCCCAATGCATGAGTCATGAGTGGCCTTCTCCCCTCTCTAGGTGCTATCAATCCTCTCGGCCCACTCTGGTCCCCTCATTTCCACAAGAAAAGCAGAGACTTCAAGTTATGGAAAAGAGCCCTAGAAGACAAAGGCTGGAGGTGGGCTGATTCCCTAATGTCAGAGCTGCTGCCTGAAAGGGCCTTTATGCATCATCTCATCCCACCCCCTCCACTGTACAGATGAGGAAGCAGAGACCCAAAGACGGAAGTGACTCACTCCAAATCACACAGCTAATATATGGTGGAACCTAGACTCAGACTTTGCTAAAAATACCAACCACAGGAAAATGCCAACCAAGGACAGAGCCAGGAGTGCCAGGGTCCATTCAGCTGCTTGTCTCTCCTGCCAACATTGAATATGTGAGGAGGTCTCCATGGCCACAACTATGCCCTTGCAGCATCAGAGCCTTGAATGTGATGCTGCAGGTAGGATGCTGGGCACAAGGAAGGTGCCTTCAGGAGAAGGGAGAATAGATATCCATTGCTGCCCAGTGTGAGCTCACCCCAGAACCAATGAGGCAGACATGCCCTGCAGCCCACAGGAAGGAAGGAGGCTGCCGGTCCTTCCCTGGTGGCAGGAACACATGTGAAGGACACATTAGTTGAGAGGAAAGGCTGATCCCAGAGGAACATGGGAAAGAGGTCACAAGCTGCACAGTATTGCCTGGCAGCCACCACCCAGACTGAGTGTTCTGACCTCCAGAACCCCGGCAGCCCTGGCTTCTGATCTGGAGGAATACCTGGATACCCTCTTCATACCCTGTGCTGGGTCTCTGCCCACTGGAAACAAGCGTGCCAGCAACAATGAAAGTAGCTGTTGAACACTGTTGGGGGAACACAGATGACATCACCCCTGTGGAGAACAGCATGGTGGCTCCTCAAAAGAAAGATTAAAAAGAGAACTATAGGCTGGGTGTGGTGGTTCACGCCTGTAATCCCAGCACTTTGGGAGGCCAAGGCGGGTGGATCACAAGGTCAAGAGATCCAGATCATCCTGGCCAACATAGTGAAACCCTGTCTCTCCTAAAAATGCAAAATGTAGCCAGTATGGTGGTAGGCACCTGTAATCCCAACTACTCGAGAGGCTGAGGCAGGAGAATCACTTGAACCTGGGAGGCAGTGAGCTGAGATCATGCCATTGCACCCCAGCCTGGTGACAGAGAGAGACTCAGTCTCAAAAAAAAACGAAAACAAAAAAACAAAAAGCTACTGTATGATCTAGCAATTCTGCTTCTGAGTATTCAAAAGAGTTGAAATCAGGCTCTCATGGAGAGATCCACACTCCCATGTTTACAGTAGCATAATTCATGATAGCCAAGATATGGAAATAACTTAGATATCCATCAGTGGATGTATGGATAAAGAAAACATGGTACGTTGAACTGCTAGATCATATAGTAGTTCTATTTTTAATACCAAATAGAATGCTATTCGCCCTTTAAAAGAAGGAAATTGTCTTTTTGACAACATGAATGCATCTGGATGATATTATGCTAATTGAAATAAGCCAGATGCAGAAAAGACAAATACTATGTAATTCCACATATAAAGTACCTAAAACAGTCAAATTCTGAGAATTAAAGAGTAGAATAGTTGTTTCCAGGGGTTGGGGGAGAGGAAATGGGGAGATGCCAGTTAATGGGCGTAAGTCTCAGTTAAGTAAGACGAATGCATTCTATAGATCTGCTGCCCCACACCAGGCCCATGGTCCACAGAACTGTACTTCACACTTAAAAGTTTGTTAGGGGGGTAGATTTCATGTTGTGTTCTTGCCACAATTAAATGACACTAATTTAAAAACTTAAAACAAGAAAGTAGCTACTGAATTTGAGCATCCAGGTTCCAGGTGCTGTGCTGTTAAATCACAGAGAAGTCATGGAACGTGGCGGCTACCATAACGCCATTTTTAGGTCAGGAGAAGACACGGAACGTGGCGGCTACCATAACCCCATGTTTAGGTCGGGAGATGGAGGCTCAGAACTGATGGCAGAGCCAGAAAGGGGCGGAAAGGAGACATGAACTACGCCTGCCTGGTTGTACCCCTTCTGTGATGCTGTGTGTTGTGCTACGTCCAAACTGCTTTTCTTCCTTGTGCAGTAGCCACGTTACATGTGTGCCTGTGCTTTCAATGGAGGAGCTTATTGTGAAATAAAGACAGACACAAAGAAACAAGGGAGAAAATAAATATTCTCATAACTTTCTCCCCCACAGACAACTGGTGGTTAGTAATAGGGGTTCATCTCCCTCATTAATTTCTCTGTCTCTCCTCTCTCTCAGTCACACACACACACACATACACACACACCCCTGGGGTCATATTGTATACAGATTTTGCAACGTGCTTTAAAAATGGACAAAATATCGACTTCATTCTCTAGGTCATTAGTTCTCCTAAATGACATTTTGCATCATTGGATACTGTTGCATTATTGAGGTGTACAATAATGTATTTCTATAGCCCACTGCACAGCACTGTGTCATTTCTAGTCTCACCTATAAAGTACACATGGATATGTACTTGTGCATATCTTTTTCTCCTTTCAGCATGGCTCCTTGATTTATCTCCTTAGAGCACAGCTAGATGTGTAAGAGTGCCTACAGGGAGAGAACGAGCTGGCCACAGGAAAACTGTTTCTATTGTAACTTAATGGAGTATTATATGCATTACATAATCAGTCCTATGCAAGGGGCTGATGTGACCCCCTCTAAACAATGAACGACCTCTCAGGACACAGCAGTACTACATTGTGAGTCCACAAGTGCCTGGACTCCAAAGTATCAACATGCATTTGCACTATGAAGTCTTGTGCTACCTCTCCAGGAAAATGACAACATTTCGGTTCTTTTTTCCTTTTCTTTTTTAAATAGCTGGTACGAGTAGAAAATGACATTTTTAGTGGCTGCTTTTTATTCACCCTTATAGGTTAACATCTGAAGAAGAATTTCTTCTTTAGGAGGAATCCCATATTTCCCAAGGTCTGCCAAGCCTTTTACCTTCTTTTATTGAACATAAAAGAAGGTGCAACATGCATAGCTGGGGAGAACATCTTTATTTTTCCCACAAATTCTTCTGATGTTCCTTATTTTATGAAGCAGAACCCACCCCCAGATTTTCACTTCTTGGGTATCGTTCAAATGTCAATGTTTCCAACAGAATATGCCCTGAATCCCCCAAAATACATGTGTCCTACTCAATTCTCCGACTACCATTTTGCATTTTTCGTCTGCACCTTCTCTCTTTCTGTTGAGTATAGTAAATGCTTCAACCACCCAAGTCATGGAGGACATTGAGGCAGTTACACAGCCCAGGACACCTCTTTTCTCCCACTAGAATTCCTTCAAGACAACATATAGTAGCACACACCTCCCCATACCTAAGTCCTCTGTTCCATTCCCTTGGAGGAGTGTGATATAAGGAAGATGCTTACCTTTTCACCCTTTTGTCCTTGGCCAAAAGGTCCTATGCCCTAGAAAAATGAAAGAAGGCAAATGTTCACTACAGAGCATCTCCGTGGCATGACATTGCATATGGCAGCATCATCCTGAGATTTGAAAGGATTATATGTTTTCTCATCATCTCCGCCCAGTAGCCACTAAAAGAAATTATGACTATTGTTTACTGAGTACATATTCTCATGAATATCATCTCACTTAGTATTTCCAATAACTCAATATTATAGTTACTGTTTTGTTTCCATAGCAGTTTTATTGAACTATAATTTGCATAACAAATAATTCACCTGCTTAAAATGTACAATTCAATTATTTTTAGTATGTTCATAAAGTTGTGCAACAAAATCCCCACAATCAACTTTAGAATATTTTTATCACCTCAGAAACAACCCGTATCTGTTAACAATGACCCCACACTTCCTCTATTCCAGCTCTAGAGAAACATTAAACTACTTTCTGTTTCTATAAACTTGTCTATTCTGTACATTTTTTATATGAATTAAATCGTATAACATGTGGCCTTTTATAATTGGCTTCTTTCACTCAGCAAAGTCTTTCCAATGTTAATCTATGTTGGACCATGTATAAGTACTTCATTTTATTGCAAAATGATATGACATTGTATGGATATGACATACAGTTTGTTTCCCTCTTCTTCAGGTGATAGACATTTGGGTTTTTACTTTTGGCTATTATAAATAATGCTGCTATAAACATTTTGTGTAAACTTTAATGTAAACATATGTTTGCATTTTTGAGGGGTATATTCCTAAAAGTAGAATTGAATTGCTGGGTCATACGGTAACTCTGTCTTTAACCTAAGGGCTGCAAGGCTGTTTTCCAAAGCAACTGCACCACATTATGCAAGCAATCCATAAAGATTCCAATTTCTCCACACTCCTAGTTGTTCTACCCATTATTGAAAAGGAGGTATTAAAGTCTCTATTAATTTTTTATTCCTCCTCTAAATGCTGCCAGTTTTTCCTTCATGTATTCTGGGGCTTTGTTAGGTACATATATGTTTATAATTGCTATATTTTTAAGAATTAATTTTTTGTCATTATAAAATGTCCCTCTTTATCTCTATTTTTTGTTTTAGAGTCTATTTTGTCTAATATTAGTACAGTCACCCCAGTTTTTTATTTTTAAGATGTATATTTTCCATCCTTTTATTTTCAACTTTTGAAACCTATGTGTATCTTTGAATACAAAATATACAACCTATTTGTATCTTTGAATCTAAATTGTGTCTTCTATAGACAGGATATAGTTTGATCTTGTTATTATAACCTGTCTTAAAATCTCTGATTTTTGGTTGGTTCATGCCGTATATTCACACATCATATTATTATATAGATTTATATATGCCATATTAATTTTTGTTTTCTACATGTCTCCTGTACCACTTACATTACTTTATTTCTCCTTTACTGCTCTTTTTTGAATTGAATACTTCCTAGTGTAACATTTACATTATTTTCATAATATTTTCACTACATATTTTGGAGTTATTTCCTTAAAGGGTGCTCTAGAGTTTATCGTATACATAATACAGTCTACTCTAGATTTATAAAAACTTACTTCCAATGAAACATGAAATCACACTCCTTCTCGGCCCTATCCCTTCTTCCCCGTTTTTGTGCTATTGTTATGCCTAGTACATGCATGTTTGCTGAAACCAACCATACATGGTTGTAATGTATTGTTACACGTGAGGCGCCATCCCTCCACCTTCCAGCCTCAGTCATTTTTGGTGACAAGTCGGCTGTTAATCTTCTTGGGGTTTCCCTGTACATGAGGAGTCATTTTCTTCTTTTGCTACTTTCAAAGTTTTTCTGGTTTTTGGCATTTTTACCCTGTTGTTTGTAGTGTGGATCTGTGTTTATGTTCATTGGGGTTCATTGAACATCTTGAATAGATAGATTACTGCTTTTCATAAAATCTGAGATGCCTTCAGCCATTATTTGTTTGAATACTTTTCTGCGAATTCTCTCCTCTTCTACTTTAATTCCCAGTAGGTATAGATTCATGCACTTTAGGAACCCCTACATTTCTCCAACACTCTGTCCATTTTTCTTCATTATTTTTTCTCTCTGTTCTTTAGATTACATAATCTCTATTCATCTAATTTCAATAATTCTCATCTTTACATTGAGCCTCTCTAGAATTTTTAAATTTCATTCATTATAATTTTAAACTACAGAATTTATATTTGGTTACATATACTTAAAATAAAGAGTTAGAAATTACTTACTTTCTGTATTGAATGAAATATTGTCCTTATGCTTTCTTTTGCTTACATCAGAATGATTTTCTTTAGTTCTCTGATCATAACTAGAATGATTACTTTGAAGGCTTTGTCTGTAAAATCTGACATTTGCATACTCTCTCAGGCAGTTGCTGCTGTCTGCTGTCTTTTGGGGTGTATGTGTCAGATTTTTCTGTTTCTTAGCATGTTTCATAATTTTGTTGAAAATTGGACATTTCACACAATATATTATACCAACTCTGGATATTAGCACTTCCCCTACCAAAAATTACAAAATTTGTTTTGTTGTTTTCTTGTTTATTTGCTTACTGACTTGGCTAGACTATTTTAATTAAATCGATTTCCCTTCCCCAGTGTTACATCTCTGAGGCCAGTTTTCAGAGGGCATGGCCTTGTATCTGTACAGATACCCCAGGATGACCATGGTTTTAGCAAGGCTCATGTTGAAAGTTTTTTTCTTGATTTCTCGGTCAAACTGGCCACCTCTGCTTACATTCAATTCAGCTCTTAGGTTCCATTACTTTCCAGCTGATCCCTTTACTATTTTCTACAGTGGCATATGGCATTAATTGCTCCACAGTCTGATCAGACTGAATCAGGTCTCCTTTGCATGGGTAGCTGTTGTAGACAGTCATGGAGGGCTTTTTCTGATGCCAGGAGCATTCTTCTTAGTGGTGTTTCCCCCCTGGTTCTTTCTGATAAACTAGCTATGGTAAAGTCATGGTTTACCATGGAGCTACCAGTCTCCTGTTAATTTCTTACCACCAGCATCTCCTTTGTTTCTAGAGAACCCTTACACTTAGACTTCCCTACACTCTGTTTCAAAGTCTGTGCCTTTCAGAAGAGCTCTGGTCAGAATCCAACATTCTTGGCTTGTCATGCCTGAAGCTGCACTTCCACCCTATGAATGGGGGTTGGGTGAAGGAAGAGAGCCCTATCCCTTGGCTGCATCTGCCAAGAGTTTAGATTCTGGAACTCCAGATGCAGGAGGTGAAAAATGTTGGAATTTCACCAGGTATTATCATTTTGGGGGGAGTGGATTCACAGAGTTCCTCATGTTGCCATTTCAGAAGTAGAACCGCTACAGACATTATTTTTATATCTTTTTCACAAATGTGAAAAGTGAACCTCAGAAAGTTCTAGCAACTTCTTCAGTTCATGAAGCTAGTAGGTTATGAAACCAAAACTTGAATGTAGGCTGCCTGATGCTAGCTGCTTCCTCAATTACAGTGCTATTTGGCCTCAATAGAGCTGCTGATGACACCAGGCTGGCAATAATAATCATAATTATACAATGGGCCACTTCCCAGAGTTCAACACTCCAGAGTACATCCATGTTTGTTCTCTGGCTAATTCTGGTGGTTTCTCTGATATCAGAATGTTCTCCCAATCTCCCTTCCTCTGAACCCAGCTACTAGTGACAGCACGTGTCCTAGATTGGGTCTTGTCCCAGACATGGAGGAGGGAAGAACGGGTCTTGCATTGCTTGCACCTACTGCCTGACAAGTGAGTTTCTAAAAAACCACACTTGTATGAGTTACCACACTTCTCTGAGCTTCAGTTTGCTCACCTGGAAGGTGGCCATTTCAGCAGGCCTCACCTCACCAAGTTGATGTGGGAGTTAGGTGAGCCCCAAGTGTGTGAATCATACGATGCAGAGCCAGGAGTGCAGTAAGTGTTGGTAAATAAATGTGACCAGCTCTCCTTATTTCCATGTTATTTTGCACACAACAGGTGCTTCCTACCTACACAGAGGAGGTAGATACGTATGCGTAGGTGAAGGTGAAGCACAGCCAAGTGAGTACAGGACCCAGATTAAAACAGATGCAGGTGCAAATTCTGCCTCTGCCACATCCGACCTCTGTGATTGAAAGCAAGTCATTCAAGCCTGAGAAACCAGTGTCATTCCCTTTAGAGACATGGTGAGACTGTGGTAAAAGCTGTGGCATGGAGCAAATGTGAGACCCCACAGGATGCATGTGCCAGGAAGGGAAGATGGCATCACTACGGTATAAGGGGAATGACAGTGTGGGGTGCTGAGGGAATTGCATTTGCCAGGCTAATTCTTCCAGGAAAGAGGCTTGTCTTGTTTCCTGGGTTTCCCCCTGAGCACTGAGAACCTAGAAGGAACTAATTATAATCACACACACCAAAAAAGACAATAGTCATTCACTGACTGTCCACTATGGGCCAGGCATTTTGTCAACTAAGTAGTTGTTATACTCTTGATTTTGCTCATGTGTAAATGAGGCTTTACCCCAGCACTTTGGGAGGCCAAGGCAGGTGGATCATCTGAAGTCAGGAGTTTGAGACCAGCCTGGCCAACATGGTGAAACTCCATCTCCACTAAAAATACAAAAAATTAGCTGGGTGTGGTGATGCACACCTGTAATCCCAGCTACTCGGGAGGCTGAGGCAGGAGAATCACTTGAACCCTGGAGGGGAAGGTTGGTGAGCTGATCACACCATTGCACTCCAGCCCAGGTGACAAGAGCAAGAGTTTGTGTCAGAAATAGAAAAGAAAAGAAAAAAGAAAGGAAAAGAAAAGAGAGAGAGAGAAGAAAGGAAATAAAGGAAAGAGAGAGAGAGAGGAAGAGAGGAGAGAGGGAGGGAGGGAGGGAGGAAGGGAGGGAGGGAGGGAAAGGAAAGAAAGAAAGAGAACTTGCCCAAGGTCACACAGCTAATAAAAGCCACAGCCAAGGACAATGACTGAGGTCCCTTTGACACCAAACCTGTGCTGTTGATACTACATGGTTCCATGCGGGAGGGCAGGGGCTAGTGCTTCCACTAGGACAGGGACTGGCAACAGCAATAACTGTGCTCACTACTGTTCCAAAGCATTTTCATGCATTCACATATTTAATCTTCATAATGCTATGGAATAGGTTGTTTTATTATCCCCATTTCACAGATGAGGAACCTGAGGATGGAAAGGTTAAGTATCCAGGTAGAGCTGGAATTCACTTCTCAGCCATTCAGCTCCTGAGGCCCACCCTGAATGGTGACTTCTGCATCTCTGCAGTTCTTTCCTGACCCATCATTAATTGCATTCACTCATCAGCTGAAAGACTGATGAATACAGTTCCTGCTAGCCCAGGTGCTGGAAATGCTGTGATGATAAAGCACAGACCAGGACACCTAGGAGTCCTCTGGTGCTGGGACAGAGCGGGTGCTGTGAGAACACAGAGCTGGAGTTTGGAGCAATGCCCTGGAGAGTCAGACACAGTTGAGTAGGAATGATGAGAACTCATGAGCCAAGCAGGAAGGGGTGGTGAGGGGAAGACAGGGGTGGGGAGAAGGAAACATTATTCTTGGCAGAGGAAAGAACCTGTGTAATGGCCAGAGTCAGGAAGGGCATAACAAAATAACCACTTAGAGGGTTAGTAACAGATGATTCAAAGCACTGAATTCTGGTTATGGGGTGGCAAGGGACAAGGCCACATCTAGCAGGCCTCCATGCCCACAGAGAGGAGCTAGAGCTTCCTCTGGAGGGTAGTGTGGGCATGGTGCCTGGCCCCTGCAGGTGTTAGTGGGAGCCCTCAGGTTCGGCCATGCAGAGGAGCACCATCTACTCACCACATCGCCTTTCTCTCCCTTAGGTCCAGGAGCGCCCACCGGCCCAGTGGCTCCTATGTCTCCCTGAGGGTTTGAGAACAGAGACCAGCATCGGATCAGTTTCTCCAACAGGGCTCTTGCACACACAGGACCCTCATGGCCAACCTTGCCCCAATTCCCTAGAAGCAGCTGATTTCGTCTTTGCCATTTGCGTGAGGCCACATGTCCCACCCCTGGAGAGGAGGACACATCTAAGTGTCCAACATCACAATTCCAGGAACCAGGGACTTCTTGAGAAAGCAAGTGCATGAAAACATTGCACATTCATCCCTGGGCATGGCATGATCCCACCACCAGGGCCTCAGAGGGGGAAGCGGAAGCCGCAGGTTTGAACGGCAGCTCCGCCACTTCATGTGAGCACATCACTGCGGACTTGGGGGGCTCAGGCTTCTCCTCTATAAATAGGCAAATCCTCATGCAAGCACACAAGAGTAAGAGCATAAAGGCGCTTTGAAAAGTGTCAACCAGAGTCCCCCGGGCATTCAATTTGTGTAACAAGTCCATACCCTGTGCACCTGGGGCCTTCACAACTGTCTAGGAAGAGAAAGAGGGCAGGCAGAGGAAAATGCTGCTCCCACCAGGGAGGAAAAACTCATCACAAGCCAAGTGTTGAACCAGAAACCAAATCTCCTGCCATCTCATGAGCCAATCCAAGATGGCTTCAGGCCCAGGAAACAGAGCCTTCAGTTCTATTCTTTGGTCTTTTTTCTTGGCCTGGAAATTTATCTCCTTTGTTCCCATATCATCTTTCGTATTCTAAGAACACATGGCTGCCTTGCTTTTGCTGTTCCCTTTGACTATGATGCCCTTCCCTGCCTCCTTTGTCCTGGGCAGCTCCCGTCCATTCTACTGGACCCAGCAGGTCAGGGATGTCAGCGGAAAGGTGCCCTGAAGTCCTGCCAGGTGGCGATGGGGCCTCTCCTCTCAGCCCCTCAGCTCCTGGGCCCCTCTAACCTGACTCCCTTCATACTATTCCACTCTGCATTTTCCTGCCTTTCTTCCCCCTGGCCTGTGAGTCCCGGGACAGGGCTCTCTGTCAGGCACCTTTATATTTCCACATCACGACTGGGCCTTGCACCCAATGGACTCAGGTTATGCACGTGGACAGAGCCCAAGCTCTGTGTCGGGACACGGAGCCACCGGGACCCCCAGCTGTTGACTTAGGGTCCTAGCCATGGTTTGGGACAATGTAATGGATGATGCTACAGGACCATGATTGCAAGTTAGCTCTGTGGGAGCCAGGCACGTCTCCAGGCGGCCGTGTCAGTTTCCCCTTTCAGTGCTCCTCTCCTCCCACCGCTTCTGCTCTCCTTGTGGGGCCCAGGGCCCACTCTGCCCAAGCACAGCAGCAGCAGGCATTATGAAACAGCCCCCCTTCAGACAGACGTCCTCTACTGAGAGGTCTATGAAACCCCAGGTAGCTTTGCTCTTCCCTCCTGTCACAGCCGAGAATCTGAAGTGACTTTTCAGAGGAGCTCAGTGATGTAAAAACCCGCCATCCTCCTCAGTGACCACCTGGCACCTGGGCCACTCTGAGCTGCTCTCTGTTAGCACAAGGAGAGGGCTCACCAGGGGAGGGGAGCTGAGGGGGCAGCAGGTGTGTGTGATGGGGTGTGTGTGTGTGTGTGTGTGTGTGATGTCTATGTGTGGGATAGGTTGTGTGTGATGTGGGGCATGTGTGTGATAGTGTCTGGGTGATGTGGGGTGTGTGCATGTGTGCATATGTGTGTGTGATGGTGTGTGTGTGTGATGTGGGGCATGTGTGTATGTGTGTGTGATGGTGTGTGACTGCATGTGTGTATGTAATTTTGTGGTGTGTGTGTGTGATGTGCATGTGCTTATGATCGGTGTGTGCATGAGAGTGTGTGTGATGGTGTGTGTTGGTATAGGTGATGTGTGTGTGATGGTGTGTATGTGATGGTGTGGGTGTGTGATGGTATGTGTGATGGTGTGTGACAATGTGTGTATGTGTTATGGTGTGTGTGTGGTGTGGGATGGTGATAGTATGTGTGTGATAGTATATGTGTGTTAGTGTTGGTGTGTGTGATGGTATGTTTGTGATGGTTTATGTGTATATATGTGTGATGGTGTATGTGTGTGAGACGGCATGTTTGATGGTGTGTGATGGTGTGATTGTGTGTGTGTGTGTGTGTGTGTGTGTGATGGGGTGTGTGTGTGTCCATGGTGTCACATCCTAGCAGAGTGGGGCAAAGCAGAGAAGGGTGTGAGATGAGGGAGGGACCCCAAGGCAGTACCTACAGTCAGGAGGCGAGAAAAGAGAAACAGAAAAGGGAGAGGAGAGGAGAAAGGCAAGGCAAGAGAGGAAGTGAGGAGTGACACACAGGAAGGGAAAGCATGCCCAGCAAAGGCAGACAGGAAGAAAGCATTGCTCAGGTGAGTCATTTCACCATTTCAGCCTTTGTAAGTAATGACTTCTCATCTGTAGAATGGGGCTGATGCTGCCTCTCATGCAGGGTTGATTTAGGGTTTGATATCACTCATTCCACAAGAAGGGACCACCTGCAATGTGCAGAGCCCTGAGTTCACAGCAGCAGGCACTGTAACAGCAGTCCTTACCCATGGCACCTGCTGTCTGAGGCATAGGTAGGCTCCCAGCTCAAGCCTGACACACAGCAGATGCACAGTCATTGCTGCTGCAATTCAATGGAAGAGAATGGAAGATGGGAAAGAAGTGTGCAAAAAGAAAGAGAGTCCATGTACTCCCTGGTCTGTCTGTACCAACAGATGCAGGCGTGTGAGGGTCAGGTCCTGTCTAAACCATCCTCTAACCCTGGACTTGACCTCAGTGCCTGACCCTCAGCAGGTGTTCACTAATGATGTGCTAAATGCATTAATTCAAACTAAGAAATGCAGGAGGAGAAATGGGGGGAGAAAAGAGCAGAAGGAAAGAAAAAGATGAAAAGGGATGCTGAGAGTGAGAGGCAGAGAGACAGTGATACACAAGGAGAGGCATAGGCTGGGGAGAGAAAGGAAAGAAAGGGAGGCAAGGGGAGGGAGAGGCCCAGCTGTCTTCAGGGATTTTCACCTCCACACCCAGTTCCTCTTTCTGAGGAACATGGGCTGCTACTGAACTCTCCACTCTGCCTTGACAAACAGTATAAGCCTGGGAAATGATGGAGAGGAAGGAGACCACTCCGTGACTGAGGACAGAGGGGCCCTCCCTGGCTTGGTGCAATTAGTGAATCTGGGAATTGTGTGTTTAAAGAGTTATGCAATTTAATAAATCTTAAAAGCCCAACCCCTAAAAGTTTCCAGAATACAGCAGCTTCAACCAGTTGCTGCAAAGTTAATAGATCATGGAGAGCTAAGCTCCTCAGAACAAATGAGATCTGAGCCAGGGCTCTGGGAATCTAACCCTTTCTTGCTCATATGCAGGCTGAGAACTGGAGGTTCTGGGCAGTTAAGAGACTCCCAGGTTTCAGACTCTGTGCCACTCACTCTTATCCTTCTAGTGCAGCAAGCTCTGAGGCAAATACTGGCAAGACAGCATTCTCACCCCCCATCTTTTGTCTTACATAGAGAGCAAAGCAGAGGACTAGTGAAGTTCTATGACTCTGCCATGCCTGTACTGACCTTTGGACCAGGGAGCCCCCTAGGACCAGCAAATCCCATTTCACCCTAAAAGAAAACAGACAAAAAACAGTAAGTTTCTATTTTAAGTTTTCCCTTCTCTCATCGCCGGATGGTTCTCCGCCCCACATGCTTAGAAAGCAATGGCTTAGTAAGCCCAGTGCTGCCCAATGCTTTGAGAGGAGAATTGGCTCACTGCACTGAAGTCTCTGCTCTTGAACTGCAAACCTACATGGGAAGCCTTGACACAGCCTCCAGATGCAGTTACCTGTGGACACAAGATAGAAACAAGCAAACCCAGGCACAGAAAGGCAAATGCCACATTTCTGCTTATCTGTGTAAGTAAAAACTTGAAATACCTATAAGCAGAAAGCAGAGTGGTGGCTAACAGGGGCTATGGAGCCGGGGGAATCCAGACATGCTGTCAAAGACTACGTGTGTCAGACAGGAATGAAAATGGCAAGTATTTGAGGTGATGGATATGTTAATTCACTAATTTCAATCATTCCATGTTGTATACGTGTATTATGGAATCACTTTGTACCCCATAAAGATATGCAATTATATAGTTTGTCAATAGCAAAACTAAATACAGAAATAAATTAGAAAACCCAAAGGGGTATTCACTGGGTTTTTTTTTGAGACTAAGTCTCACTCTGTCACCCAGGCTGGAGTGCAGTGGCACTATCTTGGCTCACTGCAACCTCCGCCTCCCGGGTCCAAGCAATTCTCCTGCCTCAGCCTCCCGCGTAGCTGGGACTACAGGTGACCACCACAGCCAGCTAATTTTTTGTATTTCTAGTAGAGACGGGGTTTCACCATGTTAGCCAGGATGGTCTCAATCTCTTGACCTCATGATCTGCTTGCCTCGGCCTCCCAAAGTGCTGGGATTACAGGCTTGAGCCACCACACCTGGCCTCACCGGCTATTTTACCTGAATATATCATCACTTCCATTAAAAAGAAAATGATGTTGTCTGCTAATGGCCCATGTAGTTACTGTTCACTAAAATACAAAAGAAGACATGTCTGTACGCTGTTTCTAAGTGTAAACTCGGTTCCAATGTAAGAATATGTAAAGATCACATTACTACATTTACAAATGTAACCTGCAAGTTGTGGATATATGCAAATGTCATCATACTGAAGACAAATGCAATGCAATTCATATAATTTTAAAGATGTAAACATCACCACATTAAGAAAGGCAGCACTATACCATTTACATGTGCGCTTCGTGCTAACAGCAATCTACACTCTGCTAACAGTTGCACACCTGGCCAACTCAGGAACATACATTTTTTAATGCATTCACAGATGTCATTTGCTCATGCAAATGAAGATAAATAATTTTATGTGTTTCTCCTCACCAAGCTCCCACAAGAGAGCCTGGTACACGGTTCACACTCACCATGCTATTTGTTTATAGAGTTGTAACACCAGACATCATGTTGACCTAGCTGAATAATGAAAATGTTTTGCAAACTCGATTGAAGATTGAAACCACTAGAAACAATGTCTGCCTGTGGCCAGCATTCTGCCTCTGAGGAGAAAACTCTCAGACTTTCTAGGCCCTCTTTGTTGTATTTTTTTATTGAAATGAAGATGGAGGACAGAAATGACACCTACTTAATGCGGTTGATGTGAAGTACTTCCACTCCATGGGGCTATTTTGGGGGTAGGAAACAGCAGGCCCCCTTATCACCCACCTGTGCTTGTGAAATTCTCTAGCAGGACTGATATGAGCTCCCTGGGACTCAGCCAGGCCTCAGAGCTCCTAGTTCCCCAGCCAGAGTATAGACTACAGAATTTTTGAGGGCTCAATTCTATTTGTCTTAAAACCTCAGTGCACAGCACAGAACACAGCACATAGCGGGTGCTTAATGTCTCTGGTTAGATGTTAGAGGAAGAAAGTCACTTATTGAGTCATGCCACCCTGGGCATGAGGCTGAAAATGTGTAAGTGGAACAGCCGAAACTTGCCGTGCCTAGAGGAAGAGAGGGTGTGTTCCTTTATCCCTCTCTCCCTCCCATCTGTCCATCCACCTACCTGTCCATCCATGTCTTCATTCCCTGATTGATAGATGTATCAACTCAGCCCTTATTTATTGGCTTTCTCTGTACGAGGCTATATACACTAGTAGCTGAAAATACAGACATGGAAAAATCCCATCTCTGCTGTCTGGAACTTGTGATTTTTTTTAATTGCATTTTAGGTTTTGGGGTACATGTGCAGAACATGCAAGATAGTTGCATAGATACACACGTGGCAGTGATTTGACTCAGCAATCCCATTACTGGGTATACATCCAAGGAACTATAAATCATTCTACTATAAGGACACATGCACATGAATGTTCATTGCAGCACTGTTTACAGTAGCAAAGATCTGGAACCAACCCAAATGCCTATCCTTGGAACTTGTGATTTTATGGAAGTAACGATAAGGAGAAATTTTCGATCTAACATAATAATTGTTATAATAAACAGAAGCACAGGGAGAAAAAGGAAGATGCTGTCATGGAAATGGCAGGTGCTCAATGAATAATTATTGAATGGTAGAGTAAGAAAAGGAAGAAAGAGAGGGATGGAAGGGGGAAGAAAGGAGAGGGTATGAGGGAGGGAAGAGGGAAATTACATAGATCATAATGTGTGCAGAACAAAATTCCTTGGGACATCTTGAAAGAAGAGCAGCCATTGGTCTGGCATTGCTCCTGGCACAGTCCATCTGTATGTACACTGGCTTGTGACCAAAACCTCACCATGCCATCACCCCTCATCTGACTCATTGCTTTAAGCAAAGATTCCAGTGGATTTGGGTTTCAACAGCTGCTTCTGTTATTTCATTGACATGTAAAAACCAGATCCACAGCCTGACTGTGGTGGACCTTAGCCTACCAGGGGTGGGTACAGGAGCTGCTGCCTGGTGTTGTGTGCCCCAGCC
Source organism: Callithrix jacchus (assembly GCF_049354715.1). Classification (NCBI taxonomy): domain Eukaryota; kingdom Metazoa; phylum Chordata; class Mammalia; order Primates; family Cebidae; genus Callithrix; species Callithrix jacchus. Next base: position 58,730,502 of record NC_133517.1, on the reverse strand, counting down.
CTGGCTCCTGCCTCCACCCACTCCCATCCCTTACACCGGCCCCAGGCTGAGGTGCTCTTAAGGTCACTCACTACCCAGAAACAGCCTCACCTCACAGCAGGCTTCCAGCTTGGGCATCCAGCAAGGGAAGCCAGAGTTTGATGTCCCACTCTACTGAGAACACCCTGAGGGCTCCCTCTATCCCAGGGTCTGGTTTTCCGGGTAGCACAAAAAGAGGGAAGGTGGAGTGTGAAGGAGAACAGAGGGGAGGAGAGAAGGGAAGAAGCCAGTCTGTCTACCAGAATAGGCTTCTGAACAGAAGACTGCTGCTGCAATACCCAGAGCAGGCCCACTCCAGGTAACTCCCACCATCATCTCATCCCTTTGTCTGTGCATGCCTTGTCCCCAGCAGAGTCACCAAACACCTCCCACATGCAGGGACTGAGCTGCGAGGAACAGATAGAGGAAGACAATGCAGCCCAATGCGGGAGATGAAGGTCCCAGGGGCATCGGCTCAGCAGGACCTCACAGAGGCTTTCCCTAGCACAGTTCTACTTGGTGTCTGCATCTTGTCAATACTCCTGTTTCTTCTGCTAAATATAGAAGAACTTTTCCCCCCTTATCAAGTGTCACTGTCTACAGCAAAAGAAAACAAATCACAGCCCTGGGCACATAATGCGATATTTATTCTAGTCTCAGTCCATTCTAGGACAGTCGTGGTGGTGTCCACAGAAAGGCACCACTTTTAAAAGCTAGGAACACATACACATATATACACATATATCCATTCAATAGTTATTCACTGAGCACCTGCTATGTTCAAGTCAGCATCTTCCTTTTTCTCCCTGTGCTTCTATTTATTATAACAATTATCACATTAGATCGAAAATGTCTCCTTATTGTTACTTCCATAAAATCACAAGTTCCAGATAGCAGAGATGGGATTTTTCCATGTCTGTATTTTCAGCTACTAACATATATCCTCGTAGAGAGAAAGCCAATAAATAAGGGCTGAGTTGATATATACACACATATATACACATTATATATATGTGTGTGTGTGTATATATACAAGAAAGACAATGCATGGCTAATCAGGGAAAAGAGTGACAAGAAAGAATGAGGGTGTGTTCCTGCGAAGCACAGTGAAATCCTCACTCACTGTCCTCTTCTGAGTCTTAGTCTCAAATGGCATCTCCTTTGACTCAGTTGCTCCTGAGTGGAGATCATAAATCAGGAGCCTGGGAAACCTGAGGAACCTACCATCCGCTTCTAGAAAGCGTTTCTCAGGGCCTAGTCTGCAAATCCCGCCTTCCAGTTCACACAAAAATCAAGAAGTGAGAGGTCCAAGGCACAACAACAGGGTGCTGTGAGCTGACAGCCATGGGCCTCCTGGTACCCCCCTACCCTGGCAGGCCACATGCATGATGGGAAGCTCCCACCTGTACCACCAGGGTCCTGCTGGGGCTGCGTGTGGACTGCAGACAATACCTTCTCTCCAGCTGGGCAGGAGCAGTTGATGGTCTTCAAAAACCCAATCTGTTCACTGCCCGGGGTGGGAGGCCGCTGGGGTGGGGGTGGAGGTGGAGGCTCTGTCACCACGGTCACCTGGCACTGGAAGGAAAGCCCAGGAGGTCAGAACCTGGCTCTTCACCCAGAAGACACTTCCTGGCAGGAGCACAGTGTCCGGTGCTTCTTTGGAACCAGGCAGGTAAAGTTGGAGAAGACTCTGAGGATGTCTCTCTGAGGCCTTGGGGTGGAAGGCCTGGCCACCCCAGACTCAGCTATTTCACTGGCTGTCTCAGCAACCTGCAGGAGCCACTCAGGGTCTCACACCTCGCAGGTGCTCCACAGTTCCTGCTGTCCTTATCCTCACCTCCTCCTCTTCCTTCATCCCATTCCCTTCTTCCCTCACCCTCTGACTTTGCAACCAGGTTCACATGGCTCCACATTCCCAGCATCTGCTGTCAACCTACACACTACAGGAGCCCTGAGCTGGGTGCACTGGCTGGGTTTGAAATGGGTCCTGGGGACAAGGCTAACCAGGCATTGCGTGGATCTCATCCTGCAGCCCAGGAAGCAGGCTCCATCACTATTCCCATCTTTCAAGCAAGCCTGTAACCAGAACTTTGCAAAGAAGGTTGGAAAGGGAGAGGCTTGAAATGGGAAAGGGGCTGAAGTCTGAGAACAGAGCAGATCCTGCTCAGAGGGGCTGAAAGGGCAAACCCTGGTCTCTTGGGCCACCCATGTCGTGACCTCCCTGGCTTGCTGACCAGCCCAGGGCACTGCAGCCTCTCCCTCCTTTGGGTACTGGTGTGGCACAGGCAGCCATCCCTTCCTAAGAAACACCCTCCCAGCCCCTGCCTCCCACATCCCCAGGAGCAGGGCATCATCACTCAGCCAGCAGCACTGCAGTTACACTGACTTAAGGCACAGACCAAAGTAACCCCGGAGGAACCTCGTGGCTCAGCTCCCCCACCCACACCCTAAGCTCCCTCTCAGGCCATATTCTGATGGTAGATGTCTCCCTGACCCCCAGCCACTTGTCCCTAAGCTCTGGACTCCCCTCCCCTCTGGAGGCCACACACCCATTTCCTCCCATCCTCTTTGTGCAAGAGTTTGCTCACCGGACCCGAGGGGATATCACAACAAGTCTCCAGTTCTGCATGTCTCGAGTCACAATAGATCACAATCCGCTGTAGGTCAAACTGAAAAGAAGAAGAGAGGATAAGTTGTAGGGACTTTGGAACCCAGAAGCCTCCATGGTTTCAGACAGGCCCTGCCCTCATATCAGGTTGTACTTCCTCTGTGAGGGGGGTCTTCCTGAGCCCACCCCTGGGCCACTCCTGCCCTGGGCTCCACCCTGGATTTTCACAGGGAGCTAAGCATCATCTTCTCACATCCTTGATCTGGCTTGGCTGTGTCGCCATCCAAATCTCATCCTGAATTGTAGCTCCCATAATTCCCACATGTTTCGAGAGGGATCTGGTGGAAGATAAGTGAATCATGGGGAGGGTCTCCCCCATACTATTCTCCTGATTAGTAAATAAGGGTCACAAGATCTGATGTTTTCATAAAGGGTTTCCCCTTTTGCTTGGCTCTCTTTCTCTCTTGCCTGCCACCAAGTAAGATGTACCTTGCTCTTCTGCCATGATTGTGAGGCCTCCCAGCCATATGGAACTGTGAGTCAATTAAATCTCTTTCCTTTATAAATTACCCGGTCTTGGGTATATCTTTATTAGCAGTGTGAGAACAGAGTAATACAACCCTCTCCTATAAGGGAGAGATCCTGTGCAAGGGGCTTGAGGACACATGTTGAAGTCCAGTGTTTCATTCTATGCTGAAGGTGCTATGGCCTCTGCCTTCAGCCACACACACAAGGCCACACGGTCATCCTCTCTCCATGTCACCAACACCGCATTGGACAAGCCCCTCAATGACGTTATTGCAAAGGCCTCCAAGTTTCACGAGTCCCTATTTTCCATCTCTCCAGTTACTTTCACAGTTGTTTTGGTGAACTTTTAAAATTAAAACTTACTTCTGTCACACCTTTTCTATGACAGCCCCTTAAAGACTTAAAATGTAAAAAAAAGTAAAATTTAAAGGGGTTGTGGTACTAAACATACATTGATATGCATGAACACATTCACACACACAGAGTCTGCAGACAAAGCCCAGGCCCTTTTGCAGGACACCCAGCCTCCCAGGGCCTGGCTCAGCCTGGCTCCCCCGGTGTCTCTCTCTTCACTCTGCACTTGCACTCTGTAGCATCTAACCGCACAGCAAACCACACCTGCACATTCACACCTTGGCAAATGGTGCCTCTTCTAGGAAAGCCCTTGAGCAATAAGAATCTCCCAGTCACCACCCAGAGCCACACCCAGGCATCTCCTGTTGTGGTTGGTTTTCAAGTACGCCCACAGATTTGGAACTTAATTCCCCTCCCCTGGTGTGAAGTGATGGCATGCCATTTCCGAGATCAGGTCATAAGAAGACTGGCTGCTGTCTTGAGTGTGTTCTCTCTCTCTCTCTTTCTGTGTGTCTCTCTTCTTCCCTCCCTGTGATCACTCACCATGGGATACAGAAGTTGGCATGTTGTGAGCTATTCAGTGGACAGGCTCAGGTGGAAAGGATTAGGGTGGCTGCAACCATTACCTAGCACAGAACAAAGGTTCTCCATTCAGCAGCTCACGAGAAGCTTCCAACAGCCCTTAATGAGCTTGGAGATGCCTTTTCAGCCTTAAACTGTGAGAGGAATGTAGCATTGGCCAGAAGCTTGAGGGCAGCCCAGTGAAAGACCCTGAGGGAACCACTCAGCTAAGCCACTCTCAGATTCCTGATACATGGAATCTATGAGACAGTACATGCTTGTTTTAATCTGCTTTTGCTGGGGGGATGGGATAGTTGTGACACAGACACAGGTGTAACTGATGCACCTCCCTCTACAGTCAAGAATTCATCAGGCCCTCTTCTCTGCCACATGTGCACCTTGCATGATATAGTTTGGCTGTGTCCCCACCCAAATCTCACCTTGGATTGTGATAATCCCCACGTCTTAAGGGGGGGCCAGGTGGAGATAATTAAATCTTGGGGGTAGTTTCCCTCATACTGTTCTCATGATAGTGAATAAGTCTCAGGAGACCTGATGGTTTTATAAATGGGAGCTCCCCTGCACAAGCTCTCTCACCTTCTGCCACCTAAGACGTGACTGTGCTCCTCATTCACCTGATTCCACCATGACTGTGAGGCCTCCCCAGCCATGTGGAACTGATTCAATTAAACCTCTTTCCTTTATAAATTACCCAGTCTTGGGTATGCCTTTATTAGCAGTGTAAGAACAGACTAGTACATTGCACACACAGCTAACATCAGACACCACAGACTGTAGGATAATTAGATGTCTGTGTGTCCATCTTCCTTCCAGGCTCCAGGACTTATGAGAACAAGGATCTAAACCCAGGCAGTGCTGCCTTCTCAAGCACAAACCCAGGGCTCTTGCTAATGTATGACAGCAGTGGGCAATCTCCCACTCTCTCCAGACCCTGCAGAACATGGTTCACGCTCACCCCTAGTCTGCCATGCTCATTGCTCCCTTCCCTCCAGCCATGCTGGTTTCCTCCTGCCACCCTCCTGTGTTGACTCCTCAGCTGCCTGTCCATACCCAGGCCCTCCGTGTCACTCTAGCACATTCTGAATGTGGTCCTCAGAGTACTTCCCACAATGGATGATTGTGTCTGTTTCTTAGCTCTTTTTTAAGCATCCCTAATGGAACATAGACCATGAGGGTAAGGCTCTCCTGTCTCCTGTACTTCACTAGAGCAGTCGCTGACTCATAAAAGTACCATAGAACAGATGGCTGGGTGGACGAGCGGACGAATGGATGGGCGTTTATCAAATGGGGCTTGAGCTCAGTCAGTGGAGGTGGGGCGCTTATTGCATTGAACACTGATGCGAAGTGCCCTGGACTTGCCCCTCCCCTGCCCCCTTCCTGGGCCCGTGTTGGACTCAGGAGTCCCTCTGCACAGTGACATGCCCCTTGAGGCATAGCCCCTCACACCACTGACTTTGTTCTGCAGAAACAATAACAATTCCATTCATCCATCTGTTTTATTTCCTGTAGAGACCGCAGCCCAGAAACAGGAGAAAATGACAGAATGAAAAATTGTGGTTTAGAACAAAGCCTACTTTCAAGGATGGCCCTGCTTTCTTCATTATCAAACATAATCACAGCAGCTGGGCCTGGCTGGCAAGGCAGCAGAGAGAGGGAAGGAGAAGGAGACCGGAGGCAGGCCAGGCACAGAGCATGCTGGCTTGGGATCTGGGCAGCCAGTGGCGTTCTCAGGTGGGGTGAGAGGTCCTCTGAGCCAAGAGAGGCCCCTTTCCAACTATCTGAAATCCCAGCATCACCCCAGCCACCCAATCCTTCTCTCCTTTGCCTCACTGCCCTATGCCCTGGAATTTCACCTCCTGACATCACTGCTCCCCCACTCCTGTCTGGAAGTCCTGCTCAGGTTCTGCCCTCGGCAATTATGTGTTGAACTGCTGCATGGGTCTGCTTGGCTCCCTCTGTGTCCCACCCATCAGCAGCTTGGAGACCCTTTGCTGGCTGCAGTGTGGAAAGCAATTAGAGAGCACAGAAAGCTGGAAGGCTGTGTTCAGCATGGCCCGGTCTGAGTCTCAGCTCTGCTCTTCTCTCATATCAGCTGTTCAAGTCAGGAAAACTGAACCTCAGTTTTCCTTTCTGTGAGAGGGACTCACAGGGCTATAGTGGGGACCAAGGAAAAGAGAGCCCACAAGAGCACAGTGTCAGCCACGGATGAAGCTTCAGTGTAGGATGTGTAAGATGCCCCAAACCATGTAGTTACAAGTACCGAAGATGATGTTTCTGGAAGATTTACGAAGAGACAGAGATGTATTGATTCTCCTATACATTTTCCTGACACTTGGTTTTAATACAAAAATACAACATGGAACAATGAGTGTAATACTCCTATGGACACTCTTCATTATTCTCTATTGCCTCTAACCCAGCTGAGAAATCCCCATGTGCCAGGCACTGTTAGGTGCTGTATTTACATACTAGTGATCTCACTCAATGCTCACAATAGCTCCGACAGGTATGAGTTCACTTTCTGCAACACCCTAGTATAGCAGAAGTGGTTGGATCCCCACCTACATCCCCCTGGGTCCTTGTCATTTCATACCAGGGTGATGAGAACGTGAAGGTGCAGAGAGGTGAGGCCACTGGCCTGAATGTTACCTCAAAACATCTATTTAAGAAGTAGCAAATTTATTTTATTTGGGGAGCATCAGTAGCAGAGCTGGAAAGTGAGTTAGGGAAAGGAAGTTAGCCAGTAAAGGGCTGTTATCAAGGGTGTTACCACTGTGGGCATCTGCAGTTTACATGTATTGGGGAACTCTGAAGCCCATAATGAATACGTCACTCAGAGTAAGGATGCCAAGAGGTGAGGGAGCTGGGGTATTAATACTCCAACTTCCAGCAGTCCTTCGTGGAGGGCTGCTCCTGGGGGTGTTGATGCCTACTTAATAATGAATAGCACTGTCTCAGGCAGAGAGGGAAAACTCTCAGGCAAGACAGGTGCAGGCAGTTGGCAACACAGCTGGGATGCACTGAAATGACAAGGACCCAGGGGGATGTAGGTGGGGATCCAACCACTTCTGCTATACTAGGGTGTTGTATGTGGGGGGACGTGTCCACAAGGAAACTCAGGTCTAATTTCCAATCCCCTCCTTAGGAGTCAACCATGTAATACAGATGGGTATCTTGGAGAGTACTGGGAAGGTGATCCTTTTCCTGTCTTCAAAACCTCCCAATACCACCATGATAATGTGGCGGTGGTGGTGATGATGTTCATGATGATGAGCATTTATAGAACGCTAGCAGCATTTTAGGAAGTTTTATAAGCACTTCACATATGACATAGCATTTAATCACACAACAACCCTGTGGAGTGAGTGATCATTTTTCTCATGTTACAACTGAGGAAACAACACCAGAGAGGCTACAGGGAAGCTTGGACTCCAAAACAATTTTGTTTAATTTGAAGCCTGGGACATGAATTTTTAGGGACATGGGGCTATTGGCTAAAGTTGGCTCTTGTTTTTAGAAGACTTTTAACTCAAATATAGTTTTCCACTACCTCAAATAGAAATATAATGGAAATCTCACTGTTGGATGTTTGGAACTGGGGTTAGAAGGATTTAATCTTGCTCTATATCTTTGGACATATCTATTATTCCCTCTGAGCCTCAGTATCCTTGTCTGTCAAGTAAATGAGGGGCTGGATAAGATGCTCTCTGGGCTCCCTACAGCTCAGGGGTTATCTGTTTCAGGGACTGACAGTAGAACCAGGCAGCTCACAGAAACAGAGTCCTAGCCTGACTACCCAAGGCAGGGAACATAAGCAAGTAGCCTGACGCTTTTGAGTTGGAATCTCCCCACCTACGCAATGTGAGGAACATCCACCCACCTGGCCTGAATTTAGGATTAAGAGGCGTTGTATTTGTGACTACGATGCCCACTCTGAGGGAGACAACAGTGATCCTTATTGTGTCATGAATACCCCAGAGCTCCATCTGGTCCAGCCCTTTGATGTATGTTATCTTAGGGAGGGAGAGGTTTGTAAATGGACCTGGAAGACGGGCTGCTTGAGTGGAAACCCTAACTTCCATTTGTTGGCTCTGCGATCTCGGAAGAGTCCTCAGATTCTCCAGGAGCGTCTCTCTCCATCTGTGAAATGAGGGTGTGCACTGTATCTACTTTCTAACGTTGTAAAGATTTTGGTCAGAAATGGGGAAAAGAAGCACTTTAGTGCAATGCCCAGCACAAAGTCTCTGCACAAGTAGCTAGAATTAGTAGCAGGCTGAATACCGATTTTCATAGTTTTACTTTGATTTTACTATTTTTTGCTTAATTTGGTTTCACATCTATTATCTTATTTCATCTCCTCAGCAATAGCATATAAAAACAAACAGAACATGACTCCCATTCCAGAGATTAAACAAACAAACAGATAAACAAAGTCTGGAAAACATAAACAGTGTGTGGCTTGGGTGACAGGTATTGCAGCTGGCTGGCAGTGGCTGGCATGTAAGCCACAGTTTGAGTGTGTCAGTCCTCCCACCTCTGCAGCCCCTAATCTCTCCTCTCCCCACTACCTCTGACCAACTCACTCTCAGCTTCATTTTTTTTTTTTTAATGGAGTTTTGCTCTTGTTGCCCAGGCTGGAGTGCAGTGGCATGATCTTGGCTCACTACAACCACCATCGCCTAGATTCAAGCAATTCTGCCTCAGCTTCTCGAGTAGCTGGGATCACAGGCACCCACCACTGAGCCCATTTATTTATTTATAAATATATTTATTATATATTAATAAATATATGTATTAATATATAATACATATTTTAATTATATATTTTAAAATAAATATATAATTTGTTTTTATAATAAAAATTTTATAACTTTATTATAAAAAATAAATTTTTCTTTTATATTTTTAGTAGAGACAGGGTTACATCATGTTGGTCAGGCTGGCCTTGAACTCCTGACCTCAGGTGATCTACCCACCTCAGTTTCCCAAAGTGCTGGGATTATAGGCATGAGCCACTGCGCCCGGCTCAGCTTCATCTTTAAAAATCAGTATGCACAGGGACATTGATGGTTTATCGTTACATTAACAGAGCAAATTATAACAAAGTCTATAAACTTGTTTACGATGTATTTTGCTGGAATGCTACTTCCTAAAACTTTATGCATCCCGACTGACTCATTTTTTCTTATGGTTTATGTTTCACAGACCAGGAAACAATTTTACAGCATGTATGACAAGCAGTTAGTATACAAAATATGCAAACATCATCTAGAAATCATTTAGTAAATAAAATTAGCATAGTAGTAAAATAAGCAAAAGATATGGCCTAGGATTACCAAAGGGGGGCGTGGGGAACCATCAGTAAACATAGGGAAGGATTTCTAATCTCAATGGTAATCAGGCAAATGCACATGAAAACTACAATATAACCCTGTATGCCCAGCAGACTGGCAAAACAATAAAACATTATACACATATAACTTATAACAATATATAGATATAAATTATATAATGTTTATATATATATATAATGGTACATTATAGATATAAATTATATAAACATAATCTATATAATTTATACCTATATCCCCATCATTTCAGTGCATACCAGCTGTGCTGCCAGCTGCCTCCACCTGTCTTACCTGAGGGCTTTCCCTCTCAGCCAAAGACAGTGCTATCTGTTATCAAGCAGACATCAACACCCCCAGGAGCAGCCCTTAGCCAAGGACTGGTGGCAGTTGGAGTATCAATACCCCAGCTCCCTCGCCTCTTGGCATCCTAACTCTGAGTCACATATTCTTTTTTTTTTTTTAAGACAGAGTTTTGCTCTTGTTACCCAGGCTGGAGTGCAATGGCACAATCTCAGCTCACCTCAACCTCCACCTCCTGGGTTCAGGTAATTCTCCTGCCTCAGCCTCCTGAGTAGCTGGGATTACAGGCATGTACCACCATGCCCAGCTAATTTTTTGTATTTTTAGTAGAGATGGGGTTTCATCATGTTGACCAGGATGGTCTCGATCTCTTGACCTCGTGATCCACCCGTCTTGGCCTCCCAAAGGGCTGGGATTACAGGTGTGAGCCACCACGACCGGCCGAGTCATATATTCTTGATGGGCTCCAGAGTCCCCCAACACCTGTAAACTACAGATTTTCTATCTATATATGACATAATTTATATCTATAATGTATATGTTTATACACGTTTAATGTTTGTATATTTATATACACACACACGCACACATATAAATGTTGCTTTCTAGAGAAATTTGAAATATGTGGGAAAGTTAACAATTGTGTACCCCACAGTCCAGTCATTACACTTGAGGGTACATACCCACAAGAAATGCTATCAATTCATCTATATCTTGAGCCTAAAGTGCAGGTGTTGTTCACATTCTCCTCATAAGTAAAGTGCATGGAGGTGTAGCACCCTTTGTAAGGTCCAAGGCTTGCTAATTATGATCGTGATACCTTAGAAATGATCTAAATACCACTGACAGGAGAATGAATGATGTATGACTGAATACATAACAAAGTATTCATTAGCTTAAACAAAAGCCAGATGCAGTCCATTACTTACATAAAATTCCAAAACTCTCTCCTATACCTAATGATACTATATTTGCTTATACATGGATACATAAAATGGTTTTGGGAAGAGCCTTTCCCACATCATGTTTCCTGTGATTTCTCAGGCAGTGGGGGTGCTCCTGGGCAGGGGGGTTAGATCGACTTCAGCTTGAAGACAGAACGTGTGGATCACTGTGCAATGTATCTACGTGTATCGTGTGTAATATGCACATACTTATGATGTATGCATCTCTTTGGGTACAGGTGTGGGTATGTATTTCTAGAGGGAAGAAAAAGACATAAAGGAATGAAATAAGAGAAATGAAGCAAGGAGGGAAACGAAAAAATCAAAGAAGAAAAGAACACTCGTTCAGGATGGAAGGATAAATGTCCAGTTATTACCAGTTGTTATTCCTAGTTGGTGCAATGAGGATGATTGTTATTTATTTTCCATATATTTTTCTTATATTTTCCAATTTTTTGTACAATCAGGAAAGAAGGGAAAAAATCTGTATTTAAATTTGCCAGAAACTATTATATATATCTATCCACCTACCCACATACATATATTCATGTGTGTGTGTGTGTGTGTGTGTGTGTGTGTGTGTGTGTGGCCTTTGCAGACCATGCAGCCAGAGCCATGTCAGTCTTGCTCTCTTTTTGTGGGTACTGGTGTCCCCAGTGCTAAGGACAGTGCTTAGCACATACTAGGTACTCAATGTATCTGTGATGAATAATGATTGATGGAATGGCTGAAAAACTGGTTAAGTGAATAAATGGGTGACAGTGAATTGGGGTTCCAATATAGCAGTTTTCTGGGCAAGGTCTTTCCTTCTTAGATGGTCCAAGGTAGATTTGGTACATGGTTCATGCAGGTATGGGAAACACTGAGGGCACTTAGCTCCCAAGTCTTCTCCCCAGTGTCCTGGAACGTGGGCTGCAGAAGGTCCCCAATACTCACATCAATGGGCACACTGTCGTAGAGGCGTTTTCCAATCACAGTCTTCCCCTGGATGTCAATGTTCTCCCGCTCCTCGATGGGCAGCGTCTGCACCAGTGCACAGTCGATGTACAGGGAGACATTCTGGGCCTGGATGCTCAGGGCGATCTTGTGCCAGTCCCGGTCGAAGAGGTCATTGACCCGGGAGCCTCGGAAGACCACCCTGACCGCGTCTTTCATGGCACCTACAGCATTGTACTCCACTGCCTTATTTTCACCATCTAGCCTGATGGAGACCTGGGGAGGAAAGGACCAGAAACTCCTTGAGCTTCTTGGGGCCAAGGAAAATGAAGAGAATGGGAAAGGAGAGTTCAGAGTCAGGTCTGGCAATCCTGAGTCAGATCCTGGCTGTGACTCTTACCAGCCGGTCACCTGCCATCTGACCTTGGACCAACCCCTTCACACCTCTGAGCCTCAGGTTCCTCCTCACACAATGGTGTTAATGATGTCTACCTTGAAGGCTATTCTAAATCCAGTATTAAACAGAATCATTGCACTCATATGTTAACCCAGGAGTCACAGCCTCAACTGTCTGGAAGGGTTATGTAGGTAAGAGAGCTTTGGTGAGACTCCACGACAACTGGCACACAGAGGGGCTTGAGTTGTGAGACCAACCAGAAATCCTAATTAGTTTCGGTGTCTTTTAAAACCCTGGACTGGTTAAACCAAACATATCTTCTGGCCAGATCTGTTAACTTACGCGTTCTCTCACTTGAGGATAAAGCTGGAGCTCCCGTAAAATAATATTTCTTGATGGCAGAGGTCTGATCTGTCTGGGTCATTGTATTAGCCTTTGCAAAATGCACAGGCATTTTGCAATGGACAAATTCTGGAGAAGGTTTTACTGTTTGACTTCTGATTGCTTTTTTACTGTTGTTGGTTTGTTTGTGTTTTGTTGGTGGTGGTTTTTGGAGATCGAGTCTCACTCTTTGCCCAGGTTGGAGTACACTGGTGTGATCTCAGCTTACTGCAACCTCTGCCTCCCAGATTCAAGCAATTCTCCTGCCTCGGCCTCCCAAGTAGCTAGGATTACAGGTGTGCACCACCACGCTTGGCTAATTTTGTGATTTCAGTAGAGATGGGGTTTCACCATTTTGGCCACATTGGTCTCAAACTCCTGACCTCAAATGACCTGCCCGCCTTGGCCTCCCTAAGTGCTGGGATTACTGGCATGAGCCAGCAGCCAACCTGGTTGCTTTTAAGAATAAATGGGTATATTCTCATCCATGTACTCATTTTGTCATCCCTGCAGAATCATCCTGTGTGCCCAACAGGCAACATGCCAGGTGTCAGGAATGGAGCAGTGGGCTGCAGATACACTATCAGTGCACAAAGGTATGAACAGGATACAAGGCACAGAACATGAGTATCCACTGAGTGGATGAAAGGATGAGTATTTCCCTGTCTCACCTCTGCAAGGTTAGTCTTCATCTGCTCTAATATTCATGTTTTGCTCTTCCTTGTGGCTCCCTGCTCCCTGGGCCCTTTGGCTTCTCATTGAGCTTGGCCCATTGGAAGTCCATTGGCAAAGAGTCCAATGAGGGGGGAAAAGAGAGAGGTGGGGCATTTATTCCTCCCACCCCTCCTGGCTTCCCTGTAGCTCAGAGTAGCTTTGTGCCATGTTTATATAATTTATATCTATAATGTACCATTATATATAATCTATATAATTTATATAATGGCATCAGTTATATGTGTAAAATGTTTTATTGTTTTGCTAGTCTGCTGAGCATACAGGTTCTTTGGAAGTATTTCCTCCTTGGTGACTCTAGTACTCACCATCTCTTCCCTGTTCCGCTGCCCATCAGGCTCAAGTGGTAGCTTCCTCCTGTGGCTGATCCTGGGATGCCCTGGCATTTCTTGTTGGTTTCCTTAACACTTATCCCTTAGCCACATCAGCGCCCTTAACCCCAGTCAGTTTGCTACAGCACTCGTCAGAACTGTGTGCCCAGTGGGGGCTGTCCCTTGCCAGCCTCCATCTAAACCAGCTAAACCAGCTGTGTGACCTTGGGTAAGTGATTTAACCTCTCTACAGCTTCCTCATTTGTAAAATGGGACCAATAGCAGTGCCTATTTGTGAAGAGGATTATATAAATATCTATGAGAACCTAATTAATTAGATGAATTGTCATAAGGATTATTATGAGAATTATAATATACATAAAATATTTATATAGTATTATTTGCCAGGTACTGTTCTAAATATTTGCAATAATGAATTAAATAAGTTCACAGGCATCGAAGCAGTGAAGCCTTCCCTGATGAACACATACTCTTGGATTTGAAACTGGCCATCTGTTCTCACATCCCAAGATGTGATTTGTTGACTTTTTTCTTTTCGTTTCTTTTTCTTTCTTTTCTTTTCTTATTTTTTCTTTTGAGATGGAGTCTCATTCTGTCATCCAGGCTGGAGTACAGTGGGGTGATTTAGGCTCACTGCAACCTCCACCTCCCAGGTTCAAGCAATTCTGCCTCAGACTCCCAAGTGGACCAGAGGTGTGCACCATCATGCCCAGCTAATTTTTGTCCTTTTAGTATAGATGAGGTTTCACCATGTTGGCCAGGCTGGTCTTGAACTCCTGACATCAGGTGATCCCCCCACCTTGGCCTACCACAGTGCTGGGATTACAGGCATGAGCCACTGCGCCCGGCCATTAACTTTTTTCATAGCCCAGCCTCAGTATATGAAATTATCTTAAGCATGTCTTTTGTTCACCTTTTTGTCTTTCCTGCCCCATCCTTTTAAACAGGCACTTTCTCTCTTCATCTCTGTAACCCCCATGTCTAGAAGAACACATGGCACACAGTGGCACTCAATAAAAAGGTACTGAGGAGCCAGGTGCCGTGCATCACACCTGTCATCTTAGCACTTTGGGAGGCCGAGGCAGGTGGATTACAAGGTCAGGAGTTTGACACCAGCATGATCGACATGGTGAAAACCCATCTCTACTAAAAATACAAAAATTAGCTGGGCATGGTGGTGCACACCTGTAGTCCCAGCTACTTGGGAGACTGAGGCAGAAGAATTGCTGGGACCCAGGAGGAGGAGGTCACAGTAAGCCGAGATCAGCCACTGCCTTCCAGCCTGGAAGACACAATGAGACTCCATCTCAAAAAAATAAAAATAAAAAGGTACTGAATGGATGGAGGAATGAACAAATGAATGAGAGTCTCTGTAGTTAAAGGAAGGTGCCCACGTAGTGCAGGGGGATCAGCTATAGTATTTAACACAACCTGGGTTTTCTGGTCTCATTTTCTGGGCTCCACATGGCTTCAGTACAACAAGTAGGACCTAGGATTTATTTTTATTGCATCACCTCTTGTATGCTAGGAGAAGGGTAAAAAATAGAAAACTATGAAACCCTGCCTAATGATCTAATACTTGTAATACACAAAAATCTAATACTCCCATGATTAAACATTGTGTTCTATTTCACACGTTTGAGCCCTGTGGCCCTGGAACCTTCAGAGCTTCCTGGGGACATGGCTTCCCCAGTGTTTCTGCCTCCAACATGATATAGGGCAAGGGAGGGCACCCAGCAGTCCAGTGTCTTGAGTCTACCAATACTAGTAGTGTGACCTTGGGGAAGGCATTTTCTATGTCAGGTCCATCAGCAAATCCTACTGCTTCTATTTTCAAAATTAACCTATAACCTGTTTGTTTCTCCTAACCTCACTATCACAGCGGCATCTACACTTGCCTGGATCACTGCTATGTTCTTCTAATTTGTCCTCATATTTCTAGGCCTGTGCACCTCTGCAGAGTCTCTTCTCAAACAAAAAGTCCCTACACTGACCTACAAGACTTTTTGAAATCCAGACTTCTTCCACCTCTAAAACTTCATCTCTAACTAACCCCAATATGCGCGTGCTCACACACGCGCACACACACACACACCCAACTCTGCTCCAGCTGCACCGGCCTCCTTGCTGTCCCTTAATCATATCTGGAATGAGTGAATGCCCCTCAGTTTACCCAAATGACAAATGGGGAAAATGCCAGCTTTTAAGGGTGGTTGTAAATGGCAAATAAAAGCATGTGCATCTGTATCTCTAGATGAACTTCTTGATCTGTACATCTACAATGACTGAGTGCATGGGTCATGCAACCAACGCTAATCTACTTACAGATCAACTTCTTACAGCTCTTTATCCAGTTTTCCAGTGTCTAGCCAGTATTTCCCCAGAGCATGGAAAGGAGCATCATTGGCATTTCTGGCCACGGGCACTCAACCAAGGCTGGCTTAACAAGAGTAAATTTTTGGGTGCCTCTTTACACAGGAATCTCAAATTTCAAGACAGACTTCATCTCTGCATGGCTCTGTGGTATGGTGGTATTTCACCCCATTGCTTATTTTGACAGAGGGAGGGGAGGATGCACAACTGTCAGGGCACAGACAGCTCTGCAAATGCCGTGAAGGAAGAAATTCCAGACTGAGGGGGCGGTACAGGCCCACCCACAAGAATGTCATGGCAGGTGCCCAGTCCCACTGCACCGGGCCCTGAGAAAATGGAGATGCAAGACCTGTGCAATTGGAGATGGAGTGGGATGGGAACAGGGAGCGCAAAGGACTTCTCCAGAAAAGTGGCCTCTGGAGAAGAATCTCGACTTCTCCATTCAACCTCCCACACTTACAAAATCAAGCCTCTCAGCAGTTAAATTTGAAAATGTCTCTGCATCTCAGTATGACTAGGGATGTTATGGAAAAATCATTCAACAGGACTAATTGATCAGGACAGGCTTGGAACAGAAACCAGATGAGCATGTGGTTTAAAGCACAGATGTAGGAACCCGAATGCCTGGGTTTAAATCTCAACTCCTGCTCTTATTACCTGTGAAAAGGCAAGCAAATTTCTCAGCCTTTCTGTGGCTCAGTTTCCTCATCTGTATGATGCTAACAGTACAGAATATTCAGGGGGTTATTATGAATAATGAATGAATACTTGTAAAGCCCTCTGAACAATCCCCGGCTCCTGCTGAGAGCGTGAACGTGTTGATAAGCAAATGCATCTGAAGTCAGTTTTCAGTCTCAACCTGGGAGGGTGAGCTCACTGTTTGAGAGAATCTTGCCCTTTGAGATGGCAGGCCATGAGTGTGATTGCTGGAGTCCGATTGCTTGAGCATGCTTTTATTTTATTTTAGCCCCTAGTGAAAGTTTAGTCAGTATCTCCCAGCTGAAAGTGAGTAATAGTTTCACCCAGTTCATTTTTCTAAGAAAGGAGAAAGAAATGGTTGGTCTATGAACTTGATAACAAGAGGATCTGGATTGGGCAGAGAATAAATAGTAGTGTTGCTTTTATCTCAAACCAACAGATGGTGTTGATGGCTTTGAATTTCAGATTTGTCTTTCCTCACCGGACTGTGTGCTGTGGAGAGCTGTCCTAACTTTGTGGGAACTGAAAGCTGAAACACACCGGACCTGAGTAAAGACAGGACCCAGAGCTTCATTCAGAAGAAAACTGAAGGGAACTTCTCGTGATGAGATCTTATCACATATCAGGTGCTGTTCTAGATGCTTTACAGACCATTATTGATCCGATTCTTCCACCAACCATTTACTCTGTTTTCCAATATACAGCTAAGAAAACCAAGACCCAGAAAGATAAAGGAGCCCATCCCGGGACCCACACCAACATAGGGGTAGACACGAGACTTGAACCCAGGTCTGTGTGACCCCGAGCCAGTGCACTCCACTGCATCACAAAGCCAGGTCACTCATGCTGCCAATACAGCAGGTGTCACAGGACCGCAGAGCTGGCGTCCATCTCCTTGGCTAGGCCAAGAGTCTCAGAGGACAGGAACTCAGTCTTCTTTACCCCACCAGAAGGCCTGGTCCTATGTTATCATTAGGACAAGAAGCTGGACCTCTTGCATCTCGTGACATACCCCCTGCAGGTCCTCTGAGCCTCCATATGCCAGGCTCTCGATCTCTCTAGTCCCAGGAGTAAGAGCACTGGATAAAACACGGCGGGTGATGCCATCCCCACCATGAGAGGGAAACAGAAAGCCCTGGACGCTGAGATAAGGCAATGCTGCTCTTACCTGTGGGATGCCATACTGGTCGATGACCTGCCAGATATACCAGTCTTCCTTCCGAGATGTTTTCCTGAACCGGAAGGTTGTGACAAAGGCGTACTCATCAGGTAAACCTTGGGGGAACACATCCCTGGAGGAAAACAGAGACAAGCACACCAGGCTTGGCAATGAGAACAGGGAGCCAGTGAAGTGAGCCCACACACCCCACCAGTGATCAAGTCCTGCCAATTTGACTTCCTAAATATTTCCACCAGCCACCTTCCTGGCCTGTCTTCCCCGCCTTCTCCTTAGGTCAGGGCCTCAGTGTGACCTAGACCATCATCATGGCCCCCCAGGCTCCAGTCTCAGCACCTTCAAATCCATCCCTATGGTGCATCAGCTTCCATCTCTCCACCACCACCATGACTGATGACATCCACTGTAAATGCTAACTGGTCATGCCCCTAGGATCAAATATGGAGAGACTCCCAGCTTCACTGCTCCCTGCTGCATTGCTCCCCGACCAGGACAAATGGATGCTTCATCCTTCCCAGTGACCTGTCCCAGATGCCAGAATGCCATGGTCTGAATATTTCTGTCTTCCCAAAATCAGATGTTGAAATCCTCACACCAAGGTGATGGTAACAGAAGATGGGGCTTTAGGGTGATTAGGTCAGGAGGGCAGAAAGCTCATGAATGGGATTAGTGCCCTTAAAAGAAAGACCCCAGAGAGCTTGGTTACCCCTTCCACCATGTGAGAGTGCAGGAAGGTCTATGGAGACCGTGACCTTAGACGTCCCAGCCTGCAGAACCATGAGGAATAAATGCTGTGCATAAGACACCCGGCTTAGCTTACAGTGTTTTGTTGTAACAGCCAGAATAGATGGGGATGGAGCATCCTCTTCTTTCCCACAAGGCCCAGGTCCCTGCCTCGCTGTAGAGCCAGCCTCTCACCTGTGGGAGGCCTCAGCTTCCTGTTGCTCCACCTGCACCAGTCCTGGGGCTGCCTTTCCTCTTCCAAATTCAGAAATGAAAAATGCTAATTCCCTTCTGTGGAGGCTAAATCCCCCCACCAAGAACCAAGACCCAGTCCTTCAGTCCCTCTGTCCTCGGAGCACTCTCTGGCCAGCTGCTCTTCCATCTTCCTCTGTATCATGAATGGGAAACCCGGGTTCCCTCCTGCCTCTCTCATGTAAGCACAGAACCCTGCCACCCCAACCAAAACGCACCCCCACCAAAACTGACTGCACATCCCCAGCCAGGACCTGAGCAACCTCCCACTTCCTCCCTTTCTTCCTCTCCTTCCCTTCACAACAGAGTTCTGGGAAACGTCATGTACATCACCCCCTCCTTCTGCATCTCTCCCCATCTGCTCCACTCCCGGCCACCTGTCTTCTAGCTCTCCAGGCTCCCCACGTGTTCCTCGTGAGTTCCCTGGCAAGGAAACACTGACAAATCCCTGTCCCTCAGCACCCACTCAGGTCCCTGCAGTACAGCAGGCACTTCATGAAAGTTGAAGGCATGCAAACTTTGAAGACTGTCAACAGCCATTTCCATGGAGAAACCTCTTTCCCGGGTGCTAGTACAAGGCCCGGTAACTTTTCCTGGAGGACGCATACAAGACAACACAGATGTAGGAGCTACCCCATGCCTCGTAGGAGTCTGACCAGCATCCCTAGCACTTCCCCACTCAATGCCTGTAGCAACCCCTCATCCAGCTGTGACAATGAAATTGCCTCCAGATACTGCCAAAGGTCCCCTGGGGTTAGGGGTTAAATTTCTCCTGGTTGAGAACCACTGATCTATCCTTGACTTACATCCTATCAAAATGAAGGTTAGCTGACTTTTTCACAGTGTTTCTCAGATCCAACAAAGCACATACACATAGGACCTCATTTGACATACTAGTCTAAGATTAGGCAGGGTGAGGTGGCTCACGCTTGTAATCCCTTGGGAGGCCGAGGTGGGTGGATCACCTGAGGTCAGGAGTTTGAGACCAGCATGACCAACATGGAGAAACCCCATCTCTACCAAATATACAAAATTATCCAGGCATGGTGATGTGTGCCTTATAATCCCAGCTACTCGGGAGGCTGAGACAGGTGAATAGCTTGAACCAGGGAGGAGGAGGCTGTGGTAAGCCGAGATCCCACCATTGTACTCCATCCTGGGCAACAAGAACAAAACTCTATCTCAAAAAAAAAATCCTAAGATTTAATAAAAATAAATATATTTTGAGAGCTTAACACAAGTGCACCACTACTCTTTTTACATATTACCTAATTTCTTCCTCATGAGAATGTATAAAGAGGGTATTTCGATCCTCATGCTATAGCTGAGGGCACCCAGACTTGGAGGGGTTAACTCCATGCCATCTGGGTGGCAGAGGGAGACACACCTGGGACCTGCTCTCCTGTGCTCTTCTCTTAACCACCAGCTTACTGCACCTTAACAGTAGAGCCTGCCGAGGAGGAGCCAAGTCCTGCCCTTGTGGCTAGGGGCTGCCTCAGGAATGTACATGGTATTGACTTCCCTGCTGGAGGACGAGGTGGACTCTGTCTGGCCAGAGAGCCAGGAGGGGAAGCGGGGAGGCGTCTGAATTCCTGGTTCTCAGACTAGCAGATCCGCGGGGACTTTGTTTGGCTGTAGGACCTGTGAGCAAGATCATGATTCTTAGTTTACAGTTCCAGGCTAGGACATGATGGCCCAGATGTTCAAAGTCATTCTCTGAGCTGGGATTTCACCCAGGACCACATCCAAGTAGTAGGAACAGAGCCCATCACTCATAGCTCCTGGGCCTCCCTCAGGATTCACTGTCTGTGAAGGAAGATGGGACCTCCCCACCTGCATCCAAAGGCACAGGCTTTGTAGCCACAGATCAATATTTGGCTTTGTTTTTCATTTTCTCCTTTCTTTCTTTCTTTGTTTTGTTTTGTTTTCTTGTTGTTGTTGTTGTTGTTGACAGTATCTTTCTTTGTCTCCCAGGCTGGAGTGCAGTGGTGCAATCTCAGCTCACTGCAACCTCTGCCTCCCAGGCTCAAACAATTCTCCTGCCTCAGCCTCCTGTGTATCTGGGATTACAGGTTTCTGCCACCATGGCTGGCTAATTTTTTGTATTTTTAGTAGAGACAGGGTTTCACCACATTGGCCAGGCTGGTCTTGAACTCCAGACCTCAGGTGATCCACTTGCCTTGGCCTCCCAAGGTGCTAGGATTACAGGCATGAGCCACAGCACCCGGCCATTTTCTCATTTTCTTAACGAATCCAATTATGCTACTTTTTTTCCCCTGGACACACTTCCTTTTGATACCTTTGAAATACACACAGACAAATATATCATAAGATAAAGTACAGATTTATCTGTTAATGACCTTTTATTTCCCTGATTATAACTTTTGCTTAGGTTATACACACACATATATGGGTATATGTGTATATGTGTGTATATATATATATATACCAACATGTACATATATGTATCAGTCATTTTAATCAGGGAGAGAAAAAGATAATTAACAGAAAACATCTAAAAACAGAAAATAGCCAAATTCAATCTTTTCCACAAATAATAAACACAGCAGATATGAGATGACAGTGGAAGGGTAAAGGGTGTGGAATTAGAGGACTTGAGTTTGGGGCCAGCATCTGTTTCTCCTGAACTGTGAGGTGTCGAACAAATCACTGTCCCATTTAAAGTCTCAAATGCCGTAGCAACTAACTGAAAAGTGTAACACCTGCCTTGCTCACTTCATGTTGTCATGGGAAATACATTAGATGAGGTGTATCAATACCCTTTACATGTTAAACAGGCAAGAAAAACATATCAATATTGAAGGTGACATCTCTTTTCTTTATGGACAAAATTAACTTGCAAACTAAAATTTTATGCACGTGTGTTTACATTTCAAAGCATTCGAAATTAAAAGAATACTATCCTCTCTTGCTTTGCCAAGCTGATTTTGTTTGGGGTGCTTTGCCATTAAAACAAACGTGGGACCACACGGAAATTCCTCCTCTCATCCCTGTGCACCCTCCCCCCAAATTTTGGTTCATAGTAACACCCCCCAGCACCTGGCTGTGTGTGTAGAGAGCAATTCTCAGAGAACAGGAAGGAGCCCAAATCCACGACCTAGAATCTGGGTCCTGCTGTGTTCCACAGAGCATCGCCTGGATTCAGCCACTTTGCTCTTTGATCCAAGGGCCTCCTTAGAAGGTTTGCAAACAGAGAGGTCCTCAGTTACACCCTGCCACTAGATTTCAGTGACATTTGTTTCTTTGTTCTGTTCATTCTCTTGTACTTTTTTCTTAAAGTTCCTTGCGATTTTTTTTCTGCTTACAAATGGAGCAGGTGTTGAACTGGACATATTAGGCAAAGAAGTGAGGGGGAGTGAAGAAGGAAACAGAGTCTAGACTCTGCTCATCCCTGTGCACCCCACCCCCAAATTTTGGTTCATAGTAACACCCCCCAGCACCTGGCTGTGTGTTAGAGAGAACAACCTGGCTGTCTGGGAAGATGCCTCTCCCAGGAGTTGGCTGAGAGCGATAACTGTCCTCATTTCATAAAAATGAGACTCAGAGAGGAAGTGACTTGTTTCCATTCTTCTTCTGTAAAATTGCTCTTGGCATGCAGGCACTGTGAGTCATGGATAAAATGACATTAGGGTCTGACACAGTGCCTGGTGCATGGCTGGCACTCAGAGAATGCTCGCTGAATTAAAAAAACAAAAAGCCTCACACACATGCAGAAACCCAAACTCTATGAGCTAGCGTTGAAAGCCCGTTTTTGCCAGACTAGCATCTGAAAGAGCAACTCCTTACGGGCTGTCCACTCATTCATTCAGCAAATACTTCCTCATTTCCTACTCTGAGCAGGACTTAGGTGCCAAGACTGCAGGAGAAAACAAGACTCAGTTCCTTTCTAGGACTTCTCATTGAGCAGGGGAGAAAAGGCTATTACACAATTGATCAGGTAACTTCAACTTTACCACATTTTGTGCAGAAGTACAGATTGTGAGGAGGGTAGGTAAAGGGAAGGCCTGACTTTGGGGATTCCAGGAAGGCATCTAGAGAGCATAATGGGTGAGCATGCTTTGAAGGACGAGCAGGGCAGGTGTCTTAGGCAGAGGAAGAACATGAAGTAAGGCCTCCCGGTGGGAGGAAGGCGATCGGCAGAACCTAGGACAGAGACAGGAGGCAGACAGGGAGGCCTGGAGATGAGCCAGGAGACCACAAAGACAGGACAGGGCTGGGTCTCACAGGCCTTCCTCTTCCTGGCCTTTTAGTTTACTAAGAACAGTAGAAGCAATTAAATATTAACAGTTTTAAGATGGAAGAGAGGTCAGGTGACACAATATTGTCAGACGCGTGTGAACCAGAGCTACTCCATCTGAAACAGGAGTTGGGGAAAATGAGGCTCAAACCTATTGAGCTGTATTCCCAGATGGCTAAGGCTAGAATGTCACAGGATGACACAGGTGGTCAGCACAAGATACCAGTCATACAGACCTTGCTGATAAAGAGGTTGCAGTAAAGGGGCCGGCCAAAACCCACCAAAACCAGAATGGCCACGAGAGTGGTCTCTGGCCGTCCTCACTGCTGCAGTCCCCCCAGTGCCATGACAGCTTACAGATGCCATGGCAACGTCAGGAAGCTACCCTATATGGTCTAAAAAGGAGAGGCATGAATAATCCACCCCTTGTTTAGCATATCATCAAGCAATAACCATAAAAATGGGCAACCAGCAGCCCTCAGGGCTGCTCTGTCTATGCAGTAGCCATCCTTTTATTCCTTTACTTTCTTAGTAAACTTGCTTTCACTTTGCACTGCAGACTCACCCTGAATTCTTTCTTACACAAGATCCAAGAACCCTCTCCTGGGGTCTGGATTGGGACCTCTTTCCCGTAACAATATCAATTTGGTTTTCAAAAGACATGCCTGCCTGTCATAAAAAGAATAGAGCATTCATTTTAGTATCATCTTTAGCCCTTGACTGGAGACCCAATAAGTGTCAGGAACTGGACAAATCTTTTCATCATATCCTCCCAATAATGTTGTAAGGCAGGAACATTTGCTTCAGAGAGAAAACTGAGGCACAGGGGCATTGAGTAATGTGTAAAGCCAGGTACCAGTCAACACTGACGCTCAGTCTCAACTGGCCAAAGCCACTCCATGATTCCGGCGAACCCACGCCTACCACGAATGCAGTGTCAGGTCCTTAGCAGGTGCTATAAACTACTATACCTGTTTGTTATTTCATGAATGGATGGAAGAACACATGTACGAATGAATGAATGATTAACGCCAAATGTGCATGGAGAGATGGTTGTAGAAAGGCCAAAGAATCAATGAAGTCAAGGATAATTTGGCTACAAAAGCAGGTTAAATTCCCTGGTCCAGTTGTTCATCTGCTTCATCATGGGGCAACCTTACCAGGCACTGAGTCCATTAAAGCCTAGCGCGATGCCAAGTATAAAACTGAGGCTGCTGCGCCCCTTTCTTGTCCTTTCCCCAGGCACCCTGGGCACGTCTGGAAAGAGAAGTGGCCACTCACTCAGTACTTTGCACCACAGGGAAAGATCCCATCCGTACATAGGAACTGTGTGCTCCGTTCTCTCTCTTCCCCAAGATTTCCTTCACACTGAACAAATCCATCAGGTCAAAACCTGTTCAAAGAGAAAAGCTGGGAGTAAGTTTGGAGAAGGAAGAGTCTAAAAGACAAAGTAAAATCACAACCACTCTCTGCAAAGGCAGCCTGCCCATCCCACCCCGGGAGAACAGAAGCGGAGGGCATTGTTCGAGTGCATATTCAGAGAGAAAACACAAGCACCTGAGTAATGACATATACAGCTTCAGCTTCAACTCCACGAGAAAGGTGCAGGCGAATACGAACACTGCTTTCTCAAGAGAATGTGTGTGCATGTGCTTAAGCGTGAGACACGTGGAAGGTGTCCCGGCTGTGTGAGAGCTGCAGGGCCTTGGTGTTCACAAAGCCTAGATGTGTGCACTTCGTGCATGCAGGCTGGCTCTGTAGGCAAACAGCCACAGGGGGCTTTCCTTCCTGCAGCCGCATTTTTGCCTTGCATTTGGACTTTGCTTGGGTAATGGTTTGGCAGCTTTTGAGTTTCATGATTTTAAAGAGAGAAACATCAGCGAGGAATACGCTGTCTTCATGACACTGCATCATTTGAAAGGATTCTGCTTTGCTTTGTTTTTCCTTAGTTCAGTTTAATTTCCCTCTGAGAGGCCCTTATATGCATTGTCAATGTAAAGTAATGGAAAAAGCAGGGGCTTTGGGCTTGGGTGAGGGTCAAGGGTGAGGCTGGGTGTTTGATCCTGAGCAGCCACGTGTATGTGACACTGGGCAAGTCACATAACCCACAAGAGTCTCAGGTACTTCACTGTGGAAGGAGGGCACGGATGCCTATGATGCCTACTGGATGGGTGTCTGTGGCAACCGTGTGAGACCCTAATATGCGACACTCAGCGTATGATGACAAATTCACACGGTGGGTGTCTTTTTACGAGTTATTCCCCATGACCAGCAGCACATGCTTGTCCACATTCCCCCGCAATCGGATCCTTTTGCACACCAGGTTCTCAGAGGGGTCTGAAGACAATGCATCCCAACCCTCGCCTGAAGCTTCCTCTCTCAGACACTGGGGAAAGCTCCCAGCAGGTCCAGGGAAGCCTGCTGAAGGCAGGCAGCAGACTGAACTCATCTGTGCAACCCCAGAAATTATATACTTCTCAGTACTGGCACCTATCCTAGGAGACTTTCGGAAGAGTTCCTTACTGTCCCCAACATTCTAAGGCACAACTGAAAAAAGAAAACAAAACAGAAAATGAACCTATCTACCATCATGATGAAAGTCTCTTAGCCTCTTTTACCACTAAATTCTGCCCAAAAAGATTATCTATTCCTTCAGTACATGCTTTTGAAAACCAGGTCCATGCCACGTACTGTGTAAGAAATGTCGGGGAGGGAAGCAGGTAGCACTGACGCAGAGTTTGAGTGTTAGAACTGGAGCGGTCTGGGTTGTGATCCTAACCACCATGTCTTTGCTGGGTGGCCCCAGGCAGGTTGCCTGATATCTCTGACCACTGGTTTTTTTTTTTCATCTGTAAAAAGGTGATTGCTTTAGAATGTACCTCATTGCTGTGAGACTTAAATGAAATGATACAGAGTTCTTCCCACAGTACCTGACATACAGCAAATCACCAACAAAGCACTTTTTCTATTCACTGCTCTCTCATCACAACTGTACCATCCTCTAACGCTAAGTTCTGTTTATAGACACCATGTATTTATTCAGCAGATCTTTGTGAGAGTTTGCAATATGCCCAACCCTGTGAGCAGGGTTGCAGCAGGCACCAACACAAAATCCTGGCTCCGGGAGAACTGGAGGGGAGGCCGGAAAATAACGAAATGGACAGTGTAAGCATGCAGTACGATTTCAGGCATGGTCAGGGAGCAGGGCAGCACTAGAGAGGAGCCGGGCTGAGGCGACAGGGAAGGTACTCTGGGAGAAAGCTACAAGGCAGAGGCCTGTTCTGGCCCGCGGTGGTCTGGGAGGGGTTCTAAGCAGGGCAAGGTTGCTCTGGGATTGGAGCCCTGCGCTTTCTGGATTGGACCATTCCCAGCCCCGTGCCTTGTGGTTGGCAAGTTCTCAGAAAATGACTAAGAGCTGCTTTTATGTCATTTTTAAATAGCATGTCACATACCAGCTATTTAATGGAATTCATGATATCATGTTAAATAATGTTGGGTCTTTAAGATGGGAACAGCATTCAGAAGCCTTATTACGGATGGAAAAAGCACCCCTCCAAACCGTGCTTGTTTATACACACTAATGTGAGTGATTCAGCATCTCTGGAGACGGCTGATTTGTAAGAGGGAGCAGGCACCCACACTCCTACAACCGAGGTCCCCTGTGGTGTACGTGTTGACCCAGCTGAGAGACTGCCACAGGGCACAGGCTGAGTGAGGCCAGCTTCCCTCACCTGCCAGCTGCTTGAGGACAGGGCCCAACTTGCTGAGTTCGCCACCGTATTCCCCATCCTCGGGACCTGCAGGCCCGAGATTTGTCAAACTAAACACAGGGCCTCACTTTGAGCTTAACGCAGTCTTGGTACCTGGGAGAGACTGTATGGAGGAGAGTACACGCATCATGTGGGTCGGATACTCCTGAGTGAGTCCCACTAGTGAGCTGTGTGGCCTTAAGCATGAGCCCAACCTCTCTGAGCTTGTTTCCCCTGCAGTTTTATAAAATTGGGATAACAGTAGCACAAAGTAGTAGACAAGTAAGGGCAATGATAACAATTTACATGCAAATCCCTGTTCCCAACTTTCTCTCCCTGTCAGCTCTCAGGTAATTTACTCAATCTGCCTGGACCTGGAGTCTTCACCCATCAAACAGAACATTAAGAATAACCAGTTGGAGGAGGACAGTAGCTCATGTGTGTAATCCCAGCACTGTGGGAAGCCAAGGTGGGTGGATCACTCAAAGTCAGGAGGTCAAGACCAGCCTGGCCAACATGGTGAAACCCGGTCTCTACTAAAAATACAAAAATTAGCCAGGCGTGGTGGTGGGTGTCTGTAATCCCAGCTACTGGGGAGGCTGAGGCAGGAGAATTGCTTGGACTTGGGAAGTGGAGGTTGCAGTGAGCCAAGATCGCACCACAGCACTCCAGCCTGGGTGAGAGAGAGAGACTCCGTTGCAAAAAAATAAAGAAAGAAAAGAAAAGAACAACCAGTCATGATCAGGCCTGGACAGGCAATGGCCCTGCACAGTGTCTGCCTGTCTGCTAGGGTCAATACACTCCGGCTCTACTATTAGACATTCATGTCTTGGAAAATCACTCTGAGTTTTAAATGAGAAAATGTGTAGGAACAGCCTGAAATACTGCAGGTGCTCACTAAATGCTGGGTGCTCTAATGGATCCGTCACCCTGAATGAGAGCATGATCACTCCCCTAAACCCTCACAAGCTCTAGACAAACATGCGGCATGAAGAGGTGGGTGGGTCTCCCTGACACCAACATCCTGTGATCCCAGTTGAGTCACTTCCTTTCTGGACATCAGTCTCCTCATCTGTAAACTGGGAGAATGGGTGCGATCTGATCATCTGTTGCATTTTTAGCACCAAAAACTGTTGATCATATTTTCTCCAATTTTTGCCATGGCTGGAAAAAGCTCCAGTCAAACTGCATTTATTGTGTAACTGTTAATTTGAATGTGCAGTTTTATGCGGTGTTCAGTATGCTGGGAGGTGTGAGTTAACAGAACAGCCGTGGTTCCTATTCGAAGGCATGGGATTAATCCCAGGTAAAGGCACAATGCACACTGGGCATTTACAAGGTTTAACGCAGCCCAAGGCACTCTGCTCCCACACAGAGTTCCAGCTGGGAGACTGAGGAAGTTATCTGGTTTTGTTGAGCCTGTTTCTGTAACTAGAAAAATGGAGAGAATAATCTATTGCAGGGCTGTCATGAGACCCAAGAGTGATGATGGGATTAAGTACCTGGGGGAAAGCCAGAACCCAGGGCCTGCTCAGTCAACCCCACTGTCCCCACCTGGGGACCACAATGGGAACCTGTTGAGCCAAGTGAAGCTTGGTCCCCTGACAATAGCTCTGCCACCACCACCCCAGGGCCCCACCTCACTCACTCCAGTTATAAGGACCAGGCCTCCAGAGTGCATGGCTGGGAGTGGCTGCCACCCCTAGCAGGGAGGGAGTCCTGGGGAGTATCCCCAAGAGATCCTAAGTTGGGTGAAGCCAGTCAACTGTGAAACATTCACTGAATGCCTGCTGAATGCCAGTGAAAACATTCGCTGAATCCCTCTCCCTCATCTGCCCCACCCCCAGGCACTGCTGTTGGCACAGCCCCCAGTCCACCTGAGCAGGGAAGCAATGCCCCAGCGGCTGCAGTCTCAGCATTGCCTGGGGACAGAAGCCTCAAAAGTCCCCACAGCTCTGGGCTCCCAAACAGGCCCAGTGACGAGCAGCTGCTGAAACTGACTTAGCCCCATACAAGGGGCCTTTGACAACCCACCGGGCAGCCCCTGTACTGTGGCCCTGTGTCTGGAAGGTCCTAGAGCCTAAGGAGCCCCCGTAGTGGGATGGGCTGGTGCCTCTGAATGGGGGAGCTTGGCCACAAAGACCTGGAGGGCCCTGGAGCTCCAGGGTTACAAGAAACTGGCGCCAAGGTGAGGGGAACACAGCCTGCTTAGAACAGAAAGCCTGCTTAGGATCAGATGTTGTTTCACAGGAAGGCGGAATAGTGAAACAGGTGTTGAGGACAGCCCATTCTAGGTTCAAAAGTTGTCCCAGCCCTGGCCAGAGGCAGGAGGCGTCCTGGTGGCCTCCTCCTCAGTGATGCAAGGGTGAGGATGTGCCTTTCGAGGTTGTCACCCTTAGGGGCTCAGACGGCACCTGGGAGTTGTTGAGGTGGGAGCTGGGGGAGGGGGTCACTGCTGAAGAAAAGCATCGGCCAGTTTCATTGAGGGAGCGGAAGCAGGCTGTGACTTGGAGGGAGGAGAGCACCGCAGTCGGCCACACCGGGGTTCCCTTCCCTGTTCTCAGACTCAGCAGCTCCACGGCTTCGGGGCAAGTCCTCAGCCTCTTAAACCTCCATTTGTCATCTGCGCAGCCGCTTGAAGAATCCCATGGAGGTGAGTTCCCTGGAGGCTCATGGGGAGTGGGGGCTCTTACTCAGAGGAGGCTCACAGGTAGCCTCAGCAGCCCCCACACACTCACTGAGGGATAAGAGGGAGGGAGAAGGGCCCACTCTGGGAAAGGTGAGGGCTGGGAACTGCAAAATGAGCGTCTCTTCTACTCCACAGACCATCAAATGCCACTAAAAATTGACACCTTCATCTTCATTTCCCCTCAGCAGACATATCGGAGAGAATATATGAAATACACTTGTTTTCAAAAACCAAGCCTACGCTCTACTTTCTGTTTCCACTTTGATCGGTTTCAGTGAACAAAAACAAAGAGTTGAACACAGCAAAACTCAGAACAAGAAGGAATTAACTGGGTGGCAGCAAAGGGCACCAAAAAAAAAAAAAAAGATAAATTGCCCCAAATAAATAAGGGCTGAGAAGGAGAATAACAAATGTTCCTGAGGAAAGCGGGCTGCGATGCAAGGCACTCTGAGATAAAAAAGCAATTGTTTCATGCAAAATAGACGGGACACCTCGCTGAAGCCAGGGAGGCCACTGGACCACGTGGTGTCAGGAGAACATGGCGATGGCCCAGATCACTGGCTGCACCTGCTATGCCAGGCGCCTACTGTGAGCTCCTCACCTCATCCGGCAAATGTCGACCTGCATGGAATTCTGCTAACCCCCCAGGCTGCCTTAGTTCCTCTTGGAGTCTAGATGGGTCTAGGCGAGATACAGGCAGCAGCTTATGTGGCTGACTCCTTCAGTAGATGGAGAGCTCTTTGAGGAAAGGGATGATTTGATCTGTTTCTCCATCCTTAAAATGCCTGCTGCTTTTGCTGTTCCTGTTTGAACGTTTGTGGGTTGTTTGTGGAAAGAGAGAAGAAGAGACTGAAGGAATTCATAGCCTGCTATTAAGGGCCTCCTATGTGTTAGATGCTGTGTGGTCTGCTGAGATTGCAATCAACAGGAATCTGGGCTGCTGTGGGATGTCAGGACCCATGGTGAGGGCACACTGGCTGGGAATGGGGCAGGCTGTCAGCCGCATCAGGGAGTTTGGGTTTCTTTCTTCAGGCAATGAGGAGCCACTAAGGGCTTTAAAGTGCGGGAGAAATACCATCTGGTTTCTATTTTCCAAGGTTATTCTGGTGGCAGGGGATGGAGGGCAAGAAGACCAGCAGAGGAGGGGAGGTGAGATGAGGGGAGGTGAGGGGGAGGGCTGGAAGAAACACTTGAACTGGAGAGCTGTTTAGAAGGTGCCATGGACGGGACTTGGTGATTATCTGGATGGGGGGCCCAAGTGGAAAGAGAGAGAAATCCAGGATGTCTGTGGCCAAATTTGAGACCCACACATGCCTAACACATGCTTTAAGCACCAAGTAGCTGAACTTCTAGAAAAGTTGTGTAACACTTTTATTGGCTAGAATTTGCAGAATATTTGGTTATCAGATCTGAGAGGGACTCTTGAAGACATTCTGAAGGACCCACTGTTACATAGGTGAGGAAACTGAGGCTCAGAGATGTCAAGAGATTGGCCCAAGGCTTGCTGGCTGAGCAGCAGGGCCATCTAAGACCTATGCCTCCAATCTCCTGCATCTGTTTTCATCCTCATGCTCACAGATTCAGCCCAGATACACCCTAAAAATAGCCAGAGTCATTTATGGGAAAGCCTGGAGGTGAGGCTTTTAGCGAGTGCCTTTTTTCCAGAATAGAAAAGCTGTCCCTATTAGCCAATGGCTTTTAAACTGGCAAATCTGAGGCTCCATCTCTCCATAACTCCCTCTTCAGCCGGAGCATGGCTGGAGTAGGTTTTTGGGGGCAGTTATAATTAGAGGGGACAGTAGATAAAGCATGTTTTCTGTGCATTCAGAGCTGTACCAACAGGGTGTATCTGCTCTGCAGACTGAAGGATGTCCAGCTAGCACTGTGATTTCTTTTCCAGGGAGGCTCCAAAGAGGGAGGGGAGGCTTCAGGACTCTGGCTGTGGACTGACACAGGAGGGTCCATAATAGAAGGTCCCAGTCACCAAACAGACTCTTTGGAAGGATCCTCCACATATGTCATAGACTAAGAAATCTGTTCAAAGTTCCGCATTTTCATGTGCAAGTGAACATGTGCGCGCACACACACATGCGCGCGCACACGCACGCACACACGCACACACACGCACACACGCACACACACACACTCCTGAATCTT
The DNA here is from genome assembly GCF_049354715.1 of Callithrix jacchus. Classification (NCBI taxonomy): domain Eukaryota; kingdom Metazoa; phylum Chordata; class Mammalia; order Primates; family Cebidae; genus Callithrix; species Callithrix jacchus. The sequence goes on along the minus strand of NC_133517.1, from coordinate 58,698,962 downwards.
GCCTGCAAGAATCAGTTATTTATTTATTTGTTTGTTTATTTATCTATTTATTTATTTGAAATAGGGTCCTGTTCTGTCCCTCGGGCTGGAGTGCCATGGTGTGATCTCAGCTCACTGCAACCTCTTCCTCCTGGGCTTAAGTGATCCTCCCACCTCAGCCCTAATTTTTTTCATGTGTATTTTTTACAGAGATAGGGCATGTACCACCATACTTGGCTAATTTTTGTATATGTATTTTTTGTAGAGACAGGGTTTCACTATGTTTCCCAGGCTGGTTTTGAACTCCTGGGTTCAAGCAATTCACCTGCCTTGGCTTCCAAAAGCACTAGGATTATAGGCATGAGCCACTTTGCCCAGCCAGAATTATGCGTAAGTAGAAAATAATTGCTATTCTTCAGTCTATAAAATGACCAAAAAAGCTTTAGATTCATTCTGAGTCACAGATGATGCAGGCAGATTCATTTGTTCATTTGTCTGTCTGCCTTCCTTCCTTCTACCCTTGCTTTCTCCCTCCTTTCTTTTCTTCCTTCTCCCATCCATCTGTCAGTCCATGTTAGCCAGGATGGTCTCGATCTGTTGCCCTTGTGATCCACCCGCCTCGGCCTCCCAAAGTGCTGGGATTACAGGTACGAGCCACTGTACCCAGCCGTTCTCTATTCTTAAGACACATAGAAAAATGCCCAAGCATAACAAATGCTCTCAAACAGCTCATATGCTTGCAGGGGAAGTAGACAGGGAAGCAAATAATTATAATGCCTTCGGATTAGAGTTCTCAGAATAGAATAAAATACTAAAAGAGCCACTAATCACCCTGGGGGCGTCAAGCAGTTTCCTAGAGGTGACTGTTGAGTTGGGCTTTGGGGGATGAATAGGAGTTCACTGTGAGAATGAGGTGGGGATGGGCACACCACAGAGAGGACACATCATAGCCAAGGGGAGCACTGCATCTTTGAGGGCCAGCAAGCATTCCAATAGACTCGTGAGTAAGCTAGGACAGAGGCAGAACCTCTCCTGTAAAGTAGGAAGCATGGACTAGATTCTAGAAGCCAAGGAATCCAGGTTTTAGAAAGACACCACTTGATGAAGCGGAAGGAAGAAGGCAGTGCTGGAGACTGACATGCTGGTTACAGAGATGCTACCACACTCCAGAGGAGAGGCAATAGTGGTCTGGATGGGCCTGACGGCAGCAAAGGAAGTGCAATATGTATTTTTAACTCTTCCAGCCACCAAGTAGATGCAATGACAGGAAAAGTGCTGTGTCCCCTCTCTTGGGCGGCCTGTCTGGGGGCGGACAGTCTATAGGGGAAGAGTTCTGAATTTACATTACAATATAGCCTATTTCCCCCTTCTTATGGCAGGAAAAGAGACTAACTTTTGGCGGTCTGGGGAAGTTTGCCTGATTTTTAAGACACATATGAGTTTCATTTCTTCTCTCTGTTGAATCAGTTACCTAGAAATCCATATTGTACAGTCCAAGCTCCCAGATTGGCCACTCGATGTGGCAAAACAGTGACAAACGTGGACTTTGCTGAATGGTGATCGGAATGCAAATCCTGATTCCACCACAAACTCAGGCAAATGGCTCAATCTCTCTGTGCCTCAGTTTTTCCCAACTGTAAAATGTTCAACAGTGCATTTCATATAAAATACAGAGGACTGCATCTCATATGCTGTGAGGGTGGATGGGGAAATTCATGCAGACCCACGGGCACATAGCAAATGCTAGGGAGGCATTTGTTATTACTGTCATGATGATTCCTCTCTATGGATATGTGTGTTTGGTAATGAATTACACGGGGAAGGCTGCTGTGAAGGACCCACGGCTCCCAAAGCCACAGGTAGATAACGCAGCAAGGTAAGACTTGGCTTTGAAGGCAGATGTCAGTGAGAGAGGTCTCAGGGAAGAGCTGGGCAGACACGTTCACACTCCAGCGGATAGAAAATAGATTATCCGAGAGCCAGAGCCTCGCTGGGGATTACCAAGGCAACAAGCGGGAACGTTGAAGACAAACTGCCCAGAAGTTTCACACCTTGGGCAACGTATTGGGTTGGTACAAAAGTAATTGCGGGTTTGCTATGAAAGTTTTGCACAATTATTTTTGCACCGACCTAGTAGCTCACACATGAATATACTTATTTCAAGGAAATTAACAGAGTGAAGATGAAAATCGCCTTTATCTCACGTATTAGACAGATAAATGCTGACAGTGATGGCAACCCATTGAGCACCAGCTACACACCAGGTGTCCCACCTGAAGAATGTCACTGTCTTTGTTGGTTGCCTCTGAAAGTGCTAGTAGTTTATTGCGGAGGTGCTTGAGCAGGGAGTAGGGGCAGGAGTCAGGAAAAGAGAGCAGCTGATAGAGTATGGCATGAGGCCAGTTACCCTGGCGGACAACTGCCCCTAGGAAACTCTGGGAAATGGGGTCAAACATGGACCTCAGAATCTTCCCACTCAAGAAGGAGTAGCACTGGGGTATTTCTGCTCCAAGGATCACTGGTTAAGGGCTGCTCCTGAGGGGTGTTCACTCCCTGGCACATTTTCCCCACTGTGCACATAGGCAGAGCAGCCTTCCACCATTCCAGAAAAATCCCCCAGGCACAAGATGCAGATGCTGCCATCTTTAAGTCAGCAGAGCACACTGACATGGCGCAGTCCCTGGGATGCAAGCAGGGTCTCAACAGTGCCTCCCAAACACCTCGTTCTGACCTCACAAGGCTCCCTGCTAGGACGGGGACACAGAAGTGCTTAGAATTGGACACAAGATGATGCAGGATGGAGCGGAGGGACACCCAACCCAGGGGCATTGGCAAGAAGAGCAGCTGCTGTCCTGCAGTGGCTTCCTGGTTGGGAGTTGGGAGAGAAAAACACTTCTTTGCCATATATATTTAAAGTGCTGAGCAGGGTGCCCAGACACAGGAAGGCCTGGATCCCCATGTTCAGGTTATCGATTGGGATGGTGGGGAGCAGCCTCAGCCATCCCCGCATGCTCACAGCCTTCTATCTGTCATCTGCCTGACAGCCTTTGGCGAGACTCTGTGGTATTTCTTTTTGCTGCTGGGTCTGCAGTCACGTGTCTCTTTGTTCTCTCACCCATTGATTCACTCATATATTTATAACTCTGATTCACTCTCGCTTTCACTCCAAAACACATTTATTCATTCAGTCGTTTGCTCACTTTGCCAATCATTTGCTTACTCATTCACCAGCCCCTTTACAAACTCATTCATTCTCATGCATTATTGAGTGACTCCTATAGAATATCCACAGCCTGCCAAATGAAAAATGTGAATGTATGTTCTTTCCTGTTGGATGGTTCTTTGATGAGAGCTGCCACCTGCACGATTCAAACCATTTTATCAGGACTCTGGTGAAAGATGGGAACAAACACAGGGTCAGTGAGGCTGCCTCTGAACTGACCAGGGTCACGCTCAGGCCCAGCACATTGCACACGGAAGCAGGCATGCGTGGTTGCTGTTTTTCCCTTACCTGTGATTTCCTTGGTTCCTCCATTGGTGTGCTTAAAGCGATCTCCTTCTACACGAACACTAGGGCAGAGCACGTCTGAGGAAAGTAAGAGGAAACAGAGACTGATGAGAAAATGTGACCCATCGTCACTCTGTGAAATATGACAGCACACGAGACCCCAACCCGCCATGCAGCATGTGAGGTGGAGAAGATGCAGGGGCAGCTGGCGGCTCCGCACTCACTTAGGTTTTCATTTTCCCGTGTATTTGTTAAGCATCAGCTCGGCAAATACTGTGTTCTGCACTGGGATGAAACATGAACAAGGCTTTGTCCCTGTCTACAATGAATTCACGGCCTTGTCCAAGGAAGCCAGACACAGACATCAATATTATCAACACAGTGGAGTAAGTGATAGATACAGGTGCCCGCTGCTGGGGGGTTCAGGACACAGATACAATACCTAATCTAACTCAAGAAGACAGAGAAGCTTTCTTGGAAAGATTCTTTTTGAAAGAACAGTAAGATTTAGCCAGACAGACAAAAGACTGAAAGGTGATACAGGTAGAGGGAACCTCATTTTGGAAGGCATGCACATATACATGAAACCTCCAAGTCAGTAGGATGTCAATGAGATGGAAACTGTGTGCCAGGACAGATCAGAAAGAGGTCTCATAAATCATCTGATGGAGCTTCAGGTACAATTCCATAAAAAGGCAAATTCCAAAAAGGAAAACTCAGTTATACAAAAGTAATTAAGTCATACATAAAAAGTTATTATACAATATTACAAAAATATCTTAGAGTCTTCATGAATCCTCACTTTTAAAAAGTTGGAAGAAGGCCAGGCATGGTGGTTCACATCTGTATTTTGGGAAGCCAAGGTAGGCGGGTCACCTGAGGTCAGGAGTTCGAGATCAGCCCGGCCAACATAGTGAAACCTCGGCTCTACTAATAATACAAAAATAAGCTGGGCATGTTGGCATCCACCTGTAACCCCAGCTATTCAGGAGGCTGAGGCAGGAGAATCGCTTGAGCCCGCGAGGCAGAGGTTGCAGTGAGCTGAGATTGCGCTACTGTACACCAGCCTGGGTGACAGAACAAGACTCTGTCTCAAAAATGAATAAATAAAAAGTTGGAAGAGAACGGAATTCTTTCAGTCCCTCTAACAGTTCCAGAAGGAGCACTAACTTTGAGTTTTGATGGGCTGGGTCCATGCTGACTGCACTGCCACCCACCTCCATGGCTTGGCGAAGTCTCTAAATCTGTGTGTCTTAGCGTGGGCGCCTGTGGCATGGGAGACCTTAAAATGCACACATTTGTCACAGGGCTGCTTTGAGAATTGGGTAAGATTAAGCCCAAAACAGCACTGAGACTAGGGTATGGAGGTTCTGTAATTCTCTTAAATTTAGCACCCAAAGCACCTCACTTACCTCCCTGAAGACCCAGCCCTGCCCATGAACCAATTTGGTTATCACATTATTACTATGATCACATTATCATTCGGCAGCTCCACCACCCCATCAGTTCTATATACAATGGCCTCTTCTCATAATTGAGGGTTATAAATGTCTCAGCACAGGACCAGTTTGAGACGCCTTTCTCTATCAGCAGTGAGGGAAACAAATGAGATCTTTCCTGATTTGGGAGGAGGTATTTTTAATGTTTATCCTCAAAGGCACCACCAGGTCTGACAAGCATCATGGAAGGGGTTATTTTGGAAACAGCACCAAGCTGTCTGTCTAGCACTACATACAGGAACTGGTGCAGGCGCAGCACAATATTTAGACAGCTCTACCCAGGACAGCGGCAGCTGTGGGGTGACGATCAATTACTTTAAGCTTGGCAGCCTGCCAGAGAGACAGGCTGGGAATTTCGTGTCATTTTAATGAGTTTAAAATTTCAGATGAGTTGACTCCGAAGGTTCTCTCTGTCTTTGATGATGAGCACATCTCTGGAGGCTGGTGGCTGGTGCTCAGGGTAGCTGCTCCATTGAGTCACATCTCTGCAAATTTCCCAAGGGGAGAACCACGAACACAGAAATGATGAAGATTCTACTCAAAGATACAGAACTTTCTCAAATTGCTTTAAGGAATCTTTCTCAAAACAACCCACAAATTCCCTGTGGGGCCACCACTAAGCCTCACACATTCACCAGGCTCAGGGGGCGATTTACAGTTGAGTTGGTTAAGTCAGAACAAATGGCTTCCAAAATACCCCTCCAGCCAGGCTTCCCAGGGATGCCAGGGCCCTCGGGGTCCACCTGCTTGGCAGGGAGATAGGGTTAGCATCCATGGCTCCTCTTAGCCTATAATTAGAAGCCATTTTGCATTTCCTTTTGGCCAAGATATCCCCATATCTTGGAGAATGATCTGCTTATTCCTCCATTCACTCATTTATTCAAATGCAATTCCTTACTGAGCTCCAGATGTGTTCCAAGCATTGAGCCAGCTCTAAGGTCACAGAAGTGGGTGATAGAGACGTCCTCGTCCCTGCCTTAGGGCACTGCAGGGCTGACGACAGGAACAGACTCCAAACACGTGAGCACAAGAAAGGATCAGTGCTACTGGGAGTCAACGTGTCTCCACGCTTCCCAAGCCTCCTCCTCCTGGATCTTAGAGACTCTGCTCAGCCTTCAACAACCCCAGGGCTTTGTTTCCATTTATCCCAGCCTGGGTAGGGAGCCCTTCCTTGGGTCCCAGTGTGAGAGACAAATAATGAAAGTTTGCTGTGGATGAAGGAAAAAATGGCTTAAAAAAGCTTTTGGTTTTCTTAATGTAAGGGAATAGATAGGTGGATGGGGTGGTGAGTTTATTTTCCCTTCTTCCCCCTTTGAATGTGAAACAATGTTTGGAGGACACTCTAGGAGAATGGAAGAATAATCAAGCCAGCAATTCCAATCCTAGGTGAGAAGCATAAGATTAAAAGAACAAAACAACAACAAAAAATACTTCCATTTGTTTAAGCCACTGTATACAGGTTTTCTTTACTTGCAGCTGAGTGCATTCCAAATTTGCATGCATTTCCTTCCTGTGAGCCTCACTGATATGCCAGGGTAACCAACTGGAAGGTCAGATTCTCTTTCTGGATGTCTTAGGACAATTAATAAGGGTGGTGAGAACTGGTGTATTCTTTCCTTGGTAAAAGAAATGCAGACTGATTTACCTTCTCTATCCCAATAAATATGGAATTCCCAGGTAATCCTTCAGGAGCAGCATAAGAAGTAGTTCTAAACTAGGGACAAGGATAATTTCTCAGGAGTTAAAAATGTATATTTAATTTGTCTGGTTCACTGGTTGATTTTCCTTTTTGAAAACATGAAAACACAAAAATGAAAATGTCTAATGACAAAGACACTGCTTCCTTAAAGTCCATTTACTGTGTACCAATTGGCAATCATTTTCCTTCACTCTCTAGGCACGTGGAACATTCTAGACTTCTAAAGAGGAAAAAGGTTATCTCTTCACACAGCATGAGTTCCATCTCACCTTCTGATTGATCAGAGCTGCTGCTCTAAGGGAAAACACCAGGAATTTACTGCAATCTTTCTGAAAAAACACGTACATTTATTTGGCCTCAGCTTACCAAGGGACAAAAGGGGGCATCTGTTTGTCCATTAGGGGAGGAGAAGGGCTTACACTACATGGTGACTGATGTCCTTGTGCACTATGTTGATGCACCCACGGTTCTGTCTGCAGAACACACAGCCTTGTCATCCCCTGGCTCTTGGCAAAGAGTTTTTCCAGCTGGGAAAGGAGGGTGCATGCAATTATTGAGCACCCAGTGTGTGTCAATCATCTGGCTTTGGATTGAACTCACAACAACCATCCTAGAAGGTAGATTTTGTTCCCATTACACAGATATAAAAACTAAGTCCAAGATAAGAAACTCATCAGATAGGAGAAATGTATCTGTATTTGAATAAATTCCTAACTGAATCTAGCATCTAGGAAGAGATATGGTGACCCCATGTTAGGAGAACAGCAGGACTGGTAGAAACAAGGGAAGGATGCCAGGGCAGCCCCACTGGATACCAGACAGGAAGCAATCACGGCTCATCCATCACCATGCAGCAGCCACTGCTGAGTGCAGCTAACCACAGACAAGATGTATGATGTCCAAGTGGGAGGGGGAGGAGGCAGAGGAGGGAAGAGCTTAAGCAGATGCCCAGCAGACACAAGATCCACTTCCTCTGCTGCTCTGAGGCCAGCCAAGGAATTCTCCACACATCCCCATTTCAGATAAGCAACAGACACATGCCAGGCCCAGGGCCCAGGGGTCATGTTAATAAGGATTACAACTGTAATGGCTCCCAGGGACCGAGTGCCCGCATGGCTAGGTCCTGCACTGGGAATGCCATGTGGATTGTTTCTGAGCCTCTTGGCTGCTCTGCTGGAGGGATGTAGTTATCTCCATAAGCAGCAGACACATGTAGGTGGCTTGCTGGGCAGCAGACGCTGTCCAAGCATGCTGAATACATTAACACATTTAACTGAATCCTCACCGCAGCTTTACGAGATAGGTGCTATTATATACAGAGAGAAAGAAAGGGGGACTGACTTCTTTCTGTACAAAGAAAGGCATAAAGAAGTTAGTCCACTGCCCAAGGCCACACAGCTAGCAGGTGGCAATGTCAGCATGATGGCTCCAGCATCCAGTTCCTGGCCACTGCATGATGCAGTCTCTCCAAGGGTCAGGTCAACTGCCTCAGTTCACCCAGCCAATAGAGATTCAAGCCTATCTGTCTCCAAAGTCTGCACCAGCAGACAGTCAGCTTGCTACTTTCTCCAGTGGTCCATTTGGCCTTTGAACAGTCTTGACTTGTAGAAGGGTCTTCCTCACTCTGTACCTATAGGATTCATTGGCTTACGCAATGAGAAGCCAAGGCTCGGAGAGGTTAAGTCATTTACCCGACATCACACAGCTAACAAGTAGCACAGGCAGGAACTGAGCCTAGGGAGTCAGATGTGGGCATCTGAGCTCTGAACCACCATCCACAATCTCAGCACTGGAAAGTACCTTGGCTGTAATAGGATAATAACCAGCCAATCGCTGAATGGATATATTGTGTCAGCATTACCCATAGGCTCTCATTTAATCCTTCCCATTGTCTGCAGGGCAGATAATATTATCCGTATTTTATAGATAAACAAGTAACTTTCCTAGTGGTTGAAAGGGGGAGGGGAATTGTTATTAACCACATCTCAGAGCCATGGTGTGCACCATGTGAATGAAGGCAACCCAGCATCCAGACATTGGGTTTTTAGGCCCAGTTCCACCTCCACCACCTGTTCCGGAACTTTCTGGAGATTCCTGGCTTGCATTTCTCCTCTACGCCAGAGTGCATCAGCACCAGCTCCCTCTCCAGAAGACCCAGATCCTCTGGCTGGTCAATCCACATCTCCCAGATATTTTAGCCTAGAGAGATGGCATGGTCAGGGTGCCACATGTTTTGTGAGAACGTTTATATGAGTGTTTCATAGGAAGTCTGTAAAATATGCAGTAGACAAAATATTGCTAGAAAGGAAAATCCCCCTGGACCTGCCGACAGCTGCAAACACTAGCCCAGGAGATCAGGGCCGCCTCCCTCCGTCCCCTCCTTGTCCCTGTCTCAGAAAGATGCAGCACGAGGAATGAAGGGTGGGCTCTGGCACAGCTGGGCCCTTCCTGATGGGAGTTGGGGATACAGTTGTTTTTGTTTGGAGACTGATGAGGCACAAGAAACAGTAACGAGCTGAGGGTCTGCCAGGGCCATCTCTCCTCTTTCAGCCAAGTGTGAGCTGTGCACCAGTGTACAGAGAAGCAAAAACGGGACCAGACCAGAGGAAAGAACGTCGAGCCCCCAGGTCAATGGGAGGAAGCTCTGGGGCCAGACAGACCTCACCTCTTTCATGTCAGTTACCGCTCCTGTGTCCGTTTCCAAACTCAAAAACAGGGACAAAAGTCCTGCCCCCTTCCATCCACAGTTGTCCTAAAGGTTAAAATAAGATGGGCAGTGGATGGGAAGTACTGAACATGAAATTTGGTATCTAATAAGTGCTCACTTACTTATTCCTTCATTTAAACAACACGTATTTGCCAAGCGCCTGGCACATATGTCCCAGCACAAGAAACAAGTGTAAACACGTGAACACACAGGCAAGTGGCTGCTGCCTTCCTGGTGCTCTCGTGCTAGTGAAGGAGGCAGAGAGCAACACAGAAGCCGACTGAGAGGCAAGCTGGCCATAGTGTGCAGCCTGTGCCACAGACGAAGTATGCCTGCGACGTGATGGGGCTTTGGCAGTGGGGACACTGAACAGACAAGCTGGTCTGGGAAAAAGTTCTAAAGTGAGTGACACCTGAGCTGAGGGCTAAGAAGGAGAACAGTCCAGCCATGGGAAGAGCAGGGCAAACACCCTGGAGGAGCTTCACTTATCACTGGGGTGAGGAGGGGCCAAGCCCCACATCTAGAGTGGCAGGAGTAGAGGGGCAGGAAAGGAATGTGAAAATGCCATGCATGCCACAGAGAGCCTCGTGGCCCAAGGCAAGTTTGGAATTCAGAGCAATGCAGGCGCTGCTCATGGTCATTACTAGGTATGAGTGCTACCTGTCCAATAGGGACTCTGGGTGCCAGCCATCATCCACGACTTCAAATGGCCCAAGGGTTCCTTGGACCTACCTTCCCTCCCAGGGAATGGCCCAAAACCAAGCACCAGTAGGTGTCACCAGAGACCGTGCAGAGCTTTCTCTAGGAGAGGTTGGGGAGGGTATGGAGGTGAAGGGGAGCTCAGGAGCAGCAGAACACTTGCAGCCTTTTTGCAAGAGAGCCAACAGACCTTCCAAGACCAAACCTCCCTTCACTCCACGTTTAATGAATACCCAGTATGCACCTGGCACTGATCTGATCCTGGGCATAAAATAATGGCAAAATGACAAGCTCTGTGTCCTCAGGGAGCTGCCATCCAATAGAAAAGATGGAAATTGATCAAATAAGGCACTAGGGTCTCCAAGACGTGTGTGATGATAGCAGGTGGGGGCAGTAGTGAGGAAGCACTAACGCAGGGATAGAAGACAGGGTGGCACAGCAGGTGGCTGGAGGTGTGGGATGACTGCACTGGGGGAAGGGGCGATTGGGAGGTTTGGGAAAGGACCTGGAGGTAAGAGTGGGGACACATGGCTAGGATGATCTGCAAAGGGAAGAGCAATGGTGAGATGAGATGGAAGGGGCCAGAGGCTGGGGTTGGGGCTGACGGACCCTAGTAAGACGTGTCACTCTGCAGCAGGGTGAGGGCCTGGCAGTGACAGGGAAGGAATGGAGGCAGAGACCAGCCAGAAGGCCACCACTGTGGTCCAGGGGAAGGAACAGTGGTAGTTTGTACGATGTGGTGGGGGTGGAGGAGAGGAGAGATAGCCAGTCCCTGAATCTATCCTGAAAGCAGACTGAGCAGGCTCTGATGGTAGATTACATGTGGAGTGTCTGAGAAAATGAATGCTCTGCCCTGCACGGCTGGAATGCGGGAGCCATAGAACGAGTCCAGTGGCGAACATTTCCCATGTGAGATGCCCTATAGGTGCTCAGCAAGCATCAGGATCTTAAGCCCGGCTTTCAGATCTCAAGGCATGGGGCCAAGTTGAGGCTTTCCATTTGGAAGTCGCTGAAGCAGGAATAGCGTTTAAAGCATCGGGAGTGAGTGAGATTGTTCAGCAATATATATAGAGAGAGGAGAGAGGTCTGCAAATCAGGAAATCTTCAATATTGGAGGCCTGCAGCCTCCAATATTGAAATGTGAGGGATGAGGAGTGGCCGGCAAAGGAGACTGAGAAGGGGGGGCCAGTGAGGTGGGAGGAGAACCAGGGAGAGGGAGGTCTGCAGGGCATGTGGAGGGAGTGTTTTATGCAGCAGGGAGCAAGCAGTCCACAGCACCAATTCTTAAATGTTAAATAAAAAGGGGGACAGGCTGTGCCCGGTGGCTTACGCCTGTAATCCCAGCACTTTGGGAGGCCAAGGCAGGTGAATCACTTGAGGCTAAGAGTTTGAGACCAGCCTGGCCAACATGGCAAAACTCTAACTCTACCAAAAAACATACCAAAACTAGCCAGGTGTGCTCCTGTGTGGCAGTAGTCCCAACTACTCAGGAGGCTGAGGCAGAGAATCACTTGAACCCAGGAGGCAGAGGCTACAGTGAGCTGCGACTGCTCCACTGCACTCCAACCTGGGTGACAGAGCAAGACCCTGTCTCAAAAAAAGAAGGGGCAGCATTTATAGTGAGGGTCGTCATCCTACAGGGTATTAGTGCCCTGAATGACGCGGCGAGGGCCCCATTGGAGCAGGTTCAGGGAGAATGGCTGGGCAGCAATGGGAGACAGCAGGGACGGCACCTGTGTCAAACCCAGACTCTTCCCCTGACTCCTAGTTTCAGAGATGGTCTGAACGTCTAACCCCATCCTCCAATAATGACTCCTGAGGGAGCTCTTTTGGGAAACTAAAGGCAAACACTCATACTCCCAAATGCTTCCACAACCGATCTCTCTCTCTTAAAAAAATTTTTAGAAGAGACTCCCTCTTTAATGATTTAAAAATTATTTTCACCACAAAAATTAGCAAGATGATAATTCCTCTACTTCAAAATTGGGGTGTCCTGAGAGAACAAGTGGACTGACTGTTACCTGGTTCACCTTGAAACCAACAAGCTCATTATTCTAAGGAGCTCAACAGTGTTGAAAAATACCTCCCAATAATTGAAATTAAGGCAGTGGAAGTATAAGAAGGAAAAGAAAAAGCAAATACATGTTACCAAATCCCTAGATTCAGCAAGCACATTCACACACCAGGACCTTCAGCAGCCCTTCTGATTTTCTCTGAGGGGAAGATGAACACTCACAAGAGTAAGTGGCTGCCCCAACATAACAGACCTCATTAACACCCGGATTCCAGCCCCAGTTTGCCTGACACCCAGTCTCCCATCTTTGCATGACAGTGTGCCCTGCAGAGATGGCCAACAGGGAGGGTAAACCAAAGACCAGAGTGAGACAGAATGATCCATCTGTTGAGCAAGTGTATAGGGACCCTTAAGAACCACTTAAATTGCCAGGCGTGGTGGTTCACGTCTGTAATCCCAGCACTTTGAGAGGCTGAGGCAGGCGGATCATGAGGTCAGGAGATCAAGACCATCCTGGCTAACATGGTGAAACCCCATCTCTAGTAAAAATACAAAAAGTTAGCTGGAAATGTGGTACATGCCTGTAGTCCCAGCTACTTGGGAGGCTGAGGTGGGAAGATCACTTGAACCCCTGGGAGGCAGAGGTTGCGGTGAGCCGGGATCACCACACTGCACTCTAGCCTGGGCGACTCAGTGAGGCTCCATCTCAAAAGAAAAAAAAAGAGAGAACTCCTTAAATGGGCAGAATGTGGTAGTTTGGTAGAGATGGTGGCTGTGACTGTCACATGGCAGATGAGGGGCAGGGAGGATGGTGCAAGGGTGTCTGACCACAGGAGAGTGTGTGCGAGACAGAGGGAAGGCACCATCGTGAGCGTGAGATGCTCATGTTCTGTTAGGAGGTTATGATCATTAGGCTGATGGCCTCACTAGGGAGCAGAGGAGCGAGGGCATGAGCACATCCTAGGTTTCCACCATCTTCTGGGACATGGTCACTACCTGGATGCTAGGGAGGCCACAGGAAACAGAAAGGACAAGAGGACAAGAGCCTCTGCCCTCCTGAAGCCCAGAAAGTCAGTAGATTCCATTTCTCTCAACAGCCTTCCTGAAGGATTCTGACATTCCCAGCGACACAAACACACTGAGACTCAAAGAGAAGTGACCTCCAGGGCGGTAGTAGAGGCAGGGCTCAAGGCCAGGTCTGACTAAGGTGATGGAGCCTTTCCCATTGCACTCCGCTCTGGCCTGCTCAGCACACTACTTGGGTTTCTGCTCGCTGCTGTAACCAATGATCACCAATGAGAAATGTCACCTTTGGAATCCCCAGAAGGACTATTTCTATTCCAGTTGCAATAAGAGGCCTTCTGCCCCAGCCTGGGCCTTGCAGACCCCATCAGATTCTCATGTCTTTCTCTTCTCATAGAGATGGCTTGATAGTGATGGAGGTGATGGTGATGGTGATGGTGGTGATAGTGATGATGGTGGTGGTGGTGGTGATGGTGGTGATGGTGATGGTGGTAGTGATAGTGGTGGTGGTGGTGGTGGTGATGTGGTGATGATGGTGGTGGTGTTGATGATTGTGGTGGCAGTCATGGTGATGGAGGTGGTGATGGCTGTGTTGGTCATGGTGGTGGTGATGGTGATGGTGATGATGGTGATGGTGATAGTGATGGTGGTGATGTGATGGTGGTGACAGTAGTAGCTATGGTGGTGATGGTGATGATGGAGGAGGTAGTGGTGATGGTGAGAGGGGAGGATGGGTCTACTCAGATAGCCAGCAGTCAAGAGACTGACTCTCCCATCCACTTGCTGCTGTGACCTTTATGGCCCCAGCATCCTTCTGAGTCTCAGCTTCCTCAATTATAAAATAATCACCTACCTCTCAGAATTCTGATCAAGATGGAATAGAACAAAATTTAAAATGTCCAGTACAGTGCCTGAGACACAGAAACTGAGCTCACATGGTACTTACTATGTGACAACCACCTTTCAATTCACTTTGCAAACACATCAGTTAATTGAATCCTTCTCACTGCCCCATAAAGCAGCAATTCTTATGGCTATTGTTTGTTTGTTTTTTTCCTTTGGAATAAATAAGGAAATAAGGCAGAGAGAGATAAAGCCCCTTATGCAAAATCACAGGGCAGGTAGGTGACAGAGCCAGCATTTGATCCCAGGCAGCAGCAGTGTGGGTCAAGGGCCCTGCACGCTCCTGGCTGCTGCCTGCTGGGCTGGGGCAGAACATCTCCTCCCTCTTCTGAGTGCAGCGAGGTCTCTTGCGCATTGAACCAGGAGCACCACAGCACCCAAAGCCAGCTGGGAACCTCCCTGCCCAAAGCAACCCTTTCTTCTCCCCACAACCCTGGTGCAGTGGCTCTTTTTGGATCCCCCCAGGAACAGGGAGCTTCCCGCCTTCTGAGCAGGCCATGCCCTTGAGGTCTCTGAGCAAGGATTGTGCCAGGAAAGGATCTTATGAATCAGTCCAGCTTTACCCATTAGGGCTCCATGAGCATCACTAATTCCTTTTCTGGAGGAGCCTCTGCCCCACCCCCAGGCAGAGCAGCTTCAACAACTTCACCTGTCTCCACCTTCCTAGCTTCTGATCTGTTCCCAAGCCACCCACTGACAAGGGTATGGGACATCGGGCTCTTCAATCTTCCCCAGCCCTCCCTCCTGTGGAAGAGGAGGCTGCTGGAGCCAAGCACAGCTCAGAATGACTTTGATTCTTCTTAGAAAGAGACTTCAAACAAAGCAGCAGGGGCGGGATGGAAGGAGCTCAGAGCTGGACAGTGGGACTGGGGTGGGGACTTGCAGCAATGGGAGCCGTACCTAGAGCCCCAGAGGAGCTGGGTCTGCTCATTAGCAGCTCCAGAAGTTACTACAAATGGCGAAGGAATGGGGAGGGCATGGCAACTCTGCACCCGCCAGCCATGCCCCTCACCCCGAGGCTCTCCCAGAACAGTCAAGGCATGGCCGCATAGCTGCACCGGCATGTGAGCACTCCCAGCGTACTCCGTGTGTCCTGCATGTGTGTGCAGGGCTGCAGTGTTCACTGTGTGAAACCATTAGGTACATGCGCCCTGTGTGCATTTGTGTGTGAGTGCATTTGTGTTTCCATAGTGGGGGGCTGGCCTTGGAGGGACAGAGAGAGAGAGAGAGAGAGAGAAGCAATGACAGCAAGAGAGAGACAGTGAGAGAGAGACAGATGGAGAGAGAGAAGCAGAGACAGTGAGAGAGACAGTGAAAGAGAGACATGGAGAGAGAGAAGCAGAGACAGCAAGAGAGAGACAGTGAGAGAGAGACAGATGAAGAGAGAGAAGCGGAGACAGCGAGAGGGAGAGAGACATAAAGAGAGAGACAGATGGAGAGAGAGAAGCAGAGACAGCAAGAGAGACAGTGAGAGAGAGACAGATGGAGAGAGAGAAGCGGAGACAGCAAAAGGGAGACATCAAGAGAGAGACAGAAGGAGAGAGAGAAGCAGAGACAGCAAGAGAAAGACAGAGACAAACAGCAAGAGAGACACAGAGAGAGAGAAGCAGAGACAGCAAGAGAAAGAGAGAGACAGCAAGAGACACACAGAGAGAAACAGAGGCAGTGAGACTGAGAGACAGAGAGAGAGGCAGTGAGAGTGACAAGGTGGGGGAGCTTTTGTGTGGGTGGCCTGTGAGACACACTCCCAGGACAGCCCAATGGGTCCCCTCCTGCCAGCACCTTCTAGGGCATACTGCCAGTGACACACTCCAGGACGGCCCAATGGGTCCCCTCCTGCCAGCACCTTCTAGGGCATACTGCCAGTGACACACTCCTGACAAAAAAGAGAGCCCCAGCCTGGCAGGCATGGAAAACCCCAGCCACAGGCCCAGGGCTAGGAAGCAGGACCAGGCCTGCCCTGGGCTCCAGCGACTTCTCTGCCTGCTCTCCTGCTCTGTGGGTGTGCCTGGGACCAGCTGGGTATCCACCTGTCCCACCCTGTGCCTGCCCCTCTTCCCTTGGTTAGAGGCTGCCATTGCCCCTCTGATTCTTCCTGCCTGTCTCCTCCTGGCCTTGCTGTCTGCATCCCTCTCCCTCCCTCTTCCCCAGGCTGCATCTGCCTGCCCTCTTGCCTCTGCCCACGCCTGCCCCTACCTGTCTCTGCTGACCCCATGCCCACCTCCAGCTTGCCTCCTCCCCCCTCCCATCTGTGTGCCTCCTGCCTCAGAGGCATTTGGCCCAGACCCACCACCACTGCCCACACTCAGAGCCCACCCTCACCACAGCTCTGTCCCCACGGGTCCTAGATCTGGGGAGAAGCTTCAGAAGATGGTCATGAAGATGGGTCAGTGCCAGGCAGGGCTGCAATGTATCTCTGACATGCCCACACCCTTCCATGCCCTGGCCAGACACAGCTTTGCCTGGACGTTCATGGTCATCCTGGTCCAAGGCAGCTCCATGCCAGGCACCTGTGGCCTCCAAATTTCACAGCATGGCGCCTGAGGCTCAGAGGGAATCGGCTGGCCCCAGAGCATGGAGCTGCTCCTGACTCTGTCCACAATGTCCAGGCCCCCTCCTAACCCTCAAATCTGCCACTCCATCCTGAAAATTCTCGGGAGGGGATCAAGAGGAACCACTAAGGAAAGGGCAAAAGCTGAGCTGAGCTGTGAGGGGTAAACTGGGAAGAGCACATCCCTGTGGATCCAATGTTCTGACAACAGGGACCCAGACTTCAGGATCCGGAGAAAGGCTGAGGGATGCTGAGGTCCAGGCCCCTTGTTTTACAGATAAGGAATCGGATGCCAAGAAAGAGGAGCTGCCTCACGATGCAACTCCCACCAGACCAGGCCAGGCTGAGCATCCTTCCCATAAACCCAAACTCATGGAGGTCACCCGCGGAGGGCTAGAGCTTCGTGAGCTGCTCCTCCTCTTATGATTGGCCTTTGCAGGAAAACTGGTCCTGGAATGACGGCACACGGCTTTGCCCTGTGTCTCTGATGAAAGCTTTGACCCAAGCCATGGCCCCAGGTGGTGATGTCATCAGATCAGCAAGAGCTAACATCTCTTCAGGCTTCTTCCTCTCCGCCTCTGTTCTGTTTGTGCCTTTGCAGAGAGGAAGCTTTGTGCTTTATGTGTGTGGCACCCCAGCCTTTTCAGACCCTCCAAGGCTGGGTCTGCTCAACTCCACAGAATCACAGGAAACTCTCTGTATCTGATCTTCAGGGTTCTAAAGGGAATGGATGAAAGTGCACAGAGAACCAAGTTCAAGGTGGAGGACGTCTCGGCCACACAGAGCACGGGCCTCCTGGAATTTTTTTGTTTTTTGTTTTTGTTTAGAGACTGGTTCTCACTTTGTCACCCAGGCTGGTGTGCAGTGGCGCAATCATGGCTCACTGCAGCCTCAAACTCCTGGGCTCAAGTGATCCTCCCTCATCAGCTTCCTGAGTAGCTGGAACTACAGGCACACGCCCACCACGCCCAACTTTCTCCTGGAGATTCTGACCATGGAACCTGCAGTGCCAAGCAAAACATTTCCCCCAACCTCATCAGTCCATTACCCTCCAAACCCTGAGTTTCTACAGGCTGGGAGAGGTGGAGTTGAAGATTCTCAGGGACTTTACGGCACTGCGCTGGGCCCCAGGTGAGAGGGCTGCAGAGCAGGATGGCAGGCAAGGAAAAACGAAGCAAAACCAAACACCTCCCTGCTTCCGTACATCGATCGTGAGCAGATGAAGCAGGATAAAATCAAAGGGGTGGCACGTGAAATGTATCACATGAATCCAGAGGTGGGCTGAAGAGGCATTTCACACAGCCCCTGGAGAGGTCAGAGGAGAGTAGGTCAGAAACACCATACCACGAGTCCCTAGGAGGCCAGGTCTGGTCCCAGTGTTGACCCTAAGTCACTCTATGTCTGTGGATAAACCATTTCCCTTCTCAGTCCCCAGAAAACAAAGAACTAGCTGAACTAGCCCAGAATGCCTCCTCACCCACATAGCCTGCGTCTTTTACTCTGTGGTTCTCAGAGAAGACATGCAAACAAGATAAGGTGTGATTTATTTGTGCTTCACCCAGCCATGTTCTCTCCATTAGCACGTGGCCTGGGCATGTGGTCTGTGTCCAGACTCAGAGTTATGTCCCTAAAATCAGTGCCAGTGACAAAGGCAGGCCACAGGGACAAAAGCATGGAGCCCCCAGAAAAGGGCAAAGGGCTGGACTCCCCCCTCTACCTTGTCAGGCCCCCTGAACACTATGTTGGGGCAGATGGCAAGGCCAAGACCCTTTCATCGGGCCTCAGGTCAGTGGGAAGAACTGGACATGGCTGCCCATGGCCCTCCCTGGAAGGCTGGTGGACGTGGGCTCCTGGAACTGGCACAAGTGCATCCCTGAGGCAGCTTTGGTGAGGCTGCGGGGAATCCCAGTCAGATGTCCATGAGGAATGTCTGGCACCTGGTGAGGCCTTCCCAAGGACAAAACCAGCTGTGAAAGCAGAGCTGTCAGCGGGCACAGGGCTGAGGCCTGACGAGGGCACATGAGGGGGAAGCGCACAATCTAGAGGCACCACTCCCCCCACTTACTCTCCTCCTTCTAGGGCACCCACGGGGCTCTGCACCCCTAATTACAGACTGAGATCACCTCTGAGGATCTGCAGGCAAAGGGGCATGCTTGGGGGGGTGGGTGTCAAGTGTGGCTCCCACCTTTGCACCCCTGCATGGCTGTGAGCTGCTGTGGCATCCTGGGCTCTGCTGTGTCTGTCGTGCCCATCCCCACACCTTAAGAGTGAAGCAATGGTGGCTGTGGGCTTTCACTTTCAGCTCCTCCAAGCAGTTCCCTTCCATTTCCTCCTGTACGACTGAGAACAAGCTGCTCAGTCTTTCCATCCTGTTTCATCTTCAGACCACTACTATGTCTCGGCTCTCTGATCCATTATCTGCTCACATTTCCCAAATAACCAGCCAACCCCTTCACCCACCCCAGCCCTGGCCTTCACCCCTTTTCCCTTCCCCTCTTTTCTCCACCCTGTCTCTCTAGGTTTCTGCCAGCCTCCTGCTGGCTAACCCTCTTCCATCAGACCTCTACACATCACAAGACCTCTGGGCCCACCCTGGCTCTCTTTTCACTTCTTTTACCTTACCTTAATCTAGTCAATTTCTCATTCGGTTCTGTGTAAAAGGTGTCCACACATGTATCCCCTCTGTGGCAGAGCCGGGACTGGGCTAAGCCAGGGAGCGTCCAGGGGCCCAGCATAGAGACCTTACTCCAGGTGGCCACCCTGACACTGCACTGAGCAAGCCAGCACCTCTTCCAATTGCGCTTCTCACCTTTGCATCTTGCTCTGCTTCTCTGGGTCTTGAGCTTTCTTTGAATTTTCTACATGCATGACCTCAAAGCCACCAATGACACAGTGAGTTCAAGACAACTCTTCGCCAGGTGTGGTGACTCACGCCTGTAATCCCAGCTTGGGAGGCCAAGGTGGGCAGATTGCTTGAGTCCAGAGGTTCAAGACCAGCCTGGGCAATATAGTGAAACCCCATCTCTACCAAAAATGCAAAAATTAGCATGGGGTGGTAGTGTGTGCCTGTAATCTCAACTACTCGGGAGGCTGAGGTGGGAGGATTACCTGAGCCCAGGAGGTCAAGGCTGCAGTGAGCTATGACTGCACCACTACACTCCAGCCTGGGCAACAGAGCAAGACCCTGTCTCCAAAAAACGAAAAGATGACCCACTTTCTAGCATGCTGCTGTAACGCTCTCCCTCTATTGCCCCCACACTTTAAGTGACATGAAGGTGGCTCTGTGCCCAGGTGTTTGCTTTCCATCCATATGATCTTTCTCTAAATACAACTCCTTCTGGGAACTTCCCTCCACCTCCACTGCCTCCCCTTTGGCTCCACCCTGTCATCTCTCCTGCACCTCCCCAGATTTGCCCAGCTCCTGCTGCCATGACCCCAGCCCACCCCCAGGTTCTCAGCCATTCAGTGGAGACCCCAACCACTTCTGCTGCTTTGCTGACTCCACACTGCCAGCATCTTCAGCCCTGCTCCAGGAGGCTGCACTTCCACAGAGCATCCATCACTCCTGCTGGGACAGGGGTCTCAGGGGTCTTGGGTCCTGAGCAGACCAACTGGACCAAGGAAGTTAGATCTCCCCATTCACCACTTCCAGGCTCACATGAAGCTCATTAGACAAGGGATCTGGTTTTCCCCATAGCTGCACAGAGGGGCCAGTTACAAAGCCAGGAACTGCAGATGACTTAATACTCCCCAGGATGGAATTTAACCAGCCAGAGGCAAGAAAGAGCTGGCAAATCTGTTATCCATCCCCTCCTTGTGCCCTTGGAGAGACTATTCCAAGGGCACCGACTACAGGTTGGCCTCTCTGCAATACTGACGCCCTGCAGGACCCAATGCACAGCACCACCTTCTGGGGCAGCTGCTGGCATCTCGGTGGTAACATCTCTGTACTTGCTCCCAGGCCTCACCTCCTTCCCCTCACTTTGCTGCTTTGGGGTTGGACCTCACAATAAACAGCAGAACAGAAACCCTGCCATAGGCACCTCTCACTCGGCCCAAGACCCTCCCCAGCTTCTCTCCTTGCCTCTGTGTCTCCTCACTGCCACCTGCTTTCCGACCAAAGCATGAACTGCCAGCACAGTAAGATGGTACTCCTCTCTTGCACAAACTACTTCAGTGGGCAGAAGGGGGTGTACAGTTTGTGAAAAAATTCATCAGACTGTACACTTAAGACATGTTCTGAATGTTTTCTCTCCTTCACTGTAAAGACTCAAGTAGGCAGGGCACGATGGCTCACACTTGTAATCCCAGCCCTCTGGGGGACCGAGGTGGATGGATCACTTGAGGTCAGGAGTTCAAGAGCAGCCAACATGGTGAAACCCTGTCTCTACTTAAAAAAAAAAAAAAAAAAAAAAAAATATATATATATATATATGAAAATTAGCCAGGCAAGGTGGCACATGCCTGTAGTCCCAGCTACTCGGGAGGCTGAGGCAGGAGAATTGCTTGAACCCAGGAGGTGAAGGCAGCCGTGAGTGCAGGTCACACCACTGCATACCAGCCTGGAAGACAGTACCAGACTCTGTCTCAAAATAAATAAATAAGTTTAAAGTAAAATAAAACAACATCTTCAGTGGGTTGCCATTCAACTCATAATAAAATTCCAACTTCTCCCTGTGGCCACAACACCCTAGGGAAGCTGGCCTCTGTCTACGCCCACTCCTGCCCTCCACTGCTTTTGTGTTTACTCCGGAAGCTGTGGGGCACTGGCTTCTGGAGGCTGGAGCTGAGGCCTCTGCTGTCCCTTTACGGAGAGTTTCCTCCACCCGGAGTGCCCTCTGCCTGCTGTGTCCTCAGAGGGGTCCCTGAATTCCCTGACCTGAACAGAACCCTTCCTCCTTGCCTTTCCTTCCCCTCCCTCTGTTGTTTACGTGCTACAGAGCACTTATTATAACTTCTGGCTGTAACAGTCAGCTATAATTTTTAAGTGCTATCTTTCCTATTGTTTTCTCCCTCATATTAACTATTACACTGCCCTGACCCCTGCAGACCCTGTTTCCAGTTCACAGTAAGCCTTTAATCAGTATTTCCTGAATCAGTGAACAAAATGCTTATAGGAAAAATGTTAAAGGCTTTTTTTCTTAACCATCCTCATGTTTCAGGTGAGGAAACTAAGTAAGAGAGCATTTGTAAAGTTTTCAAGGATGCACAGGCATCAATCAGAGAGGAGTAGACTTGTGCCCAGCGCCCCTGGTGTACTTTTCCTGTCTTAATGTATTGAACTTCAGTCATAGGTGGGCTTGCTCTACCCATTTCACAGATGCTGAAACTAACACAGAGGATCAGTCACACATAAAGAGGGGACAAATGGCAAACACAAGAATTCAAGCCCAGGTCTGTCAGTCTAAACTTCCCAATGTTTAACCAGGATATAAACTGCCGGGTCTCAGGAGTTAAGATGTTTAAAAGATAAAAAAGTCCTCTACTAGCCCAGCTTTTTAATGGTTCTCAGTGCAGGTTTACTGGCTGCCTGTTTCTTTCCATGTGGATGTGTAAGGCCACTTGTGGCTTCCAAGCAACAAAACCTTGTGTGCCGTGGACCCTCAGACATCCCGCAGCCCAGGCCCTGTTGCCCACCTAGTGACAGCATAGGACACTGGGCAGGCCAGTTGTTTTCTGACATTGAAATAATCTGTTGCTCAGTCAGAGTTCCCAGTGAGAAAATTCTACTCCTCCCTCCCTGGATGTGGGCTCTGCTATCACTGCACATGTTACAGTGAGCAGGGAGAGGTGCTGACTTCCAGCCTGGGAAGCCATCCCAGCCCCACCTCTGCTCAGGGACGGTGTTGGGGTGGATCGAAGTCTCTGTGGTCCATTTTACCTGAGTCCCAACCTACAAAGCGATAGTGCTGAGCAAGTCACCTTCACCCACTAGGGGGACATTTCCACCTCAAGGGCTGCCAGGAAGGAGGGGTGAGAGCGCAAAGCGGAGGTGGGAAGTCGGTGCAGGAACCTGCAGGGCTCTTGGCTCTCTGCTCTGCCTCCTGCACTTCGACTTGACTGGGTTCTGATTAAGCCCGCTCTGAATTGGGCAGTATAGGAGGCAGTGAAGTGGGGTGTAGGTTCACTTACGATAGACAATCTACAAATACTGTCTCACCGAATCTCTGCAGCATGTCTGTGGGGGAGATTTTTGCTTACTGTTTTCCAGATTTCTGCCCGAATCCACACAGCAGATAAACAGTGGAAAAGGGTTTACAACCTATGCCTATCGGATTTCACAAACTGTGTTCTTGCAATTCCGTATTGTTCCCCCTCACCCCCCCAAAAAAAAGAGAAAACCGCAGTGCTACTCCTGGGCACAGAAGAGCCTTAGGGCCTTTCTCTCGACCTCCTCCAGTTTTACTTCATCCCACAGAGGAAGAGAAGGGACCAAGGAATCATGTCCACTTGGACCCCATGCCCATCTTCTAGACCACGCTTGAGGATCTGGACCTTCCTGCACAGATGAGCTTCAGCTAGGCCACTCTCCTTCTAAAGTACAGCCTCATCGCCTATCTGTACTCCTGAGGGTGGACTGGACCACTCCTGGGGTCTCCTGGGCCCAGGGGGCTTTAAGGGGCAGCTGTCAGGTTGGTGGACAGAGCTTGATCTTGTATCTCAGGGGGTCTTCATACATGCAAACGAGGCCCTCCTTGGCTCAAGACCAAGCAAGAGACAAAGAGGAGGAGGCCAGGCCGTGGGCTGGGGCTGGGGGCCTATGTGTGACTCTCCTCAGGCTACTGTGTTTTTTTGTGTCACTTTAAAAAGTCCAAGAACACTGAATTTGAACCTGCCTCCCAGGTTTTTATGTAGGCCTGTGTGTCAAGTGAGAAGGAAAGAACTTATTCTCCAGGACACTTTTAAAATGTGATTTACAAGGTATAAATAGGAGCACACACAGTATGTAAGCTTCCTTTTGTTCTTTTGCCCTAGGCTGCACTGGTTACGGCCAATCTCAGTGCAGAGCCAGGTGTGGCCCAGACCTCTCAGCCCAGATGAGCAGAGGCAACAGGTGGAGGTGCTCAGCTCCACATTCCAACCTCACCTGCAGCCAGCACAGTCCTTCTTATCTTCGGAGTGTTTCACTCTCAGCCCAACCTGAGCACAGGCAGGAAGATGTCTTTCTATTCCCCAGATATGGGGGTTCAAGACAGAAAATGTCCTCAATAGAAAACACACATGGTGTTGGGCGCTCAGGGGAGCCAGAACTCACCAGCAGGGGGTCGTGAGCACCCAGTTTGCCAGACTCCCCCAGAGCAGTGCCAATGGGCTCCTCTTATTGCCTTCCGCCCCTTCGGCCATTCATGTTTCCATCTGTTGTTACATCGATGTAAATAAGAAGCTATTTAAAGAAATAGACATCCTCTGTGTCTATTACATATCAAGCAAAACTGACTGGTCACATTTCCAGAAAATGGAAGTAGATATTTCACAAGAGTAGACAGACACTCAAAATGCAGAAGGAGTTTTAACAAAGTGGTTTTTTTTCCTCCCGGTCAAGTACATGTAGATTGTTCCAGGGTAAGGGGCAAAAGGAAGGGGTCTTTCTTGCCCTAACCATCCCTTTCTAGGTTTGGCTGTGTGTGTGCATCTGAGTATGTGCATATGAGTGGGGCTGTGCAGGGAGTATGTGAGCACATGTGTTTGTGTGCGAGTATGTTTGTATGTCTGTGTGTCTATGTGTTTTGTGTATGTTTGTGTGTCTTGTTTATGTTTGTATGTCTGTGTGTGTCTATGTGTGTCTTGTTTGTGTATGTTTGTATGTCTGTGTCTATGTGTCTGTCTTGTTTGTGTATGTTTGTATGTCTGTGTGTGTCTATGTGTTTTGTTTGTATGTTTGTATGCCTGTGTGTGTCTATGTGTGTCTTGTTTGTGTATGTTTGTATGTCTGTGTCTGTCTTGTTTGTGTATGTTTGTATGCCTGTGTGTCTATGTGTGTCTTATTTGTGTATGTTTGTATGCCTGTGTGTGAGTATATGTGTCTTGTTTGTGTATGTTTGTATTCCTGTGTCTATGTGTGTCTTGTTTGTATATGTTTTTTTGCCGGTGAGTGTATGTGTCTTGTGTATGTTTGTATGCCTGTGTGTCTATGTGTTTTATGTTTGTATGTCTGTGTGTGTCTATGTGTCTGTCTTGTTTATGTTTGTATGCCTGTGTGTGTCTATGTGTGCTTGTTTATGTTTGTATGCCTGTGTGTCTATGTGTGTCTTATTTGTATGTTTGTATGCCTGCATGTGAGTGTGTGTGTCTTGTTTGTATATGTTTGTATGCCTGTGTCTTGTTTGTATATGTTTGTATGCCTGTGTGTGTATATGTGTGTCTTGTTTGTGCATGTCTGTATGCCTGTGTGAATGTATGTGTATGTATGTTTGTATGACTATGTGTGTGTGTGCATGTATTTGTGTGGGGGTAAATTCAAAGAAACCAGAGTCAATATAATCAAAAGGAAAAAGACAGCACACATGTCTTACAGCAAAACAAGTCACCTAAAACATACAGCTTTGGCTTGTTTTCCTTCAGTCTTCCAGTAACTGTGAGGTAGTATCAGAAGCATCACACAATTAATCAACCACATTTCTTGGAAATCCCCAAGACATCACATAACCCCGAATCCTCACCCATTCTCTGCAAGTATAAAACAAGTTCTGCCCTGACAAGGTTAGCTGCAGGACACGAGAGACACTCTGAAGTGCAGAGTTTCTCCATGAATTCCATTATACATGTGCACATTTATATAGAAACATATTTACAAAGATCGTCTATGTTTATGTATATGTACTTTAATGACTATCTATTTAATTATAGCCACTCTATTTCATCCCTTTCTCAACTCAGGATGAAAATCCCCATGTGAAATGCAGAGTCTCCATGAGCTGAAGGCTTAGGCAGGGCATAACCCTAGTCAATGAGATCATCATACTTGTATGGTGCAGTCTCCACTTTACTTGAGATGGCACCAATGACAGAGCAATGTGGCTGTCATGAGGCCCCATGGCCAGGCAGCACTGATTCATATGGAACCTCAAACCCCTTCTGGTTCCACTGGTGCATGAATCCATGTCTATGGAAAACCTAGTAGGGTATAACAATTTTTTTAAGAATACATGGCTAACCCCTAAAAATGGGAGGCAGAGGAATATCTGTCATTAGACGGCACACAGAGGGGGCAGCTGGTCATGCATTTTGACCAAGAGAGGAAACAGAGGCCCCCACAAAATGTCCTCTTCAAGCACACCTCGGGAGCTGGTGGCAGCAACTCCAGATTCTCAGTTGTCACCCCAGAGTACATTATCAGATGTTGGCAAATGCCTGCAAAGGGCCAGAGAGTAAACACTTTAGCCTTGGACTGCACGGTCTCTGTCATAACGACTCAACCTGCCATCCCAGTGTCAGAGCAGCCATCGGCAGTACGTAAACAAGTTGACAGGGTTGAGGTCCAATAACACAATTTGTAAAATTGGTGTCTGCCCAGTGATCTGGCCTCTGGGCTGTAGTTCTCTGTCCTCTGAATTAGATCACGGAGGGTCTTCCCTTCCTGAATGGACCCATAGAGAACTCAAGACAGATGAACTTCTCGACTGTGCCCAGCTCCCTCCCTGTGACATGGCACTCAGATACAGTCACGTTACTGCCACACATTTTGATGTGTGGCATGTTCTTTTCCATATAGACTTGCCATAAAAATATTAAGCATGATAACAATAAGGACCTTAGTAAGGACCACAACTTGATAACTATCTACCAGATGGGTAACTATCATTTCAGATTACAGACAAGGAAACTGAAGTTCAGAAATGTGAAGTCCCTGGCCGAGATCCCTGGCTGGCAGGTGGCAGACCTGAGATCCCACTCCAGCCCCGCTGACATTTCACCAGAGGTCTTAGCAACAGCGTGTCATAACAAGAGTTAACCTGTGATTTGCACTGAACGTGCCAGGCTGCAATGGGAGCATTGTACGTGTGTGTTCCCTCTGCTCTAGAGAGTTGGTAATATTATTACTGCCTTTATTTTATAGGGAAAAATAAAGTTTGAAAGACTAATTTGTCAAAAGAAACAGGGAAGCCTGGATTTAATTCAAGCTTTTAGAACCGAGTCCACCTGCTGAAGCTGATGTTACGAAGTCATGGCCTCCAAGGAAGAGAGGGCTGGATTCCAACCCCAGGCCTTCCCTCAGTTCTCATCCTGTGACCCTCACCCAGAATCATGGGTTCTCTTCCAAGGGGACAAAACTCAGGCTTGGGCAGGAGTGGGAGAGAATCTTAGATATTATGATAGCCTTTGGCCCTCCAAAGTGCTACCCTAGCCAATAGCATATGGGGTATGTAATACACGTACTGCAGTTTCCGAGAAGGGGGATAGTTAGGAAAAAAAAATGTTTACAGAGGCTCCTTTGGATGCAGATAATAATAATTTAAAAGTTGAGAAACACTGTGCCAAGTTAAAAGTATTTAACTCAATCATCTTTCTGAAAGGATATATACATAATATATACACACTCACACATAAGTGAATAAATTACGTGTGTGAATGTACAGAGTAGGAGCCCATGCTCAGGGCCATCACTGCACCAAGAGCTCCCCTAGTACTGATTGAATAGATCCTCACACACTCTACATGGTAGGGAATGTCACCATTGTCCTCTTTTTTTTTTGAGACTGTCACCCAGGCTGGAGTGCAGTGGCATGATCTCGGCTCACTGCAACCTCTGCCTCCTGGGTTCAAGTAATTCTCCTGCCTCAGCCTCCCAAGTAGCTGGGATTACAGGCACATGCCACGGCGCCCAGCTAATTTTTGTATTTTTGGTACAGATGGGGTTTCACCATATTGGTTGGGCTGGTCTCAAACTCCTGACCTCCGGTGATCCACCTGCCTCAGCCTCCAAACGTTCTGGGATTACAGGCATGAGCCACCGCACTTGGCCCAGCATCCTCTTCTTACAGATGATGAGACCAGGCAGAGAAAGATTCTGTAACTGGCCTAAGTTTTACAGAGAGGAAGGAGACAGAGCTGGGAGGCCCAGGTGGTGACCTGGCTCCAGAGGCTGTAGCTTAACCAGCTTCAGCCACAGACACTCTGACCACACCAACCTCTTCTAGGAGGAGGAATATGCAGGAATGTGCAGCTGCATAAAGAGCTCAGTACAAGGAAGTCTCACATTGCGTTGTTACAATAAACCATAACCTGGAAGCAAGATAAATCACCATCAATTTGGGAATGATTGTGATTGATGCAAGGTAATGATGCAAGCACTACCCACCCCCACAGCCAAAGGACTCCAGTACTACTGAAAATGAGATGGGGCCGCATGCCCTGGTCTGAAATGCGCTGACAGCGAAGCATTTGTGCTGCACAAGCTTCTTGCTTCTAATACATGGGCCATGGAGTTTTAGGCAGAGGCCAGAGTCAGGGACATGAACACAGCAGTTCTGAGGGTCATCTCCAGGCTGAAGTCTGGCTGGGCAGAGTTGGAGACTGTTTTTCTTCCTTGAAGTACACACATTTAAAATAAATGATGAGAGGTTTTTAGTTGTTCACCATTTCCGGTAATTTTCACATAAAATTTCACAGCACATAATCATAATTAAGTAATTCAATTACAATTTCTATTTGGTGACCTCAGTCCTAATAAGCTTTCCAAGAGGAACTCCTGGTGACCTGTAGCTGGAGGGCAGAACCTAGGCTGATTTGCTTCTTGAGGCTGACGTGGTCCCAAGTGCCAGGCCACAGACCTCTACGTGGCGGCTCCAAACCCACAACCCACACTGCTGCCCATCCCTCCCAGCCTTCGGGTCCACCCAGAAGGGACAGCTGGGTGGGTCACTTTGTGGTCACATACATGTTCCCAGATGTATGTGTGGTGTGTGTGGTATGTGTGCTGTGAGTGTATGAGTAGTATGTATATGTGTGGGGGTGTTATGTGCCTGGTATGTGTGTGGAGTGGGGGGTGGCACGTGGGGTCATATATGGAATATTCTGTATGTGAGCACGGGGATAAATATGCATGTGTGATGTGTGTGCATGTGGTGTGCATGGAGCGTGTGTGTGTAGTCTGTGTATGTGTGGAGGGTCTTATGTGCATGCTGTGCCTGTGTGTATGTGGGGGGTTCTGTACATGGCCAATGATGTGTGGAGCTGTGTATGTTGTATGTATGTAAGTGGGTATGTGTTTGGTGTCTGTATGGGTGCTGTTTGTATATGTGGTGTGTGTGACTGTGTATTTGTATGTGGTGTATAATGTGTGTGTATATAGAATGTATATTGTATATGTGTGGTATTTATTGCGTATGTGGTATGTGTAGCCTATGTGTAGTGTGTGTGGTGTCCATGGTTTGTGTTTCTGTGGTGGGGTGTGCTATATGTAGTGTGCAGTGTGTGTAGTGTGTATGGTGTGTATAGGTGAATGGGTGTGTATGTGGTGGGGGTACATGTGGGGGGTGTGGTGTTTGTGTACATGTGCCTACATGTAGGGCCTGTGTATGTGGTGCATGTGGTGTGCGGGGTGTAAGTGGTGTTTGTGCATGTGTTCATGTGTGTGATGTGTATATGCAGTGTGTGTGGTGTACATAGTGTGTTAGTGTGGAGTGTGCCAAATATGTATTTGCATGTGGTGTGTGGTGCGAGTGTATGTGGCATGTGTGGTATGTGTGGCATGCACAGTGTTTGCATATGTGTGTGTATGCATGTGCTATGTGGTGTGAGCAAAGGGTGTCTGCATGTCCTTTTTGTGTATGTATGTAACAAGTAGTATATATGGTGTGTGTGGTATGTGTAGTGTGAAAAGTGTGTGTGGTGTGTTCACATGTGGGTGTGTTGTGAATTAGTGCATATGTGGGGTATGGTTTGTGAGGAGCATGTGTGTGAACATGCTTCTATCTAGAGTGTGTGTGTGGTGTGCCTGGTATGCATGGTGTTTGTGCATGTTGGTGTGTGTACATGGGGTGTGTGCACCCTGAGTTTACCATGGAGTCCCAGGCCAGGAAGCGGGATGTGGGAACAGAGGTGGGAGTGTGGGCTGGAAGGCATGGTCACTGGGGTGGGTGTGATGCCACCAGCACGGCCATGCCCACTTTGATTTCTATATAAGACTCTTGCTTATAGGGATACGGTACTAGATTTCCAGGTCATCAAGCCTAGAATTTCCCAGGCCAGACACGCCACCACGCTTGCCAACAGCCAGCCTCCCTGCCCTCCCCTGGGACATGTGTGGCTGCGTCTTCAAAGGGAAAGATGATTGCAGGGGCTCTGAGGTGGGCCCCCTTCCTGCTGAGGAAAGACTTGGGGCTGCCCCCGGATGCCCCTCTGAGCTGAGTGAACTGGGAAAGGTAACATGGCTGAGTCTCCAGTCCTGCCTCCTACACAGGGGAACAGTCTCACCCTCCTGCTAAGCACTGTCAGCTGCCGCCTCACCTCCACCCCAGCCACTGGGCTCCTCCAGCAGGTGGGGTCCAATCCCACTTAGTCCCTTTGCAGTCCCTGTTCCCCCCGCCTGGAACTCAGCCATCAGTCTTGGCTAGCACAGTTGTTTCACACCATTCTAAGATCAAGGCAACTTCTCTCTCCTCCAGGAGACCCACTTCACCAGGGTTCTCTTCTTTGAAGCACTTATCACCACATGAAATGACCTAGCCCATCACTTGATGGGCTGCCTATCTCCTTTTCCTTCTGGAAAGTGTCACCCTAAAAGTAGAATCATATATGTCACATACCCCTGTAACTCTCATGCTTCAGAACAGTTCCTGAAAGATAATAGAAGCTCAATGAATATGCATTGAAAAGATAAGTCAATAACACATATAAAGAGTGGGTAAAAGTATCCGCTGTTGTGAGATAGTACCTACAAATGTTTATTTAATCCATTCCCAACTATACATGTAAGCTGTATTATTTACTAAAAGTGTTTTGCACTACAGAAAGAAAAAATGTACAAAACAGATTTTTAAGTGAACCTTATAATTAACTTGTTTGAGAGGTTAAGTGCTTTGTGTGCTAGCTACAACAGAAAGCAAAAGAGAGCCCCTCCATAAGTATAAACACTCACCCCAAAGACTAATCTCCCTGATCGTGGCCACAACACGTCTGCAAGGAGGAACTGACCCCACATTACAGGTAACTGAGATGCAGGGGCCAGGTCAATTGCACAGAATCACACACCCATCAAAATGCAAAGCTGGAGTTTAAATGCTGACATTTTCTCAGGGAGAACCACAGGTGAACAATAAAATGGGAAAACTAATCTCCTTACACAAAAGAAGCTTCCTCTACTCCCACCCCCAGTCATATTGGCAAGTGTAAGGGCCTAGGAGTGAAACTCGCATTAAACAAGAATAAAGCTAACCCTGAACACAACCACAACAGAGTGAGAGGGCGGGCGGGGACGACCACGCACCAGGAGCATGGGAGAGGCTCCTTCTAGTCGAGATCATCAACATCCCAGCCCAAAAGTCCAAGAGCAAAAGACAGGATGCAGCAAGGGGCTCCCTGACTGTGGGGACAGAGGAGAGAGGACCACCATAGTGTGTCCCCAAAATAGCAGTAGGTGGAGGCCTTCTTGGCTGCAGCCAGCTGGCATTCCACAGGCTCACTTACAGTGAGCCAATAAGCTATATAAAGCTCATTTTGTGGCCACGACAAAGCCTAGGGTGGAGAAAACTCTTAATTATAGCCAGTGCTCTGGGGCTGGCCTTGTCCTCGGCCTCTGCCCCACACACTGCAGGAAGCTAAAGCTGAGATTGCATTGCCGGGGAGCCTCTGCCAGGCCCTGGAGACGCAAGAGCTGATGCTGCGACACAGAGGCACTTCCCTGAACATGTCCAAGGCCAAGGAAACACAGAGCCACCAACATCATGGCAGGCCTTAGGGAAGGCCACTGGGGAGCTCAGGGAGGGAGATGATGTCTGAAATGCGTCTGGACTAACGCTGGCCATGTGTTACTGTAGTTACTGCTATTATTCCACTCCTCAGTCAGCAGATACACTTTTTCATTTGTAAAATGGGGACAATTATTTTTTTCAAGTTTGTTTCAGTCATTCATTCAACAAACAGTCACTGGCCACCATGTATGAGCCACATCTGTTCTAGTTGCCGGGTAGGTTTGATAATTAGACATGCAGTCAGATTCCAGAAGGATGGTTGAAAGCACTCACTCTTAGGCAGTAGGTTCCGACCAAAGAAAGACTTCCACACCTGTCCCCTGCAATCCTGGTCAGGCCACTCAGCCAGCCTGGCCGGGCGTGGTGGCTCATGCCTGTAATCCCAGCACTTTGGGAGGCTGAGGCGGGTGGATCACGAGGTCAAGAGATCGAGACGATCCTGGTCAACATGGTGAAACCCCATCTCTACTAAAAATACAAAAAATTAGCTGGGCACGGTGGTGCATGCCTGTAATCCCAGCTACTCAGGAGGCTGAGGCAGGAGAATTGCCTGAACCCAGGAGGCGGAGGTTGTGGTGAGCCGAGATCGCACCATTGCACTCAAGCCTGGGTAACAAGAGCGAAACTCCGTCTCAAAAAAAAAAAAAAAAAAAAACACAAGAACAACAACATAAAGCAGCCAGCCTGCGTTTTCTAACTCTGCACCAGCCTTCAAAACCTAACCATTTGTCTCTGTTCACCAAAATGTGAACACATGAAATATTTCCATTATTTTTGGCTATAATTTCAGATTTGCTTCATTTTCTTATTCTTTTCTTTGGCAGGAGGATGGGTGGGGAGTGAATCAGATCATTGCACATGAACTTCTAACATGCCTATCACAACAGCAAGCATGGCAGCAACCTTCAGGCCACCACCCTGAATTTCCTTTAAACAATATTTAGGAGCTCATCCTACATACTAGGCTCTGTTCTAGGCACTGAGGTACCACAAGGAACAGACTTTGCCCTCATGAAGCTTATATTCTTGTGTGTGAGGAATGCATATATAAAATTACTCACTGTGTTGTGTAATTGTCTGCCATTTTCCTGCTGCCCCTAGTAGACAAGAGTTTCTCTCTCAAGGACAATGAGGATGCCAGATTCACTACTGTATCGTGAGCACCTGGCCTGTGTCTAGCACAGAGGAATCACTCAGTGTGCTTGTTGAGGGAATGAATGAATGGATTGAATTGAACAAATGTTTACTATAATGCATGATTGTCAATGAATGAATGGATAAATGAGATTGAATCAAATGGCTGTTTTAATACACTATTACTGAATGAATGAATGAATGAGTTGGATCTAATTGAATGATTACTACATCAAAAAATCCCTGATATTGTTAGCCTACCATTTTCCAGGTCATCAATAAGCAGCCCCTATTGAGAATAATTCCTACTCAGGCTGTGAAGTCCCGCACAGGCATCCTCTGTGTGCCAACAGACTTCTGGTGTTCAAATCCTGCCATGCTCCCCAGTTTAATCTCACTAGCTACTTTCCAGTATGTTACTATTAGCTCTTTTATTTTGTTTTGCTTTGTTTCTAATTGAAGCAATTGTAAGGGGATTTCATTTCGTTTGTAGCCAGAATAGACCAGGCCCTCTTCATCTCACAGCTGTATTTACAACAACTGATTCCCGTTAGATGACTGAGCATTCACTTAAATCTTACGTCTAATTTAGGATTTGGGAGAAGCCTGTCTTTACAGAATCCATGAGTTTTTCTTGATGTGATCAGGGAGGAAGTGTGTTCTGGGCTGGCCTGCCTAGGTTTCCCTTTCTCTTGGTAACGGGGCTGAAGGCCTGGGTTCTGTTCCCAGTCCTGGTATCTATTAACTGTGCGGCACATCCCAGGGACTTGATCCCTCTGGGGTTGTCTCTGCCATTCTCAGCCCCACCCCTGGGCATGAAGGAGCTTCAAAGTCTAGAATTGGTCCTCCTGAGATGCAGAATCACTCTGAACTACTACTGGCAGGATGGCAGATTTGCAGGCAGACATGGCTCTGAGATTCACTGAGAGATGTCTTGCTGTGGTGCCCCTGGGTTTCCCTCCCATGTCCAGTCTCTCCCTCTGTCCTGCTCCCAGCCCAGGAGGCCCACCATTGTGACTGCACCACTTAGACTCCTTGCTTGGCTGGTGTCAGACAGCGTCAGGCTAGTGGGAGGAGCAGTCACGCAGAAGCAGAGAAGGGGCAGGGGCTTCTTTCCCGCTTCCTCTCTGCCTGTGTGCCATAGTCTGGTAGGAGAACTGTGTGCCTTCCTGACGAAGGGTCCTACAGGGCCACCCAAACTCCAACCTCTTGGCCTCTAGTGACACAATCCATCCCTTCTCAATTGGATTCTCCCATCACTAGTCCCTGCACACCTCAGTGTGCCTTGTTGATCTCACCCTCCCCTAAATAAAACCTTTATCAGAGTCTCTTCACTGAAACCCACTCACTGGTATAATTCTGACACAAAAGTCTTCCAAGAACAAAGTTAACACAAAGACAGAGGAACCTACAAATGGAGCATGGAATGGGTCCAAGGTTTCATCGCTTGAAGTTGCCTGACCTCTGACTTTTCAATTGAAAGTGATAATATTAGTAAATTTGCTTTACCGAGGTCAGTGATGGCGAAGCCCATGGTGGCACAGGGTGGGGGAGACCCGGAGGCTGAAGGCCTGGGTTCTGTTCCCAGCTCTGGTTTCTATTAACTGTGAGGCACACCCTGGGGACTTGACCTCTCTGGGTTGTCTCTGCCATTCTGAGCCATCCCTGGGCATGAAGGACCTTCAAAATCTAGAGTCGGTCCTGCTGAGATCCAGAACCACTCTGAACCAAGACTGACAGGATGGCAAAAACAAAGTCAAAAAAAAATGGGAAGGATCTGGACGTAACCTTGTTTCCCAGCACCCTGTATCAAGGGGTTCTGGCCTCTGGAATGACATAGAATTCATTGTTCCTGAGCGACCATGTTGAATGTCTACTTCTAGGCTGGGGCTGTGACCCTGTGCCCAGATCTGATCTGCACAGATTTCTGCTCAGTGCACACCTGGTTCAGTCCCACAGCTCCAGCCCTGCCTGGCCAGTCTCCTGTCACTCCTCTTTCCCCGCCTGACCCCACCCCCTCTCAGGCTGACAACTGAGGGACCAACATGCATTGAAGCTGTGTCTTCCATGATCTCAGCATCCTGTGTGCTCTTTTCTATAAAAAAAAGAGAATCTTTATCCCATGAGGTTGTGATATGGGTCGGTGAAGTCACTTATGGAAAGTCCACGGCCAGTGCCTTTCATGCTCTAGGGTAGATTACCGCCACTTAGGCTTCTGGGCATTGATTTCCACCTCTGAAAAACAGGTCACGTCACCAGTGCTGGAACACTCCCAAAACACAGTTCTCTCAATTTCTCTAGCAGTCTTCTGAAGGACCTCCCTTTGTCCTGCTGTTCAGTCACATTCCATTCATCACAGAGATCTGACAATGTCATACCCCTTCATAAACCCTCCAGCGTATCCTCAACTGAGCACACAAGGCCCTCCTTCATGGGGACCCTGACAATCTGTCAACACCCCGCAGTCCCTAATCTCCTCCTTTCCCCAAGCAGCATGGGTTCATCATGGTTCATTGACCATCTCATGGCATCTTTTCATCCCACTCCATCTCATCCTTCTCCATCCCATGCAGTTCATGCCCATCCTTTAAACAACCTCCTCCAGAAAGCCCTCTCTCATTCTCAGTATCCTTACACATACCACAACCACACACGGACCTGGCACATGAGACTCTCCCTGTGCTTTTATGAAAGTTTACCTGTGTGCCTTTCCTGCCTCCTAGACTATGAGCACCCTGAGAGCAGGTGCTGTGTCTTATCTTGTTCTGTAGCCCCAGAAATCAGCACAAAAAAAGTAGAGCCCTGATAAGTATCTATTGGATAAATAAGTGGAGGTTAACAGAGCCAACACAGGGAAAAGAGTCATGCTGTGGTAAAGTCCCGGGAGCCACCCCAGTTTCAGAAATAGTTTAGCTGTTCTCTCTCTGAGCTGCAACCCTCAGGCACATCCCCGGGATTAGGCCCCTGGCTCCTCTGCTGAATCACAGGTAGCTGCTCCCATCACCAGCACCTTCCATGCTGCCCCAGCCCCCCAAGGCTTTCCCAGCTCCTGCCCAAGGTGTGACATGTGGCTTCCCAGCCAGGGGTTGTGCAGTCCCCTGCAGTAATCAGCAAGACAGAGGATCCACACTCAGCTTGACCAGCTTCAAAGCACAGCCCACGCTGGGCCTGAAGGAAAAAGTTACTCAGCACCCACTGTGACCCAAGGACAAATGTCACCCCAATACAATAGGCAGAGGCAGAAACTGGAGATAGGCTGGAACATGAGACACCCACTTCACCCTTCCTGTCCTGGGGAGGGGGCTGTCCTCAGAATGACCCTCACTAAATCCTGGAGGTCAGGCTTCCAGGTCAGAGCCCTGGGGGCCACCAGCTCTCTTCCTCCCTTTCCCCCATCCCCAACCACAACCAACAGATTCCAGACAAATGAGCTAGAGGCCTTGGGTTATCTCAGGGGTCATGGGGTCAACAGCACTTGGCCTCTGAAATCAGCAACTCCTGACTATGTCTAAATGACTCTGGGCTGTGGGGACAGCTGATGGAGCCTTGTGTGCTGATTTTCTTGCATGATCCCTCATCACAGCCCCTTGGGGGACCCTGCTATATGCCCAATGCTTCAGGCAAAACTTTGCGTGCAGGGTTTCTAACTTTCACAGCTCTCGGCAATAAACAGAGGATGTTCCCATATCAGAGGTAAAGATGAGACACCAAGTATCTCCCAGGTGGCAGGGTGGTTAGAATGAAGCCCTCTTTCATCCAAAACCCCTTCTTGACTCTGCCCCCGACTCTGCCTCTGGATGGGAGAAGGCATCCTTCCTGACAACAGAAACAGCCACAGGATGCCGGTGCTACTAGGTTCCCTGTGTGGCCAAATCCAGGAATATGGGTTCCCTCCCCCTCTGCACCTGCTACTTGCCCCACCTTCCTGGAGCCGGCCACAGGGTCCCTATCTGCTCAGGGACCCCTTCTGTGGGCTCAGCAGGTGGCGTCACCCTTGGCAGGGGGCACGTGGGGCCCGAGCACACTCACTTTCGCATAGGCGGCGCCGCAGCTTGCCCCGGATCTTGTCAATGGCGTTGAAGTCGGACACGTGGAAGACATGGGCGGACTTGGGCTCCGAGGCGATCTCCTCCAGCTCCTCCTTGAGCGCCTCACCCACGCCCACAGCGAATATGCGTATGCCAGCGCGGTGGGCGGCCGCCGCGGCATCCAGCACCAGGTCTTGACTGCGGCCATCGGTGAGTAGGATGGCCACCTGCTTGTAGGCACGGTCCCCGGGGCGGCCACCGGCGTGCGGGGAAAAGCTGCGGGCCGTGATGTAGCGCAGCGCGTCACCCGTGTTGGTGTTGCCCCCATGGTAGGCGAGGCGCCGGGCTGCTGCCTTGACCTCCTCCCGCGAGCCGAAGAGGCCCAACTCGAAGGCAGTGGTGGGTTGGTCGCTGTAGCGCACGACCCCCACACGGGTGCGGTCTGGGCCCACCTCGAAGGTATCCACCAGATTGGCCACCCACTGCCGGACCTTCTCAAAGTCCTCCTTACCCACGCTGGAGGAGGTGTCCAGGAGGAAGACCAGATCGTAGTGGACACTTTTGCAACCTGCAGGGGGGAAGAGAAGGCGTGGCATAGGGCAAATGGGCGTGGAAAGGACACTGTCCTGGGGCATGAAGGTCACTGGGGACACACACACCTGCTCAAATGCCCACCTGCCCTGTCTCTCACAGCCCAGGGGCCCTGGGCTGCCTGAAAGGTCTGAGTCTCAGTTTCTAAACTTTCACATTGCAATAAGGATGTTTTCCCGCAGACTGCGGTCAAGGTCAACTGACAATATATAGCATCACATTAAAATCATCAACACCCATTGCACAGCTCTATGCCTTAATCTCTTCACTTTTATTTTGTTTAAAAGGTGATTCCATTTTTTTATTATAATTATTATTATTTTTTCAACCTACCACAAATAAGGCATGCCCATTCCTGAGAAGTCAGAAAATGCAATCAAAAGATGTTTAGATGTTTAAACGCCCACATTCCCATCTTCACAGAGATAACCACTATTAAAGCATGATATATATATTCTTAATTATTTTTTATTTCATATAGTTATTGACAGGAATGGGACTGTACCAGACACACTGATATATATGCTGTTCACCCTGCATTTAGTTATAAGCTAGGAATCCATTTCTAGTTCGATCATGCCAGTTTCCATGGCTACACACAGTCCTCTGCACGGATGAACATAATTGATTTAGCCAATGCTCTTCCGTTAGCTATTTAACTACTCAGCCCTTTACAATCAGATAATACAAGGGGAAGTGTTTTCTAATCTCTAGAATGCTGCACAAATACACAGGCAACTATCAAGAAGCCCTGGTCTTCAGGCCAGGCGCAGTTGGCACACCTGTAATCTTAGCAATTTGAAAAGTCAAGGCAGGCAGATCACGTGAGGCCAGGAGTTTGAGACCAGCCTGGCCAACATGGAAAAACCCTATCTCTACTAAAAATACAAAAATTAGTCGGGCAAGGTGGTTTAGGACTGTAATCCTAGCTACTCAGGAGGCTGAGGCACAAGAATCCTTTGAGCCCTCCAGCCTGAGTGACAACAGAGTGAGATCCTGTCTCAAAAATAAAAAAGCCCTGGTCTGACTCTTCCAGCATGTGGGGTTTGGCCATCCCAACAGAAGCAGCTGACCAGGCTTCTGGGAACACCAGCACAAACATTTGGCTATAAAAACAAAACTGAACAAAACAAAACAATAAAACCCTCTGTCGAAATATAAGATTGGAAAAGGTAAAATGGTCTGGCAGTGGCCCGGCCACATGAGAGTTGGAGGAGAATGTACCCGCCTGCTCAGCACAGGGCCACGGCTTTGTCACAGCCTTTCTCAGGGGCTTTGAAGCCTCATTAAAGAAGGTATATTTTTATCTACCAATTCCAAGCTTAGTGATTTACCCCAAGAAAACAATCAGATAAATGGGATAAAATGTATAAAGAAATTCACAGCAGCATGGTCCAAAAAATCCTGGAGATAATTACACAACCACCTATGTGGAACGACTTAAAGAAATTACTTAAAGAAAAGTCATGGCCGGGCATGGTGGCTCACATCTGTAACATCAGCACTTTGAGAGGCCGAGGCAGGTAGATCACAACATCAGGAGATCGAGACCATCCTGGCCAACAAGGTGAAATCCTGTCTCTATTAAAACAAACAAATAAACAAAAAACAAAACAAAACGACAACAACAAAATATACATATATATGGACAGGAAGGCAGGATCACGATGCAGCATGACAGTGACGTCTGCAAAAGAATCCTTATTTACAACATGGATACACTTTTCAATATAGCATTGGGTGTGAAAAGCTGTTGATTAAATGATATGCATAATACAGAATTTCTGGAAAAACCTTGTGTGTGTGTGCACGACTGTGTATGCATGCATGACGGACCTGAGAGGGAAATACTTGCCTACCTCTAGCAGCCAGAGCTATGAGTGAATTTTATATTTTGTGTTTTCTGCTCTTATGTCTGCAAGCAATAAGGTTCAACAAAACAGAAAACCAATAAAGCTAAAAGTATTTACACATATACACCCACAAATGCTTCCCCATGTGGCTGAGCCAACACCACCCTTGAATGTTCCACACCCATCTTTTCCTCTAGATTTGAAAATGCAAGGGACAACTGCATGTCAGGCACTGAGTTACATCCCAGCCTGAGAAGGACTGATCCGTAACAAGATTAGAACTCTGGAGTGTGTTCGAACAGATGTGCGGACTTGGAGATAATTCCTGGGAAGTTTTTCTTCTTGACACACAGGTCATTCTTTTGTCCCTGGGACAATAATATCCCAGGCTGTTGAGGATAATTGCTGCTGAAGACCAGGCAGAACCCGGCCTGCAGGCTGTAATCCTAGAGCAAATTCGTTTTAAAGCTAGAGAAGTTTCATCTGTACAGGAGGCCGCCCCCAGGGACCTGTTGAGCTCAGGGCACATTTTCTCCCAGAGGCCAGGGAACAGGTAGGATTGTGTGCCTGTGAGGGTTAGAGTGAGATGTGGAGAGAGGAGATCTGAATTGGGGTGGGGGGGGTACCCAGGCTTCTGGCCTTGACTCTGCTAAGGCAGGGGCTGTGCCACTCCTGGCAGGTGAGCGCTTCTCTTGGGCCCACTGTTTTCCACTCTGAAGTGAGGGCATGGAGGAGGTGACACTAGGGCCCTTTTGGCTTTAAATTTGAAAATCCTCTGCATCGGCTGTGCATTTAGGGCTGGCTAGATGGGTGCAGAAATCTCATGTCACCTGCCTGTAAAACAGGATGTTTTCAGCTGAGCGAGGTGGCTCATACCTGTAATCCCAGCACTTCAGGAGGCTGAAGCAGGTGGATCACAAGGTCAGGAGTTCAAGACCAGCCTGGCCAATATGGTGAAACTCCATCTTTACTAAAAATACAAAAATTAGCCAGGCATGGTGGCAGGCGCCTGTAGTCCCAGCTACTCAGGAGGCTGAGGTGAGGGAAATGCTTAAACCTGGGAGGTGGAAGTTGCAGTGAGCCGAGATCATGCCACTGTACTCCAACCTGACGATAGAGCAAGACTCTGTCTCAAAAAACAAGAAAACAAACAACAAAAAAAAACAGAATGTTTTCGGTTATTACCATCTTTCCAGCTAGCCAGGGTTTGAGATGCTCAGGCAAAAAAAAAAAAAAAAAAATACACGAGAGAACTCTGTAAATTCAATAAAGAAATAATGTCAACCTTTCCTTTTTAAGTCCAGGAAAAAAAGCCTTAGCATATCACTTACGGTAAGATGGGCACAGCGGTTTGCTTCCTGGATCTAGTGACAGGTGGTCTCCTTGACACCCCGTGGGCAGTACATGAGCATCCCACCTATCTGCGTATCGAGGACCCCAGTGTGCAGGCTCCGTGCTGGACCTTCCTTCTCATCTCAGCACTGACCAGTGCCTTCCCCTGTGGCCAGGACCCTCAGACAGGTTAGCAAAGACACGTGGCCATGTCTCCACCCTCCTGCCCCAGGCCTTCTCACCTCCAGTCAGCTTTCTCAATTACTGGGTCTACTACATAAACATGCTTTCCTCACTGTCCTGGATGCCTTTGCTAAGTGGATTCCAGTGTGTCCATTTCTCCCAGAATGTGTCCCAAAGCCTTCACAGGACAACACAGCCAGGTCCTCACCCCTGCCTCCTCCCCAAGCTCCAGTTCTCCACACACTTGGTAGAGTCAGGCTAACAACCCAGGATGTGATGACCAAGGCCTGTTAAAGCAACTCATTTCCTCTGTCATGCTCTCTCCTTCCCTCACATGGACACACACCCATTCCTCACATTCACACTCTCATGCATGCTGCCATTGCCACACGTATCCACACACTCCTCACACTACTTTGTGCACTCCCTCACACTCCCCCATATACTCACTCACACACACACTCACACATACTCCCTCACGCTCACTCACACACTCCCTCAAACTCATACACTCCCTCACACTCTTACACTCCCTCACACTCACCCACACTAACACTCCCACATACTCCTTCACACTCCCTTAAATTCACACACACTCCCTCACATCCCCATATACCCTGCTTCACACTCACACACACACACATACTCCCTCACACTCACACTTCCTCAAACACACACGCTCATACATACCCAGGCCCTTGCTGGGCAGCTGGTGATTTTTTTGTCCCTAGGTTGGAGGGCCGCTGACTCACACTTGGATTTCTGACTCTCTCTCACAGTCAGTCGCGAGCTCACGTGCATGCACACACCACATCCCACACTCATGGACACATGCTGACTGCTCTGTCCCCAGCACAGCACACAGTCCACGGTGGCCCCACCTGCCCGCTGGGCCTGGCAGCCACTGCCCCCGCTCCACAGCAGCATCATCCAGAGGAGCCCAGCCACAGCATTCCCTCGGAGGCCGGCCATGGCTCTCCCGTTCTTGGGGACAGGCTTTTCTTGGCCAGGAAGAGATGCTGTTAGGGTCTACTGCAGCATGGCCTGTGTGGAGAAAGACACCCTTAGAGAAGGCTCTCAAACTGAGAGTCTATGAGTAGCAACCTCTGGGCCCCGCTCGGGAAGACACCCCCACACCCAGCCTCCCAACCCATCTTCCCTCCCAGATTCAACTCCAGACAGCCTATGCGTGACCTCCCCTTCATTGATTTATGCCTGGATCGCCCCAACCATCCAATTAGTAGATGGGCTTGCAGAAGGGAGCAGGAGAGGGCCTCATGCCTGAGGACTCCACACCACATCCCGCCTGGTACGGCTTGGTTCTGTATCGCCACTTGAATCTCCCTCCCTGAAACCCCCACTTGTCGAGGGAGGGTCCCGGTGGTAGGTGACTGGATCATGGGGGCGGTGTCCCCCTTGCTGTTCTTGTGCCAGTTACTGAGTTCTCAGGAGGTCTGATGGTTTTATAAATGCTAGTTTTTCCTGCTGTCTCACACATTTGCTCTCCTGCTACCAAGTAAGAAATACGGGCTTCCCCTTCCACCATAACTGTAAGTTTCCTGAGGCCTCCCCAGCCATGCAGAACTGTCAATGAAACCTCTTTCCTTGATCAATTACCCAGTCTTGGGCAGTTCTTTCTAGCAGTGTGAAAACGGACTAATACATCACCTAAAATCATTCAGTATCACCGTCTTCATCTAATATGCCACAGGGGCCTGCCATGACCCACCTACCTCTGTCCAGCCTGGCCTCTCACCTCGCCTCACTCCTTCACCATGCTGTACTTGGTAGCCACGAACTTTCTAGTCATTTCCCACAGGTTCCAGGTTCTAGGTAGAAGGGCTCTCTCTGCCTAAAATCCCCTCGCCCACTCTGGGAGCCTCTGGCAGTGCTCAGCACAGATGCTCCCCTTTTGAAAAATTTTTCCCAGTCCTCTCACTTCCCCATGGGTTAAGGGGTCACTGCTCAGCTCCTGCAAGTGAACCCTGAGCTCCTCAGCAGGGGGATGTGACTCTAATTCTCCATTTGCCTCATTGTCGCCCCTGTGGACTGCCTGATCCCTGGAGGCTGAGGCCAGGCCAACTTCACTGGGCATGGAAGATTAGGGCATTTACACATGGTCAGTGAATACCTATGAAGGAAAGAACTAATGGAGAATTCTCCAAGGGATTCCTGAACCTCAATGTTTGCCATGGGAGGGAAGTTATCGGAAAGGCAGTTGGACAAGCAATCCTCATAAGGGTTATTCTGCTGCAAATAATGAATGACTGCTTTTTAAAAGATTCTAATAAACAGAAAAATATTAAGATGGTAGCAAAGGAGTACGTCGTGAGCAAACTCATTTGCCCTTTGTAAAGTACCAATCTGATGCATGTGTTTACAATGACCAGAGGGAAGACTGCAGAGAACCATGAAATGACATCCTGTAAACTGGCATGTCCACTGCAGCTCGGAGTCACATGCCACCACTGGCACTCTGGACCAGGGCTAGAAGGGGAATGCAAATGTAAAAACCATGTGGCAGGGTAGCAAGCATGTGGATGTCGGTGTATGTGTTTCTGTTTCTAATATTTCTTCGAATTACGTTGACATTTCCACTCTTCATCAATGACAATCTAAAATGTTAAAATGTTCTGGTGAATCAGAAGAGAACCTCCAAAAGCCTGGATTAAATAGCAACAGGGCTGTGCCTGATGACAAGCACAAGCAAACCAGCTTCTGGGATCATCCCCCTAACATACACGCATGCGCACGTAAGCATGCACACACGCGCACACACACGCACACACGCACACACGCACGCACATAGAAGCAAGTTGAATGGACATGATGAGCCACCGATCCTCATCTGCTGCAGGAGCCCTGCCTGCCCAGTGTCTACTGCAGGGTCACCCTCCAGTCCTAGGAATTATTTGTGGCTTCAAGGACACAAACATGCTCGCACCCTGCACTCTATACAGGCTGCTTCTCCATCCTGGAATGCCCTCCCTCCACTTGACCTCTAGATGGTCAATCAGATCTTCCAGCACCCTGTGGAGGGGCTGTGGTCATTCCCATTCCTCATGTTATATGTGATCTCAGCCAAGTCACATAACTTGCCCCAGGTCACACTCCTGGAGGTGGTGGAGCAGGCATGGGACACCCCACAACCAGCAGACACATTACTCCAAGGAAAGCCAGACCCCCATTCTATATCAAGTCTAGGTGTCTTTGCTGCATCTGCAACCCCTTAGGCCCTGGAGGGTTAAGCCTAGAGATACGGCCCTGCCTCCCAACAAGCCAGGTCCTCAAGCCCGGAAATCCCTCCTACCTACTGTATTCACCAAATGCCAACATCACAGCATTGATATGATACAGCTTCTAACACAGCATTTTTAGATGCATTTTGTCAAATGGATTTATGACCCAGTACTGGGCTTTATATCAAATGCCTTACGAATTCTGTATGGAACCTTTATTTTCCAACAACCCATTCAGGTTGCATCTATCCTCCAAATTTTGCCCGCAGACTCCCATCTCTTTTCCCACACCTCCTGGCACCCTCTGCAAGCTTGGGGGCTGATATCTGGATGCCTGCATCCAGATAAATTGTTCCCCACATCACCTTCTTCCCTCTGATCTTTTGCCACCTCCCTGATGAATGAATGGATGGATGAATCTGGTCATATTTCTCACTTGAGGGTTAAACATGTATTTGTTCCCGTGGGATCTGGCAGGAGTCCCAGGCACAGCCTGTGTCATGCCAGGCTGCGACCATCTGCCCAGGGTCTGTCTCTCCTGTGGCCTAGTGAGGAGGGTCTTTGAAAGCAGTGACTGTGCCCTATTGGTTTCTGTGGTACTGGTGACTAGCACAAAGCCCAGCACAGAATAGGAGCTCAGTTAATGCTCAGATTTTGAGGGAAGGAAGAGACAAAGGAAGAGAAGAGAGGGAGGAGGAAGGGAGTGGGGAAAAAGGAAAGAAAGAAGGGGAGGCTGACGGCTTGGCTACCACAGGGAAATACTGAACTCAGGGAATCGGGACTCTTGGCAGTTTCTGGGCATAGGCACATCCAAGTACCATTCCTGTCTCCATTCTGCCTAGGACTCAGTAACGCCCAAACTTGATCTCCTTGTTTGATTTTGTGAACAGTCAAATATTACTTAAGATCTATCACTAATAGAAAAGAGTAATAAAAG
Organism: Callithrix jacchus; assembly: GCF_049354715.1. NCBI lineage: Eukaryota > Metazoa > Chordata > Mammalia > Primates > Cebidae > Callithrix > Callithrix jacchus. The sequence continues at coordinate 58,654,171 of NC_133517.1, read as the reverse complement.
CCTGTTTCAAGAACTGGGCTAAGCAGTTTTTATTTGCATATTATCTGATTGGATCCTCACATTCATGCTATGAGCTAAGAACCTCATGAAGAAAGCACAGCATCGGGGAATGAAAGTCTCAGCTGTGAGTGGTTGTGTTGGGATTTGAACTCAGTTCGCAGGCTGTTCTCCATCCCCTTTCCCTGCTGGGGATGTTTTCTTTCCCTTTTTATTATAATGTTTTTATTTTTTAAATTGTTATGGGTACATAGTGGGTATATATATTTATGGGGTACATGAGATGTTTCGATAGATGCATGCATTGTGAAATAGCCACGTCATGAAGAATGGGGTATCCATCCCCTCAAGCGTTTATACTTTGAGTTACAAGCAATCCAATTATACTCTTTATTTTAAAATGTGCAATTAAGTTATTATTGACTATAGTCACCCTATTATGCTAACAAATAGTAGGTCTTATTTATTCTATTTTTTGTACCTGTTAACCATCCCCACCTCTCCCCTACCCCCAGCCCCTCACTACCCTTCACAGGCTCTGGTCTCTTTCTCTCTCTCTCTCTTTTCTGAGATGGAGTCTTGCTCTGTCACCCAAGCTGGAGTGCAGTGGCGCCATCTCCGCTCACTGCAACCTCCGCCTCCCAGGTTCAAGAAATTCTCTGCCTCAGCCTCTCAAGTAGCTGGGATTATAGGTGCCTGCCACCACATTCAGATAATTTTTGTATTTTTAGTAGAGACCACTTTTTGCCATGTTGGCCAGGCTGGTCTTGAAGTCCTAATCTCATAATCCACCTGCCTCGGCCTCCCAGAGTGCTGGGATTACAGGCCTGAGCCACCGTGCCTGGCCAGTCTCTCTTAACATTGTATCTTGAGGAATGTCTGACCTATTAAAAATTCCTTTAAAATGTCACCACTATTGGCTACCTAAAACTATACCTGTAGCACAAGCACCATGGTTTTAATTGCAATTTGGGACATTTAGTAGACCATTTTATTTATTTAGTATGCTACAGAGGACATCTTTATACCTAAGTCTTACCCATCTTTAATTATTTTCTTAGTGTAGATTATACAAATTTATACTAAAATTATAAAAATGCTTGGCGGGGGGCAGGTGCAGTAGCTCACACCTGTAATCCCAGCACTTTGGGAGGCCGAGGTGGGTGGATCACCTGAGGTTGGGAGTTCAAGACCAGCTTCACCAACATGGAGAAATTCTGTCTCTACCAAAAATGCAAAATTAGCTGGATGTGGTGGTGCCTGCCTGTAATCCCAGCTACTCGGGAGGCTGAGGCAGGAGAATCCCTTGAAACCAGGAGGCAGAGGTGGCGTTGAGCTGAAATTGCACCATTGCACTCCAATCTGGGCAACACGAGCAAAACACCATCTCAAAAAAAAAAGAAGAAGAAGAAGGAAGAAAAAGGAAGAGGAGGAAGGAAGAAGAAGGAAGAAGAGAAAGAAAAAGAAAGAAGAAGGAAGGAAGCGAGGGAGGGAGAGAGGGAGGGAGGGAGGGAGGGAGGGAGGGAGGGAGGGAGGGAGGAAAACACTTAGGGGGTCATATGACTTTTACAACTATCCTGACTGAAACTGCCAAATTGCTTTCCAAGAAGGTAGCAACAGTGGTCACCACCACCAGCAGAGTGTGAGTGTGTGGGGCACCCCTCTCACCACCTACTTGGTAGCACTGAGTATTATCACTTCTTTAATCTTTGGTAACTCAATAGAAGAGGCATTGTTGCTTGTTTCCTATGCATTTCTTTGTTCCATGAGGCTTACTAGCTAAGTGTATTTCCCCTTTCATACATTTCATTTTCATGTGGCTGACATTTCCAAAGGCATTTTTCATTATTAAAGCCAAAGTCCTGGACAGAGAAAACAATATACATTTCACTATTGATTTCTTCATTTAGCAAATATTCACCAGTTGCCCTCCTATGCCAGATGCTGAGGACAGGTAGATAAATGACACTAAGCCTACCCTGCACAGGCACTAAATGACCCTATGATGCAAGTAAGACACACCCCAGGGGAAGGAAGTATCAAGTGAGTGCTGGTAGAAGGAAGCCCCAGGGGGTTGTAGGGGAGGGCAGGGAGGCAGGGATGTCCATCACCTGACTATTTCAGGGGAAGTTCGGGTTTCCCAGCTTCCTTCCAAGGCGAATTTGGAAGGCTTATCAGGACTCAGCCAGACCAAAGGTAGGTGACAATTTCAAGTGAAGGGATGGCATCTGCCAGGCCCCAGAGGGGGCCACAGTATGATATTTAGGGAACTTCCCCATGTACAACAGGTATGGGGGTTGCTCTCAGGAGAGGTACCATCTGGTCCCTACCACCTTCAGGGCAAAGTGCCCTCATCTTACGAGGGCACTAAAGGCTATTTGTGAGAGCACAGGATATAACAGTCTGAATGACAATACTCAGAGCATAGCAGGAGGTAGCTACAGGAGCAGGAAGAAAGGCACTGTCCAAAAATGGAACACATAAGAGCAGTCAGAGTTCCAAGGCCAGGAGTCAGATGGTACAGGGGAGAGGCACAGAATCTTAGCAAGTCAGAGCTGATTGCCCAGCCCTCTCATGTTTCAGAACTATATGGAGACAAGGACTCTAACTTGTCCATTCTCTTGCCCAGCACCTAGAACAGCTCCTAGCATATAGTGGTCACTTAAATGAGCATTAGCTTGATGAATGAATGATATACGGCCAGAATCTGATGCTGTTATAGTATCATATTACATTGGGATAGCTAAGAGTCATTCATTAGAAGAAAACAGACATTGTCAAGGAACTATGAAAGGAACTGATTATCACTTATAATCTGCCAAGTGCCAGGCAATATCTGATTATTGCATGAGCTCATGAGACTCTTCAAGGCAGGCATCATCATTTTCACTGGGTGAAGGAGGGCACTGAGGTGGAGAGAAGGTATATATCTCTCCCCAGGTCACTCAGTTGGCGAAAGAAGGGACTAGGGCTGAAACCTAGGCCTCTTCTGGGCACTAAACCCACAATCTCTCCCTGAACTCAACGGATGCAACAAACCCAAATATTAGCTGAAAATACTGAGCCACTGTTGTCTTGTGAAATAAGAAAGATGGTGACCAGTGAGGTGGGGGATAAAACGGAGCATCCATCATTATTCAGTATTTTCCAGGGCTCAAGAAATTTGATAATTTTCCTCATTCAGAAAGAGGGCTTTATCAATGTTGCACTCTCCAATTTTTTAGAGGAATATTTGTCATATATCTTACAAACATAGATGCAAAAATATTTAGCAAAAGAATGGCAAGTCAAATTCGGGTAGCATATTAAAAGTAACAGACACCATGGCCAAGTGACATTTATCTCAGGAATACAGGAGTGGCTCAACATACAAAAATCAGTCGATGTAACATACCACATAAGCAGAATGAAGGGCAGAAAAAAAATACATAGTGACTCCAATTGATGCGGAAAAAGCATCTGACAAATTGCAGCACCGTTTCATGATAAAAAATAAACTAAGACTATAGAAAACACTTCCTCGACATAATAAAGGCCTATGAAAAACTCTAACATCTATGAAAAACTCACAGCTAACATCATACTCAATGGTGAAAGACTGAAAGCTTTTCCAGGAAAAAAACAAGGATGCTTCTTTGCCATATCTACTCAGCATGCTACTGGAAGTTCTAGCCAGAGCAATTGGGCAAGAAAAAGAAATAAAAGGCATCCAACTTGGAAAAGAAGAGGTAAAATCATCTCTATTTGCAGATGGCTTTTTGTTTTTATTTTATTTTATTTTTTTTTTAGGGATGGGGTTTCACTCTGTTGCACAGCCTAGAATTCAGTGGCACAATAATAGCCCACTGCAGCCTCGAACTCCTAGGCTTAAGCAATCCTTCTGTCTCAGTTCCCAAGTAGCTGTGACTACAGGCACATTTTATCATGTCCAGCTACAAATGGCATGATCGTATATGTGGAAAAACCCAAATAATCCCCCCAAAAACTGGTAGAACCAATAAACAAATGCAATAAAGTATAATATGCAAAACCAGCACTCAAAAGTTGGTTGTATTTCTTATATGAGCAACAAACAGTGCAAAAAGAAAACTGGGAAAATGATTTCATATATGATAGCATCAAAAAGGATAAAATGCCTAGGAATAAATATAATCAGCAATGACTTGTACACTGAAAACTACAAAACTCTAGTGAAAAAAGTTAAAGACCTAAATAAGAAGAAACCTATCTCATGCTATTGCTTAATGGTTGGCAGAGTTTCTGTCTCTCAGGTGATGAAAATGTTCTAGAAATAGAGTAGTAACAGCAGAATTGCAGATTACTACTAATCACCCCCTTGACCAGTGATGAACCTGGAGATCAGGAAGGACAACTTCCCTAATCACACACCCCTAGTAATAACAGCTGCTCTTGGCATTGGATCTAAAGGGTGCCAAAGCCTATGCTCTTTCCCGCACTAAACCTCTAATGTACATTACATGCTCACTAAGTGCAGTGAGCTCACTCACTTTAAGGGCTTCATAAATAATAATTCATTTAATCTGAAGAGTAGGTATAATTAGCTCCATTGTACAGAGTAAGAAACTGAAGAACATAGGGCTTAAGTAATCTTCCCATGACTCCCTCTAGGAGTCATGGGAAGGATTCAATCCCAGGCAGTCTAACCACAAGTCCATACTCAGTCACTTAGCAACATTACTTCTCTCAGGATGTTTGCAGTCTGGCTGGAGCAACACTTATTTCATAAGCACCAGAACAATGAGAGAAAAAGCAAAGGGACAGTCAAACACCAAACTATGCATCACCCAGTTCATGAGTGAGGAGTGGACAAGAGCATCGAAAGAGAAAGGAGAAAACTTGCTGCAGAGGAATCTTTCAGTTAACCCCTGAGAAGGAAGTGCATGGCTTTCTTTGTCCAGTTGATGTGAGGAATAACATTAATTGATTTTCAGATGTTGAATCAACCTTGCATACCTGGGACATATCCCACTTGCTTATGGTATATAATTGTTTTTGTATGTTGCTTGATTTATTTGCTAATATGGTGTGGCAGATCTTTACATCTGTGTTCATGAGAGTTACTGGTGTGTAGTTTCTTGTAATGCCCTTATCTGGTTTTGGTATTAGGGCCATGCTGGTCTCCCAGAATGCATTAGGAAGTATTCCCTCTGCTTCTATCTTATGGAAGAGACTGTTGAGAAGAGAATGGCTTTCTACCCAGAAATAGATTCAGTGTTCATAACAAAACGTTCACTGAGTGAGAAAGGCCTGGTAGGGAATCCTAGCTTTGCCCCTTGATGACATGAATGAGCATTTCTTATGCTCAGTTCCCTCAACCATTAGAAAGGGATGATCTCTACTCTGTCAGGGGGTATAGTAAGGGTTACAGAAAATTTCTGCAAATCCTGCAGCACAGATCCTGGCAGAGTAGGTGTTCACCAAATGTGAGGTTTCCGTAACTTCATCTCCTCCACGCTCCCCAGCCCATCTCAGATTGCAGCCCCAGCAAGTATGGGGTACCATTATTCCATCTTCTCTCTCTCACCCAGCCCTGAGCTGTTTTCAGAGGTTAGCTGCCAAGCTGGCAGGATGTAGGCCACACCCCTGTCCCTGGGAGGCAGAGCTCTGCCATTAGTCTCCCAAAAGTCCAGCAATTAATTTACTGAGCTGAGTTCCTTCCACAAGCCAGCCCATTGCCATAGTAACCAGCATTCCCATTCAGGAACCCAGAGGAGGGGGGAGGAAGAACACTGAGCAGAAAGCAATTTAGAGAGAGAAAATGAGATCCGGCACATTGCTAGGGCAGCCTGGGCAGAGTTCGAGCTCTGTCTGAGTCAGGGGGTCTGGCCTCTGCCCATTGAGGGTAGTGGCTGGGGGAATGAGGCACTGTTGATGTGTTGCTGGGGTGATGGGCAATGTTCTGGGCAGGAATCTGGTTGGGACATAAGAGCATAGTATGTCTGTGTCCAGACCACTGAGCTGTGTCCTTCCATCACAGACCCAACTCAGAGCCACTGGCACAGTCTAGCTGAGCCGTCTGTGGTGCAAACTGCATGTGCTGGTCGAAGAGGGGAAGATAGAACCAGGTGGCTTCTGTCTTAAGAGGGCTGCCTGGGAACTGAAGCAAACTTACCTGCATCCTGGATTTAAAACTCAACTCTGTGGGGCTTGGAGCAAGTCCTCTTCAGTCAACAAATACAGACTGAATACCTTCTACATGCCAGACCAGACACTGTCACAGGTGTCTGACTATGCCTGGGGCAGCTAATGTAATAATTAAGCTTCTCAATCAGAACAATCAGAATCCCAGTGTTCAGATTCCAATTATGGTGCTTACTAGCTGTGCAAGCTAGGGGAATTCACTCAACCACTCTGGACGTCAACTCTTTGATGTATGAAGTGGGGTTTAAAATATTTATCTCACAGGTTTGTTGGGTTTAATTAAATGAGTTACTATATATAAAAAGCCTAAAATGTACCTGGACATAGATGGTGCTTAAGGCACACTACTTTTATTACTTCCCGATCCTTAGTTTCCTCAACTATAAAATGGGAACAATATCCCCTACTTCAGAGACCTGTGGAAGAGATTACATGAGACAATAGATGTGATAACTTTTATAAAGCAAAAGGATCCCATTACTGTAATAGTTGGCTATCAAGGGGAGATGGGGTCACCCACCGCCAATTCAGAGAACTCGGTTGATGTTAACTGCGTAGGGATTCTGTGTATTTCATTGTTTTTGTCTCCAATTCAATCATGCCCTAAATGCACGGTAAGCATTTTACATTACACTTTGTCCAAGGAGTTTGCAGCCTAATGGTGGAAACAGACAAGCAAGTAAATGCTCATATTTCCATATGGTCAGTGGACATGGTGTCATGGAAGCTGAGTGGACAGGCATCTAACCTGGGCCTGGGAGGTCAGGGAGGGCTTCTTGGAGAAGGTGATGCCTGAGCTGAGTCTGGAAAGATGAGTGGGGAGTAGGCAAAAGGACAAGGGCTGCATCCCATCTATCATTACTCATAGAATGAACAAGGAGCGCAGTAGTTAGGAGGAAAAGATGCAGAAAGCAATGAAAGTTCAGGCTGGAGCAGAAGGTGGGAACTCATGGGGAGGAAGGCATTCGAGTGTGAGGAAAGAAATTAACAAGCAAGCCTAGAGACTTGTGCAGTGACCCAGAGAAAAGGTTCAGGCATGCTTGGATAGCCTCTGGAGCCGGTGGATGTTTACATGCATGTGAGTGGCATATACCATGTGATTTAGGAAACCCTGTTGACAAGGATGGATTAGAGAGACCAGTGAGGAGTGTAGTGCAACGATTCAAACAGAAATCCCAGCAACCTTCCCTAACACAGCCATGAACAAAGTGTTCCAGCTGCAGATCCTATGACGCTGGTGACTGTCAGGGAGCAGGGGATTGACGGAGAAGAACAACTGGAAGCAATCCCAGACTTCCAGTTTGACCATCAGTGGAACCAGCCAGTGAGGGGATGGGATGAAGAGTGCAGGCTGGAAATACCGAGGTAAATTTGAGGTACTTGTAAAACAGACAGATGGAGAGGTCAAAGGCGGAAGGACATTTGAGTCTAGGGCTCAGAAGAGAAACTGGAGCTGGAGATATTCCTGGAAAAGTATGGAGGGAGTAGAAGACAGAGCTTTCAGTGGTATTAGTGTTTAGGCAAGAGTTAGAGGAGGGAGAGAAGCCATGTATGTCCCATCTCCGAACTTAGTGTCAGCTTCACTTTCAATTATTATACTTTGTAATATAAGTGAGCATGCTATAGTACCTCCATATCTTCAGTTTTCTTCCCCGATCCAATATTTTCCTATGACTTTTATGGTAAAGAGTATTGTGTGTATACTTTTACCTTAAAACAAACAAACAAAAAGCCTGGTTAGCTGGGTGTAGTGGCAATGCCTATAGTCCCAGCTACTCAGGAGGTGGAGGTGAAAGGATTGCTTGAACCCAAGAAATTGAAGCTGCAGTAAGCTATGGTCACACCACTGCACTCCAGCCTGGGCAATAGAGCGAGAACCTGTCTCTTTAAAAACAAAAACAAAAACAAACAACTGTATATTTCTGGGGTGGTATCAGCAAGGCCCAGCCAGAAGCTGGACATCTCTCCCCACCTAGACCATCTGACTATACCTAACCAGGGTGACTGTCTACTAAATGATAAAATTAAATAGAATCCAGAGTTTCTTAGAATAATGGCCACTGTCGAGGATACAACTGAAAGTAACTCATTACACCAAGAACCAGGGCAATTACAGCTTGAATGAGAAAATTCAATCAAGTGATTCCAATGCTGAAGTAACCCAAATTTTCTAACAAATATTTTTGAAGCAGAAGTCATAGAAATGCTCCAATGAACCATAACAAACACTCCTGAAACAAATGAAAAAAATAGAAACTCTTAGCAAAAAATCGAAGATATAAAACAGAAACAAAGAGTAACTTAAGAGCTAAAAATTACAATAACAACATTTAGAAAACACACAGCTGACCCAAAACTAGACTGGAAATGAGACAACAGATTAAAAAATCAGCATAAAACAACAGACCAATAGAATTTACCCAATCTGAACAACATCAAGAAAACAGACCAGAAAAAAAAATGAGCAGAGCCTCAGGAATCTATAAACAAAATAATGTACATAACTTTCATATCATAGCAGTCCAGGGAGAGAAGAAAGAGTATGGAGCTCAGAAACTTCAAAGAAATAATGGACGGTAAATTCTCAAATTTGCTGAGATCCTAGAAGCTATATCTGCAGACAGAATAAACCCAAAGAAATCTATGCCCAAACACATCATAATCAAACTTCTGAAAACCAATAAAGACAAACAAAAAATACTGAAAGGATCTAGAGAGAAGTGACACATTGTCTATAGTGGAAACACAAATGAGAGTGGATTTCTTACTTGAAACCAATAAATCAGGGAGAAATGGTACAACATTCTTCAAGTGCTGAAAGAAAACTGTCAACCACAACCTTATATCCAGCAAAAACATCCTTCAGGGATAAAGGGGAAGAAAAGACAATCTCAGAGGAAGGAAAACTAAAGAGAATTTGCCATTCACAGGCTTACCTTTGAAGAATTGCTAAAGGGAGCTACCTAAACAGAAAAGGAAATGAGAGAAAGAGCTGGGGAATTTAGGAAGCATATATATAATAGACTCTACTTTTCACGAATTTTTAGAAAATTATTTGATGATTAAGCAAAAGTTGTAGCATTATTTGGTATGGTGTTCAATGTGTATAAGGAAATTCTAAAGATGTTATTTGTATTTTAAAGGGGGAAAGGTTAAAGGGACCTAAATGAAAGTAAGGTTTCTATGCTAAACTCAAAGTGGTAAAATGTCCATACTAGTTGATTTTTTTTTCCCTTCCTCCCTCCGTCTCTTCCTTCCTTCCATCCTTCCTGAGATGGAGTCTTGCTTTGTTGCCAGGCTGGAGTGCAGTGGTGTAATCTCAGCTCACTGCAACCTCTGCCAGGCTCTGTCTCCCAGGCTGGAGTGCAGTGGTGCAATCTCAGCTCACTACATCCTTTGCCTCCTGGGTTCAAGCAATTTTCCTGCCTCAGCCTCCTGAGTAGCTGGGACTACAGGCATGTGCCACCATGCCAGGTTAACTTTTTTGTATTTTAGTAAAAACGGGGCTTCACCATGTTGGCCAGGATGGTCTCAATCTCCTGATCTCCTGATCCGCCTGCCTCACCCTCCCAAAGTGCTGGGATTATAAGAGTGAGCCACCATGCCTGGCCAACTCATGTTATCTATGTACATTGCAGTACCTGGAAGCAAACACTAAAAAATACTCAACAAAGATATTTATTCAAAAACATTATAAATAAATAAAAATGGAATTGTAAAAATTGTTCCACTTATCCACAAGAGGGCAAAATGGGGAAACTAAGGAATGAGAAAGCAAATGAATAAAAGAAAAACATAACACATGGGCAGACTTAACCCTTAAAAAGAAGCACAGGATATAGAGCAAAGTACATGAGGAAGTTTAAAATTCCATTCAAAGCTGGGTACAGTGACTCATGCCTGCAATCCCACATTTTGGGAGGCTGAGGCAGGCAGATCACCTGAGGTCAGGAGTTTGAGACCAACCTGGCTAACATGGCGAAACCCTGCCTCTACTAAAAATAGAAAAATTAGCTGGGTGTGGTGGTGGGTACCTGTAATCCCAGCTACTCAGGAGACTGAGACAGGAGAATCACTTGAACTTAGGAGGCAGAAGTTGCAGTGAGCTGAGATTGTGCCACTGCACTCCAGCCTGCGTGACAGAGCAAGATTCTGTCAAATTAATTAATCAATGAATTAATTCCATTCAACAAGTACTCAGTCAGGCCCCTCAGTGCCCCAGGTGAGTAACATAGGTAACCTCATTCCATAACCTAGCCAATCCCTATAAAGCAGCCTTATTCCATTATCTATCTGTTTTATAGATGAGGAAATGAAACTCATGATGCTAAATCATTAATTGTTCAAGGTTACATAGCCAATGTGTAACAGGGAGAAGATATGAATCCAGGCCTAGTTAAAGGGATGGGAGACAGTTACCATATACCTTACTACCCTCCCTGCACTGTGCCAGACCTTACACAAATAACTAACTAACTTAGTGAAATGGGTCCCTAAGAGTGAAGGCCATCTTGAGGTCCCTGAAGACAAGCTTTGTTCCCATTGCCTAGCTAACTGCCCGTAGAACATACGTTTCATAAAGACTCAGTGAAGAAACTGATGAATGATTTCCCTTTAATTCAAATTCATAGCCTCAACAGACGCGCAAGCTGACTTTGAATAAGAAAATTCTCCTTCATTCTGGAAAAAACAAACATCTGAACTAGAGACGATGTCTTTGTTTGTTTGGGCTGCTGCAACAAATTGCCATGGACTGGATGGCTTATAAACAACAGAAATTTATTTCTCACAGTTCTGGAGGCTGGGAAGCACAAGATCAAGGCACCCACAGATTCTGTGTCTGGCGAGTGCTTGCTTTCTGATTCACAGAGGGCTATCTTCTCATGCTGTCCTCATGTGGGAGACGAGGTGAGGGATCTCTCAGGCTTCTTTTATTATTATAACTAATCCCATCCATTAGGGGTCTGCACTCATGACCTGTGCACCTCCAAAAGGCCCCGCCTCCACATGCCATCACATTAGGAATTAGATTTCAATATGTGAATGTCAGAGGGACATATTCGGTCGATAGCAGACAGGAATCAAGTTAAAGGACAGAACTGCAGCCTCTGCTTCATCTGAGTGTATATAATAAAACAGATTTCTAGAGAGGTCAAGCTCCCTGCACCATCCATATCCCAGTATTGTTCTCAATTTCTACCTTCCCCAGAAATGGAAACACCCCCCCTTCAGTTATCTTAGCAAACATGAAAATGACATATTCAAGAAGGAAAATGAGGTATCAAAAATTTCCATCCTTCATACTCTCCCCCACCACCCCCCAAAAAATAGCTAGCTCGGGATGGATTGCAAGCAGATAATCTTGCCTTAAATGCCCGTAAGTCTCTTACCATAGTTTATGGATTTGGAGGGTGCATTCCTCATACACTTGCTACATGTCCTCCTACACCCCACATCCAACCCACCAAAAGCCTATCAGCTCTCCCACCCCAGCCACCTCAGGTCTGTCAATACCTCCCCTTCTGCACTCCGACTGGTGGAGACCAAGCCTCCTTCCTCTCTTGCATGGAGCACAGTAACAACTTCCTAACTGGTCTCCTTCCTGGCTCTCTTGTTTCCCTCTACACTAGATTCCCTACAAGGAAGCAGAAGCATCTTGAAGAAATCAATCAATCAGTAAAAGCCCTAATACTTAGTCACAGATTACTTCCATTTTTTCTTACTGCTCTCTTCACCCAGCTATAGGTACAGCTTCAGCCACAGGCTGCAGGTACAGGATGAATATGAAATATGACTTGCTCACATCAATCCCACGTTATTCCTTATTCTAATACCACTCCTGATGCTTTCTCTCCTCTTCTTCCCCTTCTCCCTCCTGTATTCTCCCTTTCTCCTTTTTCTGCCTCCCTCTTTTTATCCTTCATTTATCTTTGTCCATTCTGTTGTCCAATCACAATGTAAGTCCCATAAGTGCCAAGACCATGACCTGATACCTTTCACCATTACAGACATGAATACAGAGAGTATATTCACTCAGAGCCAGCTTATGGATTAAAATGGCTGAGAAGACGCTGGGACCTTTAAATGGGGACATGAGGCAGAAAAGAGGAAGATCTGGCTTAGCCTAGAAAATTCAGGGATGGTGAGACACAATATACTCAAGGGTTCAGTCAGTGCTGACTAGTTAACAGATTCTCGTGTTATTATGCTGCTTGGTATTTTGAACTTGTGTGCAGTACTTACGTTTTTGCTATTGAGTCATTTCTTTTTTTTTTTTTTTTTTTTTTGAGACACAGTGTCACTGTCACCCAGGCTGGAGTGCAGTGGCATGATCTCGGCTCACTGCAGCCTCTACCTCTCGGGTTCAAGCGATTCTCCTGCCTCAGCCTCCTGAGTAGCTGTGATTACAGGCACGCACCATCATACCTGGCTAATTTTTGTATTTTTAGTATAGACAGGGTTTCGTCATATTGGCCAGGCTGTTTTGAACCCCTGACCTCACGTGACCCGCCCACCTTGGCCTCCCACAGTACTAGGATTGCCAGCATGAGCCACTGGGTCATACGTTTCTTGATAAGCAAAAGTGGCCTTCCCTGTCATGATCCCTGACACTTACCATTGGCACAAAGTTGTTGCTCAATAAATATTTATTGAATAAGAAAATAAATAAAGGCTGGGCACAGTGGCTCATGCCTGTAATCCCAGCACTTTGGGATGCCAAGGTGGGTGGAACACTTGAGGTCAGGAGTTCGAGACCAGCCTGACCAACATGGAGAAATCCTGTCTCTACTAAAAATACAAAAAAATTAACTGGGCTTGGTGGTGCATACTTGTAATCCCAGCTACTTGGGAAGCTGAGGCAGGAGAATCACTGAAACCCAGGAGGCAAAGGTTGCAGTGAGTCGAGATCGCACCATTATACTCCAGCCTGGGCAACAAGAGCAAAACTCTGTCTCAAAAAATAATAATGATAAATTAAAATGGCAGCTGATCCAGTAGACTGTAGTGTCGCAGATATGGTGAAGGTATGATGATGCAGATGATAGAAACAGCAGCCAGAACTGTATCGGCTGTTTCTCTTGCATTGCTTTATTTCTTCACAAGGGGCTAGCAAAGCCATTATTACTGCTGAGTAACCTCGTGTTCTGGGCAGTGAAAGAACGTGCCAAAGACTTAGACAGCTAGGAAGGGGTAGGGTACGGATTAGTCCCAGGCCAGTACGATCCTAGATTCCGTGCTCTTCTCATTTAACTAGGAAGGCTTGGTCTCTGTCACTCAATCGAATGACAGTGCTTGATCAGATGCCTTGCAAGTGGGGAGAAAACAAAGAAAGCTCTGGCCATCAGGAGTGTTGGGTCCTTCTAACCAGCAACAGCATCCATTCAGTTCTTGTCTCCTGTCCACTCAGACATCCCAACGATTTAATGGAATTGGTCTCCACCCTACATTGCCAAATTGCAGAAGGATTCAGATGATTGGAGGAGGAGATGGAAAAAGTGAGACATGGTTTCCGAACCTCCTTCTTTATGCTTTGGAATTCAAAGTATTATCATATACACACACACACACACACACACACACACACACACACACACACACATTATTTTTATCACTTCCCTCAGAAGAGGCTGCATGCCACTTCTGTTTCTCTCCCAGTTGCTAGAAGCTGTAAATGAAACTCAAGGCATATCTGTCTATTCTTGAGACAATGAAGCTGTCTTAAACCTGGGCTCCAAGCGGCACTTTCATTCTAAAGCCATCGCCCATTTCTTCACTATGCTTTGTGGTCTTTAGAGTCATTGATCAATTACTTCAACAAGTATGTATTGAGTCCCAGACTACATGCCAGGCATTGTCTTAATCACCGGGTATAGCAGTGTTCCTCCACCCAGCCTACTTTCTAGAAAGAGAAGGGAGAAAGTAAACAAAGCAACAAATAAGTAAAGGGGATGGTTTGAGAGAGTAACGGCTTATTTGAACACAAAGAAACAGTCATGTGATAGAAGGTGACTTGGGCAGGGCAGTTTTTACATGCTGCAAAAGGAAAGATTCCTCTTAGTTGGGGACACTTAAACTGAGATCTGATTAATCAGACAGAGCCTTTTGGAAAGGGGAACAGGGCAAGGAGTGAAAAGCCTCTAGCAGTTGTTGGATCCCTGCCACCAACAGCCTGAGACACGGCCTCCAGCCTCAGATCCACTCATTACTGGAAGGTTTTCTTTTTTCTTTTTTTTTTTTTTGAGACTGAGTCTCGCTCTATCCCCTAGGCTGGAGTGCAATGGCACAATCTCAGGTCACTGCAACCTCCACCTCCCAGGTTCAGGTGATTTTCATGCCTCAGTCTCCCGAATAGCTGAGATTACAGCTGCCTACCACCACACCTGGCTAATTTTTGTTTTTTTAGTAGAGACAGGGTTTCACCATGTTGGCCAGGCTGGTCTCAAACTTTGGATACACCCACTTCAGCCTCCCAAAGTGCTGGAATTATAGGTATGAGCCACCATACCTGGCCTGGGAGGTATTTTTGTTGTTTTTGAGACAAATGTCCCACTCCTCTTACCCAGGCTGGGGTGCAATGGTGTGATCACAGCTCACTGCAGCCTCGACCAACCAGGCTCAAGTGATCCTCCCACCTCAGCCTCCTAAGTAGCTGGGACTACAGGTCCACCATGCCCAGCTAATTTTTGTATTTTTTGTAGAGATGAGCTTTCACCATGTTGCCCAGGCTGGTGTCGAACTCCTGGACTCAAGCAATCTGGCTGCCTCAGCCTCCCAAAGTGCTGGGATTGCAGGCCTGAGCCACCATGCCTGGCCTTTACTGGGACTTACTACACATTTTCACAAGACCCAAATGAGGTGCCTAATACATAAATATGATCGTTCGACTCGTGAATGGACCCTGCAGCACCCCTCGTCACCTTTGGGAAAGTCCAAGTGCTCCACTGCAGACTCATAGACTGCCTTGCACCTCTCCAGTGTCACCTGGCTGCATGTCTGCTTGGACCTATGTGAATGAAGGAGAAGACAATGGGGAGAGAGGCTGTGCTGGGGAAGGAGGGGCCATCCACACTCCCTGCTCCCCTGGGATATGGTGAGCCAACTCCCCGTGAGTCAAATGAACAGCACAGGGGGAGGTCAAGCTGGAGTTACCTGACTGGTGCCCAGCAGAGATAGCTGCACAACAAGAGGACTCCCACTGTACGACACTGTGAAGGACACTGCAGGCATAGCGGAGGAAGGGGCATGGGGGATTCCCACCAAGCTGGGAGAGGTGAGGAGCTCCATGAGAGAGGCACCACGTGGATGCCCGAAACAGTGAAGGTTTTGTGGCAAAGGTGGCCAGAGGAGCTACTGCCCCTCTCCCTTCCCTTTATCCTCACCCCCACCCTCGAGAGAAAGAGAGAAGAAGTGAGAAAAGACCCCAACCAGGTCCCTCAGGACAATGGCTTGGCATTGGCTATGACAGGAGGGCAGAGAACTTCGCGGTGATGTGGGACTGTGCTTTTCTACTAGAACTGACTGGGCTGGGCTCTGTTCCACCTGAAAGTGAACGGGAAGTTGTGGGTTGGGGTCAGGGCTTGTGAAGGCACAGGACAGCAGGTTTTGGCCAAATGTGGTTGGTCTCAGGGACCATGGAAACATGAAAGGTTTTCGTTGTCATGCACCCCTGAGTTTCAGTTGCTGAAGGGTGGTTACTTTGCTCTCATACACTGATCCCCCGTGGATCAGAGCGGCAGGCCTAACAGGCAAATAAAAAAGCATTCCCTCCCTATGGCAAGTTGTCTCAAGGTCTGTAGCAGTCCTCATATGAGCGGATGTATCCAGGAATTAAGTTATGAATTATTGAGCATCAACCCCACAGCAGGTATGGAGCCAGGACATGCCACATGGGATCCCCGCCACAGCCTGATGTGCTGAGTTACTGTCCCTTTCACGACTGACACCCTGAGGCCAGGCCATGGCTCCAGGTGATGTGGCTATTGAATGAAAGAGGCTGGATTCACATTCTGGGCCACCCAACTCCAGGATCGCCAGGGGCTTCCTGCAGGAAAGAGATAGCCATGGAAAGGGACCATTTAGGGCAGACTGGGGGCCTTCAATGCTGTGGTTTGAATTCTAAGCTTGGGGTAGCATGCAGCAAAAATTCTCATACATGTTAAATCATATGTTGCATCCCATAAAGTTCTAACGGGCTTTAAGTGAAGTTGGAGAGAAGAGCGGGCACCTTGGCCTGATGGGCAGAAGAGAGACAGAGCATCTGGAGGCCAATTTCACCTGCCCCTGCTTGTCTCTGACACCCGCGATTGTTTCCTACCTGGGCCCACAGTTGCTTTTTGTCTTCCAAGCCTCCCTCCTTCAGAGAGCAGAGACAGCCTTTTGCTTTCAGTGAAAACTTCCCTCCTACTATCAGTTGATGGGGTTCATGGGAGGGCACCCCACTTTTTCAGCTAGGAAGTGGCAGGGGACCAGACTGAGCTGGCTTGGACTCCACATTCCCCCGAATGCTGGAATTTGACAAGAGCCAAGCACGTAATCCTGGGGCCTTCTGCTAGAGTTTCTAGGTAAAGAGGCACAGGTCTGCTGGAGCTGCTGAGTTTGGGGGGTGGCGATGGCCATGTGCCAACATGTGGGGTATCCTGATGCACACTGCACCCTGAGGGCAAGACAAGATACATCCCTGGAGCTCCTGCACCCAGCTTTGTCCAAAGCCTAGAGGTACCCAGGGCTACTGTGCTGCATGAGACAAATATTTCCGTACCTCCGCTTAAGGTTAAGCTAATTTGAGCTGGAGTTCTTTCACTTCAAAACCACACAGAGGCACCTGATCCTCTTAGCAGGGCCCAGGGGACACTGCCCCTCATCACGGAGCTCACGCAGGGAGCCCCTGCTTCCTAAACTGCTTCCTGGGCTCTACGTCTTGTTTCCGCTTCCTCTCCTTTCATCCTTGATTGACAGCTCAGTTTAGATATGCTTTTCCAGAATTGCCCCATTCAACCTCCCTCTCCAATGGCCAACTTCCAAAAGCCATCCAGAGACCCACACACACACCCTTACACCCCAGTTCCTGCATCCTCCCTGGATCTATGGGGTTGCAGAGGCAGCACAGACCAGAGGACGCACTCGGGAGGACAGGACACCCTTTTCTTTTTTCTTTTTTTTTAAAGTCAGGGAAAAGCGCTAACACAGTCCCCCACTACCACAAATTATGCAGTCGAGTTTCCCACATTTGGGGAAATCGCAGGGGTCAGCACATCCGAAGTGCAATGCATAAGCCTCGCCCTGGGAAAACCACCTTCGTGATCACGGTATCTCCCCTGCCAGGTAAGTATATAGGAACGCCCTTTTCAGCCCCGCTCTGCCTGCCTCGCCCATCAGCATAAGCAAACCTTAACCACGCTACTGTTTTATTCATTTCTTCAAACATGGCAGAGCTGTAATAACTCCATTTTTATTTCTTCCACATTTTCAGTATTGAATTCTTCCCAATTTTTTTCTCTCCCCATGCCAACCCCCAATGAGTCCACTGTCTCAGTTCATTTCACAAGAGACTGTCTCAGATTACAGAGTCTTGAGGACACAGAAGATATTTCTGTTTAATTTATTTTGAGCAGCGTCTGGTCTGGTGAAGCAATATGTATAAATAGTGCTCCAGCATCCACACTGATTTTGGAGGTTCCATCCCAGCAGGCTTCCCTTTTTCTGGGAGGAATAATAAGAAGCCACATGCAGTGCCTCCCCTTTGAGAAGTAAGACGGCACAGCAGGAGGGCCATGGGCCATGAGGCCACACAGACTTCAGCGGGTTTCCGTCTCCACCACTCTCCAG
This sequence comes from Callithrix jacchus, assembly GCF_049354715.1. Taxonomy (NCBI): domain Eukaryota; kingdom Metazoa; phylum Chordata; class Mammalia; order Primates; family Cebidae; genus Callithrix; species Callithrix jacchus. Next base: position 58,636,186 of record NC_133517.1, on the reverse strand, counting down.
CCATGCGACCTCAGCTAGTATCTCTCTAAGCCTCGGTTGCCTCATCTGTAAAAAGGGGATACTAATCCACTTCATCAGTTGCCGAGTTCCTAGTCAATGGCAGCTTTAAAAATACATATCAATAGATGGATGGAGGGAAGGACAGATAGATTAGATACAAGACAAACTATAAGCACTTGATTCAAGAAAGCTGTCACTACCAGAGAATCTTTTTCAGTGCTTCCTTTACACTGACAGTACTTTTTGCACCAGCATATAAATTCCACTCAGAAAACTCTGTGGAGGGAGTGATCTACCACAACACTCTCCATCAGCCCATGCCCAAATCCCCTGGAGGGATGCCTTATGCACTCATTTAAACCTGGGTATCTCCAGTGACTGGAAACTCACTATTCTGCAAGACAGGAAGAGCATCTCAGAATTCTAAAGTGTTGGGACATCTGAGATCCTGGCAGTCTTGGCTGAAGGCAAGGCTAGTGGCTGAGCTCAGACTGGGCCCTAGGTCCCCTTTCCAGATTAGAGCTCTGATTCATACCAGAAAATCTCAGGCAACCAGGCTGTTTGGAGCTCTTATGTTATTATTTTTTTTTTGTTATACTTTAAGAATTATATTTTTATTAGACTTTATTATAGTCAGACCAGTGGCTGAGCTCAGACCAGGCCCTAGGTCCCCTTTCCCAGTTTAGAGCTCTGGTTCATACCAGGAAACTCAGGCAATGAGGCTGTTTGGACCTATTATTATTGTTATTATTTTTTATTGTACTTTTAAGTTCTGTGGTACATGTACAGAACATTCAGGTTTGTTACACAGGTATGCATGTGCCATGGTGGTTTGCAGCACCCATCCCCCCCCATCATCTGCATCAGGTATTTCTCCTAATGCTAGCCCTCCTGAATTCCCCCACCCCCTGCTATCCCTTCCCAGCCCCCCATCCCCCCGGCAGGCCCTGATGTATGGTGTTCCCCTCCCTGTGTCCATGTGTTCTCATTGTTCAACACCCACTTCCTTAAGAGACCCTGTAGTCCCTAAGCCAAGCTCCCTTTTCTACTCCTGGGGGACACACTCCACACAACCTCTGAGAACAGTTTCCCTTCTGAGAGAGAGACCTCTCCCCCTGTGCCAGATTAGAAATTCCCCTTTACTATACTCTGTGAACTTGCAAAGGATCTTACTCACCCTGAACATCCACGTTACTGGACAAGACAGGTCCATTCATGTTCTGTCCCAGCTTAAAGCCTCCTCTTGGCTCCTCAAGGCCTTTCTCCACCGGATCCCTCACCTCACATTTTACCGCATGAACCTTATTCTCCAACCTCAAAGACTCCTCCCCCTTCCTCCAACACCTGCATTTTCTTTTCCTAACTCCTTACATTGTCTGTGTCTTTACCTCAGAGAGAATGCCTTTTTCTTGCCAGGCAGACTCCTATTCATCCTTCAAAACCCGGTTTAAGTGCCTTCTCCTCAGTGAAGACTTCCCTGATTTCCCAGGCAGGGAGTGTTCTACTATATTCTCTAGGCTCCCACAGACTCAAGGTTTTTAGCCCTCTACAAGTAATATCAAAAATTACCTACATGTGGGTCTGTCTTCTCAACTGAGCTGCTTCACCCTAAACATTATGAGGCTAGTCTCTCTTCCTCTGTGCCTGGAACAATCATGGGCACAGAGCAGTATCACATATCAGTGTAATGGAGAGAAACAAGTACATGGTTGACGCATCTAAACTGGGAACTTAATGGCATATTTAACTTAGCAAGAGGGAGCTCTTTTTTGTATTTCTTCATTGAAACTGTTACTTCCTGAGAAGATAGAAAGCTTGTGGATTGACACAAGACTGACTTTTTCTTTTTCTTTTTTTTTTAGACAGTTTTGCTCGGTTACCCAGGCTGGAATACAGTGGTGTGATCTCAGCTCAGTGCAACCTCCACCTCTCAGATTCAAGCAATTCTCCTGCCTTAGCCTCCCAAGTAGCTAGTATTACGGGCACTCACCACCATACCCAGCTAGTTGTTGCATTTTCAGTAGAGACAGGGTTTCACCATGTTGGCCAGGCTGGTCTCGAACTCCTGACCTCAAGTGATCCCCTGACTTTGGCCTCCCAAAGTGCCAGGACTACAGGCATAAGCCACCGAGCCCAGCCAAGACTGACTTTCTTTAACTAATCACCAACAACATTTCTTTTCTTCCAAGAAATTGCCTAGATGCCACCAGGATCCTGCCACACTGTGGACAAGAGCAGAAAGAGGTGAGGCCTGTACCAAAGAGGTGCCAGGAATGGAGGCTTTGTGGATGTTCTCTTCCCAGGGAATTGACTCAGACTCAAGGTTTTTAGCCCTCTACAAGTAATATCAAAAATTACCTACATGTGGGTCTGTCTTCTCAACTGAGCTGCTTCACCCTAAACACTAAGAGGCTAGTCTCTCTTCCTCTGTGCCTGGAACAATCATGGGCACAGAGCAGTATCATGTATCAGTGTAACGGAGAGAAACAAGTACATGGTTGTTTCACAAATGTGCCCAATACAGAGGTACCAAAAGGTATTTCTCAGACATCACAGGGTGGGGTTCTTCAGCCCAGCATTTCCCAGGGGAGCCCATGGCTTTGGCTCCACTGTGGTGGGGCTTCAGGACCAAAGCTGAAAAGGGCTTCCAGGATTGCTCTGCTATGAAGGGAGCCTGTGACAGGGAGCTCTGCTCATTACCCTTGTGCTGTGCAATGTCTAGCAAATTCAGGCTTTTAAATAATGTGAGCATTTATTGGTGGGAGAATTCAGCAGGAAGGGTACAAGAAAAGCCTCTTGAAAGGTTCTGTCTGAGCAAAGAACCACTGCACTCCCACCCTCTTTCCTCTTGATCTGAAAAACCATTCAGGGATGGCTGATCAAACTTGTTGATGCAAATTAATCCACGAACTCTCACTCATTCATACATTATCCCATCATGTATTTATTTCTCATTCATTCTTTTATTAGTCTGCTCACTTGTCCATAGTCTTAGCCCACTGTCTGAAGACAGAAGCACTGAACCTGATTCTTTTTTAATAATACCGCAGACTGGGTAACTTATCAAAGGAAGAGATGGATTTGCCTCCCAGTCCTACAGGCTGGGATATCCCAGTGCATGCTGCAGGCATCCAGCGAGGGTAACCCCACAGCAGAAGGCAGAAGCAAGCGTGTAAGACAGAGAGAGGACCCAGAGGCCAAATTTACTTTAGATAACAACCCGCTCTCACAAAAACTAACCTGTGCTTCTAACAGCAACAGCCGTCCTTCCGTGAGGCGTTTGCCCTCCTAACCCTCTTAGGCCACATCTCCTAACACTGCTGCACTGGGGATGAGGTTTCTAACACATGAACTTTGGGGAGACACACTCAAATCATAACACCTGTCTGTCCACACAGACATTTATTTCGGCTCTCTCTCCCTCCCCCCTCCCCCACACAAAGGCTCAGTCATGCCACAAACAATGGGGACCACAGCGCCACTTCTCAATGGGTCCACAGCAAGCAGTAAAACAAAATACAATGGCTCAACCTTTAAATCATTTCTGCAGAACCTCCTAAGAGCCAGACACTGTGCTAGATACCCATGTTTTTAAATATGTGTTGGCCGCTGTTCCCACACTGTTCAAATGCTGGATTTTGATTGATGTGGCTGTTGGTTATACATAGGTTGTAAGAGAATGATAGCCAGAATGGTATGATTGGTTAAGTTGGGGGAGAACTCAGGAGAGTTGCAGATACTGTTGCACTTGTAAAAACATGCTTTTGTCATCTTTTTCTTTTCTTTTTTTTTTTTTTTTTTTTTTTTTTTTTTGAGATGGAGTTTTGCTGTTGTTGCCCAGGCTGGAGTGCAATGGTGCAATCTCAGCTCACCTCAACCTCTGCGTCCCAGGTTCAAGCAATTCTCCTTCCTCAGCCTCCCAAGTAGCTGGGATTACAGGCATGCATCACCAGGCCCAGGTAATTTTATGCTTTTAGTAGAGACAGGGTTTCTCCATGTTGGTCAGGCTGATCTCAAACTCCTACCTCAGGTGATCCGCCTGCCTCCACCTCCCAAAGTGCTGGGATTACAGGCACGAGCCACCGCATCCAGCCTTTTTATTACTTTTTAAGTTTAAAACATTCTAGCTAAGAATAACAAAGAAGAAATTGTACAAATAGTACATTAGCTTTTTCTATGAATGTACATTTATTCACTTGTGGCAGTCTGAAATTTTTGTTAAGAGCATGGGCTTTGCACCAAGACACAAGTTTAAAGTTCAGTTCTGCCTTTTACTAGCTAAGGAATCAAATGTCCCTAAGTCTCCATTTGTCCATCCCTAAAGGGAGTAACAGCATAGTTAATTCACAGGAGGAAAGTTAATTCACATATATTATGTATCACACACATAATATATTATCACATATTATGTATGTCATAATACCTTACATACCACCTGGCACCAATTGGCACTTAATCTCACATGGGATCAGGGGGTGTGTTATTTTTGCTTTTACAGAACTAAAAATCTGTCATAGGAAAAAAAGATCTAATTTATTCTAAGTACCCCAAAAAAGATGGAATAAGTTCAAACAGATGGCAGCAGAGAGAGTGCTTTTATTTGAATAAAAGGAAGAATTTTAAACCAGATATCCAACAATGCACTGGAGGTCGCCTTAGGAGGTAACAATCCCTCTGCCCCTGGTGGTAGGCAAGAATCTGGGAGAAAGGTAATAGGATCCAGTCAACAGATGAGGAAACTGGACGAGCTGCGTGTGATGGACGTCCTGCAGCCTGCAGATGCAAAGGGCTTATCACAGTCACGATTATCAGGCAAAGCTGTAGGTGATCACCCTTAAGGTACAACCACAATGAAGCTTGTGGCTCTGTTTTATTTGTACTTGTGTTTTGTTTTACGGTAAGAGCACTTAACATGAGACCTGCTCTCCTAATAGATTTAAGTGTATAATACAATATTGCTACGGATTGGCACAGCGTTATACAGCGGACCTCCAGAACGTGTTCATCTCACATAAGTGAAATTGTATACCCAATTTTATAATGAGACTTTAATTTACCCGTATTCATCCTTGTGGCTGACTTGCCCTTTTCTTTCTTTGTCTTTATAGCGTCAAGAGCAGAAGGTGTCCCTGACAACTCAGACACCAGGCAGGTGAGGCCAGCTCCAAGTGGCCTGGACCTGCCAGTATGCAGCTAAAGGAAAAGCTTCTCCTTATGTTGCAGTTTCAACCAAGAGATGGTATCAATTCCGATTTTTTTTTTAATTTTACTATAAGCCAAACTTAAAAAAAAAAATTGAAGATACCCTCATCCCTATCGGAACACAGCCAGAGTGAACTAGTAGTGAGCCTCCATACCTGGGAGCGTACAAGTTAAGGCAAGTGGATAGCAGAAGAGAGTCAGCATGTGCGAGTTTGTCCCAGGAGGCCTCTGAGTTGCTTTCAGCAGGCATCTTCACGACCACAATGGGCTGGCGGGGCCACCCTCAAACACTCTCTGGGTATCTGCCAGGACTTCCCATTGCTGGTGCCAGGATGTCAGCCCTGCTTTCAGCCTCTCATGAGTGCTCCTAATAACTACTGAGAGTTATTAGGTACCATCAAAATGCCGATGCCCTCTAACTCAGAAATCCTATTCCTCAACAATAATCTGAGAGACATCATTGCCAAATGGAGGCAATCCTGCACAATCGAAAATGCTCAGCACAGCAGCAGGAAGGGACTGGCCCACCTATCATGGTCCATCCGCTTGCAGGAATGTGAAGCAGCAAAACAAAACTCAGGAACACCATAAAGCAAGGGGCTGACTCTACTAAATAAGAAAGCTGAGAATGGTCATATGACTTATTCATGTAGTCATTTATTCACTCACTCATTGATTCAACAAACCTCGTGCTGGCCTCAGGCAAAATGCAAAGAGATGTCGGTCAGGCCGCCTGGCCTTAGGTTGATTGTTGTGGACACCAACTCTTCCCCTCAAGACACCCACACATGCACACACACCCACAAAGACACATATATGCACATACACATGTACACACAGACACACATGGGCACACACAAATGCTGGATCCTAGGTGGGAAGACTGACAGGTGAATCCCTCTGTGTCCTGGTGCCTCATGAGACTTGAGACTCAGTTCCATCTCAAAATGCAAATCTGGCAAGTCATTCCCACTTTCCAAGACCCTTTCTGTCCCCTGATCTATGAAATGGGAGAATGGCACATTTTCCCTCTGACTAGAGCTTGGTCCTCCTTGATTTTGCAGTTATCTTTATCTGGTAACCTGGTATGTCTTGAATTCTTGAATAGGGATTGGCTAAAAAAAAAAAAAATCCTCAGGGAACTTTCTTACCCTAAAATATTCCTGTGGGCCTTCCTCATTTTCTGGTTTTCTTTGGGAGGCCTGTATCACTCTTAGTATGTGGGAAACGGCCTTTGTTGAAACAAAAATGAGCTTTAACTCCGGCTTCCTCTTTACTCCCTGTCTATCCCCAGGTAAATCAAACTCTAATCTTTCATTTCCTTGTCTATAAAACTGAGATAGGAATGACACACACGTAGCCCATAGTCCTGACCTATAGTAACCACACAACTTGCGTTGACCTCCATCAAAAACATCATAAGCACCTCTGAAGGAAGAGAAGGATGCAGGAGGGAACCAACAGACTCTTAAGGCTGGAAGTGAAGCTCTTGGTAATTGCAGCATCTCAAGCTAGGAAGGACCTTAAAAGCTCACCTGGCTCAAGCATTCCAGGGTCACAGCAGCCCTACAACAGCCATCCAGTCTTTTTGAATGCCTCCTGTAGTGGGGGACTCACTCCCAAATGAATCAATCTGTCCTGCCTTTGGAAAGGTCTTCCAGCTGAACTAGAATCTAACATCCAGTGAAGCTCCTCCACTCATCCTTTTAGCTGGATGCTTTGGAGACCAAGAGAGCAGACCAGCTGCCCCTTCAACAGGGCAGTCCTCCAAATGGTTGAGGCTGCTGTCTTCTCTGCACTAGAAGACCTTCCTGTGGCAGTATCCTTCCACGTAAGCTATGACTTCTATTCCCAGGAAATGCTAATTTGTCTCCTCTAAATGCACTCCACTTATCTGTGACCCTCTTACAATGGAATCAGAGAGAGATAACCCCAATTTTCTAGACCAGAGCAAGCAAGCTCCCAGGTCTGCAGAGGCCCTGCAGGTCACACAGATGACAGCGGAGGACCAGAGGGCACATGCCATATCTAAAGTGGGTGGCTAATCCTCATCCTGGCCATTGACAGCCTTGCGAGGATTCAAGCCAAAAGAGAAGCCAGAGACTAAGAATCGTAACACAAAATCGCCTAATCATTTTATGTTGGCAAGTAACAGAAACATCACACAAAGCTTTAAAACTGTCTGTGGACTGGATCCATCTAGGGACCATTTACTTAATCATTTTGTAGGTATAAAACCTTTTGTGAATCTGATGAAAGTTTTGACCAAGCCACAGAAAAACCAGATACAAACAAACTTCTGCTGCAAACGTTTTAAACGATGCATGGGGCTGAATGCAGTAGCTCATGCCTGTAATCCTAGCACTTTGGGAGGCCGAGGTGGACCATCATGAGGTCAGGAGTTCAAGACCAGCCTGGCCAACATGGTGAAACCCTGTCTCTACTAAAAATACAAAAGTTAGCTGAGTGTGGTGGTAGGCGCCTATAATCCCAGCTACTCAGGAGGCTGAGGCAGGAGAATTTCTCGAACCTGGAAGGCGGATGTTCCAGTGAGCTAAGATTGCACCACTGCACTCCCGCCTGGGTAACAGAGCAAAAGGGAGGGAGGAAGGGAGGGAGGGAAGGAGGGAAGGAAGGAAGGAAGGAAGGCAGGCAGCCAGGCAAGCAGGCTGGATCAATCCCTGGGAGCCACTCCTAGATCCCAGGAAAGAAAATCCTCATTGAATCCAATGTCTTGTCTAATAAGACAGGCCCAACAACAACAAAGTGACAATTTCCTGCAGTTGCACAGCACCTCAGTAGCACAGTGACAAGGACATCTAGAATGAGGTGAGGGTGCTTCCTACTAAAGCTCCCCAGTCTGTGTAACAGACGCAAACTAAGGTATATTGTATGCCCCCACCTACCAGATGCCTCTCCTGTTACGCATCTCTATCCCTTCCATCAGCTCCACTGGCAAAAGAGAAAACTGGGTCTCACTGAGGATAGCCACTTGACCCAGGGCAACCAGAGACACAGAGTTAGCACTGGAAGACAAGACTAGCAGCAAGGCTCACACCCTTCACCCACACCTTGCATGCAGCCCAGCAGCGCACTCCATGCAGCCTCTAACAAAAGCAAAGCCCTGCAATTTCAAATTCCCTGGGAACAACTCTTTGAACTCAACCAGGAGGAGTCTGAAGATGTGGCCTTCAGCCTTCCATGATTTGTTTGGTAGAAATCATCAATGAGAGACAGATTAGGCGTGAGAATGGCCCATGTGTACATAGAAGTGTGGGCATGGGACTCTGGAAGACGACAAGTGGTGGAACTAAGTTCTGAGGAGGGGGACCCAGCACACAGCTGTGGGAGAGGCTGGCAGGCGGTGCCTCCTTCTGCAGATGCCGGATAAGCGTGTCCACCTGTCATCCCTCAGTCTTGCCTTGAGTGAGGAGAAGTGATGACACATTTTCCAATAACACAACTAATTCAAATTAGTGCTTGATCAAGTGGCACCAGAAGCTCTGGTCTGCTCCAGAACACAGGGGCTGGGAGAAGGACAAAACACCTCTCCGTCCTAGATAGAGCGGGCAGGGGTGGTGGTGGCGTGGTTATAAAATACTCAAACAAGAACAAGAGCTAAATCTGGATCAAGAAAGTGAAGTTCCTCGACAGTAAATGCAAAACCAAAAGAGGCTCTTCTTTCCCCACTCCCTGCTCCATTTCCCCAGCATCTTTTTCTCCTTTTATCCAAACTTCTTACTGGAAAGTTTAAAGAGCTGGTACACCTCAACAACTTTAAAGTATTATAGTAACCAGAAACAAGCTCTCGCATCGGACGCTCGGTGGCCACCGCTAGGCTCCTGGCTGCTCAACTAGAATCAAACAGGTGTGTTCTCACAGACTCCCCTCGAGTTTGCTCTGAAGTTCAGCCAAGGCGCAGGCACATCTGCTTCCAACTATAGTCACTCCCTAAAGAGCGAAGTGTGCTCAGGCTTCGAAAAGAAAAGGGTCTGTATTTGGAGAGAACACTCTCCCCAGCCCGCATCCACCCCCCACCTCGTCCCTCACTGTCATCTGGGAAGATGCTTGTCAGTTGAAGTCTGTGACCTTCAGCACCTGCAGGAAAGAAGAGAACCCGGGTCTTACCTGGCGGGGAGCACTCGCGGGATGCCAGCAGGGGTCCAGTCCTGGGCCCAGGCCCACTGGAAGCAGCCGCTGGGAGAAGACACCAGCCCCAGGTATCCCTCCTGGGGGTCACCTGCCAGCCACTCGCCCACTCTCCCCCCAGTAATCTCACAAACTCAGACTCTAAACAAGACTTGAGGTAGGTCGGGAGGCTTTCCGCTGGCCGGGGGGCCCGAGAGAGAACTAGCTTGAAAACAAGTAACTAAATACATGCAGTTCGAAGGAAAGGCTTGAAAGTTACAGAATGAAATAGAAAGTGTGTGAGAAACAGAACAGGGACAGCGGGGAGGACACTTCCTTGCGGAGAAGCGCCGCAGCTCGGCCAGTCCCGCCACTGCCCAGGAACAAAGCTGCCTGGAGCCTCCCCAGGGGCAAACTGGCCTCAGCGCTGGGATTCCCCGGCTAAGAGCGCGGGGCTGGGGAGGAGCTCGGGCTGGGGCGGGCCTAGGAGCGCGGGGCGGGAGCGGGCGGGGGCCCAGCCGGGAAGGAGGAGGAAAATCCGGGGGGCTGGGAGCGGGGAGGGGCCGGAGGGGCAGGGGCGGACCCCGGAGGAAATGAGAGAGGCTGACGCAGTGGCGAGGGGCTGCGGGGAAAGGTGGGCAGGGACCTCGGGAGGGTTTTGGGGGACGGGACAGTGCTGGGGTCCAGACAGTAACGAAGCTGCCCTGGGAAGCCCAAGAGAGGGGCTGACAACTTTCTGTCCAATTATAGGCTTCACTGGATACTCAGCTCCCTTTTCCAGCTGGGCTGAAATAGCCCACCGACTAGTGCCGCAGCCGCCCGAAGCTCTGGGAAGTTAGGCGCCTGCAGTGCAGGGGGATGCTGGGGAGGGGGCGCGCTTCGCTCTTTGTTCAGATCTGAGACTCCCCCACCTGTCAGAGCAGGTAACCTTCACCCCCTCTGTGCCAGAGGCTCCACCTACAGGCAGCCCTGTTCACTGGCTGTGACTTCAGTTCTGGGGACGGGGGCCTGTGTCCTTATTTTTGAGGTAAGGACTGTGTAACCTCAGAGAGAGCCTTTATCGCGTGCCAACGCCCCCAGCAGAGCAGGGCTGTGGGCCCAGGTTGGCCTGATGAGGACACTCGCCTGGCTAATGAATGGGCTTCCCAGCCCCCAAAGGCAGACTGTGAACAGGTGCTGGCCCAGGGCACCCTTCTACTTTTTCTTTCTGAGTACTGTTCCTAAAATGGGCCAGCCAGGAGTATTTTGAAGTAGATGAGAACATGGCCTAATCTGTGCGACCTCCCCCACCCCCAACTCCCAATATGTCTCCTAAATTCGGGAGTGTCTCTATTTGGTCGCCTGCTGGGTAGCAACGAATTCATAAACAGGCAGTATCCGGCTCCTCTGTGACCCATGGAGCTCTCAAAATTCCAGCCCCTTCTTCCCTCTCTGGTCTTGCTTTCTACCCACTCTTGTGGAAATTCATTTCACTTGTGTTGACTGAACACCTCCCCCCGCCACACCCCACCCCGTGTCAGGTGCCCATCAAGTAAAGGAGAGGGCTGGCCCTATCACGAGAAAGGTGAGGGGCTGAGATGAGTGCCCTGCTTGTCAGTTACCAGGATGGGGGGAGGCAGAGAAGAAAGCGATTGCACCTGTGAAGGCCCAGTGTGTGCACATCTAAGCTTACTAGTGTCAGAGGCAGTGAACCACAGCAACTCTGTCTTGAATAGCGGCTGGGTAAAATGAGGCTGAGACCTACTGGGCTGCATTTCTAGGAGGTTTGGTGTTCTTAGTCACAGAATGAGATGGAAAGCACAAAGACTCCACTGATAAAACAGGATGCAATAAAGAGGCTGGCCAAACCCACCAAAACCAAGATGGTGACCTGTGGTCATTCCCACTGCTCATTATCTGCTAAGTATAATGAATTACGGTGCTAATAGACACTCACACCAGTGCCTTGACAGGTTACAAATGTCATGACAATGTCCAGAAGCTACCCTATATGGTCTAAAAGAAAGAGGAATTTCTCAGTTCTGCAAATCTCCTCCCTATATCTCCAGAAAATCTTGAACGATCCACCACTTGTTTAGCATATAATCAAGAAAGAACTGTAAGTATATTCAGTCAGGCAGCCCAAGCCATTGCCCTGCTATGAATAACCATCTTTTTTTTCCTTTTCTTCTCTAATAAACTTGCTTTCACTTTATGAACTTGCTCTGAATTCTTCTTCTGGGGCCTGAATTGGGATCCTTTTCCGGTAACACTAGTGAGAACACAGACAGAAAAGAGGGATGAGGCCACCACGTTAAATTACAGCAAGTTATAATAAGTGCTGCGAAGAAAGCAAAAGACAGATGAGTCCAAGGAGAAAGTGAGGGGCGCAAACCCTAGATTCAGGACTGAGGAGAGGTGTGCCAAGGGGATGGAGGACTGAAGGATAGGCGAAACCACCGTGCAGAAGAGGAGCCCTGGAGTCTGGGAGCTCCCCAGGCAGAGAGAAAGACTTGAGCCCATGGAGAGTTGAGTCCCCTGTGTCCTGGGACTTGTAGAGGGCCATGGCCATGGACAAGGCTGGGTGGGGAACAGGGCACAGATGAGGGGGCTGGCAAGGCCTACTGAGGGGACAGACTTGGTTTTGAGGACCAGGAGTCTCAGAAGTGTCTTAGAGGGGCAGGAGCCTGGCCAGGGTGGGGTCTTGCAGAGTCGGCTGGCAGAGGGAGCGTTGGGAGGTGGTGGGTAGGTGAGCTGGGGGACTACTCAGTTGAATAACTTCTGGAACATCAGAGAGAGAGAGAGGTAGCATCATCTCCAGGTACAAGGTACAGCCTCACCATCCCATCTTTGTTGACTCAGGTTAAATAAAGTCTCTAAAGGGAGGGAGATTGGCCAGGTGCGGTGGCTCACACCTGTAATCCCAGCACGTTGGGAGACCAAGGAAGGCGGATCATGAGGTCAGGAGATTGAGACCATCTTGGCCAACATGGTGAAACCCTGTCTCTATTAAAAATACAAAAATTAGCCAGGAGTGGTGGTGCACACCTGTAATTCCAGCTACTGAGGAGGATGAGGCGGGAGAATCGCTTGAACCCGGGAGGTGGAGGTTGCAGTGAGCTGAGATCCTGCCACTGCACTTCAGCGTTGGTGACAAAACAAGACTCCATCTCAGAAAAATAAAAAAGAAAACGAAATAAAAGGAGATCAAAAAGGAAACTGATGTTCCAGCCATGCACGACCCCAAGGGTTTTTGTTTATTTTTAATTTCCATTTATTTGAAGATCTGTTAAGAACCTAATAATGTCAGACATTGGGAATGCAAAGCTGGATAGGATGTAATCCCGACCCTACAGGAAACAAAAGTCTAGAGGGACAGTATCAGCTTTAAAACGAAGGAAAAATACATCAGCCACTGTTCTGGCAACTGGACTGCAGGCATTCTGCCATGGCTAATGGAATCTCAGGGCTCTGCGCTCCCAACTGCCCAGTTAAAAGAAAAGCCCTCCGCAGAAGTCCCTGCTACAGTTTCTCTTGGGACTCCTTGGTAGGCTGGAAGGTGGTGGTAGGGTGGGACTTGGCTGTGAAGGCCAGGTGGATTCCCACGGGGACTTTTCATACTGAAGCTGCTCTTTTGGACCCAAGCTACCTTCACGGGCCAAGGTCACAAGCCCTGGGAATCTGCTAGCTGCTGTCAGATCACATATCCCTGTGAGAGCTTCACCTCTGGTTTCACAGTGAGAAGAAGACAGTTTTCCCCACGTGACTCCCAGATGGGAACCCACAGCAAGCAGTCTGGGGCCTTGTTTTCATTTTCTGTTGCTAGTGTAAAAAATTATCCCAAACTCATGTGCTTGAAACGACACGAATGTATTACCTTGCAGTTCTGGATGTCAGGAGTCCAGGATGATCCCACAGGGTTAAGAGCAAGGTGTTGGTAGGGCTGGTTCCTCCTGCAGGACCTAAGAGAGTCTGTGTCTTGCCCCTCTTCTAGCTTCTAGCATTTGCTTTATTTATTGATTTAGGAAACGGAGTCTCACCCTGTCACCCAGGCTACTGGCTCGATCTCAGCTCACTGCAATCTCCACCTCCCAGGTTCAAGTGGCTATTTTGCCTCAGCCTCCCAAGTAGCAGGGACTACAGACACCTGCCACCACTCCTGGCTAAATTTTTGTATTTTTAATAGAGACGGGTTTCACCATGTTGGCCGGGCTGGCCTTGAACTCCTGACCTCAGGTGATCCACCCACCCCAGCCTCCCAGAGTGCTGGGATTACAGGCACAAGCCACTGCACCCAGCCCAGCTTCTAGAATTTTCCCACTTTCCTTTCCTCATGACCCCTCCCTACATCACTCTGACTTCTTGCTTCTGTTGCCAGAGCTCCCACCACTGCAGTCAAACCTCCAGCTCCCTCCATATAAAAACCCTGGTGATGAGATTGGGCTCACCAGATGACCCAGGATCACACCCCATCTCAAGATCACTCACTTACACCTGCAAAGTTCCTTTTGCCATGTAAAGGATATTCACACATATTCACACATATTCACAGGATTCTAAACATGAGCATCTTTGAAGGCTGGAGTTCAGCTTACCATAGACCCCAAAGCATTACAACCTAGTGCCAGCTCTTTCCGTTCCCACATGGACCCCTTTCTCCCTGGATGCGGGCACCATAGTGATGGTTGGAAAGAAACAGGTTCTGTGGTGGTCATTTAGCGTGTGCCAGGCACTGGAGTTATGACAACAAGACGTACTAACGGTAACTTCATGAGACTTGTGTACTACCCATGGGGGTGATAGTGATTATACAAACCAGTGTGTCATGGACATCCAGGTAGTTACAAGGAGCGGGGTTAAACAGAGATGCCTTGGGTTGCTTCTGTTTTAGACAAGGTGGGGGACAGAGTCTAGGAAGACCTCCTGGGGGAGGTTCCTTTCACAAGATACAACATGAAATGAGGGAAGAGAACATAGGCAGGACTGAGAGGGAGTGTGCCAGGGTGAAACAGCCGGGACAAAGTTGTCACTGAGAAAACTAGCTTGACACATTTGAGGGACAGCCACCATGGGGTCCCCAAAACAGCCTCTCCCCTCTGATGGCCCTGATGATCTAGCACAATTCCTGGCTCTGGGAACAGAATTTGCTCTCCACTGTGAGCCCCCGCACTGCTGCTATCCCATGGCCCAGCACACTCCACTCCCTGCAACTCCCAGTCCGAGCTGGGACTGCCTCTATGTGAACCACCCACCATGGTGGACAGAGCTAGATCTTCCCCTCCACACATCCCACTCCAGGCAACCCCTTAATACCTAGCCTTCCAGTCTGCTGCTGCTGGAAAACAGGGATAAATGACGCCACTGGTTGGAGAAGCACAGGTGAGCCTCTGTAGACCGGTGGGCTCCTCCTGTCACCCAGCATCTGCATTTACACCTGAGTGCACAAGCTCTAGGGAGGCAGCCAGACTGGGGGCGCATACATAGCACTGCCTCCCACATCCTTTCCTCTGCTGCTTCCCCAGACCAAACCTCTTCATGAACACGATCCACAGCTTTGGAAACATCATGCTCTGCCCCCAAGAAGGGCGCACTAGGAGGCACCACTTCCATGTCTGCAACGAGCAGCCACGAGGCTGGGCAGGGGTTCTGGAAAGACAATTCCTAAAAGCACTCTGCCTCACTTCCTTCCCCTTCTGGACGGTTTCTTTGCCAGGATGACAAATTTCTAAGATGTATTCAACAGGAACAGAAAATCTGCATATATATCATTACACACACAAGTATGCGGATATGCATTTAACAGAGAGTAAGAAAATGTCCCCGTATGACTTAATTCTTTTCTTATTTCTACCACTCATTCTATCACTGTGATAATAAATGTCACAGGTTAATAGCAGAGTAACTTTCAAGTAATTCCCAGTCATGATTCATATTTCTCTGTGGGAATAGAAACCTCTCTGTATCTACTCTGAGTCGCCTCTCCAGGGTTTCCCAAGGCCACAGTCAAGTGTTGGCCCAGCTAAGTCTCCTTTTGAAGTCTCCGGGAAAGAATCTGCTGCCAAACTTCCTTAGGTTGTTGCAAGACCTCATCCAGTTTCTTGCCACTGGGGAACCACGATCCCTGTTTTTTTTGCTACTTGTCAGCCAGGAACTGCTCTCAGCTTCTAGAAGTTACCTCCTGCTGCAGCAGCCCCAAGGACAGCTGATTGCTGACAGTGTTCTCACCCAGGCCACTGGAGGCTGCCCTTTTCTTTTTCTACCTTCTACCACCAACCAGAGAAAGTTTTCAGCTTTCTGGGACTCGTGTAATTAGATTTTGCCTACACAGATAATCCCCCTATATTAAGGCCACTTGTGCCATACAACATAACACAATCACAGGGTAGCATCTCTTTACATTCTAAAATTCTAGTGGTTGGGACAGGGTATTCCCTGAGGGCCTGCCAACCCTTTTTAAAAATTCTCACCTATTGAACTTTGGTATTCTTCTTTTTCTGAAACACACACACACACACACACACACACACACGCCTAACCAGTGTTTTCTCCATTTCAAGTTGACTTTAATCTCTATGAGGACAGTAAATACATCATCTTCTTCACTGCTATATCTCCACACCTATCATGGTGCTTGGCACATGAAAAGGTGTTAACAGTATTTGTGAAACGTATGAATAAATGAGCAAAAGAATGAACAGGTGCAGTGGCTCATGCCTATAATCCCAGCACTTTGGGAGGCCAAGGTGGGTGGACCACCTGAGGTCAAGAGTTCGAGACCAGCCTGGCCAACATGATGAAACCCTGTCTCTACTAAAAGTACAAAAAATTAGCCAGTCTTCATGGGAGTTGGCGCCTGTAATCCCAGCTACTTGGGAGGCTGAGGCAGGAGAATTGCTTGAACCCGGGAGGCAGAGGTTGCAGTGAGCTGAGATCATGCCATTGCACTCCAGTACGGATGGCAGAGTGACACTCCATCTCAAAGTTAAAAAAAAAAAAATGAATGGCAGGGAGATTGCACCATGCTCAATGACTCACATAGGGCCGGGCTACAGGTTCTCCATCAGATATGAGATTAACATTTTAAGACTCGCAGGACTGGCAGGTTATATGGAAGCCACAAAACAGGAATTGGACCAAACTGACATGGTTGGAAGACACACACTCCAGAGGGAAGACAGGAGGTTTCAAACATGAGACACTCATGAGCTGCCCATCTTGGCATGGAATCAGGGACAAGCTCTTGGTTGGAACCATGTGCTTTGGGTTAGCTTAAGGGTCTCAGGTTAAAACTGAGTCTCAGTTAAAACATCTTAAAGTGCAGGCTATAACCTTCCACCCTTAAAGATGTGTTGCAGAAGAGTCATGATGAAACAAGTTCCCTGGACCGGGCAGATAGAAGATACTCATGAGGGCCGGGCACGGTGGCTCACACCTGTAATCCCAGCACTTTGGGAGGCCAAGGTGGGTGGATCACGAGGTCAAGAGATCGAGACCATCCTGGTCAACATTGTGAAACCCCGTCTCTACTAAAAATACAAAAAGATTAGCTGGGCATGGTGGCGCACACCTGTAATCCCAGCTACTCGGGAGGCTGAGGCAGGAGAATTGCCTGATCCCAGGAGGTGGAGGTTGCGGTGAGCCGAGATCGCGTCATTGCACATTGCACTCCAGCCTGGGTAACAAGAGCGAAACTCCGTCTCAAAAAAAAAAAAAAAAAAAGAGAAGATACTCATGAAACGGTTTCCATAGGAATCTACCAAGTACAATAGAGGCAGGAAATAAATACTGCTTCCTCTGTTCTTTAGGTTCTTATAATGTACGTGGAGAAATAAGATATAAACACAATGAAACACAGCAGAGAAAGCTGAGATTATATACAATTGGCAGACATGGTAGACTGCTTGTGGGCTCCTAAGAATTTGTAAGGAAAGAAAATGGTGAAAGTTTTGGCTCAAGTGATGAAGAAACTTCCTGGAAGCACGAGACTTTTTATTTTAATTCAAAATTAAAATATTTTTATTGTAAAAAATACATGAAAATATTGAGAAGCAAAAGTAACACAACTACTCATAATGCTATTATAATACTATTTAGTAATAGTATTATTAGATAATACATATATATTATTACATAATACTATTGCCAAAAGCAAATCATTGTTTAGGCTTGCTATATATTTTTCTAGATTGTTTTCTATGACTAAAAAATAACTAAGAAAAATGATCCAGATCATTTTTCAGTGTTGCCCTCAAGCTTTTTATTATACATGCCTTATTTTCTCCAAGGACAGATAGCAATTATGAAATCATCTTCTGGTGCTGGCATATACTATTGTTAGCAATTCACACTCTTATTAAAAAAGTGATATGGGTTTGTCTGGGTCCCCACCCAAACCTCATCTTGAATTGTAGCTTCTATAATCTCCACATGTCATGAGAAGGACACAGTGGGAGGTAAATGAATCATGGGGGAAGGTTTTTCCCATGCTATTCTCATGATAGTGAATAAGTCTCAAGAGATCTGGTGGTCTTATAAAGGGCAGTTCCCCTACACACGCTCCCTAGCCTGCCGCCATGTAAAATGTGCCTTTGTTTTTCCTTTGCCTTCCGCCATGATTGTGAGGCCTCCCCAGCCATATGGAACTGTGAGTCCATTAAACCTCTTTCCTTTATAAATTACCCAGTCTCAGGTATGTCTTTATTAGCAGTGTGAGAACAGACTAAGACAGAAAGGAACTCCAAGATGAACTGAAAATCCTTGACAGGGTGCAGGGGAAGGGGACTTAAGAAGAACAAGTTTTAGAAGACTGTACAAAGAAAGACAGGGAGGAATACTGCAAAGATTCTGATAGAAAGGCCACATGCTGGCTGCAAACCAGCAAATCCCATGGGAAGGCAGGCTTGAAGGTGAAGCAAATGTAAAGTTCTCACAGAAACCACAGGCTGTGGAGCTGGAGAGAAGATTAGGAGCCACAGGTTTTAGTCCCTTGTTTTATCCATGAAGAACCGGGACACAGAGAAGGGAGGAGAGGAGCCCACAGCAGCCTTCTCAGGTGGGATGCTGACCTGGGTCCTGAGAACAGAATTCTTCTGCTCCACATGGTGCTGCCCTTACAAAGGCCTGGAGGAAGGCCAGGCAGCCAAAATGCACCAGCTTAAGGAGGGGAGAGGGAGGTTGGATGGAGCCCCCATGTGGATATGACTCTCAGCTTGCAGTCGCTTTCACCAAGGCTCCCAATGAGAGACCCCTC
Source organism: Callithrix jacchus (assembly GCF_049354715.1). Lineage (NCBI taxonomy): Eukaryota > Metazoa > Chordata > Mammalia > Primates > Cebidae > Callithrix > Callithrix jacchus. The sequence continues at coordinate 58,617,627 of NC_133517.1, read as the reverse complement.
CCCTCCAGACTCACACCTCACCCTGCATCAGATTTCCCCCTTGTAGTCATGGCCCTTTGACTTTAAGGCCTGACTCCTCTCTGTTCACACCCCCGTGACCACCCCTGCCTTCTCCGATCTCTCCATTCTTGCATGCAGGACATTTTAACACAACATACAATGGCCCTTGTCCTCCTCCCCTGAATCCCCTCAGCCCTTGCATCTACAAGTCTGGGAGCTTCTAGAAGCAATGGGTCCTGTCTTGACTGGTGCACTTTCCACACCCAACGCAGAGCCTGGCATAGGCAAGTGCTCAGTGAACGTTGCGTAGCCTCTAGAAAACTGTCCACCTTCTATTCCAGTTCTTTTGTTGACTGTATGGTGGCCTCCTAACCCTCACCTGACCTGAAATGGAAGTTTCCTGAAAGAAGGAGCTGTTGCAGCTTTACTCACTGTTAAATGCCTAGAAGCTGGAACAATGTGGGTAATTGTCTGATACTCTTATCAGTATGTTGCGTGAATTCATGAGACAGATTGTATGCCTGCCTGTTTGACAGTAGCAGAGCACTGGAATTCCAACTGGCTCTTAATGGATTTAGACTTTGTTTGCCTCGAGTTGATTATATAACTCCACAGGGCAGGGGATATGTGAATCTCCCGTAATATCTCACAATATTGCCACATGTACAGAAGCAGTTTAATATGTGCTAAGAATTTATTTCAGCCAAATCCTTAAGTGCTTGGTTTTTAACCTTCTCAGAGATCTGTCAAAACCACCCCTCACACGCATTTCACAGAGATGAAAGCTTTAGTAGGTTTCCCTAACATGACATTTTCTTTTTAAAATAATATACATGCGATATTTTATTGATAAAACTGCCTTCAGTTGTGTTGCATTATTCCTTTAAAGAGTAGAACAGATTACTTATAGTAATTCTCCATTTGTGTCTATAAGTTCATGTACCCACATTGATATCTAGCAAAAATATAAAATAAGGTTTGGAATGTTTCTTGGGTTTTTGGAAACCCAATTCTACCAGTGTGGGGCAAATAACCACAGCTTCCTGAAACACTTGGTCTTGGAAAGTTGAGCCTGGTTCTTCACCTGGGCCCTGGGCGGCTATCCTGGGTCAGCCCAGCCTGCCTGGGTCAGCAGCCCTGAGCTGGACCTTCCCACAGCTGCGTCCCATGGGAGGGCCCCGGCAAGCATGGGCGCCTCAGAGATTTCAGATAAAGGTGTCTGTGTGAGGACAGTGACGTTGCACACTGAGTAAGTGTGTTTTCCCCAGGAAGGAGTACACTATCGTAGGCTTCTCTGCCTTTGGCTTTAGTTGCCTAAAAGTCCTGTCACCCTGGTTTTCTTTAGGGCACAGGGGTGCCTTTGAATTGGAGATCTACTCACAGGGAGTCTGGTCAACCTCCTCCCTCCCTACCCCAGGCGATTCTCCCCCCAGCCACCAGAGGGATGCTTGGAAGAAGCAAATTCAATCTCCTTCCCCACTCCCCCCCCACCCCCATCCCATCCCCACCCCATGGGCTTAGAATGAAATGCGGAAGCCCATACCTCAGTGTTCCTTAGCGAAAGGCCCACCTATGGAGGCAGGAGAATGGGGCCTGGACGCAGGGAGAAGAAGGTGGACCCACACTGACTTCCCAGAACTAAAGCAAATGGAAGCACTTCGGCAATGCTGGGAATGCGAATGGCTTTGTACTTCTCTTCATTCTTTTCATTACATGGAGCATACACCAAGTAAGAACCAAGAGGAAACCTCTAGCGTATTGAAACCTCAGAAAATTATAATTGGACTCGAGCCTCCGTGCTCGGGCCCGCTCCCACAATGCAGAGTTTACTTTCGTTTCAAATACATCTCTGCTTTTGCTTTCCTCCATTTGTGTGTTTTGTCCAATTCTTTGTTCAAGATGCCAAGAACCTGGATACCTTCAATCGGTAACATGATGATGGGCCCCCATAATGGAGCTGCAGCAACCATGGTCTCCTAGCCTTGCCTCCAACCAGGTAGCCCCACTTCTGGTTCCGGTTCTGGGTTCCTCTGCTGATTCCCTTGCTCGAACGATTCCTGGGTACCCTGGGGGTAACGTGACTGCTCTTACCCAGAAATCTTCCCTGTCATCGTCCCGCATTATCTGGCAACACCTCGATTTATAAACTTCCATTTCACAGATAGGGAAAGTCACAGGTGAGTTTATTCTGTCTCACAGCTAGGAGAAAGCTGGGATTTTGCAATCAATCCCTGAATAGCATGCAGTGATCCAAGACAGCCAGAGGTAACATCAATAAAACAAACAATGGTATGTCCAGGAATATGTTACTTGTGAGCAAAGATATATTCCTAAGAATGTTCAGCTCAGCATTGTTCATAACAGTAAAAACTGCCAATAATCAAACGTCCAACATTAGGGGGTTGCTTAAACAGATGATGGTCAATCATTTAAATTGTGACATAGGGGTAATGTTCATGGCGATGTCTGTGATGTACTGCTACACTGGGAAAAAAAAAACAACAACAAAGCAGGCTCGTTAAGGAGGACCCTCCATTTATCTTTCCGACAATCCTTGCCGAAGCCATTTTTTTGTAGTTTTCTTGACATTTTCTATGCATTGAAAGACGGTTAGTCTGGTACAGACACAGACACATCTTTTCATGTAGAGACAGACTGTCTGTGCATCCTATTCTGCAGCATGATTATTTTGATAACTAACACTGTATCTTGGGTACCCATCACTGTCAGTTAATTTAGACCTACCTTCTCCTGCTAACAGTCACCTGGTATTCCATTTGTCTGTACTTCCTTTCTGCTGATATTATATGTCCACCCTATGCCAGATACCATGCTAGGCAGAGCCTCACTAAGCTTGGACCTACTGCAAGTTTTCTTCATGATCGCTTAGCTGATAGATGGTTATTCCCGTTTCTTTAAAGGTGCTTCCATAAACAACTTTATGTATGCACACACACACACCCCAATCTGCTGTGTGTCTGTGTTTGTGTATATTGGGGTGAAGTAGGAGGCGAGGGGCTTCCTAGTAGCCCCAGGTGGTCAGAGGGTGTGCACAGCTTAAATTTTGATAGATAGATACACTTGTCTTAGATGTCTTAAATGTTAAAAGTCAACAAAGACATATGGACTTTATCCTTGGCAGAGAAAAAGCCATGGAGAGGCTTTGGAGCTGTGATGCTGATTTATAAACTGGTGTTTTGGAAAAGAGGAGAACACAGAAGAGCCCCATGCTGGAGCATCTCTCATTTGCTCCGTGTTTTCTTAGGTTGTTACAATCACTTCTCACATCTCCTCTGTCACTGCTTGGAAGGTATGGGGTGGGAGCTCCATGAACATGCTTGAAATGAGTGGATGAGGGGGACACATAATAGGTACTCTAATCCTCATTGTAAAGGGGAGAACACTGATGTAAGGAGAGGCTGAAGACTTGCTTGACACTGCACTGCCAGGGGGCCGTGCCCAGAGGTTGATCTGTGTCCAGAGCAAGCAGCTTGGAGGGTGAGGAGACTGGGGCCAGGAGGCCAGTGAGGATGGGCTTGGAGGGTTGCCTCCTATGATGGACACCCGCAGAGCAAGAACTCGAAAAGCAAGAGAGAGAAAAAATAGTGTCTGAACTTTCCAGAGACAGTCCTGGCTACATGGAGTGGCATCATCCGTCCCTGTTATTCAAGAAAAATAAATCCACTCTCCTAAATTACATGCCTCTGTCTGTATTATAGGAATTACACATCCTCCCCATCTGCTCTGCAAGCATGCATTGTCCCAGCCCTCTGGCTTAGCAGTATCAATTATTTTGACAAACTGTCTGTGCTCACATGCCCGGCCTGGCTTTGCAGTCACCTGCCTTTTCCTGAGGGGTGGGAAAAGGCTCCTGACAAATCTTTGTGGAGTGAAAGTAAACTCAGGTGGGAGGCTTCAATCCCTGGATCATCCCAGATCTCAGGCTACCTGGATGAGGCAGGGTTTGGAAGGGGCCTCACTCTGCTTCCAAGGACTGCGGAGGGGCCGCCACACAGAGTCTCAAAGAAAAATGTTTAAGTCAGAACAACATCCCCTTGAAGGATACAGGAAAGAGAGTGAAGAGACTTCCTTATTAATCCCTGTTTTGTCATTTACTTGGGTGTGTGACTTCAGACAGCATCTCTACTCTCTCTGGTCCCACAACATGGCACCTGGAACATGGGTTCAAGGATGCTAAGTCTTACAATGCGGATTCCACATACAAATAAAATCCCCTATGGGAAATTAGCCACAAGACCCAGCACTTAGTAAGTGCTCAAAATGGTCACAGCTCTCTCTCTCTCTCTCCTTTTTTTTTTTTTTTTTTGAGACAGAGTCTCACACTGTCGCCCAGGCTGAGTGCAATGGCAAGATCTCAGGTCACTGCAACCTCCACCTCCTGGGTTCAAGCAATTCTCCTGCCTCAGCCTCCTGAGTAGCTGGGATTACAGATGCCTACCACCATGCCTGGCTAATTTTTTGCATTTTTAGTAGAGACGATGGTTTCACCCTGTTGGCCAGGTTGGTCTCGAACTCCTTACCTCGTGATCCACCTGTCTCTGCCTCCCAAAGTGCTGGGATTACAGGCATGAGCCACCGAGCCCGGCCAGTTATCAGCTGTCTTGGAGAGCTAGACAGTCTTAGAAGAGTAATCTGCATACGGGGTGCATGCAACCCTGGGAGAGAGGCACAGAGAGAACACACCTGGGCACAGAGAGAACACACAGGGCAACCCCAAGCCAACAGCTGTGCAAGGGCTACACGACGGGTGATCAGTCTCCACTCAGCCCAGCCCCTGCCCTTAGACAAAGCACCTACAATTCCTGCCTTCTTTGGTGTTGGGATTAGATGTGTACTAGGAAATGACTGCCAGCCTCATGAAGGTCTGGACTTTGTGTTTGTGCTCGGTCAGTTGGATATAATGTAAGTTTCACTATCTTTTTCTCTTTTGCTTTTTTATGACATTTCAGACCAATTAAAAAATTGCTTTTCTTTAACTTTTACATGACCCCATATTTTACATGATTAAAATTTTTGGGACCCTGCTGATCTCCTTATGGCAGTGTTTTTTTTTTTTCATTGAATTTGACTTTCTCTTTAATTTTTATAATGACTTCCAAGTGTTTATTTGTGAGTATGTTCTATACAAAATATGTTAGCATTTAGAGACAGTCATGCGTACTTTACAAAACACAATACATTAACTGAAATACACACTCCATATTTTTCTATACAAATAAGGCACCTTCTGGAGAACACTGTTCTGGAACATCAAGCCAGAGGAGACCTCAGCAACTCCAGGCAATGGCAATTCACCGTCCAATGCTAACAGACCTCAGACTTTGGGCAGGGACACCCAGGAGGTGCTGGCGCGGGGATCTGGGGTGAAGCCCAGTCATCTGCTCTTTGACAAAGTCCCCGTGTGGTTCTGAAGCACTTGTCCTTGGACCACAGTACCTGACATTGTGAACCAGAGCTTGGTCTGGTTTGTAAAGAGAAGGCCCCTTCCTTTCTCCAGGCTCTGTGGCCATGGGGTGTCCTTCAGGCCATCCCCCTTATCTAACTCAATGGCGTTTGCCTTCTGAAGTATCCTCTTTAATGACACCATTAATGGCTCACAGAGGATCAACTGTCTTTCCCTCCTGGGTAACTATTGTTTATGCAGAATAAACTTTCTTGATAACCAAAGACCTAAACTTAAGGAATTATCCCCCTCCCTTGTCACTGCTTTGAGGTTCTTTGCTATTTATTTGTGCATCTCTTTTGTTGGTGGTCCCAGAAATTGTCTGGTCTTCAGAATCACATTGGAACATTACAGAGAGATTTCAAGCCCCCACCCCAGAGGTTCCAGTTTAGAAGATCTGATCTACTTAATCCTCTCAACAGCCCTAAATTGAAGGCGCAAAGAGGTTAAGACACTCGCCCAAGTTCCAACGGTTGGAATGTGGTCAGTTCGAAATTCAAGCTTGCTTCTGAGTCTTCTGAGTGTTTTACATAGAAGGAGGCTGCACCCACCTCAAACAGGGAGTTGCACCACAAGAAAAAAGTCAGCCCGGTGTGATTACAGGATCACGCCTGGAATCCCAACACATTGGGAGGCTGAGGCCAGTGGGTCACTTGAGACCACCCTGGCCAACATGGTGAAACCCGTCCCTACTAAAACGCGTAAGAAAAAAATTAGCCAGGTGTGATGGCAAGTGCCTGTAGTCCCAGCTACTCAGGAGGTTGAGGCAGAAGAATCACTTGAACCTTAGAGGTGGAGGTTGCAGTGAGCCAAGATCATGCCACTCCAGCCTGGGTGACAGAGTGAGGCTCTGTCTAAAAAAAAAAAAAAAAAAAGAAAGAAAGAAAAAAAAAAAAAAAGAAAAGAAACCACCACCAAAAAAAGGAGGCTGTAAGACACATGAGAGTGTTTGGCCCCAGCGTCAGCACTGGAGCAACAGATAAGACCAAGTCTCAGTGTGAGTGAGCACCAGGGTGCCTTTGGAGCTGAGCCTTTCTGGCTTAAGTTAGGAGCAGACTCAAGGTCAGTGCTGATCCCAGGCTGCAAGGTCAGGGACAATGGGAGAGATGGGTTGGGGCTGGAACAGGTGGGCTGGGGAAAATGGCAGAGGATGCTGCCTCGCTGTCCTGACCCAATCAAGAGCAGCAGGGCAGTCAGATGGGGGAGAAGGAAAGAAGAAAGAGATTGGGGGAATTTTAAGGGATGATCAGACAGATTTGGTTAGAGATCGAACAAATGAAAGGCTTTCGATCTTGGGGAAAAAAAACGGTGCCGGGAAAGATCTTTGTGAAGGGAAGTCAACAGCTCTGCTCTAAAGTGGGCCCTTGAGAGAATTTCCCAGGCCAGCTGCCCTCCCAGCCCCCACCTGCTCCCTGACCCTCCCAAGGCCCACCCACCCAGCTCAGTCTTCTATGCCCACATCAGGTTTCCTTTCCAACAGAAGCACCTTTCTTTTTCATGCACCCAAGATGCACTAATCGGCCACCCTTGGAAACGCCCTTCAGATTCAAAGCCAGTAGGATGAGGCGGAGGACAGACGGCAGGAGCCATGGGAAAGCAGAGGCCCCAGGCACCAAAGGGTGGGCACCAGTTCCCATGCTCATGGCAAAACTTGCCCCCGCTTTTTTCCCCCATACTTAAAGGCGCCCTTCTTTCTCTGGGTACAATACAGTGAATACGGCCGGGATTCCAGGCTGAGTGGGACATGCTTGCATTGTGTCTGCCATAATAAGGGGTTTGGGTGGGCCACGGGTCTCCCAGCATGGGACTTCAGATGGCTAAAGAGACTTTGTTGGGGAGGGGCAGGGGTTTCTGGGACTTTCTCAGAAAACAGTGATAAAGTCAGCCTCTGCCCCCAGAGCAGGCCTTAGAGAATGCTGGGCCCACGGCAGCTTCTGAGAAAAGCCCCTCTTGTGGGTGGCTGGCCAGCCCTGCCGAGCCTGATTCAGGGCCACATGGAGCCAGGGTCCAGGGCCAGGAAGGTGGGTACCTGAGCAACTGTCCCTCATTCACACAACGCTCGCTCCTGGACTCAGCCTCCACATCTGTAAAATGACAGTGTTAGAGGAAAACCCTCCAAGTTCCCTTTCAACTTTAAGATATTCTTTCTGGACTGGCTATGAACCGGTCCTAGACTTGGGACAGGTGCCTTGCACACTCTAAACTTCCATTTCCGCATCTGGAAAATAAAGCTAATACTGCATCTACTGCAAAATGAAAATTCAGGGTGTCTTGCAGGATAAAGGTGCTGTTACTGAAATATAAGGTTTCTTCCTTTCTTCCACAGTCTTTCTCTCTCTCTTTCAAGTTATCATCAGGCTTTTTATATGGTATTTAATATTGTTCAAAGTAAAGGAAAATTGGAATTTTACATTGCTAGCATAAGTTTTATTGTCCATTATTACATTGTAGAATGCCAGTTTTAAATGCAACTAAGAGCCTTTAACTCATATACAGAATTACCAAAACCACACAGTTTGTATTCCATAGCTTGCTACTCTGTGCAAATGCATTTTGATCTGACCAGGCTACCCCAAAGTAACTCAGCGATTTTTTGGTTAGTTTGTTGGTTTTTTTGAGACAGAGTTTCACTCTATCGCCTGGGCTGGAGTGCGGAAGTGCAATCTCAGCTCACTGCAACCTTTGCCTCCCCGGTTTAGGCAATTCTCCTGCCTCAGCCACCTGAGTAACTGGGATTACAGGAGCCTGCTACCACACCCAGACACTTTTTTTTTATTTTTTATTTTTATTTTTGTATTTTTAGTAGAGATGGGGTTTCACCATGTTGGCCAGGCTAGTCTTGAACTCCTGACCTCAGGTGATCTGCCCGCCTCAGCTTCCCCAAGTGCTGGGATTACAGGCGTGAGCCACCATACCGGGCCAACTCAGCTGGTTTTATTTCCCCTCGTGGTCTGCACACATTCCACAACACTCTCCACCTCTGACTTCTGGCCAGCAGGGAAGGACTGATGGGAAGGAACTGTGGGTTGCCTCATCTGTTCCTTGACTTCTGTATCGTATTTTCAGCATAAGTAGGTTACCCACATAGAGAAGTAACGAGGCAGAAGGGATATGACAGGGCCCTGGGTTGTCTGGGTTTCCCTTGCCTTCTTTCCACGTTTGGGGTAAGTTCTGGTTCCAAAGGAAAAGTGATGTGTCGGGGCCATCAGGGCCTCCCGTACCCAGTCCTAGAAGTCTGGTGCTTCCCTTGTGCCCCCCTTTCAGCCTCACTCACGCTTGGAGCTCAGAGATCCACTGCAGTGCTGTGCTCCTGGGGCACTGAATAATATGCAAATGAGAAGCAAGGAGAGAGGTTGAAATGTGGGTGGATCTGTGTCCACCTGTGTGCTCCCTTGACTTAGCACACATCACTTGCAAGATGCACGTTTAATGACAGCCCTGCTAAGCACTGCTGGACAGAGGTGGCAGAGTCTTCAACCAACAAAGAGGCCCCTCCAGGCACAGGCGGCCCTGTGTGATGGCTTGAGACCATCCTGCCTGCTGCTCCCAGTGCTGAACTAAAGCCTCACCCACGGGCTGATGTGGCAGGCACTCACACATCTACCTCTGCTGGACGACTTGGGGCAAGGGGCTTGCTCATGCTGAACTTCCGTTTCCTCATCTGGAAAATAAAGCAATACTGGGAAATAGTCATTATTTCTACAAGGATTGCATTACATTAAAATGAAATATCTAGAACATACTGCAGCTCTTATTTTAATAAGATGGTAAGAAATGCTCTCCAGGTGGGTAGGAATGGCAGCAAGGAGTCATGGACTGAAGAAATGCCTGGAGTCCTTGGGGCAGAGGAGCTTCCAAATATTTGGTTTAGAACAGGGTCAAAGAGTCATTAGCCTCCAGTCCTAGACAGGAGCTCAAGTATTGAACAGGAAACTGAGGCAGAAATTCCGATCCTGAACAAGATGGAGGCAACAGGGCGTGGATTTGGTATGCAGATACCCGGGCTGCCTCTTCTTCCATTCCTCCTCCCCATCTCCACTCCTCCATCCCCATCCCAGATTCCAGGTAGGAGGCAGTAGGTTTCCAGACTCCTGTACTAGTGAGTGTTCATCTCTGACAGGGTGCAGTGGCTCATGCCTGTAATCCTCGCACTTTGGGAGGCCTGAGGTCAGGAGTTCAAGACCAGCCTAGCCAACATGATGGATGAAACCCCATCTCTACTAAAAATACAAAAAATTAGCCAGGGGTGGTGGTGCATGCCTCTGATCCCAGTTACTTGGGAGGCTGAGGCAGGAGAACCACCTGAACTCGGACAGTAGAGGTTGCAGTGAGCCAAGATCGTGCCTTTGCACTGCAGCCTGGGCAACAAGAGTGAAACTCAATCTCAAAAAAAAAAAAAAAAAAAAAAAATCCACCTTCTCTTTTCCACGGGAAACCAGGGAACTGCATGGATGAGCACTCAACACTCTAAATGCAGGTCCAGAACTTGCAGGTGATTTCATAAGATCGCAGTCCCTCTCTGAGCCTCAGATTCTGTATATAGAAAACCAAAGTGCCAGAGGTTGGCACTTCCTTCACACAAGTAAGAAGCTAATACGGAAGAGCCCTGGACTGCTTCCTTTTACTTAGTCACCAAGGGAAAGAACCTTGAACCTGTTAATGGAACCTCCGGGGAGACAGATTTCTGCTCAGAAGAAGAAAGCACTTTCTAATTACATGTCCTGGAAAAGGTTTGAGGAAGGGATCACAGAGAGCTGGGCACACATCCTGGATTTAGAGTCTGACAAATCTCCATCTGAATTCCAGCATTTTCACCTCCTTAGCTGTATAACTGAGAGCAATTTACTCAACAATTCTAAGCCTCCAGTCCTTGTCTGTAACATGTAGATTGCAATCAATTAATTTGCTTATTCATCCATCGTCATTAATTCACAGTGTTTGTTCTGCTACAACAGAGCAACCCCTGAGGGGTAAAGCTGTTGCCGGGAAAGAGCCTGACGCTGTGTGGCACATGACAGTTGCCTAGCAAAAGCCGACTTTCTTTCTTTCTTCTTTTTTTTTTTTTTGAGACTGAGTTTCACTCTTGTTGCCCAGGCTGGGGTGCAATGGTGCGATCTCCGCTCACCACAACCTCTGCCTCCCAGGTTCAAGGGATTCTCCTGCCTCAGCCTCCCAAGTAGCTGGGATTACAGGCTCCTGTCACCACTCCTGGCTAATTTTTTTCTTTTTTTTTTTTTTTTTTTCGTATTTTTAGTAGAGATGGGGATTTTTCCATGTTGGTCAGGCTGGTCTCGATCTCCGGACCTCAGGTGATCCTCTCGGCTCGGCCTCCTAAAGAGCTGGGTATTAATAAGCATGAGCCAATGCACCAGGCCATGCCAACTTTCATTTGTATTACTTTTCAGTGGATGGAGCTGTCTCCAGAGGGAGTGAGCTGCCCCAGGAAGGCCAGGTGAGCTCTGAGGAAGGATGTGGAGGAAGGGACTCTGGCATCAGGCAGAGAACTGTCCCTGCTTTGGGGACCCTGCAGTCTCTCCTGGCCACTCAGAAGAGGCTGATCTGGGACTGTGACCCAGGGAGATGACTGTGGACTCAGCCTCCCAGAATGGAGCTCTTTCCACGGATCCACACGAAAAGCCAAGTGCCGAGGGGACACGTGGGCTGAGCAGAGCAGTGAGACAAAAAGTCTTCCAAGAGGCAGCCACAAAAGGGGCACTTCCAGGCCTCGGGCAGCTCTGCAGGGGCTGATAGCTGACCGGAGTGGGCCCTCTGGCGGGCTGCGGGGGTAACGTCCCTGCCCAGGTCTCTGGCTCTTGTCTGAGCCAGCCTGAGTCGTAAGCACAGGACTGTGCTATCTGACGCCTGCAAATATATCCTTGCTGCAAACCCCAAAGCACAGGCATTAGTATCAATGGTGGGGAAAGGTGCATTCAGCCGGAGTGGACTGTGGTCAGGGAGGTGAATAAGCTTTATTTCGGAGACCCAGATGTGCTCCCACCCCATGCTTTTGGAGTCATTATCCACCCTTCCCAGAAATCCACCATGGCTCACCGACCGCCTCATTCCTGCCGCTCATCCGGCGTCCCATTCTGTCCCACTCTGGGCCCTAGATTCTGATGTCAACCAGTGAGTCATGGGTGGGCTTAGGGCACATCAGGGTCCCGGGGCAGCAGATCTGGCAGTTAGCCCGTGACTGACTCACTGTCTTTTGCGTGAGCAGGTGGCATAAAATGCCTGATGATGGGCAGATTGCTTTCCAAAGATGTGGCAATGAGTGAGCTGATGCCCTGAAGGGTGAGCGTCACTTTCTTTCCGAGAACTCCCCAATGCCACCTGCTTTTCATGACCCTCAAGACTCTGCGTGGCTGCTTGCACCTGTCCCCTTCAGAGACCATTTCTGCATAGGGACTGAGCTGAAGGGGGAGTGAACCCCACGTCCTCCACCACCCGCCACGACTACCACCCCAACCACGCTGACTGGCCATGATGAGTACCTGAACTGGGTGTAGCCACCTGCAGGATGCCAGCAATCTATACCTAATGCTGCTGGTACAGAAGACATGCCAGCCTATTTGCTTATCTATGACACAGGGACCCAGCAGGAACATGGCAAGGGGCTGCTGGAATCAACACTGAAGGGTGTAGAGAGGGCAGGGGTACCCCCAAGGCAAAGGGTGCTGAGATAAAGTTGGTTATACCTCTGGCTTGTGATGGTTAATTTTATGTGTCTGTTTGGCTGGGCCGTGGTGCCCAGATATCTGATCAAACATCCTGGCTGTTTCTGTAAGGACATTTTTGGATGGGACTAACATTTAAATCAGTGGACTTTGAGTAAACCATATTGCCCTCCCTCATGTGAGTGTGCCTTGTCTAGGCCTGAAGAGAACAAAAGACTGACTTTCTGGGAATGGGAGGGGATTCTTCAGATGGATGCCTTTGGACTTGACCTGCAGCATTGACTCGCCTAGGTCTCCAGCCTGCTGGCTCATCCTACAGATTCTGGACTTGCCAGTATTTCTATGTGCTTGAGCCAATTTCTTAAAATATATCTCTTTCTAGGTATATCTATCTACATCTTATTTCCCCTGGAGAGAAACTCTGATCAATGTACTGACTGATCATGTCTCTTCTACTTCTTTAATCACCAACATTTAAGAAAGAAATATTTCTTCTTTTTCTTTCCCTCGCTCCACAATTTCTACTGGTACTCTACTTCATTCAACAAATCACATTTTTTTTCTGGTTGTAAGACCAGTTTCAGGATTTGGCAGGATAATTAAGCCAAAGATGATAACACTTAATTGGTAGTGCTATTTAGCACCTCGTTACTATTCCTCAGAACTTCTTTATCAAGAGCATTCAGTAAGGAAGATGTGAGAGCTTTATTTGAGAGCTTAGGCCAGAAATTGTCTAAGCTTTCTCTGCATGTGGCACAGAAAGTCTCGTGCTTCTTCCTTATTCATCACAGTCTGAATTTTCAACATTATATTCACAAGGTTTTGTGTTCAATGGTATTTTCTTGTGCTCCTGTAATCACCAGGGTAACAATGTGTGTGTATCCACACATGCATGCATGTTATCCTATGTGTGCATGTACCAGTACGTGTACGACATGGGTGTATCAGTTTCCAGGGATAAAATTGAAGCTTATGTTTCAAAATCACCTGTGAACCATCAATCTGGTGACTACTCGCTGCCCAAATGCTTCACATTTTGAAGTCTCAGGCAACCTTATGCTAAACAAGGTTTAGGTGGCTGGGCGTAGTGGCTCACACCTGTAATCCCAGCATTTTGGGAGGCCAAGGTGGGCAGATCATGAGGTCAGGAGTTCAAGACCAGCCTGGGCAACACGGTGAAACCCCATCTTTACTAAAATACAAAAAAGTAGCTGGGCGTGGTGGTGGGTGCTTGTAATCCCAGCTACTCGAGAGGCTGAGGCAGGAGAATTGCTTGAACCCAGGGGGCAGAGATTGCAGTGAGCTGAGATTGCTCCACTGCACTCCAGCCTGTCTGACAGAGCAAGGCTCCGTCTCCAAAAAAAAAAAACGTTTGGGTTGTGTTTATCTTTTCATCCGCAGCACCTAACTCTGGGGCTGGGTCCAAAGAGGGCCCAATTATTAAAAGAATAAATTATTCATTTAATACATGTTGTTGAGCATCTACCTGTTATCTGATAGGCAGAGCTCTAATCGGACTCCCCCTTTGGGTGGCTGAGGTCAGTGGTGAGTAAATAAATGCAAAGGATCCTGTCTCCCATGTGCATTTGTTGGAGGACATGAAACAGGGGCATGAGACAGAGTGGTCAGGAAGGGGCCTTTGGGAAGGTGGCATTGCCACAGGGCCACGGTGATGCTGGGTACTTGGTTTTGTAGAGTGATTCTTTTTCCATGAAAAATCACTTGCTTCCTGCACAGTATATCCAATCTGACAATAATTTGCCAGGTATAAATTAGAGAGGATACAGAGAGGCCAGAAAGGCAAGCCCTTGACAAGCATAGAAGGCTTTTCCCTGTGACCCGCATGGTGTAAGATTCCCATCGCAAAACATATCTCTGTTCTCCCAGCAACCAGGAGGCACCATTAATACCGTTTTGAAGTTATGAAATTTGGTTCTTTCATATTTTTATTTATATTTAAGTCTACTTTGAGGATTATTTGATTTATATGTATAGTCAAATGGATTTTTATGTATTTGTTTCATAATATATACATTGATTTATGTATTGATTTACGTTTATAATTATATTTATAAAGTCTCCTGCAGAAACCCAGGAATTTGTGGAGACTAAAGGAGTCTGTTTGCTTTCAGTTTTCTCATATATATATACATTTCTGTTTTTTCTCTCAATACAAGACAAATGCTATAGAAAATATGACGTCTACTAAAAAAGTTTAAATATCAAAATGAAAATCTTCACAAATCTTAACCTTCATGAATATTCACTGCAGATAAGCAATTTGGTGTGTTTTTCTCTCAGACTCTTTTTTTAATTAAGAAAAAGCTATTTTAAACATTATGGAGAATATACAGTAAGTAAGTATGTTATGGATTGATCACTTAATTTCCTAAATATTGGCCAACATTGCTACAAACATATCCTAAATGTTATTTTAAATCCCTATAGGGAATGCTACTTTATGTAAATATCATATTAGTAAATTATTCTCCATGCACTGAATATTTTGGCTGGCTTCTTATTTTCATGTTGGGAACATACTGCAAAATTACTGCATCCTTGTTCTGCTTTCTCTGGCAGCTAAAGCTCAAACCAAAGACACTTCTCATTTTCCTAAGGCGTTTAGAGGTAGTAGTTAAAGAATTGGCCCTGCAGCTTCACAGTGGACCCTCTTTGGGCTGGCTCTTCTGCCACTCTCTTACCTTCCCTTTCCCCTCAGCATTGCAAGAAGAATTCTGTAAGTCCAGGGGTCACATTCTCAAAAGACAGACGAGAAATGGCAGGACACCAGAGCACCAGTCTCGTCAAAAGACAGACGAGAAATGGCATTTCCCCAATGCCGTCCCCTCCCAGCATTAAGTAGACACTTCTATTAGGTCTTAGGTCTTGTTAGAAATTGCTGTGTCCTGCGGCCATCTTGCTGTAGGGGAGGCTAGGAAAGGCTGCATCCACCTAAATCCACTCTGTGGGAGAAGGCGGCCAAGGAGAAAGAGACTAGAGACGGTGCTGGGAAGATAATCATGATTATTACTTCTTGCTAAAATCGTCTTTGTTCACAAGCCCTTTTCTATATTCCTTATTTCCTAAAGAGTGATTCTCTGTAGTGGAACTGCTGATCTAAAGTCTAGAAAGAGTTTTAAGTATCTTATATGCATTAACAATTGTGTTCTAAGATGATGTTTGAATTATTTTTCACTGAATTACTACCACTGAAGATTACTATGAGATCTTTTGCATAGCCTTTGATATATTCAAGGAAATTGAGATCTCTCCGTCTGGTGGTGGTTGGTTAATGCTGGACCTTGGTGTATGTAAGTGTGGCTGTGGCATGAAAACACCATGTTGTCAGTGTGTGTCCATGTGCGTGTATACACGTATAAGTGTCTGTGTGAGTGCCTGTGTATCTGAGCATGTGCATATAAGTGCAATTCCCTGTGTGCACGGGAAGGTGTGTGTGCATGCATGTAGTTCTGACTTGTCATTGGCGGGAAAAGGGAGTAGAATATGCTCTCCCTCAATTAGGCGAAACCTCAGTTTCCAGACTTCTAAATAGACATGATGATTTCTGCACTATCATCATGACCGGATTTCCTCTACAGTAAATGAGAAATTCACTGTAATTTTGTTTTTGTTTGTTTGTTTGTTTTGAGACAGAGTCTCACTCTGTTGCCCAGGCTGGCGTGCAGTGGCACAATCTTGGCTCACTACAATCTCCACCTCCAGGTTTCAAGCAATTCTCCTGTCTCAGCCTCCCTAGTAGCTGGGATTTCAGGCACTCGCCACCCATACCTGGCTAATTTTGTATTTTTAGTAGAGACAGGGTTTCACCATGTTGGTCAGGCTGGTCTCAAACTCAAGTGATCCACCAGCCTCAGCCTCCCAAAGTGCTGGGATTACAGGTGTGAGCCACCGCACCTGGCCTACACTCTGTAACTTTGGATAGGTCACTCTTCTCATTAAACTCCCACCTCCTCACCTTTCCAAGAACAACAACTTTTCCTGTGTCACATGGGTTACCGTAAGAAATGTGAGAGATCAAGTGACAAGCTCCATAAAAGCTGAGACCTACAGGAGGAGTGAGCCAGGTGACCCAAAGTGGGGAGGATGTCTTAGGTAGAGAGTCCTGAGGTGAGTGGGAGCGGGGCAGTGCTGCTGCTGCTGATGATGATGGACATGGGCTAAGGGCGTGCTGTGGACAGGGCTCTAGGGCCACACAAGCCTCAAGCCTGTCAATGGACCATCAGGGAGTCACTGGTTACTTCTACTGGTAATGAGTGGTGGTTCATCTTCTGATTCTTGGCCTGCCCACACGTGCCAAGGACCCTTCCTTCCCTGGCACACAGTTGCAGGCAGCCTCCTGTGCACACCTTCCCAGGCTGAGAGAACGGGCCACGCCTTTGCCTCTAGCTCTTTGATCCCTGTGCCCTGAAAGTGTAGGATTGAGTCAGAGGGAGATGTTCACTGGAGCAAGACCAGAAGAAGATGCTGCTAGGTCTGTGAAACACCAGACGGCTTGTAACATCTGGATGCTTTGATGGAGAAATAAGCTTTTCCAGTGTCCTTGAAAGCCTCTGCAATAGAAAGTAAAAGGCAACTGTGCTGGATTCCTGGTATCTCTGGAGGTAACAGGAGGGGCTAGGGAGATGGGCCCACAGTCTGGAATCCAAATTCCACCCTTGCCTCTTCAGCTTCTCAGATGCGATGAGACTCCTGACCTCCCTGAGCCGCCCTTTGCTGTTTGGTGGTGGCCTCATAGATCCCCGAGGACCTGTGGGCAAACCCAGCACTGCAGAGCCCCATCCTCCAAAGGTGGAGAGCTGCCTCCTGTGGGAGAAATCACTCCAAGTCTCTGCTCGGTGCAGTGACGCACAGTGCAAAGCATGACAGACACAGGCCACAACCTCGCCCGTCTGGCCTCCCTTCCCCGCTTACTGACTGTCCTCTCGATTCTAATTGGACCAGTCATTTAATTTCACTTCAGCTTAATGGCTTTCCACAGTGGCAGCTGGGACAGAAGGTCAAACTAAAGGACTTCAGCCCTGATCAAGAAGAGCTTCTAACCAGAAAGGCGTTGGGGGTGGCCCTAGCTCAGGTCTCCACGGAAAGTGCGAAATGGATTAGGCAGGTGGACTCTGTAAGAGTGTTACTGTCCCCATTCCCACCTGTGTAGACACGGGGTACTGCTCGGGCAGTCTCCACAGAACAGAAAGATTCAGGGCTGCTTGGCATCTAAATAGGGCTGATATTTTATATGTAGCTATGTGTAATTTGTATAACTTTTTTTTTTTTTGAGACAGTCTCACTCTGTCGCCCAGGCTGGAGTGCAATGGCATGATCTCAGCTCACTGCAACCTCCTCCTCCCTGGTTCAAGCAATTCTCCTGCCTCAGTCTCCCGAGTAGCTGGGATTACAGGCATCCACCACCTCACCCAGCTAAGTTTATGTATTTCTAGTAGAGACAAAGTTTTGCCATGTTGGCCAGGCTGGTCTCAAACTCCTGACCTCAGGTGATCCGCCTGCCTCAGCCTCCCAAAGTGCCGGCATTACAGGCTTGAGCCATCAAGCCTGGCCAATAAT
The DNA here is from genome assembly GCF_049354715.1 of Callithrix jacchus. NCBI lineage: Eukaryota > Metazoa > Chordata > Mammalia > Primates > Cebidae > Callithrix > Callithrix jacchus. Next base: position 58,599,909 of record NC_133517.1, on the reverse strand, counting down.
TTTAATATATATCTGGATTATAGAATGTATTATATTAGATATACAAAGGAATGTTTAGTGAATAGAATAAATATACCTGTGTTGATGTGTGTGTATATACACACATGACATATATACATATTCATATATATATTGATATTAAAAGATGCACATATATATTTGCATATATTCAGCAAACAATGTTGACCTGTGACTGACACATATCAGCATCTGATATAGTTTGGATCTGTGTCCCCACCCAAATCTCATGTTCAGTTTTAGTTTCCAATGTTGGAGGTGGGGCCTGGTGAGACAATCATAAGGGTGCTTTCTAATGGTTTAGCACCAACCCCTAGTGCTGTTCTCACACTAGAGTTCTTGTGAGATCTGGTTGTTTTAAAGTGTGTGGCACCTTCCCCATTCTCTCTCCCTCCTGCTCCGCCTTGTGCCCGCTTCCCCATTACCTTCTGCCGTGATGAAAAATTTCCTGAGGCCTCCTCAGAAACCATCAAGCTTCCTCACAGCCTACAGAACCATCAGCCAATTAAACCTCTTTTTTTTTTTTTTTTTCTTGAAATGGAGTTTCGCTCTTGTTGCCCAGACTGGAATGCAATGGCGTGATCTCGGCTCACCTCCACCTTTTGGGTTCAAGCAATTCTCCTGCCTCAGACTCCCGAGTAGGTGGGATTACAGGCATATACCACCACGCCTGGCTACTTTTGTGTTTTTGGTAGAGACAGGGTTTCCCCATGTTGGTCAGGCAGGTCTCAAACTGCCAACCTCAGTTGATCTGCCCTCCTTGGCCTCCCAAAGTGCTGGGATTACAGGCATGAGCCACCGCGCCTGGCCAAACCTCTTTACTTTATAAATTATCTAGTCTCAGGTATCTCTTTAAAACAGTACAAAAATGGACTAACAGAGCATCTATACACAAAACTGCAATATCTCACATTATTGCCTCACATTTCTCCTAATACCCACTCCCAGCCCCTTAAAATTTAATCAAAAGAACCATGGATATGGAATCAAAATAAACAAGTTACAACCTGGTATTCTCTTACTGACTTGACCTTTAGGCAAGTTCATTAAACTCTCCTAGCTTCAGCATCTGCCCCTGTAACCAGGGTATAGTAACCCTTTCCTGGTAGGAGTTTTGTGAGGACTAAAGATGGTGGAAGCAGAGGGCCTGGACCAACAGGTAACACAGAGCAGGAGTTACATTCTTCTAAATTCAGGATTTATTGAATTCCCACCATGAGCCTGCCAGGCCAGGTGTGGGCCCTAGAGACAGAGATGGAAAAAAAGGTAGCCCAAACAACGACGAGTTTTTTGTTTGTTTCCTCTAACACTGGAAACTCTGTCGCCAGGCTGGGATGCAGTCGCACGATCTTGGCTCACTGCAACTTCTACCTCCCAGGTTCAAGTGATTCTCCTGTCTCAGCCTCCGGAGTAGCTGGGACTACAGGCACATGCAACCTTGCCGGCTAATTTTTGTATTTTCAGTAGAGATGGGTTTCACCATGTTGGCCAGGATGTTCTTGATCTCATGACCTCGTGATCCACCCGCCTAGGCCTCCCATAGTGCTGGGATTACAGGCATGAGCCACTGTGCCCGGCTGAGGAGCTCTTTTTCTATGGCAGAAACAGATGTGAAGAAGGGTCGTGTAATACAGTATGATGTGTGCTGGGTCTGGGTAAGGGGCAGGGGCTGTGGGATTCCAGAGGAGGGACTGGTGACTCTGCTAACAGGGAGAGCTTCAAAGAAGAGGTGGAAAATGGCATTGATCATGGAGAATGGGTGGAATTGGTTCAAAGAGTGGAGTAGCAGGAGTGCGACTCAGGTAGGTGTGCAAGCTAGGAGGCTCCTGGGCTAGGACGGCATGAGTTTGGCAGTGGCCAGGAATCTGGGTATGGTGAGAATACCTGTTGCACTAAATATTTTGAGTCATTGTCCTATAACTAGAAATGGAATTCCAATTTCCAGGCCAATCTTTTCTACCAAATTTCTGTGTTTATTTGAAAAAAAAGAAAAAAAGATTCAGAAACCTTTCTAGGTTCTGGTCTTCCTGCTCTTTAAAATAAAGAGATTAAATTAAACCAGCTTCAAGGCCTTACTTAGTTCTAGGAGGCCATACAGATGCACATTTGATAATGTCACAGGAAGAGGCAATGACCTGGGGACTGGATTCCTGACAGTGCCCTTTAAATGTCATCTCATGAAGATTTCCTTAGTCATTATTATAATAGTCCACTCCCCTTTTTGCTCAATAAAAATGTGGACTTTCAATCTAACTTCAGACTTCAAAGATAACTATTCATTAAATCAGTTTGGGAGGATGATTCAGCAGCATTCATAAATCTGAAGCTCTGACATCCTGGATGACTTTATCCGGCACCAAACCCCTAGTGATGAGGCTTCAGCATATACCGAACACCTACTATGTGCCAGGCACTGGAGGCACATAGGTTAAGAGACATGGCCCCTTTCTTTAAAGAGAACATTTTTGGGAAGAAACATAGAAGTAAGCAGATTATTAAGATATAGAAGAGACTACAATGAGCCGAGATCGCACCACTGTACTCCAGCCGGGCAACAGAGCGAGACTGTGTCTCAAAAAAAACAAAGAGGATATTGAAGAGACTAAGAAGTATCTGTTGACATGAAAATGCAGTGGAGACCATCTTCACCCAGACTGCAGTACATGTGAAACTTCTGTGAACCAAACTAAACCTTTCAGTGATAAGGCTAGGGTGCATCAGTAGATAGAAGGATGTAGCAGACAGAATAAAAACGGCAGTGCAAGGGGCTGCAGCAATCCATCCTGACAGTAACAACTCATGCTAACATGGTGCTTTCTCTGCTACATAGTGGCAGGACAGGAGAGCACAGTGAAACCCTTTTGTGTTACCCTAAGTCTTTGGAGGGTGCACTACAGAGACCTCCTTCAGGTTGAGGGTGGGGGCTTGCGAAGACAGAAGGCTGGGGAAGAGGGCTGAAAGAAACCCCTCAGAAGAGGCTGAAAGAAACCCCTCTAAGGTGTTGCTGAGTGTACTAAATGCAGTGCTTCCTCAGGTTCAGACCAAGGTAGCAAGTCAGAGAGAGGTAACTCCAGAGGTATAGAAATCCAGGGACAAGAGTTACGAAAGAAAATACTCCCAGGGATTCTAAAATCTGAAATCTGAGGAGAGAGAGAAAAAACAGACAGACAGACAGACACACATACCAAATCAAAATTCGGCAGCTAGGCTGCAAAGCATAATAGAAATTTCTGGGGACTTTTTTTTTTCAATGTCCAGATCCCAAGGAAATGTTTCCTTCTTTTGAAATAACTCAAGTCCATTGCACACTAAAGCTAAATAAAAGTGTAAAAAATGCCATTTAACACACAGATTAGGTAGACTCAGCACCCTCTTCTCACACACTGACAGTGAGTCATGAAGAGTTGGCCATTATCTGAAACTAAATATTATTTAGATTCATCTCTGTTATTCATTTTCAGACAACGTTTAACATTGTGCCAAAAATTATAAACCATATGAAGAAGCAGGAAACTTGACCCATAGTCAAGAGAGAAAAAGTTGACATTTTGAAAAGAATGAAGTAGAAACACTAGAAATAAAAAATATTTATTTGAAAGCCTTAATGGCAACATCGCAGGGGAAAGGAACAGTGTAGCTGAATACAGGTGAACTGCAAATATCAAAGGAAGGAAGAGGAAAAGGCGGATTACATAGAAAGGAACAGAGAACAGTATCAAGTAGTCAAAAGTGTGTGATTGGCATTCAAAGGGCAGGCAAAGGAGAGCAGAGAGAGAATAAAGCTAAAGAAATATTTAAAGAGATAGTGGCTCAGGTGTTTTAGAATAGCTGAAAGTTATCGACCCATGAAAGGGGGCTCATTTCAAATGGAGTTACTACAGACAGGAACGCATCACAGTCAAAACACAAAACAAAACAGAACGACAAAATCTTAAAATAAGCCCTAGGAGAGATACATCACATATAAGAGAACAATGATTCCAAAAAAAGACATTTCTCATTAGAAACAATGAAAACCAAAAGACAATCGGGTGATATATTTAAAATAAAACTTCCTGTCTGCAGGAACATACGGTATGACATGTGTGACCACTTGAAAACTTTTTCCTAATTTTCACCTTTGATATTGTTTACATATATCAAAGTTATATACAATATTTAGTTTTATATATGTATGTATGTATATATATATATATATATGTAACTGTCTTACAGTCTTAAAAACCCAACACCTGGGCAAACCGTGATCTGTATCTAACAATCGTTTCTCTCTGATTTTATATTTTTCATTTCCAGTGTTTCTACTTCATTCTTTTAGATGCAATTTCTATCAAACATCAGTGACATGGCAGTAACAAAAACAGAAAAAAGAATCCTAAAATTTATATAAAATTACAAAAGACTCCAAATAGTCAAAGAAATCTTGAGCAAAAAGAAAAAAGCTGGAGGAACCACACTATCTGACTCCAAAATAGACTACATATTTATAATAACCAAAACATCATGTTACTGGCAATGAAAACAGACACATACACCAACAGAACAGGATAGAGTCCAGAAGTAAATCTACACACCTACAGCCAACCGATTTTCAACAAAGGTGCCAAGAATACACGTTGGAAAAACAACATTCTCTTCAATAAATGGTGCTGAGAAAATTAAATTGGATAACCACATAAAAATGAAACTAGACCCCTGCCTCTCACTAGATACAAAGATCAACTCAAAATTGATTAAAGACCTAACTGTGAAACCTGAAACTATGAAACTATTAGAAAAATCTGCTAGAAGTGTGAAACTACTAGAGGAAAACATAAGGGAAATGCTTCACAACACTGGATTGGGCAAGGACTTTTCGGATATCACCTCAAAAGCACAGGAGACAAAAGCAAAAATGTAGACAAGTGGGATTACATCAGACTGTGAAGGTTCCTCAGAGCAAATAAAATAATCAGCAGTGTAAAGACAGTTTACAGGATGGGAGATGACAGCTGCAAACTACACATTTGACAGGGAGTTAATATACAGAATAGACAAGGAACTTAGACAACTCAACAGCATGAATAAATAAATAAATAAAAATATCCCAATTAAAACATGAGCAATGGACCTTAATAGTCATTTTCTCAAAAGAAGGCATACAAATGGCCAGCAGGTGTATGAAAAAATTCTCGGCATCTCTAAATGTCAGAAAAATGCAAATCAAAGTCGTAATGAGATACCACATCACCCAAATTAGAATGGTTAATATCCAAAACACAAAAGGTAACAAGTGTCAGTGAAAATATGGAGATGAGGAAGCCCTTACACACTTTTGTTGGGTTTGTAAATTAGTACGACCATTATAAAAAACGATATAGGGCTTTCTAAAAAATTAAAAAGAACTTCCACATGATCCAGCAATCTCACTACTGGGTATACATCAAAGGGAAACAAAATTAGTCCATTGTAGACATACTGCACTCTAGTGTTTGCTGCAATACTCTTTCACGATAGCCAAGCTATCGAATCAGCCTACGTACCCAATGACCAATGAATGAATGAAAAAAGGTCACACACACGCACACAGCACACACGCGCACACACGCATGCGTGCACACACATGTGCACACACACATGCACACAGCACGCACACACACGCAGGCATGCATGTGCACATGCACGCGCACACACGCACATGCACACACACGCACATGCACACGCACGTGCACACGCACACACACACAATGAAACTACTCAACCATAAAAAATGAAATTCTGCCATTTGCAGCAACATGGGTGAAACTGGAGGACATGATGTTAATCAAAATTAGCCAGACACGGAGAGAAAAAAAACCCATAATCTCACTCAAAAGTGCAATCTTAAAAAGTTGATCACATAAAGATATAGAAACAAACAATGGTTACCAGAAACAGAGGAAAGGAGGAGGGAAGGAAGGATGGTGAGAGGTTGAGCCACAGGTACAAAATTACAACTAGAAAGAAGGAATATGTTCTGGTGTCCTATTAATGCAGAGGAGGGCAATTCTTATTAACAATAATGCATTGTATATTTCAAAATAACTAGAAGAGATGTTTCTGAGTGTTCTCACCACAAAGAAATTATAACTGTATGAGGTGACAAATACACCAGTTATCCTGATTTGATCATTATGCAAGGTATACACATATAACATTGTACTCCATCAATATTTACAATTATCATGTGTCAATTAAAAATAAATGAAAATTTCAAAGACAAAATAACTGTAAATTAAGAATAGTAAATTCATCAAAAATATTATTTATAAATTGAGGCAAAACAAAGACATTTTCAGATAGGTACAACCTGAGAGAATTCATATCCAGCATATTTGCACTATAAGGAATGCTAAAAAGATGTTCTTAAGCTTGATGGAAAAAGATGCCAGAAGAAAGCCCAGATCTATAAGGAGAAATAAGGAAAATGAGAAATGAAAAATATGTGAATAATTATAGGGAACCTTTTAATTTATTTATATAGGTATCTGTTTTGACAAGTCTGTACACACACACACACAGAGGCAACCGGCTGTTAAAAACAAATGTAAGCATGGATTTTAAATACTCAGAATTTAAAAATGATATCAAAAGAGCACAAAGGATAAAAAGTATTGTAAATGGAATTATAGGTCCTATCCAAAAGACTTCTAATGCAGTTCTTACATTATTCTAAACGTAGTATGTTATTTGAAATCAGACTTCTGTTTTAAAGATATGTGTTTTATCTGTAGTGCAACCACTAAAAAATAGCACAAAGAACTAGAGCTTAGAAGTCAATACAAAGTAAATTTATTTTTGTTAAATTTTTAAAATTTTATTTTTTAAAATAAAAAGTTCATTCTACAAATTTTATTATTTAAAATAAAAGGAAAATAAAAATTTCTTTTCTGGGACATTTTTATCCATTTATTAAATGTTCTTGCTGTGCCTTGATTTCTTGATGTAACAGCCTTCCTCAGCCCCTATTTAGTAAAAATTATTTTTAATTTTTTCATACTGCCTTTTTAAAGATATACTTTACTTACCTGCAATAAAATTATGCTTTTTGTTGTGAGGTTTGTTTAGACAAATGCACATAGTCATGTTTCCAACACCACAATTAAGACAGAACATTACTATCATCCTCTAAAATTCCCTCATGCTATTTCTTTATTAGCATGCCCTCTCCTTCACTCCACCCTTAGTCTCTGGCAGCCACAGATTGTTTACTTTTTCTATGATTTTGTCTTTTCCAGAAATTGATTTTAAATATTTATGGGAGGCAGTAGCGGAAAAGTTGACTTTATGACTTTATATCTTATACTTTTGTATACTGTGTCATTATCCACACTTGACAAAGTACATTCCATGATGTATAGACATAAATAAATGTGCCTTGCAGTACATATGTAAAACTTTTATGTTATGTAAGAACTTCCTAGCATAAATTTATAGAATAAAGCAAATGAGAAAATCAGTATATAGGAAATACAATAGATTTGCATTAAAGAATTCAGGGAACTTTTTTTTCTTAAGGATCATAAAACTTGTGAGATAAAGAGAACACAAATTTCAAAATACTAAACTTTAACCCAATCAAACCAATAATTACACTAAATATAAATAGCTTAAATAGTTCAAAAACAAGAAAAGGATCATTCAACTAGATTTTTAAAAAAGCAACAAATTGTTATATTCTGTTTCTAATATGCATGCTTAAATACAGAGATACAGCAGAAAGAAATGTAGGAAGAGATATACCATGCAAACAGTAAGTTTAAGAAAAGTGTTATAGTCATATTAATGTTAGAAAGAGCTAAGTTCAAGACAGAGATAAAGAGAGGCATTTTATAATGATAGAAGTTTCTATTTATCAAGAATATATAACAATTCAACATACATATGCGTTTAAGAATACAGCTTCTTATCATATGAAACAAAACTAACAGAACTAAGGGGAAAAAGAAATGAATTCACAACTATAGTTGAAAATTTTAGTGCTGCTCTGTGAATAAAAAATAAAACAAGTAGACAGAAATCAGTCATGTTATAGAATATTGAAACAATATTTCCCAGGGTTTTACAACTCAGCACTATTCACATTTTCGACAGGATGAAAATGTGGTGATGGGGTGGGGTGGTGGGGTGTGGGGGAGGCGGAGCATGGTATTGTAGAATGCATCCAGCTTCCAACACTAGATGTCATTAGCACTCTTGCCCTAGTTGTGACAAGCGAACATTTTCAGACTGCCTAATGACTGGGTGGAGGAGGAGCAGGAGGATCTCCCCTAGTTGAGAACCATTTATAGAGAGCTTATATCAGGACGTGAGAAAAGTCAACATAATTTTTTAAAGCATTAAACATATATACAAGCAGTACACTGTCTGAAAAAAATAAAATGCAATTACAATAAGATACCCAGAAAATCCCCACATAATTATAAATTAAGCAATGCTTTTCTAAGTAGCCTGTGAATCCAGAAAGAAAAAGCATAAAGGAAATTAGAAAATGGTGTGCACTGAGTATTACGGAAAGCACCAGAAAAATATCACAGGATGCAGTCTGAGCAATGATTAGAAAATTTTCAGCTTCAATGCAAATATTAGGGAAAAATTATAAAAGCAATAAACTAAGCTTCCACGTTAAGAAGCTCAAAAACTCAGAGGAAATTGAATATTAAGTAATTAAAAAACAATGAAATTTAAAAAGGAGCCAAAGTCAGTGAGCTGGAAAAAGGACAAATAGAGAGGAAAAGTGCGCAAGTGGACATCACAGAGAGTGCTCAGGAGGGTCCGGGCTGATCCCAGCTCTTCCGCAGGCCGGGACACGTGCTCTCCCTTCATCCACAGGTTACTGAACAGCCGGAAGGAGACATAAATGTGAAAGTGGGAAGGTCCAGGCCTCCTGAGGATTAGTGCCATTAAAACTCTGGGGATGCTGAAAGGAAGGACCATACAGAGAGACGTGAGGGCCAAGTCCTCCATTACCTGAGACTGGAAGCCACATGGACATTCCAGAAGGTGACTCCCTTTGGCAGCCCTGACAGTTAACACCAGTCTCCTTACGAAACACATTAACCTTTCTGTGCTATAATTTCACCGTTTGCAAAATGGGGTCGTCGTAATGCCTCAACCACAGGGTTCCTCTGAGGATGAAGGGGATGATGTAGGTGAGGGCCTGGCGGGGGTGGCACACTGTAAGGGCATGCACACTGCTGTGACCGTGGCTGCTGATGTCCAAGGCAGGAAAAGGTGGTCCAGGCCATCCCTCCTGCCCCACTCAACCTTTTCTGTCCTTCCTCGCCAGGGCTCTGATAGGCTCGTTCAGCTCCTGACTCTCGCCCTCCAGGATGCTGTCCAGCCTGAGCCAGAGGCCACTCTTCTGTGGTTGAGCAACATAATCAGAATATGTGGAAAATCTGTAAACAGACACCAGCAAAGAGCCAGATGCTCCCTGGAGCCAGTCCAAGAACAATTAAGCAGCCCTTTGAAGACTGACTGAGGAGGGGACAGCCAAGAACTTGTTAGCTCCAGGCACCACCAGCTCAACCTTCAGGGGCAAGGAGCGGAAACCTCTCTTCCTTCCTCTCTCTCTCTCTCTCTCTGAAAGCTAAATAACAGAATATCAGCCCTTCTGAGGGCCACCAAGAGGCTTGCTTGGCAGGATGCCCTGTCAGGTTTTTGGAAGAGAAGGACAGAACCGGCGGCCTGCAGGTCACACTTGGCCTTTAAGGTGATCATTCATATTGTTACAGTTATTGCTCACATGGTATTTTAAAAATCTGAATTAATTACCATCATTGAAGAGTGTTGCAATTTCTCATTCAAACTCACATACCTAGCTTCTCTGAAGGAAACCATGGGTAAGGCCACACTGAGCACACACGTTCCACAAGGCACAGTGGGCTAGAGCTGAGGAGCCGCCCCTGGGAGGGTGGGTGCGTCGCAGTTTGCCACAGTGAATGCCACCCCGTTGTCTCCCATCCTCATGCTGGCATTTCTGCCATTGCCTCTCTCTCACTTTAAACACCTGCGGGCCTATTTGTACATCCAAGTTTACAACCTCTGCTTTAAAACAGCCCTCATTTATTAGAGAAAGGAAATGAGGCCCAGGAGGGAAACTGAGGAAAGAACTTGCTGAGGCCATCATCAGACCCGAAGTGAGTGCAACCATACAAGCTAGAGAACGCTACTGTAAACCAAAAATAAAATAAGGTCCCCCAGTCATCTGAATGGACATTTCTCCTCAACCAGGGCTCTGTAAATTTAACTTGAGAGGGCCTGGTGCCGTGGCTCATGCCTGTAATCCCAGCACTTTGGGAGGACAAGGCAGGTGGATCACTGAAGGTCAGGAGTTTGAGACCAGCCTGGCCAACATGGTGAAACCCCATCTCTACTAAAAATACAAAAATCAGCCAGGCATGCTGGTAGCCTCAGCTACTACTTAGGAAGCTAAAGTAGGAGAATCACTTGAACTGGGGAGGCAGAGGTGGCAGTAGGTTGAGATTGCGCCACGGCACTCCAGCCTGGGTGACAGCCAGACTCCATCTCAAAAAAAAAGAAAATTAACCTGAAAGACTGTTCCAGGCCATGACGGGAAGCGGGAAGCAGGGGTCCCCCTTGCTTCATTCTACCCTCCAGCATTCACATCAACACAGACTTTAAGTCTGATGAAAAGCTTTTGCAACCTGTTCTCTCTGAAGCCCTTGCTACACGCTTCATGTGCACGATAAACCTTTGGTCTGCACGACCTCCTTCCTAACCCAGACATTCCTTTCTGTTTGTTCCCAGGTCTTTAGGCAAACTTAACCAGTTGTCAACCAGAGAATATCTAAATGTCTCTATAGCCACCCCCACCACCCCAGTTGTCCTGCCTGTCTGGACCAAACCCAATGTATTAGGTTGGTGCAAAAGTAATTGCAGCTGTTGCCATTAAAATAGTCTCTCAGGTTAAATCAAATCAAAACTAATGGTGAAAACTGCAGTTACTTTTGCACCAACCTATTATTTCTTAAACGTACTTGATCGATAGATATCTCATGCCTCCCTCAAATGTATAAAACCAAGCTGCACCCTGACCATCAAGGGTGTGTGTTCACAGGCCGTGGCCACCCGTATTTGGCTCAGAATTAATCCCTTCAAAGAATTTAGAGTTTGGCTCTTTTTGCCAACGCTGCCCCGATATCTTACGGACAGCTCCAGTTTTATATTCTGCCTTCAGAAACCGCTCTAGCTAACATCAGTCTCTCTTCCCTAAATTCCAAACCACCTGCCATCTTTGCTGCTTACTTGGTAATGAATCATCTACTACCATGTATACTTTGGACACTATTTATTGATGTCTGATATATGCTAGACATTGTGCGAGGTCCCGGGAAGGATAATGTGTGAGGTACACACACCTGCCATTCAACTGACTCGATCGAGTGCCGTAGGAAATGCACAGCCTTGGAGCCACCCGGGAATGAGTTTGAATTCTGCTCTGATGCAGAATTCTGGCTTTGGGACCTTGGGTTCAAACAGTTCTGAGCCTGGGTTTCCTTATGTGTAAAATGAAGGCTGTGATTCCTTCCCCACTGGGTGTCGGGAAGGGTAATGAGAGCATACAGGCAAAAGCATGGTGCTGACTGGTCTCCTTGCTCTCAGATCCATGTCCTCCCCTTCACATCCTCAAGGGCATTGCAGGCCACTGCATTTTCCAGACACCTCAGTGTCTGGCTTCCCACATGAGGCCAAGAGGAAGAAGGGAAGGCAGCAGGGAGAAGCCAGGATATTTCTCCCCTTTTCTCTTTTGGTAGCCTTTCTGGCCAGAATTGTGCCTCCTCCACACTGCCAGATCCATGGCAGCTGCCACAGTTTCATCTGCTGTAGGAAGCCCAAGTCTCCAGGTTCATCAAATACTACCTCTTTGGTTCCTCCTGGTCAAGAGTGTCATGGATAAGCAGCCACTATCTGGGCCAGTGGTGAGGGGGTAAAAGAATTTACCAGGCAGCTGTCAGTAAAGAAAGTCAGATTTATTAGAGAAAGTAGGAAAATATGTTGCCAGAGAGCAATGGGCAGAATCAGCAGAAGAGGAGCTGACAGCCAGGAAACAAAGGCTTGCTGGAGATTTTATAGGCTGGTTCTTGGGTTGATTGATAATTCCAAGGCAGCAGGGAGCTAACTTGCATTCTTCTGTCCACCAAGGAGATGTTTGATGATAAAATGAAGTGTTTGAGGCTAAGCAGAAAGTTTGTGATTTATGTATGTTATCTGTGCAGGAGGGCCATACATCCTGGGCCATAAAGACAGGCAGACCTATAGCTTAGTTGCTTTATCCCTTTGCTTTCCCCTGACCCTGCCAGCCTCTTCTTCTTTAATTAGGACTCCGCAAAGGTAGTGATACCTTCTTGCAGGGGCTGATCTCTCTCCTCTTTGGCACCTCAGCAGACCAATAAATTCCTTACTCTCAAGAGTTGAATTGTGTTCCCCCAAAATTTCCATTTATTGAAGTTCTACCCCACCAGGACCTCAGAATGTGACCTTATTTGGAAGTAGGTAGTTGCAGCTATAACTAGTCAAGATGAGGTTACCCTGAGATTGGGTGGGCCCCTAATCCAGTAAGGTCTGGTGTCGTTATGAAAAGGAGAAACTTGGAGACAGGAAGAACACTATGTGAAGATGAGGGCAGACATCATAGTGATACCTCTGCAACCCAAAGAACACCAAAGATGGCCAGAAAACCTTCAGGAGCTCAGGAAAGGCCTAGGACAGATACCCTGTCATAGCCCCAGAAAGAACTAACCTTGATCTTAAACTTCAGGCCTCCAGAACTGTGAGAGAATCAATTTCTGTTTGTTAAGCCATTCATTTGTGGTACTTTGTTATGACAGTCCTAAAAACTGAATATGCTTACTTTAAATCCCTTCTGCCTGGTTTCTGTTTTCTTATGGAACCTACCTTTCAGCTGTAACCCATATCTGGCACATGGTATGCAGTTTGATGGGAAGGGGGAAACAACCTTGATATTGATAGCAACAGGAGACAGACAGCTTCTGAGGCAGACAGGGATGGCTTCCTTGTGAAACCTGACCTTCAAGCCAAGGATAGTTTAAAGCCTAAAAACTGAGCTGCCAGTTCCAGATAGAGTCCACAAGTAGAATGAGAACTTCCATCCCTGTCTTACCCCCTCTCTCTCTATTGGTTCCTTCTGAATAATGCCTTTGAACTTATTGAGTGGTATTTTTTCCAAGCCCACCCATGGATGAATCAGCATGCGCTCCTCTATTCTAAGTCCATAAATACCCTGAACTCAGCCTCACAGGTGGCTATCACTTTTGGGTCCTCCTCTTGATGCTGAGAGCTTTCTTTATGTCACTCCATAAAATTCTACTCTACCTTATTCATTCTCCAGTGTCCATATACCTTATTCCTCTTGGTCACGGGACAAAAACCTGGAACTCACTGAACTATGAGAGCAAAAGAGCTGTAGTGCTCCTGCTTACTGAGCTGTGAGCGGTGGGGAATAAAAGAGCAGTAACACTCCCTCCCACTCGCTGAACAGTGGTAGAAAAGAAGCCACTGGGTGCCACTCCCTCCTGCTCACTGAACTATGGGAGCAAAAAGCCTCAATAATATCAAGCAGAATGAAAGTCAAGGGCAAAAGGAAAATAAAGACTCAAGACCTCGATTCCACTCTGCCAAGAAAAAATAAATAAACTGAAAGCTGAGTCATACAAGAAACTGTCTTTCCTTTTGCTCCTAAGAAAGAGCTGCCAATGATTAAATATCTCCACAGTTAGCTACTTTACATTCACCTTACATTATGTAAAGTGCCAATTTGCCAAGTGTGAAAAGAATACATTACTCACTGTTCTTTTACCTGCTCCTTTTCTCTTGCAACAGATGGACTCAGTAATGTGACCACACTTCTGAGCATGTCTTACCCACTCTTCCATCCCTGTCTTACCCACTCTCTTCTGAGCATGTACTTAACCTTGGAAAAATAAACTTCTAGCTTTATTGAGACCTGTTTCAAATACTTTTTGGTTTGCAATTCAGAATGTATTTGGAATTCATTGAGTTCAAGTTATGTGCAAGGGACAGCGCGTGTACGTGTGTGTGTGTGTGGTGTGTCTGTGTGCATGATCTCAATTAGCTATCAGAACAACCCACAGAACAAGCACCATTATCTCCATCTTATAGAACAAGAAACTGGAGTTTAGAGAAGGTAAGTGACTTACATAGCAGAACACACTATGAGTGGAAAAGCAGCACTGGATCTTCATGACCTGCTCCCAGCTCCTCCTACAGTGCTGTATCCCCAGTAGAAGATATTCTCAGGTTTCTGAACTTTCCCAGGGTTGGCCATAGCATGGGTCCATCAAGCAAAGAGTGCCAGACAAATATAAGTTAAGTAAAGTAGGAGTCAGTACCCTGTAGAGAAGTTGCAAGGAGAACAGCACAGGACCAGGAGCCCCATTTTCTCTACCTGCTGTGGCCATCCAGGCACTAGGGGGTGTCCTCAAAGTCAGATGCCTGGAGTTTCCACAATCTAGAACTTCCCTCTGACAGTGGCCACTAGGACCTAGTTTCCAAAGCTAGGAAGACAACAGGCTGAAGGGCAGATGGAGAATTGGACCAGTGTTCAGGAATTCTTAGGGGATTGTCTCCAGCCAAGTTGCATGGGCTCTGTGTTCAGCCAAGTAACACACCATAAAATGTGTGAATTCTAATCCCCCAAACCTGTGAATATGTTACCTTGCATGGTAAAGGGGACTTGGTAGATGTGATGAAGGATCTTGTAAATTAAGGATCTTGAGATGGGAAGATCATTTGGCTTAGCCCAGCTGGTACTTATGAGAGAGAGGCAAGAGTCAGCTTCAGAGAGGTGATGTGTCCACAGAAGCAGAGGTGAGAGAGAGACTGGAAGATGCCAGGCTGCTGGTTTTGAAGTTGAAGGAAGGGACCACAAGCCAAGGAGTGCAGAAGCCGAAAAGTGTAAGAAAATAGATTCTCCCCCACAGCCTCATTGAGGAGCTCAGCCCTGCTAACCAGCTGGGACTTCTGACCTCTAAAACTGTGTGATAAGAAATATGTGTTATTTTAAGCCATTATGTTTGTGATCATTTGTCACAGCAGTAATAGAAAACTAATACAGACCCTTGGGGATACTTTTTTCTCATCTCTCCCTACCTCCTCACTCTCTCTTTCTCACTATAGTAGGAAAGGAACTCATTAGAGAGCATGGATTCCATGACACCGTTCCTTCTCCATGCCTGGCCACCACATCAGGCCTGATAATGTGGACATGAACTGGGTATCATCCCTGCCTTTGAGGATCTCACAGTCTAGAGGAGAAGAGAGGCGTGAATGGGTTACGGCAACATCCCATAGTGGCAAAGCATTGCTGGGAGGATGCGCCCTCATGGAGGGCAGAGGAGAACAGGGTCAGTGACATCTCACAGAGGTCACAGAGGCTAAAGCCAAGAGATGGGCAGTGATGTCTGTGACACTTGATGAATAAGAGAGAATTAAAACAGGATGTCCTTACACTCAATGGAGCGCAGGGCGTCTGCAGTAATTGTCCTGCCCACTTTGCTACTTTGGTCCTAAGTACTTTCTGCAATTCCTGAACTCACCCAAAATTAAGTTGCATCATCCAAATACAACTACGACATAGCTAGTCTCATCACTCTCAATTTACAGATGAGGAAACTCTGGGAGCTGCACCCAGAGTCACACGGCCAGTCAATGCCACCTTGTTCTGAGGACAGAGTGGTGAAAATGATAGCTGGTTGCTGCCCACAGCCTTATACTTAAATGGGGGTGAGAAAGAATACATATATCCATGGAAAATGATGTCAGACAAACTGTGATATACGCTCAGAAGGATAGAAGGGAAAACAAGAGAGTAATGACCAGGCACCCTTGGGCTAGAACAGGATGAGCCCCTCCTAGGAAGTGAGGTGAGATTGGAAGGTTGAGGAGGAACCAGGCCTGCAAACAGCCTGGACAAAAGCTGTCTCAGCTGGAGGACTTAGATGGGCAAAGGTCCCAAGAGCATGGTGAGGCGCAGGACATGAGTGTGAGGAGAGGATGGTGGCAAGCAAGCAGAAGCCACCCCTCCAGACCATGCACATGCGTGCACATTGCAATGGCCATGGTGTGAAGTGTGGCAGGTTGGGGGTCTCATTCCCAGACAAGACAGGCCACAGTGATGCAGTGAACCATTTTGTAAATGATGGCATTCCCAGCACTGGGATGAATGGGCTGGGGAAATGGCTTGCTACTTATGCCCAAGGATATTGTCAGTGGGTTCCCTGGGCCTCGTTCTGACTACATCAAGGGCTCTGTGGTGCTAGCCGATGCATCGTTCTGCAATGATGGAAGTGTTCTATGCCTACACTGTCCAGTATGGTAGCCACTAGCCACACATGGCTATTGAGCACTTAAAATACGGCTCGTGTGACTGGGGCTGAATCTGTAATTTTATTTAATTTTAATTTGAATATCCACAGGTGGCCACGAGCTACTGTAATGGATAATGTCAGCATGAGATGATCAAATAAGGAATGGCATAAACACTTTAGAAACACAAGAGCAATTTGAAGATATGAGACACTGGTGATCCCTTTTCGTTTCCTCTTCTCACAATGGCATTGATTTTGAAATGCTATCCTGGCAAGGAATACAGGCTAAACACACTATTTGTGAGAGTTCTGCTGCTGCTAATTTAATTACAATGTAATTGATTTGACACCTATTTCCCAAATAAGTAGCTGCCCTTGTGCCTTCTCTTTTTGGAAGATGGTGAGTGCTTCCATTCAAACCTCTTTCCCCAGATCGACCTCAAAGGAACAGATGCAGTAGTTAGACACGTGTGTGTGCCAGGCTGGGCTGACAGCAGGGGACCACGGAGACTCATTTTCCTTCCGGTTGTTGAAAGACTGTCACAATATAATATCAAGCCGCTAGTGAAAATTTAGAGAATTCATATATACAGAGTCAGCTTGCCATCACAAGGACCTTATGCCCACAGCAACAAGGAACAATTAGCAAATTCACCATCCAGTTCCCTGTTTATTATTTTATTATGAAACATAATCACAGGTTTCCTTAAGAAATAATGTGTCTCTTTATCACATTGGACTATACAATTCTTGTATTTTTCTTTTTTTTTTTTGAGACAGAGTCTTGCTCTGTCACCCAGGCTGAAGTGCAGTGGTGCAATCTCTGCTCACTGCAAACTCTGCCTCCCAGACTCAAGTCATTCACATCCCTCAGCCTTCAAGTAGCTGGAACTACAGGTGTGCACCAGCACACCTAGCTAATATTTGTATTTTTAGTAGAGACAGAGTTTCGCCATGTTAGCCAGACTGGTCTTGAACTCCTGGCTTCAAATGATTCTCCTGCTTTGATATCTTAAAGTGCTGGGATTGCAGAAGTGAGCCACCACATGCAGCCAATTCCTGTGTTTTCTGAAGAAAAGTGATGCAAACAGCTGGCTTTACCCTCTAGCTGTCTAGTCTAGTCCTAACTCTGACAGTTGGAAGATACGATGTTAGCAGCCAGGCTCCTCCCACTGCACCATGCACCAGGCTGGATTCCTCTAGGTCTCAAGTGGCAAACCTTAAACTTCTCCCAGCCTCCTCTGGAAAGTAAGAGAGCCACACCATGGGTGAGACCACTACAGAGAGCCGTGGTGTGGAAAGCTGCCCACTGAGTCCCAGGAGTGGCATCTGTAAGGCTGGTTGCCTGGCCGGGAGCTTGGACACGCCCATCCCTCTCCCCGCCTGAAAATTACATCACCAGAATATGCCCATCATCTAGCTCCGCCTTGGAAATACCCTCTGCACTCAGCACTCAACCCCACCCTTGGAAATCCCCTCTGCACTGTGCACCTAGCCCACCCTTGGAAAGCCCCGCCAAAACCTGCCCAATAGCACATTGTCCCGTCTGGTAATCCCACCTACCTACCTATAGCAGCTTGCTACGTCCACGTCCTATTTCTCTACCGCCAATCAAACGCCTTCACTCCCTATAAAAACCCCACGCCCAGAGGAGTCGGGCTTGACTTCTCTGGCCTCTTTTTCCAGGTGTTCACAGAACCTCGCCCAGGAGCCGAATAAATTGGCATTTAATCTTTTTGTGCTGGCCTCAGTTTCCTCATTTTTAACTCGGCAATAAACCTCACAAGACAATAACCTTTACCGCATCAATTCCCAAGTGGGTCCAGGAGGCAGAGCACTGAGCCGGAGGATTCTTCTCGAGCCCTAGGATCTCCTGGGATTTGCCTTGCTAGGTTTTGGATTTGCCTGGGAACCCCTTTCTTCTCGCCTATTTCTCCTCTTTGAAATTGGAATGTGTATCCTATGCTTATGAAAGAAAAATAAACCTCGGGACGTCAGAATCACCGAGCCAAGGGAAAAAGTCAAGCTGGGAACTGACAGAGAAACCTGCTTCCCATTTTATTTATAAATAAGATAGCTCGAAAGATAAAGAGTTACATACCTACTTCACAATTTGCCCACAAGGAAATTCCCCTGTGGACAAATGCATTTGTCTCACGTGAGACAAATGCATATCTGATTGCTTCCTCTGCCCTATGGTTTACGTAAAAATGCAGAGTCACTGAGCCAGACTAAATTGTGATTCAGTGGAAGGCTGATCAAAGACTCAACAGAATGCAACCTTTTGTGTCTTATCTACTTCTAGCCTGGAAGCCCCACTTCAAGTTGTTCCACCTTACCAGACCAAACCAATGTATATCTTCTTGGGCCTCCAAGTCCAACCTGGCCATTTTAGCCTTGGCGACCCGCAGGTACACCTCTGGATGGTCCCCAGGAGCCAGGAGTAACCACAAGTAACCAGGTGGCCACAGAAGGAAATAAGACAACTTGTTCCTGCATCAACTAATTGCTGCAATCTGCACCCATTGTTCCTGTTCAGCCTTGCAAAAATCCCCACTGGACCTTCGGTTTCTCAAGACCCGCACCCCTGTAACTATGTAATTGATCACACCTTCCCCTCTGACTGTAACTGGTACTCCCCACCCTTCTGATCATGCCTGTTTGTAATAAATGACTCCACCCATGTGATCATGCATCCCATGACGCATTCCCCTCCCCAAGACAGATGACCACCTTTAGCTGACCATTTGCCCCAACCTATATAACCAATCCCTTCTCCAACCTGCTTTGCCTAACTCCTTTCTTGGACTTGGCTCACGTGCACCCAAGCATGAAATAAACGGCCTTGTTGTTCACACAAAGCCTGCCTGGTGGTCTCTTTGTGAGCAATGTGAGTGACATATCTTACACATTTTGACTGATGTCTCATGTCTCCCTAAAATGCGTAAAAGTAAGCAGTACCCCAACGACCTTGGGCACATGTTTTCAGGACCTCCTGAGGCCGTGTCATGGGCATGTCCTTAATCTCGGTAAAATCTACTTTGTAAATTGACTGAGACCTGT
Source organism: Callithrix jacchus (assembly GCF_049354715.1). NCBI lineage: Eukaryota > Metazoa > Chordata > Mammalia > Primates > Cebidae > Callithrix > Callithrix jacchus. The sequence goes on along the minus strand of NC_133517.1, from coordinate 58,580,437 downwards.
CAATTTACCAAAACCAGATGATTTGGGTTCACATGCCTATGCCACCATTGTATTTTGGAAGCACATGACTTGTTTGGTTTCACAGCTGGAGAGGATTTCGGCCTCAGGATGAATTATACCTTTAGCTTCACTCGTATCTAATTTTGATGATATTTAGGTGTGATTTTGAACTCTCTAGACTTTGGAATTGTTGCTAGAATGAGTGAAGACTTTGGGGGCTGGAGGGCCCTCTGTTCTCCACCATGTAAGGACACAGCAGGAAGACAGAGGATGCCATCTGCAAACCAGAAAGGAAGGCCTCATCAGACACGGGGCCTGCCAGCGTCTGAACAGCAGCCTGAACAGCCTAGACAGTAAGCATAATAATTACACCTGCCTCTGCAGTTGTTTTAGACTCAAGTAATACATGTAAAGGGCTTATGGGGACCTCTAGAAGGCGGTAGCCTCTCCACACCTGGGAGTCCGCATCATCATCCAGCATCTCACTATTTTTACTACTGGTAATCGTCACTGGCAACTCTGTTCCCTTGACATTCCTTGTTCAACCGGGCTGCAAAGTGATTAATATTCCCAATATTTGCCACTGAAATCACTCCTTTCTCAGTCTCAGCTTCCCATAAGTAAAATTAAAACAACCACATGCAGTCAAAGATGGGAGGTCAAGGTTTGATGATTTTAGGAATGTAAAAGTGCTGATGTGACTCCAGATTCAAAGAGTGTGATGCCCTCCCCTTCTCTCCTCGTTCACTTATAGATTACACCAGGGCTTATAAAAAAATCTGGAGCCTAGTACACAGCCTGAACATCAACATAAATTCACCTTGTTATACTAAAATGTAATTTACATACCATTACATTTATCATTTTAAAGTGTACAATTCAGTGGTTTTTTTTTAGAGTATTCACAGAGTTCTGCAGTATCATCACAGTCTAATTCTAGAACATTCCATCACTTCCAAAAATAAGCTCCACACCCACTAGAAGTCACCCCCCACTTCCCCGTTACCCCCAGCCTCCAGCAATTATTAATCTCCTTTCTGCCTATAGACTTGCCTCTTCTGGACATTTCATACATGTGGCATCACACGATATGTGGTCTTTTAGGTCTGGCTTCTTTCACTTGTCGATTGAGAAAAATGAGCAAAGTCCAATTGTTTAGGAGGTTTAGTTGGCAAAGTTAAGGACATGCACCGGCGATACAGCCTCAGTAAGTACCGATGACATGTGCCCAGGGTGGTCGGGACACAGCTTGTTTTATACATTTTAGGGAGACGTGAGACATCAGTCAATATACATAAGAAGTACGTTGGTTCTGTCCAGAAAGGCAGGGGCAACTTGAAGCAGGGAGGGGGCTTCCAGGTTACAGGTAAGTGAGACAAACGGTTGCATTCTTTTGAGCTTCTGATACCTTTGCAAAGGAGGCAACCAGAATATGCGTCTGTCTCAGCAGCGGGATGAGTTTGAATAGAATGGGAGGCAGATTTGCCCTGAGCAGTTTCCAGGTAGAATTATCCCTTTAGCTCAGTGATTTAGGGGTCCCAGGGTATTTTCTTTTGAAACACTTAACATCATGTTTTCAGGGTTCATTCATGTTGCGGCATACAGCAGCACTATGTTTGTTTTCAAAATGGGATTAACCATAGTTTATTTCTTTCTCTATTATAATAAACACAGTGGGTGCTACTATTTCCACTCCGGAAATGGGAGACCTAAGAGATGAGCTGGTTTGCTCAAACCTAGCATGGAAAGTGAAGCAGCTTCTCCGACGCTCAGCATGTTCTCTAATCTGGACTACAGGTGTTTGAATGTTCGCATCCCCTTCTGCCCCCTTGCTCTCACTGTCTAACCTACTCGCTTTTCCCTGGAATTTCTACTCATCCTTTGTAGTGACTTAGAGGTGGGTTCAAAACCATCTCACAATGTGCGATTGTGTGCAAATACTGAAAGTCCGGTAAGCTTGGTTTGCTCATCTGCTAAATGGGGATTGCAACAGGACTTCCCTTGGGGGAGGTTCTGCCTAGTATTAAATGAGGCTGGGCACGTCAAGGGCTTAGTACAATAACCCCTTGGGACCAATAGACCAGAAATGTCTGTAATGCTTCAGCTGTGAAGTGGTGTGAGAAAGACTTGGGCTGCAGAGAGGCTCAGCGGTAACAGAGCCCCTGAAAGGCTGATGCAGAGCTGGCCAGAGGTGTGGCTGGTCTTATTATTGTCCTCATCATAATTTCCTTTCCTTCAAAGCTCTAGCCAGCCCCCATCCCTCCTTTTTGGAGCCATCTGCAGGCCTTTGCTTAAGTCCATAGTGACTGACAAAGTTGATACTTCTCCAGCAAAGTTTTAAAGTGAATTCCAGAGAGTGGCCAAGGTCTGGCGCAGTGGGAACACAGGGCTGTTCACATCTGCTCACTTCCTGCAGCCTCTCTGGCTGCCTGTCCACCTGGCTGTCCTCAGCCTCCAGGGCTGCTCAGGCCACTGAGGGTGAGCCATGGTCCGCGGTGGAGAGGACAGCAGCAGTGATTCACTACCCTCACTGCTGCCTGCGTGTAGACAAGGTAGGGTGCAGACCAACATCTCTCCAAGCTGTGTCATCATCCTCCTCAGCACAGAGCTTCCCAGGTACCAGGCCTTGCCTCCAGCGCCCTGGGCAGCCACTGCCCCATGAACTCGGCAGGTTGAATGACGCTCCTTTCTGTGGATTTGGAGCTGGTGGAGCTTTTGTTTCTTTCTGTGCTTTACAGATGGTCCCTCTTCTCTCTGTCAGCAGCATCTAACATTCAAGAGTCTCAGATTTGATTTTGGTTGTGAATAAAGCCCCCACCCACACCTATCTGAGGGTTAGTTGCTCCTTGCTTAGATACAGAATGACTCATTTTCATATCTCCATTGAGCACATTTCTACAGTTCATTATAATCGTTTGTTTACATTTCTGCCTTTGCCAGCCCCAGAGAGCAGAAGATGATCTGTCGTCAGCATCCTGCTACTGCTAACAGCTAACGGGCTCTCTGAGTCCAGAGACAGGGAGCTTCATGAGGCTGCAGAGGTCAGACGAAGCTCTGTGGCAGGGACGAGCTATGACCACATTGGAAGAATAGGGACAGTTCTTACAGATGATGATGGGAGGAGGTGCCCCAGGAGGAGCAGTGACAGGGACAAACAGCAAGGAAAGAGCTTACTGCTGGACTTCACCCTCTGGGACTCTGAGCTTTGACGCAATGAAGGGTAAAATCAAGGTGCCTTTTTAGAGCTGTCTCTATACTGTGTATTTGGTCTTCATTTAGTCCCATGTTTTAATTTTTCCATAGGGATTTAGTGGCTTCCCCAGGGTGTACAGAGGAAGGAATGAATCCTTCTTATGGTGAAATCTGGAAAGGCTTCATATGGGAGGTATCATTTGAATTGAACCCTAGAGGGTGAATAGAATTCCTGTGCATTGAGTTAGAGAAAGAAAGGGAATGAAAGAGAGGTGATGAGCACTTTCTAGCTAAGCAAGGAGAGCCCCGTGGGCCAGTTGCCTAAATGATCACATTTCTGGGCACCTGATGTGTGCCAGGCACTGCACGAGGCATAGGGAGCATAATATCATCAGCGAACAGGAATCAGAAGCGGGGTCTGCCTTCATGAGGAGGAGCCTGGGGAGGGGAACACATGATGGGCATGACCACTATGTTGGTTTGTAAGAGGCAATCAGAGTTTTAGAAAGAGGAGGAATAAGGAAACAGAAATACATTTTTCATTATTCTTATTTGAAAAAGCAATCAGCAGAGACAAAATCTACCTAAGCAGGTGGGGACTTTCAAGCGTGGGAAGGTCAAGTGTAGGATGGAGTAGGACGCCCCCTTCAGAGGCTTACAGGGCCTCCAGAGCATGGAAATTAAAAAATAAAAAAAAAACCTTGAGTCCTTTTAAGGGAAACTGCAGACACCTAGCTGGTCTTGAGAGGTAACTAAACAACTTGGCAAGCTAGAAGGTGACAGTGGCCAACAACGTGAGATCCACAAGTTGTTTGGTTCCCCCACAGAGGCTAAAAATAACATTTGTCTGCTTCCTTTAAACCCTTTCATTCATGGCCTCTGCTATTCCCACCTCATTTTTTTAACTCAAATACGAAGGGACCTCCACTTGCTGACTGGTTGTGTGGGGCAGCTCTCCTCCAGCAATGCTTGTGCCCCAATCACTTTACAGTTTTTAAAGGGAGCGAAGGGTGGGTGCATGGAGAAATGGAACACAGGGTAGCAGGAGGTGGAGGACGTGTTTGCTCTGAGCACCAGGAAAGCAGAGAGACAGGCCCCAAACTCGTCCCTGATCTGCCACTCATGACTCATCTAGATGAGGGCAGAGAAAAGGTCTCTGATGAGACTGTAATACCAACATCCTACTGGGCAAGTCCTTAGGTCTAGTCCTACTGTCCTAGTCCTACTGTCTCTGGCAACTTTGCCAGAGACACACCTGTCATTGAACAAATTGGGTCTGCGATGTTGCAGTGAGGGAGGACACACAGAATGGGGCACCGTGGGTCATGTCAGTCAGAGCATGTTACAGAGGGTGAATGTGGGGTTTAGGCCTGTGTTAGGTGACACTGGGGAGAGTTGCAGGAAGTGGACTTTGCTCTGGATTAGATATGATCAAGAAACAGAGACATTGCCAAGTGGAAGTGTCTTACCTGTAGAGAGGCCCAATTAGAGTGAGGCTAATGCCATGCTTAGCCGAGAAGCAGTGTCACCCACATGAGCCAGGAGGGGGGCTGCTTGGTCATTTTTGTGATGTGGACAAAGTGTGAGTTCATGTCTACTGAGGGGGGTTGTTTTCTCTGGCTCCATCACTGGCACAGAATGGCCTTGCCTGATGCTGATGCTCTGTGGGATGCTTGTATTCAGCGGGAAAGCCCCGAGGCCTGGCTGAGGGTACCAGGTCGGCTCTCCAAGGTCAGAGGCTGCTTCTGGCCCTGTTGAGTTCACACGTGGACAGCAGCAAGATGTTACAGAGGAATGACAAATATTTGGGGAGATGAATATATTAATTCACTGGATATGATCATTCCACAATATATGTGTGTATAGAAACATCACTTTGTACTCCATAAATATACAAAATTGTTGTTTATCAATTTACAAAATAAAATAAATCTAAAGAGGAAAACAAGGTCAGATACCTTGATCTTCTCTACTTATTACTGAAGAGAACTGGGCTCCACTCACCTGGCACAGTAAGGCCAAACATCCACATGCCCATTGGCAGCAGGAGAGAAAGTGTTTACATGCAGGGCACTGAGCATCCAGAATCCAGCAGCCCAGGCTTAAGGCCCAGGCTTCCCCACGGATCTGAGCGAGGGTTTTAAAGGCAGGGGTCAATTTCAGGAAAGCACAAGTTACAGGCAAAATCATAAATCAACATGTGGAGGCTGTACATTCGTTCGGCCTAAAAAGGTGGGATTTCTTGCAGTGGGGTAGGTCCTAGGGAGATTTAAAGTTGTTTTTTTGTTTGTTTGTTTTTTGCTGTTTTTGTTTGAGACTGATTCTCACTCTGTCACTCAGGCTAGAGTGCAGTGGCCTGCCGTCAGCCTACTACAACTTCTTGTCTTCTGAGTTCAAGTGATTCTCCTGCCTCGGACTCTCCAGTAGCTGGGATTACAGGAGTGTGCATCATGCCTGGCTAATTTTTGTATTTTCAGTAGAAACCAGGTTTCCCCATATTGGGCAGGCTGGTCTCAAACTCCTGACCTCAAATGATCCTCCCACCTTGGCCTCCTAAAGTGCTAGGATTATAAACATGAGCTACTGCACCCAGCCTCGATTTAAAGTTTGAATTGCAATTGGTTAAAGAAGAGTAGCTTTGTTTAAATATTTTGGGACAACAGAAAGAAATGCTAGGTCTGGCCCATAGGCATGAATTTCTCCAGGCTCCCAGGAAGAAATTTTGAATAAAGAAGGGTGGGCAGAGTTCAGTCATCAGCTCCCGGTCATCCGAGGTCTGAGTGCCAGAGTATCCATTTGGTGGGGGCCCAGGTTTCTGCAAAACAGCCCAGAGACATATGTTAAAATGTTATTTTTAGTTTCTATGGGGGAATCAAACAAACTGTGGCTCTAACTTCGCTGGCTGTCATTTTAGGCTACTGTTATCATCCGGTTTACCAAGTTGCTTATTTATTTCTCAAGCCTGCAATTTTTCTTGAAGGAACACAAGATTTTCCTTTATTTCCATGCTCTGGGGCCCCTATGAGTGCCTAAATAGGGCTTCTTACTCCATCTCACACTTGACCTTCCCACACTTGAAAGTACACAGAGTCCCTACCTGGTTAGATAGATTTTTGTCCCTGCTGATTGCTTTTTCAAATAAGAATTATGAAAATTTTATTTGGTTCTTTAAAATGAGCAGCCAGAAGGCTCATAAGGAGGAAGAATTTAAGCTGGAAACCTGGGGTGGTTACGGTCTGACCTCCTTCCATTTCTATGAAGGTCTCTGTCAAAAATGTTTCTAGACAGGACCTCTTCTCAGGTAGAGATGACTCTGAAAGAAAGCAATTAGCCTGTGGATATGACTCAGTCTGTATTTCTTTTTATTAATTGATTGATATTTTTCTTTTATGTTCCCCAAAGTACTTAGAGATCAATCATTCTCAAGACATCTTAAAAAGACAGAAAAATGTGCTCTCATTTCCTTTCTGTGGACCCCTGTGTATGTAGACAGCTAAACTGTTTTCACCCAATCCCTGGGCTAGTAACATAGAGGTGGGCTGTGCCTGTGCTAACAAGGGAGGATGGGGTGTTTGGAGAAGATGAAAACCTAGACAAATGGGGGATAAAGAGAAGCCTGGGATGTGTGGGAAAACCAATGCCACCTAGACCTAAGGACTTGCCCTGAGGGAGTCACAGTCCCTAACCTCGCACCCCCAGGCAGAGCAGAGACAGGTCTCCTACCCTCACCAAGTAGGAACTGACACTGAGAGGCTACATGAAGCAGGCAACATGACATTTTAAAATCTCACTGATTGTTTATGGGGCGTGGCGGGGCCTGGTCCAGGATCAGTAGAGTCCTCATATGCCTTGTGCATTCCCATTTAGCTAAGTCTTCCTTATCTTTGCAAACTCTGCTCATGCTACCCAAGTCAATCCTGTCAAATAGAGCTCATTATCTATGTGTCACTCCACCCCTGGTTGCTTATTTGCATGGTTTTGTTTATTGCAGTATCATTGCCAGAGGAGGGTGAAACTTTACAAGGACAAAGAACAGGAGGGTTCTTGGACAATTTGGTACTATCTGGCCTCTCCACTCTTCAGTTAAGTTGTATCCTTACCTGTCCCCTTTCTCTAGGCTGGGAGGATGGAGCAACGCTACCACTTCCTCCTGCATTTTTGAGTACCTTAATGAATAAAATATCCTTCCTAAAATCTGGTAACGTGATCTAAATGCCATTCTGATGTAAGTCGTCATTCTCTTCTCTTGAAAGTTTGTGTGTGTTTTTGTTCTGTTTTGTTTTCAGATCTTTTCTCTGCCTTTGGTGTCATTTTACTTAACTACAATGAGTCTAGGACTGATTTTCTGTTCCTTCACTGTCCTGGGGCTCCTGTGCTTCTCGAGTCTGAGGACTTGTTCAGCGGGTCTCGGCAGTTCTCAATATTTCTGGACATTACTTCATTACCTATTCACCCAGTCACAGTCTTGTTTCTATTATTATAGATAGGTGTTATGTCCCCTTTTCTGTTATGTCCCCCCCTTTCTTGTAAAGTTGCATCTTTCATAAATTTTCTTTCTTTCTCTATGGACTATGTTTAGAGTAATATGACAACATCATCAGATTTAATATCAAGTTTACATGTTATATTGCCACTTTCTTCAAATGTGCATTTCTGTCCCATTCATTCATTTTATTTAAAATTTTAATGATTATATTTTTATCTCTAGATGTCCTACTCACCTGATGTTCTATTCCTAGTGTTATAGGGCCAATGAGTTTGTATGCCCCTTGCACAGTAACAAATTCATTACAATGAGACAGCAGGGTTTGCAGCAGAGAGAGTTCAGTGCTCTTAGGGCACCCAGTGAGATGGGAGGAGATCCTCAAATCCATCTCCCCAAAGAATTCTGGGCTGGAGATTTTAGGGAACCATGGAGAGCAAAGGACTGGAAAATTAGGATCATTGATTGGTCAAGGTAAGCACTATGAAATCATCAGGGTGTGGAAACTGCATGTTTTTATGAATCTGCTGTTCATGGGGTCCCTCAAACAGCTGGAGTTAAGTGGCATCCTGTAGACCAGCTGCTGTCAGTAGTGTCACTGGTATGCAGGACCTGAAGGAATATCTCAAAGGGAAAAGTTAACATTTCATAATGTTCAAGTGGCTAATGGTAGAGCAGTTAAGTAGAAGTAGGATCTTGTAACAGGGTCTGCCTGATTCTAGGACAATATGCACAAAACAGCTATGAGAAAGCTGGTCAGAGAGCGAGCTGACTTACTTATCGATGCTGACTGTTGCAAGCTGGGTTTATTTTCATCTCTCCCTGTCCTGTATTTTCTGATTAATAGGGGTGGTTTCAGTAGTATATTAACTAGTTTCCTATGATTTTGAATCCTCCTTGTTTTTTTGTTTATTTTATATGTGCTTGTCTATAAACGCTAAGAACTATCTGAAGTTCTTAGAGGCCGAATGCCACTAAATATTGTAGCTAACTGACTCTAATATATTGTTTGTGTGGTATTCATGGGTATCATTTTATTGTATTATTTCGATACATCACTTACAACATCTTGTATCTCTATGTATTCACTCCGTTCAGGTGTTCAGATTGAGCTGAATCTGGATTATACTTTGCCCTAGGTCAGCTCCTCCCCTTTTGTTCCCCTTTCTCCTGGCTTGGCCATGTGCCATGTGTCTTTGAAGGAGGTCCCCTGCCAGTGGCTTATGTACTTTGTGCTGCTGAAAACTCTACTCACAGCTGCCATAGTACAAGCTCCCACAGGCCTAGGAGCCCTGATGTGTGTGCGGCATCACCTGATAAGGGAGAAATTGCTGCACCTGAGCATGGGTTAGGGTGGACCACCGGATGCTCTGGCTTCCAAGCTGCTTCCTCAAGGGTCTAGGCAACAATCCCCAAAACAAAAGGGAGTTAACCCACTGTACAGTGTACTTTGATCAACAAGGAAGAAGAGAGTGGAATGAGCCAGCAAGTAAATTTCTCACTCTTTCTCTTCTCACACAGACTCCTGATGCAGTGGTTCCCCCAGTCCTTATTCAGTGGGTTTTGTTTTGAAGGGGTATCTAGCTAAGGCAAGCATCACCTTGAGTTTATTTTTGGTGCCAGGATGACTGACACATAACTCTACAGAGATTTGAAGCTGTGAACTTATATTGGCAGTGCTTGAATTTGCATTCTTGCAGATTTTTAAAATTAAGGTAAAATTGACATAAAAATGTATACCTTTTAAAGTATACATCTCGATGAGTTTGTAAGTATCCATCCATTAAACTTTCACTCTAAGCAATGTTATAAAGATGACTCTCATCTCTAAAAGTTCCCTCCCTCCCTCTTTTTTGATGATAAGAACATTTAACATAAAATCTACCCTCTTAAAACATTTTCAAGTATATGATACAGTATTGTTAACTATAGGCACTTTTCTGTACTGTACATCTCTAGGACTTGTTCATCTTGCAAATTGAAGCTTTTTTTTTCCTTTTGAGCTACACCTCCCGAGTCACTCTCCCTTCAGCCGGTATAGCCACCATTCTACAGTCTGTCTCTATGTGTTCGATTACCTCAGATCCCTGAGTACTGAGATCATGTATTATCTGTTCTCCGCATCTGGCTTATTTTATTTGGCATGTCATCCCAGTTCATCCATGTTATATCAAATTGCATGATACTTTTAAAGGCTAAATAACATTTCACTCTATGTATATACCACATTTTTTTATCCATTCATCTGCTGACAGACACTTAGGCTGATTTCATATCTTGGCTATTGTGAATAATGCCACCATGAACCTGGGGGTATAGGTATCTCTTTGAGATCTTGATTTCAGTTCTTTTGAATATATTCTCAGTAGTGGAATGACTAGATAGTATGATAAATTTTGTTTTTCAAAGAGCCTATATATTGTTTTTCAATAATGATTGGTATATTTACATTCCCACCAAGACTATATAAGAATTTCTTTTTCTTAACATCCTTAGGTCGGGCGTGGTGGCTCATGGCTGTAATCCAAGCACTTTGGAGGCCAAGGTGTGCGGATCAACTGAGGTTGGGAGTTCAAGAACATCCTTTACAACATTCCAACACTTATATATATAAACATATATATATATAAATACATATACATATATATACATAAATACATATACATATACATATATATATATTTATAACAGCCATCCTAACACATGTGAGGGGATATCTCTTTTGTGGTTTTAATTTATAGTTCCCTGATTAGTAACGTTGAGCATCTTTTTGTGTACTTATTGTAAAACTTTTTAGGAGACGTGTCTATTCAGATTTTTTACCCAGTATAAAAATCAAATTATCTTTTTATCCCATTGAGTTGTATGAGTTCTTTACATATTTTGGATTTTAACCTTTATGAGACACACGATTTGCAAATGTTTTCTCTCATTCTGTCAGCTGACTTTTCACTTTGCTGATTGTTTCCGTTCCTGTTAAGAAGCTTTTTAGTTTAATAGAGTCCCATTTGTCTGTTTTTGTTTTTGCCACCTGTGCTTTTGATGTCATAGCCCAGAAATCATTTCCCTTTGCCTCATGGTGTTGATGCCTTTGTGTAGCCACTTCTTCCAAGTGCGGGCAGGATTTGTGACTTTCTTCTAACTCGTAGAATTCGGCAAAGATAATGAAATGTACAGGATTATGTTACATAAGTTTGCAAGGAGACACCCTCCCTTGCTGGCTTCGAGGAAATAAGCTGCCATCTTGTGAGCTCCCTCTGCAGAGAACCACATGGCAAGGAACAGAAGGTGATGGTGTCAGTTCCTAGGGCTGCTGAAACAAATTACTACAAACTTAGTGATTTCATGCAATCTTTTTCTTTTATAGTTCTGGAAGTTGGAAGTCCCACACAGGACTAAAATCAAGGTGTTGGTTAGGCTGTGTGCTTTCAGGATGCCCAAGAGGAAAATGTGATCTTTCCCTTTCCTTTCTGGAGACTGAACACATTTCTTTGCTCCTTTCTCCTTCCTCCATCTTCAAAGCCAGCAACAGCCTGACTGCTTATTTCCTTGTTGTCACATTTCTCTCTAGCTGACTATAGCCAGGAGGGGTTCTATACTTTTAGGATTCACATGTTCAGATTGTATTCAGCTGGATAATACAGAGTCCTCTTCCCATTCCTCAACTTTCGTCATATCCACAAAGTCTGTTTTGCAGCGTAAGGTAACAGATTCTGGGGATTAGGGCATCGGCATCTTTGGAGAAGCATTAGTTTGTCTACTATAGTGACCTCCAGCCAAAAGCCAGGAAGAAATTGAGGCCCTCAGACTAACAACCCACAAGGAACAAATGCTGACACTGGGCACGTGAGCTAAGAAATAGTTCCTTCCTCAGCCAGTCCTCAAATGAGACTGCAGCCCTGGCTCACATCTTGATTGAAGCCAAGCTATGCCTGGGCTCCTGACCTACAGAAATCGATCTAACAAATGTGTGTTGTTTTAAGCAGCTAAGATTGTGGTACTGTTAATATACAGCAATTGTTAACTACCGCACTGTATAGAAGTCTATTTGGCTTTGTTCTTGCCTATTTCTCCAAACTCATCTGCATTGCCCTCCCTTCCATTCATGCATGCATACATTCACGGAAACACACACGAGCACACCACCTACACAAAATATCTACTCCTAATTCCTTACACAAAACACAAGGTTTTATGCCTCTGTACTGTGAGAATGAGTATCACCCACTGAGAAGAAACAAAGGCTATTTATTCTGTGTTTGCTGTAACAAAGGCGTCAACCACCATCGCTTACATTTGGCAGAGGAGTGGAAAACTGCATAATGGAAAACAAGGGAAGGCCTTAGGTATCCCCCGAACGAAGGCACAGAGAAGCTGCAGTTGGGCAAATTACAAGTAGGGCAACTCATGTGACTGCTTAGGAGTGAATTTAGTCTTTCTCTGGTCGCCGAAGTTGGGAAACCATCTGTTACTCATCAAAACCTGGCCAGTTCAGGCGGATAGTTACAGGGATTGCTGTTTGGCTTTCTGGATTGGTTGCTGCAGATAATGGGTTGGTGTTCTGTACTGGTTGCTGCCAACTGCAAGTCAGAGCTCTATTTTTGTATATGTTTCGGTCATTGTCCGTCTGTATATTTAACCTCTTAGCACTTTCACAAGTGCTGTCCTCTCTGCCCAGAGTGCCTTTCCTAACACCTTATCTAGCTGCTAAACTTGTATTCAACCTTCCAAACTCTGCCTAAGTTGACTTCTTCTGTAAAGCCTGCTGCAGTCACTCAGCTGTTTTTTTTTCTTTGCATTAATTGGAAAAATTAAAATCTCCTCTTCGTCATTATAATACTCCTTCATTATTATTTTTTTTTTAGAGGGAAAAAGAGAAAAAGGGGAAAAAAAGAAAAAGAGGGAAAAAGGAATATCACTTCATTCCTAAAAAGGGTTTCAATAACGGCCGATCAATATTTTGAGTGTTTAAAGTGGTTAATGCATATTTTATGTGTTTAAAATGGAGACCTCTATTGTGTTTATTTGTTCTGGCTCTGAGTTCAAGTTCTGGATATCATTATCAATTTTTTGTCTCGTTGAATCTAAATCTCATTATGTGTCTTATGTATCTGGGTGTTAAGATCTCTTATTGTTACATTAATCCTTTTACCCTTGCATCCTTTTAGCTTTGAGATCTATTTTATTAAGTGTGAGAATTGCAACTCCTGCTTTTTATTTATTTATTTTTGCTCTCCATTTAGTTGTTGAGTTTTTTTCCATCCCCTTATTTTGAGTCTTTGTATATCTTTAGATATATCGTTAGATTTTGTGGATAATGTATATTTTGTGTGTTTAAAATGGAGAGCTCTATTGAGTTTATTTGTTCTGGATCTTAGTTCCAGTCCCGGATATCGTTATCAATTTTCTGGATCTTAGTTCCAGTCCTGGAATCTAAATCTCATTCTGGGTCTTATGTATCTGGGTGTTAAGATCTCTTATTATTACATTAATCCTTTTACCCTTGTATCCTTGTAGCTTTGAAATCTATTTTGTCAAATATGAAAATTGCAACTCCTGCTTTTTATTTATTTATTTTTGCTCTCCATTTGGTTGGTACGTTTTTTTTTTTTTTTCCAACCCTTTATTTTGAGTCTATGTATATCTTTGGATATACCATTAGATTTTGTCTGTATCTTTTGATTGGGAGATTTGGTCGATTTAAATTTAGGGTTGCTGCCATTTGATATTAACTGGCTATTTTGTCCTTTCGTTGATGAAAATTCTTCTTTATGTTAATGCTCTTTACTTTTTGGTGTATTTTTAGAAAGGGTCATACTGGTTGTTCCTTTCTGTGTATAATGCTTCTTTTAGAAGTTCTTGTAAAGCAGGCCTGGTGGTAATAAAATCTCTGAGTACTTGCTTGTTCCTAAAAGATTTTATTTTTCCTTCAAATGTAAAGCTTAAATTGGCAGGATATGAAATTCTGGGCTGAAAGTTCTGTTCTTTAAGTATATTGAATATTGGCCCCCACTCTCTTCTAGCTTGTAGGGTTTCCGTTGAGAGATCTGCTATAAGCCTAATAAGTTTACCTTTATGGGTAACTTAATCTTTCTCTCTGGCTGCCCTTAATATTTTCTCCTTCATTTCGATCTTGGTGAATCTAACAATTATGTGCCTTGGGGTTGGTCTTCTTGAGGAATATCTTTGTGGTGTTCTCTGTATTGCCTGGGGTTGAATAGTGTCCTGCTTTGCTAAATTAGGAAAATTTTCCTGGATAATGTCCTGGAAAGTATTTTCCAGCTTGAATTCATTCTCTCCGTCACATTCAGGTACACCAATCAAGCGTATATTCGGTCTTTTCACATAGTCCCATATTGCTTGGAGACTTTGCTCATTCCTTTTTATCCTTTTTTCTCTATTCTTGTCTTGTCATTTTGTTTCATTAAGTTGGTCTTCGACCTCTGATATCCTTTCTTCTGCTTGATCCATTTGGCTGTTTAAGCTTGTACATATTTCACTAAGTTCTCGTGTTGTATTTTCAACTCCATAAGTTCATTTATATTCCTCTCTATATTGTCTATTATTTTCAACATTTCATCGAACCTTTTTTCCAAGTTCTTAGTTTCTTTACATTGGGTTAGAACAAGTTCCTTTAACTCCCAGAAGTTTCTTATCATCCACCTTTTAAAGCCAACTTCAGATAATGGAACACAGTCCTTTTCCATCAGGGCTTGTTCCGTTACTGATGAGTCCTTTTCCATCAGGGCTTGTTCGGTTGCTGATGAGTCCTTTTCCATCAGAGCTTGTTCCGTTGCTGATGGGTTCTGATTTTGAGTATACTCGGCCTTCTTAGGCTGTTTTTTTCCCTTCATTGTAGATGAACCACCTTTCTAATTAGGTTTTTGAGTCGACGTCCGACTTATTGATTCCCAGTGCTGGGATCCGAGCAACCCACTGTGGCAGCCTAAATAGCAGCGATAAGATTGATGGTGCTCTTCTGCCCAGGAATCTCTGGTCTGGCTTCCCTCTTGAGTCCACAACAAGCGGCTCTGACTTCCCGGAGCTCCAAACTCCGGTCAGTAGGGGAAGCAGTCCCGTTGGCTCTGCATGAAGAGCTGCTGCGCCGAGACGCCGGCAAAACCGCTGCAGCGGCCACAAGAGTCACGCTGGCGACCCGTGGGGCTCCTCCACTGGAAATTGGCTGATCGGTGAGTGAAGAAAATTTGTCTAAAGGTGTGGCGTCGTCTCGTTCTCTGAGCTTTCACTGGGAGCCACAATCCCGAGGTGTTAGTGGTCGGCCATCTTGGATTGCTGTCTCACTCAGCTCTTTTTTAATCTCTTTGGTGCTATGTTCACATCAGCACTGAGAGTGTCACACTGTAGCAGTTTGCATATAGGTTTCTCCCCAACATAATTGTGGGCTTCTCTGTTTCTCCAGTACCTAGCCCAGGGCTGGGTAGATAGGCACTCAGTACATGCCTATTGGATAGTGGTAAAATAGCCAGGGCTGGTGAAAAACAGAATATCCTCACATTATTTATCCAACCCAGGGGTGTCATTTTAATGTGAACTGAAGCCGCCAGGGTCTTATGATGTTGGGATTGGAAGGTATCATGCCCATCTCGGCCTACAGCTAGCAAAGAGAAAATGAGCCTTGGCCTAATTTTCCAGGAAAAGAGTACAAATAACCACCAAAGGCAGCCCCCAGCCCCAGGTTATTGCTGTGCATCCTGGAGATGTTGGAATGCTTTGGAAGGACCTAGAGCCAGAAGTGTGGTGCTCTGGAGTATCTGTCACAGCTAGTAAAGCAAATTCTGGCACATCAAGGCTGTTTGCATACAAGAATGCACTCATGAATAATGGAAAATTACTTATCACCTAGCAACATTATGATTCGAACTTCCCGAAGAATAAACACATAATTCAAGAAGGCAGTGGAAGTAAGGTTGGCGCTGCACAATTTTGCAGTTCTGACATCTTCTGTCCATGTTTTCATCAGCCCCATGTCGTGAAAACACAATTATAAATATGCAAAGGGGTAGGTATAAATCAATTGCTGCATTAGGAGCTCAAGAGTAAAGGTAAGCCCGTAGCTATGCTATGTCTCGGACTTCTTTAGTCATTAAGCCAAGCAAATGAACATGTTAGGGATTTTTCTTTCTTTTTTGTGTTTTTTCCCCACCAGCTCAAATCCCTGTATGGTTTATTAAAGGCAATGGTATCATCTCTACTCTGATGGAACAATCTCATTTCAATAATCCATCACACTAATTAGGAAGGGGAGTAGGGATTTTTCAGTTTCCAACTTGTCTGTTCTAAAACGAGTAGAATTCAGAGATGAGTCAAGCCAAATCCAACAGGCAAAATTTTGTTTGGAAAACGATGCTTCATGAATTTTAATATGAGACTTAGATTTAGGCCTCTTGCATTATTGTTGTTGCTAAAAACTAATCATCAGTTGTAATAATAGCATTAGTAATCATCATCATCATCATCATAGTGGATAGCATTTTGGAATGTCTGCTGTATTCGACATTATCATTTTCCCAAGTGTGTCCATACAGTGCTAGCCCTTTATCATGAAAAATGCTCCCATGATCAGAGATGCACTGGAAAACTCAATACTTTAGTCCCCCTTGGAGAATTACAGTGCTGACTAGGAAAAAAAAATACCTTTTTTCTTGTTTTCTATTTTTAGAAGTCTTAAAGTTAAAAAAATTATATTCAGAACTGTCTAAACATATTTGATTATGAAATGGTTTATAGGTGGAATACTTATTCACATCAGACTAACAATTGGTAGTTCATGAATTGGGAATTGGTAGTTTGTGAAATAAGTTTTGGTATTTTAATTATTAAAAACAATCTCCAGAACCTAAAGTGCAATTTGTATGTGTATATATATATATATACACTATATATATATACACACACTATATATATACACACTATATATATACACATACTATATATATACACACTATATATATACACATACTATATATATACACACTATATATACACACACACTATATACACACAATATATATACACACTATATATATACACACTATATACATACACACACTATATATATGCACACTATATATATACACACACTATATATATACACACTATATACACACTATATATATACACACACTATATACACACTATATATATACACACTATATATATACACACACTATATATATACACACACTATATATATACACACTATAAATATACACACACTATATACACACATACTATATATATACACACTATATATACACACACACTATATATATACACACACTATATATATACACTATATATATACACACACTATATATATACACTATATATACACACACTATATATATACACACTATATATACACACACACTATATATATACACTATATATACACACACTATATATATACACACTATATATACACACACACTATATATATACACACTATATATATACACACACTATATATATACACACTATATATATATACACACACACTATATATACACACTATATATATACACACACTATATATATATACACACTATATACACACACTATATATACACACTATATATATACACACACACTATATATATACACACTATATATATACACACTATATATATACACACTATATATACACATACTATATATATACACACTATATATACACACACACTATATATATACACACACTATATATATACACACACACTATATATATACACACTATATATACACACACACTATATATATACACACTATATATACACACACACTATATATACACACACTATATATACACACTATATATACACACACTATATATACACACACTATATATATATACACACTATATACACACACACTATATATATATACACACACTATATATATACACACTATATATACACACACTATATACACACTATATATATACACACACTATATATATACACACACATTATATATATACACACTATATATATACACACACTATATATACACACTATATATATACACACACACTATATATATACACACACACACTATATATATACACACTATATATACACACACTATATACACACTATATATATACACACACTATATATATACACACTATATATATATACACACACTATATATAGACACACTATATATATATACACACACTATATATATATACACACACACTATATATATATATACACACACTATATACACACACACACACACACACAATCTACTGTAAAGTTATAGTATTATATTACAGATAAGAAAAAATGAGACTCAGGAGGCATGGTGTTTTGTCCAAAGTCAACAAGTACATTTTATCTCTGGAACTGAAACCTACATCTGTCTGGGTTTAGTCTATGCTACCTGGATGAATGTAGTTTGTTGTCCACGTTGGTTTTGTGCATGTATTTGGCCATTCGTTTTAAATCTTCCATCCTTATTCTCTGTTAGGCGTCCTTTAGAACATTTGCAAAATAAAGGATCCACAGCTAGACAGTGAAACTCTATCCAAGTCTTCACACCAGGCATTGTGGAACGTTGATTCCTTTGCTGATAGAGAAATTAATGCCAGCAAGACAAGCATAAGGCCACCATATGGGGAAGGAAGAGAGGCAGGGAGAAAGCACAACTTTTCTTTGCACCTCTGGGTGTCAGGCTCTGGGCTGCACATGGGATACTGGGAAACACAAGAGAAGAATGTGTCACAAGTGCTTCCACCAAGGTGTGGCTTAATGACTTTTTAGAATTTTGGCTTTCAATGAATACAAGTTCTTAATTTTCATTAGGTTTAAGTTATCTTGTTTTTTCTTTATAAGTAGTTCTTTGTAATTTGTTTAAGAAATCTTTGCCTAAAACCAGATTGTAAAGATATTCTATTGTTTTATTCTGAAGATCAGTTCCACTTTCTGGCTTATGCTTATAGTTTTCCTCAAATTGTTATTTTTTGCATTCTGTGAGATAGTGTAGGAAGTTCATTTTTCCCCATACATATTTTCTGACTCTCTATTTTGACCTATTGCTCTATGTATCTTTGCGTCAATTGTCATACTGACTGAATTACCACAGCTTCATACTAAGTCTTGAAACTTGTAAATCCTCTAACTTCTTTTTAAATATTGCCTTGGCCATTCTATAGTCACAGCATTTACGTAAGACTTTGGAATGTGTTTATCAATACCCACAACACTAACGTTAAAAAAAATGATCTGCTGCAATTTTAATTAGAATTACGCTGAGTCCATAAATGAATTGGGGAGAGTTAAATGTCTAAATCTGTGAACATAGAATATCTGTCCATTTGTTTAGGTATTCTTTAATTTTTCTCAGAAGTATTTTGAGTTGTTCTGTGTGGAATTCTTACATATCTTTCCTTAGATTTGTTCTTAGATATTTGACTATTTAAATATTATACACATTTCCATGGATTTATTCCTGTATATTTGATATGTTCTTATGTAATTGCAAACAGTATTTTCAAATTTATTTTTCTATTATTTCTTGCTAATATAAACGCAGTTGCCTTTTTTTTTGTTTTTTTTTTTGAGATGGAGTCTTCCTCTCTCGTCCAGGCTGGAGAGCAGTGGCACGATCTCAGCTCATTGCAACCACCACCTCTTGGGTTCAAGAGATTGTCCTGCCTCAGTTTCCCAAGTAGCTGGGATTAGAGGCATGTGCAACCATCCCAGGCTAATTTTTGCGTTTTTTAGAAGAGACATGATTTCACCATGTTAGCCAGGCTGGTCTTGAACTCCTGACCTCAGGTAATCAGCCTGCCATGGCCTCCCAAAGTGCTGGGATCATAGGCGTAAGTCACTGCTCAGACCGACATAATTATTTTGACACAGATCTTGTTTCTGACATTCTTTGTTAAATTGATTTATTAATTCTAACTGTAGATTAGGTGATTTCTACATTCGTAATTGTTGCATTTATAAAGAAAAATGGCTTTATTTATTCCTTTATAAATTCTCATAATTTTAATTTAATTTTTGTGCATGATTGCCCTGGCTAAGTTCTCCAGTACACAGCTGATTAAAGGTGAGGATAGTAGACATCATTTTTTCTATCCCTTTCTTTAGAGGGAAAGCATACATACTTAATCATTGAGTATAAGGTTAGCAGAAAGTTTTTAGCTGATGTATCAGATTTTAAAAGTTTCATTTAACTCATTTACTGATAACTTTTGATCATTGACAGGTATTGAATTTTGTCAAGTGCTTTTTATATATTTATAGGAAGGTCATAAAGTTTCCAATTATATTCTGTTCATGTGTAAATTAAAATGATTATAATTTTAATATTAAGCCAAACTTGCATTCCTGGAATAAATCCCACTTTGTCAAATTATGTTACCCTCTTTGTATATCACTGGATTCTATTTGACAAAATCTTTTGTAGGATTCTAATGTCAAAGTGTATGAGATGTTGACCTGTAATTTTCCTTTCTTGTAAGAATCTTGTTAGTTTTTCACAACAAGCTTATGCTCGTTGCATAAAATTAATTGGGAAATGTTCCTTTTTTTTCTATTTTCTGAAAGATTTTATATAAGATTAAAACAATTTCTACCATAAATGTTTTAAATTCACCTGTGAAGCAATGTGGTCCTCAAGCTCTCTTTGGAGGAAACTTTTTTATTTCAGATTTAACATATCTAACCAATTTAACCATATTTAACTAATTTGATTTCATTTTTCATCCATTTTGAGTAAATTGTGTTTACCAAGGAATTTGTCTATTTCACCTAAATTTTCAAAATGATTAGAATAGTTTATTTCACAATCATCTGTTATCATTTCAAAGGAACTGTTGTACTTTCCTCATTTGTTTTTGTCTTTCTTGGTCAGTGTTACTAGAGACAACAATTTTGTTTATCTTTTCAAAAACCAACTTTTGACTTTGTTAATCTTCTCCATTATTCATTTCCTTTTCTTCCTTTTTTGTTTTTTTCTTTTTGGAGATGGAGTCTGGCTCTGTCACCCAGGCTTTAGTGCAGTGATGCAATCTGGGCTCACTGCAACCTCTGCCTCCCAGGCCCAAGCAATTCTCCTGACTCAGCCTCCCAAGCAGCTGGAAGTACAGGCTCATGACACCACGCCCAGCTAATTTTCGTATTTTAGTGTATTTTAGTAGAGACGAGGTTTCACCATGTTGGCCAGGCTGGTCTTGAACTCCTGACCTCAGGTGATTCACCCGCCTCAGCCTCTCAAAGTGCTGGGATTACAGGTGTGAGCTACCACACCTGGCTGTTTATTACTTTTATCGCTATTAACTTATTTACCTATTCTATTTGCTATTGTTTCCTTATTTTTTCTTCCTTTGTAATTTCCTATTTTTCTAGAACTCTGCATTGCAATATTAATTATTAGTTTTCAGTATTGTTTTCTTTTCTAATTTATGCATTGGAAGCCAGAGATTTCCCACTTTGCCCTTCTTTAAGTGAATAACCTGATTTTTTTATTTGATAGGTTTTTAAATTTTGATTTTTATCATCATATGATTTAAAGTATTTTCTAGCATATTGCTACCAGTTTTGATTAGTGAATTACTTGGAATTGTGTTGCTTAATTTTCAGTTATTTGAAGTTTCTCATTATCTTTCTTCTTTTAAATTAAAATTTAATTCACCTGTGATCAGAAAACATACATTGTATTATTTCATCTTTCAAAACTTAGGAGAATTTGTTATATATCTATAATTATGTTCAGTAATTAGGTCCTGAAAGTTTGAAAGGAATACAGTTACTAGATATTTTCTTTGTTCATTTATTGTGTGGCTATAAAGTAATACAGGAGACTGGGTGATTTATAAAGAAAAGAGGTTTATTTGGCTCACAGTTCTGCAGTCTGTACAGGAGGCATGGCACTAACATCTGCTTCTTGTGAGGGCCTCCTGCTGCACCCACTCATAACAGAAGGCCAACGAGAGCTGAGCTGGCCTTTGCAGAAATCACAAGGTGAGAGAGAGGAAGCCCAAGAGAGGGAAGGGTGATGCCAGACTCTTTTTAACAGCCAGAGCTCATGGGAACTAATACAGTGAGAGATCAGTCACTACCAGGACAGCACCAACTCATTCATGAGAGATTCATCCCCATGACCAACACACCTCCCAGTAGGCCCCACCTTCAATATTAGGAATCAAATTTCACTGTGAGGATTGGAAGGATCAAATATCCAAACTGTAGCAGGTGTCATATTTGATAAATATCCTTTAGGTCAGTTAAGTTAATTGTGTTACTAAAATCTGTGAATTTGCTGATCTTTTCGTTCTACTGATGCTTGTTCTATGTGTTCCTGAGACGGTGTGCTACAGTGTAGCTATGATAGCAGATTTGTCCTCTCTCCTTTTAATTCTGTCATTTAAAAAAAAACATATTTGAAGTTATGCAATCAGAATCATACAAATTCATTATTATGATTATAGTTGAATTAGCCCTTTTACAATTGTGAAATATTTCTCTAGTCTTTTATAATACATTGTTTTTTAAAATCTGTATTGTCTAATATTAACATACCTATTCCAATACTTTGTGAGGTGGGGACTGCATGCTTAATTCTGTGGATTCTTTTACTGTTAACATATATTTCTTTTTGTATAAAACTGTGTTTCTTGCAAAGGGCATATAGCCAGGCTTTGTTTTCCATGTTGCAGCAGACAGATTTCATTTTTATTTAGAGTATTTAGTCTATTTGTATTTCATGTCACGGATATAGTTAGTTTGAAACCTACCACGTGGCAATTTATTTTCTATGTGTCTCATATGTTCTTTTGTCCTTTATTCCTTATTTTTAAATTTTTAATAACTTTATTAACATAGAATTTACGTAGAACAAATAACAACCATTTACAATGTACAGTTTTCTAAGTTTTGACAGTTTTTACATTCACATGCACCACAACCAAGACACAGAACATTTCAACCATTTGGAAAAGATGCCTCAAAACCCCTTTGCTAACTATCCTCCCGTCTACTCCTCACTTTCCATCCTTCTCAGGCAACCACTGTTGTATAATTTTTGACTCAATAGCTTTAGTTTCCATTTTCTAGACTTACATGTAAATGAAACCACACAGTCTACATTCTTTTGTGTCTTTCATTAGTCATTCAGCATAGTAATTTTGAGATTCTTTCATGCTATTTTTTCCATTAGCAGTCCATTCTGTTTTATTGCTGAAAAGTATTATACTGTGTGGCTATGCCATACTCTGTTTATCCATTCACCTGGCTTGTTTCCAGTTTTTGCCTATTATAAATACAGCTGCTATGAACATTCATGTACAAATCTTTGTGCAGATATACATTTTCATTTACCTTGGGTAAATGCCTAACACTCTGGCCAGGTCTAAAGCATTTTTTTCAACATTGTTTGATCTTCAGAAATTCTATTCAGCTCTCAGCCTTTCAGCAGCTGCTATTTCCAGGTAACTCAGTCACTGCCCATATTTAGCAGTGTGTCCCTGATTCAAGGACCTGGGGGGAGCTTCCCTGCAGTCTTCCAGGGCTGCCTTATCATTTCCTGTATCTGGATTCAACCCCCTCTGTCCAGCAAGGTTGCCCCTTCCAACTTGACCTTCACCTTCCTGTGCCAGGATCTGGAAATCACTCCCATGGAGAAAGCTTGGATAAATGAGGGCTCTGTGTTGTTTGTGCCAAATATTTGTAAACATTTGTTTTATATATTTTACCCAGATTTTAGAGTTTTGGCCTGATTTGATAGCCTCATTTTCTTTTCTATTTAATAATTATCACCTTGCCTACCCCAACAATTTTTCCAGTAGCAATAAAATAAGTAATGTTTTCAACCATCTATGCAACACTTGGGGCATAAAAGGTACTAAGTAGATGGTCCCCTTAATGTTCTCTTACCCCACTTCTAACAGAATATTTAACCTTTAATAAAGATCACCAATCCTGTTCAAATAGTTTTTTAAAAATTAAAAAGAATAAGATATTTGGTGCAAGTTTTGAGAAATGAGTAGGATTTCTACAAACGAAAGAGTGTGCACACATAAGTGTTTATTAACACCCTAAATGCAACTGGTGCCTGCTTTGAGCACTCCTCAGAGGATGTTGCTTCAAATTTCATTGTATAAATAGCAATTGGGACTAATGGGGTGAAACAACCACAATCTGAGCTTCCATTAGACAATGACGGAGGCTATTCGGAAGAACAAAAATTACAAAACAGATGGTAATTTACAAAATGGACAGTAATTTCTCAAATTATTTGAAAGTGTTTCCAAAATATCTAAAATAATTAATGCAGTTCCAGAAGTTTTCCAACAGATTTTCTTCTCAGTCCACCGGAAAGTACCCTTGTGGAGGCCATAGACAAGTGAAAGCTATATTTCGCTCACCTCATTTAATCATGAATTCAGCACTTACTGAGGAGCTGTTGCATACCAGGCACCATGCTAGGCACCAGAGACATGAAAATAATGAAATGTGGAAAATGAGAAGGACTTTAATCACAGGGTTTTTAAAACACATTCCATATAATGCTCTTGGGGTTCTTTGGTAGTTCTTTGTGGGGTGAGAGGTAGGAGAGCCAGTGAGCACCAGGAAATCCATGCCCATCTCAACCAGAATGGCTCTACTTTTGCTTTTGTGAACTTTGTTTTTGAAGAAATCGTTCTGCCTCTGCTGTGTAAGGCTTGATGATGTTTGTCAAGTGAACATACTCATGCAATGGACACCTGCATTGAGACATAGGAAATCACCTGTGCTTTTAGAATCCCATTTCATGTCTCCTCCTGGTCAATACACCCCCAGAGGCAAGCAGCCTTTTGACTTCTACCACCGTAGACAAGTTTTCATGATGTTGAACTTCCTACCAATGGATGAGTCCAGTATATATTCATGTATGTTGGCTGCTTTCAGGGGTTCATTCTTGTTTTTGTGTGTAATTGTTCCAGTTCTGATAGCCATAAAACAAGTCATCCCAAATGTAGTAGCATAATACCACCATTCATTATACTTACGGATTGAGGACCTTAGACACGTCATAGTGTGGAGGGGGCTTGTCTACAAACCACAATCTGAGGCCTCAGCTAGAAGGTTCAAAGTCTTCTACATTCACACGTCTGCTGGCTGATCACTGAGACCTTAGCTGTAGCATGTGGGATTTCTATGTGAGTTGGACATCCTTCTGATATGGTGCCTCGGTTGCAAAATAGAGTTTATTGAGAGAGTGAGAGAGAAAAGCACAAGCCATATCTCCTTTTCAACTTAGCCTCCTGATTGAAAGTCACACTGTCATTTCTACTACATTAAACTGGTCAAAGCAACTACAGGGCTTTGCCCAGTTTGATGAGAAGTGGGGAAAAAAACCACCTCTCAATGGAGAAGTGCCAACCTCTCATTGTAAGAAAAATGTGTGGGATGGAATATATTTTAGTGTGTCCAATAATGGAAAATGTCACAGTAGTATTAGGTCATACTTCTTTCTATGCTACTTGTGATGGTTAATACTGAGTATCAACGTGGTTGAAGGATGTAGGATGTTGTTTCTGGATGTAGCTGAGTGTTTCTGGGTGTTGCCAGAGGCGATTAACATTTGAATCAGTGGACTGGGAGAGGAGGACCCACCCTCAGGAGAGCCCACCCATAACGTGAGTAGGCGCCATCCAATTGGCTGCCAGAGCATCTAGAAAAAGCAGGTAGGAGAAGGTGGAAAAAGCAGATTTGCTGAGTCTTCCAGCCTTTGTCTTTCTCCTGTGCTGGATGCTTCCTGCCCTCACACAGACATTGCCCCTCCTTAGTGTGATGCCCCCATAGAACTTCGTGCCTTCAACTGCTTCACACATTTTCGCTTTGTTTTCTAACAATTTGTCTCTGCCTGTCCCTTTCATCAAACTGTGAGCTCCCTGAGACAGAGTTGTTCAAATTATTGCTGTACCCGAAACAGTAGGTCTAGGATCTCAGACCTGAAAAGGAAGATGAAGTCAGACGAACAAGTCTTCAGAATATCTACAGAATTGTAAGCAAGAATGTGGCCATTTCCTAGAGATCCTAAAGACATGTTTTATAATATGAGCGTGTATAAGCTTCCCAACCAGGGGCTTAATGCCTACAGGTATATTGGGAGATTCAATTATCCATTACTACTTAACAAACCACCCCAATTTAGTGGCATAAGAAACTCAATAATTTATTATTATCATCATTATTATTATCAATTAACATTTATCAGGGTTCTAGGGCAATGTCTGTGTGAGCCTCAGTGGCCAAGAAAAAACTTCCTGAAGAAGGAGTGGACTCAGAAAACACTTTAAGAATTAAGTTTAATACAAGAGGAAGAATTCCCAAAAGGATAGCACATAGCTTGCAAAGGCAGAAAAGAAATAGTTCATGAAAGAACAAATATCCCAGTGTTACCTCCATGGCCTTGAGGTTGGGCCTGGTAGAGGATGTTGGCAGGATATTGCTTTCTAGGGGGCAGGGCATGCCATCTCCAGGATTGGGAGGATAGAGGGTATGGAGTGTAGCAGAAAGACAGTTTATTCTGCATCTGACTTAGCTACTGAAAATACAGCTCCCCAAGGCATATCCCCAAATCTTTTTATTCTGTAATTCTGAGTTAGAATCTAGCAATTCTGATTAAAAAGAAAAAAAAAAACACTCACTCAATGATTCTGATAATCATCTATATTAGGGGAAACTGTGAGCTGACAGGATCCACTAGGGGACTCCCAGCAGGAGAAATTTACAGTTGGATTGGGCATCTGAATTGATCATTCAGCCAGTAGGTTTGGGCATGGAGTAGGAGACATGGAGACTGGTGAGAGACTGTGCCATGAACTGTCAGGGTGAGGACTGACAAGGGGCACACGAGGGCAGCCATGGTGAGGGTGACAGGAGAGGGACTCAACTACAGTCAGGACTGGTGACTGGCATTTAGTAGAGAGGGGAGAGAAGAGTCCAGGATGATGAGTGGCATTTGACCCAGGTGAGA
This sequence comes from Callithrix jacchus, assembly GCF_049354715.1. NCBI lineage: Eukaryota > Metazoa > Chordata > Mammalia > Primates > Cebidae > Callithrix > Callithrix jacchus. The sequence continues at coordinate 58,553,766 of NC_133517.1, read as the reverse complement.
TGGTTCATATTGGGGCTGCCAACTAAGACAGAGAGAGACAATATTGGTCAGCAGACAGCCCCAACCCCAGGGGAAACAGGGATTGTTTTTACTACATGAAAAGTAGTCATTCCTATTTGTATTAATCTGTTTTCATACTGCTGTAAAGAACTGCCCAAGACTAGTGAGAGAGGGTATTCTCTTTCCAGGTCCACAAGGGGGTGTAGTTTTAAGGGCAAGAACTTCCCAGTGCCATGCCCCCCTCCCATATCCCTCCATCCAGGAGATTAACAGTCTTTGTTTTAATTTTCATGCATGCAAGAAAGGGCCAAAAGTCAATCACTCCAGTAGAAGTTTAAAGGAACTCTTTTCATTGGCCCCCCCCCAGGGGGGCTGGGAGAGGGAGGAAATTCCTCCCAGGTTAAAAGTCCCCTTCTTCCACACCCTCTTGGGACTCCTTATTTGGACCCCCTCCCACGAACACTCCCTTTGTGGAAGCTGCCTTTCTCTCTCCTGGATTTCTCCTCTGGGGTTCCCTACCACATACTCTCTCTTGTGGAAGCTTTCTCTCTTCCTCTCCCTTTTCTCTTTCTCTACCTAAATAAATCACTTTCTGCAAAAACTTTTTGAGTCTGGTATTTACTTTATGAGTGCACTGTGCCGTGGTCTCTTCTCCCATTCTTGACAGAGTAATAGACCAAGAACCTGCAGAAACATCCTCTCAAGGGAGCTGAGGGCTTCCCTGAACCCCAACACTAGGTAATTTATAAAGGTAAGAGTTGTAATTGACTCACAGTCTACATGGCAGGGGAGGCCTCAGGAAAGTTACAGTCATGGCAGAAGGCAAAGGGAAAGTGTATTAGTTCATTTTCATGCTGCTGATAAAGACACACTTGAGACTGGTAATTTACAAAAGAAAGAGGTTTATTGAACGTGCAGTTTCATATGGCTAGGAAGACCTCACAATCATGGTGGAAGGGGAAAGGCATGTCTCACATGGCAGCAGACATGTGAAGAGGACTTGTGCTGGAAAACTCCCCTTTTTAAAATCATCCAATCTCATAAGACTTATTCACTATCATGAGACCAGCATGAGAAAGACCTGTCCCCATGATTCAATTACCTTCCACCAGGTCACAACATGTGGGAATTGAAGATGAGATTTGGGTGGGGACACAGCCAAACCATATCATTCTGCCCCTGGCCCCTCCAAAATCTCATGTCCTCACATTTCAAAACAAATCATGCCTTCCCAGCAGTCCTCAAATTTTAACTCATTTCATCATTAACCCCAGAATCCACAGTCAAAAGTCTCATCTAAGACAAGTCCCTTCTGCCTATGAGCCTGTAAAATAAAAAGTAAGTTAGTTACTTCCTAGATACAATGGGGTATAGGCGCTGGGTAAATACACTTTTTCCAAATGGTAGAAACTGGCCAAAACAAAGAGGCTACAAGCCCCATGCAAGTCTGAAATCCAGAAGAACAGTCAAATCTTATCACTCCAAAATGATCTCCTTTGACTCCATGTCTCACATCCAGGTCATGCTGATGCAAGAGATGGGTTCCCGTGGTCTTGGGCAGCTCTGCCTCTGTGGCTTTGAAGGGTACAGGCTCCCTCCCAGCTGCCTTCACAGGCCAGTGTTGAGTGTCTGTGTTTTTTCCAGGTGCATGTCGCAAGTTGTTGGTAGATCTACCATTCTGAGGTCTGAAGGATGGTGGCCCTCTTCTCACAGCTCCACTAGGCAGTGTCTCCATAGGGACACTGTTTGGGGGCTATGACCCCTCTGCTAGGGCACCTCCACACTGCCCTAGCAGAGGTTCTCCATGAGGACCCCACTCCTGCAGCAAACTTATGCCTGGACATCCAGGTGTTGCCATACATCCTCTGAAATCTAGGTGGAGGTTCCCAAACCTTAATTATTGACTTCTATGCACTTGCAAGCTCAACACCACATGGAAGATGCCAAGGCTTGGGGCTTGCACCCTGTGAAGCCATGGCCCAAACTCTATGTTGGCCCCTTTTAGCCATGGCTGGAGCAGCTGGGACCCAGGGCACCAAGTCTTTAGGCTGCACAGAGCAGGGGGACCCTGGGCCTGTCCCACAAAACTATTTTTTTCTCATAGGCCTCCAGGCCTGTGATGGAAGGGATTGCAGTGAAGTTCTCTGACATGCCCTGGAGACATTTTCCCCATTTTCTTGGTGATTAACATTTGGCTCCTCATTACTTATGCAAATTACTGCAGCCAGCTTGAAGGTCTTCTCAGAAAATGGGATTTTCTTTTCTACTGCATTGTCGGGCTGCAAATTTTTCGAACTTTTATGATCTGAGTCCCTTTTAAAACGGAATGCTTTAAAAGGGCATTTTAAAACATTCCGGCACCCAAGTCACCTCTTGAATACTCTGCTGCTTAGAATGTGTTCCACCCTAAATCATCTTTCTCAAGTTTAAAGTTCCACAAATCTCTAGGACAGGGGCAAAATGCAACCAGTCTCTTTGCTAAAACAAAACAAGAGTCACCTTTACTCCAGTTCCCAGCAAGTTCCACATCTCCATCTGAAACCATATCAGCCTGGATTTCATTGTCCATATTATCAGCAGTTTGGTCAAAGCCATTCAACAAGTCTCTAGGAAGTTCCAAACTTTCCCACATTTTTCTGTCTTCTTCTGATTCCTTCAAACTGTTACAACCTCTGCCTGTTATCCAGTTACAAAGTTGCACCCACATTTTGGGGCATCTTTTCAGCAACACCCCACTTCTGGTACCAATTTACTGTATTAGTCCATTTTCACTCTGCTGATAAAGACACACCTGAGACTGGGCAATTTACAAGAGAAAGAGGTTTATTGGACATGCAGTTCCACATGGCTGGGGAGGCTGCACAATTATGATAGAAGGTGAAAGGCACATCTCACATGGCAGCAGACAAACAAAGAGAGCTTGTTTAGAGAATTCCTTTTTTAAAAGCATCAGCGGGGTTACTCCCACAACATGTGGGAATTGGAGATCAGATTTGGGTGGGGACACAGCCACACCATATCAGAAAGCAAGGTACCTTCTTCACACAGTAGTAGGAAGAAGAATTGCTGAGGGAAGGGGGAATAACCCCTTGTAAAACCATCAGATCTCATGAAAACACACACATTATCTCAAGAACAGCATTGGGAAACCACCCCCTGTGTTTCAATATATCCTCCACCTAGTCTCTCCCTTGACACATGGAGATTATGGGGATTATGGAGATTATAATTCAAGATTAGATGTGGGTGGGGACAGAAAGCCTAACCGTTCACTATTATTATAAATATAGCAATTAAATTCATGATGAGCCAGGAAAATATTTTTCACTTTCTGAAACTAACACATAATTTATAGCTGTAATAAAAAATAGAATCCCTGAAAAAAAAAATACTAAATGGAGTAGAAATAGGAGCTGAGGCTAAACATAGCCTACTGACAGATAAAGAAGTCTAACTTGCTAAGTCTATTAAAAAATCCACACTCAGCAATTTTAAAATGCTAATTCAAATAATTAAAGGCACAACTCTATTTACCATGACAAAAATTACAAAGAAGTAAACTTTAGAATGTTGGAGGGGATGTGAAATAGGGGACCACTGATGAACTGCTCATGGCTCAACCAGGCTAGCCCAGTACAGCTGCTAGAGGGAAGACAGGTATAATTTTTGAAAATAAGAAGGTGCATAGCTGATGACCCAGGAGAGAGAAACTGCTATACAAAGAGCAGATATAAGGAAGTTCAATTCAGCTTTGTGGTAGCAGGTGTGAGAAGAAACCCACGTGCCCGTCAGTGGTGCAATAGATGAGTAAAATGTGTGAAAACACACACACACAAACACACACATTCTAGGTTATGAAGCAGGCACAAGTGGCAAATTAGGAGAACATGGGCCATGCATGGTGGCTCACACCTGTAATCCCAGCACTTTGGGAGGCTGAGGCGGGTGATTCACTTGAGGCCAACATGTTGAAACCCTATCTCTACTAAAAATACAAAAATTAGCCAGGCGTCATGGTGGGTTATAATTCCAGCTACTCAGGAGGCTAACGCAGGAGAATCTCTGGAACATGTGAGACAGAGGTTGCAGTGAGCCAAGATCGTACCATTAGCCAAGATAGTACCATTGCACTCCAGCCTGGGTGACAAGAGAGTCTCTGTGTCAAAAACAAAAAAACAAAAAACAAAAAACCTAGGAGAACATGCAGCAACATGAGGATATCTTAAAGGTGCTGAGTGGAATACCAGCACAATATCATGAATATAAATTTAAAATACACCGGAAACAACACCACACATTTTACAAGGCTGCCCACACACAGGGAATCTTCTCAAACACACTGCAGCAGTGACCTGTTGGGGAAGTGAAGAATATACTCAAAGAAGACGGAGAACAGGAATCCAAACAGAATGAGAGAGAATGAGCTGGGGGTTCCTGAGTATTGATACAACATGAACTGAGGAAAACAATTAACTCAGCTTTCTTCCTCTGAGCTCTCTACACCTTCAAATGAAGATCACAAATGAGAAAAGATGCTGATGCATTTGAGTTTGACATGATTGTGGGATATCCAGCTGTTGAAATTCAGGAGGCACATGGGAAAGTGCCCTGGAGATTGTGAAGGGGGATAATCTGGAAACAGAGCCCATCACAGTAGGAAGAAAAAACCACCAGGAAGAATGAGACAGTGCAAGGAAGGGTCAGAGGGTGAGTTTGGTGAGTCCAGGGTCTGGGAGCACTCGTCATCATGGGTTGGAAGCAGAGGGGAGGCTGTAGGGATGAGGAAAATGGAAAAGCATGGCTCAGGGGTGCCAAGGGAAAGAGAGTTTTCCAGGAAGGCTGAGTGAACAGCATTTGAAAGTCAGTTCGGAGGCCCTGTAAGATCAGACTGAAACCAACTTTTGGGATTGGTCATGATTTTATTGCTCATATCAAGTAGTACCTTCATTTGGGTGAATGGCTTTGGGGCTGTGACCCAGGAGGAGCTAGGAATACCTCTCCCCCTCCTGCCACATTTGGAGGTGTATGACTCATCTTTCCATCATTTCTCATCTCTAGACTTCAGTCCTGCAGGGATGAAACTGAGACAATTGTCATTTCATGCACTGTCCTTTCATGGCAATAACTTATATTGCTTTGAGCAGGGTAACTTCTGCTAACAGGAGAGATCTGAGTAAGCAGACCAACTTCCAGGAGGACATTCAGAGCCAAGGGTGTTACACTTCTCCTTGAAATGAGCAGTAAAGAGCTCAACCACATAGAGCTCTCTTGAGGAAATGGTAGGATAATCTGGGAAACTCATGGCCCAGTAAACATGACACACAAAATTAGCCACCACAGGTCCACCCCTTGACAGCCTGGCCCCTATATGCATCTCCTTAAACCATGCTTAATCTAAAAGTAAACACAGTAGCAAAGTCATACTTCCAGCTAACATGATGCAACTGTCCTGTGTGCAACCAACAATGTATTCACGCTTCCCCAGAAGAGGCCGAAACGTTCTTGAGTGGCGTTTACTCTTCTTGCTATCTTGTAACTTAAATACTATGATATGAAGTCAATACATCTTACGTTACATAATCAGGAGGTGAGAGAGGGAACAAAACAAAGATTTGTGTGTGTATGTGCATATAGACATATAAATGTATGTGAATACACGTACGTATATACACATATATGTGTATATGTATATACACATACACACGCAGAGGTGAAATAATCATGGAAACTTAGTCCTCAGTTCCATAACAGGTCATGTGGTCATAGCAAGTATTTATAATCACCTTCTTCCACTCCCCATTCTATATTCCCTTTGCCTTTAGCAAGCACCTCAGCTGGCCATAGCTCTTTACCTGATGGGGCGACCCAAATTTTTGTTCCTAAAAGATCTAGGTTTTCAGTAGTTCTTCCTGGATTGAATTGTAGTTTGCTATTGGCCTTAAACATAGAGATTAATCGTAAGAGATACCCAAGAAATCTTTTATTACAGACATGCCTTTCATAACCTCCTTTGTGGACTCATGGTCCACTATCTGCTAAGTAGCCAGGATGAATCACCTGAGCCAGCTCAGCAACTCCTCCTCTTGCCTGTTTATTCAGAGGTATAAAGGAGGCCAAAGCAGCCACGTGGCATCTTAACTTCCGGTTTGGTGGAATCATTGTTGTTTCCTGGTGGAAGCATTCCTCCCTCTAGACCTCCAGGCCAGCAGAGCAGAAGGTCACAGAAACAGGAAGCAAGACTCATGCTAGTGTGTCACTAGGTGTAACAGGGAGTGGTGCCACTCTCATTTCTGCCCCTTGATTTCTACACTCAGGAATTCTGGCTATGGGAGATGTGGTTCCATCTGTCGGAGGCTGATTCAGAGCACAGACAGCTTCCTAGAGAACTTTGCCCCAGCCTAGCAAGGTATCACCACCCACATGACATTGTCACTGTCATCAAAAGGCCATTTCTCTATTTGAAGTGGCAAAGTCTGCTATTGTTCACTACAGACTTACCTATTTATATAAAGGGATTTATTACAAAAAAATAACTCACATAATTAGGGAGGTTGTGAGGTCGCAAGGTCTGCAGGGTGTGCCAGCAGCTGGAGACGCAGGACAGTGGATGTCATGGTTCCAGTCTGAGTCTGAAGACCTGAGCACCAGGGCGGCCAGTGGTGTAGCTCCAGTAGGAAGGCCAGCAAGCTTAAGACACAGAGAGAGCTGATGTTTCAATTCGGACACAAAGGCAGCAAAAAGCTGATGTCCCAGTTCAAAGGCCAGCAGGCAGGAAGAATTCTCTCTAACTGGGAAGAGTTTTCTTTCTGAACTGATTGGATGAGGCCCACCACATTAGGGAGGGCAATCTGCCTTACTCATTCTGCTGACTTAAATGTTAATCTCATGCAAAACACCCTCACTGAAACACCCAGGATAATGTTTCTCCAAATATCTGGGCACCCTGTGGCCCAGTAAAGTCGACAAAAAATGTACCGTCATACCTCGTATGGCACCTGGCACACAGTGCACTTACTTAATGGCATGTGTTAAATTGACAAATTAGTGGCATGTGTGTCTCTGAAGCTTCCAAGTCACTTCTGACAGAGTCAGGCAAACAAATAGAAACGGAAGTGCACCACCTCCTCTCAAACCTGGATGCCTCTCCCATTCCCTGTGCAGCAAAGTTAACAATTTTTGACATGGTATAAAAGACCTTCCATCAACCAGCCCACCATCTAGGCTTTCAGAGGATCCTGTGCTAAGATACCACCTGGTTTACAATGATCCTACACATTTCTTCCATTTCCTGGTGGATTACAAGGCCCTCTACAATAGGAACAGGGTGTTAGGTTCTTAATCTAAGTGTCCCATGGAGCGGCAGTACAGCACAGACACTCGCTGTTGCCTAGTGATTTAGTGAAGGCTTGCTTCCTTGTCTCGTGTTTGGCAAATGCCCGCGTTCCGATAGCAGGTGTCTGGAACTCACAGTGTGTACGTGCACAAGGGTGGGCTGGGAGCCTCCAGCAAAAAGGAGGGGTTTTTCTCAGGAGGACTCAGAACCACTTATGCTTCACCCTAATCCAGGCATTTCATCCATTCCTGATATCCAGACTATTGCTCTATACTAGTTCTCCCACGGTAGGTTTGCCCATATGAGCTTGGTCTCTTGGCTTAACAATACACTAACCATGCTTATCCAGCACTTACTTGATTCCAGCACTGTTCTAAGATCTCTACCTCTATCAGCACATTTACTCCTCACCACAAGCCTCTGGGGTAGAGACTGCCATTACACCACATTTAAGATGAGGAAGCAAAGGAGGAAGGAAGATAAGTCACTCAGCTAAGTGCACATGGCTGGTTGTGTGGCGGAGCCAGGATGCAGACTCAGGCAGCTGATTCTTCCTCAATGGGTTCTGTTCATGATTCTTCTTTTACTCCATCTCCCCCAACCCCTGGGCACACAGGACCCGCTCTGACATACTGTAGAGTATGGGACCATGGCGTCACCAGCTGTATTTTTTTACTATTGCTGCCTCAAAAAGTAATCACGAACTTAGTGTTTTAAAACAATATGAATTCATTCCTACAGATCCAGAGGTCAGAGGTCCAAAATCAGCTTTCTTAGCCCCAAGTCACTGTGTCGTGGGGCCACACTCCCTCCCTAGAAAATAATCCATTTCCTTGCATTGTCCAGCTAGCAGCGTCCCTCTCATTTCTCAGCTCCTGGCCCCTTTTGCCATCCTCAAAGCCGGAGAGCAGCGTGTCACTTCAGTGCCACCTTGCCAGCTCCTGTGTGAAATCCTGCTCTGCTTCCATCCTGAAAAGACACTTGTGACTGCATTTAGGGCCCACCCAGATGATTCAGGGTACTCTCTCACCTCAAGATTCCTAACTAAAATGCATACACAAAGTCTCTCTCTTTTTTTCGTTTTTTACATGGTAACACTCACAGGTATAGGGATTAGAATATGGGTATCTTCAGGAGTCATTATTCAGCCCATCACATCAGCCTTCTAGGAATCCGTTGCACTGAGTGACTTCTCTGAGGAAGCCAAATGCCACCCATGGAATGATCTCACCTAAGCCCTGGGAGCCTGCAGGTGAAGAGCACCCTCCCATCCACCACACCTAGGATACCAAGCTGCACTCAGCTTGGCCCAGCAGGCTGGCCATTTACTTTTTAGGGGCACAGCTAAGCGATTCTGGATCAGAACTTCTGAGCAGCCCGAAGTGAGCCTCTTCTGACTGGGGCATCAGCCCTCAGCCCACCCCTCCCCATAGTGCCCTCCTGCTGGGACCTTCAGCCACAGCTTTACACTTGCAATGTCCTTAGATCTCCAGACGTCTCCAGGCCAGGCACCTCTGGGGACAAAACTGTATAGCCCTTCCTGTTTGTGACATGAGCAGCAGCCTCCAAATTTCAAGTCCTTGGGAGGAAGACAAATGCAGTCACCCACAGGCTATGACACCAGGAGACTGGACGGATCAAAGAGAGAACCACTTATTTTTGAGAAATCGACTGTTTGTTGGGATATAATTTATACACGACACAATTCACCATTTGAGGGGTACAACTCAATGGTTGTGTAATGTATTCATTGAGTTGTGCAACCATCGCCTCAATCTAATTGTGGAATATTTATATCATCTCAAAAGAAGACCTTTACCTCTTGGCAGTCACTCCCCATCCCACTCCAGCCCCCTATTCCTGGCAACCACTGCTCCACTTTCTTTCCGTATCAATTTGCCTATCCCAGATATTTTGTGTCAATAAAATCTTATGTGTTTCTTTTGTGTGTGTGTGACTGGTTTCTTTCATTTAGTGTAATTTTTTAAAGCTCCTTTCTTTCCTCTGTAAATTTATTCTCAAATATTTCTCAAGTGCTTACTATATCTAGAGTGGACTGTTTCAAACAGAGAGAAGTAAAATGCTTGCTCTTTGACCACTAAGGAAGTTGGATCACATATATTTCAAAATTGATGGAGTCTTGATCAATTAATTGACATCCAATCTATCTCTCTCAATTTACAGATGCTAAAATGAAGGAGAAGAGAGCCAAAGTAATTTTCCCCAAAGTCCCGCAGAGACAGGACTGGAGGCCAGACCTCCTGACCTTTGTTTAGCATTTTTCTCAGCATGCCAGCTGACTCTGTTCACGTCGCACAGCTCAGGACAGAGGCAGGACTAGAACTCAGGTCTCTTCATTGCAAATCTTTTGTAATTTTTCTAATATTTAACTCTCAGAAAGAAATGTCATATATAAATGATCTGGGGTGGAAAGTGAGAACGATGTGGAATGTTGGAACATAACTCAACATGGAGCCAAAATGAGCATATTTCACACCTGGTCATTCCTCCATTTTACTGTGTAAGGAAGTTATTTTCCTTCTCTGGCCTTAATAAAATATGAGAATCTCTTTAAGCTCCCTTTCACCTTTAATATTTTGTAATTTAGGTGGCACAAAGAGCCTGTTTCTCCAAGATCACAGAGCATTCTGCCCTTACCTTTCTGACTTTAATTCCTAGAAACGAAACCAAGCTATACCATCACCCATTCTTGCTCACATTGAAGTCAGTGGGGCAACCCATCAAAGCTTAAAGAGTGCGCACTGGGTCTTTAACTGCTCACCTTGCAGACAACACAAAGAATTGGGCCTGGTTCTGCCTCCCAAATTCCCCTTCAGTGTACAGGCAAGCAGAAGCAGCATATCACAGAACCTTCTCCTCCAGCTCCCGCCTTCTGATGAGATCATGCAAAACTCCTTCCACCTGTAGTTGTTGCCGCCTGTGGGTCTTCCAGGCAGGTCACTGCTCCATGGTGTGGGGCTCAGAATTCTTGAGCTGGGTAACAAGATAGTGAGGTGGAGTTTGACTTCATGAGGCAAATAGTAAGGGAGATGTATCTGATATTTGTTATCTGCTGAGTTAACTCAGCTAACTGCTTTTGGGTCATTTTATTTAATGCACACAACTCTCTATTCCCTAATTAAAGATCAGGAGACAGGGCTGGGGTTTAGGCATAATGCCTCAGGCTACACGTAGCGAAACCAGTGTTCCACACAAGTTGAACCCAAAGCCTAAGCTCTAATCTGCCACACCGAGGGACACCTTCCACTGTGATTCAGGAAGGTTGCTCGTCCAATGCACAGCTGGTCAGTCATTTAGTTTCCCAAGGTTGCATCTACCTTCCCAACCAGTAAAGCTAGGCTTAAACACAGGATTTGGGATGCACAGCTCAGTGACGTGCCACTGCTGCCACCTGCATCTCAGCACAACCCCCACCCTCTAGGCAGGGGATAAGAGCTGTCCTGAGAAACTCAGCGGACTTCGTCATTTCAATGTAGAGACGCGCAATTATACACACATCTATTTCAAGGGTTTGGCAATGCATTTTATAGAAAACACTCCTTGCCCCTGAAATCAATTAGATACATTTCTTGAGCTGTAGAGGAGTGTGTCTGCTGCAGTATCTCCCTAAATCCAGTGTGACATGATAATAACTCTATGGCTTGCCAATTCCCAAGGCATCAAAGAGCAGGGGCCCTGATCCTGTCCACTGAGGAGATGTGCCTCTCTCCCCCTCTCTGAAGGCATACAACATTTGGACAAGCCTCTGGACTTGATTTATTGGTTCTGGGGGTTCTATATCATAGAACAGATGAATGGAAAGAATTGACTGCAGAGACTTGGCCTGGCAAGGACAGGCCTTTCAGTTAATGATGAAAAACCATTTATTTATCCATTAATTTATCCACAGTTTTCCAGTCCCCCTCCTCTGCGTTGGGAACTGAAGACAATGGTGAGCAAAAGCAGATAGGGTGTGTGTACTTGTGGGTGGGAACACATGGCCACTGGCAGAATTGCATGATCCACCCGGAGCTAGTGACAGGCCAGGGGTGGTCCTGAAGCAGGGTGCATGGTGGGGGTAGATTAGAGCAGCCAGGGTCTAGGAGGAGGTAACAGAGATCTAGAAGACTGGAGAATAAAATTCTGGCAAGGTCAAGCAGAACCTTGCAGCAGGCGTAGGGTAGGGGCTGGGATTGGAGGCATGTTATGAAATGAGGTTCCCCAGAGAGGGCTGTGGGACAAACACAACTTGGAGGATAGAAGATATGTAGACTTCATGGGTCCAGAATGCTCAGGACTCCAGTTAGCCCCAGGACCCCACCCAGACCAGAAGGTCTGGGGCAGCAAGAACTCAGGGACGCTGGGCTCCCACAGGGATGTGGTGCATACACCCAACTCTGTGTCTTAGAGAGCTTTTAGGATACATCTTTTTATAAGTAACAGAAATCCCAAGTCAAACTGGCTTAGGCAATAAAGGAGGCGGGGTTGGGACTGGTTTAATAGACCTGTCTCTGTGTCTCTGCAAGTCCTTTACTCTGCCCCCACCCCCCATGTCTGCTGCCTTTTCTTTTTCACAGTGGGGAAACCACAGCAGAGGTTCAAGTCCCAAGCCTGGTATCTGCAGCCACACACAGAGAGGAAGAGGGGTCTGCTTCTCAGGATTCTCTGCAAAATCCAAGTTCATAAACCACCCACTGTGGCAAGGGGGATATCAGGCACCCCATATTCCTGGTGCCTAGGTGAGTGAACCACAGTAAGAATGGAATTAAACTTTTATTTTATTTTTTTATTGCATTTTAGGTTTTGGGGTACATGTGCAAAACATGCAAGATAGTTGCATAGGTACACACATGGCAGTGTGTTTTGCCACCTTCCTCCCCTTCATCCACATTTGGCATTTCTCCCCATGCTATCCCTCCCCAGCTCCCCCCGCCCCGCTGTCCCTCCCCTATTCCCCCCAATAGATCCCAGTGTGTAGTGCTCCCTTCCCTGTGTCCATGTGCTCTCATTGTTCGTCACCTGCATATGAGTGAGAATATGTGGTATTTCATTTTCTGTTCTTGTGTCAGTTTGCTGAGAATGATGTTCTCCAGATTCATCCATATCCCTACAAACGACACAAACTCATCTTTTTGGATTGCTGCATAATATTCTGTGGTGTATATGTGCCACATTTTCTCAGTCCAGTCTATCATCAATGGGCATTTGGGTTGGTTCCAGGTCTTTGCTATTGTAAACAGTGCTGCAATGAATATTTGTGTGCATGTGTCCTTATAGTAGAACGATTTATAGTCCTTTGGATATATACCCAGTAATGGGATTGCTGGGTCAAATGGAATTTCTATTTCTAGGTCCTTAAGGAATCACCACACTGTCTTCCACAATGGTTGAACTAATTTACCCTCCCACCAGCAGTGTAGAAGCGTTCCTATTTCTCCACATCCTCTCCAGCATCTGTTGTCTCCAGATTTTTTAATGATCACCATTCTAACTGGCGTGAGATGGTATCTCAGTGTGGTTTTGATTTGCATCTCTCTAATGACCAGTGATCATGAGCATTTTTTCATATGTTTGTTGGCCTCATGTATGTCTTCTTTTGTAAAGTGTCTGTTCACATCCTTTGCCCATTTTTGAATGGGCTTGTTTTTTTCTTGTAAATCTGCTTGAGTTCTTTGTAAATTCTGGATATCAGCCCTTTGTCAGATGGGTAAACTGCAAAAATTTTTTCCCATTCTGTTGGTTGCCGATTCACTCTAGTGACTGTTTCTTTTGCCGTGCAGAAGCTGTGGAGTTTAAGACCTAAACACCTCTATAGCTTAGGGTGGGATTGTGAACAAGCCCCGAATCTGGTACAAACAGATCTCTAGCATAATGGCATCAGGTCTTGGCCACCCAGGAGAGAAGGTTCATTCCTGTGAATGGCAAGCGACCCTTAACTGGAGACGAGCAGGCCAAGGCAAAACGACCTCCAGGCAGAGCAGCTGGAGACTGGCAAATTACCAGAAGGAAGCTGTACCGAATTGCCTCCTTGTTACTTTGAATCTATCACTACCATGTCACTTAATTATTCCCCTTATTTTGTTCAATATGCCCTCGCTGAGATCAACATTTCTCATTACATTAATTGTTTCAATATTGTCTGCTGGGAAAAGGCCTTGGCTGGGTTTCAGAGCTCAGGAGCGGTCAAAGCAAATAATTTCCCCACACAGCGTCGGGCTTTTTACTTACAGTCATAGCATGAAAAAGCCCAAGGCAAGACTTCTTTGAGGTGTGGCTATTGAGGCACAGAGAGGTGAAGGACTTTAACTATGAAAAAACTAAGGGAGTTGGTGGAAAAAACAAGTGGGAAGCCCCAGCGGCAAGACCACCTGGGCCGTGATTCTTCTTCCTCGCCATGAACTTCTTGTGGCTAAGAAAAGAGGGCTGTCTCAGACTGAGCTGCATCCTCCCCTGTGCATTCACCTGTCACAGTTGAGCTGCGTCCTCCCCTGTGCATTCACCTACCACAGGTTAGCTGCATCCTCCCCTGTGCATTCACCTGTCACAGACCGAGCTGCATCCTCCCCTGTGCATTCACCTGTCACAGGCTGAGCTGCATCCTCCCCTGTGCATTCACCTGTCACAGGCTGAGCTGCATCCTCCCCTGTGCATTCACCTGTCACAGGTGAGCTGCATCCTCCCCTGTATATTCACCTGTCACAGGCCAGGCTGCATCCTCCCCTGTGCATTCACCTGTCACAGGTGAGCTGCATCCTCTCCTGTGCATTCACCTGTCACAGGCTGGGCTGCATCTTCCCCTGCATATTCACCTGTTTGCTCTCTAGATGTATCCTCTCCTCTGCCTCCTGACCACTCCCCCTCATCTTTCAGAACTCTTCCTGAGCATCAGAGATGCTAACTGCTTTCTTGATTCCCTATCTGCTAAAACTTGATCTCTCCTCTGACCAAATTCGAGGTCAAGTTTCAGGAGACTGGGGATCAGGGAAGCATTCAGCATGGAAGTTTCTCTTCTATTCTGTGCCATCTTCCCTTCCACTCTCAAAGAACGGGATGATCCTTGGTCATGTACAGTTGATCTCCTTTCTCCAGACTCTTAAGGACAGGCCCATTCACTTATTCATGTTTCTCTGAATGCCTAGCATGGTAGGCATAGTACAGGCTCAAACAATGTTGGCCAAATACTTGATTAAGGAAGTGAATAATTAAGTGAACAAATTGAAATTACACAAATGTGATCACCATTTCAATGAACATTCCTGTTTAAAGAGGAGATCATGAGAAATTGTGCAATGCTGTTGAGAACAATTGTGTGCAGTCTCAATAAGCCAACAAGTGAAAATGTCTCACATTTTAACTGAAAGAAGCAAATATGGAAAACAATCTTCTAAAACAATGAAGGATATCTTCAATAGAAAAAGGTTTATGTGTGAATGAAAGTATGCTATTTTAGGTAGGTATGCGTTATAAATGTGTTTCTATATTTAACTATATTTTAAATGAGGAATTCATCCGTGAAGCCTTTGCTTAAAGCCTTCCAATCACTTTGCATTACACTTGGAGCATACTGAAGCCCACTTACAGGAGCCACAGGCTGTGGCATCTGCCTTCCTCCTCAGGCATTTCCTGCCACCCTCCTGCTCTCCACAGTCGAGCCACTCTTGCTGCGGTGCATGCACTGACTTGATCGTTTTCAGGGCCTTTGCATTTTTCTGACCATCTCACTCTTACCTCATATTTTAAAATGACGTGCTTCTTCTGAGAGAGACATGCTTTCTGGAGTGGCTCTTTTCCCGGGTACCCTGTCACCTCTTCTTGTGGGATGTCCTTGTTGACTCATTTGTTTGCCTCTTGTCTGCCTCCATCACCAGAAAGAAAAGTCCGTGAGAGTAGAAGCCTTGTCTGTTTTGTTCTTGCCTTACTCTGACATCCAGCAGAGTATTCTAGCACAGGGAAGAAATGTAAACTGAAGCGGCAAAAACATGAAATGAACATAAGCCCATAAAACTGTAAGAAATAAATACTAAACTCTTTATGGTCTCTCTGGCAGTGAAATAACTATGAAATTATAGCATTTCTACTATACTTGACAATACCTTAAGAATATTTTACATGAACATGTTGAGATTTTTTTACAAAATTCATTTCTTAAAAATGTTGTGTCATTTTGGCTTTGAATTATTTTCAACATTGTTCTTCCCCTGGGAAATGTGATCTAGACATGGTCTGGCACACCTTTAAGCATAAATAGAAAAGCTCCTCTGGTGATGTACATGGATCATGTCCTTGACATCCTTGAAAGATTAAGCAGGCACAAGGAAAGGAAAAACTAGACTCATGAGGCTGGACGGAGCCATCCGTCATCTAATCCAACTCGCTTATTTTACTAATGACGGAACTGAAGCTCCAAGAGTCAGGTGCTACAAAAGTGGCAAGATCAGGGAGTGGGAAGTGGGAGTTCTGAGCACCTGTTGCTGGGTGACCCCAGCTAGTCCTCTGCATTCTCTATGCACAAGCTTTTTATACTCTAAAATATGAGGGGGGTTGTCTTGCCGACTTCTGAGGGTCTGTTCAGTTCTGCCAACGCACATTGCTATTGGTGACTCCACAAGTCCTACATGAGAAATCCTGACTATCTCCAAAGTATAATCATGATTAATTTTTTGAGTTATTGATCAGAGAAAGAGCCATGCTACTTTAGAGTTTAAGGGAAGTACAGAGAGTTTAAGGTTGTGGCCATTCTGAGCACATCTTCTTCCAACAATGAGGTTGAAAGTCTCAAGCGACTGTCCTCGGCACCCTAAAAACCAAGGAAAAGCTGAATAAACACAATTATTATCATTTTAAAAATCAGCAATCTGCACACACTTGAAAAAAAGCCAGAATTAAATTCCCAAAAGCAATGAAGTCTTCCTAGGAGAGAAGAGTCCACATACGTTTTCATCTTCAGAGTCATGACAGAAATGAATCTGATATAGGAGAACCAAGAAGAATCGAGTACACATTTTTACAGGTGTTTCAAGGCCATGTCTGAGCTGATAGGATGGAGTGGAATTGCTAGATGCCTGCATCACAGAGCTGGTTGCAACCACCTGCCAGTATTTTCCTTAGAGCCCTTGCCAATTGTGTATTATATGTTAGAGTTTGAAGGAAGGCAGACGAGCTATAAGAGATCTTCCAACTTGGATGGAGCCTTTCTTGCTGCATGGATGGAGGCAGGGCAAGAAATATAGAAAATCTCCTAGAGTGGCCTGCCAGGAATGGAAGGTAGCAATCGTCCAAAGTCTGGAGGCAGACAGGAGAGATGAGAGAGATTGCCTTCACTAAGTATTAGGTGGCAGCTGGATGAAGGCTGGGACAAAGAAGAAGCAAGGAAATGGATTTCCATAATAGAGAAAGGCTAGAAGTGGGACAAAAGACTCAAAAGCCTGGTGACTAGGCTTTAAATCAGAAAGAGATAGTTTTTGATTCAGAAAATTGGCAGATGGGTAGTAAAGCAAAAAAAAAAAAAAAAAAAAAAAGTTTTAAGAGTTTAACCAGTAGTCAGATCCTGAGAACTTTCAAAGCATAATTATTATGTTCTTTGGATCTACTGTATCCTTGCATATAATGCATACATATAATTTTTGAAAAGTTTAAAGATAAAAGCAAACCAAACAAAATGCAGCCAAAATTAAGTGACACAACATTAGCTAGAAACAGACCCAGAGATAGCCCAGAGTTTAAAATTAGGAGATAAGGACTTTAACATAACTATGAAAAATATGTGAATAAATCTACTAGGAATGATAAGGAAGTTAGGTACCTGATGGGAGCTCAGAACGAAGAACATCAGATTTATTAATATTACATAAATATATTTTAAAACCTTGTTTATTATCATGTACACTTTATTATATTGACTGCATAAAGCAAAAAATAACAAGGTATTGTGGGGGTTGGAACTTCTATAAGTACAGAGCACAAAGGGGAGAAAGGAAGTAAATGGATTTATATTTTTGTGAGAGTCTTACTTTTTTTCTAAAGTATATCATTATTTGAAGGTAGACAGTGATCATTAATCAAGTATGCCAACAATAATCTTTACAGCACAACTCAAACATAACATAAATAAATTGAATTTAAAAGTACTTAAAGGGGCCTGGCACAGGGGCTCACACCTGTAATCCCAGCACTTTGGAAGGCTGAGGTGGGCAGATCACTTGAGGCCAGGAGTTTGAGACCTTCCTGACCAGCATGGTGAAATGCCATCTCCAGTAAACATGCAAAAATTAGCCAGGTGTGGTGGCACATGCCTGTAATCCCAGCTACTTGGGAGGCTGAGGCAGGAGAATTGCTTGAACCTGGGAGGCAGAGGGTACAGTGGGCCGTGATTGCGCCACTGCACTCCAACCTGGGAGACAGAGCAAGACTCCATCTCAAAAAAAATAAAAAGGTACATAAAGGATATTGTATCCGTTTTCTACAACTGCCATAACAAATTATCACAAACAGGATGAGTCAAGCCCCTGAAAGGTAGGTAGAAGTCTGAAATTGAGGTGTTGGTGGGACCCTGCTCTCTCTGAAGACTCTGAGGGAGGACTCCTCCTTGCCTCTTTCTGAGTTCTAGTAATGTTCGCGATACTTGGTATTACTTGATGAGCAGATGCACTATTTCCCTGTCTGCCTTCATCTTCACACGGTGCTCTCTCTGTGTCTTTGTCTATGTCCAAACGTCCTCTTCTTATAAGAACATCACACACTGGGTCAGACCTCACACAAATCCAATGTCACTTCATCTTAACTTGATTATATCTGCAAAAAGTGTATTTCCATACAAGGTCACATTCATAAGTAGTAAATAAATATTTTTGAAGGACACTTTCAACCAATAACACAGTTATAATGTGATATAAAGAAATAGTCAAAAATGTAAAAGAAGGAACAGAGTAATAACAGATGAGACTAACAGAAAACAAATACCCAAGCGAAAGCCCTAAACTCAAAAATAGTGATGATGACACTTACTGCAAATGAATAGGTTTACTACATGGAATGTTTGGATTATAAAGTTGTGTAAAGAAAAAACAAGATCCAAGTAGATATTGATTAAAGTTACATAACTTAAATCTAAAGACATAAACAGGCTGTGCTCTGTGTCTCATGCCTGTAATCCCAGTACTCTGGGAGGCTGAGGTGGGAAAATCACCTGAGGTCAGGAGTTCAAGACCAGCCTGGCCATCATTGTGAAACCCCATCTCTAATAAAATAAAATACAAAAATTAGCTGGGTGTGGTGGTAAGCACCTGTAATTCTAGCTACTCAGGAGACTGAGGCAGGAGAATCACTTGAATCTGGGAGGTGGAGGTTGTGATGAGCTGAGACTGTGCCACTGCACTCCAGCCTGAGCAAAAAGGTGAGTCTCCATCGCAAAAAAAGGGAAAAAGACTTAAATCACTTCCCATTAACTGAAAGGATGGGAAGTGATATCTTTGAAATCACTAAACATAAGAAAACAGAAGTTCTAGTAAAACGAAAAAGGAGACATCAAGATAAGGACTATTACCAGAGATATAGAAGAATATTTAATAATGAGAAAAGCTCAATTCATCATCATGCCATAACAATCTTAAATTATATGCATCTAGCAACAGCTTCAGCTTCTGTGTGACAACAGAACTAAAGGGACAAATAGATATATCCGTCATTGTGACTGGAGAATTAACATGCTTTCCTCAGGAGCTGAGTAACTGATTTAGCAATCAGAAGAAATGAGTTAAAATACAGACTGAGCAACACTATCAATAGTTTGACTTAATATTATGAAATAATGTACCCAACAAACGTAGAAAAAAACTTTCTTTCAAGTTCCCCTGGAGCATTTGCCAAAATAAACCAAATGTTGGGCAACAGAAAAATTCAATGAAAGTTACACAATTGAGAATCATACTGAGTATGTTTGCTGACTACATTAAATAAAATTTAAAATCAATACAAAAATATATCTAAAAAGCTCCAAATATTTGGAAATTATTCAATAAACTTTAAAATAACACATGGGCAAAATAATAAATCTAAAAAAATTAGAAAATACTTTCATACAAATGATAACAAAATATCAATATTTCAAAATGTTCTAAGCAATGCTTAAAAGGAATACCTAGCACCAAATGCCAATATTGCAAAAGAAACAAGGTTTAAAACAAATTAACTAAGTTTCCACCTTGGGGACACAAAAAATGTATTTAAAAATTCAATGTAGGTAGAATAATAATAATAATAATAATAATAAAAGCAGAAATCAATGATGTATAACAAAGGAAAAAATGCCAACAATCAAAATTTTATTATTTGAAAAGTTAACAAAATAAAATTAATAACTCCATAGCAAGATCTATTAAGAACAAAAAAGAACAGGTAGGTAAAAGAATGAAGTTGGGGGACTCACAGTTTCTGATTTCGAAACTTACTACAAAACTGCAATAATTAAAACAGCATGGTACTCTCATAAAGACAAATATGCAGACAAACGGAATAGAATAGATGACCCAGAAATAAATGATCACACATGCAGTTCATTATTTCCAACAAGGACACCTAGATCAATGGGGAAAGGACAGATACTGGAAAAACTAGATATCCATATGCAAAAGGACACATTTAGACCCTTAGCTTACATTGCATACAAAAATGAACTCAAAGTGGATCAAAGGTTTAAACATAAGAGCTGAAATTACAAAACTCAAAAGTAAATTGAGGAGAAAATTTCATGGCATTGGATTTCGCAATGATTTCTCAGGTATGGCACCAAAAGCACAGGCAATAAAGAAAAAAACAGATAAATTGATCTTCAGTAAAACTAAAAGTTTTGTGCATCCAAGGACATTATCGACAGAGTATAAAGGTAAGCCACAGAATGAAAGAAAATATTTGCAAATCATATATCTGGCAAAGGATTCATATCTAGAATATATTAAAATTTCTACAACTCAGCAACGAGCAAATAAGCAAGTTAAATATGAACAAAAATCTCAAACAGACATTTATGCAAGTAAGATATATAGATGGACAACAAGCACATGAAAAGATAACCATGTCACTAATCTGTAAAAATGCAAATCAAAGCCACAGTGAGGTATCGCTTCATAACCATTAGGATGACTGCTATTAAAGAAAACATAAAACAAACACACAAAAAACAGAAAATAACAGGTGTTCTGCAAAAACAGTGCCACAGCTGAAATCCTTGTGTATTGCTTGTAAAATTGTAAAACTATGCGGCTGTTGTGGAAAACAGTACGGCAGTTCCTCAAAAAAATTAAACATAGAATTACCATGTGATCCAGAAAGTCCATTTCTGGGGATATACATGAAAGAATTAAAAGCAGAGACTCAAACAGAAATTGTGTATGCCCATGTCCACAGCATCATTCACAATAGTCTAAAGGTGGGAACAACCCAAACGTCCATCAGTAGAGGAATGGATAAGCCAAAGGTGGTACATACATACAGTGGAATATTATTCAGTCTTGAAAAGAAATTGAATTCTGCCACGTGGTACAACATGGACGAATCTGAAAGGAACTTTGCTAAGTGAAACAAGTAACACCCAAAAGAAAGAAGGGAATGGGAAATTATTGTTTAACAGGGAAAAAGTTTCAGTTTGGGAAGATGAGAAAGTTCTGGAGAGGGATGCTGGTGACTGCACAACAATGTGAATGAGCTTAATGTCACCAAAGGCTCCACTTAAAGATGGTTAAAATGATACATTTTATATTATGCATATTTTACCACAATAAACATAAGAAGAGAGAGAATAGTGCAGGACTTTTATGCTCTTTTCTTAAAAACACAACAACTAATAGCTAAGATATATGTCCATGAAGACACTCAATACATAGCAGACATTTAATATACATTAGTTTCTCTCTCAAAAATATAACCAGGTAAAACATTTAAACACTGTATTGTATGTATTTGACATTAATGAAGCCTTAATAATAGTAAAAATGTGGAAACAACCTAAACATTCAATGGTAAAGATTTGGTTTAAAACATTACAGAATAGGCAAATCCATAGAGAGAGAAAGTATCTAGACATCATGTCTAGGTAGTTGCCACGAGCTGGGGAAGAGGGAGGAGAAATGAGGAGTGGCTGCTAATGGGTGCAGGGTTTCTTCTGGAGATGATGAAGATGTTCTAAAATTCAACTGTGGTGGGAGTTGCACAGTTCTGTGTATATACTTAAACCACTGCATTGGACACGTGAAATGAATGCATTTTATCTTAAAGCAAATAGATTCATGAAAGAATGTTTTCAAATGGTTTAGTAACGAGAAGACTCAAATTCTAATAGCAGGAAAAAAAGGTACATTACTACATATTCAACAAACACAAAAATGATAATGAGGCAAAGTTGACTTTTCTTTTCTTCTTTTTTAGATGGAGTCTTGCTCCATCACCCAGGCTGGAGTGCAGTGGCATGATCTTGGCTCACTGCAACCTCCACCTCCCAGGTTCAGGAGATTCTGGTGCCTCAGCCTCCAGAGTAGCTGGGACTACAGGTATGCACCACCATGCCCAGCTAATTTTTTGTATTTTTAGTAGAGACAGGGTTTTGCCATGTTGGCCAGGCCTGTCTTGAATTCCTGACCTCAGGTGATCCACCTGCCTCTGCTTCCCAGTGCTGGGATTACAGGCATGAGCTACAGAGCCTGGCCAAATTCGACAATTTTTTTTTTAAGCTGGCACGATGGCTCATGCCTGTAATCCCAGCACTTTGGGAGGCTGAGGAGGGCAGAACATGAGGCCAAGAGTTTGAGACCAGCCTGGCCAACATGGTGAAACTCCATCTCTACTAAAAATAAAAAAATTAGCTGGGCATGGTGGTGCATGCCTGTAATCCCAGCTACTGGGATGCTGAAGCAGAAGAATGGCTTGAACCCAGGAGGCAGAGGTTGCAGTGAGCCAAGATTGTGCCACTGCACTCCAGCCTCTGTGACACAGCAAGACTTTGTCTCAAAAAAAAAAACAAAACCAAAAAAAGAGACAACTTTCTAAAATGAATAAAACAAGAAATGGGATATCTGCATATCTCATATTAAAAAATGACATTTATAATTTAAAACGTCCTCAAAACAAAAACCTCAGACTCAGATAGCTTCACTGGAGAATTACATCAAACATACAAGAAATAATATCAATCTTTCAAATATAACTTTCAGAACAGAGGAGGAGGAAATGCTTCTCAACTTACTTTATGAAGTCGGTGTAAGGCTAAAAATGACAACATAGGAGGATATTAAACGTAAATAAACTGCTATAGACCAACCTTTCTCATAAATGGAGATGCAAACATTCATAGCCAAAGATACTAAAATGAATCTAGAAATCTCTAGAATGTGACCAAGTGAGGCATACCTCGGTAAGATAAGGGCTGCTTTGCATTACTAAATTAAGATGACAAACCATATAACCACTTTGGTAGAAGAATAAAAATAATTTGTTATAATTTAATACTCTTCAGGATAAAAATCTACATCAAAGAGAAATAGAAGGCAATGTGCTGAATTTGATGGGGAGGGTCCTTGGAAACTACAGCCTCATCATACTTAATTGTTAAATATTGAATGCTTTCCTGCTGTCATTGGGTACTGGGCATGTGTGGCCACTTGCACGACTTACATGCAATTGCACTGAAAGCCTCAGACCACAGACCGACAGGCATGCAGAAGTGGGGAAGGCATCAATATTACAAAGGAAGAACTTAGGCTTTCTGCATTCTCAGGTAACATGATTGTATATGTCTAAGGAAGCTACAAAAGAAGGCTACAACTGATCAGTGAATTTAGCAAGGTTAACTTGCCAAACAACTGGATAACTATATTTTTAAAAGCTCAATCCCTATTTCAATCATCTAGACAGTAATTTTTCTTTTTTGAGATTGAGTCACATTCTGTTGTCCAGGCTGGAGTGCAGTGGCACGATCTCAGCTCACTGTAGCCTTTACCTCCAAGCAATTCTCCTGCCTTAGCCTCCCAAGTAGCTGAGACCGCAGGCATGTGCCACCATGCCTAGCTAATTTTTGTATTTTTAGTAGAAATGGGGTTTCACCATTTTGGCAAAGCTGGTCTCAAACTCCTGACCTCAAGTGATTCACTCACTTCGGCCTCCCTAAGCGCTGGGATTACAGGCATGAGCCACCACCCCTGGCCTTAGATGGTAATTTATTTAATGTAAATTTGAAATGAATTATAGACTTAATTTTAAAAGCTAGAATTATAAAACTTACAGAAGAACACATATTGTCTCAAATATACTCTCTTCATGTAGACAAATGTTTCTTAAGACACAAAAGTACTAACCCAAAAAGAAAATAAAAAGAACGCGGTGTTAACAAATTGTTTTTTAAATGTATCACCAAATGATATCTTTAAGTCAATCAACAGGTAAGCAGAAGACTGGGAAAAAATATTTGCAATGTGCATCTAACAAAGAATTTGTGATATAAAAATACTAAAACATCAATAGCAAAAAGACAAACAGACACCTCCTGACTGCACTTTTGTAGAGATGCTGAGTGAATTTCCTTCAGAGAAGGCCTTACAGCAGATTAAAAAAAAGCTCACAGCAGGTGCATCAAGTGTGTTGCTATTCACAAGTCTCTTTCATCTGCAGGTGTGGCTGAAATCACAGGGGGTGAAGGAGATGCCTCGTGAGGCACCCACAGCATCTTTTATTGATAAGTTTGCTCCCATACCCACTTCCTTGATGCTCAGGAAATTCAGCCAAATAAAGAGGGTCCCAACATATTGTCTGAGTCCAAATATTCCTTAGGAATTCCAGGACATTGTAAGGAAGGGGGTGTGGAGAAGCCCAGCAGGAGAGGCAGGAGCTGGCCTAGCTCCATCACTGCACCTGTGCCAGGCACAGCACCACCTTAGCCTCCCAAGTAGCTGGGACCGCAGGCATGTGCCACCATGCCTAGCTAATTTTTGTATTTTTAGTAGAAATGGGGACTGTGAAGGGAAGCTGGCCAGGGTCTGGACACCAGGAGCCTGGGGAAGAAGGCAGGACCCTGTTTCTCAGGTATATTTGGATGGAAATCCTTGAGGACTGCAGGGTGGGAAGGATTTGCAGAAATAACTAGCTTCTACTGCTTACTTGTCATGGAAACTTTACACACGTTACTTCCTTTCTTTGAACTTCCAGACCCTTCTTTGTAAACTGGGAATAACAGTTTATTTATGATAAAGACCATACATTTTCCTCCTAGGGTTATGATAAGGATCAAATGAGAGAAAATGTAACTGTAATCTGAAAAGTATTATTTTAAGACAAACAACATTAAAAAGAGACATTGTACAATTCCTTTCGTATGTCTTAACAAGCAAAAAATAACCTGTAGGAGGATGAATATATTTCTGTTGACTTTATAGAAGAGTAAAACACAGGTACCGTAAACTTATGTGGAATGAGCTACATATTAGTCCATTTTCGCTGCTGATAAAGACATACCTGAGACTGGGAAGAAAAAGAGGTTTCATTGGAGTTATAGTTCCACATGGCTGGAGAGGCCTCACAATCGTGGCAGGAGGCGAAAGGCACTTCTTACATAGCAGTGGCAAGAGAAAATGAGGAATAAGCAAAAGCAGAAACCCCTGATAAACCCATCAGGTCTCAGGAGCCTTAGTCACTATCACGAGAACAGCAAGGGAAAGACCGGCCCCGTGCTATTCACCCTCTGGGTAATTACAATTACCTCCCTCTGTGTCCCTCTCACAACACGTGGGAATTCTGGGAGATACAATTCAAGTTGAGATTTGAGAGGGAACACAGCCAAACCATATCAAGCGACACCAAATTAGAATGACCTACATTTTATCAAAGGAAACTTCTCATTGAAAGAAGCTTTTTAAAAAACGATAGTCTAATGATGATCACCAAAGCCAACAAAGCCAATCATGGAAGTGCAAATGCTGCCATTTCAGTTAAATTATTTGTATGAACCGTACAAAAATTAATTCTGAGTTAGAATATTTAGGTTACTATATATTTTACTTTAAGTATAAAAATAAAGAAAAATTACAAATAAAATAACGGGAAAGTGTACATAACTTCAGTGAAGTTATGTACACATGTACTTAGCTGAATAGAAACTGATGAAAATATTAAATAATAACTGAAATTAAATTACATATAGAGATTTATTTTTAAATGAAGATATTAATAAAAGAATAGACACACCATAGGTTCCAATTGGCAGAGAATAAGGAAATCACAGGCTGTTTTGTCACTCTGGAAAAGAGAAAAATAAACATTCACTCAGAGTTTCTGAGGGTCAGGAATCTGGGGGCAGCTTAGCTGTGGGGTCCTGGCTCAGGGTCTCTCGTTAGGAGCCCCTCAAACCCGTGGCTCAGTCACCTCAAGGCTCAATGGGTGCCCTTCCACATCGTCCACTCCCAAGGCTGTGGGCAGCTCCTCCCTGGCTGAGGCATGGGACTTCTCCATGGACGTGCTCAGGGTCTGCAGGACACGGCACCTGGCTCTCCCCAGCATGAGTCTTCAGAGAGAGGGGCTGCCAGTCTCCCACCTGGAAGCTGCAGTCTTTTTAGAACCGAAACTCAGACATGCCCTCTTTCTGCTGCATTGTATTCATTAGAACTGGGTCCCGAGGTCCACCTTACACTCAAGATGAGGCTGACACAAGGAGGTGAGAAGCAGGAGGGAATAGTTGGGGGCCACCTCCAGGCTACCTACCAGTGTGTGTGTGTGTGTCTGTGTGTGTGTGTGTCTGTGTGTGTGTGTGTGATCGTGTCAAATACAAAACAAATCAATACGTAGGAAAGGAGACAACTCCCAAGAATACTTGCCAGGGGGAGAAGGACCATGGCATCTGCCAGTCTCTGAGGAGAAGAGTTTATCTTATTTTTTTTTTTTTTGAGATGAAGTTTCACTGTTGTTACCCAGGCTGGAATGCAGTGGCACGATCTTGGCTCACCGCAACCTCCGCCTCCTGGGTTCAAGCAATTCTCCTGCCTCAGCCTCCTGAGTAGCTGGGACTACAGGCGTGTGCCACCATGCCCAGCTAATTTTTGTATTTTTAGTAGAGATGTGGTTTCACCTTGTTGACCAGGATGGTCTCGACCTCTTGACCTCGTGATCCGCCCACCTCAGCCTCCCAAAGTGCTGGGATTATAGGTGTGAGCCACCGCGCCCGGCCAAGTTTATCTTTTAAAGGACAGAGTGAAAGAGTCTAGAAAGAAATGGGTGTTGATGGGAATTGTGCCCTCAGGCAGCCTGTTTTCTGGAGGGCCTTTGGGAGGGCTCAGGCTGGGGTCCGGGCTCTGCAGGGCAAGAGTGACAAGCAGAGTTTGGCTAATTTTTTTTTTTTTTTTTTTAATGAATAAGTGAGGACGAGTAGTTCTGCTAATCGTTCAGGGGCAAACGATGGGAATGTGGAGGTCTTGCCATAGGTAAATAGGGAGAATCCATGCACCCTTATTTGGGAAGGGGGCCTTCTTGCCATACGCGGGTTCCTGGCTTGCACAGTTTGGGACGGGGAGGTTCTTTAGCAGTGGCCATCTTCCAGCATCACGGCTGGGGTAAAAGTCAGCATTGTCAGTGGACAGCACTGTGGTGTGGACCCTCACAGATGCTTAGAATTTCAGTAGCTGTAGAAGGTGTGAGGTTTATATGATTTGGGGTATGCTCAGCTGCTAGTAACAGAATATCCAATCAATAGGGGGTTAAAAAGAAGATCACCTGGTTGGCCGGTGATCAAGCCTGTAATCCCTGCACTTTGGGAGGCCGAGGCGGGTGGATCACGAGGTCAAGAAATCGAGACCATCCTGGTCAACATGGTGAAACCCCATCTCTACTAAAAATACAAAAAATTAGCTGGGCATGGTGGCGCGTGCCTGTAGTCCCAGCTACTCAGGAGGCTGAGCCAGGAGGCAGAGGTTGCGGTGAGTCGAGATCGTGCCATTGCACCCCAGCATGGGTAACAAGAGCGAAACTCAGTCTCAAAAAGAAAAAAGATCACCTGGTTATCCCTCTTAACAAGAGGTGCTGGGTCTGGCAATGGCAGCCTCGCTCCAGCAACTTGGCCATCCCATGGCTCTGGGCTTTTCCCTGGATGTTGCTGAAGCCTCGGCTGGTCCAGCACCCTGCCCTCCTGTGGAAGCTGCTCGGAAAGGAGAGAAGTGGGTCAGGCAGAAAAGGAGGCTTTGCTTTTGCTGAGGAGGAAAAGCTGTCACAAAAGAGATGTGGCTGGCTTCCCAGCCACCCCCAGCCAGAGCCCTGGCAACTGGCTACCCTTAGTTTTAGTCTCGAGGCAGGTGGGGGAGAGGCATTGGGGAAGGGAGAATGGGAGGCCAGAACTGGCCTCAGCTCAGGAGGACTCAGATCAAGATCACCACCACCCGAGAAACACCAGGATCAAGGCCACCACCACCTGAGAGACACCAGGGTCAAGGTCACCACCGTCTGAGAGACACCAGGGTTTTGTGAGCAGGGATGAAGGGGTGAGGAATGGGTGACTAAGGGCTGGGTAAAAATCAGTGTCTGTGCCAAGTTGCTTCAGACAGAGCACCTCTGTGCAGCTCAGGTCCAACCAGACAGCTCGTTAGAGCAAGGACTGCAGGCCCAACACGAGCTGAAGGACGGTGGTTCTGATCTGGGATCTCAGCCTTCTCGCTTCTGCCATTCCACAGTATTCCTGGGAGATGTTGATGTCTCTGACCCAGGATCACATGCTTGAGAATCACTGGTATAGGCCAAGGTTCAGGGCATGAAAATGTGTTTAAAGTTTGGAGACTCTGGAGTAATCAGAGGGTGAACAGGTGGAATCACCCCACACGGTAGTACATCTAGGTGGCCAGTGGCCAGCAGGACATTTAGAATCAACACTCGCTGTGGTCTAGATCACCTTGTCTAATAATAGAAATATAATGTGAGCCGCAGAATGATTTTCAATTTTCTTATATTCATTGTAAACACTAAAAAGAAAACAGGTGAAATGAATTTTAAAAATAGATTTTATTGAACCTATTTAAACATATGACTATAACATTTTTAATGAGATATTTCATGTTTTTTTCTTGTCTTTAAAATCTGGCATGGATTTCACAGGACATCTCAATTCCTGCCAGCCCCATTTCAAGTGTTTTGTAGTCACACATTGCCAGTAGCTACCATATTAAGCAATGCATATATAGCTTTCCTCAGCTGCCCGGCTGGAGGCTCCCATCATTCCAACCCTAGGTGGTGGACAAGGAAAGGTCAGTAAGAATGTGTAGTGATTTTGGTCAGAGAGGCTGAAGCCCTGGGAGCCACAGGCTGGGTATGCAGGAGACAAATGGCTTCATTAGGTGAACGCTTGCCTTTTCTGTTACCAGAGCCTTCATGCTAACCTCTGACTTCGTTTGGCCCTGATGAAAGTATTCTTTCTCTCAAATGTGTAGAAATAAACAAAGATCACCCAAATGAAAACAAACAGAGGCGATTTCTTCAGAATTTGCAGTAGCAAGATGTTGAGCCCTTGCATTTGGCAGAGACTCAAGGGCAGGAAGAGCTTTCTAGAGGAACACAGAGGTATGTGCTGAATGGGAAGGTGCTGGCAGAAGAGAAGGAGCATCTGATGTTCCTGGTTCAGGGAGCATATTTAGCTTTATCTGCTTAGTCCTGAGTTGACAGTGGAGCAGAATAAGGGAATCTGGCAGTTGTTGACCAAGTCCTGATTATTCTGGGCCAATGTCTTCAGAGGCTGTGATCTTGGCTTCCCAGCTGGTGGCTACAGAAGTTGTGGGTCAGAGTTCTGTTGTCATCTGTGGACACGGTCTATGTGTATATTCTGTCTCTCTCCTGGAAAACCACACCTCAATTCCACGGCAGCTTATTGTGGCTAAAATGATAAAAATCCAGTTGCCAAAAGAATTCTCTCTAGAAGCATTGTGGTTCCAAGGTTTTCTACTTCCTTTTGTTTTCTTAAGCCAGCACCTGCAGTGTAATGATGTATAAGAGGGCCCTGCAGACTAGGCCCAGCTCTGGTTTTTCATTTTTTGTTTTTTTGAGACAGAGTCTTACACTGTCACCCAGGCTGGAGTGCAATGGCACGATCCCGGCTCGCTGCAACCTCTGCCTCCCAGTTCACACAATTCTCCTGCCTCAGCCTCCCTGGTAGCTGAGAATACAAGTGCATGACACCACACCTGGCTAATGTTTTGTATTTTTAGTAGAAACAGGGTTTCACCATGTTGGCCAGACTGGTCTCAAACTTAATGATCCACCTGCCTTGGCCTCCCAAAGCGCTGGGATTACAGGTGTGAGCCACTGCTCCCAGCCTAGGCACAGCTCTGCTATACATGATTTGTGGGCTTCAGGGAAGTCAGTCTCCCTTGGGGCTCCAATTTCTCCATCTCATAAAATGAGATCGATAAATTATAAAAACTTTGCATCCTCCCAAAGGAGGTAACTTTCTTGTCTAGAGGGCTGGACATCTTCTGATATTGCAGCAGACATACAGGAAAATGAAATCTGAACTGGCTTTCAAGACATTACAAATCTAAGAGGTAAACTAGCCCCGGGCCTGTAATGATGGCAGTGATGATGATGATGATGATGATGGGGGTGGGGGTGACGACACACAGGACAATGATGATGGTGTTGATGGTGATGACAAGGGTGATGGGAGCTGGATGATGGGATGGTGAGGAAGAGGATGGTGACGTTGATGAGGATGCTGGGGCTGCTGCTTCTGATGGGGATGATGATAACTTAATCATGGGGACACTGGTGAGGTTGATAAGAGTGGATAGGAATTGAGCAGAGCCTCTTCACCAGGCACTATACTTAGATATTTAAACACTTGGAAATCCTCTTCACAACTCTTTGGGAAGCTTCTGTGATTATCTTTACATCTATAAGAGAAAACAGAGGTTTAGAAAGAGTAAGTAAATGGTTCAATGTCGCACTGCTAGCCAGTGGGGAAATCTACATTTTAATGTTAGTGCCTTTGTTCCACAGTGGCTTCTACTAACCACTTTGCTCACCTGCCTCCCCCATTCTGTGCTATTTTCTAAAGTAGGATGTGCTGTTACAGAAGTGTGTGCAAAAATAAAGGATCAAAAGGAGGCGCGCAGCTCTGCAGCATGGGATGCATCTGAAAAAATACTCACAGATGTGAATTTAATGATCATTTGAATGACCAGGAGAAACAGAGACGGGGTCAGTTGTTCTCAGCAGAGCCAGTAGGAAATTTGCTACAATGAGGGGTCGTGGTCCTGAGTGGGGCAATGTGGAATATATTATGGCGGAGGTAGGGAAGTAAGCTGCAAGATTGTTTGCATCCAAGCAGTTATGAGCACTGAATTCTATGATAAGGAATGTAGAGTCAATTGTGCCTGTAATTTGTTGGGCTAGGTTTGAGGGTAGAGCTTGTGCATAATTAAAAATTAAAAATGCCTTTGATTTACGACCTCAGACATCCACTGACCTGTTGGTCGGGTGCTCAGCCAGAAGTGACTACTCGGCACTATGTTTTCTCTTCTACTTTCACCTTCAGCATGAGGAGAATCTCAAGTGTGCTGGTTGTTCCTGGAGTCCTCAGGAGGTCATCTCACTTTTGCTTTTATGAGAAGTCACGCAACTCCGTAAGAACAAGAAGCGAAGTGCTATGCCCAACTCCACGTGGAGAAAAGTGACATGTCTCCGATAGAAGCCACAAAGTCTGCAGAGATCCTTATTCCACAGCCAATTAATTCCCACAACTGAGCAGAACGCATCCTTTCTCACTCTGTCTTGGAGAACTTGTTCAGGTTACTTTGCTGAGTTCAATTTTTTCCCAAGACATGGGGATAACATTTCTTTCTGCATGCATTATCATGCAGGGACTCTCCTGGCACAAAAGTCAGCATTCCATATAAAATGGTCAGCTTGTTCTACTATTAGGGCATAGAAATAATGCACATCTTTTAAAGGACAATTTCCTGTCTTAAAAATGTTAGAATCCAGTCCAAGCTCATATAACCCACCACTGTCACAGCAACCTGCCTGGGTCAGGCATTCTTACATATTATGCATATCCTCAGGGCTCATGCCCCTACGGCAGAGGTGAAAGCTGAGCACCTGCTGGGGATGATCGCCTACTTCTCCCTCTCTGGGTTATTTTCCTTCATGCTCCTTCGACTTCAGGAGATCAGTCAGTTCTTGAATGAGCAACAAGGTCTTGTTTACTCACTTGGCCTTGTCCCATGGTCGGTATTCTATAAAAGGAGACAGAAAAGAAAGGGCAGAAAGAAGACAAAAGATGGTAGGGAGAAAAGCAAAAGGAGAAAAAAGAATGGAAATACATAGGAAAAGGAAGAGAAGGTGGTGAGTGGAGGAGGTGTGCGCTAGGTCCCCAGAGGTTCTGTTGGGAACCTCCTAATGTCCCACTCCACAGGTCGCCAGACCCCTTTCACAATGTTTATTCCTTTCTATAATTTTAAGAGTCAAAACTCCCACCATCTTTTAAGCATCAGTCCTGTAGACCCAAGAGTGTCAGAGAAGAAGAATGAACAATCCAATGTATGTGAACCGGTGTGTGTGCGAGACTCTACTTTTCAAAGAATGTTTTTCCCATTGAATCACGGGCTTGCTTATCTTCCCACTAAAGTTCTTGCCAAATAACAATATTCATAGCAACCTTCGGATACAAATATTATTGCCATCTCCTTTTTTTTTTTTTTTTTTTTTTTTTTTTGAGATGGAGTTTTGCTCTTGTTACCCAGGCTGGAGTGTAATGGCACCATCTTGGCTCACCGCAACCTCCGCCTCCTGGGTTCAAACAGTTCTCCTGCCTCAGCCACTGGAGTAGCTGGGACTACAGGCACGTGCCACCGTGCCCAGCTAATTTTTTGTATGTTTAGTAGAGACGGGGTATCACCATGTTGACCAGATGGTCTTGATCTCTTGACCTCGTGATCCACCCTCCTCGGCCTCCCAAAGTGCTGGGATTATAGACGTGAGCCACTGCACCTGGCCCATCTTCTTGAATTTGTAGGGAAGCAACCTGAAGATAGGAGAGGCTGTGATTTGCTTAGAGTCCCAGAGCTTGTAAGAGCAGACTTGGGACCTTCACAGCAGATTCCTCTCATTGTAAATCCTGAGACTCCACCTGTGGGGCGACTGCAGAAGAACCCCATATTCCATCCCCTTTCCACCAGCCTGCGAACATCAAGTGTTCTTGTATGTTCTGGAGTTCCCCACCATTGGTGCACTGGAGCTACTGAAATTTGAACGGTATTGGGAGGGATCTGGTCTTATTCAAGTAGACTATGGTGACCAATGTGTGCAGAATAAAACTGTGCTAGGCAAGAACTGCCAAACAACTTCCTCCAAGGGACCGGACATTTAAAAAAGTCATTGGCAACCCACTAGCAGCACCGTGACCCGCCAGAGGCAGTGCGAGAGGGCCCTTGTCCACTCTCCCATTCTACTGATGAGGAAGAAGGGAAGGGGCTGCTGTCAGAACCAAGCCCAGAAGCAGGAGCTTGTGGTGGAAGCCACCAAGGCTCACACATAAGTTTCTTCAGAACGCTTATTATGAATCTGCTCAACAATTGTCATTTATCTGCCTCCCTCTCTGGGTGGTGCCTGATTCTCAGGGGCCACTGACTCGGCCCCCATAGCCATTTATCTGGGAAAGTCTCCCTGTTCCTCAGATCTTTAGCCTTGCTAGGTATCACACCCCCTTGGTGTAGGAAGACAGCAGGACATGCCCGAGACTGTCACGAGTCACAGGCCAGACGAGTTTTCTGCTGTTTGTGCCTGTGTGTGTGTTTCATAACTGATCTTTTCCTTTGTTGTGTGTAAGATAAGGTTAGTGATTTCCATCATCAGGGTTGTTTCAATAATAAACACTATAATAATAAGCACTTATAAGCCAGACATGCATATATAATAGAGGGAGAAATAGAGATGTGTGTATATAATAGAGATGGAAATAAATTATTGATTAAATGCTGATTGAAAAATTTTTGAGGGAGTTATAACAGCATTCATTATGCAGATGAGGAAGCTATAAAGTTCTTTAGGAAAATAACAATAATATAGATAACAATAACCAAAATAACAAACTGATGTCCTTGGATAAGACACAGTTAGGGTCACTTGGCAATAAATGGTAATAAAACCAGAATTAAACACCTCACACCCACTGGCCTTTCTTTGCAATTCAGGTGGCTCTAAGGTTAGGAGGTGAAGGCTGGGCCGGGGTGAGGCTGGGCGGGTTGACTGCAGAAGGGACCACAGTGTGGGAGGTGCTCTGGACTCTGCATTCCATGAGACCAGGCAGTGGGGTCTGTGGGAAGACAGCCACTGCATGGGGAAGGTTTAGAGAACCATGAATAAGCTGTGAAGGGAGAGATTGAGGGTCCTGTGCTACTGTCCAGCCCACACCTCCAGGGCCAGGAGGAGAGAGGGGCTGGAATACAGCTCAGAAATGTCCCCATATCCCCTGGGAGGTGACTGTGCAGTGACCTGGGCCTGACAGGGTGCAGAACATGCCTTTCTGGGGAAGAAAGGAGTTGCACCGTGCATCCTTGTCTGCAAACAGGAGCTGGAAAGCCAGTGTGGAGAGCAGAGGGAAGGAGCTGGGGGCTGGTCCCCTTCTGCAGGAGCCTCAGGGCTGAGCTCCTCTGCCCAGGGCGAGGGAGAGAACCTATAATGTGGGTGTCAGTGGAGGTGCAGAGAAGCAATCTCAGTGCTGAAAATGAGAGCCTGACGTTCTTCAGCATCGAGCAGTGGGGGGGCCACTGGTATCAGCTCCTTGCCAATTTCTTTCTCATTTCAAGGTGCTGATGGCATCACTGGAGGTGAAGTCATTTTCTCAGAATTTAATCCAGGCTGTTGGACTGACCTTGTCAGCATGGAGGGAAGGGAGGAAGGAGTCGTAGGGGAGGAGCCCCAGCAGGTCACAGCCAGGAGCTTGGGGGTCAGAAGGACGATATGATAGCAGGTGAGGGAGCCCTGTTCAGGGTCCTTACCTCTGAGCCCTCAGCTCTTCCTCAGGCTTTTCTTCCTTTGGGATTGTGTCCTCTTTTTCCCCTGCAGAGATCCTGCGTCCCTGGATGTCAACCTTCCCAGGAAGACTCTGAAAAAAGCACAGCTATGCTGTAAAGGACTCTTTAGGAAAGGAGAATGTTTCTTGGGTAACAGTGGAGCCGTTTCTGAAGCTGTGTGTGTGTGTGTGTGTGTGTGTGTGTGTGTTAACACAGGAGGAATAAAACGTCTCAGGTTCAAGAAAGGAATTTTAGCAGTCAAAGCTACTCCTAAGAACGGCCAAGAGATTTATGGTTTTTCTTTTCTTTATTTTGCTGTGGTTTCTGGATGATGCTTAGCATTTGTTCTCTTTTCTTTCTGCTTTTCCACAAAAACGGTAAGGAACAAGTCAATCACCCGGCATGATCTTAAATGCCACGAAAAACCTCCCAAATGAAATATTAATTAATCACATCTTGCAAATGAAGAGAATGCTCAGAGAAATAGACTGACCAGCGGCAGAGGCAGAGCTGAGACTGGAACCCATCTGCCTGAGCCCCAAAGGATGCTCTTTTCTATTATACAGCTTCTCTTTGCACTAAAAGGGATTTCTCTAAAGTTGGCTGATAACAGAAGTGAACTGAGGCACTCACTGAAATCACAGATTTTAGGGTTTTACCTCTGGGGATGCTGATTTAGAAAATGTTACACTAAACTAAACTGCATCAGGATAGCCCTGTGCAAAATAAAAATCCACGGAAACCACTGGCAGACATCGAAGGATCCGAACAGAGCTGCGTGGGTAGGTTTTCTCCCAAGGGCCTGTCTCATAGTTTTAGATGGCCAGTAGGTGGCAGCAAAGAGCTTTCCACGTGCTGTTCTCATCCCTGCAGTAAGCCTGTGAAGGCATCACCTGGGGAAGAATTTCTGGGCATGAAAATGGGGCATCAGTGGCAGGATCGGAGGCTGGGTCAGGTAGGCAGAATACAGATAAAGAAGGAGAATCCATGTGCCTTGCTGGAGAATGCCTGCTGACTACAGACGACAGCTTAACTAGGGAAGCGTAGCTCTCATTTATCTTAGGAAGCTCATTTCGGCAGCTGCAATGCAGATGCCGATAAGGGACATGGAGCGGAGACACTTATTAGTACGGACCTTCACCTGCTGCACAAGGCAAGCAGCTTAACTTCTGCACATTAACCTCTGCAGCTCAATGTGTAAAGTGGGAAGAATGATAGTATCCACTTTCTAAGATCGTTACTAAATGAATCCATGCTCGTCAAGCACATATGTGATGTCTGCCAAATACCTAACTATTGATTTAATGTTAACTCTCGGTAATATCTTCATTATAATTAGAGAGATCTTTGTGACATAATTATCAGGATGTGATATAATTTGTGATATAATTCACAGATAAATTATATCACAGGCTGGATAAAAGCTGGGGAGCATGGTGGGGCATTCACAGGAATCAGGCACAGATGTGCAAGCAACAGGTTTGCAGGGAAAGACGGAGAGAGCCCAGGAAGCAGACAAGCCTGGACCCCCACCCTGGTGAGGCAGGACATGTGGAGGATCTGAGAGTCATCAGTGAACAGCAGAGAACTGTGGCCAGAGGGCTGTAAGAGTTCTCCCAGAGAGAGGCAAGCAAATCTTTCCACAGTGGGGTTGGAATAAACTTAGAGAGGAGGTAAGAAGTTAGAAGGGACTCAGAGAGCTCTGGCATTTAAGGGTATTGAGGCCAGGGAGAGCAGCCAGGCAGGTCTAAGCAGGACAGGTGAGGAGAGCCACTCAGGATTCAGGAGAAGCAGGTTTTCCAGAAGGAAAAAGGCTGGCAAAGTCCAGTGCAGCCCAGATGTCAGGCTGGATGGTCTTGGGAAGGGAAGTGATGGGCGGCTTTCCCATGAACCACCCTGGTGTGGGCAGAGGCCCCTGCAGTGAGCCCAGGAGCTCATGTGGGGAAAGGCAGTGGACCGTCAAGGTGCCACACACTTGTGGTACAAGGGGCAGTCAGTAAGGCCATGTTCCGAGAGGCCCTGGATGCCAGTCTACGGTTTGTTTATAAGTAGACAGCAGGCACTAACAAATAATCATAATGATAGTAGGAAATTCACACTGCACACTAAGCCGTCAGGCACTGTTCTTAGCACTTTGCTTCCTGATTTTCTTTCTTCCTTGCAGGGACCCTATCAAGTAAGAAATGGAGTAAGTCACCTTACATGACCCTTTAAGATTTCACAGCTGGAAAGGGGTCAAACCCAGGTCTCCGGACTCCAATCTCTGCCTTCCAAAATGCTTGGGCAGGGAGCCTGGCAGGGTTGTTGAGGACAGACAAGAAGAGAGGAGAGACCAGGCAGAGGAAGCCTGCTGCCAGGGAGGGGAGCCCCTCCTTCCTTGCTAAGCATTGCTTGAATATTGAAATGCATGAGGTTCAAAGATTAATGAAGAAAAAAAATGAGGTGAAGAACTGTTCACATTGATGACTCCATTTAGTAAAATGCTTACCTATGCAGAGACCATCTCTGCCAAGTTCTACAGACAGCTAGGGAGGAAGAGGGGGATGGGGATGAGAACACTGGAGGTTAGAGGAAGGAAGAAAACTCACTTTGTTCTATATCCCTTGTGTGGCATTTAGACATTTTCTATAACCTGTTTGTGTGTTACTGCCTTTTAAGAATTTCAAATATATAGAATATTATTAAAAATAATGTAATGCATTCAGTAACAACTTTTATCCCGTTAGTATTTGGACATTGGCATGGTTTGGCTCTGTGTCCCCACCCAAATCTCATCTTGAATTGTCATCCCCATGATCCCCATGTGTTCAGGGGGGACCTGGTGAGAGGTGACGGGATCATGGTGGAGGAAGGTGTCCCCCATGCTGTTCTCACCAGACCTAATGGTTTTATAATGGGCTCTTTTTCCTTCACTTCTCTTCTCTTTACTTCTGCCTTGTCAAGAAGGTACTGACTTCTGTGCCTTCCACCATGATTGTTAAGTTTCCTGAGGCCTCCCGAGGCCTGGGGAACTGTGAGTCCATTAAACCTCTTTTCTTTATAAATTACCCAGTCTCTGGCAGTTCTTTATAGTAGTGTGAGACTGGACTAACACATTTTGCTTCAAGTTTCTTTTAAAAAAGTAAATACACTCAGAGTGGCCCTGCAGACAGTCGGTGTCCTCTCCCCATGCCCTCTTCAATGTCGTTCTCAACCCTCCCTACCTTGAAGGAACCACTGTCCTGAAGTGCTTACCATTCACAAGGACATTCGTACTCCATTTTTAGAGATTTGAATGTTTTTAAAGTTTGTAAATATGGCCTAGTACATTATTGCTGATTAACTCATATGGTTTTTACTCAAACCAGTTAAGAAATTTATTTTTATTCCTGTTTTGGAGAGAGTCGTTGCTCATGAATAAATTTGTTACTCATCTTACATTTGTTCAATTTCTTCCTTTTCCCTCAGATGCTCACTCTTTTTTACTCCTTCGGTATATAAATGTGTTGAATTTCATTGCCAGATTTCCGGATATCAAGCCATCTTTGCATTTTTTGCAGAAATATGTTAGCATTTCCAGTCATTTTGAAAAGCCAAGGACCTTCACATACTGTCATGGAGATTCGTGGTGCACTGTGCCAACAGAAGTATTTTGTAGGAGCTGACACGTATCCTTAGGGTAAAAAATCACTTCTAATTATTGAATTCTCCTATTTATAATTCTTCAGGGGCTGTCTTTTGCTCTGAATTTCAAGCAACTCCGAGTGGATGCAGAGCTCTTTACACTTTATGATCTCAACTTCAGATTCATTGTTCTCCTCCGGCTTCTTTGTAAGCCCGTTATATCCAATCAAACACAAAACCTTGACAATTGTCCTCTTTGAATGTCTCCTTAATGCAATCCGTATTTTCCACATGTAGGAGCATTTCTTTGGTTCAAGTCTCCATATGTTTTATCTCAGTACTGCTCTAAATGAGCTCCAGAATATTCGTTGTAAGTCATGGATGGGCTATTTCACATTGTCATTCAAAATGACAAGATGGATCCCCTGCCCCAGAAGACAAAGGCCAGACTCCTAAACACAACACGTCTGTGAGCGTGTTTCTGTCTGCCGGACTCATTTCCCTGAAGACTGTCTGTGACCATTTGCAGTATACACTTGTGGCTGCATTTTGAACAAGTGTGGCCTCTGCACTTGTTCCTTTGAGAAGGAACTGGCTTCCCACTCTGAAGTGGTGTCTAAACTGGCTGATTTCTGGGAATTGTGTAAAGGGCCACACATGCCTACTAGAGTGACTCCAAACAATGGGGTGTCTGCCAGATCTAGAACATTTCCAGGTATCTCTTTCGGGGAGCACCACAAGAGGCTGCACAATTAAGTCCCGGTAACTCCATGATTAAGTCACCGTGATCACATTGTCCTGCCTCTCAAAACAGACATCTTCCTTGTGCTTGTTATGGTCATTGTACCTACTGACAGCAGACAGGGAAATGCTGGGTAGAAGAGGGCGGTTCCCCAGCAAAAGCTCCACCCTCCAGCCTGAAGACCTGTGGACCTAAGTGAGGACAGGAATTTCTGTTTCCATGCCCCAAAAGTTGCCTTTGGCCCTCCACGGCCCCCATCCTGTGCCCATATAAACCCAAGACTTTAGTGAGCGTAGACACAAGTGGCTGAACCTGGAGAGGAGCAGAGGCACACAGCGGCAGAGAGTATCGGTGACTGGCAGAGTGGCACAGCAGAGAAGGAGGGAAGAAGCCTCTGAACAACGGATGAGAACAGCTGGACTCCTGGGGAAGACCACCTTCTCACTCCATCCCCCACTTCCAGCACCCCATCCGTCTTGCTGAGAGCCACCTCTACCACTCAAAAAAACCTAACACTCATCCTTTGAGCCCATGTGTGATCCAATTTTTCTGGTGCACTGGGCAAGAGCTTGGGATACAGAAAACTGTCTCCCTGGCCCACTCCCTTGTGATAAGGCAGAGGGTCTACTGAGTTGATGAACACAGGCTGACTGCAGACCGCAAAACTCCAAGAGCATCCTGTAACACATACCCACTCAGGCTTCAGGAGTTGCAGACACCCACCCCTGGAGGCTGCCCTGGGGCCAGAGCCCAAAAGCGCTCCCCATGGCCTCCGAACCTGTTCATCTGCAAGCTCCCCCAAGGGGTTTGAGCAGTGGGGTGATGGAAGGAGCAAGCCTCATCCTTGTTGTGTGTCCTGTGAGGGAAATAGGGAACTCTCTGGTTTCACGACATTATCTATGGTAATTACGGCCTGCCACATGGCCTCTAATATTTCTGTTTTCATCATCCCTTTCAAACCAGGGAGCTCAATTTCAAAGCAGCATCTCTCACCATCATCTTTGGCACCACAGAGCTGTTCAAGAACACAGGTGCTTCTCACCCACAGGCATGTCTGAATGTCTCCACAGTCCTGGGGTGTGTGGCTTAGAAGATATCTAAACAAGTTTCACATTGTAGATTCACAAGAATCCCATCTAACTCAGCCTTTTAAGTGTCTCTTTTTACATTATATCTGGGCTAGTCCTGCATGCTGGCTTCTGTGAATTGAGTGTTCTCCACTGTCGTGTGAAGCATTTGGTTTGCTGACCAAGCAGAGGGTCAGTACCTCATCCAACTTACTAAATAGTGAGTCCCGGTACATCTCCCACATCAATCAGGTAGGCACAATCCAATGTTAAATTTTATCCAACTGGTCTCACCATCTTAGAGAACACTTTCACACTCATGTTTCCTGGGCTTGTGTCAATAAAAAATAAAAAACTCTGTTAGGTGCATCACTTGCATAAAGAGACCTCCAGGCAGGTTTTGTGCAGTAACAGGGCTGTTTTATCTCCCCAGGTGCCAATGGGCTGAGTCTGAAAAGAGAGCCAGCAGAGGGTGGTGGAATAGGAGTTGGTTTTATAGGTTTGGGGTAGGCAGTGGAAAGTTACAGTTCAGGGTAGTTTTGCAAGCCAGGAGGGTGCTGCCGGTGGAGGTGTCATGAGATGCATGGTCACAAGGGTAGAGATCATCTATGACAAACAGGAATGATCATAAGGGTGGGGGGTATCGGTTGCAAGCAGAGGGGAAGGTGCAGTAAATTACATAGTTACAGGGGTGGGGATCTTGAGAAACCTAATTTCTTGTTGGGGAGTTTTCTCAAGGCTGAGCAGGAACAATGGTGGAATGTTGCAGGGGGAGAGCAATCAGTTGAGGCAGGAACTAGTTGTTTCACTTCTTTTTCTGGCCATCTAGTTACTTCAGACTTTCTGGCTCCTGGAGACCATCAGGAGGTGCACGTGCAGGTCACCAGGGCTATAATGGCCAGCCTGGGAATTGGAGGCCTGTCAGACTCTATAACTCAGTTGGTATATAGACACACATTTCCTATGGCAAGGCCTTCATTCCCTTCCTGGCATTGCTGGAATAAAGCTCTTGTTCTCAGCTCAGAGGCAAGGGGCATTAGGGGTTATCCCTCTATGCATGAACTACCCTCTGGAGGTCATTCAAAAGTTTTAATAAATAGATATTTCTAAGTTATT
Source organism: Callithrix jacchus (assembly GCF_049354715.1). Lineage (NCBI taxonomy): Eukaryota > Metazoa > Chordata > Mammalia > Primates > Cebidae > Callithrix > Callithrix jacchus. Next base: position 58,512,888 of record NC_133517.1, on the reverse strand, counting down.
TTATTTTTAATTGACAAAAAATGTCTATGTTTATCATGCACTATGTGGTCTTTTGATATGTACCCATTGTGGAGTGGCACAGACTGATTTTTTTTTTGTACTGAGAACATTTAAAATGTACACTTGGCTATTTTCGAGAATACAAAGTAAGGTTAGTTACTATAGTCTGAATTTTAACTTAAATATTTTTTTATTTTTATTTATTTATTTTTTTTGAGACGGAGTTTTGCTCTTGTTACCCACACTGGAGTGCAATGGCACGATCTCGACTCACTGAAACCTCCGCCTCCTGGGTTCAGGCGATTCTCCTGCCTCAGCCTCCCGAGTAGCTAGGATTACAGGCACGCGCCACCATGCCCAGCTAATTTTTTGTATTTTTAGTAGAGACGGGGTTTCACCATGTTGACCAGAATGGTCTCGATCTCTTGACCTTGTGATCCACCCACCTCGGCCTCCCAAAGTGCTGGGATTACAGGCTTGAGCCACAGTGCCTGGCCATATTTTTTAATTTTTTAAATGCAAGGAGAAGCAGGTTCCTTCGTACATGAGAAAGGGCTGCTTTCATGGTAAGGGATGCTCGGAAGGAGTGCAGAATTCAGCAGTTCTCAGCCTGTCTTTACCCAAATGTTTCATCCTTTGAGTCTCTCTTCCCCTCAGTTCCCTGGACTTGGCATGGGAGACTTGCAGAATCATCTATTCAATTGTCACTGTAATTCTGAGACTCTTACACCCTCTGGACATAATCACATTCACATCTGACTTGCGGCTATGGGGGAAGGGAGTACTTTTGGAATTGCCATGGAGATTTTTTATTTTCTACCTGTAACCTATGTGGAGAATTCAAAGCTTTAAGCCTGTCATTTTACCTAGACATGCTCCCCAGGCAGGTCAGGAGCTGCCAACTATGCAGCCACCTGAGCCACTAAGTGGTATAGCCAATGACTAAACCGACATCTTGCCTTCTACCTGCACATGTGGTACAGCTGCAGAGGCAAGCCAAGTGCCTGTGATTTCGCAGCACACAGCAAGTCACCCGTACCCCCTTCTTCCTTGGTGAAGAGATTAGATGTTCATGTGTTAAATGTATAATCAATTAAATTTCAGAATTCAATTCCAGAGGGGCTCTGTTTCCTAGGGCCACATCTGGGAGCAATAACTATATTGCTCAAGGTATTGGCAGAAAAGAGTTTGTATATCCGCAGGGAGCATGAAGGATGTTAGAAAGGGACTATTTTCAAAATTTTTTCAACCAAAAACAATCCTATACTTAACAAGATTCTTTCACATTACAATTAAATGTAAGGTCCTTGAGTAAAGGTATTTCTATTGGTTTCTTTTACTGTCCCCATAGAGGGTAAACCAGGCCTGTGCAGTGAGCAAGGGGTCAGCAAATAGTTGATGACTGAATAAAGGAATGATGGCAAAACGTGGTTTATGAAGGAACTTAAACATCAGACGCCTCCCAAAATGGGAATTGCCATAATATAGTTTATGATCACACATTTCATAACTAAAGAACATTTTAAATGTACACTTTCCGTTAGTTGAGCATAAAATCAAATCCCAAAGTGTCCAAATATGAAATGTACAGCTGGGTGAATTTTCACAAAGGAAACATTGCTTGTGTAACCACCACCCAGGTGAAGGGAAAACAAGAAACAGTAACAGCACCCAAAGGCTCCTTCAGATTCCTTTTCAGGCACAACCCCTTCTTCAAAGATCACCACAACCCACTCACACTTAGACTTTGATTTCTATCACCAAACATGAATTATTTCCCGCACATGAAGCACGTGTGCACAAACACACTCAGTGACGGAACCATACCGTATCTCACTGTGTCTGGTTTTCTTCACTCAGCACTGTCTTTCAAAGATTCATCTTTGCCATTCAGTGTGGTCTGACAATATTGAGCTCTTTTTCACTGTTTTGTGTGACATTATGTGAAGAGACTACGTTTGTTTATCCATTTTACCAAGTATGAACGTTGGCTTCTTTCCAGTTTTGTTACAAATGCTGTTACTGTGAGAATTCTTATACTTAGCTTTGTAAGCAAATGCTTTTATAGTTCTCAGTTATTACCTAAGAGTGGGATTTCTGGGCAATAAAGTATCCATTCGTTCAGTTTTTATAGATATTGCCAACCAGTTTTACAAAATGGTTGTAACAATTTACACTCCTACCAGCCTAGTATGAGCATTAAGGTGACAAATCCTCACAGAGCTTTGTATTGTCAGTCATTTGCATTTTAGCCTTTGGGGCTGAGGGAGAATTCATGGAGATCTCACTGTGGTTTAAATTTGCATTTGAATTAGGAGGTTTAACACTTTTTGATATACATACAAGTCTTTTGGATATAATCTTTTGCAAAGTGCCTGTTCAATCTCTTACTCATTTTTCTATTGAATTATCGTTTTTTTTTTCTTATCAATTTAAAAGATTAACTTATTCTGGATATGAGTCCTTTTTCAGATAATAATCTTCTCCCACCTGTGGCTTGCACAATTACTCTATTAATGGTGTGTTTTGATAAACAAAAATTCTTAATTATATCCTACACACACTGATCTTTTAAAAAATATTTTATGGTTAGTAGTACATGTATTTTCTGTTGAAATACCTTTGTCTACAACATGGCATTAAGCCATTGTCCAATCCTCCTTTTTAGAATTTATAGCAATATTCCTTTTTCACTTAGACATAAAAAGTATCTGGAGTAAATTTTATGTATGCAATGAAGAAGGAATCAATATTAATATTTTTAAAAGATGAATATATAATTGACACAGACTTAGTCATTTATGTATTTCATTGATAATTTGCTTATGTGTGTTAGTGGAAATTTTGTTCTATTCCATTCCTCTATTTGCCTATTTTTGTGCCAGTTGTCACACTGTCTTAATTGTGAAACTTTATATAAACATTGATGAGATGGGAGAGTTTCCTGACCCCCTCATGGGACTTGAGGGGGTTTGGGGTGGGGAGGTGGTTGCTACTTTTGCTCAAACTCCTTGCAGGAAGGGGAGTATACAGGTGAGTGAGTGCAGGAGCCAGGGCAAGTGCCTTTATACATAGGCAGGAATTAATCCTGTACCTGCTGGTGGCAGCAACTAGCAGTTGTCTGCAACCTCTGGAGCCCCAAAGGTGTGTGTTACAAACAATGCCCTTTAGCTGTTGCCTTCCATGGATGGCTAAGTGTTAACCAGCTCAGTGGAGAGTCAGAGTGACATTCCCTGCCCTCTTGGTACCCAAATTCTTGTCCAGCATCCAGGAATAATCAGGTCACATGGACTTGAAAGATGGTGAATGTGGAGGTTTTATTGATTGATGAAAGTGGCTCTCAGGGGGATGGGGAGCTGGAAAGGGGATGGATTGGGAAGATAATCTTCTCCTGGAGTTTGGCTGTCCCTGACTGAACTCCTCTCTGACAATCCAGGTGCCTCTTTGTTTTAAGATGCTTATTCTCTTCTCTCTTTCTCTGCTGTGCCACTCTGCTCCTCTGCCAATGGAGTTAGGGAGTATGGGTACAGGATAGGGATTGTGGTGGGCCATGGTCGTTTTGAAAAAAGCACCATGTGGGCAGAAAACAGGGATAACTGTTTTAATTTAGGGCTGTGGTTTCCAGGCTTGAGGGCGGGGTCTTTGCCTGGGACTACCCTCTCCTACCCAGTATTTCCCTGCCTCTGTCCCTGTCATTTATATCTGGTCATAGAAACCCTCCATGTTTGTTCTACTTTAAGACTGTCTTGGTTATTATTGGTCATTTGCATTGACATAAAAAATAAAAATAAAAGAAACAGCACACAATCCAATTTGAGGTTCACCTCACTTTTTTCTTTTCTCTAAGATTTTTGTACCCAAATTTACATTTTCTTGGTAGTTTGTCTATGTACACACACACACACACACACACACACACACACCCTGTACCCATCCATACATAGCCAACGAACTGTGCTTCCTGGCCCATGTGCACTTTTGTAATCTCCTTACACATTGACTCTTGACCATGTCACTAATGCAGGTTTAGGCAGCATCAGCCAGCAATGTCCATTCTGAGGCTTGGTCTCCAGGAATACTCACTTTTGGGATGCTTCCTCTCAGAACCCAGACGCTGGGCGGTAATGGTTACCATAGCCCCTGGAAAGGCTCTGTGGCAGACCTGACTCACTTCTGGCTGAGGTCCCACCCAACAGCCAACACTGACTTTCCAAGTGCATGAGGAAGCCTTCCTGGACACAGATCCTTAAGCCACCTTGGTGATCCCTCAGCTTGAGCCTTGTGGAGGGAGATGAACCACCCCTTCTTAGCCCTGCTCAAATTGCAGAATCATAAGAAAATGATCATTATTTTTCTGGGCCACTGATATTTGGGGTGGTTGTTTATGCAGTGAGGTATAGTTAAAATAGATGTGGGTATCAGAGATGAGTTGCTGACATTACAAAAATCAAAACCTTGGCAGCTTTAGAACTAAATGGTGGGAGCCTCAAAAGAAAATAAAGAAATTGCAATTGGAGGTTGGACAAAAGGGTATCTAATTTATGTACTAGCAGAGAACATAATGAAACTATCATATATGTAATATGGAAGAATGAACATCATCACATAATCTTGTAGCTCTCATCTGAAGATCTCTAGGCAGAATATGGAAAATGCCGACTGATTTTGTAAAAATCTGCCTGTGGTAAAGTACAGGAGGAGTGAGGTGATAGAAAGAAGGAGATGATCAATTTTCAAGCAGAATTGCGAGAAATTGCTGGGTTTAAAAATAAAATTGTTTCTTTTAGTCTCTCCTAGCAAAAGATTTGCAATGTAAGACATGGCCTGTAGGTTAACAACCACTCCAAGGAGCTGTTGATAAAGCATAGCTTCAAGGTTAAGATCAGTTCCAGTGTAGAACCATTAGACCTTTTGTTATTACCACAAAAAACTTAGGGTGGAGTCCTTTAGACTTAGCTAGGCAAACAGACGCTAAGAATCTTAAGAATACAGCTCACAAAATTTCTCAACTAAATGAACGTGCTTCTAAGACTCTTTATGACATTTTACCACAGTATCTAGGCTAAGTACGAGAAAGGGAGAGAACTGAAGGCACTTTTTAGGAGGGGGTTTTGTCTAATGAAGTGAACCCCAATTGGACTCATAGAAAACCCAAAAAGATTTTAAGAAATTTGTATTGACAGCAAAGGTAAAAGAAACAGATAAATTTAAAATGTGAAAAGACACTTTGGAGCTTATAATGTTTTATGTACAAGAAGGAGGTTGAGAAAGCTGCTCAGCTATAAACATGAACTATTGCTTATGCAAAAGGTGTAAGGACACAGAGGATAGAGTCAAGAGCCCGGAGCCATGGAGAACCATTTTCTTTCTTTCTTTTTTTTTTTTTTTTTTTTTTTTTTTTGAGACGGAGTTTAGCTCTTGATACCCAGGCTGGAGTGCAATGGCACGATCTCAGCTCACCGCAAGTTCTGCCTCCTGGGTTCAGGCAATTCTCCTGCCTCAGCCTCCTGAGTAGCTGGGATTACAGGCAGATGCCACCATGCCCAGCTAATTTTTTGTATTTTTAGGAGAGACAGGGTTTCACCATGTTGATCAGAATGGTCTCAATCTCTTGACCTCGTGATCCACCCGCCTCAGTCTCCCAAAGTGCTGGGATTACAGGAGAACCATTTCAGGCACAGAAATTGGCTCAAAGAAAGGATCTAGTGTCTCTAGAGAGCTGCTGTGGATGATGGACCACCTCGTGCCTTTTGTTTTCCCATCTGGTTGTTTTCCTGTCCTTGCTTCACTATAACAGTGGATGTGTTGGGGTTGCTACAGATAACTTTTGTCTTTAGTTTGCAGAACTTCTGAATGAGAGCAGGTGTACCTCAGGAAACTTATGAGCATTTGAACCTGATTGAGATGATGATATCCTGGACTTCAAGCCTGAAACTGATGTCATTATGAGATGAGATTTTTGAGGGCCTCTGGGCTAAAAGTGATGGTGATCTTTGTATGTGGGAAAGAGCTGAATCATTGGAGTCCACAAGGGAGACTGTAGCAACTGTTACTTTGGCTGCAATGTGCCACACCCTCCCGTGTTCATATCCTTGTGTGGTCTCCTCCAACACTGATGGCAAATGTGACCATTTCAATAGATGTGGCCAATGTGAATATTTTTCTTGCAAATGGTTTCATAAGCACATGTGCTTTGGGGTATGTTCTGTTGAAATGATTGTTTTTTGAAACACTCACTCTCAGAACCCAGGCACGATATTGTGGAAAGCCCAATAGTCACATGGAAACATATTATCAAACACAGCCGACGTCCTGACAGACAACATTAACTAAGCTCCTAGCCGAAGCCAATAGCAATTTGCCATCCATGAGACAAAGCCATCTTGAAGTGCATCGTCCAGCCCTCGTTGATTCACCCCAGCAGATGCCATGGAGCAGAGACCTTGTATTACTCTCCTATTGCTGCCATAATGAATTGTCACATGTTGAGCAACTTCAAACCCATTTATTATCTCACAGTTTGCCTAGGTCAGAAGTTGAGGCACAGCATGACTCAGCTCGATTCTCTGTCTAGAGTCTCAAAAGGTTAGAAATCAAGGCTTGATTGTGTTCTTTGCTCAGGGCTGTGAGAAAGATTCACTTGCCAGGACATATAGATATATCTTTGGCAGAATTCAGTTCCCTCTCCCATGACCTGCTTCATCTTTAAGCTAGCAGTAAGATGGGCTTTGAACCTTTCACACCATCTTTTTTGCTGTTAAGAGCTCATATACACACTGAGCCCACTCAAATCCAGGTAATCTTCCCAGCCTGATGTCATATTTCATAAAAGAATCCCTGAACTTACATTGTACCAAATGCTCAGATTCTGGAATCAGAAGGGGCATTTTGGTGAAGTCATTTTTCTGCCTACCACAGGTAAATTTTCACCCTTTGGCTCTGCCCCAATCTCAGAATCCCAAGAAAATAAATAATTATTTTGGTTACATTAAACCTATAAATGTTGGGGTGGTTCATTATACATTCATAGAATGTGTCTATATATGTGTGTCTGTATGCATGTGTGTATAAAATGCATATATTAGGGTAGTTTATGACATGTCCATAGAATTGTAATGCATAATGAAATGTTACATACATACATATTTCATATATCATATATGATTGGTAGACAATTTAGCTCTTATAGTGATTCCTGAAAGAAGTGTTTGCCTAACAGTTTTTTGGTTCTGTCATAATCAGCGGTGAAAATATAATTGAAGAACAATTTTTCGTGGTGAATGGCATAGATGAACAGTGTGGTTGAGGCACTCTGAGTGACTGGACGCCATACTCCACTAATTTGGTCCATTGAGCATAGGCAGATTTGGCTGGATCATACAGATCCACATTACTGTAATAATGCTTTTGCTGATAAAACAAGGATGGCAATTGTTCTCAGGTGCTTATGTGGTTGATGAATAAAAATCCTTGAATTCATTGAATTGAAAATTGTGTAAATGTATGTTACGTATCTTGTGTCTTATTTCCTGTAATGGAACGTGAACTTAAAATAATATACGCATGTGATTTTACACATATGTTGCATTTCTTAGCTCATTGTACTCTTTTCAGATTGACATAGATTGACATACTCTTTCAGATTGACATGTTCCTGACATTCTAGAAGTATTGTCAGGAACAAAGTGTCATATATGTTCCAGTTAAATGATCTTTTCTGCACCCTCTGTAATTTTCCTAGTGCAACATAGTAAGGATTCTTTAATGTACTTCAAATTATTTAGAAATGTGTCACAAATAATTTAAGACTAATCCTGTTAAAATATTGATGTTTGCAAATGAGATACTTTATAAATAGAGCAATTCAAGGTTAGCTCTATAAAATTCATCTTGATTGCATTTTGATATCTTCTTAAGTTTGTGTGCTATAAGCTTTCTATCCATCCCTGCTCCAACCTCATGCATTCTCTGCCTTTTCCACCAGGCTCTAAACTCATAAGTGCTGACCAGAATAGAATGTACAAATAGACTACATGCCCTTTGCTTCCAGGGTAGATTTAGCTACAAGGGAGCTCTGACAAGAGATGGGAGGGTGGGTAGGTGGTAAAATCCGGGTACTCACTCTTTTCACTCTCTCCCTGCGGGATCTCTGCAGGTTGGCTGTGTTCCTTGACTGACAGTCACAACTCCCCTTCTCTGTGTTGCAATAACTGCACTTCCACCAGCCCTGTGTGGCTTGGGGTGCCATGACTCACCATTGTCACTTGCTCCAGGGTATAGACTTTCCCTCGTGGACTCTTGACATCCTGGTCACAGGGTAAAATCATTCCTTTTATAAATGTTCTGATGTAAAATCTTCGTAAATACATGTATGTCATCTCCTTCCTACCAGGACATTAATTCATAAAAGATAGGATGATTTAGCTTCCAGCATATTTTATTTAAAACTCTGAGTTAACTCATGGGATTGGAGTCCAAACTTGACTTCATTTGTCATGTGCTTTATAAGAGGGAAAAACATTGCTAAACTTATTGGCCCCAAAAATAAAGCTCAACCTCTAAATTAAGTCCCATAAGCCCCTCAGAAGTATTAAGAGCTTATAATAATGCCAGTAATCAATCCACGATAAGGGATAGTGACTCCTAGAATTCCTGAGTGTCCGCACTGGAAGGGGGCTTTAAGTTCATTTGGTCTCACCCCTTCTTTTTTTTATGTAGAAAAACAAAGATCCAGAAAGTTGAAATCATGTCCCAATTTTACAGTGTGAGGAATGGGTCCAGGTGCTACCAGCGGGAGGCTACATGCCCAGTGGAGACAATTGTGAACTGAGAATCTGGAATTTGGTTCCTACCAAAAAGTGAACCCCAAACACTGAATCTATGACAGGACCTGTTCCAGAAGTGAACAAGGCAAACATCGCCCCTGCCCTCACGCACCTTCCATTCTTGTGGAGAGACAGAAAGTTAAAAGCTGGTCAAATAATTATGATTTTTTATTATTATTATAACTGAGACAAATAATAGGGAAATCTACCTTAGGAAGCAGCCAGAGAAGCCACTTCTACAGACGTGATACTTAAGTATGTCATTCAGTGATTCATTAATTTAAGCCCTCAAATGTGCTCATCAAGTACTTTTCTGGGACTTGATGAATAAAACCTGGCACTGTATTTTAGTAGAAGAAAGAAAGAATCGTTTTAAAAACTGAAGACGTTAAATGATCAGGGTTACAATGGTGATGAACAAGGTTCATTGGAAATCTATGAAAGATATTTAATGCAATTAGAAGAGTTCTCCGAAAAAATGATGCTCACAGCTGGATATCAATCAATCGAAAGACATTTCAATTGAAATTGAAAGGGGTAGAAATAACATTGATTGAATTCATATCATTGATTTAATTGAGATCATAGCATTTCAGTTGAAAGGGGTAGAAACAGCATTCATTTCAGGTCCCCAAGGTAAACAAAGCCAAAAGTGCATTGGTGCGCCAATGCCCCATAGGGGGCAGCAGAGAACACTTGGAGGACGGAGGATGAAAATGCCAAGGTATGAGGAAAAGCTGGTGTGAGGGGAGTTTGAAGAGGGCTGGGGAGCCAGACCACAGGCCTCTCCGGGTCTTGGTAAGGATTTTAGCCATTAGACCAGGCACAGTGGCTCCCGCCTCTAATCCCAGCACTTTGAGAGGCTGAGGTGGGCGGGTCACTTGAGTTCAGGAGTTTGAGACCAGCCTGGGTAACATGGTGAAACCCTGTCTCTATAAAAAGTACTAAAATTAGCCAGGCATGGTGGTGAACACCTGATGTCCCAGCTACTTGGGAGGCTGAGGTGGAAGGATCCCTTGGGCCCAGGAGGTAGAGGCCTCAGTGAGCCAAGATTGCACCACTGCACTCCAGTCTGGGCAACAGAGTGAGACCCTGCCTCAAGAAAAGAAAGAAGGATTTCATTCTCATGCTGCTAATAAAGACATACCCAAGACTGGGTAACTTGTAAAGGAGGAGGATTAATTGACTAACAGTTCCACATAGCTGGGGAGACCTCAGGAAACTTATGATCATGGCAGAAGTAGAAGGGGAAGCAAAGCACCTTCTTCACAAGGTGACAGGAAGGAGAAGTGCCCATCAAGGGTGGGAAAAGCCTCTAATAAAACCATCAGATCTCCTAAGAACTCACTCACTATCACGAGAACAGCACAGGGAAACTGTTCTCATGATTAAATTACCTTTCACCGGCTTCCTCCCAGGGCACGCGGGGATTATGGGCACTACAATTCAAGATGAGATTTGGGTGGGGACACAGCCAAGTCATATCACTGTTATCTAGGAGCACTGGGAGGCCACTGAAGAGCTTTAAATGTGTGTGATTTTGTATATATGTGTGTATATTTGCATACATTTTTACACGTGTGTATATTTGCATGCATTTGTATATGTGTGCCTTTGTGTGTATTTGTATGGTGTGTATTCGTGTGTGTGTTTGAGTGTGCGTATGGGTGTATTTGTATATGTGTGTGTATTTTATGTGTTTGTATATGTGTGTATATCTGTATGTGTACATTTACATATATGTATGTTTGTGTGTACCTATTTGTGCATGTATTTATGTGTGTGTGTGCCACCAGAGACAAAGAGTACTCTGCTTGCAGCATGGGTGAAAAGAAGACAATCATGTAAGGAGTTAGGAAAAAGCAGACTAGGTGGTCAGAGCATCATGTGCAAAGGCCCTGAGATCAGCAGAGCTTCGCACTTTTCTTTGAGGAACTGAAAGAAGACCAATGTGTTAGATCATCATAATTGAGGCAAAGAGTTGCAAAATGAGGTTAAGATTCAGCATGGGCCAGACCATGCTGACGTGAAGGGCCATGAGAAGGAGCCCTTTCATTTACCTCCTGGGTGCAGGTGTCCTGGGAGGCACAGATGCCTTCTCATGTTCATCACTTACTGGCTGTGTGACCGTAGACAACTCTCTGGTCCTCTCAGAGCCTCAATATCCTTATCTGTCAAATTGAGCAAATACAGCCACCATTGCAGGACTGCCCAGGAGGAGTAAATGAGGTACAACACACTTAACTTGCTTGGTGCCACTATCATGATTTGATATGAGGCAGTGTCCATACTTCAGTTTTCCCACCAGCAAAATGTTGATGTTGACCTGGGTCAGTGACTATGGAACTGCATGTATCAGAATTATCCAGGAGCATGTTATGAATACAGACCCTCATCTCTCATCCCCAGGTCAAAGCTAAGTTCACTGACCTGGAATTCACTGGGGCAGAGCCTGGGATATTGCATTTTCAAAAAAGCACACCGAAGTGACTGATGTTTGGAAGCTATTGGACAAGACACCCTCAAAAGGCCTCTTGGACACCAAACATTCCATGAGTCAGTGCTCCTACCTCTGGCTCTATAGCCTGCTTTGTGTGTGACCCTCTGGAGGTCACCTCTGCTGCCCATTTATCCACTCCAGCCCTCCAGCAGAGCCTCTGCAGCTTACATTGGGTACTTCTCTCCCGGTCTCTGTTTCATAATCCAATTATCACAGCAACCAGATGTGACAGGCTCCCTCTCAAACCCATTTAAACATCTCTGAGGGCACCATTTAGGACCCAAGCCTTTTATCATTTGCCAGGCCCCAGCCCTAGAAGCCTGGAAGAACTCCTTATGCTAATTAGCAAAGAAATGTCCTTCTGCCAGACGAATCTGATTATCGGGTCCCGAGGCAGCTGTGGACTGTCACAGTCCCATCCACCTGGGGAGAGCATCGCATGGGGCTCAGGCTCCTGGAACAGGATGCCCACTTCCTACAAAAGCCCCATTTCCAAACGTTTTGTGCGTCTGTACTTCTCTCTGCATTTTTGAAAATGTGCTGCATGTGAGTTCATCTTTCCACAGGAAAATAAATGCACATTTGCAAACTGATTGACCCAACTCCAGAACCCACAGGCTACTTCAAGTCTGGTGGTGCATCTGTGTCCCACGGTGCCTCTTCTGGGGCACGGGAGTGAGTCCACACCCCCTCACTCACCCTGCACAGCTTGCTGTGTTTCTTTCCAGATTTTTCCTACAGTGTGCTTTTCTCTCTAGATATGTGGGATTATACCATGCATGTTGCTTCTCCTTTGAACAAATGGATACATACAGAAAAGGAGCCCAGCATTTGAGATGAAAGATCTGAGCTCGTATTCTAGCTCTGCTTACTATGTAGACTTGGAAATTGGAAATATTACTCGCTGAGATTACATACCCTCACGGATAACCTAGGGGAATTTGACAATATACCAGAGAGTGCCTTGCCTTAAAAGTAAGCTAAGTGTATGGGAAAGCTCTGTGTGCCTGCACCGCGTATGGCAGCTGCTATAATGATGCTGGTGGGATAACAGCAGCTGACATTTGTTGAGTACATACTATATCCCAACATTGTGCTACTGGCTGGAAATGCATTCATGTCATTGCAAAATAACTCTAAAAGGTAGGTAAAAACTTGTTTTGTAGGAAAACCTGGCTGGAAACAGTATGACACTATTTACAGTTTTCATTTACTTTGTTCTTATGAATATTCACGCCTCCCTGCAAAAATGGTAATGATCTTAATTACCGAGTACTTTCCGTGACCCTTTTAGGGCATTTCACAATATTAGAACCATGCATTGTATTATATTAAACTTCTGGAATTTGAAAATATTCCAAATTCTGAAACACTTCTGGCCATATGGTTTTGAATACGGGATTTTGGCCTGCATGTATTATGCCACTTTTGAAGATGATAAACCTGAGACTAAGAAGGGTTTAAGTATTTTCCCAAGATCAGTAGTTAAGTATGTGGGCTGGGATTTGAACCATGACTTTCTGATACCATAAACCATTCCGTTTCTACCAGAATATTTATGCTAAAAGTGACCTTAAAAGATGAAGGAAAACTTGAACTAAGTGTCCCCTAAATGTTGTTTTTAAGGCTGAGGTATATGGCTCTCAAGTGAAAGCAGCCCCCATTTATATTTTTCTAATGCAGTCGTGCTTCATATTTTATTAAACAAACTTATTGTTCTATTTGGAATGCAGGAACGCATAATCTTTACGTTTTTTATAGTATGCTTTGGTGAGGCATCTGTCTGGGTCAGCATTGTATCCAGGAAACAGAATTACATTTAGATGGCCCATCTGAAAAGTCTGCAAGAAAGGAAATAGATTCAGAGGTAAGGGAAGTGTGAAGAGACACAGGAATTAGCAATCCCAGGAAGTAGGTACCACCCCAGCTGTGAAGGGGAAGGAGGAGAACATAGAGTAATCAGATCCCAGAAAGGGCTGGAGCTGCACAGGCGAGTTTCCCAGGAAGGAGCTATAGGGGGACAAGGACAGCCTCTGCCTGACTCTCCCACCGAAGTATGGAGTAAACAGCCAAAAACACCCCATCTCTCTTTGATCCTGCCTTCTGATCTCCCATCAGTGCTGCCCAATGCCAAATCCAAACAAAAGTGAGAAGGCAAAGAACCCAGAAGATGTTGTTCTTTAGGGTTTACCCTCACTGAGTATAGAGCATGATAGCAAAAAGTGGACTGTGTATCTGTGGGCACAGTAGATGGAGAATAACCAGTTCAAGGGAGGCCAAGAGTTGCTCCTGAGTTGTGAGATGTATTGAATGGTGGTTGGGTATGGGAGCTCTGTACCTGGGATGCCTCATGTATGTCAGCTCAGACTGCCATAACAGAATACCATATATTGGGTGGCTTCAATAACAGAAATTTCTTCTCTCACACTTCTGGAGGCTGCAAGTCCAAGGTCAAGGTGCCAGCATATTCAGGTTCTGTAGAGGGCCATCTTTCTGGCTAGCAGGTAGCTGCCTTCTCACACCGTCCTCATGTAGCAGAGGGAGATACAGCTTTGGTCTCTTTTTTCCTTCTTAAAAAGACGCTAATCTCATCATGAAGGTCCCAACTGCATGAGCTTATCGAAACCTAGTTACCTTCCAAAGGTCCTGCTTTCAAATACCATAACATTAAAAGTTGTTAGGATTTCATTATATAAATTTTGGGTTGCACAATTCAGTCTATAGCACCTTGATTGAACTTGAAATTTCCTTGTGGCATTCACCAATTCAATCATTAATTTGGAAACAATTTTGGGGCATTTGCAATTGCTATAATCCTCCTTTTTTTTTAAATCTCTCATACTACACTTACAATGGGTGCCACATATTTAACATCATTCAATCATAAATCATTTTACGAATGAGGGAACCAAGGCATATAACACTCATCAGCTAAAGATTGGGGCCAGATGTGGTGGTTCATGTCTGTAATCCCAGCACTATGGGAGGCCGAGGCAGGTGGATCACCTGAGGTTAGGAGTTCAAGACCAGCTTGGCCAACATGATGAGACCCCATCTCTACTAAAAATACAAAAATTAGCTGGGTGTGGTGGCGTGTGCCTGTAGTCCCAGCTACTCAGGAGCTGAGGCAGGAGAATCGCTTGAAGCCAGGAAATGGAGGCTGAAGTGAGCTGAGATTGCACCACTGCACTATAGTCTGGGCAACAGGGTGGTGGCAAGTCTCTGCTTCAAATATAGATAGATAGATAGATAGATAGATAGATAGATAGATAGATAGATAGATAATAGATAGATAGATAGATGATAGATAGATAGATGATAGATGATAGATAGATGATAGATAGACAGACAGACAGAGACAGACAGACAGACAGACAGACAGACAGACAGACAGACAGATAGATAGATAGATAGATAGATAGATAGATAGATAGATAGATAGATGATAGATAGAGTGAAAGACTGAGAAACTTTCATTGGCCAGTACCATTCTTGTAAAAGTGTATTTTATTTATTCAAAAGAAATATTGATGAACTTTTCGAAGGATATGTCAAACCACAAAAAAAGCTTCCTGGTTTAAGCCTTCCAAAGAAGGAGCCCTCTGTACATCCCAGAGCCCCTTGATTGAAGAGCACCTGATGGGCTGGGACTCTAAGTTGGAGAGTAATGCTGAAGTAGAGTTGCATCCTTCTGCATCATGGTGGATTTGAAGATGGGAGTGGTGCTAGAACCTGGAAAGAAAGGGGAGCTCACAAGATTAGCGTCCGTGGGTAGCAGGTGGAATGCAAAACAAGGGAACAATAAAGACGATAAATCAGCCATTTCAGACCCATGGGTGAGAAGGAAGCCTGGGAAAGTTTGTCTGTTTTTTGCAATTGTTTGCTATGTATGGGAATGGAATGTTAACCCTCCTCCACCAAGAACCAGGCTTTGGTGCAGATGGGTATTTCAGGGAACGCTAAGAGGATGAGTTCTGCTTACAAGTTAGCAGGGAGTAAAACTAGTTTAGCACATGTCAAAAAGGGAGCAAAAGGACACCAGTGTGGCTTCCATTTTATGGAAGAATAACGGTATGTTGTCTAAAGCTACATTACCTATGAATGATAGAGCTTACCCTTGAATTCATCTTTGTCTGACTTCAATGACGGAATTATTAACACTCTTCTGTAATGTTTCTAAAGTGATTGACATTGTGAGTGTTGCTCTAAAGGGTAAAATAAATACATTACAAACAAATGCCTTTTCAAAGACTTAAATGTAGCCGTCCCTTTTCTCCTTGAATGCCAAAGGTGACAGAAAGCTTGCTGCCTCCCAAGGAACCAGTTAAAACTTTAAGATTCCTTGGGGATAGAAATGTATTGTATGAAATAACACTTTTAATGCTAGAATCTCTTCATCTAAATTCAAAGTTTTGAGATAGCATCCAAGAAGTATTTCCTCCACATTATCTAAATGTCTTTTCAATTCCAAGAAGGAGAAGTCACAGCTATAATGACCTTTTTCTCCTCAAGGCTAAGCATCCACAATGTGGTGAATGAATATTTATACGGCAACCCATGATTCTAGATTCCTTCTCCAAAGGTTGCCTAGTCCAGTTAATGACAAGCTTTAAAGAATGGATAAGCATATTTGAAATGAGTAGAACTTGTTTTTAACCAACTTGTATGTACAGGATATTAATCAGCAACAATTTGCCTTCTTTTGAGCCTAGAACATGTTGGGAGAGGCTTGAGAAAGAATTTGAGATGGCAGCTTATAGAGAGATGGAGTGAAAACCACCATCTGGTAAGTACAGAAGATTGCATCTGAGAGGAGTCTGAGCAAGCACCCTATCTGCAGAGGAGCAAAAGGTTTGGTTCTCAATCGAGAGGGAAGACAAATTAGGTAGGAAAGTCTGTCTCTAGTAAGGATACCAGGTACCTTGTGGAAAAATGGCAGCACCCATCACAGGGTTGGGATGTCCTAGGAACATTGTAGATATTGGTTGGCATGTCAGGCTGAGTGTTGTAGATATTGGTTGGCATGTCAGGCTGAGTGTTGTAGATATTGGTTGGCATGTCAGGCTGAGTGTTGTAGATATTGGTTGGCATGTCAGGCTGAGTGTTGTAGATATTGGTTGGCATGTCAGGCTGAGTATTGTAGATATTGGTTGGCATGTCAGGCTGAGGGAGAATGACAGCGGGCATCATCACTGTCTTCCTTATTTCCTGGCTGTGGTAATTCCACTGCAAAGGTCCAAGTCATCCTGAATCACTGTCAAAGGCTTTTCAGGTTCCCTGCCAAGGAGCGTATGGAAAGTCTACGGTCAACAACCAAGCGGGAGACAGAAGAGAAAGCAGTGGCAGCAGTGGCGGTGGAAAATTTGGTGACAAATTTTTATGGGATTCAGTAGAGGAGCCAGCAGGTGCAACCCGGGGCTCTGGGACTGACTGCAATGGGTCAGCATTCTACACAGGAAAGCAGCAGATGGGGGTAATTGAAATGTCAGCCGATAAGAACAGTGGGGCTGATGGTGTGATTTAATCACAAAATGGAGTGAAAGTTCTAGATTTTTAGATATTCTTAGAAATGTGCATGTTTATTAATTTTGACTGTGGACACAGAAAACAAACCACACTAATGAAGGTGGGCACACTGTGAATGAAACCTCAGGCAGTGGTTTGAATAAAATTGGTCACATCGATTAATGTCTGCTTTCAATGTGCCTCAACTCTTTTATTTATTTATTTATTTTGATGTCACTAAAAATGTTTCTGTCATATAAGCAAAACCAGATATATAAAAAAACACAGTGTTATCTTTGAAAATGTACTATTTGAAAACAAATAAAAATGTAAAAATAGATGGAAACAAAAAAGAGAAAATAAATTTATTTTTAGTCATAAAAATAGATATTCTAGCTCCCTGGATAGGCACGGTCACTTTTGTGAAAGTTATTATTTTTCCCAAATTAATTTATAACTTAAACACAACTCTAACTCAATCTGAATGTGATGTTGTATTATTTGTCAAAGTGACTCTAAAGGATGTCCCCCCAAAAATAAACATAGAAAAATATCCAAGACAGTTTTCTTTAAAAAGATCACTGGTGAAAGGCTTACTCTGTCCTATGGCATATTTACTGTAAACTTCAAACAATTTAAATCCTGTGGTGGCAATAAGGGAGATAGAAAATGGGCTAGAAAAATGACCATCTATTGTTTAAACTTTAATATATGGAAGGGAAGTGGTTCACATTCGAAATTAAAGTAATGATTTGTTAAATCATATTTTGAAATTTGGTCCAGTGAAAAATGAGGTGAACACTTATCTACCATGGCAGGAAAATTAATTGCCGAGAAAACAATGCTTTGACTATGAAGGGTGAAGTAATAATAAAAAATACAGACATATAAAAAGAGGACTGAGTAAAATTTATAAAAATAAAATGGAAGTGTAAAAATTACAAATAAGAAGATAGGTTTACTAAATAAAATATTATTCATATACATGTGTACACATGATGGCATAGGGGGTTAATGAAAGAGGAGAAAGAAGCCCTCAGTGGTAATAAATAACCACAGAGGTAGAACATTCATCAGAAAAGTTACAAACAAGGAAATGTCTCTGTTTTACATGCATAGTGATGAATGATGATGTGTTAAGATATTGAAAGCTATTACAGGATTGATAGAAAAATGGTCCTTCTGGTCTCTTAATTGATAGGCCAGGAAGTAGACACACGGTAGATAAAATGTGCATTTCAATTGCATGTTTTGATTCTCCACTGTGTTTCATTATGAGAAGCTGATCTTTAAATAAATCTTCATTTAGTCAAACCAGAGATCAAAAAAGAATCACGTAGGTACACAAAGAAATACCTACCTCTAAGTCTAAAAGCTTTAAAATGCACAATTAATTTTTTAGTTGTTCTTATTACCTGGAAAATCGAAGTCATAAAATATGCCTATTTTATATGATCAAATTTCACATTTCTGTAACTATGGTTTGACAAGTTTGTCAACAGTCTTGACACTCTATATGAAAATGTATGCAAATTTGTTAGAATGATTATGAAAAAATAATAAGCATTCTGGATCACTTTATATTCATGAACAGTCATGCATAGAGGTTCGTGTTTATGAATCTACCGGCATAAAATATCCAGTATATTGATTTGATTCTTTCAGGTTCATGAGAAAATTTAAAAAAAGACAATATGTAAGTGGTGTCTTTATGTCTGATCAAGCAAAACAAAACTGATATCATGGTGAGTTGTGACAGCAATATTGAACATGTGATTATTTTTTAGATATTAGGAGTTAGAAAAGTAGTGAGGAAATAAAATCCTGTGACAAAAACAAGTAGAATGTCAAAATATCAACAGCCTCCTACTTAGAGGTCTTTGCTATGTTTATGTAATCTTTCCCTCCCTCCTTTCCTCCCTTCTTTCCTTCCTTTTTTTGGAGACAGGGTCTCTCTCTGTCACCCAGGTTGGAGTGCCCCATGGTGTGATTACTGCTGACTGTAGCCTTGACCTCCTGGGTTCAAGTGATCCTCCCACCTCAGCCTCCGGGGTAGCTGGAACTACAGGTACAGGTATGCACCACCACACCCAGATACATTTTTTTTTTTTTTTTTGTAGAGACGGGGTTTTGCCATGTTGCCCAGGTTGGTCTCAAACTCCTGGGTTAGAGCAATCCACCTGCCATGGCCTCTCAAAGGGATTACAGGCATGAGCCACCATGCCCAGCCCATGTAATGTTTTAAGCAGGCATTCATTTTCTATTTCCACAAAACAATTTTACGAATCTCATTAATGTTTAAATTTTATTGGCTTTATGGCCTATTTATATTATAAATTTTATTTGATTTTGTAATTGACTCAATAATTTATGCTTAATTTTCTTTACAAATGATAATAGAGCTCTCAACTTTTCTTCACCCTTTGAACGTAATTCACTGGAATCAACTATGAGTTATACCACAAGATACTTGAAGAAAACCTTTTGTGAACAAGGGTTAGTTTCTTAACCATTTTGTGTTTCAATTTCTTTACGTGTGAAAATGAGGATGCTGATGTGAACAAGGCAGGCTGTGTAAAGGGTCCATGAGGTCTTGAAAGCATCATACTTCCCAAGCTGATAAGTGAGGCAGAATTCAGTGGAAAATACGAGAAGTGTAATTCTAGGTGTCTCGTGAGCACAGTTTGAATCCAAATACCTGATTTAAGTCAACTAACGAACAAATAAACCTTAATTTGATCAGACTAGACTGTACCTTGGTTATACAATTTGTTTATTTATATATATTAATAATTTATTGAACGTCTCTTATGCATCAGGACTGCACTAGACATGCAGGATAGATAGATAAGTGATACACAGTTTGTTACCTCAAAGTGCACTAAGACAAGTGAACAAATGGTTATAACATAGGGTAGTAATTGCAATAAGAGGGTAGAAGAGACAGTTGTGTGAGCAAAAGAAGGGGGTCACATAGGTGGGAGGCCAGGATGACCAGGAAGAATTCAGGGAGAGAAAAGTACTTGAGTTTGGTCTTGAAGAAGTAGGAAGTATTTATTTCAGGGAAGAGATGTCCTAGGCAGATGGAACAGCCACCGTGGAGACATGGGGTGGGTGTGAGAGTATAGTGTCTTAGGGAAGCACCATGTAGTTCAGGATGGCAGGAATACGGGATATAAAAGGAGGAGAAGGAAGAGATGAAGCTCAAGACATGGGCAGGTGTGGCAGGCAGGTTAATGCTTCCTTCCCCAAAAAAGATATCCACAAGTCACCTCCTCATCTCCATAACCTGTAATTATGTTGCTTTATATGGCAAAAAGGGATTTTGTAAACACGATTGAATTAAGGATTATATGGCTGGGCCCAAGGTAATTACAAAGATTCTTGCAAGTAAAAGAGGGAGGCAGATCATGAATGGATAAAGTATTATATATGTATGTGTATGTGTATATGTTGATGTGTGTGTGTGTGTGTGTGTGTGTGTGTGTGCATGTATGACTATTATTCAGCCTTTAAATAGAAGGAAATCTTACCATTTAAGAATAAAGGAAGATCTTACCATTTGCAACAGGGTGGATAGACCTGAAAGACATTATGCTAAGTGAAAGAAGTCAGTCACAGAAAAACAAACACTGCATGATTTCTATTCCATAAGTTATCTAAAATAGTCAAACTTATAGAAGCAGAAAATAGACTTGTGGTTGACAGGGGTTGGGAGGAGGAATAAACGGGGATCTCCGTGTGTATAAAGCAACAGTTACATAAGATGAATACATTGGAGGTATCAGTCATACAACCTTGTACCTATAGTCAACATCATGGTGCTGCACCCTTAAAATCTTAAGATGGTAGATCTCATGTTAAGTGTTCTTACTACAAAAAAAGCAAAGGAACAAGAGGGAAAACTTTGGAGATAATGGATATCTCCAGCATATGCCCATGTCCAAACTCATCAGATTGTATTCATTAAATATGTACAGTTTTATTGTATATCAACTACATCCCAATAGAGGTGCAAAAATAAAGAAAATATGATTCAAATAAAATAAAACATTAGTTCGTAAAAGGAAAATAACTGAATTTTAAGATATTTTTTAAAGACCTATTTTTCAAGTATTAGATTAAAATTTAGGTGAATAATTTGATGTAGACATTTTCTAAATTAATTTTCAACTATTTTTAGAAACAGTACTATTTTTTGAGCCAGCTATCTCTCTTCTTGCATCACCTTAAAATGCTTACTGAAAAGAAAAAAATGTGGTACTACAGAAAAGAATGGGGAATGAGGTAGTGGCCTGAATGATTTTCCGAGGGAACATGTTCTGCCTGATGAGTCTAATCTTCCATGACAGGTGATTGTGCTTAAAGATGGGAAGATAGTGACAGGTGTGATATATCTTGACTTGAGCAAAGTTAAGGATTCTCTAATGCATGACATATAGGTTTCATATTAAAAATATATTGTAAATTACAAGTGCTAGGTACATACCAAGCCATGTTTTTCTTGGATAATCCTTTGTGTTTGAAAGCTGTCTAGGCCCAGTATAAAGAAGTGAAATTTTCTAAAATGATGGACTGAAATGTTAGAATGTCAGAAAGCAGAAGTCCCCTTCACTTCCTCCTTCACTTTGGCTCACCTTACCCTTCAACCCTCAAATCCAGTGAATTTTACTATCAAGGATGCTAGCTGAACTTCATAGTGTGTCAACACTGCATGGCACCAGGAATTTGAGCCTTGGCTATGGCCTGAGTGGTTGAGAAGCTATTACAGTATTCCTGGCAATAGACACTAGGCTTCTAAACTGCAAAAGTGGCAGTGGGTGTGTAGATTAGTAGGTGATGAGGGGGATTATCTAGGCATCCTCCCACTCTGTTGCTCCACAACTGAAATGCATTGTATCTTCTAATCTGAATGCTCATAATTTTCAATATCTGCGCCTCTGCAAAATATACCATCCTAAGAGAAAAACACGAATGCTCCAGTTTTACATAAAGCCTTCTCTCTCTGAGTTAGAAAACATCTTCTATTGGAATTTTAAAAACCCATTCTTTCTTATGATAATCTTAAACCATTGAAAGTACTTTGGTTTTTACACAGAACATTGGAGAATTTGAACATGTTAATAATATTGTTTTTTATTTTTTACCAGGATCACTCTGGTACCTTTTTGAGAATGGAAAATAAGATGCAATGACAAAAGAAAAAAGAGTAGACAGGATCCCATTGTAATGACCTGGGGAGCAGATGGTGGAGCCTGTACCAGGTGAGCAGCTGTGGTGTAAGACGTGGTCAGGTTCTGGATGTATTCTCAAGGTAGCACTAACAGAATTTGCTGCTGTATGAGACAGGGTGTGTGATGAAAAGGAAATAATTTAGAATGATCCCAATGTTATTGGTCTGAATAACTAGAAAATTGGAGTTGGAGTTAAACTGAGATAGGGTAAACCTGGACAGCTAATATTTAGGGCAGAGATTGGGAGTTCAGATTTAGACTTGTGATCTAAGAGTAAAACAGATGTGCAACTGAAAATTTGGAGTGGGTCAGTACATACAGAAGGCTGGCATTAAGGCTGGTCTGGAAATAAAATGGTTTGGAAATACAATTTGGGAGCCGCCAGTGTTACGTAGGATGTGAAGCCTCGAGAGTGGTTAAGATAACACAGGGAGTGGGTGTAGAGAAAGGAAGAGACTGTGAGACTGATACCTGCTGCACTCTGGTATTTGGAAGTTGCAGAATGAGAATAATATAGAAAAGGGGACTGAGACATAGTTAAGAGAAAGGCAATGATGTGTGCCGCAGGAGGACAGCAGATGTGTGGCACTTCAAAGCTAAGTATGGAATATTTTCAAGGAGCAGAGAGGATGAACAGGTCAAGTACTCTTAAGAGATAAGATAAGGTATGCATTAGGACACGATCATTAATTTTTATGACATGTCAGTCCTTGACGATCTTGACAGAAGTTTGGTGGAAAGTGACAATGAAAAGCTTCCTGAATTGAGTTTAAAGAATGGGCATAGAGGAATTGGTGACAATGAGTGTATAGACACTTTCAAAGAGGACGTTTTCAATATATGGGAACAGAAAATGGAGTAATTGCTGAGAAGGAGTAAGAATGTGTATTTAAGGGCTAAAGATAAGAGCATGTTTGCATATACTGATGGCAGTAATCTAGTGGACTAAGAAAAAGTAATCACATAAGATTAAATGAGTGGAAATGCCAGAGCAATATCCATGGGTGGAAAGAATGGAAGGGATCATGGCCACAGATGAAAGGATTGAACTGAGACAAACATGGCAACAGGAGAGATATAGCATGTGGTTATTTCTGGTAGCAGGCAGTATGGATGTGTTGAATTGTTCTTTTGATTGCTTCTGTTTTCTTGGCGTAAAAGAATGTAAGGGTAAAGATGAATGAAGTGGATGTATGTAGTTTGAGAAAAGACAAGGTGATTTGATACAATGTGTATGCAAAAGATAGAGTGAGTAGAAAGGAAAATGATAACATTTGTGGTGTCCTATGCCCCACTTGAAGTCCATGGTCAGGAAATTAAGTTGTAACTAATCATCATAGTTATGTGCAGCAGTGTCCCCTGTCCTCCCGCCCGTCATTTTCAGCTGCATGTATACAAAAACAGGATAACAAAAATTAGGATTTAACTAAATTGGATGCTTTTCCTCAAAAGAATCAGAAGAAAGAAAGGATGAAGAAATTGAAGGTTGATGCAAGGGAGTGATTATAATAATTGTCAATGGAAACTAAACTGGGTACACTGGGCAGAGGAGTCCATGAGGGTGAGGGATGGTCCAAACCTGGTTATGCCAATGGGTAGTAGGTTTTGAGGTGTCACATAATTGTTGGGGTTGGGAGTTATTTGGAAAGACAGGAGCTGGAGCTGGATATGTCAAGGATCATTCTAGGTCATCTAAAAAATGTAAAAGGTGGAATGACACTGTTCCCTGTATTTTATGATCTGATAGGAAGGGAAAACCTAATATGTGAGGGAAATAAAGGAGTTATTAGTACTTAATGTATCCTGCTTTGTGCCAGGAACTTTCTCTGCAGTATTCATTTATATCTTGAAAAAGTGCCAGTGATCTAAGTATTACCATTTCTGGGTTACAGAAAAGGAAGCTGAATCTCAGGATCTTGCCTAGTGTTGGCAGATACAGAAAGTTTCAAAACTTAGTCTTCTAATTTTACAAATTTTTATTGTTGTCACTAAGCCTGAGTAGGTAAGTCCAAGGTAATATTATCAATGGAAACACTAGCAAACTCACTAGAACTTTCTTTTAATGTGGAGCTTTAAATTATTTCACTGATATACCTTATGGTAGGTAAGTCTTTAATGCATTCTCTTGGTGCCATGATTATATATGGGAAGAAACAGCTCATAGAATGTATGGATATTATGGTGTTACTTATAGTTTAAAACACCAATAGCTTGTGTGTGTGTGCGTGTGTGTGTGTGTGTTTATAAATTAAAAATACAGTATCTAGAATAATCTATAACAAGTTATTAATAGAAATTTTATCTAGCTAGAAAACGGAGGCTAGGGTATATAATAGAGAGATGTATTTACTTTCTTGTTATATGTATTATTTTTCTGAAACCTAAAATACATTAGAATAAATATGAAGGGGATGGATGTATACTGGGGGGGCGGTGATTTCTTATTTCAATAAGTCAATAACATTAGACAGAATCCAGGATTATTCGGTTTAATCAAACATTAGATTTGATGATTGGTATTATAATTCAGTTATGAGAAACCAAATCTATTTGTACGAGTGTTTCTACCTACACTTTGTGGATGTCAGTATTCTCAAATACACAGCGAAAGATAGGAATGAGATGACACCTATATTCTTTGATGTAGGTATTGAAAAATACACTGATGATCAAGCCCACAAGTTTGCATTCTAATAATCCCTTTGATCTTGACTTGTGGATCAATTTGTAAGAACTTTCACTTTTTTTTTCTTTTGTCTTTAGTCTTCCTATTGGGAAAATGAAAGACTTGAATTAGATCAGCAACTTTCTGCTTGGCTTCAAGCTACCTTAACCAGCAGTAACCTTGGGTAAATCCCCTCATCTTTATAAGCTTTAAGTTCTAATGTTTAAAATTGATGGAAAAACTGATTTCTTTGCAAGATCAGTGTGAGGATAACACAAAATAGTACAAAATAACATTCTTTATGAAGGTATAAAGAGCAACATCGCCCTTGAGTGAAAGTTCAAAGAACAGAATTCCAGGATTACAGCAGAAGGCAGCTTAATGAACATTTTTGATTCTTCCACATCCCCATTGGGCTTCTCTTTGAGGATGTGACACTTTAGCCAGGGCTCCATGGGGTCCACCATGTTAGGGCAGAAGAAGGATATGAAGGCATTCAGGGGAGGAACATGCATAAACTGTTAATCAGAAGGAGAAGCTTGTTCAAATTCCAGCTTATTTCAATGCCAAAATCTCCCTTTTTGTTGAATACAAAGCCAAAGTTGAAACAAGACACCAAGAGTTTAAAGGTCAAAGCTGCTTTATCATTTCTCTTTTTCTTTAATAAGCAAATCTTGATTACACATAATCCTTGAGTAATGCAAGGCCATAGTTCATTGATGGGTCCTTAATATGATGGAAAAAGCTGACTTTCAGACTACTGAATTTGTAAGATATAATGAGTAGGAAAGCAGAAATGAAAAATTGGTTCCTCTTTACCCAAAATGAGCCCAGATTTTTTTCCTCAGCTCAAACTTACAAGCATTTTATGTTTCCACTATAAATTTTACTACCCTATTAGGAGACAGTTATTCATGCCAGGGAATTTGAGTGACTATTATGGAGTCTCTTCAGGTTCACCAATATCTCATAGTCCTCCAGCTTCCTTGGTGAGCTCACTCCCTGCAGTCTTCAGTAAATACTTTAAATGCAACCTTGATTGTAGCCTTGAGATTTCCTGGAAACTTCCTTGGGTGAGTTACAATGCATGAGCAGAGTAAAGCACTTCTTTTTTTTTTTTTAATTTTTTATTGCATTTTAGGTTTTGGGGTACATGAGCAGAACATGCAAGACAGTTGCCTAGGTACACACATGGCAGTGTGTTTTGCTTCCTTTCTCCCCTTCACCCACATTTGGCATTTCTCCCCAGGCTATCCCTCCCCAGCTCTCCCTCCCACTGGCCCTCCCCTTTTCCTCCCAATAGACCCCAGTGTGTAGTGCTCCCCTCCCTGTATCCATGTGTTCTCATTTTTCATCACCCGCCTATGAGTGAGAATATGCGGTGTTTCATTTTCTGTTCTTGTGTCAGTTTGCTGAGAATGATGTTCTCCAGATTCATCCATGTCCCTACAAACAACACAAACTCATCATTTCTGATTGCTGCATAATATTCCATGGTGTATATGTGCCACATTTTTCCGATCCAGTCTATCATCAATGGGCATTTGGGTTGATTCCAGGTCTTTGCTATTGTAAACAGTGCTGCAATGAACATTCGTGTGCATGTGTCCTTATAGTAGAACGATTTATAGTCCTTTGGATATATACCCAGTAATGGGATTGCTGGGTCAAATGGAACTTCTGTTTCTAAGGTCTTGAGGAATCGCCACACTGTCTTCCACAATGGTTGAACTAATTTACACTCCCACCAACAGTGTAAAAGTGTTCCTTTTTCTCCACATCCTCTCCAGCATCTGTTGTCTCCAGCAACGGTAAGTGTGGAAGGTGTGGAAGTGTGGAAGGTACACGGGAAGTAGCACAGAAGCAGTGGCATGCTGGGTTGGTGCGGAGCTCACACCTGTAAAATGCCAGCACTTTGGGAGGTGGAGGTGGATGGATCACCTGAGGTCTGGTGAGACCAGCGTGACCAACATGGCGAAACCACGTCTCTATAAAATATACCAAAATTAGCCAGGTGTGGTGGTGCATGGCTGTAATCCCAGCTACATGGGAGGCTGAGGTAGGAGAATAGCAATCACTTGAACACCGAAGGTGGAGGTTGCAGTGAGCTAAGATGGTGCCACTGCAGTCTAGCCTAGGCAGCAGAGCAAGAGTTCCATCTCAAAAAAGAAAAAAGAAAGAAAGAAAGAAAGAAAGAAAGAAAGAAAGAAAGAAAGAAAGAAAGAAAGAAAGAGAAACAATGGCATGTCTAGAAGATCACGTGTAAGCTGAATTGCTTTTTCCTTTATCGTTTTCACAGATTAATATGAAATTTCACAGGACCTCTCAAGATCACTTCTCTTTATACATAAAGCCTCAAGGTCTCCTGTAAGATAAATAAGAGTAAAACCTCAAAATGTAAAAAACCATTGGAGAGGTGAGTTTGACTGGGATGCAACCAGGTGCTGGCTGTAAAGATGGGTACCAAAGATATGGACCCAATCTTTGTAGAGTTTGAACTCTAATGAGGGTCCTCAGAAGAAAAAGATACAATCTAAAATAGAGGTATTAATTATCTATTGCTGCTGTGGGAAATTACTACAGAGTTAGTGACTTATAACACAAATGCATTTTCTTGTTGATTTTGGAGGTCAGAAATCAGAAGTGGATTTCACTGGGTTAAAAATCAAGGTGTTGTCCTGTGAAACCCAGGTCTGATTTCTGACCTCCAAAATCAATAAGAAAATGCATTTGTGTTATAAGTCACTAACTCCGCATGTTCTCACTCATAGGTGGATATTGAACAATGAGAACACATAGACTCAGGGAGAGGAGCATCACACACTGGGTGCAGTTGGTGGGGGTAGGGGAGAGACAGCAGGGGGTGGGGAGGGAGGTAAGGGATAACATGGGGAGAAATGCCAGATATAGTATGCACCTAAAGTAAAATAAATTTTTTAAAAAAAGGAAAAAAAACCACCAAGGTGTTGTCAACACTGCGTTCCTTCTGGAAGTTTTAAGAAATAATTCGTTTCCTTGTCTTTTCCTGTGTCTGAAGGCCGCCGGAGTCCCTTGGTTCGTGGTCCCTTCCTCCATGTTCAAAGCTGTCAATGCTGCATATTCTAATCTCTCCCACTCACTCGCTCCTCTCTTTCTCTTAGGGGCATTGTGATCACATCAGACTCATGGTGACGTCAGGGTAATCTCATCATCTCAAATTCCTTAATTTAATTTCATCTTCCAAGACTCTTTTGCATGTAAGGTGATATAGCCACACGTTCTGTGCATTACGGCTTGGACATCTTTGGAAGGCCACTTCTCTGCCTGCCACAGTAGTCTGAAATAAACGGTTCTGCTATCAGTAGGGTCTCAGAAATGGTAGCATTTATCTTCACAGCAGCAATCAGCAAAGGTTTTATTAACTCACTCCCTACGTATTAACTTCAGCCTACACCATGACAGACACCGTACTGGGCTTTGGTGATGAGCGGATAAGAAAAAATAGGCATGATATCTGCCCACATTGAACTGATAATGTAGTTCGAGGGTGGTGGTCAACAGAGGGCCACTAAATCTTCATACAACTTCACCTATTCTAAGTGTTAGGAAGCAGAATATAGTAGGCTAGGAGAATGGATGGTGGCAAATATGGGAAGAAGCCATTATAGGCATTGGGATCATGTGCAGACATCCTGTGGTGAGGAGAGCCTAGCAGGTGTACAGGCTGAGGTCTAGGGAACCTGGTGCTGAGCAGGGGAGGCATTGTGTAAAGCTAGAGTAAGAGAGAGCACCAGATTGCTCAGGGCCCTTTAAGCTATGGCAAGGATTTTAGTCTTCATTCAAAGAAAAATGGAAAAGTAATTAAACTGTTTATACCTTGTGTGTACATTTTTATGTATGTAAAGATAGACTGCAAAAAAAAATAGCATAAAGAGAATGACAATGAATCCAAAATGATGGACATTTGTTTTATTGAATAATGTTTGAGTTTCACGGCAGAGCTCAGGGCAAGAGAGGCAAGAATCACAGATCTCAAAGAATAACAGGTCAGAAGAAGGAAATAACTGATATCGACAAAAGTGTTTAGGAAAGTTTTGGAGAGTAGAATAACGTAGAATCTGCCCTTAATCTGTTTTAGTCTAGTTAGCATTCATATTTAGCATGTATACATTTAAAAAATAACAAACAAAAATAAACATCAAACTGTGAAATACACATTGATTGGAAACAGAGAAAAAAATATTTGGTTTAAAATGCCAGATTTTCTTTACCATTTGGTTCATTGTGATATCGTTCAAATATATGGATTGTTTCCTCTTGGAAAAATAATCACACTTCCCAACCCTGTGGACATCAGACTTGGCCACACCCCTTTCTTTGACTAAATGTAAGGGAATTGTGTAAATCCTGGGCAGACATTTTAGGAACTAGCAACCGTTTGTCCACATTGTCCTCCCACTCCGTCACAATGTTCCAGAGGTTGCTCTGTCTACCCAGGTCCTGGTGACAATGGCATGAGAGGGAGTTGTAGTTGATTTGCGGAGAGTGAACAGTGTGAGTGAGGACTGTATTAATAGCTTTGTGTTATCAGCACCTTTTCAAGGTGTTGTTGGAGAATCTGTTCTATCCTCCCTGTTAAAACTATGTGCATTTGGGCAAATCATTCAAGTTTCTTCATCTGTGAAATGAGGATGCCGACTCTGCTTTAAAAATTATGAATGTGTACAATTTATGAGTATTTTTGAAGATTAGAGATGTAGAATTTAAAAATTACATTTAGAAACACCAATACAGAGCCTGGCACAGGTAGGTGTTCTATAAAATTTAATTTTCTACAGCAGGGATTCAAGATGCATCAAGAAGTACTAAATCTTATGCAGTAGACAGCGAATAGCAGGGGATCTCAACAGAGGAAAATATTGCTGATATTAGCAAAAGCAACAATGACTAGGGAAGGTTTCCCTGAGCTGAGTTGTGAAGGTTAGTTAACATCTTAATAGACCAACTTTCCTTCCCTTGCTCCATCCTTCCTTCCCTTCCTCCCTTCCTCCCTTCCTTCCTTCCTTTCTCAGTTCATTTAGATCAAAAGCAATTGGTCAGGCCAAAGTAAATGCCCAATAGGATGGAATCCAAACCAGGATTCAAGCCTTGCCCAGTAGTGACCAGAAATAGCAGTCTGCAAGATCCAGCATTAGTGCAGGATAAAGCAGGTGGAGATGGTCATACAGGAATTGGATAATATCAGTCAATATATTGAGAAGGGGAGCCAGCTTTTTACTGACAAGAAAGAAGGTAGAACTAGATAAACAGACTATATGGTGTTCATATTCTGTTTTATTAGATAGATATATACATAGACAGACAGATGACAGTGAGACAGAGGTAATAAAGCAATTAGATTTAAAGGGGCATGCATTTGTTCATGTTCTCATGTATGCATATACATATATTTCCATTGAGGGAGGCTGGGGACAATGCATCTACAGTAGCAATGAGCTCATCTGGCCATTTAGATCTTGGTTTATACATTCCATGAAGATGCAGTACAGTCTATACAAGGAGGCCAGAGATTTCAAAGAGAAAAAACATACTGGCTCTCTGTGGTCATACCTGCTAGAAACACATCAAGGTGACATCCCCCTGCAGCTATGAGAAGAGTTTCTGACTACCACCTTATTATGCCAGGAGAAGCACTTGTACTGTCTACTGGCAAAAATACAATCTAGAAAAGAAATCACATCATTCAATGATGACTAAAAAGAACATTATTTCATCTATGCAACATAATCGCATTTCAATGAGAATTAAACAGTTTGACTTCTCAAAATACACAAGGAGGCAGAGCTTTGTAAACTGGAGCAGAAAACCATGACATAAGACAAATCTAGGACAAAAAGTCAACAGAGTGATGTAGAAAAGTAAGCTTCATGAAAAGAGAAGAAAAGAGAAGAGTCACCCTGAGAACTAAAAAAAAAAAAGAATCGTAATTGTGTAGACTCAAATGAATAGTATAAACAACAAATATGCAAAATACTTCCAGATTTCAGAGGAAAAGAACTGAAATTAAAAATGTTAAATTAGTAATTTAGGGTCAAGTGCGGTAGCTCATGCCTGTAATACCAGACCTCCAGGGAGACTGAGACAGGAGGATCACTTGAGCCCAGGAATTCTAGACCAGCCTAGGCAGCATAGTGAGACCCTGTACCTAAAAAAAATAAATTTAAAAAAATTAGCTGGGCATGGTGGTGCATGCCTGCAATCTCAGCTGCTTGGGAGGGTGAGGCAGAAGGACTGCTTGAGACCAGGAGGTTGAGGCTCTAGCAAGCATTGATCATGCCACTGTGTTCCAGCATGGGTGAAAGAGTGAGACCATGTCTCTAAACAAAAAAATCCCACCATTTTGTAAATTAGTAATTTAAAGTGTGTGTATAATAGCGAAATCAGAGATGTAAATGTACAAGATTATAAAAGTATGGAGAAATATACTTTCAAACTTAATAAAATTAAGGATTGCTAAAAACAATAATTATATATTATTTAAAACATCTAATGGCCACAGAAAATCCTGTGGCTATTGACCAGGGTAACTGCAGCAGTACAAGGGAAATTCCAACACATTATCTTAGGCACAGGCTCTGAACTATCACTAATGCTGGGCACTGAAAATATCACTGGATATCATTGGTCAGCCGAGATTAGAACAGTCAGATTTTGGCTTACAACTGTCTCTCACCAGACAAGTTCTTTACTACATTAATTATGTTTCTGGAAGTCCAGAGTATGACACAAACTGGAATAAGCCTCCTAAATATAGAGAGAACTGGCTTCACTTTCACCTTGTTCCACTGTGCAAAAGAGGACACAAAGTTTCTTATATGTTTTGTTTTTGTTTTTGACTTTGGAGATAACCATATACCACAGTTGAAAATGCTGCTCAGGTCAATTTCCTGGGTAACTCATTAAGCTACAAATTTTCAGGAGGTCTGGAGGTACAAAGGGAGGCTCTGCTGTAGCTCTCGAATGTATTTTAAAGTCCAACCTGGATCTTTTGAACCAGCTAAACATAAAAGAAGGGTCTCTGGCAAGCCAGAATGCTTTAAGAAGCCTCTGAAAAGCTCTGATGGGGGATATCAGGGCATATTTCTAGATATTTACACTAAGAGCATGATCTGTTCTGTTGACGACTACTGTTCATCAGAGTTTTGTTTAGTTTTTCTTTTTTTATTGTCTTTGTTTTTTTCTTATTAGAACTCTGTTTTACCCAGACACCAAGATGAGACTTTAATAAGACCTTTCTCTTAGCATCTCGGGCATGTTATAAGAATTTTGTAAGTCAATAAAAAATTAATAACTACTTACAATTTTATACTATTTGAATATTTTCCAATTTCTGTATAGATCTTATATCATGTGTTCCTTGTAATAATTCCAAGATTGAATTTTCATCTTTACTTGTTTCCCAGATGGAAAAACTAAGGTTCAGAGAAGCTGATTTGTTCTAGGCAATGGCAGTAGTAAGTAGCAGGGTGACTCAGTGTCCTGTGGGCAACAGGTATGGCCCATAAACCAGGCACTGCCTGTAGAATCTTACAGTTGCTTCAGGTTCACATAATGATCTTCATGCTAACAGATTTTATCAGGTAATTTCAGACTCCACTTATTTCACAGATAACTACAATGATTTTGAAGGTGATGGATATGGTTCAGCTCTGTGACCCCTACCAAATCTCATCTCAAATAATTCATAATCCCCATGTATCGGAAGGAAGGACCTGGTCGGAGGTAATTGGATCATGGGGGCAGGTTCCCCCATGCTGTTCTCCTGAGAGTGAGTGAGTTCTCATGAGATCTGATGGTTTCATAAGTGTTTGACACTCTCTCCTTCAATCTCTCTCCTCTCTCTCCTTCTTTCCCTCTCTCCCTCTCTCTCCTTCTCTCTCTCTCTCCCTCTCTGTCTCTCCTTCTCTCTCTCTCCCTCTCTGTCTCTCCTTCTCTCTCTCTCTCTCCCTCTCTGTCTCTCCCGCTCTCTCTCTCCCTCTCTCTCTCTCTCTCTCTTTCTCCCCCCACCCCTCACTTGCCACTGGGTAAGATTTGCCTGCTTCCCCTTTGACCATGTTAAGTTTCCTGAGGCCACCCCAGCCATGTGGAACTGTGAGTCAATTAAACCTATTTCCTTTGTAAATTACTCAATCTTGGGTATTTCTTTATAGCAGCATGAGAATGGACTAATACAGTGAGAGATTTAGAGAATATGAATACATTTCAATTCCTACCTGAAGCTTAAA
This sequence comes from Callithrix jacchus, assembly GCF_049354715.1. Classification (NCBI taxonomy): domain Eukaryota; kingdom Metazoa; phylum Chordata; class Mammalia; order Primates; family Cebidae; genus Callithrix; species Callithrix jacchus. The sequence goes on along the minus strand of NC_133517.1, from coordinate 58,479,895 downwards.
ATGTTGGCACCACCAGTGATTTTTATATGAAGTAATGGGGAGGGGAAGGGGGTTAAATTAATTAACAAAACATGCATTCTGATGACTGCTTATGTAGCTGTCAGGAAGGAATGATTTAACAAACCACAGCCTTCTTCTATGACCACTCATTTCATCTTCCCCAGCCCCTCAGTTAGTTGGAATTTATTCCTGGTGCTGTGGCTGAGGGCTTGAATGACATGGGACTCATATTCTTAGTGGATCTTTCTTTAATGGATTGCCACAATTTTCTCACTGATATTTTAGGGAATAAGATTTCTCAGAGACAGCAGAGTGCATTCCTTGGATTTCATACAGTCTTTCTTGACTTGTATTGTCTCTTGTATTGTCTCTTGACAATGGTGTGTTATTAACAGAATTTCATCTTGATAATCACAGCCAATCACCTCAGCAATCACAGGACCCCCTCCTTTCCTCATGGTGATGTAATATCACAAGGGGAATAAATACTTAGGAAGGAGTTTCATCTTATTATTTAATAAAGGTTTTACTAAAAATTCTGATTACAGTCATCATTCCTTGGGTATCTAAACCAACCACACACAAGCTTGCATGTATGGGAAACAAAACTCTTAGGAATGATAGAGGTAGACCATTCCCTTTTTCACTCCTTCGTCTTTGACACACACATTCTGCTTATGGAGAAGAGCATGCTGTAGAATGACATGACCATCATGGTTTACTGTGTATCATCTGAAACCTCACCCTGCATTGCCTGCTTTGTGATAAAGGAGCTAGACCCTGTAAGCATTCTCCCTTGCAACTGACACAACGTTAAGCTTTGTCACCACAGGGTGCTGAAGGGACAGTGTAGGAGGAAGGACAGCACAGGAGAAGTCAGACACGCAGAATGCAGCAGCCAGCACAGTATGCCACACCTTCCCACAGGTGACTCTCCCAGCACACCACCCACTGGAGGCAACTTCTACATGGGTTCCATGGTAAAGCACTGCCCTTTGCATGGCTTCCCCTGGAACTCTAGAGGAAGATTTCCAGTGAACTCCACCAGTGGGAAAATTACCATGGACCCCAGAAAGTAGCTTCCTGGTATGCTCCATGGCCTGATATCTCCTCATGGATGGCATTCTCTGGCATCCCCAAAGAGAGTTTCCCAGTGAGTTCAGCTAGTGCAACCCCGGACTTTCCAAATCTAGGGTTGAGAGGGAAGACCCCCTCAATTCCTTCTGTTTCCTGATCTCCACCTCCTCCCTCCCCTCTCCTTCAGATGGGAAGGAGGTTGAAGAAGAAAAAAAAATAAAATAGCAAAGAGCTGGGAAGACTACACCTTTTTCAGTTCCCAGCATCTCTGCTATCTGAAAGCCTTGAAAGAGTGGCAAATGAATGTTATCCCCACTGGCTGGAGTCCAGCACTGGGTCAGGCCCCCACTTCTGCATGGCCCACGCTCCCTCCTGGAAACACCTCCGCCAACAAATAGCTTATTACCTTTGTCTTGTCTCTGTAAGCCCCTCCCCTGCCAGTCCCCACTCATGCTGCATGTGAATTAGCAAATCAATGAAGCCAAAAGATTGTAAGGTCAGATGTCCAGCAAATGGACAATGACATAGTTTCACCTCAGTTTCCCCTTTAGCCTTGAAAGCCTATAAAAGGGGAGAGAAGCTGCTTCTTGGGGAGCTCAGTGAATGAGGCTGTTGCCCTTGCAGCTCCCAGGCCAATAAAAAGCCACTTTCTTCCTCAGTTTGGTGTTTGAGAGGTTTGTGTCTCACTTTCCTGCTTCAGTGTGACTTGGCTCCTGCACTGCTGAGCCCCTGATCTGCCAAAAGAAAAGACCATTAAGGAGACCCTAATATGACACTATTTCTTGTGGGGGGACTATCCGGACACCTGGTAACAGGTTGATTACATTGGCCTTCTTCCTTAATAGGAGCATGTGAGATTTCCTTTCATGAAAATAGATACAATCTTAGATGTGGATTTTCCTTCTCTGCCTGTAATGCTTCTGCTAGCAGCAGCATCTGTGAATTCACGGAATGCCTTATTTAGCATCATAACATCCCAGACAACATTGTGCATGAAGGAAGAAACAATTTCACACCAAAGAAGTGCACCAATGGGCTCATGACTGTGGAATCAACTGGTAACAGAACATACATGTAGCACTGTGTGTCTCTGAGGAGTAATTAATTCAGCCAGTTATAGGTGCAATAACCATTGGGAGTGTGCATCCTGACACTGAGAAAGTATGTGAGAATGTCGGTACTTGTAAGAAGGATACCTGTGTCTTGTCTGGTGGAAGTTTAAAGTTGTTTTGTTGTTAGAAGTTAAAATGTACGAATAGGGGTGAGAATGGAAGCTGAATAGTCATATGAGAGGACTTTGCTGGTTAACAACTTGTTGCCTTTCTGCTCCAAACCCATATGTCATTGCCTGTTCTATGATGATGGAAATACACCCGATAGATAGATTAGGTTTGTCAGTAGGTACATACAATGCAAAGCTTTGTCTATATGCAGGCCTAAAGAGACACTGCCGGTGGGTGGGCTTAGATTCCTGGTCCCAGAATGCCTCTCTTCCTAGGCCCTGGCAGCACATGGTAGCCCACAGCCTGCTATACCATCTGATGGGGAGCTTTGCCCAACCTGCTCTAGGGAGGCTCTTCAGTGCAACACCCGGGAACATCTGCCCTGGGAATTCCAAGCCTGGGGCTTCCCTGGCACCACAAAAGAAAACTTCCCCACAAGTTCACGAGTGCAACGTGTCCCCACAGGCAGCTTCCCCAAATCCCAGAGAAGTGGCTTCTCAGTGATTTCCGTGGTATGGTTACCCACTGTGGACAGGTCTCCCCAGTGTCCCAGAAGACTTCCAGTGAGCCCCACCAGTGTAACAGCTCCGTGAACTTCTTGTCATTGGGAGGACTTTGGCTGCATCCTTTCCCATGAGGTCAAGATCTAAGCCCTGGTCAGGAATGGGGCTCTTATAGATTTGTCCCTCCTGGGTGCTCTGCCTCAGCCTTAGTGCCGCTGTCTGCTTTACATATCTGCCACTGCTGTATTTTTTTCTTCTATTTGTTTTTGCCCCCTGTGAGTATTCCCCTATTATAGTTAATAATTATTTACATCAGACGTTACACTTTCATGATATTGTGTGGGTTCTGTCTTCTGTTTGGGCCCTAACTGGTAAAAATTCTTATTGGTTAAAGGCATATACCTTGTTTTGCGGCACAGCACCCCAACCTCACAGGATGCTCCCTTAAAACCATGCCCTGAGTCTCAGAACCCCATTCCATCTTTTCATCAAGCCATTGATTTTGTTTTGAGACACATGGAAAAAATAAATTGATGTGTACAGTTTAGCTCATTACAAGTTACCCTTCACAGTAAAATGATTTCCTTGACTAATGTCATTGCAAACTGAGACACCATGGTGAAAGACCAAGGCGTTTCTTAAGTCACTTAATGATAGCCCTATTCCAAATGTTTTCTGTGGGGTAGACAGATCTGTATCTAGAATATGTATCCATTTCCACGAAAATAAATTGTTGCCTACTCTATCATAGAAAGAAAAGATAGACTGTACCTACTAGCTGGTGACAGGCTGATTCCACAGGGAAGGGGTGCAATGTCTGTGTAGTGATCATGATTTATAATCTAGAGTAGGACATTTTTTGAGAATAAAAAAAGTGCCTAATGGGTCAAAAGGGCAAGAAGCATAAACCAAGAATCTTGGGGAAAATTTGAATGCATGCTTATCATACATAGTGAGTGTATTAGCCTTGGGAAAAGAATCTGGATGAAGCATCCCTTTATCCATTATGAGCAGAATACCAGAGAACTATTGTTAGATAATATCACAAAACTATACTGATAGATATTGGAATAATGACTGCTGTAAAGATATCAGGGTATCAATGTTAAAAACAAAAGCATCACCAATTATAAAGCTACATTTTATGTATTGGTTTGTCAAGTTTTGCACCTATTTCTAAGCATATTATCCCGTTTGAATATTGCATCAGTACTACCTTACAGTTAAGCCCCTGTGAGATCAGTAAATATAATTACAAAGAACAAGAGAGCTTTATCTGAGAGTTAGTGAAATGACAAGGATGAGCCTGCTATGGAAGATAGAGGCCTGTTGCTGACTTCATTATATCCGATTTGTGTATCATGCGGTTCTACCACATTGATGAAAGCTTTTGCTCATTAAGCTCTCACGGTGGGGCAGGCCTTGGGGTCAGTGCTTTTCATGAATTATCTGACTTAATTATCTTATCAAATTTATTAGCCTCATTTCACACCAAAGGAGCCTGATTCAGAAAAAGATTAATTAACATGCCCAAGGTTATACAATTTGTAAATAGAGAGAGAGATTTTATACCAGGAACTCCTATACTGAGAACAGGATTGAAATCTCTAATCTGTCCACGAAAGATGCAACGAAGACAGACTGCTCTAAAGTGAAGAAGAGTAAGTGAAAGATGTATTACAGATGGGACTGTTGATGGAGAAATTATTTGAAACCTATTAAGCATTTGGCAACAGCGTCATCAGCGTGCAAGGCCAGCTCTTGCTGCCAGTGGCAAAGACCAGGTGCCCATGCCAATGCCTCCTCAGCAGGACCCCGAGCCAACTGCAGCCCTCAGGGTGCATCTGCAGTCGGCTAATTGGCTGGATGAGTTCTGCCCCAGAAGTCAGAAAATCATCTTCAGAAATGACCCAGAAGACCTTTCCCAAAGTTTTGCAGAACTGACCAGGTGGCAGAGTTTTTCAGGTGTCCATCTGCTCATGCGGTTCAAGGATAGCCAGGATTCCAAAAATGTCTCTGGTTTAATGCATGCCGTATTCCCCATGGAGTGCTTCTGTAATTCGTTTTTAATGCATTTATTACTACAAAATGCAGAAGTGTATGGTGCGCTGTAAAGGGTCCGTCTAGGCTCAGATTCTGAAAAATGTTTGAAATAAAGCCTTTTGGGATTTTAAATTAAGCAAATGGTGCGAGTAGTGGGACCCCTTCCGACAGCTTGGGGTATAGAAGGTCACTCCTTTCCAGCCTAGGCATAACCAGATTCCAGAGAAATTCCATATTCCATGCCTAACCATGAACCTCACAGGCATTGCCAATCTAAATGTCTAGAGCCTACTTCTAAACACCACATGAAGAGAACTTGGAGTAATCCAGGCACCCCGCAGGGAAGTTTCATCTTCTGGCTCCATCACTTTTGTTGCTGATCAGTGGGGTGACCTGTGCAATGCGTTTTTATCGTCACATTTTGGATGCTGTTTTGGGTTGCATGTGTCCTTCAAAAAGGTATGTTGAAGTCCTCACCCACCCCACCCTGGTACCTGTGAGTGTCACCTTATTTGAGAAAGCTGTCTTAGTAGATATGATCAAGTTGAGATGAGGTCATATTGAATTAGGGTGAGCCCTCATCCAATATGATGGGTGTCCTTGGGAGGAGAAGAAAAAAAGCACAGAGACACAAGGAATACATCCTGTGATTACAAAGGCAGAGACCAGAACTAGAGACACAAGGAATACATCATGTGATGACAGAGGCAGAGACAGGAACTACATCTTTGTCTACAAGCCAGGGAGCCCCAGTGATTGAGCTAAGACAAAACATGGAACAGATTCTCCCTTACAGCCTTCAGAGGAAGCACACCCTACACATGCCTTGATGTCACACTCTTGTTTCTAGAACTGTGGATAAATACATTTCTATGATTTTAAGCCACTCAGTTTGTGGAACTTTGTTAAGAGAGTCTCAGATACCTTACTGCTCTGATCCAGCACAGAAGGAGATGATTTTTTTTTTTTTTTCTGGTGAAGATTATCCCACTATCTCCAGTGTTAGACAGGACACAGCACTGAATCTCGGAGCTACTGAGCTACTTAATTCATATTCACATTCTCAATACACCCTCCCCTGAGCCCTGAAAGACAGTCCTTCCTGTGCTAGGAGCTGGGTTAGTGTGGGGGAAAGGTGGAGAAAGGGATTTCCTACCACAGCAAGTGAGCCCGTTATATGTTGGGTCAGAACAGCCTCCTCGTACAACCTGTGACAGAGTGATTGGTCTCAAGTGTCATGTGTGTACATTAACAGAGTGCTTGATAGGTATGCTGATTCCCAGGCCTTGTCCCAGACCTTCTGATTCCAGCCTTTGGAGATAGACCACTTACTGGCGCTAAGCTATACAGGGTGATTGTATTAGTCCATTCTCATGCTGCTATAAGGACATACCTGAGACTATGTAATTTATAAAGGAAAGAAGTTTAATGGACTCACAGTTCCACATGGCTGGGGAGGCCTCACAATCACAGCTGAAGGCAAATGAGGAGCAAAGTCACATCTTACATGACAGCAGGCAAGAGCGCTTATGCAGAAGAGCTCCCATTTATAAAACCATCAGATCTCATGACACTTGTTTACTACCATGAGAACAGTATGGGGGAAACTGCCCCATGATTCAATTACCTCCACCTGGCCCCACCCTTGACATGTGGGGATTATTATGACTCAAGGTGAAAGGTGGGGACACAACCAAATTATATCAGTGACTCTCATGTATAGTGTCCATGGGACACACTTGGAATAACAATACTCTTTTCTTTGTTGATAAGCTCTGTTTCTTCCCCCAAAAGGCCTCTTACCACCCAGTCTACTGCTAGCCGACATCCACCAGCCCTCTGCATCACTGCCTGCTGACTGATGGGGTGCTTGCCTTAGTCCCCCTGGTGAGTCAGAACAGAAAGCGCATGGCGCATGTGCACAGGTATTTGAGCATCTTTAGGGGGAATGCACACACTTCTCTAATCCATGGAGATGGCAGCACAGAGGTGACGGCAGTGTGTCTTTATTTTAAAAGCTGTGTAATTTGAATTTATGGTGCAATGGTGCAGACTCCTTGCATTCACTAGCTTGCCTGTATTTTTTACTGTTTAAAATTGAGAATGCCGGTTTCCACCCAGCATCCCGTGTCCAGTGTGCATCAAGATATGTCACTTTACGGAAAGCTGAGATCATGGCCCCCAGAACCCTCCAGGTTGGTTAACTATTGGATGTAGAACACTCACATGAATGTCTATTTTCATTACATTTCTTCATTCATTATGTTCTCCAATGTGGGCTAATCATTATAACCATCTGATTTTCTCCATGGCTGGAAATGATTGTCTAAACATCTTCATGCCTACTGTCCAATCTGTGACTGGGCACTGGTGACAGTTCTTAGCTTCAATTCTTGATGGGAATAGCTGAAAAAGATCATGGCTGTTTCTGCAATACATTTTACTGAGCAAAATGTCATAAAACACAGGCCAAAACACCATGAATGTAAAAAACTATTAATTGCACCAGTAAAAGGTACTAAAAGTTGTGAGAGTAGGGCATTGGAGTCTCACAGAATGGGCATCTTTTCAAGCTGGCTCCTGTCACTTAGCCATAAGCATTTAAGGTTTCTTCATGTTGTCTCGAGGCCTCATAGCTCATTCCTATTGTTTCATATAATACTCCATTGTAGGGATGTACCACAGTTTGCCTATCTATTCGTCTATGAAAAGACATCCTAGTTTTCTCCAGTTATAAACCTCTGTGTATAAGTTTTTGTGTGGATGTAAGTGTTCAACTCATTTGGGAAAATAGGAGCACAATTGCTGGATTATATGGCAACATTATTTTTAACTGCCAAATGTCTTCCCAAATAGCTGCAGCATTTTGCATTTCTAGCAAACACGAATATGAGATCTTTCTGTTCTGAATCCTTGCCAACATTTGATTTTGTCAGTTTTTTTGGATTTTAGCCATTAAAATAAGTATGTTGTGGAATCTCACTATTGTTTCACTTCACAATGCTCTGATTACAAATGATATTTGACATCTTTATCTTTTTCATATGCTTATTTGCCACCTATATATCATCTTTGGAAAGGTGTCTGTTCAAGTCTTTTGCCAGTTTTTTAAAATTGAGTGTCTGTTTGCTTAGTTTTAGTTTTAAGGGTTCTCTGCATGTTTTGGATAAAAGACTTTATCAAGTGTAAGTTTTGCAAATACATTATCTCAACCTGTGACTTGTCTTTTAATTTTCTTAATAATTCTTCCTTTTTTAACTTTGATAATTTTCATATATGAAATTAAAATATGTTTCTAAAGGCAGTAAAACAGAAGGACTGTGCTCTGCTCTGAAGTCTGATTTCTCTTAGTCATTCCCTCCTTCCCCACAGGGCAATTGCCATGAATCTCTGTGCTCTGCTCTGAAGTCTGATTTCTCTTACTCATTCCCTCCTTCCCCACAGGGCAATTGCCATGAATCTCTTCCTCCTCCTGCTTTCAATTTCATTCAGCTCAGTGTCACCTCCTCCCTGAAGCCACCACAGCTCCTCTTATTTCTCCTCAGCAGTAAGACAGCAATAGATTCCCTTTCCTATGTTCTAACACCCTGTGTCTTCCCTCCTCCTTTATCTGTCTGAAATCACAATTATATTATGATTTTCTGTTAGTAAGTTGATTTTCCCTCCTTTTTGAGTGCTGACTTGATGTTCAAAGGAAAGGCTCATTAGTCTATGAATTTTGGATTTTGGGTTTTCAGATTTGGGATTCTCAACTGTTAAGTATATTGCAAATAATTCAAAATCTGAAAAACCGCAAAATCCAAAACTTTGTATCATCCGAAGCATTTCTAACAAGGGATACTCCACCTGCAGAGAATGAGCAATTGCTGGGTAGGTTACCTACAAATCAGTTGTAAGTGTGTGAGTTAATGAGGTGCATGCAGAGATATCCACCTAAGGTTTCATTTGGGGGAACAAAGTTATATTTTACAAAGCAAGTTGGAAAACTACTGGGTTAACTATCCAAATATCATTCTCAGTTATCAGTCTGCAGTGCATGACCCCATTCCGGGGTTGCATGAGATGACATATTAAAGCTCTAAGGGCTGAAACCCAGCAGGCACTAGATAATAGTGGTAGGATCTGAATTGGTTTCTAGGTTCCCATTGGCTCAGCTGGAGCTTTACCTACTCCCCATGCCATTATTTCTGGGGTTTTAGCAAGATCCTCTCCACAAAAAAGTGGCAACCAATAGGAAAAAGGGTGTACCTGAGGCAGGAAGAGTAAGAATTTCAGAGCACAGATTGACCCAGATGCAAGAAGTACCAAAGTATCAGGGAGTATCGAAGAAGTAACAAAGGGGTATCACAGCAGGAGTTGGGGCACGGTGGAGTTAGGATGGACCTAACCCTCAGTCATGCTGGGACTCTAGCCCAGGCTGTAAATAATGTGTATGCCTCAAGTTATCCATCTGTAAGAGTTTCTAACTTTCTCCTTTTAAAAATAAATATACAATTTTACAGAGCATATTGCCTGCAAACCCAGCATCCAAGGGTATTGTTCATCTGGGTAATCCCTCTTTCCTTCTAACTACTCATTTTCCAAATAATAAGCAAGAAATATTCATCATCACTTTCTATTTTTCAAATTTGTTTTTAGAAAGGAGCCTAATCATGTGTGGTTATACAATTTCAAGTACTCATGGACTCCCACAGCTGGAATTAGAAAGCCTTAGAAATCATACGGCCCAGATACTCCTATTACACATAAGGAATCTGAGGATCAGAGTTTCAACCATTTATCAAAAATGCAATGCTACTAACTTGGGGAGCCAACGAGAGAATCTGTGACCCCTGACTCTCAGGCAGTGGACTTTCTAGCTTATCGTACATTGCTTTGGATTCACGTGGCAACCAGAAGGGCCCGTAACATTTTAGTTTCTACCTTGGCGTTCCAAGTCACTTCTTAACCCAGGACTTACCATAGGGTCATCCTGAGACTCCAGCCAGGATGCTGGAAGTATGGGAAGGCTGCCAAAGGAAGTAAAGGCTCTAAATACATGTGCCAATATGTTTAGAAAGAAAAGACGTCCCACTCAGAATACACAGTCTGAATCAACTACTCACAAGAAAAAGACTTTGTGAATGTTTAGCTACTTTGTTGTGAAGAAAGTGTTGAGCAAATGAGAAGGGTGGCAGGATTGATGCATTCCTAAATGAACAATCTTAGTCAAAATGTACTACACATTCAACCTAAATTGTCCCTGAGGTTTCATTACTCAATGATTTTTACCAAGTGTAGAGTGACCTTCAAAAATTCTGAATGAGTCATTTTCAAGTTCTGGGGATACTAGACAGGTAAGTTTAATCAAAAGTTTGTACTGTGAAGACCCACAACTTTGCATTGTATTTTAAAACCCTCCACAGACATGTAGTCACAAAACTCAAAGTGAGTCTTGACAACTAATATTAATAAAAATATAGTTTTGAGTTGGAACAAACATAAAACATCCAAAGGGACAAGGAGAGTTCATGACGCCAAGGAACAAAGAAACCATCAAAAACTCTGCAAGTAATCAAGGAAAACTTCATCTCACTTCTCACTCCTGCTCCCTCAGAATTCTGGAGAGAGGAGAGAGAGGAGAGAGAGGAGAGGAAAGAGAGGAGGGGGAAGGGGAGGGGGAGGGAGAAGCATTCCCTGAATTTCTCCTCTCCTATCACCTGAATGAGCTGATGAGCTTCCAGACCCTAGCCCAGGTGGTGATACTGATGTTGTGGCTGTGAAGCCCACCAGAGTTAAAGTCCATTTGGGCTCTAGTTGATGCTCTGTTGTAGGATGTTTCTTTGGGGACTTTGGGATGGGGTGAATCTTTTGCATGCAGGATGACCCTGGTTTATAGTTACCAAGGATATACTTGGGCTGTCCTGAGCTGATCCAGGTGGAAAATTCCTCCAGTCTCTCTTCCCTCCTTTCTACCTGCTTCACCTTTCAGTCCTGTTTGTCCGTTGTTATAGGTAGCCATGTGCCTCCAGATGGGGAGAGGGGTGGCCCCAGGATGGGGAGACAGATTATTTTGGCTTATCAGGCTGGGCTCCACAGAATCACAAGTTTCCAAGAGAGGAGAAGCCAAGAGGCAGAAAGAGCAGAGTAAGAGAGACAGGACAGCTGGAGCTCATGATCTCCCAGAGGCTCTGAAGAGGCAAGCTGCACAGCAGTAAGGGGCTGAGGCCCAACATTCCAGAAACTCATTAAAGCCTGGCCATGACCTGAAATCTGAAATCTGAAATCTGAACCAGGGACTTGGTTAGGTGTCAGATGGGTATAGTCACAGCCCTTCCATGTGTGCTGAGGGACTGTGGCTGCCTTCTCAAGAGAAGATATTGAAAACGGCCCAAATTAATGGGGTGAATTGATCCCAGCTCTCAGCCCCTAAACTTACACCCAGGCAGCAGTTTCACAAGGCCTATACTCTTTGGGATCTGAGAATTTATAATCCCCTAAGTCTCATCTCACCGTAGGCGCCACTTCCCTGGAAATGAAGGCTAGAACCGAAACTGAGCACCCCATTTTCCTATAAAGTCCTTTACCTTTTCTCCCCTTGCACTCCCCCCCGCTTCGTGTTTACCTCTTACTTAGTTCTTTAGAAATGCACTTAAAACCTTTAGCTTCTCTCCATGGACATTCGCTACATGGCAAGACTACCTAACTACATGTTTACCCAGAAGTCCAGAGACTGAACCGAAGCAAACTAAACGCCTCTGGAGCTCACCTCAATTTACAGCCTGTCTCTGCCGGTGATGGTGCCAGCCAGACCACTCGATGGATGAGACACCCAAAGCCAGTTACCCAGACCCTGCACCACCTCTCCCTCTCCCCTGCGTTCTGTTCATGCCAACCCCCCAAAAGGTGAAGTAGCCCCTTCAAGGCAGGGGCCTGTATTACCTGTCCTCAGCTAAGTTCTGAAATAAAGTCACTTTTCTCTCTTCCAGGCCTCACTCTTGTTCCCTGGACTCTGCACTCAGTGACCGGACTTGTGTTCCATTAAAGAACCACAGATGCTTTGGCCCTATGACTTTATTTCATATACCCTGGGCTTGGCTTCATGTCTGATCAGTTACAGCTGTCCTGTTCCTCCTGGATATCTAGTGGTGTCCTGGCCAGGAGCACTGACGAGGGAGCACCAACATGTAGACGCTCTGTGTCATGAGAGTCATCCTGAACTTTATACATTCTCCGTTTGGAAATCCAAGCTACTGGATAAACTGCCCATCAGGCTGCAGGGTTAAAGAAAATGTGTCAAGTCAATGAATGAATATGTGAGCCATCTGCAAAGTGCCTGTGGTTCTGAAGAGGCCTGCTGGCCTGCCAGGAAGGGGGCTGGTGCATGATCTTTTTCACTGTTTGTGCTAATTAGCCAATCCCAGCGGCCACTGCCACTTTGTCCCTGTCTTTGGTCTTGCCTGGTTTGTTTGGCTTTTTGTACGCGTTTATTGCCTTCATTCCTCTGTCTAGCCTGGAGTTGGGAAGGGATCAAGGAGTCAAAGCATTACTAGGTAAGAAGCGTTGTCCAGAACAAAAGGGACAATATGGAATTCTTCCTAAAGCTTCCAGTCATGAACAAATTCCATGGACATCTGTTTTTAACTGTGTGATTTCCTAGGATCACACTTCGGGTGGGCCACTCTGTGCTTGGAATCAGGACCCAGGGACTCAGTGACATTAAAAATGGGTGTTATTTCAATCCACCATTTTGGGGTCATATTTTGCGAATGCATTCTCAAACCAAAACATTCATTGCACACGCAGCATTCACTCCTGTGAGAATGTGAGTTTATATAGTCATTCTGACATTAGATGCACTTCGCAGTTTTACCTCACCCCTTCCTAAGCTGCCTGAAAGCAGCAATGGATCCATCTCCATGGCCACGTTCTATTTTTTTATGGTTACAGTTTTTTAATCAAAAAACAATTTTTATTGATATTAATATTTGTACATAATTATACAAGTGTGTACACGTGACATTTTACACAAATGTGTAATGACCAACTCAGAGCACTTAGGTCATCCATCACCTCAGGCATTTTTATTTCTCTGTGTTTGTAACATTTTCAGTTCTTACTTCTGCCTGTTTTGAAATGTGCAGGACATTTGTTTTTAACTATACTCACTCTATTCTGCTGTTGGACATCACAATTTATTCCTTCTAACTAACGGTATCCTATTACCCATTGGCCAAGCTCCCCTTATCCCCACCCCTAACACACACACCCTTCTAAGTGTCTGCTATCCATCATTCTACTGTCTACCTCCATAAAATCAACTTCTTGGCTCCCGCATTTGGGTGAGAACATGTGATATTTGTCTTTCTGTGCCTGGCTTATTTCATTTAACATAATGTCCTCCAGTTTCCTCTATGGTGCTGAAATGACATGATTTTATTATTCTTATATTATAAAATTATAATAGCCAAATAGTATTCCACTGAGTACATATACCAGATTTTTTTCTTATCCATTTATCCACTGATAGACACAGGTTGATTCCATATCTTTGCTATTGTGAACAGTACTGCCATAAACATGAGGGTGCAGGTATCCCTTTGATATACTGATTTCTTTTTCTTTTGGATAAATATCCAGTAATGGGATCACTAGATTGCACAGTATTTCTATTTTTGATTTTTTGGAGAAACCTCTATATTCTTTTCCATACAGACTGTACTAATTTGCATCCCCATCAACTATGTATAAGAGCTCCATTTTCCATGTCTCACAAGCATTTTTTTTTTTTTTTTAAGCTCTCTGTCGCCAGGCTGGAGTGCACTGGCACAATCTCAGTTCACTGCAACCTCCGCCTCCCGGGTTCAAGTGATTCTCCTGCCTCAGCCTCCTGAATAGCTGGGATTACAGGCATGTGCCACCATGCCCGGCTAATTTTTGTATTTTTAGTAAGGATGCAGTTTCACCATGTTGGCCAGGCTGGACAGGAAATCCTGACCTCAAATGATCCACCTGCCTCGGCCTCCCAAAATGCTAGGATTACACAGGTGTGAGCCACTGCACTGGCCATGTTTTGAGTTGTTTCCTTTTTTGTTTTGTCTGTTTTCTCTTTGGAGATTGGGTCTCACAGTGTTGCCAAAGTTGTCCTTAAACTTCTGGGCAAAGGCAATAATCCTCCAGTCTTAGCTTCCCAAGTAGCTGGGACTATATGTATACACCACTGCACTCTGCCTTAATAACAGCATTCTAACTGGGGTAAGATGATATCTCACTGTGGTTTTGATTTGCATTTTCCTGATGATTAATGATGTTGAACATTTTTTCATAGAACTGTGGCCATATTTATGTTTTGAAAAATATCTATTCATGTCCTTTGCCCACATTTATTTTTTAGTGGGATTATTTCTTTGTTTGTTTGTTTCTGTCAAATTCCTTGCATATTCTGGATATTGGTTCTTTGTCAGATGAATAGTTTAAAAATATTTTCTCCTATTCAAAAGATTGTCTTTTCACCCTGTCAGTTTTTCTTTTGCTATGCAGGAGCTTTGTAGTTTAATACAGTCCCATTTATCTGTTTTTGTTTTATTTAACAGGGGTCTCCTTTCCCCAGTGTATTTTCTTGGCATCTTTGTCAAAATTTAGTTGGCTCTAAATACATGGATTTATTTCTGGGTTTTCTGTTCTGTTCTATGGGTCTTTGTTTTTATACAATACCATGCTGTTTTAGTTACCTTAGTCTTGTAATATATTTTGAAGTCAGGTGCGATGCCTCCAGCATTGTTTTTGTTGTTTCTTTGTTGTTGTTGTTGTTTGCTGAGAATCACCTTGCCTATTTGGACTACTCCCTTTTGGTTTCATATAAATTTTGCCATTTTTTTCTATTTCTGTGAAAACTGACATCAATATTTTGATAAGATTATATTGAATCTATAGGTTGCTTTGGGTAGGATAGTCACTTTAATGATATGAATTTGTGAGATCCATAACCATGGATGTCTTTTTATTTGTTTGTGTCTTTTTCAATTTTGTTTATCAGTGTTTTGTCTTATGATGATCAGGATTCAAGACACATATTGAGAAAATATCCTTACAATTTTAAGAGTCCTGTACTGCAGACGAACAGAGACTCCTATATGGCAAGTGCTCATCCACTCCTGTTGGATATGGCTTGTAAGAGCAGGAGGCAACAAGTCTTGGAAGTTTGTTATAATCCTCTTCCCTGCACTCTATATTCTTAAACATATATTGGACGTGCCCTAGAAATGCCAGGACCTTTACCATTCTCAGTCTTAGAATACTGTAGATCTGGTGTTCCAAGTTTAATGGTGGACTAATAAGGACTAGCAACTGTCTATTAAATAACAGACGCAACAACTGAGCTGACCCCAACAGACCAGCAGGTGCCTGTCTGCCAGCCATCACAGGTGGGCAGCACAGCAAAGGTGATGCAGATGGCTCTCTCAGCAGGTATATAATCTGAGTCCTGAGCTGTGTCTTGCAAGTCTCCCAATGATTGGCAATACCATGCTTTGTTGCCTAGGAAGATACGGTCAGAACCTGTCCTGTGAAATGTGATATTCAGGTAAAGAAAGATGCAAGTAACATAGGGGCCAGAAATGAGCAAAATCTATTTTTAATAATGTATTTAATAGAATATTAAGTTGAACATATTTAATATGTATAAAACTCTGTTATATATTAGCTATCAAGCATAATATATTAATAGCATATAGTAAACACTCATAAGCCTACCAGCCAGGAACCCGAACAGCCACATAACTTGGCATCTACCTGTGTGTTCTTGTCCCTTCCATTACCTCCTTCCGTGGTAATTACTATGCTAAATTTTGGTTTATCATTGTTACCTTCTTTTGTTTTTACAATACGGTTTTATGATATATGCATGCTCAGACTACATATTCTTTGGTTTTGCTTGGTTTTGAGCTTCTTTTCCTTAATATTTTCTTAGATTCATTCTTATTGATTGACAATACCATGCTTTGTTGCCTAGAAAGGTACTGTCAGAACCTGTCCTGTGAAATGTGATATTCAGGTAAAGAAAGATCCAAGTAACACAGGGGCCAGAAATGAGCAAAATCAACAAGATCATTTATCTCCCTTCTACATGACAATCATATGAATCCCTTCAAGTTCTGGTTAGTCAGTGGGAGCCCCTCCTTGGATCTCACATAGAGGAACAAATTCCAAGGTAATTCAATTTATGTTTATGTGGAACTCAGTGATCACAGTGATTTTCCAGTTGGACTATTCCCTGGTTAATTAACTCCCATGGAATAGCAAAAGCATATGGAGAAACAAAGCTATTTGGAATGTACATTGTCACCTGGCTGATGTTACATGATGGTTGTATCTATTAGAAAAGAAAAAGTAGATTAATTTTAACACCTCAATGAGAATAATATAAAAATAAAATCCACGTTAAACTATTGAATAAGGAGTGCCACTATCCAGCTGTCTACTCAACAGAATTTATAAAATATAAATTTCATGGGTACATTACCTTGACTAACAAGGTAAAGACAACTTGAATTGAAAGGTGTGGGAACTGTTAATCATTTTGAAGAGGTATTGCATATTTAAAGGTAATTTCCAAATAAGAATGGATATCTTAGCAAAGCTCCTGAGAACTTATTGGAATGTGACCATATAACACCATCAAATACAGTCAACTTAGCCCATGCTCATATACCAATCCCACATATGAAGTTTTTCCTTGAAATAAGGTGATTTTGTTTGTCCTGCCAACCCCTATCCAACATGAAAAGAATGAACCACTTTAAAAAAAAATCTATCAGGGAACACGTTTCCCAAATGAATGATTTGCTTATTGAAATAAGCTGCTGAGCTGTTGACCAGGTCACTCACTTTCCTCTCCACGTGATCCACGTGGTTGTCAATATCCTTCTGAGGATCTAAAAGGCCCCAGCTGCCCACCAGAGGGAGATCAAGAATGCACTGTAGGCCAGCTGAGCACTGTTCCCATTAAGTGTGGAGGAGGAGCAAATGGGTTGATAAGAAGCCTGAGGCAGCCTATCTCAGCCGGGTGGGTCACACTTTGCAAAGCTGTTGTGTGTGGGTGGCTGCTTTTCTCATCAGGGTGTGGGAGCTCTGGAGCGTGCCTGGCTCTGAAGAAGTTGGGTGGACATCCAGGGAGACCAGGAATGGTGGGCTTTTGTGATTCTCTATTAAGGCAAAGCTGCTTTCTTTCTGATGCTCTTTAAGCCTCTTTTTTTCCTAAAACTCTCCTGCCTATCCCTTCCTCTGGGCCTTCTCTAGCTTTTCGCATCTGCTCCCATGTCTCACCATGAGCCTCAAGGGACAAACGTAGAATCCTCTTGCCAGGGTCTCAAATGCATGGGTTTTATACGACCTACTTCTGAAATTTTCAAAGACACCCTCCTTTCCGCAGAAACTCCCCTTTCCCTTTAAGAAAAGACCTTGGGGACTGCCTATAGGAAATTTGGGCCAACTTCTTAAGGCAATGAAAATCTAGTCTCTAATCACTGAGGTCCTGGAAAGCCTCGTCTGTGAAAAGGTCAGGGTGGGGGGCCTCAAGTTTGCTGGAGAAGGAACAGGATTTGGGAAGCAGAATGAAGAGTTTTTTTTGTTTTTTTTTTTTTTGTTTTTTTTTTCCCCAGAGTTAGAAATTCCTAACAGATCTTCTATATAGTTCGAGTGTGGAAGCATGCCGGGTTGGGTTGCCTCTAACTACTGGGTTACAAGAAAATGAGTTATGATTCTCAGTCTTCATTTGGAACGCTCAAGACAATACTGAACTTCACACTTTCTTCTGCAAAACGGGATAGTAACTGCCACACCAGTGCAAAATAGGCGCCAGGTGTTCTGATCCTCGTAGTCCTCAATAACAGCTGTCAATGTGGTTGGGTACAGGAGCCTTCCGAAAGCAAACATTTGTATAAACTTGTGCTAAGGAAGTTAAGTGACCTTTAACTTTAGCCGCAAATGTGGCAGCAATCAGCTGTAAAAGGAAAATGTCTTCTCCCACGGCTGATGCCCCCAGAACTGAAGAGTATTTCAGTTCTTAAGACGTAGGTTACTGTGTGGCCTCCTCTGTAAGGAGACATTTAACTGAGTTTACACTGAGCTTACAAGGGACGCCTGCGGATGCACTGGGGCTACTAAGGACTCTGCTGGTCCCTCAAGCTTGCAACTAAAACTTTCAATTCCTTAACGAAGGTATTTGCTATTCCATTCAGTGTCAGCCTGGGAGCCAAAGTACTGTGGTTGTGCTGCCTAGTTCTACACTAATGGCAGATCTGGGGAACACGACCTCATGACTCGGGTAATGCTCGCTCTCCTGTGAGGCAGTTTGCCATGAAGTACCTTTTGGACATTCGGATCCCTGACTTGGCAGTAGGGGAAAACACATCTCCGTTTCTCCTTACCTTGAATACTCTATGGCATAATCGGTTAGGCAGGTGCTGTGACCCCTGTAACTAAAGAATTGATAACAAAATGCTACCATACTTAAGCACAGTATGCTGTTTAGGTGGAATCTGGGTTTGCTACTTCGAATTTTCTCAAAGCAACACAAGTAACTTTGGGGTAGAGTGTGTTCCTAATCTTTGACTTAATCTAATTCTTTTAATGACCTGCCTGTAAACATCACTATCAATCTCATCCTTAGCTCAGGTTTTTTGTTTCTGAATCCAAGCAGGCTGAATGTGGAGGCTTCTGAGACGCCTCCAGTGAGCATGTTAAGACATTCCATGTAACTGTTGCTTCCTTGCCTTCTGGGAAAGGCATTGTAAGTTAAACCAGGTGAAATGCTGCTCCAAGACTAGCCAACTGCTTTCAGATTATATCCAACCAGTGGTGGTGGTGGGGAAAACACCAAGGCTCAATGTGGCCCTTGGGGTCTGTTTTTGGAAAATTGTTGTGGAAGGTTCTCCAAGCGTTCTCAAGCCTGCATCTTAAGTAGAGAAAATCCTACTTGAAACTACGTCTATCACCTGATGTCATGCTCAGGGACCCAGTCTACTTCAATTCCTTTCCTTCAATTCCACTTGAGGCTACACTAGAAGCCTCCCCTGTCACTTCTGACCAGCATTCTTGTCTACCTAAGCCTGCCTGCTCATCCTGTTGAGGACACTGGCGCTTGGAGATCAATTTACAGACTTGAGGCACAGTCAGACCTGTCGTGGATATATCATGTAATGGTGAGATCTAGACTTCTGGTGTGCCCATCACCCCAATAGTGAACAGCGTATCCCATTGGTAACTTCTTAACCCTCGCCCCTCAAAATCTGTTTCCCTGTTGATGTATCCGTTTACCTCCCACTAGAATGAGGCATTTGTTTGAAAATCAAATGTAATATAAATATCACTTAGGATGTCTTCGGTTCACTTACTGGGAAAGATAGGATTTCATTCTTTTACAGCCTTACAGGATTTCCTGGTCTCCAGAGCTCTTTCTAATCCATTCTCAAACCAGTGAGGGACTTAGGCTGGTACATCATATATACTCCTTAGTACTCGGTGAAACTTAAAACTATGAACGGCCCACTTAGTTCCTCACTAAGATGTTCTCTTATGAAATGTTTCTAATTAAAATGTGTACAAGTCTGCTCATCAAAGTCCAAAATTGGTTTACCTGGACAGTTTTAAGACGGAATCCCTAAAACCCTGAGAGGCTCTCCTTTACTGAGATTGGGCTGCAGAAAGTTAAACACAGCTGTGTTCTCTACCTGAAAAGTTACTGGAGAAGATGGAAAATGAGGCCTGGGGAGGCAGGAGCATTCTCGGCATTGAGTGGGCATTGGGGTCAAGGCATCCCCTGAAAGCAAAGGCTCTCCCTCTGCTGCCTATTAGACTTTACAGCATCCACTTCCAGCCCTGGTTCCTCTGAAGGGAGGACATGCTGCCAGCTACTGAAGCCAAACTGCTGCCCGTCCTTTCCTTGAGTGCATCCACCTGCCTTGGCTCATGGGGCTTTGGGCCCTGTTGCTGGAGCCTGGGTGGGTAATGCAGGATCTGAGGTTGCAGCTTCAACACAGGTGCAGCTCAGGTAACAAAGCTGCAATGCCCTGTGCTACTTGGAGCAAGAGGGGTGGTCTAGGCAAACATCTATGCCCTGGTGGCACCCCAGGATGTGCATGCTGTCCATGGAGGACCAGAAGTGCTACCTCTGAGTGGCGGCACCAACCTATCTTCAGGATCTTCCCTGAGGGCTTGCAGGAGGTCAGGACTACATCCAGGAAGGAGCTACTCTTACTGCAACAAGCTGTGAGCTGTAGACAGGTTCCCTCTACATGGTAGACGTGGTTAACAGCCTTCTGATGAGGACCCAAAAGGCCCCAGCAGCCCCACCAGAGGGAGATCAAGAACACCCTAGACCAAGTGAGCACTGTTCTACTAAGTGGGGGAGGAGCAAGTGGGTCAATAAGCTTGAGGCAGGCTTCTCATCTGGGTGGGTCTTGGCTTACAAAGCAGCCTGTGTGGGTGGCCCCTTTTCCCGCCAGGATTTGGGAGCTCTGGAGCCTGCCTGGATCTGCAGGAGTTTGGTTGGATGTCCAGACAGATCAGCAATGGTGGGTTTCATGATTCTGCTAAGGGAAAGGTGTCACTCTTCTAATGCTCTTCCTCTGCCTGTCCCCTCCTCGAGGCCTTCTCGAGCTATTCTTACCTGCCCTGTCTCACCGTGACCCTCAAGGGACAGACAAGACTCTTCCCAGCCTCTCAAATGCACTGGTTCCATATAATCTCCTTCTAGAATCTTCAAAGACACCCTCCTTTCCTCAGAAGCCCCCTCCTTTCCCTTTAAGGACCTTGCGAACTGCCCGTGGGAAGTTTCGGGGCAGTTTCTTAAACGCAATGAAAACCTAGTCTAATGACCCCTTAGAGAAACAGACCAAGGTCTCAGGAAGCCTCAATTCCTAGAAAGAACAGGGTGGGGACCCCCGTGGTTGCTGGAGAAGAGGAATTGGGAAGCAGAATGGAAGGCAGCTTTTTGTGGAGTCGTAAGTTCCTAATAAGGAAGATGTTCTCTAAAGTTCTTCCTGGGTTCAGTGTGGAAGCATGCAGGGTTGGGTTGCCTCTAAAACTAGTGGGCTACAAAGTCATGATTCTCAGTCTTCATATGGAACACTCAGGATGATACTGAACTTTGTACTCTCCTGCAAAACAGGATGGTAACTGCCATCCCAGTGTCCAACAGGCACCAGGCGTTCTGATCCTTACCTTGTATGACATCTGTTATTGAGGACCACATGACTAGGGACTGGAGCTTTCTGAAACTAAACTTTATATGAACTTGTGCTAAGGAAGTCAAGTGACCTTTTTAGCCACAAATGTGGCAGCAACTAGCCATAAAAGGTAAACGTCTTCTACGGCACATGCCCCTAGAACTGAACAGTGTTTCAGTTCTTAAGACGTAGGTTACTGTGTGGCCTCCTCTGTAAGTAGGCATTTATGAATTTACACTGAGCTAACTAGGGACACCTGTGGATGTGCAGGGGGCCACTAAGGACTCTGTTGGTCCCTCCTTCAGGTTGCTTAAAGGCATTTGCTATTACATTCAGTGTCAGTCTGGGAACCAAAGCATTATGCTGCCTAGTTCTACACTAATACCAGATTTGGCAAAAATTACATCACGTGACTCTAACGTTCAGTAGCCTTGAGACAGTTTGCCATGAAGTATGTTTTAAACGTCCAGAATCTATTGATGTGGCAGTAGAGGAAACATCTCCATTTCTTCCAAAATTCTATAGCATAATCTTAGGCAGGTGCTGTGACCCCGGTAACTGGGGAGTTTATCAACAAAACACTATCATACTCGTTTCTCCCTAGTTTCTTGCTCAGTGTTCAAGAAAAGTAGAATCTGGGTTTGCTAGTTGGAATCTTAAAGCAACACAAGCAACCTTAGGGGAGAGGGATTCTTTCCCAGTCTGACTGAATGCATGATTGTTTTAATGACCTGCCTGTAAACGGAGCAATTCTTAGCTCCAGCATCGCCATCAACTGTATCCTTAGCTCACGTGTCTAACAGCTCTCCTAATCCAGGCAGGCTGCTGAGGGAACGCGACTGAGGGCTACGTATTAAGACATTCCAGGTAACTTGCTGCCTCTCCTTTTGGGAAAGGCATTGTAAGTGAAACCAGGTGAAATACTGCCCAACGAACAGCCAACTGCTTCCTGGGATGATACCTGACCAGCGGTCATGGTAGAAAACCTCAAGGGCAGAGAAGTTCGATATGGCCTTCGGGTGTCTGTTTTGGAGAACTGTTGGTTTCCTAGGCTCTCCCTAGCCTGCATCTTAGGTAGAGATGTTGCTGTAACTACATCTATCACCTGGTGTCATGTTTAGGGACTCAGTCTATTTCCTTTCCTTCATGCTAAATCGGAAGTCTCCCTAACCACTTCTGAAGTCATTCAGCATTCTTGTCCACATAAGCTTGCCTGTTCCTCATCGTCTTGTCCGGGACACTGGTGCTTCTAGGTCACGTTATCACTCACCTGTGGCGCATAGCCACAGACGTGTCATGTGGATACATGATGTAATGGGAAGATCGAGGCTTCTGGCTTCACCCAAATGAACAGTATACCCCATTGGTAACTGTCAACCCTTGCTCCCTCTCAAACCGTTGTGTACTTCCCTGTTTGTTATGTAGTGTTCAGCTCCTAGAATGAGGCAATTGATTTTTTTGAAAATCAAACCCAAGATAAATTTCACTTAGTAATAACCAGTTCATCCATGTTACGGGGAAAGATGGGCTTCCATTTTCACAGCTTTACAGGAGTCCATGGTCCTGGAGCACTTTCTCCAGGAATCCCCAAACCAGTAAGGGACTTACACTGGTACATCACAAACACTCCTTAAGACCTAGTGAAACTATGAACTGCCCACTTAGTTCCTCACTGAGATGTTCTCTTATGAAATGTTTCTAATAAAACGCGTATGTCTGCTTATCGAAGTCAAGTCCAAAATTTGCTTTCCTGGAGTTTTAAGATTGTAATCCCTAAAACCCTGAGTGGCTCTCCTTTACTAGATTTGGGCTGCGGAATGTTAGATGTTCTGTACCTTAAAAGGTATCGGAGGAGAATGGGACATGGAGAGAAGGGAGGCTTGGGGAGGTAGGGACGTTCCCTGTGCACTCACTGGGCATCGGGAACAAGACCTCAACCAGAAAGCAAAGGCGGTGGGCTCTCCCTCTGCCGGCTATCGGACCTTGCCTCTTCCACTTCCCAGCACTGGTTCCTTCTTCTACACATCAAAGATGTCGGAACTCATGAAGGACATGCTGCCAGCTACTAAAGCCAGACTGCAGCCCGTCCTCTCTCCTCGAGTGCATATACCTGCCTTGGCTCACCGGGCTTCAGGCCTTGTTGCTGGAGCCTGGGTGGGTGATACAGGATCTGAGGTTGCAGCTTCAGCACAGGTGCAGCTCAGGTGTTGGAACTGTAATGCCCTGTGCTACTTGGAGCAAGAGGGGTGGTCTAGGCAAACATCTATGCTCTGGTGGCACCCCAGGAGGTGTATGCTGTTCATAGAGGACCAGAAGTATCGCCTCTCAAAGGAGTGGTGGAGCCAACCTCTCTTCAGGATCTGCCCCTGAGGGTTTGTAGGATGTCAGGTCTATACCCAGGAAGGAGCTGGTCAGCTAATTGCAATAAACTATTAGCTGTTGACTGGTTGCCTTGCCTTCTCCACATGGGGAGGTGATGGTTAATATCCTTCAGATGATGACTCAAAAGGCCCTAGCTGCCCCACCAAAAGATAAAGAATGCACTGTAGACCAGGTGAGCACTGTTACATGTGGGGGAGGAGCAAGCGGGTCGGCAAGCCTGAGGCAGCCCTTCTCCAGTGGGTCATGGCTATAAGGCAGCCTGCGTGGGTGGCCTCTTTGCCCACTGGTAGGGCTTGGGGGCTCTGGGGTGTGCCTGGCTCAGCAGGAATTCAATGTGGACGTCCAAGGAGATCAGGAATGGTAGGTAGGCTTTCATGATTCTATTAAGGCAAAGTTGCCTCTTCCTAATGGTCTCCCTGAAAGCATTTTCTCGGGCCTTCTCTAGCTGTTCCCACCTGTTCCCCTGTGTTACCATGACTGTGAAGGGACAGACACAAAAACCTCTGGCAGGCATCTCAGAAGTGCACACGCTGCATAGGATATACTTCTGGAATCGGGACCTCCTTTCCTCGGAAGTCCCCTTTTCCCTCCACGAAAAGGACCCTGATAACCATATATAAGGAAGTTCAGGCTACCTCTTAAGAGGCAGTGAAGACCTAGTCTCTTCTAGCAGTTTGCTATTTCTAAACTTGAAGCTTCAACTCACCATAAAAAGGCCGAGTGGGTCCCCAAGGCTGCTGTGGGGAGCTTGGGAAATAGGAATTGAGGAAGGACAGTTTTGTACAAACTGAAGGCCTCCATGGGAAAGATCCTAGCTTGCTTTTCCTTTTTTTTGTGAAGTAAACAGAAATGGGCTGTCTTCAAGTGTTGGGTTAAAAGGAATGGTAATGACTTAATTGGAAAAATCAGAATGAGAATTTTGACCTTTTCTCCTGAATAATGGATGGCAGCTGGCATCCCCATGCCCAGTCAGTATAGGGCATCTTGACACATGTTAGAGTTGAAACGACTGGGGCCTGGGGTCTGTTCAGACTAAACCTCTGCATGGATTTTATACTAGAGGTCAAATGAGCTTGTTAATCTGGAAAAGTGGTAGCCAATCGGCTGTGGAAGCCCAGTGACCTTTCATGTGGCAGGTACCCCTAGAACTGAAGTGCAGGTCCCTGAGAACTTCAGTTTTCAAAGCAAGGTTGTGGTTTTTGGGAGCATCTCCTTACAAGTTAGACCAGGTATAACTGGATGGAGACTGCAAGGGACACCTGTAGGCATGAAGGTAGTGAGCTTCGCTATCCCTTCAAACTCTTAGAGCTAAAATCCTCTAATTCATTAGTGGCACGTGTGGTGTTGCTGGGCCCCAAAGTGCCCTGATCCTGTTGCCTAAACCTATACTGATGTTGGATTTGGGAAGCCTTCCTGCATGTGCAGTATCGAGGTTTCCTTCATTCTTCAGTAATGCTCATCAGCTGTAAAGCTCCAGGGCAGAAATTACATGCTGGGTGACTAGAATCTTGACCTAGCAAAAAAGGTAAGGGTAATCTTGTTTACAGTATCCTGTAGTGAATTTCCATCAGGCAGATGGCCATAATCCCAGTATGTCTGAGGAGTCTATTGAAATGTACTACACACCTTCACCTTCTGTGTTAAGCACAGTGTCTTAAAGAAGTGGTCGGATTTTCTGATTGAATTTCACTCAAACCACCAAAGTGGTTTGGTGTAGAGGATTCAACCCTGTACTCCTGATCCACTCTACGGCCTCTAGCGGCTGGCTGCCTGTGAACATCTTCCTACTTTAACCTTTGTCCTTAGCTCAGGCTCCTAATTGTTCTGTGAATCCAGCAAGGCTGCTGAATGGAGGCTTCTCCGAGATGGAGGCGTGAGTGTATACTAAGACATGTTAGTTCTCATGGTAGGCTACTTTTCCCAAAAGCAATTTAAGTGGCCTGTTGTATAATTTCATTCTGCTGCAGATAAAAGCTACCAGCGAATGTAGACGTAAAGGTCCTAGAAAGTGTTTTGAGGCTCTTCTGGGCTTACATGGCCAGCATCCAGGTCCCTGCAGGTATGCTGCAGAGAAGCCTGCCTGTCCTAGGACTGAGCCCTCCCGGTTCTATGCAATGTTATAGCTGCACACACCTGTTGCTCCTTCTGGGAAGTGCACTGCCATAGGGCCTGCTTTGTCTTCCCTTCCCCTAATCCAAAAACCGGTATCTTATGGGGGTACTGCTAGTGAAAATGTGGATTAAGGTCTGTAAGCCCTGTTCTTGCATCCTGAAACATTCTTGCATCCTAAAAGAAGTCAGACCCCTGTGGTAAATGGGTAGCTTGACCTCTGACACCAGGCACCTCTCGGGCCTAGCCCCGATTTCCTGGATGCTGAGTTGCAGGCTCTTTCCCTCCACTGCTTAGTACCTAAGAGATGCAGGAAGTGTTGAAGGCATGGTGCATAGAGCTATCGGGACAGTTCTATAAGACACAGGAAGAATGAATGTCTTGCCACTCCTAAATTGGCTTTCTGGGTGCTTCTCCTAAATTTGGAACGTTATCCACTTGGTGCACATTGCAGTCTCATTTCCTCAGCCCCTTCCTCCGAAATCTGCTCCCTCATGCCAGTGGCTGCCACAACACATCCTGTTCTAGGGGTCTTACTCCAGAGCACTGCCTTGGGATTTGTTTTCCTGCACATTGTCATCCTACAGCACCTGTTCTCAGGAAAACGGTGCAAAGCAGCAGCCAGTGTGGAACTGACTTGCAAGTCTGAAATGGTAGCACTTTCCCACTCTTAATAGAATATTGACTAGCTTTTCTCCACTAGGGTAGGAGACAATGAGATGGAAAAGAGAAGAGTAGGAACAGATGGAGGTCGGTGAAGTCTAAGGATGCTGCAATTGTGAAGTGCTGCAGAAGTCTAGGTGGCAAGCTGAGCTGGGAAGTTATATGTTCCTAACTCAACTAGAGCTTGCCACCTAGGGACGTAAAGAACACAGAACGCTTCCTGGGTGGCAGCAGGATGTGCCTCCTTGAGAGGGATAATCAGTCTTGTAAGCATCTCTCCTGTCTCAGAATCCAAACTTCTAAGAATTCTTCATGAAATTTCTAGTCTTCAGTGGTACCTTGAGGTTCCTCTAAGGAAACTCCTGGGCATCATGTGCCTGGAAGTGAACCTCAAATCATCTTCAATTTTACAAGTGGCTTAGCTTTCAGATATCCTAAACAGTAGATTTGGGGTGACTAACATTTGTGCAGCTCTTAAAAGAGCCGTTTCCCCTACCCCTCAAAAGGAGGAAAAGATTCAAATCCCTGGAAACTGAAGTGGAATGCCAGGATGCTTAGCTACCCTGGAGCTTGTTTCCTACTTGGAGCAGGTGCTACGGCATGAGCATGAATTGGTATTCTCCAGCTGTGTAGCTTGTCCTCGTGCCAGAATCAGCGAAGTAGAGTGCCAAAACCCCTTTGGCTCCATCCCAGTTGAACTGGGAGGAGCTAAACTTTGCTAATAGGAAGATGAGACCTGGCTTCTGATAGGACCAGGTATACCTTCTAGGATCTGATTTGTGTTAAGTATGTTGGGTATAATGAACCTTCTCGAGTAAGACTTGTGCTGTAGTCTTCGGTTAAAGTGAAATGGAAATACTCTTCCTGAAGGCTGCAGTTAATAAGCATCCTATCTTGTAGAGAAAGTGCTATTGAGTATGCTTCTCCCCTAACTTCCTCTGAAACCACATATTGGGCTACTTTGCATGCCATACCATGCTGTTTGTGTTTTCACTTCTACACCAGTGTAGTCTAAGATACCTCTTCTGCTTTGATCATTAAGTTAATCTTGAAGAGGGTAGGATGTTCTTTAGATACTTTTTGTCCTCTGAGGACAATGGTGGTTCTAGGCCAAGAGAAATTCCAGAGCCCAAGCAACTGGATTGGATCTGCATACACATCCCCAACCACTTACTATTGCCAGTGGAGCAAATGCAAGTGTAAGTGCAGCTAATAATGTGAAATTAGAAGGGACTGACAGCAGAAAGTCACAGCACACTTACAAAGTGTAGAATGAGGGTGGGGCTTAGAAGTCCTCATGTGAGCTCAGGGTAGGGTAAGCTATACCCAAAGAACTTCTGCAGGTCTGACCATCATAAGTGTTCCCCAGAAACAGGATAAGGGGCAAGGAACTGAGCTTATGCCAGTGACAAAGATGTGACAAAAGTTCAGAGTAGTGAGGGACTCGGCCCGGACCTGAGCTGCTTGTAGAATTAGAAGAGTTTGTCTTGGGACAAGTACGTGGAAAACATCAGGTAGGTGGCCAGTTCTTGGGAGCAGTAAAGCTACAGAATCTGGGGATCTGACTTTGGAAACATGGTATAGTCAAGACTTAAATGTCATTTTACCTTTACAAGAACAGGCTGAACATGAGATCTGGTGACACCTAGGCAGCCTGACTTGTAAGATTGCCATAACTAAGAGGAACCTCCCAGGATTCGTCATCTCTGCTTCTGTAGCTTGAGAAGGGTTTCCTATGGTACTGCTTCAGGAGAAACTAAAGAGCTTTTGATACAAAATGTAGATTAGTCTCCTATAGAATACTGAATCGGTGAAATCATAGAATTCAGATGAGTAAGATAAAACTGGCCTTAGTTCCAACATTCCTGATCTCCATGGATGCCTCCCACAGAGATGTATTATAGAGCAATTGCTATCCAATAGACTGTACCCTATCGGGTAGGAGAAATAGCTTTTGGAATAACTTGACTACTTAATGTGTATAATCTTTGACTCTAGCTTAAAGCCGCTCAGCCAATTAAGGATTTGCGTATGGTAGAGAGATCTGGATTATAATTCTGGAGTCCTCTGGAAATGTTACAGAAGCTCTTGTAAACTGTCTTGTGTGCTGAGAAGCTTCACACAAAACGGAACCCATAGCATCCTGGACTGTGGTGTATTGCAATGTCTGAGAAACACTGGTGACAATTCATGCCTGTTGGCATACATTTCTGAAAATCTCAAGCTTATCTTGCCACACCCTTGTCACCATGACTTAAGAGGGATGATGCTCTCCTGAGCTTCAGATCTTCCATAGTTGGTGGGAGAACTGTTGGGGTTGCTACTATCACCCATTCTAGCTGTAGGAACACAACTGCTAGAATTTGGAGGTGAGAAAGCTGATCCTAATCTCAAAGCAGGGGTGCATCACCCAAAGCAGACACTCAGCTTGCATGTTCTCGTGGGAACTTCTGGCAGGATGAGGGTTCTGAATGCCTCTAGGCATTGAACAAATAAGACTGTCATAAGCAAGATCTGTATTCATGGCAACACAGGAAGATACCATAAAGCAGCAGTGTACACGTTGTATGAAGTGGAAATGGTAGGTAAGAACTTCATAAAACAAGTTGGTACAATTGTCGTGGGTATAGGCAAGTGACTTAGTGATTTGGAAGATGAGAGGAATCTAGGGTAGTGAGTTAAACTAAGCCCAAATTTTGGGTACAATAGGCCAACATCTGGAGTACAGAAATTTGGAGCACCGAAGTGGCAGATCAACGTTGGGGCAAGAGACCCGAATGCAGATATCACAGGGGAAGCTGTTGAATGGGGCTCGGGTGGAGCTCGGACCGCTAGAACAGAATCAGCTGCAGGTGGACTTAGAGGTATCTATCTTGACCCACCTTAAATACAGGCCCACTGAATTTCATGGCCAGAGTGAGACAGGAAATAGCTATGACTTACACAAAATCCGGACTTCCTAGGTTCGTCTGGATACCTTTTTCTATTAGAATTTGCAGCCATTCTGAATAAATGAGAAAGGTATAAATGGACGGTATGGACGGTGAAAGAAGGAAAAATATAGCCTTCAGACGAGGCAGGACTAGTGACCTTGGTATGAGAGAGACTTGCCTTGGTAGTCATTTCCCTCTTGTATGAAGATGCGAATCTGAAGGAACTGGAAGTTCTCCAACTGTCTTCTCTAGGTAAGTTATATAGGAATCTGTAGTACCATTGAAAACCTATCAAATCACTTGGACATATGTGGCAGTTGCATCTCGAGTGTCCAAAAGTCTCTTCAAACGTCTAAAGACAAATGTGAAGTGAATGCCTGATCCATTCTGATAACAAAGGAATTTTAGAAGCTAGATAACTTAGAAGGTTATGTGCTTGTTCTGCCTGATCATAGAACACCCCCACATGCCTGGGGAGGCCTCACAATCATGGCAGAAGGCAAGGAGGAGCGAGTCACATATTACATAGATGGTGTGGGAGGCAAAGAGCTTGTGCAGGGGGACTCCCGTTTTTAAAACCATCAGATCTTAGACTTCTCACTACCATGAAAATAGCATGGGAAAGACCTGCCCCCATGATTGAATCATCTGCCGCCGGGTCCATCCCACAACACGTGGGAATTACGGGAGGTACAAGATTTTAGGTGGTGACACGGAACCAAACCACGTCAGACTCCAAGAGTGAGACTGAGGGATTTATGTCTGCCTGACACTGAGCTGGTGACTGCCTAATGAGTTAAGGGCAGGAGAAAAACGTGAAAACTGCTTCTTTAAGAAAAAAGCAGTAACTGCTCTAAGTCTCCTGGATTTCTGGAAGTAAACTCAAAGATTGCTGAGTTGGTCCTAGCCTAGGCTATGACTGTCACCAGGGAGCTCTGACAGGCTGTTAAGGTCTCAGACCTTTCCTGGCTCAACTGTCTTCAGTGTCCATTAGAGGGACAGCTAAGGGCACTCCCTTGAGGTCAGTGTCACACCCACATTTCCGAGCTGTGCACTTCTGCATTCTGGACTGTGCCATGGCTCGCTATCCCAGTGGCAATGGTGCCTCTCCATTTTATTCCTTCTGTGGAACATTCGTGGTGTGCTGCAGAGAAGACAGTCTGATATTTACCATCAGACCTGTGCTAGCCAGGAGCAATCATGCTTCTGACTTGCTATGGTAAATAGTTGTCATCCTACTTCTCCATTCAGGTTAAATTGTCTTGTCTTCAGCCTGTGGGAAATTGTATTAGTATAAACATCGCCATCTATCCTCTGTTTCTAAAGTGTGTGATTTTAAAGTTGCCAACTTGCTAACTCTCCCTGTAGCAATTACAGGGATTTATAGGTGTTCTAAGCCTTCTAAAACAGAGGTGGCCTTGGAATCAGGTTCTCGTTTGTTCTCTATGCAGTATCTAGATGCTTAGACAATAACTTTCCAGACTATTTCAGTACATCAGAAGAGATTAGTCTTCTGAGACTTACAGCCCTAACCATGTATCTTCCCTACTGAAGGGGAAAGTCCTATGAATGCCCTGAATGATTGCTTAAACTGAAAGCAGTTACAACAAAATGCCCACTACTCCAACTCATTCATATCCTGCCTCCTAATGGTGTCTGTATATCTCCCCGAATCATCCGATGTCCCTCATGCAAGCTACGGTCAGAAGCTCACAGGACTTGTGTTCTGGGCAAGCCTTGCTGATCCTAGTGACGTTGCGCCAGATTTTGAGGATCGTGCTGCTTAAGGCAGATGAATCGTAGCCAAGCACTTCTCAAAACTGAGTGAATAAAAATCACATTTCGCTTGGTCCCCTCCTTCCTTGCTCTTGACAGCTAGTTACTTACAAATTGGTTTGTGTGAAGCTGACAACATTTAACAAGTACTAAAGTGATGGATGGGAGAGGGATGTGATTTGGAGAAACCGGAAGGGATTAAAGGGGTACTAAATTTCCTCTGAGGGGAATAAGTGGGGCTCATGCTGGAGACTTTTCTGGGAAAAGGCTTCCCTTGCTAAATACTCAGAAAACCATTTGACCAATAAATGGTACCAGAGTGACCAGCTACTAGAGAAGGCTTAATTATTGAGGAATAGAAAGACCTAGATGTCATCCGATACCTTCAAGAACATTGTTTAGTGGCCTAATGGCAGGCTAGGTAGTCCTTGAATCGGGAACCTGGGAAGCATGATATCCATCTACTCCTGAGCTGTCTTTGTTCCTCATGGCAAAGAGTTGTTTCCATGAGGCAGCTGTGTGGATAGTGGGCTAAAATTTCCAGCCAAGCAAGTGACTGTATAAAACAGTCCCATGTTGTGACTCACATCAGCCCAAGGGCTAGTAAGATCTCTGGCCTACAGATTCCATTATCGTGGTGATCATGAAACAAAATCATGGTGTGAAGGTTGAAGAAAAGCCATTCTTCCCTGGAAAAACAACTTGCCTTCCATGGGAAGCTCATAAACCAGTGGTGCTCATAGGTGGCTGTGGTTATCCTTGGTCCTCACCTAAGAAATAGGATTCTTATGGGTTTCTTAGCGAAAACATTACCTGCCATAAGAAGCAATTACACTGAACCGGAATTTTCTGATAGTAGGTATCAAAGCCTCATAAACAAGTCTCTGCTAATCTTATGACTTGCTTCATTGTGATTCAGTTAACTTGAGAGTTTCTTGTACATCTTGTATTGATTCCATGACTTATATTT
Organism: Callithrix jacchus; assembly: GCF_049354715.1. NCBI lineage: Eukaryota > Metazoa > Chordata > Mammalia > Primates > Cebidae > Callithrix > Callithrix jacchus. Next base: position 58,448,011 of record NC_133517.1, on the reverse strand, counting down.
GTCCTAAAATACAAAGAGGGACTGCATTAGGAGAAATAGCTAATGTGTAGATGATGGTGGTTTGCTGCATCCATCAACCCCATGGCACGTGCATACCTATATAACCTGCACGTTACGCACATGTACCCCAGAACTTTAAGCACAATGAAATGTTGCCCATTATCTTCTCAGACTTGTCCTATTTCAGTTAAGGTACACCACTTACATGTCTGTTAGACCGTTTGCCCGTAACTCACCTATGTATAGTATACCTAATTTTTCCTCACTGGACACTTTGTAACCTAAATCTCAATAAATTCCTTTGCAGTATCCAACTTCTATTCCCAACCATTGTAACTGAAATCATAGGCTTTGTAAACTTGATTAGACATCTTCCACGACATGTCTAATTGAACATGATAGTGAAACACTCCTATAACTGTGTTCATAAGTCACCTCATAGGGCTTGTGGGGCTGCAAAACCAAGAGCTCTTTATGCTATGGCCAAATACTGAAGTCCTCCATGGGATGTGAGCCACCAGGAAACACAAGACTTAGCCACTCACTCATGACATGACTTGTATCTGTAGGAAAGTGCCTCCAAGTTTTAAGTAACCTTGAGTTATAACTAAGGTAATCAATCAAATGTTCCTTGCACCCGTATCTGTTAAACTTCTATTCCTTCTCCTGGTGCCTGTGGAGTACCAGTTTCCAGTACACTCTCCTGGTTAAGTGTTGGGTTGGCCTCTTTCTCATCTCATGTAGAGTTGAACTGAAGCTGAAGAAACAGGGATACTTTCTCACTCTTGAGCCTCATTTGGAACTACACCTCTGTGGGTAAATGTCTACTTAAATAGCGTGTGGTAGATCTTTGAGCAGCTTGCCTCTATTTACTAATGTAGCTATCCATCTTGTCTTTGATTCCATTCATTTTATGTCAATCATGGGGCCCATTAACTTTCAGCACAGTCTCCTGGGTACAGTACTAGCTTGCTTTCATCTGGGCCTAGCCCAGTGGGAGAAGCTTACAGGAGACTGAGGATGGACGGACGGACAGACAAAAGGGAAGTAATGACATGCTTCACCTCCTCCCTACCTTAGATCTCATTCTGAATCTGCTCCATGGGCCCAGCTTTATCACACAGGACAACCAGGTGCCAGTCTTTAATGCGAGACTATCCAGATGTTTCAAAGGCCAGCTAACCTAACTTTCCAGTCAGCCTGGGAATGGCCACAAGTGTCTTCTCTTGGAAACCAAGCATGCCACTTCGCATTTCTGTGGCCTCCATTGTCAGTTTCTTTCCTTGGGTAGGCAAGTGTTCAGCTTTCCATGATGTGTTTACATGAAATTCTTTTCAACACTTAGAATTCCATGTACTTTTCCATCTTCATGTCCAACTCTCCTATCCTCTGAGTAAAATAAAACAGGGCAATGGTTTCTGGTCTACAAATACAACTTGGTCAATCTCAATCTAATCCGTAGGTTCACAGAACAGGCATTGTCTTCAGTTTTAGAGACTGCTTTTACCTATGGAATTAAAAAATTAGGGCTTCTAGGCCTGAACTTTTCCTCAAACATAGGCAACTTCCTAACACTGGAAGACTCTAGTTGACGTTAGTGACATAGACGCTGAACTGTATAAAATAGCTCCTTATTCAAATAATTTGGACTCTACTGGGCTTCTCAGAAGCCTGTGTAGATTGCTGCTCTTCACCCAGGAGATTCGGAAGACCCAGGGTAGTGTCCCCTCCCAAGGTAAACTCCAGGTTTTAGTTTTGATCATTAACAAAGATTATCTCGTCTATCCTGGAGCCTGACTTTGGTTAGGACAAACTACAATGAGGTGGCAATGAGAATGGGGTAGGGAGAAAGCTTCACACAGAATGAGCACAATGTTTAGTCTTGTGTCCCTATCTCTAGACAAACTGGCTCAAAAAGTGTTTAACAAAACCACAGCACATGCCCTGTCTACTTGGGACCCTGTCTAATGAAATGTCTTGTTGTCCTGGTCTCCTTCGGCATGGTTACCTGGGCTCATAGTAAACCCAATAGGTAACTGTTTGTGGTGGTCTAGACTCAGAAATCGACGTTCTGGTAGTAACTTTACCTTTAGCAAGGCCATGGGCAAACTTCAGGGTAGAAAGTGGTACTTGTTCTTACAGATACAGCCCGAGAAATGGTAGAAATAGCTGCAAAAATGTGTATAAAGATTTCAAACTGACTTCCTATCTGATAACTTCCAATACATACCATATTAGTTCTCCAGAGGGACAGAACTAAGATATGTCTATAAGGAAGTTTGAGGAGAACTGACTCGCACGATCACGAGGCGAAATCCCACGATAGGCTGTCTGCAAGCTGAGGAAGAAGGAAACAGCAGTGGCTCCGTTCAACTCCAAAAAGCCTCAAGTGGGGAAGTCAACAGTGCAGTCTTAAGTCTGTGGCCGAAGGTCCAAGAGCCCCCAGCAAGTCTAAGTGTAAAGGCTGAAGAACCTGGAGTCTGATATCCAGGGGCAGGAAACATGTAGTGTGGGAGGAACGCAAAAGCTGGAAGACTCAGCAAGCCAGCTTATCTCACCTTCTTCCACCTGCTTTTAGTCACGCTGGGAGCTGATTGGATGGATGGTGCCCACCAGTAAGGTCCAGCCCTACAGGGTTCTGTGAGCCCCTCTGCTGGGGTGGAGACAAGAAATTGTAGAAATTAGACAAAAGACAGATCAAGGAAAGAGTTTGGGCCTGGGGGTCCACTGTCAACTGAAGGGTAGTGGCTCGGAATGCCTAGATTTTCATTGAGTTGCAAACCTGGGGGCAGGGTAGATAGGGTATGGCAGTGATAGGATCAAGTCACATACAGGTAGGGGCTCGGGAATTTCTAGTAGCTGAGATGAGGTAAGGAGCATAATGCGTCAGCACCTTTCCATACTTGTTAAGGAAGGACAAAGACATTGATATTTCTTTTACTGACTCTTCTAAGAAAAAAACCACATGCAGAAGTGGAACGTGACAGTAGACATAGAACGTGACCACTGAAGCACAACATCACATAGACAAGCCCCCAGATGTCTGTGGGCCTACCTGACAGTGTCAGGCCTACCACAAGAGCTTGGAGGAGCGGAGTTTCCTAACTCCTCCCGGGAGGGAGGTGTCTCAGCCATCTTGGACGCCCCCTTCCCTAGCTGGCTCAGCAGTGGATGCTTTCCCAGCACTGGTGCTGATGCACAGCCAAGGTGCCCTCCAGCAGCCCTTACAGGGGCGTGAGAGGGCTTAAAGCATCTTGCCTTAAGTTCATTCCACAATGTTGCCCCAGGCTCACACTTCCGACCTGAGAGGCATTGGTAAAAGAAGTAAGATCGCCTGTGAACAACTACGGTTATATTTCTATTACCTTCTTCATGACTTATACGGAAATAGGCTGAGGCGTCTGGCTCCAGCTGCAGCACTTAAGGAATCTCCCCCATACACATTGAGGGGGTGGGTCTTTCCCAGTCCACTGACTCGAATGATAACCACCTCTAGCAACATCCTCAGATATTCCCAGATAAATCACAGTAAGGACAATGCAGAGTCACCCGTCAAATCGGAAGACAGTGGCACTGCCTCAGAAGGAGCTGTTGGCTGCTGAGCCCTTCGTAACACTATCCAATGATGGGCAGCCCCAAGATGAAATGGACATACTTGGCCCAGAAAGCCCTGGATCTGCCAAATAAGGGAATACTTGGAATGAAAACTTGGCGTGATTGAATTCTAGCTAGGAACAAGGATCGTTATATGGATAAGGGTGGCCTTAAGTTCCAGGGTCTTAACTATAGGGCGAAACTGAGAACTTGTAAAAGAGCATGAATGTGGCTTTGCATAACTTCAAAATGGGGAAACTCTTGTCCATACCCATGGCTTGGTGTTCTCTGCACCTATTGTTTCCCTCTGTGCCTGAATATTGTCAGTCTTCTCACTGATGGGGGAGTTACTGGGCATATAGACTCTCCAGTCACCTAGATATAAAGATGTTCTGCTCAAATGAACAGGCTGAGGCTGAAATCCAAGCCTCATCCTCAACTGATTTTTTTTTTTTTTTTTTTAAGTCGTTTTTCACAATGGGGAGAGCAAGAATCGATGTAAAGTGTCATTAGGATGAAATGGCCACTATTCCAATGTCCACTGACATCTATAAACGGAAAGGCCTGTAGATATTAGTACTGAATGGGCTTTCAATGGGATATTTCATGTCTTGAAACTGACTCTGGATCCCCTAAACTTCAGGGACATCTTCAGTGAAGCTAAAATATCACTGGTTTGCATTTTACCTATTACAGTTAGGGGATGACTCCAGCTAAAAGACCTAATGATGTCTTAGTTAAAATGAACTATTTAAACCAGATTGTGACAGGCCTGATAACATCTCTTCTGGTTCAAGTTGGTGTTGAATATGGGATAATCTATTTGTAGATGCCCTGTATTACTGCATGGCCAAGAGATTTCCAGTGGTTCTATGGGGACGGTATCTGATTGCACGCACACACAAATGTGCAAGTAGAAGATTGCAGGATGAACACATACCCAGGAATTGGTCCCAGATCTAGGATTCATTCCTTCCTAGAAACAAAACCATTTCTCCATCAAATTCCTTAGTCTAGAAACGGCAGGTGCACTAGTTTCATCACGCTGGGTAAAAGTTGTATTTCTTGGTTCAGTCTCATGTGAATTGAACTCTGTAAACTTCAGACTTCAAAAATTGTCTTCATCCTCTAGCGTGACATCCTCTGCACTGACATGACTGATTCCTTTGAACTTGCTCCCACTTCAGGGGGAGTGTCTGAACATGAGACCGGATGTCACAGAAGTGGTTAAAGCCTCACTTTATGTACTGTCTTGTCCTTCTGACTCCAACGTCACAGGAGCCTGGGTGCCATGGATGGTAAAACTCCTGCCCTCAATGAATTCTTGTGCTCAGAATCTGATTATTGGCTCTTCTGTTCTCAGGATGATATTAGAAAACTCTCAAAGTTCACAACTGGAGTTATGGTTCAGAACATCCCCCTGCCTAGTAAACATCCAGCTTCTGTTAGGACCTTTTTCTGTGTATCTTTGTATCACCGAGTTGTATCACCATATTAAGTCTCTGATGGAATATTCAAAGAGCTGGAGGCTGGAAGGCAAAAGAACTTTCTTAAACCTTTATCTCCTGAAATCTGAGTTTTCAGGAAATGGGCATGTTGAAGAGGCCTTGTGATGCCCATGAGACAAATTCGTGTGTGTGTTTTGAGATGGAGTCTTGCTCTGTTGCTCAGGCTAGAGTGCAGTGATGCAATCTTGGCTCATTGCAACCACCTAAGTTCAAGCAATTCTCCTGTCCCAGCCTCTCAAGTAGCTGGGATTACAGGCATGCACCAACACACCTGGCTAATGTTTCTATTTTGAGTAAAGACAGGGTTTTGCCATGTTGGCCCGGCTGGTCTCAAACTGACTTCAGGTGATCTATCCATGTCAGCCTCCCAGAGTACTGGAATTACAGGTGTGAGCCACCATGCCTGGCCCTATGAGACGAATCCAAAGACAACTCGGATGAGACACCACTGAAGTTTTCCTGGATGTCAAACACGTGCAAATCTACAAAATCATTCCAGCGATTAAAACTACAAAGTTACTGTTACCACTGGGTGCTAAGTTTGTTGTATGGGCTCAGTGCAGCAGGTGGGGTGCATGGGTAACATCAGACTTTACCTAAAGCCTTCCATTTGTATGCATCAGCTTGTTCCCTGCTAAGGGTCTGATCAATGGACACTCCATGGCTAAGCACAGGTGACCAGTGTTAATGGTGAGGTCTAAACTAAGCTTAGAGCTAGAATTTCTGTGGAGAAGCCTGTGAGGTTTCACTCATTTGTTTTTAAAAGCTATTGCATATGTGAGAATGTCCTGTTTGTGAGTTCTCCTGTCATTATGAATTGAAAAAAATGATTTGAGGTCGCCTAGGTCTTAGTGGCAAAGGAGTGCTAGGATAGGAGGATGGAAATCCAGGATCTGACTTTAAACAGAAGTGGAAGGCTTTAGGTGTTACCCGTGTACTATCTTCTCTGGAGAATATTGAAGCAGGAACATGCAAGATGGATACTGATGTGCGCATCTATGTCCATCACATGAAAGTCTTGGCCAGTAGCTGTCTCCCATCTTGGAGTTATCACAGCCAGTTGTAGGTCCCCGTGTGGTTCAGAAAGGGCAACCAGGTCTGACTTTGAAGCTGCCTTATGTTTGTTACTTGGATTTTTCAACACTGAACTCCCAGGACAAGATCTGTGGTACAGAAGAAGTGCTGAAATTCTGGAAAAAGCTTCAGATACAGAAAGGGCTTCAACTAGCTTTATACGTTGAGGTTCATATAAAGTTAGACTACCAATACCGTTTGTAGAACCTGTTTCCTCTTGAACTATGACTTGGGGGGGAGGACCTGAGACCCTGAAGAGGACTGTCAGACTATCATGGTTTCAGAACCGTCAATCCTTACATGACAAATTGATAATGCTGAACTGTGGGGAGAATCTGATACTTAAACTACTTTAAAATTTATCCACATAACTGTCTTCAGTAGGAACACTGAGTGCAGGGTGGAGCCTTCTGGAGGTGCCTTCTCACTGATTTCTGTGCAGAAGCTTTAGCATGCTCTAATCCTATTTATATTTGCTTTTGTTTCCTGTGCTGAGTTCTTGCCCAAAAAGTCTGCCCAAACCAATGCTTGGAAGCATTTCCCCAATATTTTGTAGTCTCAGGTCTTAGATTTAAGTCTTCATTGAATGTTTTATTTAACAAAAAGTTTACAAAAATTCCAGAAAGCTTTGAGCTAGGGACTGAAACCATGAAGGTGATGGAAAAGCTCATTTTGTTACGACTTCAAGAGCACAAGTGTTTGGGTAGAAATATTTCCTAAAGTGTTGCTCCACAATTCTGCATTCTTTTAAAGTTCTGACCACTTTCTAAACACAATTTGTTGAATAAGATTTAAAATTTTTTCCAAACACTAGGGCTTTTTTCCTCTTAAAAGAATTCCAAATCGAGCAAGTTTTGCAATTTGCTTTAAGCAGCTGCCTAAGTCAGAGGTTACTAAGAGTTTACTGTCTGAAGTACTTAACCTCTTAGCATTAAATACAGCATTGAACCTGGCCCAGCATCTCACCAACTCTTCATCCAAAACCAGGACTCAGCAGACTGGCCCCAAGGACTGCTTCCTGCATCTAGTTTACTTAGCCAATGGTGCCCATCATACTAGCATCTCCTGTGGGACTCTACTGGAAGAAAAAGCCTCTAGTTGGGAGAGGTGTCATGGAATGTAGTTATTAAATAAGGAGAAAGAAAACAAAGTACTTGGCTGTGTCAATTAGAATAAAAATAAAAACCTTTCCTGGTAACAAAGTTCCCTTGGACTAATTTCTTGAACTTTTAAAGGGCTCGAAAGGAGAAGCATGTCCTTGATCTTACTTTTCTCAGGGACTTGCATGAGTGCCACACTCTAGAAATGCAGGTGAGCAATGAGATGTCAACACGGGCTTGATCTTTGCTTCTGGCATTAACTGAATTCTGAAGCAAAAGTAGAATAAGCCTACTTGTTACTACTCTGCTAACGTCACCTTTTCACATCGCTTTGTATACATATTGAAGAAAAACGGCAAGATCATAATTCCAACAATTAAAAACCCTTCTCCAAATCAAAAATAATGAAACCACTCTTACATTTTTAAGAGCAAGAATATAAAATGCTTATTTCTGGGTCTCAAAGTTAATGAACATAATGTGTTATACCTATTCTCACTATTCCAGCCTTTTTTAGTTTACAAAAACGAATTACTGTTACTTCTAAACATTCTGAAACATGGATGTGCACAACTCAACACTTTCCTAGCATTCCTGAACTAATTCACAAATGCAAGAAAATAAAAATGAGGGAAATGAAGAATGTGTAGGTAGTTTGGAGTTTACAAACTAATGAAGGAATGATGCACGTTGTCCCAGAAGAGGGAAAATTCCCCACTGTTTGGCGAGCTATGAGGGTCGTTAAGTTTTTATAAACACTATTCGGACCTTTTTTTTATCTGAATTTACAAGAACATTCACTATCAAATGTTCATCGATACTACAAAGAAGACGCAAGTCACAAGAAACAGTGGAAAATGTTAGTAACGCTGAAGGAATCGTTGAGTATCTTTTTGTTTAAAGTTTCTTAGTTTCTGTGGTTCATCTTTTTTGGTATCGAAGTCAGGTTTTTCTGGGCAAAAAGCAGAAGGAAAGAAAAAGGTGAGAAAAGGCAACCAGCAAATAAGCTCCATCACGGCAAAACGTAAATCGAAAGAGTGCCACTTGGCAAATGTACTGCACAGGCATGAATTCCTCGCCAGTGGGGATGAAGAGTTACAAGGTGGACCAACCCCCCAGGTCTAGTATTTTCTCCGGGAAATTCACGGATGGACAATCCCACTTCCATTAGAAAATGAAGAAATCCTGGGGTGCATCTTGGTATCTGTAGGACTGGCCTAATGTGAATTCCCAGGAAGCTGTTTCCAGATGGCATGCTCTATCCAAACTCATCCTGCTTCTCTGTCATCGTGCTACACCTAACGTGGACAGATCTCACGACTGCCATGTTGGAAGTCAGAAGTGACAGTGGGCTTGCAGGGGGTACCAGGGGAGATACTGGGTATAGAAAAGACTAAGTGAAGTGCTGGGTGGGGAAACGCTGTGAAAGGTGATCATGAGTGCAAACTGCTGCCTGGGGAGAAACTCCCAGTGCGAATGTAGCACTGCTCTGAACTTTGACGTTAACGGGGCAGTCACTCAAGCCACATCTGGTGTCACTATTTCCACGAGAACTGTTCTATGGTCTCTTTACTTTGCTCTAAGTCAAGCAAATGTGATTCAACCATGTTCCTGTGTGTGGATAGTTTAATAAATTCCCGCCACTAAGTCGGAGTTCTCCACTGGTTCTAAACACTATATGAAGTTGTCACAAAAATGCTCCTTCTAGGCATCTGTTCAGATTAGGGCAGAAGTTAGAGACAACTTTCCAGTGCCTTTTAGTCATCAAGACATAATCTCATTTTTCTATGAATTTAGTTTTTGTATCTCCTTCAAATACACATATCCTCGAGTTTCCTTGGTGGCATCCCCTGCTTCCCTGAGCAGCGTTTTCTACTCATGACTGTAGTGCCATGCAGAATTTCCATGTCCTTGTTAGCTGGCCATTCTCGCCCCCTCTTGTCTCTGGAAGCCCCCCAACAGTCAATGTCACAGGGACCAAGTATGTACAAGGCAACATGTTAGGTTCAAGTGCAAACTAAGAGAACCAGGGTCTATTTTTTCTAGTTTGGAAGCTTTGCTTTATTCTAAGAAACCAGACAGACCCAAACCAAGAAAACAACTCTTTTGTCATAGTGATGACCTCAAAGTACTGATATTAACCAGAAGCTAGGACAAAACCATTTATTGTCTCTAGATGACATGAGCTTGTTTATTTCAGGGCCATTACTTCCCCTGATTGCACACTTACAGATAGGATATGAAATGAAAGACTGAAGTCGCTTCTAAAGTCTTAGTAAGCCAGGCATAGCAGTTCCCATTTCAGATGAAGAAAGAGGCACCGAAAGATTTCACCACCTGCCACTTAAAGCGATAGAGCTGCCGTCTTTCTTGCTGGTAGAATTTGCTATGAAGATGATGAGCTCAGTGACTTGCGAGTAGCTTTCAAGTACATGCTGCTTTCTCATGTATTAACACACGAGCATCAAGAGCATGATGTGGCATAACATTTTGGAAAATAGTGTGCCTAATATGAAACAACCAAATCCACTTAACATTGTAAGCACTGTGTGGCTCCCTAAGTGCTCCAGGGGTGATGGGAACAAGTAGTTTACACTGGAGACCTGTCACTTATGATCAGGTCCTGTGTGTCCTGGTAAGTGCATGCTAGTGTGCCTACCGGGTCTGGAAGCCCCAGACACTGCTGCTGCATCAGTGACCTTCACTTAGTCACTAATTCCCTCTCGACTTTATAAGGTGTACAGTGTTGTGGTTATTGTAGGTAATTGAACATGGCATCTTGGGAAAGTGAAGGTGTGAGATGGTGCACGTGCCTACATGTGCATAGGAAGACGTAGTTGAAGGGTTTTGGGATAAGAACTTCCTATTCCTTACTGATGTATTCATCACCATGTGTAACTTGGGCCCAGTTTTGCAATATGTTCTGAATATTACTTGTTGAGTATTGGTCTCCAAAAACTGCCTCTGAAACAACAGCTGTTGCTAGCAGGATAAGAAAGCCTGTAGGAATTCTGCACCTGCTGTTCCCGTGTTCTTCCCTGCTGCCTGACTTCTTGCCTGGGAACCAACCTAGTGGAAATAAAACTGAAAAATGTGGCACCTTTAAAATCCCAGCTATGACAGTCCCCAGTGAATAACTGGGGTTGGGAAGAAAGAGGAGGAAAGTGTTCCAATTAGTACTGGCCCCAAGGGGAGGAAGAGCAAGAGGCAGGAAGGCCTGGAACGAGTAGAGCAGTGTGATGTATTCCCGTTAAGAAGTGAGTAATAGAAATGGGATTGTCAACATAGGGAGTGAGGGATCCAAGTAAGGTGAACTTGGCTCCTCAAACTGCCAGCATGAAAATGTACAAATACTCTTATTTTCTGCCAAGACCAGCTCAGTTGTAGAGACCCCAACCCAGGTGGTGATGAAAGAATTAAACAGATACAAAGAGTGCAAAAGTGGGATCAGAGTGGGACCGTCGGGGGACTGACAGCATTTCCCTGCGAAAAGCCCAGAGCAGACTGATCCACATTTCCTTGAGCATCTGCTATATAGTAATCACTTGTTCAGTGTTTCTTCATAGAATGAAGATAGACGAAATAGGCAGATTGTGCCTATTCACTGCTAAGATAGAAATAAGCTAGAAAGCCACTGACCCAGCAATGCGGACAAGGTCAGATATCCTGTTTTGGGAGCTGGTTTAAGTAGTGCGTGGCCAGTACATGTTGCCCACTCTTCTAGTTTTCTGCCTGGAGATGGCTCAGTGTTCCTTACAATTGCCTCTCAGCAGATAACATATTCTCCACACACGTCAAGACCTCTTCCCAACAATTTTCTTTAACTTTTTCCTCTTTAAATTCCTCTAATTGTTGAAAATACCCTTCAGTGATAGTAGGCAGAGACTCTGGGAGTTTAAGACAGGCACAAGGGCAGGGAAGAGGATAAAAATTGAGTTTGATGGCTGAAGGCAGGGAAGGGTGGCTTCTACCCTGGAAAAAGGGAAGAGCATAAAATTGTCCAGATTGGCTGAAGTAGCATCCCAGAGAAGAGATGCTCATTGTTTGCTGACTGCTTTAACCTCTAGTCTCTCCACTTCCACGTTGGGAAAGGAAACCACCCTCCTGCTCCTTCCCCAACTGGGGCACAGTGTCAGCCAAGATGCAACTGCTGGGTGTTCAGTTGGAGGTATTGGTGAACACTGCCAGGGCCTTCTGCAGGGGAGGTCACTAATAAAAAGGAAAGATGGCAGGATGCTACTACATCAGCATGGATACCCTGTGGACTGTACACCTGACCAGCTGCAAGTCCATCACTGTATCTTCCTGTCTGGCTGATAACATGGCAAAGGGTATCCACCTGTGATTGCACATTGGCTCCAACCTGGGCCCCTTGGTAAGAATCCCCATCGAGTGACTGCAGGCTCATGAACCAATCTCAGGAGTTTGATATGTTGAAAGAACCAGCTGAGTTGGGAGTTGAGGGCGAGTTAGCTTGGCTTCCACGGGCTGACACACTGGTAGCAGTAACAGCTGTTTTGGCAGCATAAATACTAGCTTCCTTTTAACTTACCTATGTTCTTGTACCAGATTCAGTTCCAAACCAGTTTGATACCTGGGAGACTGATGCCACACTTCTTGGCTAACTCCTCTTTGACTTCCTCACTGGGGTAAGGATTGCTGAGATGGGAATAGAAACACTCATTCAGATTTCCGTTGCTTATTGAAATTCCATCAATTCTGCCATGTATCCAGAAATCCTGGCCACAGATTGCCAGGAGCCTATTTCTGCCTTGCAGAGGAGACAGGACTGAAAAACCATCACGGCCTTGCATGTGCTCTGCTTGAGCTGCATCTGGATAGAGCTGAACTTGGGGTGGATGATGCTGACCATCCGCTCAGTCTCCTTTGGGGAAATGGGCCTGGTCTGGCTTTGCTTTCACAGGAGACTCATCACGTGGGTGGTGAACTCATTGCAGGCCTGCTCATTTCTCCAGCTCTATATGGTAGGTTTGTCTGATCTGTGAGAGTTTGGCTCTGTCAGCATGTGGTCCATCAGCACCAGCTGGGGACCTATGGCGGCTGCTCCTGGGCTCTTCAGATACTATAGTGTTTAGTCTTCAATTTCACACAACACGTTAGACTAAGGCAGGCTTAATTCTGTGGCATTTCAAAGCATGTTTTCTGGCCTGTGCCTCATCCAAACTCCGGTCTGTGATGGACATAATTTTCTGTAAAATGTCTCCAATGTCCTGCCTCCTCCCAGTCCCCCCACTCAGTCCCTCCAGCCCCATCCTGCAAGTGCTGGAACAGGCCAGAGTATTGGGCCATTCAGACCCCAGCATGGCAATGCATCAGCCTGGGCTGTTGGTCCATTTCCAAAGGCTATGTCAGCCCCCAGCTCTTCCTCTCTGCTGGGAAGCACCAGGGCTTTTTATACTTCAAGATTGTCATATCAAATCCTTTTCAGGATAAATAGGGAAGGGGGGAAAAAGACCAAAATAAAAACTTTGTCCCTTTAGCAGATGGAAGGGGTTGCAGGGTGAGGGCGGGGATAAGGCCTGGTGGTGAAGGGTGTTGACTCTAAAAGCAAGAAAAATAAACCATGTTCCCACTTGGTGAAAAGAGAAAAGGAGCTGGCTTTTCGTTTTTCAGTCCTGTCTCCTTTGCAAGGCAGAAATAGGCTCCCGGTGATCTGTGACTTTAATATTTTACAAATATGCATTGATGGGGAGATGGAGGAAGGCGGGGGATTGCAATGCAAACTTTTCCCCCACCCACCTCCAGGCCAGAGTGTACCTCAAAGGGTGTGGGCTGTGGAAAAGGCAGATGTCCCCCAGCCACTACAGCAAGCAAAGCGCACAGACTCTCTCCTCCTGTCTCTGCAAACTCCAGCAGCCCTGTCAGCCTTCCTGCTTTTGTTTCTGGAGTTTGAGTATTACATGATCACAATGTCCCACAATAAGCTGTCTACAAGGTTGAGGAGCAAGGAGAGCCAGTCCAAATCCTAAAACTGAAGAACTTGGGAGTCCAGTGTTGAAGGGCAGAAAGTGTCCAGCATGGGAGGAAGGGTGTAGGCTGGGAGTTGAGGCCATTGTCACCTCTTCACATTTTTCTGCCTGCTTTATTTGCTGGCAGCTGATGAGATGGTGCCCACCAGACTAAGGGTGGATCTGCCTTCCCCAGCCCAGTGACTCAAATGTTAATCTCTTGGCAACACCCTCACAGACATACCCAGGATCAGTACTTTGTATCCTTCAGTTGACACTCTGTATCATCACAAACTCTCCAAAACACCAGCCAATTATTCACAAGTGGGATATTCTGGGTTACATTTGGAGCCATATATCTTGTTCTCTGTGAAATGGAGTTTCTATAAAATGTATTCTGACTACACTGGGTCATTCAGCTGCATATGCTAAATTTGATACAGGGAGTTCTGAATACCACGTAGTGTCATTTTACAAAGTAAATTCCAGGTCTAGTTTTCGTCATTAACAGGAACTAGGCTGAGCTCTCTATCCTTGGATCATCCTAATGGGCAGTCAGGTTCAAGATGTACAGCAATGAGAACAGGGAATGGGAAAGGCTTTAAACTGAGGCCATCGGTGCCTCATCTCGTGGTCATTCTGACTACATGAGCCTGACTTGGACTACGCAAATCATAGCATGCTGTCCAACTACTTGGTATGTTCTATGACACATAGTCCATTATTCTGGAGTGTCTCAAGTTTGTTACTTGGACTAATAGTAAATGACCAACCAGAGAACTGTTGAATCAATGTGGGTCGAAATTCAGGAATCCAGTCTTTCGTAATGACTTCCCCACTAGCAAGGCTGCTGGCTAACCCGTGTAGGAAGTATTTCTGGTTTCTGCAAGAACAGTACTGATAAATTCTGAAGACTTACAAAGACACGTAAACTCAGTCAACTTTTTCCATATTAGTAAACTTCTTATAAATATCCAAAAACCTTCTAATGCCGCATGGCAGTGTGGGTGACAAGGCTCTCTGGAAGAGTCTCCGATGCTTGATTCTGAAAGGCCAGATCCCAGTTTCCTTGTTTTTCCCTTAGAATGAGCCTTTGGCCTTTCTATCCCCTGAGTTTTTGGCAGGACATGGATTTTCTGGAGTGAGACCCTCTGAAGGGCTGGTTCCACAGGGAAAAGGGTACAAGGCTGAGATGCGGACTCCAGGCTGAGGGGTGCCAGGGAATGTCAATGATGTGCTGCTTTCCTAGACTACCTCCTTTACCTTTCTTCCTTCAGGAAGAGATGGAGTTCAGACACAAGGTGGCTAAAAGGTGGGCTGCTAGTAGGACACTATAGGTGTAAAGGAAGCCTTGTGTGACAAACCCAGAGCAGTGTGGTTTTTCATGACTGGAGCTGATTGTCCTTTCTAACACACTGACCTGTTAATGAGGATATGGAAATAAAACATGTAGTGTGACTCTCCAAGAAAGTTGGGTTGGATTTGTGGTGGCCTGTTAAGACTGTACTGCCTGAAAATGGACCTGTTTGCTACTGGGGTTTTAGGGACTCGAGTCAAAGATGACTGCCCCCAAGATGAATTCAACAGGCTTATCTCGGCCAGCACTGGATCTGCCATGCCATCAACCAGTGACATAGCCAAAGTTGGTAAATCTGAGCTCATACTTCAGTGAGGAACGTGTAATTCACATGGAGATGTCTCGTGTTTAGGGCTGGCCTCAACTGAAGCATGGAACTGAGGTCTTGGTGAAGAGCCTGGATGTGACTTGGAACCCCTCTGTGCTCATGGCTTGGTGTTATGGCATCTACTCAGTGTTTCCTCTGTGCCTGAACATCAATCTTTTATTTCTTCAGTCTGGGGGACTGCTGGCCCTGTGGACTGTCCCCAGCTGCCCAGATGTGAAGCTATTCAGAGCAGGCTGCAACCTGAAGCTGATGCCCACATATGCCTCATGTTCAACAGCTGTTTGGAGCTGTGTTCTCCAGAGAATAAGGATGCTTATAAAATGTCACTGCCTGGGGCCAAGTGGCTCCTGAAACAATGCCTACTGATGTCTGCAAATGGAAAGGCCACCATGCGAGATGCAGACATCCATACTGGATGAGCTGTCTATGGACCTGCTTCATGACCTAGGACTATTTTTTTCCTTCAAATGCTCTAAGTATTGTGCAGGGGAAGATTAAAACATGACTTTGACATTTTAACCTACAACGTTAACATATGGGAGAGGTCTAATGGCACTTTCTTAGATAAAATGGACTGTTAAAGCTGAAGCCAGCCTGATACAGGGGTAGCAAATCCTCTGATTCAACCTGGGAGTTGGATGTGGGGTGACCTGTTGTAAACTGTGCTAACTGAAGGATGAGGAGCATTCTACTGACTGCATGGACAGGGCATTAACTCGGATTTCATGCACACACGCAGTTAGTGACCCGAAGGCAGAAAATACCACAGGAATAGTCTCTGGTCCTAGAAAAAAGGCTTAAGTCTTTGCATAACAAAGGCACATTTCTATAAAATCCCTTGTAGTTCTAGAAATAGCAGGTGATGTTTTCACTTTAGTCAAGCTGTGTAGAGGTCATGTTCCCCCTGGTTCATTCTCATGTGAGTCTTCTGTGTGAACTGAACTGTAGAGCCTTCAAGGGCTTTAGGAAATGTCTTCCTCTACTATAGCCTCTTCTGTCACCTGTATGCCAAATGTTGGCATTTGAGTATGAAACCACTAAGGCCGAAGGGTTGCAGGAAGGCATCGTGAACCTATGTACACATTCTGGTGATCAAGTTAAAAGGCACAGAAGCCTGAGTGCTGTGGAGGAAAACTCATGCCCAGAATGAACTTTTAAGCTTAGGATAAGCTTCCTCTGCTCAGATATGCTTTACATAGTAGGAAGAATGAAGTCAGACTGAAGAGGTTCCTTCAGGATTACATAGGAGCCAGCATGAGGAAACTCCAGATAACTTGGAGAAGCCAATTCAGAAGAGGTGGAATGAAAGGATCATGTAATAATCCCACATGTGCACCAAGTGCTCTGCAGCTGGGAACTGGCCAGAAGAGATGGCACTTAGCCGTTTCTGCTAAAGTGAATTACATCAGGTCGATAAGTCTTGATGTCACAGGACACAAGGAAAGCGACATCCTATTGTCCAGAACACACTACAGATTTGAGCCTCTAACAGTTTCCTCTACATGACCTATTGATAAGACATTCTCTGTCAGGTCTGGGCTGATCTGGGTCTGCCTGGGAAAATAACTTGGAATCTACCTTCTCACCTCTTTTGTGGCTGTTTACCAGGCTGCAGAGTTAAGATAGATGTGGAATATAGTTTCTAACTCTTAGAAAAAAAAGCCCCCGATGTGTGGGATTCTTGACTGGGTCAGTGACAGTTGCTGGCAGTTTAAATGGTGATGTGGCCAGAAAGTAATAAGACATCAGTGAGACATGTAGCCCAGAACTCACTTTAGGACAGCCTATGTGCACTTTGCTCTTGTCTGGGGCCACTGTGTGTGCCCCATGTAGGTGACTACTCAAAGGTATGGTTATTTCCTGGCTTTCCCTGTGCGATGAAGACATGAGAGATCTTCCGTCATAAATCCATTTATAAAACCTACATATATTCAATTAAAGCTGTGTCACCTGACTTAGCACCTGACTTGTTGCTACAGCTGCATGTGTGTACAATGCTCACCCCAAGATGGGGGTGGTGGTGAGAGTTATCCCCAGTGCCTGTGTCTGAGGTGCTGGCATCTGATTCTTTCCCCTAGCTATGTGCAGAGGCTGGGACTGGGTCAGCTTCCTCTTCCTTCAGATACATAAATTACTTTGTTTGCCTCTTTTCCATCTGGCCTCCTACTTCTGAATCTGATGGGTCCCCTTTCTTTATTGTACAGTCTCTCTTTAAACTATCTCATGACCCTACTGCTGCAGGATATGGTCAGAAACTTGAAGTCTTCTATGTCCTGGTCAAGCATTGTTGATCTTATTTTCTGATCCTTCTCAAAACTGTCCTCAAATGTGCCTCAGTGGCAGCATAGGTGAAAAACTTTGAATCATTATGAATACAAAACACATCTTGGGTGGTACCTTCTTGCCAGTTCTGAAGCTGGGTCACGTGAAGCTGAGTCAACTCTTCAGTACCTAGATGATGGAACAATGTCAAAACTCGGTAGTTAGGGAACCAGTAAAAGCTAAAAGATTAGAATTAGTATGGGGGGAAAACTAGGTTTCTAGAGACTTTTTGGGAAGAGATTTCTTGCCATGGTGCAAAGAATATCTGTTGAGATGTCACTTAGCAATTTCCAGACAAGGCATAACTATTGAGGAATGGAGGGATCCAGAAATCATGTCTCCTGTAACATTGTGTTTTTAGTTTAACGGTGGTCTAGATAGTAAGAGTCCTTGGATCAGGAGCCTGGGATGTGTGAAGGTTTCCTGTCTACCCTGAGCTGTAGATTTTCCTCGTAGCTATATTCTTTCCTTGTTTCCATGAGGGCTCTGTGTGGATGGGGGCTGCGGTTTACTGGCCAGGCAAATGATAATACAAAGTAGCCCCACAACAAAAGGGGCTAATAAGATAGTTCCCAGCCCACATATTCTGTTATCAAAGCTAGTGATTATGAAGCTGAAGGCTGCGAAGTGATGTGAGGCTTGGAAAGAGAATCTGTTGATCCCTGGAAGGACAACCTTCTGTGGGAAGCTTATAAACCAGGAGTGAGGATGGTCCTGGCTGGTGCCTATCCCTCCTCATCTAGGCTCTAGCAGGATGGTTTGGTCTTTCTATCAGTCAAAATTGTCACCTCCCATGGGATACCACATTGACAATCTCAGCTGGCACTTTCTGACTAGCAGATATCAAGGACTCTTTAGAGTCTTCTACTGCCATGATTCGCATCACTGATTTGGTTAACTTGTCCCACGTGTGCTTAAGATACACATCTTGTGCTTTGGGGGTTTGGCTTAATAGATATTGACTTAGTTGTCTTATGTCAAATCTCAGCCACTGTCTTTCAGACGTCTCTTTCCCCTTCAGGTAATCCACTTATACATGTATTAGGCCACTTTTGTCTACAATTTACTGTTCTGTTCATGTATATTTGCAATTATCTGCATGTCATTTTAGGTGACAGACACCTTACCTTGGAAGGGCCACCTTCTGTTACCTTTGAGGATATATTTCCCATTTACAGTACCAACTTGCTGTCTTGTGGGTCTAGTCACTGGGAGAACTTGGTAGAAGACTGAGAATGGGAGGAAAGGAAGTGTCGATGTGCTGCACTGCCTCATTGCCTCGGACAGCGTTTTAGAGTTGGCTGCATGTCTACGGCTTCACACAGGATAGCCATGGTGCCATGCTCCAGTTGGGAGGCTCTACACCTGGGCTCAAAGACCAGTGTCTAATTGGCCTGGGAGTGGCTGCAAATGAGTTTTTCTTGGAGACCAAGCACATTCTTTTGCATGGAATTTTGGTTCATAGTATTATAACTATATTTTCTCATGAATAGGTGGGGGAACATTCAGCTTTCATCAATTGTTTAATATCAAACTAGTCTAGCTGTCTGGAACTGCACATACCTTATCCAAGGGCTAGCTCTTATGTTTCCTCCGTGTAGGTAAAACAAGGAAGATGTCTTCTAGTTTTTTAAAAAAAAAAAAAAAAAAAAAAAAAAAACCTTGCCTCTGTGAACCTCTGAATTACACCTGAGTCTTAACAATGACTATTGTAGTTTCGTCATGGGACTCTGTACTTCCAAGAGAATTCGGGGTGCTAGGTTTGTACCTCTCCCCAGAAACACTAAGCAATTTCCTAATACTAAAAGACTAGTGGACATTTGGGGCCATGCACATATTGTAGCCTAGGAGATGGCTTGCCTATCAAATGAGCTCAGCCTGCACTGGGCCTTCCAGGAGCATATTCTAGATTGCTGCTGATTTGGGAAGTCCTGAAGGCCAGGTAGTGTCACTTCCTGAAGTGAATTCCAGGTTTCTTTCTTAATAGGAAAGACTGAGGTCACCATTATCCTTGTCCTTGAGGCTGACTTTGTTCATTAGGACAGGCTAAGATGGGTATCAAGGGCCAGGAGCTGCTATCTGTTCACTGCACTCTCCAACATGTCTGTAAGCAGCCCCAAAGCCTCGGCAAACCAGCAAAGCATAATATCTGTCAGTACTTTATTCATCCATTGCTAAGTCAAAGTCTGCAAAACCCTTGCAAGTAATAACCCTGACAAGCAGTGAAACCAGGAGATGGAGAAGGCTTTACACTGAAGAGGGGCAGTGTCTGAGAGAAGTGGACGCAAGGCTCAAGTGTGGTTCAAAACACGGTTTGATAACACCCTGTGTGATCATTTGAGGTTGTGCTCAATGAAATGGTGTAGTCTACCATCCTGGTCTTTCCCTCTACTTTGTTACTAGATTCATAGTTCTTAGGTTAGATCTTTACTAGTGAATGTAGGGTCCAGATTCAGGAATTTCATGTTCTTGTCATTTCCTTCAGCAAAGCTACTGACAAACCAGTGTAGAAACGTAATTTCTGCAGATATCAAGGGTTGGTATATGCTATAAAGAATGTTTAGAAATACAAGTCATCTTAATCTGCACATAAACGTGTCTACCTGTCTTTACTAAAATAGTAAAAACTAGATCACTTCAGCATTTTAGATTCAGGGGTAATGTACAGTTTGTTATGTAGGCATATTGCATGGTGCGGGGGTCTAGAGTATAAATGGTCCTATTGCTCAATTAGCCTAGTACCCAATAGATAGCTTTTCAGCCCTTGCCCCCTGCAGTAGTCCCCAGGGTTTATCATTCCCATCTTTATGGCCATGTATACCCTGTGGTTAGCTCATGTTTACAAGTGAACATGTATTTGGTTTCCTGTTCTTGCATAACTTAGGATGACAGCCTCCAGCTGCATCCATGTTGCTGCAAGGGGTGATGTCTTAAACTACTTTGTTCCCTTCTAGCTTTTTTTTAATCCCATTTTTTAGGAAAAGGACTAAATGGATTCAGTAGAAGTTTTCTGAAACTAGTTCTTGTGGCATTTTTTTAAATTGCATTTTAGGTTTTGGGGTACATGTGCAGAACATGCAAGATAGTTGCATAGTTACACATGTGGCAGTGTGATTTGCTGCCTTCCTCCCCTTCACCCACATCTGGCAGTTCTCCCCATGCTATCCCTCCCTGACTCCCCTGCTCTGCTGTCCCTCCCCTATTCCCACCAAAAGACCCCAGTGTGTAGTGCTCCCCTCCCTGTGTCCATGTGTTCTCATTGTTCATCACCCACCTATGAATGAGAACATGCAGTATTTCATTTTCTGTTCTCATGTCAGTTTGCTGAGAACGATGCTCTCCAGATTCATCCATGTCCCTGGTGCTGGCGACCCATGGGGCTCCTGCACCTGGGAATTTCCTGGTCTGTGGGCAATAAAAATCCATCTGGAAATGCGGCGTCCACTCACCCTCTGTGCTTTCACTGGTAGCTGCAATCCTGAGCTGCTCCTACAGTGCCATCTTGAATCTCCCCTTCTAGCTTCAGATTTTTGGTTTCTTGGACTTATGCTGTGGGTTGTTTTTGTTGTGTTTAAAGCCTGTGAGTTTGTTCCTGGGTTTATTTTCAAAGGCTGTACTGGAAATGTTTCATATAAGCCCTGATCTTACTGCATTTTATTGAAGAAATACACTGTCACCTACGATCTACTTAGCTATATTATTGATGGAAAGGGAGGATGGGAATTAAGCAGGGTCTAACTTCAAGACTCCAAAAGATATTGGAGAGTCCAGTTGTCTTTTCTGGAGGTACATTTTTCTCCACTACGTAAGACAGGGATGATCACGCTATGAATGGACCCTCCAGTATCATGATGAATAAGAATGTTCTCACCAGGAATAGACACCATCTCTTCCACGACAGTTACCATGGATAGTTGTCACACCCAAGAAGACCCTGAAGGCAGTCAGGCTTTGTCATCAATCCTACTTGCATGATGTTTCCCTGGGATTCCAGTGCTGGGCAGGTGTGAAGGATGTCATAGGCAAATGTGGAACCATGGTTCACAAGGAATCTTCTGTTGTGTGGCGTGCCTAGTTTCATGTGTCAAGGTTCACATAAATACACTATTTGACATAGGACTACATAATCTGATTTCTCTACGGACTTAAGACAGTAGGTAGGAAGAGGTAGCCCTGAAAGAGACTAGTCAAGCTCTGAAGGCCCAATTCCCCTGGTTCTCATAGCAGTCTCATATGTGAATTATACTCTAGAACCTTCATGAACCTCTGAAACCGTCTTCATCTACCAGGGCTTCTCTGCTCTAGCATCTGTGTCCTTGACCTGCATGTAATATGTCTAGGGACTTTATGAAACAATGAAAAACTGGAGTGGGAGGGTTACAGGAAGGTCTCATGTGTGTATATATATATATAAGTCCTAGTCACTCTGAATTTGAAGACAGAGGACCTCGTGTAATGGAGTAAAACAAATATTCTAAATGAATAAATTCCTGTGGTCAAGATCTGAATATTGGTCTTAATGCTCTCGGTGACTGGATTAAACCACCTTCAAAAACTGAAAGCTAGATATATGGAAATAGCTTTTGTATTAGTGTTTTAAAGAGAAAAATTCTATAAAATACATAGATACATGAAAGGGGATTTATTGGGAATTGGTTCATGTGACTATAGTCTGAAGTCCTTCGACAGACTTTCTGCAAGCTGGAGAACTGGGATGTTGATAGCATGGCTCAGTCCACATCTGAAGGCCTAAGAACTAGGGAAGGGATCTGCTGGAATAAGTAGAGTACAAAGCCTAGAGAGCCTGTAACTATTTCATAAAACAGTGTATCCCAGTTCCAATGGGGAGAGAGAATTTGCCTTCTCTCAATCCTATCCAGATCCTGGCTAATTGGATGGTACCCACTTACACCGAGGACAGACCTTGGTCAGTCAGACTCATGTCAGTCTCCTGGAAACACATACAGCTACCCAGAAAAAATGCTTTACCAGTTACCCAAGTATCCCTTAACCAAGACAGACTGACTCCTAAAACTAACCATCAAGTCTACCCTTATCAACTTAGCACCCATAAGCATCTCTTTAAATTATATCTAACTTCCAAATAAAGACAATCATGTAGTTATTTCACCTAATAAGATACAACTATCATGCATAAAACTAAATGCACTGCCTTAGCTAGAGAAGGTAGTTCTTGGATGATTCTTATACCCCATGACTTAAATATTAATATGCACAAACAACATAGTCAAATCTGTCGAGATAAAGGAATAAGAGAAATGGCAACACAAATACTGGCTTCATGCATGTATAGACACAGAAAATAGGAAGATACTCATGACAACTAGTCCTAGTTCCTGTAACTGGACATGTGTTCATAGCTGACATTTATAACTAGGTTATTGTACTACCCATTCTGTGTTTACCTCCCAGAAGTATCAGCTCCTGAGGTAGCAACCCAAATTTTTGAGTCTGGGCCATTCATAGTCTTTCCTAAATATAGTTGCTGCAATTTTCCAATGACATTAATCACAGGGCATGGTAACACTAAGATGTCCTCAGGGCGCTCCTGTATTCCAGATCCACTCTTCCTTACTTCCATTATAGAGTAGCATTTTGACGTCTGCTGGCAGTTTGGGTTAGTTACCCCAACCAATGCTAACTCCTGTCCTAGCCTGACTGAGATACTAGAAGCTGTGTGACAGCTGGGTGGCAGACTTGTGATACAGTTCGATGGGATCATTGTCGTCTAGTAGGAGCATTCCTCTCTGGAACTAAGACCTCTAGAGCAGCAGAGCATAAATATGCAGGAACAGGAAGCAAAAGCTATGCTAGTGAGAGGTCACCATGGGAATGGTACTGCTCACCGTTACGCATGTCCACTCCTTGATTCCTATAAACACTGTTGAATCCTGGCCATCAGAGTTCCATTTTAATATGCTACATACTGAATGCTGACTCGGAGCATCTAAAGCCTTCTGAAGAACCTTGCCCTAACCCTAGGAAGTATTATTACCTAGCTGGAACTGGAAATGTTCTGAAGTGGCTTAGTAGTGGAAAAGCCACCTCTCTTGGGATGGTGGGGAACATGGTAACACCAGTGACTTCCATAAACATGGACCCATTGCTGCACTACTTTGGCTGTGAACCAGATCTCTGGTTGGAAGCACTGCTGTGTGAAAGGCCATGATGGCAGATAAGACATTCTGTGATTCCATGGATAGTATTTTTTTGGAAGAAGCATTGTACAGAGAAGACAAATCCATATCCAGAGTAACTATTCCAGTAAGAACAAAATGCTGCCTCTTCTGTAACATAAGCATTCTAATGAAATGAACCTGCCACCAGGTAAACTGGCCATTCACCCTGGGGAATGGTGCAATATTGAGGCCTCAGTGTTGGTCTCTGCTGCTGGCAGATTGGGCTCTCAGTGATAGAAGTCTGTTAAGCCAATGCATAACCTCAATTTTTGCCACCATGGCCACTATGAGTTCATTGATCAATTACAGTGGTGGCTAGGAAAAGCTAGCTTCCACAGAATGAGTCCTTTCTATCCACCTGACCATTAGTCTTTCTCTGCCAAGATCATTCCTTGGTAAGCACATGGGACACAGGTATCTTCATATCCTTTGCTCGTGCAGATCTCTCCACATACCATCTCCCTAAGTTTGTCAGTTTTCCAGTCATGTTCCTTCCAAGTCCCTGATCAGTCAAACCACTGGCTACGGCACATCTGGCCATTTCTCCTTCCAAAGTGCACAACCAGGTGAGCTGCCTGGGATGCTGCCCATCAGGAAAACTTCCTTCACGGTTTCCTTCAAGGTTGTCCCAGAAAGGGGCTATGGTTACACACTTACAGGTGGTGCCTTCATATTGTGCAAAACTATCTGCAAACCAGGCCCTTGACTCCTTTCTGTCAATTGACCATAGGGTATTTGAGGCCAAAAGGGGAAGAACATGACAGAGGTGGTATAACTAGAAATGTTTGCTGGAAACAAGATACTCCGTGTAGAGATGGGTGATGATGTTTTAAAGATGGCATTTACTGAAGCATGGCTCTGAGGACTCAGTACAAGAGTATGTATATGGCTCAACCACGTCAAAGGAGGATGTTGCTTGGGACATTTTTCATATTTATTGCTGGTATTCATGGAGTAGAAGCCATGAATAATTGGGCCAATTTTTCATGGAACTTGTGCTTTCAGGATCTGCTCACGGGCCAGTCATACCTACCACTTCCACTTGCTGGACTGCTGCTGGGCACACCCAAACATGGCTAGGTGGGTCAGGTAATGATCAGTCTGATGGGTAGCTAAGGTCTCATGGTAACTTGGTGCCCATGGTCAAGTGTTCAGTTTCTAGTAAGGCATAGTGGCAGGCTAAGAGCTATCTCAAGTTACCTGCAGGTGATGGCAGACCCTTGCTCCAAACTCCTAAAGGCCTCCACTGTAGTTCACCTAGGAAGCCTTGCCAAGGGATTCAAACAGCATCCTCTTTACCCTGGACACATCAAATTCCATTGGATCTGTTGGATTTTATGTTCCAAGTGGCAGAGCAGCTTGTATAGAAGCCTGGATGTGTTGTAGAGTTCTCTTCTGTCCTGGGCCCCACTTAAAACTAGCAGCTTTTGGGGTCACTCAGGGTCAGGGTAACAACTCAAATGAGCAAAGTGTTACCTCCAAAATTCAAATAGACCCCCTAGACGTTGTTCGTTCTTGGTTATGAGAAGGGATAGGTGCAACAACTCACCCTAACCTGAGAAGGGGATATCTAAACAGGCTGCATGCCACTGAACCCTTAGAAATGTCCCTGAGGTTGAAGGCCCTTGAATCTGACTTGTTTCCTACCCCTGGCATGCAGGTATCTTACCAACAAGTAAAGAATAGTTAGTATTTCATGCTCACCAGGTCCAACTAGCATAAGTGCATCAATGTAATGGACTACTGTGATACCTTCCAGGAAGAAAGTGATCAAGATTGCTTGAAGTAAATTATGACATAAGGTTAGAGTTGATAAGACTGAGAAGGTGAAAATTACTGCTTCTGGTGAGCCTTATGGATGGAAACAGAAGGGCATCTGCCAGATCAATAGCTACATACCAGCTACCAGGAGATGTTAACTTGCTCAAGCAATGAAGCCACATCTGGAATAGAAGCTATAATTCTCATTCCCAAATTCTCTGTTAAGCTTAATCATTCACTGTCATTTCTTAGGATCCATCTGTTCCTAAGATGTGGGCCTGGGTTGGTAGAACCCAGGCCAAATAAAGCTGAACCAAGGATGTTGTAGGAGTCACTACCCCTGCCTCCCAAGTCCCTGAGGGTGTCACTAAGCTCTACAATCCCTCCAGATGTTTGATACTAATTGACTTTATTTTCCTAGGTAGACACAGGTCTAATGGTATCCATCATACCTTTCCTACCAGAATACGCTTGACCCCACAGGTTAGGGGGTGAATGTGGAGATTCTACCAGCTAAATGTCGGCTCGTTATGCATTCTGGAACTGGGAAAATGACTGCAGAATAGGCTCAGACCTAAGCTAAGATTCCATTTGTTGCTTGACCTCCAGAAGCCTCTGTTTCTGACTGGAGAGCCACAGTGATGTCTTGGATCTCCTGGAAAAGTCAGTTCAGAGCCAGTGTCCAGCAGTACCTGAAAGTTCTGATTCTTTGCTTTTCCCCAATGCAGTTACCCTGGATAAAGGCTATAAGTCCCTTTTGTGGAAGGATGGGCAACAGATTAATGGTATAAATTTTTGGTGCTGTACTGGGGTCCTTGACAGAGGGGATCAGTTTCCCCTTTACTCAAGAGGTTCCAGGTTCATACACTGGCTAAAGTCTGCGGATTTATTAAGGCACTATGATTCCATTTTGATTGAGTCAGACTGCTCATTTAACCTGGAAGTCTCCTGATTACACAGATCAACTAAATTTAGTAGCCTTTCTATTTCACTTCCAAAAACATAATTATCTAGCCAAGGTCATGGCTCTACACAATTCAGACTGATTGTTGCTTTGTTGCCAACGATTATAATAACTGTGTCCAGTTCGCCTTTACATTATACTGTTTGGCCCCTACCACCCCAAAACCTAACTATTCCCATCACATTTAAGTTGTCCAGTTCAGTGGTGGTAGTTCTCACTGTAAGATCTGGCCTACAAAGAAGGAATATGAAGCTCTTCAGGGATGCTAGGGCTTCCCTGAAATCTAGAGTATTAGCAAAAGGTATGTCTTCCAGACCCTCTCAGTGTGAGTCAGTAGGTTTTAAGTGACACACACTTCCTCATGTTCCAAACTAAACCTTTTAAGTCATTCCTCTACCTTAACCCAAGGAAGACCAGGCATCTCCAGCTTAACTCAGTGGGTCATCCATTCATGTTCTGGCCAACCAAATGGTGCCTTTCCTAACTCTCCAAGCTGCAATGTTAAATGCAAAATCTCTGCTTAGTGTGCCAGTATAACTGCATCTAGCCTGATTCAACTTTCTTTTCATAATTATCCCACATCTTCATATCCATTCCCTCATATGTTCCCTAGATTTGTTTGTATAAATTGGAAAACTCAGTTCTTTTGAGTAGCATACCACCTCATGAGTTGCACTTTGTGTCTCATCTTTTGGGGGCCTGCTGGCCATGAGTCTAGTTAGAGGTCTAGAAGCAAAGAGTATCGGATGAGTCCTGAGGATAACTGGCATTCTCTCCTGGCAATCTCCTCAGGGAGGCCATTACTGTTTACTCAGGCAAGCGTGTTAATCTGAGGTAGAAAGCTGGCTACCACTGGGTAGGGGGAGGATGTCATTGTCCCTGACAAAGCTCATTTGGATTTTAGGAGCTCTATGTCCCCAGCTTCATCAGGATATTCCAAGATGTCTCCATCCCAATTTACAGGATCCCATTCTTTCCCAACCAATGGCTTCATTTTAACAGACACCCTGTAAGGCTTGAGAGTTCAACTCCTGTTGTAATTCAGCCATTCACATGAGGTTTGTCATTTTACGTCTTAGAAATTTCAGCCCTGGCTACTGGAGAGATCAACTTGGGCCACACCTAGATGTTCAATCACTTAGGCTGTTTATTTGGAGCTGGAACTGGGAAACAGAATTCCTGAGCTCAGTGTTTCATCTCTTTGTCCCATGTTAGAATCAACCCATATTCATATTCCTTGGTTTTCCACAAAATGTTTGAAAATATATGCAGAGTCACCAAGTTCCTTGCCTCATAAGTGGTGAATTAGTAACAAATACTTTGTTCATCTCTGGTTCATGCCATGGGCTATCAATGCTCTATTACTATAGAGTCCTTAGCATTTTGTGGTCTTATTAGATAAGAGAGCCAACTTCTGATACTTAAGGAAACATAAATGTAAACATTCCTCTACTCCTGGTACCTATATATATTAAGCCTCTCTAGAGATAGAACCAGTAAGTTACAAAGATATGTGAAAGGAGACTCAATCATAGGGGATCCTATAGCTATGAAGACTAGAGTCCCATGACAGGCTGTCTAAGCTGGAGGCCTTGGGAAGCTGATGGTGAGGCTCAGTCAACACTGGGAGGCCTAAACACTCAGGGGCCCACTGGTGTAAGTTCTGGAGTCCAAAGGCTGAAGAGCCTCTGGAGTGGAATTGACTTCCAAGGCCAGGAAAAACAGTAATTCAACCTCAGACCAGTTTGTCTTGTTCTGTTCAGGCCCTCAGCAGACGGAATGGTGCATGCCCACATTGAGGGCAGTCACTCTTGCCCAGTCAACTAACTCACACTTCAATATTCTCTGGAAACGTACTCGTAGACACCCCCAAAATAGTGCCTTACCCATTCCCTAGGCATTCCTTAATCTAGTCAATCATCAACCAGCACAAGCCTGTATGGAGGGTAGTCCAGAATATCCCTCTATCAACACTCAGTTTCTGCTGGTTAACAGATCTTGATGGAGGTCTGCATAATTAGTTATGGCAGCAGGAAAGAGTCTTAGATACAGTATTGAAGAGCCTGGTGGCTGGAGGATGATCGAATTTTCTCTAATCTGCCTCTTTGAAAACTAAACTGAAATGTTAGGAAATAGACATGTTGCAGAGCCTTGTGTATCTTGGCTGACTCTTCTTTCAATAGGTCTCATGAGAGATGGACTTCCTCCGTGGGGTTATCAGTGAATGTGTGGAATCTTTCCACCCAATATATCTACAGGAGTTGCTGAATTCCCTAAAATGCTCGGTGTAAATTCTGTTCTACAGGCTCTAGGGGCACAGTAGTGTGCACTGAGTGATGTTGCATACTGGCTAAACCTACCATGTGCCTTTACTTTTTCTGCAGTGGGGCCTTTATATCTAAGCACAGGTGACTGGCATTCATGGTGATGTCATAAGCTATTGCTGTTAGCTTTTTACACTTCTGAAATCTAGAACTTGCTTGGTGGAAGATCCCATGAACTTTTGCTTCTGGCCTCATTTTCAAAAGCTGTTGTGTACACTTAGTTTTTCATATGAGTCCTAATTTTGTTGTATGATTGAAGAATCCATTTGTCTTCCCCTCGTTTCTATTTGAGCCACAACATAAAAGTGATAGGACAAGTTAGTAATCAAAGTTTTCCTGATGTGGAAAGCTTTGAGTCATAGTTGATGTAGATTTGATGGGGATGAATTTTTAGTTTAAGGTCAACCAGGGTGGCTGTGAATGGAGCTCAGGTGTCTATGATGACTATGAAATCCTAGCTGGTAACGGGCACTCCCCTTCTATGATAGTCTCATGACCAGTTGTTTCCCCAAGTGGCCTGGAGGCAGCCCAGCCTGTCCTTCATGCTGCCTTGTGTTTGTTTCCTAGGATCTTAGTGGTAGACAGAGGCATGACGTAGGTGGAAACCAATTCTTTCCGAAACAGCTCTACATTCAGGAGGGAAACGTTTCTATGAAGACATCTCTACGTGTTTCTATAATCAGTCCTATTGGGCAAGATTCGCATAGAGACGGGAAGATTCAAAACCTGGTTTATTTCCAAAATCCTCAGGAGGGGGAAGCAGACACTTCTGAAAGAGTTAGGAGTTACAGGCTAAACTTCTTGTTGCAGGAGATTCTTGAAACTAGTATTTCCTACCAATGTTTACACAACAAAGGACTTGCAAAAATGCTGAAATCCCAGTGGATACTTGGGTGTATTTACATCAAAATGAAGTGCAGACAAATTGAATGTCTCTTATAACATTAGCAGTGGAAGGTTAAAACTTGGACTTTCCTTTCTGGTCTCAGCCAGGTTTGCATGGTCTGCATGATCGGGTCTACAGGTTCAGGATTACTTAGGGCCAGGCTTACCAGCTGAGATATGCTGCTTTGTGATGGGAAGAATGAGGTCAGAGGCTCTGTCATGTCTACATAGGCACAAGGATTAAGGAACTACAGACAATTTAGGAGTCCCATTTAGGAAGGAATGGGGTAGGGTGTTGCATCTACTTAGATCAAAATCTATACCAACTGCTCTATTGAGCTTGGAGGTAGGAGAGGCAGCACTTGGTAACCATTGCTGAAATAAAACACAGGTCAACAAAACTTTATGAAGATACAGTGTGACACCACATTGTCCAGGACGGGTCAGAGCCTTTAACACAAGTTTGCTCCATGTGAGACTTAGATATCCTTGTCAGGTCTGGGCTAACCCAGGCCAGCCTGAGAAACTTGGAGTCTATCTTCTCAGGCTCCTGTGGCTATTGGCAAAGTTAAGATGCATGTGAAGCACAATTACAGCTTCATTGTGGAACAGCCCTGGAGTGGTATTTTGACATTGTCTCCAAATCACCTTGGGTAGTATGAATGTTTCAACACTGATTCTAAAACTTCAGAAGATCATCACGTTTAGGCCCAAGGGGTTCCTGAATTCACGATCCAAGTCATTTTTCATATTCAGATAAACTGAAGCCCAGTAGGGGGCTTCAGACTTTCCTGTTGCATGCACTTACCTGTGCAGAATCCAATGTGAGGGTCAGGATTGCTGGGGTAAGAGCATAACTGGGCGTCGGATTACCCCTCTTGTAATTCACTGGTTAGGTGGCCTGGAACAATCTTCCTAAACCTTCTGAATCTATTATACCTCACTGGTAAAAATACCTTCATGAAACCAAGAACCAAAAAATGTAATTCACGTGGAATGTTTAGATGAATGTCTGGCACAGAATAAGTTTCAATAACTGGTAACTGTCCACATCTCACAATTCCTTTCGCCATTCACCACTATATTATCCTTTGCCAAAAATCTGCATGAATGATCGTTGTTCCTCTTCAAAAAATACACCCTCATATTTCATAGAAAGCTGCTAATCATACTAAATCTCATCCTGACTTTAGATTTCTATGAGCTAATGTGAATGTTTATGGAAGACTGTCTGTCACAGGCTGACAGGTACCCTATCTATTCAACTTCATATGCTTTAATACTCGACCAGTATTCATCTGGGTCAATCACTTTAGGTGAGGATTATAAGAGTCACAGGCATTACATTAAAAATCCTCTTAGTAACATGAGTCAAAATTTAAAAGTTTGACACCTTGAAGTTTTCCCCACCCTCTCATACTAGGTATAAAAAACTGCTACCAAACCATCATGCCCAGGGTGAATGAGATCTTGTCAGGATGTGTTTTTGGCTCCAATGTTCTTAAGGTGTCTTGATCAAACTATCTTCAAAAGCTGAAACTGAAAATACAAAAATCACCCTGTTTAAAGGAGTAATCTGGAACGCCTCAATTAGTTTCTTTTGAGTCATCAAAAAAAGACTTCCTTGAAGCTTTGTATAATCAGCTGAATGGGGTTTAGTGGGAGTGAGTTTTAGACAATGTTTGAGAACCTGGGGGCTTGAACGGCAAGATAACTGTCAACTTGGTCTATTTGGGAAAATTAAACTGGATTGTTAAGAAATGGGCATGTTGAAGGGCTAGAAGACTTGGCTGAGGTATGGTGGAGGTTTTCCTGCATTCAGACTTCCATGAAAATCTATGGAATCTTCGTTCATTGAAGGACAGTCACCAGTTCCTTAAACTTGGTACGAAATTTGTTCTACAGGCTCAGTGGGTACAAAGCAATGTACGTGATCTATGTCACATGTTATCTAAAGCCTACCCCTGTGTGCTGCTGCTTCTGTGCTCAGATTCAGAGCAGCAGGCACTCTGGACAATTACAAGTGACTGGCTCTAATGGTGAGATATTAAACTGTGGCTCTTGCCTTTCTCAGCTTCATAAACATATCTAGGAGTTGTTACTTGTGGAAGTCCATGAACTTTTTCCCGGTTTCCTTTTCAAAAGCAATTATGTATACCGGCCAAATCCAGACGTTTCTTCTGTGGTAGAGTTCACGGCCAATTGTAGCACTCAAGTGGGGCAGGAAGAACATCCAGGTCTATCCAGATCAAACCACCTCAGGTTTGTTCCTTGGTATTTGGTGCTAGGAACACAGATCGGAGAAGACAAGGCCAGAAACATGTCTGTGGCTCAAAAGGAGCCATCTATAGACAGTGTTTCAATCACATTTTGGTGTTTGGGTTCACATAACTACAGGCTGCCAATGTGGTTCCGTAGAATCTGGTTTCTAATGAGAACTGAGAGGAACAAGCACTCCTGAAGGAGACTGTGTCATTGACTTGACTACAGAGGAGGAAGGATTTTGACAAATCATCGTAAACCAAACTTGAGAAAGCGCTTATACATCAAACCAAGGGTCTAGTACGTTTAAGACGAAATATAACTTATAGTGTAGAAAGACATCTAAGTTTTCTCCATATCTAAATAGCAGTGGCAAAACTAGCAGTGAAAGGTGGTTGAGTCTTAGACTTCCATTCAGGACTCACCCAGGGGTTTGCAGGCTTGGGGTTTCCTGGGGTAAGTACTCTCCTTTGCTCAGACGTGCTTCTTTGGAATAGGAAGAATGAAGTCAGAAGGCAGATGATCAGTGCACTGGGACCAAGACAGGGAATTGAAGATAACTTAGAAGTGTTCAGAAAGTAATGGGATGAATGACCCTTGCCTGGGGCAAAATATGCACCAGCAGCTCTATTGGGCATATGAGGTGGGAGGGGGGCAGCACTTGGTATTTGAAATGAAATATACCAGGTCAATAAGACTTTGATGCATGAGAGAAGAGGCAAAGTGACACACTTTCATCTAGGACAGGTCAGTGCAAGTGGCCAGGTATGTTTCTTCTGTGTAAGAGCTTGATAAGTTCCTACTTCTCTGGTTGTGTTGATCCCAGGTCTCCGTATGAGAAAACTTGAAGTCTTTTCATAGCTTCTATGGCTGTTTTTTTTTTTTTTTTACCAAACCAGAGTTAAGGTAAATGGGGACTATGTTGTCAAATGTATTCCACATGAACAGCCCCTAATGTGTGGCACTCTAACTTAATGGAGTGTGGAGTGATGCATTGATAGGGCTTACTAATCTTTTTATACTGTAGCCTAACAGGTACAAAACTGTTTCTGGGTACATAGAGCTGCACACTGAGCTGTTTCTAGGTGACCCACATGCATTTAAGTCTTTTGAGTGAACATTGTACCTGACCTCTGTGGGTGAGGCCAAAGGAAGCTATGTACAGTTTGCATCCCCTGAAGAGTAGAATGCAATACAGATGAAACAGTTCCTGTCTTAGATCCTTTTATACAACCCAGTAAACATACTTGGCATTAATCAAGTTTCTGCCTGGCCCTATCCCCACAGTTGAACGTGTGTGCAATACTCATGCCAGCATGGTGGTGGCAGGAGTTATCCCCAGTGCCTGTGTCTGAGCTGCTGGCCTCAAACTGACTTCCTTTCCTGTGACCTAAATGCAGAGGCTGGGACTGGGTTGGCAACATCTCTTCTTTCAGAAACCTGGGAGTAGGAGAGACTTGCTTTTAACTGCTCTACCTAGGCTCGTATGCCTGAAGTCGGAGCAGCACCTGTTTGTACAATAGCTTCAGAAACCATCTTATGGGGCTCTCACAAGATGTGGTTAGGTAGTTGTGGGAGTCCTCCATGTTCTTATCAGCTCTTATGGATCTTAGTGATTCCAGGTTTTCAAATGACATTGGCTGTCTTCAAATGTGCTACTTACAGAAGGCAGCAGAGTGTAGCGCTTCCTTGAATCATATGTTAAACACACTTCATAGGCTCTTCCTTGCTCTCGATGGATGTCTTGAGGTTGACCTGTATGAAGTCTACCCACACTCGAAAGTATGTAGATGAAGACAAGGCACAGGAATTAGAACCAATAGAGACAAAAATACTAGATCAGAGTTTGGGGGAAGAAGTTGGATCACTTAAGATTCTTCTGAAAAGACGATCATTGCCATGATGCAGAGGACATCTGCTCAGCAGAGGCACCATTTGACAGTTCTCATAAAGGGTTTAATAATGAAGGCAAGGACATTGTGTTGTGGCTTAATGTGGCAGGCTAGGTATTGGGTGGGTGCAAAAGTAACTGGTTCTTACCATTGCTCTTAATGGCAAAACTCAATTACTTTTGTGCCAATCTAGCAGTAAGCTTTTGAATCGGGAGTCTGGGAAGCATGTCTGTCTGCTCTTGAACCATGGTCCCTTCACATAGAAGAGACTTGTTTCCATCAGACACAGCTGCATGGATAGGGGGCTGAGGCAAGGGACGCCTCTAAGCAGCCCCATACAGTAATTCATCCCAATCCAGGAGCTAATATGTCCTCCAGCCTACAGATCCATAATCTCCTTCTTTGAGAATGAAAGTGAAGGCTCTGGAGTGATGTGAGGGTTAGAGGAACAAGAACCCATTCTTCCTTTGATGGAGGGCAACTTGCCTTCCAGAAAAAGCTTATAAACCAGTGGTGTGCAGAATTCTGTTACTAGGTGCAGAACAAGGAAAGGATTATCTGGTTATTAATTAGAGCCAAAGTATCACCAGCAATGGGACACTCAATTGACACAGTAAACTGGCATCTTCTAACTAGCAAGTCTGTTATTTTCAATTCACTTTTAACTTGTTCTGTGTGCTTAAAATGTACACTCTGCACTCTGATTTTTTTTTTTTTTTTTTTTTTTTTTTTTTTTTGCATGTGTTACGGTTGTCTTCAAATACGGAAAACTTGACAATTGATACATCTAGTTGGCTACTTAGATTTTATGTACAATTCCCTTTCGCATGTATATTTCAAATTGTCATTTTGGACGTACTGTTTATGTACTTGTATATTTAACTTGCTATTCATCAACTGTTTTCATACTGCATATTACAATGTCTTCTCCAAAATTCAACTTAGTTTTTGTCACGTTTCCTATTGGACATCTGGGACATAGTGACAACTGTCTGAACATACAGGAATTGTATAGCCACATAAGTTTCAGTACAGAACAGTTACAGCAACTAATACATAACTGTCTGCATCTTGGTGTAGGTTGATTCTTGTTCTTTCACCTTGTATATGGAGGACTTGTCCTAATATATTTGGGGGAGATTCTCCTGATTAAATGGCAGATCCAGTGCTAGAAGAGCCAAGTATGTATTTTTTTAATCTTGGGGGCATCCACCATGGTCTAGAGCCTAAGACCCCAATAAGCAATATAGTGGCCTCTTATAATCTGATCCAAATTCAAACTAAGACAATCTAAAGAAGCAAAGATGCTTTTTCCCTCCCCACCAGCCTTGTGTTGAAACTGCACCCTAACATGTAAATGTCCACTTAAATGGCATGCAGTGAAACTCGAGTCTGAGCAGCTCATCTGTACTTACTACGTGGCTATTGGTCCTGTCTGACTTTATTCCCTCCCTCAACCACAAGGAACATTACCTTTAAGCCCGTGTTTCTCAAATACAGTACCAACTTTCTTCCACCCAGGCCTTCCCAGTGGGGAAAGCTGGGAGGAGGGGAAGGGTCCAAGGTGCTTCATGTCCTCGTTACCTCAGACCTCATTTTGAGTCTGCTCCATGGGTCTAGCTTCAGATAGAACTATAGTGTCAGTTTCCAATGGACGCCTCTACCCTTGAGCTCCAAAAATACCAGCTAAGCCAATTGTCCTTATAGTCTGGGAGTGGTCACAAGTTAGTCCAGTTTTGGAGGGTAAGGGCTGTGTTTTGTATCCCTGTGACCTCTTGGCCTATAGTGCTGTAGTTACTCCATCTCTTTAATCGGGACTGGGGAAGTAGCATTCAGCTGCTTTCTTGGTCATGAGAAATTCACCTGGAATTCAACACAGATGATCCATATGGCCAGGCTACCATCTGTAAGATGGAGAATCAATAAAGCAATTTCTAGTCTTTTTTTCTGAGACTATGTAATATGGTGAATATTTATAAAACTGGAGTAAAATATTTTGTAGAGACTCAATGTTTGCACTACAACCTCATTAGAAAATTTAGGGTTCTAAGCTTGTTTCTCCCCCAGACAACACTGGACTTCCTAATACGTGGAAGGCTGTAGGTGACACTTAGGGCCATACACACATTGGCCTGGGATACGGCTTGCCTATCAAATGAAAGGCCCAATGCAGGCTGAGATCAGATCATGTTTTACATTCTTACTGATGATGCAAGAGAATTTGATGCAAATTCCCAATGAAATTCCAAGCCTAGTGTCTATCACTAATGGAAAATAGACTGAGCTCCCCACGGACCCCTTGAGCCCGAATTTTTTTGTTTTGGCATGGGGCATTTTGTTTAATTTGGCAGAACTTTATAAGCATATTTTGTGCCAGGCATGATTTTTTTTTTTTTTTGAGAGGGAAAAGAAAAAGTGGAGAGGAAGAAAGAGGAAGAAAAAAGAATGGGAATGTTGCTTTATTCTAAAAATCGGTATTGAAAACCTCTTTTATGCCAATAATTGTGCTTAATAATGGCCGACCAATATTTCATTTAAACCTATGAATAGGTGTGATGTGGTTCTGACAAGAATGTATATTTTGTGTATTTAAAGTGGAGAGCTCTACAAATGTTAAGTTTACTTGTTCCAGATCTGAGTTCAAGTCCTGGATATCCTTATTAATATCGAATATTGATGTTGAAGTCTCCAACTATTATTGTGTGGGAGTCTAGGGAATCTAAGTCTCTTTATAGGTCTTATGTATCTGGGTGTTAGGATCGTTAGCTCTTACTGTTGCATTGATCCTTTTACAGGGGATGGAAAAAGGCTTTAAACTCCAAGGGGGCAATGCTGTAGAGTCTCGTGTCCATTCCTTAATAGATAAGCCTGACTCGGGATACTGTTAAATCACAGTACACTCCCTGTCAGTCCACTTAAGATGTTGTGTTCAATGAAATGATGTTGCCACTGTCCTGGTCTCTTACCACTGTTACTGGACGGATAACTGGTTGTCATTAGTTCCCTCAACCAGGGAACTATTGAGTTGTGGGATCTAGATTCAGGAATCCAAGTTACTGTTAATGACTCCCCTGCCCCACCAGCAAAGCTACAGGCAAATCTCAGCATAGAAAGTAATGTATGCATTTCTTTTTTAATTAGAACTGATAAATTTTATTAAATTGCAGAATACAAAAACATCCAAATATCACTAGAATTTCTGTATGCTGTCTCAAAATGAATTTAAAAACAATTTCATCTACAATAACTATACTTCAAAATAAATTTAACCAAAAAAATTGAAACACCTTACATTGTACTCTAAAGAACCTTAAAGTAAGAAATTAAGGTAATGCACAAATGAATGACATAATTTATGAATTGGCATTAGTATTAGTATTACACAAAATGATCTGCAAATATAACACAGCCTCAATGAACATGCCAGTGACAATTTTTAAAAACTTATTTTTATGATACTGCAAAAGACCCTGAATAGCCAAAGCAATAAAGCAAAACAGATAGCACCCTGACTTTGAAATATACTACAAAGCTATAGTGACAAACAGTATGGTACTTGAATTAAAACAGACCAGCAGAGCAGAAAAACACCAGAAATATATCCATGTACTTAACAGCTAACTGACTTTAAATAAAGGTGACTATTTTTTTAGGACAATATCTTTAATAAATGGTGTTGAATGTTATAGCCACATGCAGAGTAATAAAATGAGACCATCTCACACCATATATAAAAACTCGTTATTTTTTTGAGATGGAGTCTGATCTGTCACCCAAGCTGGAGTGAGGTAGCATGATCTCGGTTCACTGCAACCACATTCTTAACACTTGTAGGGTTTCTTAACACCTTACCACACATAAGATATGAGGACTGGTGGAAGGCGCTGCCATATTTACATTTGTAAGTTTTTCTCCAGTATGAATTACCTTATGTTTAGTAAGATTTGAGGACTGGTTAAAAGCTTACCACATTTTTTTACATTTGTAGGGTTTCTTTTTAGCATGTACTCCTACATGTAGTAAGATATAGATTGTTTAAATCTTTGCCAGTCTTTACAATTTTAGGATTTCTCTCCAGTATAAATTATCATATGTCAAGTAAAGTATGAGAACCACCTAAAGGCCTTACCACATTCTTTACATTTGTAGATTTTTTTTTTCTCCAGAATGAATTGTCATGAGAGTTGAGGGCTGGTTGAAAGCTTTGCCACATTCTTCATTTGTAGGATTTCTTTCCAGTATGAGTTCTCTTACATGTCGTAAGGTGTGAGAACTGGATAAGGGCTTTTCCACATTCTTCTGTATAATTTCTCTACGGTATGGATTATCTTAACTGTAGTAAGAGTTGAGGGTTGGTTAAAGGCTTTACCACACTTCTAAGATAGGTAGGGTTCTTCTCCAGTATTATGTGTAGTAAAATGTGAAAAACAGTTAAAAGCTTTGCAACATTCTTGACATTTGTAGAGTTTTTTGTCTGATCTATGTATAGTACAGTTTGAGGACTCAAAGGCTTTGCCACATTCTTCACATTTGTAGGATTTCTCTCCAATATGAATTCCTTTATTACACTAAGTTCTGGGGTACACATGCAGAATGTGCATGTTTGTTACATAGGTATACATGTGCCATGGTGGTTTGCTGCATCCATCACCCCATCTATCTACATTGTGTTTCTCCTAGTGCTATCCCTTCCCAGCCCCTGCACCTCCTGATAGGCCCTGGTGTGTGACATTCCCCTCCCTGTGTCCATGTGTTCTCACTGTTATGAGTGAGAACATGGGGTGTTTGATTTTTTTTTTTGTCTTGTGTCAGTTTGCTGAGAATGGTTTCCAGCTTTATCCATGCAAATGACGTGAACTCATCCTTATGGCAGCATAGTATTCTGTACTGTGTATGTGCCACATTTTCTCAAGATATCATTAATGGGCATTTGGGTTGGTTCCAAGCCTTTGCTATTTTGAAGTGCCGCAGTAAACATACCTATGCATGTGTCTTTATAATAGAATGATTTATAATCCTTTGGGTATATACACGTAGTAATGGGATTGCTGGGTCAAATGGTATTTCTGGCTCTAGATCCTTGAATCTCCACACTGTCTTCCACAATGGTTGAACTAATTTGCGCTCCCACACCAATGGTGTAAGTGTTCCTATTTCTCCACATCCTCTCCAGCATCTGTTGTCTCCTGTTTAATGATAGCTAGTTAGCTCCTGCATCTATCCCTTTACCGTTATGTAATGCCCTTCTTTCTCTTTTGATCTTTATTGGTTTAAAGTCTTATCAGACTAGGATTGCAACTTTTTTTGCTCTGTATTTGCTTGGTAAATCTTCCTGCATCCCTTTATTTTGAGCCTGTGTCTTCTCACATGAGATGGGTCTTGACTCTATCCAATTTGCCAGCTGTCTTTTGGGGCATTTAGCCCATTGACATTTAAGGTTAAATGTGAATTTGATCCTGCCATTTTGATGCTAGCTGGTGGTTTTGCCAGTTAGTTGAGGCGGTTTCTTCATAGCATTGATGGTCTTTACAATTTGGTATGTTTTTGCAGTAGCTGGTCCTGGTTTGTTCCTTCCCACGTTCAGTGCTTCCTTCAGGAGCTCTTGTAAGGCAGACCTGCCTGGTGGTGATAAAATCTGAGCAGTTGCCATCTTTAAAAGATTTTTTCTCCTTTACTTATGAAGCTTAATTTGGCTGGATATGAAATTCTGGGTTGAAAATTTTCTTTGAAGGATGTTGAATATTGGACCCCACTCTCTTCTGGCTTGTAGGGTTTCTACTGAGATCAGCTAGGTTGATGTGTTTCCCTTTCTGGGTGACCCAACCTTTCTCTGACTGCCCTTAGCATTTTTTTCCTTCATTTTAACCCTAGTGAATCTGACAGTTATGTGTCTTTGGGTTGCTGCTCTTGAATATCTTTGTAGTATTCTGTATTTTTTGAATTTGAATGTTGGTCTGCCTTGCTAAGTTGGGAACGTTCTCCTGGATAATATCCTAAAGTGTTTTCCAACTTAGTGTCATTCTCCCCATCACTTTCAGGTGCACTGATCAGATTTGGTATTTTCACATAATCCCATATTTCTTGGAGGCTTTGTTCATTTTCACTATTTTTCTAATCTTGCCTTCTCACTTTATTTCACTGAGTTGATCTTCAATCTGATACCCTTTCTTCCTCTTGATTCAGCTGTTGAAACTTGTGTATGCTTCACAAAGTTCTTGCACTGTTTTTCCATTCCAGCAAGTTTGTTCTTCTCTATGCTGGCTGTTACAGTTAGCATTTCCTCTAACCTCTTTTCAAGGTTCTTAGCTGCCTTGCATTGGGTTACAACATGCTCCTTTAGCTCAGAGAATTTTATTACCCACCTTCTGAGGCTTCCTTCTGTTCATTCATCAAACTCATTCCTCCATCCAGTTTTGTTTCATTGCTGATGAGTTGTGGTCCCTTAGAGAAGAGGCATTATGGTTTTTGTCAGTTTCAGCCTTTTTTCACTGGTTTCTTCCCATCTTTATGGATTTATCTACCTTTTGTCTTTGAAGTTGGTGACCTTTGGATGGGCTCTGAGTGGTCCTTTCTGTTGAAATTATTTCCATTTGTTCGTCTTCTAATGGGTCCTTCTGTTGCAGGTCTGCTGGAGTTTGCTGGTGGCCCACTCCAGACCCTGTTTACCTGGGAATCACCTGTAGGGGCTGCAGAACAGCAAAGGTTGCTGCCTGCTCCTTCCTCTGTTGGCTTCATCCCAGAAGGGTACCCGCCAGATCCCAGCCACAGCTCTCCTGTGTGAGGTGTCCCAGTCAGGATATGTTGGGGGTCAGGGAGCCACTTCAGGAAGCAGCCTGTCCCTTAACAGAGCTCAAGCACTGTGCTGGGAGATCCCTTGCTCCTTTCAGAGCTGCTGGGCAGGGACATTTTAAGTCTGCTGAAGCCAAACCCACAGTAGCCCCTTTTCCCTGGTGCTCAGTCCCAGGAAGGTGGGGTCTGATGGGCTGCTGCCTGTTTTCAGTGACGCCTTGCCCCACAAGAAGAGAGTCTTGCGACAGTCTGCCTGCAGAGGTCTCGCTGAGCTGCCCTGGGCTCAGCCTAGTTGCTGTGTAAACTTCCCTGTGACTTTGTTTACGCAGGCAAGGTTAAAAGTGCTTACCCAAGCCTCGGCAATGGCAGTTGCTCCTCCCCCTCCACCAAGCTCAGACTTCCCAGGTCTAACTCAGATTGCTGTGCTGGCTGCAAGAATTTCAAGCCAGTGGATCTTAGCTTGCTGGTCTTTGTGGGGGTGCAACCTGCTGCACCAGATCACTTGCTTCCCTGGCTTCAGCCTCCCTTTTCAGGGGAATGAGCAGTTCTGTCTTGCTGGAGTTCCAGGTGCCACTGGGGTGAGAGGGAAAACAAAAACTGCAGCTAAAACAGCCACCCATTTTGTGCCAGAAACCCAGGGCACTGGTCTTGTATGCACTGGAGGGAATCTCCTGGTCTGTGGGTTGTGAAGACTGAGAAAAGTGCAGTGTCTGAGCCAGGGTGCTGGAACAAGTCCCTAATGGCTTCCCTTGGCTAGGAAAGGGAGTTCTCTGGCCCCCTTGAGCTTCCCGGGTGAGGTCATGCCCCACCCTGCTTCAGCTCGCCCTCCTTATCCTACACCTACTGTCTAACCAGTCCTGGTGAGATGAAGCTGGTACCTCAGTTGCAAACGCAGAGATCGCTCACCACCTGTGTCACTTGTGCTGAGAACTGCACACTGGAGCTGTTCCTACTGAGCCATCTTGGTGCAAGTCTTCCAATATGAATTATTTCTATATTGAGTGAAATGTGGAAACATGCAAAATAACTTTCAACATTGTTTACATTTGAAAGGTTTCTTTCCAGTATGTATGATCTTATCTGTTTAAATTTGAAAATGTATGAAAATCTTTCATAGTTTTCACCTTAAGATATTTTGCTATGAGTAGTTGTCAAACTGGTTATGTCTATTGTAACTTTTGTGCATCTTAAACTTATCCACACTTTTGTAGCCTTTCCTTAAAAGTAAATTCTCAGGTCCACATTTTATCTTCTCAATATAACTACTTGTAAATCTCCTATGCCTTACTCTGGCCAAAGGTCTTGGGCAGTATGAGAACATGTAACTGGGAGTTCAGCTACCATATCACTTGTCTTCACATTCCAAGCCTCTTTCTTGCTCCAGACAGGTAGATCAGGTCTGGGTTTGAGATGGCTATACCCAAGAAGACAAGGTTTCTATAGTTACATGTTTTAATATGAATCCCGCTGTTCCCAGACACTGCCACTCTTCCAGAGAATCCTATGGCCACATCCCAAAATGTCAATGCTCCCATTTCCAGGCTTTCTGAAGTCTTAAATGTAGATCTCTCAATACGTGCAGGTCTTGGAGTCTTAGATGTGCATCTCCTAATACCTGCAGGTCACAGGGCCATACAAGCTGGGCCTCTAGGAGCAGAGGACACAAAGCAAGGAAAATGAGACCTGGAGCTCTGGCTGCAGTGAGACAAAGCCAGCATATGCATTTCTTGTAGGTACAGGACTAACAAGTGTTAGGAAGACTTAAAGGAACAAGTGCAAAGATGCAGCTTATTTTCCAATTTGTGTGTTCTTTTTCAAAAAAAAAAGGGGGGGAAAGAGGGGGGAAAAGGAATATTACTTCATTCCTAAAATGGGTTTCAATAATGGCCGATCAATATTTTGAATGTTTAAAGTGGTTAATGAATATTTTGTGTTTAAAATGGAGACCTCTATTGTGTTTTATTCTGGCTCTGAGTTCAAGTCCTGGATATCGTTATCAATTTTTTGTCTCGTTGAATCTGAGTCTTATTATGGTTCTTATGTATCTGGGTGTTAAGATCTCTTATTGTTACATTAATCCTTTTACCCTTGCATCCTTGTAACTTTGAAATCTATTTTAAGTGTGAGAATTGCAACTCCTGCTTTTTATTTATTTTTGCTCTCCATTTGGTTGGTGAGTTTTTTTCTATCCCCTTGTTTTGAGTCTTTGTATATCTTTAGATATATCATTAGATTTTGTGGATAATGTATATTTTGTGTGTTTAAAATGGAGAGCTCTATTGAGTTCATTTGTTCTGGATCTTAGTTCCAGTCCCGGATATCGTTATCAATTTTCTGTCTCGTTGAATCTAAATCTCATTATGTGTCTTATGTATCTGGGTGTTAAGATCTCTTATTACATTAATCCTTTTACCCTTGTATCCTTGTAGCTTTGAAATCT
Organism: Callithrix jacchus; assembly: GCF_049354715.1. NCBI lineage: Eukaryota > Metazoa > Chordata > Mammalia > Primates > Cebidae > Callithrix > Callithrix jacchus. The sequence continues at coordinate 58,405,242 of NC_133517.1, read as the reverse complement.
ATTTTGTCAAATGTGAAAATTGCAACTCCTGCTTTATTTATTTTTGCTCTCCATTTGGTGGGTACGTTTTTTTTCCAACCCTTTATTTTGAGTCTATGTATATCTTTGGATATACCATTAGATTTTGTCTGTATCTTTTGATTGGGAGATTTGGTCGATTTAAATTTAGGCTTGCTGCCATTTGATATTAACTGGCTATTTTGTCCTTTCATTGATGAAAATTCTTTATGTTAATGCTCTTTACTTTTTGGTGTATTTTTAGAAAGGGTCATACTGGTTGTTCCTTTCTATGTATAATGCTTCTTTTAGAAGTTCTTGTAAAGCAGGCCTGGTGGTAATAAAATCTCTGAGTACTTGCTTGTTCCTAAAAGATTTTATTTTTCCTTCAAATGTAAAGCTTAAATTGGCAGGATATGAAATTCTGGGCTGAAAGTTCTGTTCTTTAAGTATATTGAATATTGGCCCCCACTCTCTTCTAGCTTGTAGGGTTTCCGTTGAGAGATCTGCTGCTTACCTTTATGGGTAACTTGATCTTTCTCTCTGGCTGCCCTTAATATTTTCTCCTTAGTTTCGATCTTGGTGAATCTAACAATTATGTGCCTTGGGGTTGGTCCTCTTGAGGAATATCTTTGTGGTGTTCTATTGCCTGGGGTTGAATAGTGTCCTGCTTTGCTAAATTAGGAAAATTTTCCTGGATAATGTCCTGGAGAGTATTTTCCAGCTTGAATTCATTCTCTCCGTCACATTCAGGTACACCAATCAAACGTAGATTGGGTCTTTTCACATAGTCCCATATTGCTTGGAGACTTTGCTCATTCCTTTTTATCCTTTTTTCTCTATTCTTGTCTTGTTTTGTTTCATTAAGTCGGTCTTCGACCTCTGATATCCTTTCTTCTGCTTGATCCATTTGGCTGTTTAAGCTTGTACATATTTCACTAAGTTCTCATGTTGTATTTTTCAACTCCATAAGTTCATTTGTATTCCTCTCTATATTGTCTATTTTCAACATTTCATCTAACCTTTTTTCCAAGTTCTTGTTCTAACCCAATGTAAAGAAACTAAGTTCTTTTAACTCCCAGAAGTTTCTTATCCACCTTTTAAAGTCTACTTCAGATAATGGAACACAGTCCTTTTCCATCAGGGCTTGTTCCGTTGCTGATGGGTTCTGATTTTGAGTATACTCGGCCTTCTTAGGCTGTTTTTTTCCCTTCATTGTAGATGAACCGCCTTTCTAATTAGGTTTCTTAGTCGAAGTTTGACTTATTGATTCCCAGTGCTGGGATCCGAGCAACCCACTATGGCAGCCTAAATAGCAGGGATAAGACTGATGGTGCTCTTCTGCCCGGGAATCTCTGGTCTGGCTTCCCTCTTGAGTCAGCAACAAGCGGCTCTGACTTCCCCTACTGACTGGAGTTTGGAGCTCCAGGAAGCAGTCCCGTTGGCTCTGCATGAAGAGCTGCTGCACCGAGACGCCGGCAAAACCGCTGCGGTGGCCACAAGAGTCACGCTGGCGACCCGTGGGGCTCCTCCACTGGGAATCAGCTGATCGGTGAGTGACGAAAATTCGTCTAAAGATGTGGCGTTTCCAATTTGTTTTAATTAGAAATTACCTTGCTCATACAAACTAGAAATTGGAAACACTCTAGTAGCTCATGAAGCAGCATGGGTGAGAAGCTATCTTGTACCATGGAAACGGTCCTTCGTGAATCAAGGACCAGAGACCGTTTCCTTTATATAGTTCATCCTTACACAGGGTCTTGGAACCTTCAGTAGCCTCATTTGATAGGGAAGAGGTTTGAGGATGAAACCTCTCTGCAAGCTGGTTGTAAAAAGGAATGGGCCGGGGCCCTCTAGGGACACATTCCTGCTGAGGAGCACCAGGCAAGATCAATGAATCAATGACTGGGCACTGTCCTGGACTTCCCCTTTACCCTTATTCACTCGAAGGTAGAGTTCATAGATACAAGGTGGCTACTGGTGCCCAGGGAACAGGAAAGCATAGGTATAAAGAGCCTGGTATGCCAAACCCAGAGCAATGTGGCTTTGAGGCGGGGTAGTGAATAGTTCTAACACCAATTATTAATCTTACAAAGTGTAAGAAGTGATGACCCTTGACAGGAAAAGTAAAAATGTGTGAGTATGTCAGATCAGAACAGTACTTTTGTGTATTTCAATATATACAGGGAATAAAGCCCTGTCTGCTATTGAAATATGAAACAGGTCCTTGCAGGGGGTTCCCTGCCCCCCATTCCTTTTGCAATCTAGCTAGAAAATCTACCCAACTAATCAGATCTAACAACTCTAGGCATTCCTCTGGCTGATAATGACAGACCCTGCACCAACTGAACCAAATACCTTTTCTTGTGGGTATTCATCACTGGCTAAAGTCACAACCTAGCAGGCAGTTCTGTAATCCTGGAAGTTTCTAATGTTACCAAATGGCTTTTCTGCAAAAATTTTATAATTCAACAGGTACTTCATGTAGAATACTTTTCTGTCACGTGGAGACATGTCACTAGGATTTAGGGCTGGTCTTAAGCATGAAACTGAGGACTTAAACTGGATGTAGCTTGGATCTACCACAAAGCTGAACGTTGTTCTGGGAGAGTCTCCATAACAGCTGCTTGACTCTGAACTTACTTTCCTCTGTGCCTGAATATTGACTGCTACTGTTACCTTATTAGCAGCTTGGTGGGCTTACAGACTGTCCCCAGCTGTGAGGCTGTGAAGCTGTTCTTCAGTCAGCAGGCTGAAGCAGGTGCCCAAGCATGGCTCCTTAAAATCGATGCCTGATGGAGCTAAGTTATCCATGGGGAGAACAAGTATCCCCCAGAATGACACTACTTAGGCCAAATGGCTATTATATACCTTTCACTGATGACTATGAATAAAACAGCCACTGCAGGAGACAGATTCTCACTGGATAGGCCTTGCTGTGGAGACATGACCTAAAATTCTTTGGCTTCCTTGGGCACCCCAATCTTTGGGGCCGTCTCGGTGGAGACTGAAATATTGCTGTCACTTATCTCCTTTTTGAAACAGAATGATTTTTGCAAGGATGCTTTATGATGGTATGTTGACATAAACCATTGAAAACAGGAGCAAACTGATCTGGGGATAGCACCAAGCTCTTGGTCTACGTGGGGATAAGTACAGCGTGACCTGTGGCTGTAGACATTGGGTGCTAATACCAAAACAAATGTACAATTTGGCCTTAAACAGCATTTCTCTAAATTGTATACTCACACAATGCGTGTAGGGAGATCTCAAGGCAAAAGTAGTAATCCTAGGAATAAGTAGCCTCTGATCCTAGGTCTGGTTCTTAGAGAAACAATTTCTGTATCAAGTCTCTTTTCATCCTAGAAACAGCAGGTGATGCTTTAGTCAGGCTGTGAGGGTCCTACTTCCCTGGTTCTCATGGAAGTCTCAGGTATGAATTGGGCTCTAGAAACCTCACAGACCTCAGGTCTCTTCATCCCAGTGCATGACCACCTCAGTGCTATCATGCTTTTTTCCCTTGAACTGCCTGTTGATTGTTTGGGGGTGTCTAAGCATGGGACCAGAACTATGGAAGAGACGGGGGGGTTGCAGGAGGGCCTCTGTTACAAATGGAAGCAGCCTGATTCTGACTTCAATGTCACACGAGCCTGGGTGCTATGGGGGGTTAAATCTTTGCCCTCAATGAATGAATTCCTGTGCTTTAGGGTCTAAATATTGTCTTCAAATTTCTCAGCATGGTTTGACCGAAACACCTTCAAAATCTTGGAAACAAGTCATTTTGTTGGGAGGAATGTTCCTAAGACTCTCCATCCCCCACTCAACTTATACTGGGTCATAGATTCCCATAGCTTTGAGTGGTATCGGAAGTGATCTTGGGTAGGAAAATGTTTAAAGGGCTGGAAGCTATAAAGCCAGAGAATTTTCTTATTCCATCATTTTTGTCTGGGAAACAGTCAACTGAATTTGGATGGGAAATGGGCATGTTGGAGAGACATGGGTCCAATCAGAGGATGAATCAACTGAGTTGAGACTAAAGTTTCCCTTTTGCTGGACTTCCATCAAATGTACAGTCTCCCTAAGTACTGTAACTACAAATAGTCCCTGAGTTCTTTATCACTGCTAGTTGTAAAATTGGTCCTACACACTCTGTAGGACCTGGTAGTGTGAATGAGCCATGTCACAGGTTTCTCTGAACCCCCATGTCCACTGACTTCATACAAACATACATGCAGCAGCCAGCCACACATTATGGCTAAGGACAGGTGACAGGCATTGACCACGATGTTTTAAGTTATTCATTCTTTTCTCATCTTGGACTGAGTGCCAGAACTTGCCCTGTGGAGAAACCTGATACTTGCATCTAGTTTGATTTTTCAGAGCTATTACATATCCTAGATAGGTGCTTTTTCATGAACCCTAGTTTTGCTGGAAGATGGAATAAATGTTTTTTCTAAGCTCGCACCTAGTTACGCACATTACAAAAGTGGTCGGAAGAGAAGATGGGATTCGAGGAGGATCTTACAGGCTTGGATATATCTTTCCTTTTCATGAATGCAAGGGCTTTAAGCCACCCATTCCATGTTTGATCTGCTGGAGATAAATTCTTTTGTTCTCATTTCTAGGGGTAGAATAGTCAAAATGACTGGATGGAGCTCAGGTTCCCATGTAGAATTTGGGTCTTGGCTGATTTCAGGAATTCCTTTCTGTGATGTGTGGACTGTGTCATGGCCAGCTTTAGCTCCTGATTAGTGTAAGAAGGCATCCAGGCTGTTCTCCATGTTGTCTCATGTTTGTTTCCTATGATCCATGTTAGAGGATGTATGATACAGGCAGAAAACAATCTTCCTTCTGAAACAATTCTGCATCAGGAGGAAATGTTTATAAACACTGAGTAGAAGGTGATTTCCATTAGTTTTATGTAGCAGGGTCCACATAAGTAGAAATTATAAGATGTATAGAACCCGGCTCCTTTCCAAGCACTCAGAGCAGATACACCAGAAAGACTGAATCACACATGGAGATTCTAGTCTTACAGGGGTGATATGTTAACAGGCTGATCTGGTTGCCTATATGATAGAACTTAAAAGACTAATGACACATGAAACCCAGAGCTTCTGTTTTAAGGTGACCCATGTGCACTAGGCTCTTGTCTAGGGCCACTGTCCATGTCCTGTTAGAGGCCAAAGGAAGCTGTGCACTTGGAAAGCTGCCGAGTCCCCCAGTGAGATGAAGATACTGCAGATAAAGGACTTCCTGGTCTGGATCCTCTTCATTGAAACGAAGTAAAATGTAGCATTTGGTTCAAGCCCATCTTTGTCTTGAATTGGCATATCACAGCAGTTGTGCTGGTGTGAAATCCTCATCCAAGATGGACATTGGTGTTAGAAGCTCCCCCATTGCCTGTGTAACTGCCCTACTTGCCTGAAACGGGGAAAGACAGAGCTCAGTGTAGACGTCTAACAGCCTTCCGCTTTTACATCCCTCCAGTTCCTTTTGCAATCCCTGCAGCCTTTCACTGTGCCTCTTAAAGGACCTCCTGTAGCTGGAACAGGTGTGGTGGCATGTACCTATAATTCCAGCTCCTTGGGAGGCTGAGGCAGGAGCATCCCTTGAACCCGGGAGGCAGAGGTTGCAGTGAGCTGACATAGCACCACTGCACTCCAGCCTGGTGACAGTGAGACTGTCTCAACAAAAAGTACAGGTTTATAGGATTTATGTCCATTTTGATTTTTTTGTGCATGTTGTAAGAGAAGGGACCAACTTTCTTGCATGTGAATGCCCAGGGTTCCTAATACCATTTATTGACTATTCTGCCCTTTCCTCTTTGTATTTTGTTTGTTTTAAAGATTATGGGGTGACAATACTAAATCTAAAAGTTCAAGGAGATGCAAGTGTTGTGGGCATTTAGTTTCTTAATTCATCCAAATGTCTTTATTACTGGTAGCTGAAGCCCAAGAAGAATAAATTGCTGAGCTCTCCTAACTCCTGGGCTTACCTGTGCTGAATCCATCGAAGATAAAGCAGAGTCCTGTGGAAAGAGTACGATTCAGTATCAGGGAGACCTTTGTCACTTCGGTGCCTAGAACAAAATTTAATCCATCAGAACCTATGCTGTTAGGAAAAAAACGGGTTCACAGTCCTTATGATACTGCAAATACTAAAATGATTCCTGTGGCATGTTTAATTGGTGATAGGGTAAGCGTTCAATAAACAAAAGCTATTTTGCTATTAAACACAATTCTTCTCGGCTATCTTTTGCCCAAGATTTGCATTCCTAATGAGAACTCGTTTTCATGAAATCTAAATATCCTTATCTGTATAGAGATGTATAATGTTACTAAATTCTGCCTTCCCTTTGCATTTGATTTGTGAGGCAGTAAGGTTTATGGAGCACAGCCTTCTGTGTCATGGGCTATGTGCCAGGTACTCCACATATTCAACACTAGTTACTCTAATACTCTTCAGGTGGGCATCAGAATCTTTTTTTTTTTCCAGATGAGTGTCATGAGATTGAGGAAAAAGTAAACATGGCTCTTAGACTGTTGGTGAGTCGCAATCTGAACCAAATTCTCTGATACTTTGTGTTGTCCAGTCACACTAGTTGTTAAAATGATGCTGCTGCCCCATCACATTAAGTTGCTAAGCATGCAAAACTTCGGTGGAAGTAGGCTGGGCTAAGTCTGTGGCTTTAGGTAAGAGTACTCCAAATCACTTTCTCAGGGTCATTCATTTTGTTAACGGTGATTTGAACTCCTGTGAACCGAGGACTTAAACTCTTCCATCATTTTCCTTTAAAAGATTTTATATTCGATAGGGCCAACAAGCAGGTGACTGGACAGTCATACTTGCATATCTTTCCAATGAAGGATTTATTAAGGTGCATTGGAACTTAGAGAAGCCTTCTTGGGTCAGGCAGTGCTTGAGTTAAAATGTAGATGAGAAGCTTCCCAACTGAACACTTCAAGTAAAGGAATTACATGAAGTGAGAAGAACATGTGCAAATGTTCAGAGGACTAGAAGAACAAAACATCTGATTGGAAGGTTGCATGGCCAGCAGACTGTTCACAGCTGCTCAAGTGGGAGCTGTCCTGCTCTGGTCTGAAAGCTAAAGCTGACACCCCGATAGGACTGAGTTAATTCTGGTTGGAACTCTATTGTCCATAGAGAGCAGGGGTCTCCATAAACTTACCTAGAACCAAACAGTATCCTAATGCCGACTGAAGTGTATATAACTAGAGAGGTCACTGTTGGAGACTCTGATCTCCATACTAGATGAGCTTTGTGTGGGGGTGCTTCATGACCCCAAATTGATTACTTTTGCCTCCTTGGACCCCCTAAAAACCTTTGGGGCATCTTTAGTAGAGACTGAAATACCATGTTTTGGCACTTCAATATCCCATTTCAAAAACAGTATGTAAGGATTACTATAGACACTTGATGGCATTCTTATGGTGAAAATGAACTATGCTGAAGCCAAGAGCCAGACTGAGGATGATGGCACCTCATTTGATTCCACTTGTCGGTTGGATACCAGATACCTGTTGAAGGCAGCAGGTTCTGTGTAGATTGTGAGAATCCTCTGGCTCTGAGGCCCCTTTGCTCTGAGTTTCTATGTACACAACAGCATTTGTGAGGTCTGAAGGCAGAAAACGCAAGCTAGGAATAAATGGTCTCTCTTAGAAAAACATCTGGCTCCTTCACAGAAAGAAATTACTTTCAACTCTTTTTCCTGGTCACACTAGAAACAGCAGATGACTTAATCTGTTAAGCTGTGCAAAGATCCCACTTCTCCAGTTCTTCTAGGCATCACCTGTGTGAATGGGACTCCAGAACCTTCATAGACTGGAAATTACCCTTTAGCCTAGCTCTGGATTTCAGTTTGGTGGGCAGAAAGGTCTGAGACAACGCAAGCAGAAAGAACTGTGGCTCAGAAGAAGCAATTTCTTTATAGACTGAAGGGCACTATCAATCTTGCTTGTCAAGGTTGACAGGATTGCAGACAACCAACACAGGTCCGCAAAACTTTCCCAAAACTGACTGGAGGGAGGAGCCAAAGCCACACCTCTGGAAGAAAATATACCACAGATTGATACCACGGTTGCAGAGGACTAGGGACTTCCAAAACTACCTTCTTTCTGTAAACAAGTGAGAAGGTGCTTGTGAAATGCTGACAACCCAGGGGATGCCGGTCCATTTAAGTTAAACCATAACTTTTGAGACCTCCTTTAGTCTGACAAACTTAACGTTTGTCCACTGAGGTAACTTTAGCTATGGGGCGGGGGGTACAACGAGAGCAATGTAGAGCTGGATCTCGCTCTTCCCCTTTGGGACTTGCCCGGGTTTGCATGGTCAGGTCTGCAGTCTTGGGCTCCTCTGGGCCAGCCCAACCCTCAGCTTAGATGTGCACCCTAGTGATGGAAGAATGAGGATAGAGGGCAGAGGCTCTGTCACAACTTCATAGGCATCAAGATGAGGGAATGCAGACTGAAGGCACGACTTTAGAAGTTATAAACTTCTAAATGTCAGTTATATCTGACATTTCTTCTCAGTGTTATGCATACTAACTCCTTCCACCCCTGTGTGCTGCTGTTGCTTCTATGTTTAGATTTCAAGAAGCAGGCACTCTGTGGCTTAGCACTGGTGACTGGGTTTAATGGTGATGTCTTACACTATTACTGTTTCCCTTCCCAGGTTATGCTACAGGTATAACTTTTTTCCTTTTTTATTGCATTTTAGGTTTTGGGTACATGTGAAGAACATGCAAGATTGTTGCATAGGTACACATGTGGCAGTGTGATTTGCTGCCCTCCTCCCCATCACCTATATCTGGCATTTCTCCCCATGCTATCTCTCCCCAACTCCCCACCCCCTGCTGTCCCTCCCCTATAACTTTTATAATCTCCAGACTAAATGCTGACAACCCAGGGGATGCTGGGGCATTTAAGCTAAAATAAAACTTTTAAAACCCGTTGTCAGCATTTCTGCAGGCACTTTCTCAGATAATAAAGGATGGGATTAATGAGTCACAACTGCCTAAGCCAAAATGCACCAACAGCCTTGCCACTGGAGGTAGGGTGGGAACAGCAGCATTTGGCAACCATTACTGAGAAAGACTGTCTATATGAGGAATGAGGCAAGGAAGTTTTTGTCATTTGTCCCCAGTGCATAGGCGAGCCTTTTAGCATTGTAGTCTCTTCATTATAAAATATCTTAGGATCATCAGGTCTGGGCTGGCCTAGGCCTACCTAGGAAAATCACTTGTGTGGTGTCTTCTCACGGTTCCTGTGCTGCTGTTGCAAAGCCACAGAGTGAAGTAATGCCGAATATGGTGTCAGACTCATTCTAGAAGAGATGATGATGTGTGTGACTCTCCTTGACTGGGGAATGATAACAGGCAGGTCTTGAGCCTATGTGGCTGGAATGTGTTTATTTTTTTTAAGTAGTGGCATGTGGAGTTCAAAACTTGTTTCAAAGAGACTCACTTGCACATGGCTGTTATCTGTGGCCACTTTGTGTGCCTGGGGTAGTGGAAAGGCAAAAGAAGCTCTGCACTCGAAGTTTCTGGGTTCCCAAATGAGATAAACATGGTGGATACTTTGTCTTCACTTTTTAAACCTAGTAGATAAACTGTTGGATTAACACCTACTCTGCCTCTGAGTTGGTGTCTGACCCTGTCACCAGTTGTGCGTGTGTATACATGGCCCATGCTGTTGTGAACTGAATGCGAGCCCGGGAATCTTGTCCAGTGAGAGGGTCCCAAACCTGGAAGAGAGCGTGTGCGGGGGAAAAAGAAAAGAGCAGGGTCTGGAGGACTGGATGGGCTATGCCCAAGCAGCAATTTTATTTGTGCAGCAGGTTCCATTATATACTTTCCTACTTAATGTTGTTTACGTCAGATCAAAGCATTTCTCAAATAACGAAAGAAAACAATTCTGGGGAACTAGTAAAAGGAACAGACACTGATTTAAAAGGTCAAGGGCAAAGTAGGTGATGCTGATTATCAGTATTATCAGTACACCCAGTAAATACTTAACTGTAAATACTGAAGTGAATATTTTATAACTAATGTAGCAAGGATCCAAAAATGAACACAATGAAGCAATAAACCATAAGGAACTGAAAATGAACACAATGCCTCCCAAGTCCTCATATCCATAAAGTAATGTCTGTTCATTATTTTGAATAGCATAGTCCCTCAGCTTGACTCCCCCAACCGGGGGTCTGTTTCCAGGCTCAAACTCACCGTATGGTGAGGCCCATTTCCTAGGCGCCTCACACGGGAGCATTCCCCACAGTTCTCCCTCACCATCCCGGGATAGTGAATAGTGGTGGAGGCTGTCCCCGTTGCCTGTGCCTAAGATGACAAGGTCCCCAAGTTCTGCTTTTGCTCCAATAGACGCAGAGACTAGGACTAGGTCAGCGTAAGCTCTCCCTCTGGACAACTAAGGGCAGGAGAGGCTGGCTTAGCTCGTCTAGGCTCGTTCCTGAAACTGGTTGGGCATCTGTTACATGAGACCAGTGGGAGTTGCTGCTGATCTTGGTGGGTTTCCTAGCCACATCTCCAACTTTGTCCTAAAATGAGCTACTTGAGAGGAGGCAGCATAGCCAAGTGCCTCCTTGAATTGTGAATAGAAGAACCATGTAATGCACTTGGGCCCCTTTGCTCTTGACAAAGCAATGAATATGGGGTCTAGGTTCAGAAACCTGAACTGTGACTTTTCCCAGCAGCAAGGCTGCAGGTGAACCAGTGTACAAAGTGGTATATCCATTGCTTGTGGGTACATGCTATGGAAACTAGAAAAATAGATGTGTTTAGAGATCCAAGTGACTATTTTCTATCTGGTTTAATAAGAAATTACTTGAAATCTGAAACTAAGTCAGAAACCTAACACTTTCTGGGGCAGCATGGGCAAAGAAGCGCTTTAGCTCAACGTTTCTGGTGGGAGTCAGGAAGGCCACATCCCAGTCTCCTTCCCAATTTTATTCTTAAAATAAGTCTTGGGGCTTTCAATAGCTTCTAGTATGGCAGGACATCTGTTTTATAAATACCTTCTTCAAGGAGAGGCTCCAGGATAAACAGGGCTGGGGACCCTATGGGGAAAGACCACTGGGAAGCACCAGGAAGGCGATTGAAATTGTGCTGTCTTCAACCACCCCTTTACCCCTTTCACAGGAAGTTTGTGGACAAATGGTAGCTTCTGATGACCCACTAAGAAAGCATAGGCTTAAGGACAGTCAGGAGTGACAAAGGGCAGTTTCTCTTTAGCTGGAGAGGCAAGCATTCCATCCAACAGACCCATCGTAAGTACAGAAAGAAAATGTAAGAGACTTTTCCACAGAAGATCATATAGGCACCTGTCAAGTCTGAAGATGGTACTGGCTGAGAAGGAAGGACCTGTCTGCCACTGGGGTCTGACTTGAGCATGCTTTTTTTTATCTTGGGAATATTTATCTTTGGCTAGAGTCACAGGGAGCACACTGGCTCTGCCAAACTACTGATAAGGAGTACAAGGTGCCCCATGGGGATGTGTCCCTAACATTTAGGGTTGCCCTTAGCTGGCACAGAACTGAGGACTCGAAAGAGCCTGGACATGGCTTGGAGTCACTTCCCAGCAGGATGTTACTCTGGGAAATTCTCCATGCTCATAGCTTGGTGTGCTTTGCATCTACCCTATATCACCTCTGTCTAAATATTGATCCTTCCTCCTCTTCCCTGGTTAGAGGGTTGCAGAGCCTGCAAAGCTATCCCTAGATGCTAGCCATTCTGATCTAGGCAGCAAGCTGAAGCCAGTGCCCGAGGATGAGTCTTGGAACCAATGCCTACTTGGGACTATGTCATCCACAGAACAAGAGTTCCTGTTAGATGCTGTTCATGGGACCAAGTGGCCATTCCAGCATCCACTCCTTCCTATAAACAAACGGCTGTAGGAGATACAGATGTCAATACTGACTGGGACTTTCTGTGGCAACATCTTATGACCTAAAGCTGACTACCTTTTTGGACACCTTAATCTCTAGGGGATCCTCAGAAGCTGAAATACCACTGTTGAGCATTTTACCTATTCCTTTTAAAACCACTGAATGATTGTTGCAAAGAAGCATGGCATCTTAATATAAACTGAAGCCAAGAGCTAGACTGATGTGGAGAGAGCATTTCTTCTGGTTCCACTTGGGTTGGGTATACGGTGACCCTGTGCTAACTGGAAAGTCGGGAATGTTCCATTTGCCGTGTGAGGACAGGGCATAACTGAGCTTTGGTGCACAGAAACATGCATGTCAATTGGCCTGAAGCAAAACAAATATAGGGATGAGCAGTCTGATTCTAGAAAAATACTTGGTTTCTTCCTATGACACAACTTTCTGTGAAACCCTCATTTTAGAAACAGTAGGTGATACATTCATCTTAGTCTGAGTGGTAGTTCTATTTCCTTGACTGCTCACGAGTCTTATGTACTGAAATCTAGAAGGTTGATGACCTTTATGTAACATCTTTTAATTTGGCCAACTCCACACTGGCATGTGTAATCTTATCTTTGTCAAATTTTGGGGGATTTTTTTTATTATGAGCTGAGTTACGGGAGAATAGTTATGGAAAGAATGGATGAATGTGCTTATGTATACCTATTACAGTGACTGAATTCAAAGATACAGGACCCAAGTTGAATGAGATCTTGTCAGGATGTAAATGTTGGGCTCCAGTGTTGTTCAAAAGTTGAAACTGAAAATACGGAAACAGCCCTGCTTAAAGGAGTAACCCACACCTCCCCATTCATAACTAGCTTCTCATGGGTCATAAAACCCCATGATTTCCTTGACCTTTTGTGTAACTAGTTGAGTTGGGTTCTGCAGGAGTGAGTCTTGGATAGGAGAATGTTTCAGGACCTGGGTGTTGAAAGGCTAGAAAAGAACTATCCCATTTTAAGCTATTATCTGGGAAAATCAAAGTGGATTCTGTTTTTTTTAAACAAAGCATGTTGGAGAAGGGCTGAAAGAATCGCTGAGGTGTGAGAGGTTTTCTTGTTTGGATTTTCATGGAAATCTATGGAATCTTCACATCCCTTGAAGTACAGAGGCAGCAGTTCCTTAAACTTCTGGGTACAAATGATGCTCTGCAGGGCTCAGTGGGCACAGTGTATGTGAGCCGTGTATGCTACTTCCACACCTGTGTGCTGCTGCTGCTGCTGTGCTTGTATTCAGAGCAGCAGGCACTCCGTGGCTTACACTGGTGACTGGCTTTAATAGTGATGTCTTTCACTATTGCTGCTTCCCTTCTTGGCTTCATAAACTTCTGTATCTAGGAGTTGTCACTTGTAGAAGCCCATGAGTTTTCCTTGTTTGTTTTTATTATATCTACTGGCTAGTGTCAAGCATTCCTCCTACCTAGAATGGTCATCATGGCCAGTAGCATTTTTTTTTTTAGGTTACCTCAGGGCTAAGCAGACAAACGAGGGATGGCAGAGCCAGAAACAGAACTGAAGTTCAAGAAAACCATGATAAGCATGAGGAGGTACTTTCGGTCAGTTTTACATTAAGGGCACATGCTTACAGACAACCAGCACAGCAGAATCTGGCTTTATTTCCAGAACTGAAGCACTTGATAGTCTCCTTCAGGGGTATCTGCCATTGACTAAAGTTCTCCTTGCAAAGGAAGGAGGCCTCATAGATCTTGCCATGTAATCAGAATTTGAAAAACTTACAAAAATGGTGACATGAAGACATTGTAGATTGAATACAAACCAAAATCATAGTTACTAAAAATTGACGTGTCTTCTATGACAACATTAGCAGTGCAGGGTTGAATCTTACGTTTCCTTTTCTGTATACACACAGGCTAACACGGGTCAGGTCTTCAGGCTCAGGGCCCTCAGCTCAGATGTGTCTTTGTGTCCTGAGAAGACTGAAGTCAGAGAGCAGAGGCTCTTTTGAATACAGAGGCAACAGGATGTGAGAACTGCAGACAACTTAGGGAGAAGGTAACCTTTTCTAAAGGATGGGACGAATGTGTCGCCACGTAAACCAAAATGTACCAACTGCTCTGCCACTGAACATGGGTTGGTAGGGGCAGCAGCACATGGCAACCTTTGATGTTTTATTAGATCTGTAAGGCTTGATATTTGAGAAGACATAGGAAAGCATAACATCCCATTGCCCAGGACAGGTTAGTGCAGATGTGAGCCTCTAATGCTGGAGTTTCCTCCATATGAGATTTTGATAAAGCCCTCATCAGGTAGGGACTGACAGTCTTGCCTAGGAAAATGACTTGGAGACTCTCCTTAGACTTTTTGTAGCTTACCTTGGCCAAGCTATGGAGTTAAGAAAGGTTAGCCTTCTTATAGAAGAGCCTGGATAAACTTTTGATTGCATTAAATCTATTTTGAGTAGTGACAACATTTTGACAATATTCCAAATTCAAATAGACTTTTGTATTTCGACCAGGCAGGTTCTAAAGCCATTATGTAAGCCAAGTATGTCTCATTCAGATAATAAACCCGAAGACTAACCTGTCTTGCTGAGGTAGCATGTCTCTTGGGATTACCAGCTTTGAATCAATGTGAAGGATAAAGTAGAATGCTATGAAAAGACCAGAATTCAGCATCAGACATCTCTAATTCGCTGGCTGTGTTGCCTAGTTATAAAATCCTTATTCTGAATCCGACATCTCACCTGTAAAGGACTAATGGTCTCTTTATGATGCTGAGTGCTAAACAATGATTCATGTGGTCTTAGGTCAATACCCAGCACAGAATAAGCCTTCAATAGACAGAAGCTATTTTTCCATTCAATACAATTCTCTTCAACATTACACACCATTATGTTGTCAATTCTTTGCCAGATGTTTGCATTACTGACCATTAGAATTATTTTCACAAGCTAATAAAACATATCCTCTTACCTAGATAAAAGCATACAACCTTACCAATTAAACCCTACCCTGTCTTTAAATTTAAATGTCTACAAGCTGATAGAAGGCATTTCATAAATGCTTACTATTTCACACGTCATGTGGCAGCTACCTTAGCCACTCAACTTCCTGTACTCAAATTAGTTTATCCAGTGGGCAGTAGCAGGCTTTTTAGATGACGATCATGAGATTCTAAGGAATGACAAACATGGCTTAGTATCCTATTGGTGAGTCACAATCTGAACCAAAGTCTGATAACATGTTGACGTTTTTCCTAGTCTCATGCTAGATATTAAAATGCCATCCCATCTGATTGACTTAGGGTGCAAACCTTTGGGAAAGTAGGCCAGGTTGGGTCTCTGACTCCAGAAAAGAGCATCTAATTTCTCTTGGTTATTCACTTCATTAGAGTGTTGGAGCCCTTACTGTGAACAAGGACTGTGGACACAAATTTGATCTTTAAGATGTTCATAGCCTATGCAGGCACAGACATTCATGTGACTGCATGGTCACAAGTCTATTTTTGGAAGGCCACGTAACAAATGGGACTCACGGATTCTCTGGGAATATTGTGCTTGATGTTTCACTGCATACTATAGTTATGCAGATGGTCAACAGGGAATTTCACTTCATATCATGCAATAGTGCAGGTGCATGACCTTCTGTGGCAGGAGGAGCAGCATGAACAATTTGTGCCATAATGAATGGTACACAGTCCTCAAACACCATTGAATCTGGGCCCTCCATACTACAAATGGTCAGTCCCAGTCCGCACGTGCTTTGTGCTTAGGAGAGGGTTCTGGCCACTGACTTCTGTTAAGTGGAAAGGCCGCTGTGGGATAGAGATCTCCACGGTGGAGAAGCTTCCTGTGGAGACACTTCATGACTAAAAGTGGTTTTGCTTACTTGGGTCTTTTCAGGGTCATACCTGGGTAGAGACTGAAATGTTGGCATTTTATATCCTTCCTCAAAAGAGTGTTTGAGGGTCCTTCAAAGAAGCCTAATGGCATCTCCTTAGTAAAAACTGTGAAGCTAAGAGCCAGATTGCCTCTGCAGCTAATAGCACTTTTGTTTCCATCTGGGACATGAGTGCTGGGAAACCTTTTGTGGATGCTAGGTGCTAACTGCAAGGCCTAGAGGAAGGTTGGTTGGTGCCTCGTGGCCAGGGCATATTGCTGACATCCTTTGTTCACACAAACCATATGTAGGAGATCTGAAGACAAAGATAAATCTTCAAATGAGTCGTGTCTGATCCTAGAAAGACACTGGCTCTGACCCAGAAGGAAACAATCTGTTAAATCTTCCCTGGTCACGCTGAAAATAGCCAGTGAAGCTTTAAGCTGTGAGGGTCTCACTTCCCTGGTTCTCATGGGAGTCTCATGTGTGAACTGGACTCTGGAAACATGAGCTTCAGATCCTGTCAGTGTCCTCTAGTGTGGTCTTCTCTGCAATGGCATGCATGTTGCCTTTGAACGTCTCAATTGTTTTGGGAAAGTTTGAGCATGAGATGAGAACTATGGGAGAGTAGAGCAGCTACAGGGAGGCCTTATTTATATAAATACGTATATATAGTCTGTTTATTTTGATTTCAATGACCCTGGAGCCTCAGTGCTGTGGAGGGTTAGACTCGTGACCTCCATGAGAGTCCCTGTGCCCAGGTTCTGGATGTTGGCTCCAATGTCTTCAGCGTGGTTTTACCAAACCACCTTCCTCAATCTAAAAAATGACAGAGAAATGTGTTTAGTGACCTAGGAATCCTCACTCCCCAACTGACACTGAGCTTTTGTTGAGTCCTACTGAAAAGCTTGTCAAATGGCTTTGAGTTGCATCAGAAGGGAATCGTGGCAAGTAGAATGAGAAGTGAAGGGAACTTTCTCACACTTGGCTTTTCTATAGGGACCCTGGAGAGGCCTTGTGATAATACCCATGAGTCTGATGGGAAATCATGTCAGCTGGGATGGGATTGAGACTTTTCTGTGTTAGACTTAGCAAATATATGTAGATGCAATGTTGCAGTTTGCAAGGGTTCCAAAAATTCACCAACGTCCTCACTGCAGGATGCAAAACTTGTTCTAAAGACTTTAAGGGCAACCAGTAGTGTGCGTAAGTGATGTCAGATTACCTAAACCCGTCATTCCTGTGTACTCTGACTTGTGTGCTTATAATAGCAGGTACTGTGAGTAAGCAAAAGTGACTGGCACTAATGGTGGTGACTTAAACTATCACTTCTCACCTTCTGAGTCTAGAACTTACCCCATTGCAGGTGGAGTTTTTATTCTTGATTTTTGACTCTTCAAAAGTGATTTGTATACACAAGTAATGTTTTCCCTGAGCCCTGATTCTGTTGTGGAATTGAACTGGCTTGTCCTGACCGAGGTTCTATTGAGCCACATCATGAAAGTGAATGGGACAGGAATCAAGGAGAGGGTCTGATGTCTCCAAATGGTGAAGAGTCACCCCTGGATATTGCTCTGATGGGGCACTGAATTTTCTTAAGGAAGGGACACCTAAGATGGCTATGGGTGGAGCTTAAACATCCATTGTGAACACACAATCCCAGTGAGTAATGAGAGCTCCCCGTTCTGTGCTTGTCTGCATGAACAACTGTATTCCCAAGTGTCCCAGAGAAACAGCCAGGCCTGTCTTCCGTGCTGCTTTATTTCCTGAGATCTCTGTACTGAGCAGACAGATGGCACATTCTTGGTGGAAACCAATTTTCTTTTTAAATTGCAGTTCTATATCCAGGGGAAAATCTTATATAGATGGGAAGGTACAGTTTTATATCAAGATTCACGTAAGTGCAGACTTACCAGCACAGGTCTATAGACTTCATTCTTCTAAAACTAGACATTCAGGAGAGAGAAGCAGGTACCCTGAAAGACACTATCCTACTGAGTTTTTGGTTGCAGAGGAAGCAATTACTGTAAGTACCTTTATGTTCCCATGACTCTGCTCGCAAAAATGCCAATATCCCATTCAACACCTTGGTGCACTAAACTGCAATTTCTTAAATCCTTTAGACAAATTGGATATATTAGTCTCCTATGGCAACATTATCAGGTCAGGATTGAATCCTGCAATTCCCCTTCTGAGTGTACCCAAGTTAACATGGTCAGCTCTGCAGGCTCAAGGCTCCTCAGGAGCAGCTCAACCCTTAGCCCAGATGTACTTTTTGTGTAATGAGAAGGCGGTCAGAGCAGGGACTTCTTAATGACTGCATTGGGTCCAGGATGAAGAAAGGAAGGCAAATTGGAAGAGGTAAAACTTAAGGAATGGAAGGATGGTGGGTCACAGCTACCTAGCCCAGAATGCTGGAAGGGGTAGAGCTTGGCAACTCTTGCTGACATAAGATACACCAGGCCATTAAGACTTGATATGTGAGAGAGAAAATGAGGGAGTGTGATTCCATTGTCCAGGACAGGCCAGTGCAGATGTGATCCTTTAACCATGCAGTTTCTTCATTACAGAGGATCCTCATCAGGTATGGGCTGACCCAAGCCTGTCTAAAAAGACAACTTGCACTGTCTCCTCGCTTTCTCTGGCTGTCGCTGCCAAGCTACAAAGTCAAGAGAAATGTAGAAATACTGTCATAGAATAGCCCTTACGTGTGGGACTCTCTATTGACTGAGGGAGTTAAGAGGTAATAGGCAGATATTGTGATATTGTGACTAAATGAATAGAAAGCAATAAAAGATGAGTGGGACACGAAGCCCAGAACTTCTGTTTCAAAGTGACCCACATGCATTTAAATCATGTGTGGACATTCTACCTGGCCGGTGTGAGAGGGATCAAAGGAAGCTGTGAACTGGAGAAGATTTGGGGCCCTCTGAGATAAAGATAATGGAGATGACGATCTTCTGTCTTAGATTTGTTTACTACAGCCAAGAGTGTCATTTGAGTTGCCACATCTAACCCCATCACTACAGTTGAGCACGTATACGATGATCATCCCTGGTGAAGAGTGGCAATAGAAGTTATCTCAACTGTGTCTAAGATGCTGGGTTCTTGAAGTATCTGCTTTCTTTTCTTCAACTATCTGTGGAAGCTAAGACTGTTGACAGCATCTCCTCCCTTCAAATACCTAAGGATAGGAGAGGCTTGCCTGTCTCTGCCCCACCTGGGCTCTTGTCTCTGAAGCCAGAGGGTCATGTTTCTTTATTGTGCAATATCTTCTGAAGCTGGGAATAAGGAATTTGACAGGTGGAGAGTTTTCATCAGGATAAAGCTCCGGAAAGGGAGAGTGGCAATGGTTGTACAACGTTAAGTGTGCTACAGGTGAATTTTGTCACGCATAGTTTAACAAAAATGTTAATGTAGTTTTTAAAACCTTCTGAAACTATCTCTTAAATCTCACACAAGATAAGGCCAGAAGCTAATGGGAGTCTTCCATGATCTGGTCAATTCTTGCTTTCTGGACTCATCTTCAAAACAGCTTTAGTTGTCTTCAAATGTGCCACTTCTCAGAGCCAAGTGCCTCCTTAATGGGTTATAAATAAAAGAACCATATTTCACTTGGTCCCCTTCGTCCTTGTTCTTGACAGCCTTATTCTAAAGTTGGTTTCTCTTAAGCTGCTGACTCGGTACTTAACAAGTACCTGGATGCTGAATGGAATGAAGACCTGACACAGCAGCAGTTAGAGGAACCACAGAGATTAAGAAGTGTTAGGCTGGAGTTCATCTGGCAAAAGTTGGGCCTCCTGCTAGAAATTTCTCTGGGAAAAGGTTTCTTGCCATGCTGGAAAGATTTACCCAACAGAATATTTACCCAACTGTTAAACTGCTATTTAAGATTTCAGGCAGGGCATAATTATCCTTAAAAACAGGGATCTGTGTCATCCAATGTCACCAAGAACGTAGTTTTGTGACTTCATGGCAGGCTGGGTAGTAAGCGTTCTTGGGTCAGCCTGGGAAGTGTGAAAGTAGCTTCATGCTGACAAGCCCTGTTCTTACCTCATGGCAGAGAAGGGCAGCTGTGTGGACAGTGGCCTAACACTTCTAGCCAGGAAACAGGCAGTTTAAAACCCCATGTTGTGAATCACTTCAACAAAAGGGTTAATAAGATCTGCAACCCACAGATTCCATTAAAGGAAGAGATAAAACCGAAGGCTGTGGGGTGATGAGGGGTGAAAGAAAACAAGTTTTTAGTACCTAGAAAGACAACTTATCTTCCACAGAAAGCTTATAAACCAGTGGTGCTCATGAGTGGTGGGTTTATATTTTCTCCTTGCCTGAGAAATGGCAGGACTGTCTGCTTGGTCCGGTTGGTTAATAGAACCAACATATCTGCCATGGGATGCTCAATTGATACACTAAACTGGTTATTTGACTATTGGGTAAGGAGTTTAAAACTCTAAATATGATTCACTTTACTGATTCAGTTAACTTATTTCCTGGGTGCTTAAGATGGATATTTCGTGCTTCTGAAGTTAGTTCTCTGCATGTTGACTTACAGTTCTCTTCAAATAGGAAAAAACTGGTCAATATTCCAGATTTTTCCACTTCTCTCTTCAGATACTTCAACAGTGCATCTCTTAGGCTAGAGTATATCCACAATTTCTATTTTTTCATATCTATTTTTCTTCCCATATTACCTGGTATTAGGTAGTCCCTTACAGCAACATTAAATGAACTAAGACATAAATATGATTCCTACAGAGACCTGGGAGCACCTTCTTGGTTAAAGTGTTGAAGGCAAGAGCCAGATTGAGCTGATGCCACCTTTTCTAGTTCTGCTTAGAGGTTGGATATGGGGTGACTGTTGAAAAACCCCTCTGATTTCAAGATGACAAAAGTTCCATTTGCTTTATGGGATCACTACATAATTGAGGTTTTGGGTGCACTAACATGCAGTTATGTTGACCTGAAGGCAAAAAGTAGAAACCCAGGAATGGGTAGTCTGGCTCTAGAAAAAAATTCACTGCTTCCCAGAAACATTTTTCTGTGAAATCCCTCATTCTAGAAGTAGCAGATGGTACATTCATCTTAGATAAACTGTGAAGGTCCCATTTCTCTTTCATGTGTGAATTAATCTATAACCTTCATGAACTTTGGACAATATTATCTTGCTGGTATGGCCTGCTGTGCACTGGTTAGGGTATCCTTGACTCTGAACATCAAATATCTAGGGATTTCTAAGTATGAGCTAACAACAAGAGTTAGAGTTACAGAAATGCCTATGTGTATATATTCACACATTCTGGTAATTCCGAATTCAAAGACACAGGAGCCCAGATGCGTGGCAGGTAAAATGCACACCCAGAATGAAGTCTTCTGTTAAGATCTGAATGTTGGCACTAACGTTCTGAGGGTGGTTTGATTAAACCATTCTTTAAAAAGTAGAAATAAAGGAATGGCTTCGATTATAGGCATGGTCCAGAACACATCCCCTCCCCATTATCATTTAGTACCTTTAAGCCTGAGTCATGGAAAGCAGGTGTTCATGGAGGACTGCATAATAAGTTGAACTAGATTAACAAGAGTGAGCCTTGGATAAGAATATTCCAGGGCTTGAGGTGAGAAAGTAAGAATCTTCCTCATTGGGTCTGTTCTCTGAAACTTAAACAGAATTGTTAGGAAAGGGGTTGTTGGAGAAGGGCCTTGTGAATCCCATGAGACCAATGGGGAGATGAATCTGCCGAGATGCCACTGAGGATTTCCTGACTGGCAACAGACGTGTGTTGAAACACATGGCTGGAAAACTGGCTAAAAAAATTCAAGTTTCTCTAAAGGCATAATGGGCACAAAGCAGTGTGCACAGCCATGTCACATGTTACCTAATCCTTCCAATCCTGTGTGCTTCTGTTTATAGTCAGAGTAGCAGGCATGCCAAGCACAGGTGACTGGTATTAAGTGATAAGTAACTGTTTACATTTCTGAGCTCTAGAATGTGCCTTGTGGAGAAACCCATGACATGTGCTCCAGGTTTCACTGTCAAAGATACATACACTAAAAGTGTCTCCTTCAATCCTGCAATGAAGCCACGGCTCATATGAAGAAATGGCTTGTTACAACCTAGTACCTATTTAGCCAGATAATAAAGGTGATGAGGGGAAAGAGGACAGGATTCAAGGACACCAAGCTTGGATTTTTTTGACCTAGTTGAATTGGTGAGTTCTCACCTAAGTTCTATCAAGCCAAGTAAGTGATGACACAGGATGAAACATAACTTTTCAGGAAGTGAAAGGATTTGGATAGTCGCCCACTAGATGTTCTCATGGAGATCAAGTCTGGGACAATCAAGATGGCTCTGGATAGGGCTCAAGTAGCCATTATGAAGGTCACAGTCTTGACAGGCAGCAGGTACTCGGCATTCTGTGAATGCTCAAGGCCAGTTCGAGCCCCGCAAGTGGCCCAGAGATGGCACCCAGGCCTGTCCCCTGTGTTGCTTTGTGTTTGCTTCCTGAGATCTCAGTGTTGAAGTGAAAGATTGGGGATGAAACGCACAGAAGCCAACCCTGCTCCTTCTGAACCACCGTTCTCTGTCCAAGAGAAATGTTTAGAGAGGTGAGAAAAAATGCTTCTAGTTTTATGTCCAGGGTCTCTATAAGCATGTTATATGTGCAGGTTGATAGAACCTGGTTTATTTCTAAAACAGATTCAGGAGAAAGAAGCAGGTTTACCCCATGATATAATCTTGCCCTCTGTATCTGTATAGGCTGTATTATGGACAAACTGGTTGCAGAGGAAGGATTTCCAAAGCTATTTCCTAACTGTCTACACAAAATGTTGTAAAAATGCTGACATCCCAGTGGATTTAGAAAATTGTTTTGATGTAAATTTTCCAAAGTATCCTTTATCCAGAAAAACAGGATATATGGGTTTCCTGTGGAAAAATTAGCAGTGGAGGGTTGAATCTTTAAACTTCCCTTTTTCTGGACTCGCCCCGGTTGGCATGGTCAAGTTTAGAGGCTCAGGGATCCTTGGGGCCAGCTTTAAAGTCAACTGGGATGTACTACTTTGTGGTGGGAAAATGTGAGTCTAGAGTCTCTTTGACTCCATCTCAACCAGGATGAGAGAAGGGTGGACAACCTGAAAGAAGGGAATTGTTTAGAAAGGAGTGAGACAAATGGGGTCATGTCTGTCTGAAATGAAATGTGTAGCAACTGCTTTGACATTGAGCATGGGTTGGGAGGGACAGCACTTGACACTTTCTTTGCTGAACTGGAATATGATAGGCCAACAAGACTTTATGTGAACGAAGTTGAGAAAAGTGACATCCCATTGCCTAGAATGGGTCAATATAGATGTGAGCCTTTATCCTTAGGATCCTATGTAAGTCTTAGACGGAGGAATCTAAGGTCTAGGATGTTCCTGTCCTGCCTAGGAAAATAATTCAGGCTGTTCACTCACAGCTTCTGCAGTTCCTTGGCTAAGCATGGTGCCAGTGTCTTTATGGAACAGCCCCTTGCTGCTTGTTTATAGGGACTTCACTGGATCTGTAAACCACTTCGGGGAGTAGATATTTTGACAATACTGACTGAAAAACCTTTCAGCAGCAACTCAAGCCTGGGCCGGGTTGTTTCTAAAACCACAATCTAGGTTGTCTTGCATTCCAATAATCCTGAAGCCCATCAGAGGTGTCATTCAAAGCTCTTGTAACCATGGACTTGATGCTGAATCAATGAAGATAAAAAGTGCTGTGGGGAAACCATAATTCATCAGCTTCACTTCCCATGTACTGGCTGTACTGGCTGTACTGGCTGGAACAAAAGTCTTAATCTTTCTGAATCTGATACCTGACCTGTAAAAACGGGCTAATTGTTTATGAAACTGACAACTTAGAGATGATTCAGGTGGTATACATAGGTTAATCCCCAAAATAAGCATCTAACAAGCTGTTTTGCCATCTAGTAAGTTCTAAGCACTACACACGTCATTAAAGTTTTGCCAATATGTCTTACTAATGACGAAAACCAGTTCCTTTCACAATAAAATATAAACACACCCTCATGTCTATGTAAAAAGCTTCTAACCTTACTATTGGGATCCTAGCCTGTCTTTGAATTGGAACTGTTTATGCAGTGCCTTCCATGCCACAGGCTACATGCCAGCCACCCTGAATACTCTTCATACTCTGACACTGAAATTAGCTTTTCCAGTGGACAGTAGCAGGTTCCTCAGATGAGGATGAGATCCAGGAACGATGAAACCATGGTTCTTAGTAGCCTGTTGGTGAATCACAAGCCAAATCAGTCTTCTGACACCATAATGTGTTTTTCCACTCGCACACTAGGCATAAAAATGATGCTGGTGACTCCTCAGGATTGAGTGACTCAGGCTGCAAAGCTTTGGGGACTGGGGTGAGTTTGACTCTAGAACAAAGCACTTCAAACCAATTTCTCGGGATCATTCATCTTTCATTAAGCAGCAATGGAGCCCCTACTGTGACTAAGTACAGAGGACATGACATGATCTTCTAAGGTATTCATAGTCTATACAGGAGGCAGACACAAGTAACTGAACAGTCACAGTATGGTCTGAAATCCTTCAAATACACACCCAGCTGCAAGGTGCATTGGGACATAGGGAAGGTTTATCAGGGAAGGTGATTCTTCAGTTGAAACCTGAAGGCTAAGGGGCTGCATAATTGGACACCATGGGTAAAGGATTTGTACGAAGCAAAAACGTGTGAATCACAAATACATCTGACTGGAGAGTTGCTGGGCCTGGGGACTCCCTCCTATGACCGGTATAAAACCATTTTGCTGGAGTCGGCAAGCTAAAACTGATACCCAAGCATGACTGTGAATCAACAATTGTTTTGGAGCTATATTCTGCATAGTTAACAAGGGTGTTCATTAAACATTAGCTTGGCCCTAATGGCCACTACTTCAATGCCTCAGCAGGATACTAAATGGAATTCTGGCAAGAGAACAGACTTCCTTATCTGTTCTTAACTTTAAGATGGTCTAAGGAGGTAGAATAAAATCTGAGAACCAAAGAAGGAAGCTCACTGGAAGTTTAAGATGGGTCGGAGACTAGTTGTTCCAGTTTGATTATCTGAGACATGATCAAATGTCCTAACCCTTTTGGTTTACACAAGTCCAAAGCAACACTTCTATAGAATTCTAGATCTCTTGGCATTGAATTGCTACAGTTACCTACTTACATGCCTGTCAGCTTGGCTAAGCTCTGGTTTTCTCATGGGAATAGTAGGGTCCTTAATACATTCTGCTGAACTGAATCAAACTTCCTTCCTGCTTCCAACATTCCTTTGACTCCTGAGGCTGCAACCATCTCCTAGGAACTTCTGAAATGGGACCCAGTCAGGGTTGGTTGGAGCATCAGGAAGGAAAGACTACACATAACTTACAGAGCTACACACTCCAAATCGGGAGATCTACACCTGCCTTCTGGTGCTCGCAGACACTGGGAAGGTGAGAAGGGCAAAAAGAATTTCATCAACCATGTATTTTTTTTTTTTTTTTTTTTTTTTTTTTTTTTTTTTTTTTTTTTTTTTTTTTTTAGACGGAGTTTCACTCTTGTTACCCAGGCTGGAGTACAATGGCGCGATCTCGGCTCACCGCAATCTCCACCTCCTGGGCTCAGGCAATTCTCCTGCCTCAGCCTCCTGAGTAGCTGGGAGTACAGGCACGCGCCACCATGTCCAGCTAATTTTTTGTATCTTTAGTAGAGATGGGGTTTCACCATGTTGACCAGGATGGTCTCGATCTCTTGACCTCGTGATCCACCCGCCTCGGCCTCCCAAAGTGCTGGGATTACAGGCTTGAGCCACCGCGCCCGGCCAACCATGTATTTTACCCTTAATCTAACAAGTCAGAATACTAACAATCAATGCCACCCTCTTTGGGGGGGGAGGGTGGGGGAAGTAAAGGAATAGCATCTTTCTTTTCATCTTTGAAACACTTGTTCTTAAAACACATCTGCTAGATCTAATTGGATACTTTCAAATCCGAGACAGATTCTGTTCTCATTTAACACACAGGGTCATTGAGAAGCAGGCTGCTTACATATATATCTTGCGTAAAGCTCACATACATACCGGTTTGATTTTTGGATGCCTTTAACTCCCAGCTTGATGCCCTTTCTGTGTAGCTTACTGGTTGAGAAATGGCTTAAATTTACAAGTCTTGATGGTTCGTTCAAATGCCATAAATTGTCTGAAGATCAATTTCAATTAAAGCTATCTTTGCCCCAAGAGGAAAATAAAGTGCAGTTGCAGGTGTATGAACTGAGAATTAGACCTAATTAAAATTACTCTAGCCATGTAAGAGCTATGTAAATTTGTGTGATTTGCCTTATCTCTTAAGCCTCAGTTCCCTTATCTACAAAGGGGGGGGTGGGAATGGGATAATGTACTCCTAATGGTTTTAAGGATACTATAAAAAGAAAGCTTGAAATACAACCTGAACCTACTTACAGCAGCCTGATCTGATACTCCAAATCACAATCACTTGAATACATGAAAACATGAGTAGATCAGCAAAATCCACAGCTCTAACTATGGACTTTGTCCTTAATCGTCAAAATCTTTCAAAAACTCACTATGGATGAAGAAATCGAAGTTGAGTTTTGGTTCTGGTTTAAATAATTGACTTCTTACTATGTAACAACCATTGTACAAGGTGCTGCTTGTACAGTACCTCTAATGCTTCCAGAAAACATGAAGAGACAAGTAGGTCTTTACAAGTGAAATAAGCTTCCAAAGTTCACGTAGCTAGGAAGTGGCAGAATCGAAATTAAAATCAGGTGGGATGTTTTTCTCCATAACATCAAGAACAACTGAATATATGTTATGCAGTAATGAATGAAGCTCTTACTTTTCCTCCTCCCCATGAAATGAGTTCTGTTGAGCCCAAGACCCAATGTGGGAAGAGTTTGCATGAGCAAGCTTCCTTTGAGCATCAGACACCTCACACTGCATCACACAGCTGGCCCTCCTTTATTATGTTCCTGCTGATGAAACCACCGAGGCTCCCCAGCCTATAATGGAGCATTTCAATTTGGGTACAGAATGAAAGATGCAGGCTTCCTCTTCTCCTCCAGAATCTCAATGCAGACTGCTGCACAAAGCTTCCATTAAGAGGATGGTTCACATTTTTCTTCCTGGGTTTGCCAAATAGAAGATCAGAATCTTTCATTCTCGGAGGTAACTGATGCCAGCACTTCACAATTCAATTCAGTAGATACTTAAGGAGCTCCTACGTTGTGAAGAATCTGAACTAGGTATTTCAGGACACTCAGAAGTAGATAATACGTGGTTGTATTGTAATGTATACAATTGTCACAATGCTGAGTAATTAGTAATGGTTCCAGTGCTGAAGTTAAAAATGAGGGTAACAAAATAGTTGTCCTTCAGTATATGCAGCAGATGGGTTTCAGAACATCTTAATCTTTGTATGCTCAAGTATGAAGTCACCCTGCAGAACTCACATGTATAAAAGCCAGCCCTGTACATACATGGATTTTGCATCCTTCAAATACTGTCTTGTGCTTTTAAGAGACAGGGCCTCACTCTGTCACCCAGGCTGCAGTGTAGTGGTGTAACCATGGCTCACTGTAGCCTTGAGCTCCGGGGCTCAAGCAATCCTCCTGCGTCAGCCTCCTGAGTAGCTAGGACTACAGGCATGTACCACCATGCCTGGTTAATTTTTATTTCTGGATCTGCTCTTACTATGTTACCCAGGCTGGTCCAAAACTCCCAGCCTCAAGCAACATCCTCCCAAGTCACATAGGCATGAGCCACTATGCCCAGCTCCAATATATTTTCAGTTCATATTTGCTTGAAGGAAACCTTCATGTAATCAAGACCAGCATAGTTCAAAAGGGGTCAACTGTATTGTGTTTAAAGACGTTTTCTGGTGGGTATGATTGGATCTCGAACACAGAGCCTCTAATCCTTAACCCTAAGTACATTCCATTATTCATGCTTAAGAGCTCACTCTACCATTATGTCTCACTCTAATGCTTTCTGGCACTTTTCCACATAATGGAGCCCGTGCTGAATTTACAGCATGTGCAAGGCACCAAGGGTTTGAAGATAAACATATGGCTTCTGTCCTAAAGAACATTAGTTCTGTGCCTTCTGATGGATGGTCCACATTTACATCAAGGATTTATGGATAGTTTGGTGACATGTTTGAAAATGGATTCCCATAGGAAAACAAAATTCCTTCAAATATTCATATGAAATGTATTTATATCCTAAATCTTCTGCAGTGAAGTTCTAGCCTATAGGGCTCCTTCAAAACCACAGACAGTTCTCATGGAAAGCCAGATCAGATCCAGATGTCCTTGTGGGTTCAGGACTCCACCTCGTAACTTACACAAGGGGCTGTACAGATGACATTAAAAGATATGTCTCAATTCCCACCAGTTTGATACTATGGGCATTTCATTATTGTACAAACTCTCGAGCATATTGTACTGAGTCACTCTCTCTCACCTCTGCCTCAGCCCCTTTAACGCCATGCCTGGCATTGCTAAAATAGTGTTTGATCTATTAATGAGTGGGTGGATTTCAGAGAACAAAACCAGTGTCACATTCCAAAAGCAAGTTCTGAGCAACATAATCATAGCTCATATACTACGCTGGAATGACTCCAACCCATGTCTGAAAGCCAGACTTGAGTTTCAGGGAGGAATTTCTGGGTCCCTACTTAATGAGACTATGGTGTATCTTTGTGGGAATTAAAGATACCTCCCCTGTGGATGAGTATTTGTAAATGACTAGGTAGGTGGATAAATTAAAATTCCTGCCTCAGGGAAAGGAAGGATCAGGGAAGCTCAATTCTAGTTAATATTTTCTGAGATCTGTGACCAGATTAAACAAACATGTGCCACAGCTCCACTTTGGGGACTACCAGGAGAGAATGTTTTACGCAGCTCTGAGAAGCATCACTTCAGCCTATGGAGTCTATGGTGAGAAGAGCACAGGCCCAAATCCTGGCTTTGTTCTCTACTGCTTGTGTTGCTTTGAGTAAGTCATCCGGCTGCTCTGAAGTCATAGCCTCATTTGTTGAGGTGGATAACATTCTCTTGCATACTCAATAAAATGAAGTGAGAAAGCATATGTGGAAATACAACAGAACAGGCATCAATATTTGCCATTTTCATACCCAAGACAAATACAGAAATAGAAATGTATTTGTGCTTATGGAAAGATAACTAGATCAACTAATCTCTGGATTTGAAAAACTATTGAGATTTTATTTTCCAGCATTGTTTATCACAGTAGAACATCCAGTGCGTAGTGCCTATGGCTGTGGCATTGGTGCTGTAAACTTGCAGTGCGTCTGCCTGTCTCATTCTCTCACTAACTGCTCCCTGAGATCATCTTCCACATCATCCACGTGTACCAGGGGACTTGTCCTTGGCTCTGCTTTTGTGGGGATCTAAATTGAAAAGGATACCTGTGACTTCTGCTTTCAGCTCCAAAATGTTAAAGATCTTGAATCTCATGCCTTTATCTTTAAGAAAAAGCAAAAAATCTGTGACAGGTATTTGATACCTTTTGGAGAGCTAAGTTTGCAGTGCAACTGCCACCCTGAAATCTGGAGACACAAGCAAATCCAGAGTCTCAGCTAAAGCCTTTCTACTTGAAGTAGAAGCTACTGGAGTTATACACTGGTAGGAGTTAAGTGACAATTTTAATAAACTGCTGGGAGCTGAATGGGCTAGTATGAGGGACAAACCCTAGGGGGCCCCCACACTTTAGGGGCTTCCGGTAACCCCATCAGGTTCTCAGTGGAGATCCAAGAAAGATTCCCTCCTTGGCCCTGGCAATGGAGTGGAAGAGTAATCGTGTGAAATAAATCCAGAGCCTTTCCCATAACAAAGATCCTCTCTCCAGAGCCGTGGGGAAGGATATGCCTCTCCTCCAGCCCCCTCCATCTGTCCTGTCTCACCCAAGGTTGGAGGGCTATACAAGAAGAAAACCTTGTGGAGATCACAGGCCAGAGAAACCCACTATACAAGTGACATTTAATTGGAAGATTGTATGGCATTCTCCCTCTTCCATATCTTAGCACCACATCAACAAAGCCCCAGTAAAGTAATAATGGATTAGAGCTGAAAGAGCTTCAAGACAGACTGTCATGAGCAAAAATAAGTAGGGAAGCCCAAAGTCAAACAAAAACAAGGACATTATAAGAATTTGAAGCCTCTAACACCTGTAGCGACATCAAACACTAAAGGTCAAATGTTAGCCAGGTTAACACACGTCCTCACACTAGAGATGGCTGTACCTCAGTTCCTATGATGTGAAATACCATAACCAGCTTTAAACGATAACAAAGACACAAGTTAGGCCCAATGCTACAGTCTTAAAAAAAAAATTGGATCCAGGTTAGAATCCTGTGACACAGATGTTGGCATTATCAAATCTTTAAACATCTGAATATATTAAGAGCTTGATTAACTGAAAGTTGGTTTCTCTCCTTGAAATTTACATGTTGAAGCTAGAATAACCCCCAGATCCTCGGACTGGCTAGCTGTGGAGACATGGCCTACACTCATGGTGAAATGTGGTCATGAGGGCATGCCTGACTCAATGGGATTAGTGTCTTTAGAAGACAGAGCTCACATTTTCCCTTTTTCCCCAGGAGTGCTCAGAAGAAAGGCCACAGGAGGGCAGAGCAGCTCTCTATAAGCTAGGAAGAGCCCCCACCAGCAGTTGTCTGGAACTTCTGTCTTGGACTTCCCAGCCTCTGGAACTGAGAGAAAGTAAATTCCTATTGCTCAAGCCAACTTGTCTGTGGAATATTGTTCCAGAAGCTCAAGCAGACTGATATGGCCTGTAATGTAAAAAAGTGGACAAATATAAGAACAGATGGGTAATGTAAGCTGAGAAATGGAAATTCTAAGAATCACTAATGTTCAAAATCCAGATAACAAAGGGGGAGAATGCCTTTGAGCTCATCAGTTGGCTTGATGCAGCCAGGAAAATCAATAAGCTTTTGAGTTTAGGTCAATAGAAACTTCCCAAACTAAAATGCAAAGAGAAAAAATAAAAATATTATATCCAAGAACAGTGGGACAACTTGTATAAGATGTGGTGCATGCATGTGTAACTAGAATATTTATAACAGAAGGAATACTTAATGGCTACAAATTCCTAAAATACCAGAACTAGAAACCTCAACACCAAACGTAATACACACCTAAAAACTAGATAGAGGCATATCATGTTACAACTTCAAGAAACCAGAGACATAGAGGAAATACTGACAAGCCAGGGTGGAAGGGGCCAGAGGAGAGGAGGTTAGCAGAACCTAATGATACTGAAACAAAAACTGGGAAGAATTACTTGGAGAAATAAAAGTTCTCATAAATCATAAAACCTATGTTGCTATGGTTTTTATCCCTCAGAGTTCACATGTTAAACTCAATTCCTAATGTAACAGTGTTGAGAGATCTTTAAGAGGTGACACAATCACTAGGAGGCTCTGCCATCATGAATGGATTAATAATACTATTATCTTGGGAATGGGTTAGTTACTGCAAGAGTGAGCTTGTCCCTCTCTAGCTACATCTTGCAATTTCTTACCCTTTTGCCTTAGGTTGATGCAATAAGGCTCTCACCAGATGGTGGCATGTTGATACTGCATTTCCTAGTCTCCAAAACTGAAATTTTTCTTTATAAACTACCCAGTCTGTAATATCTCGTTACAGCAATACAAAAGACTAAAACAGGTACTGAGTGGGGCCGTACTTGAACAAATCAAAAGCATGGAAGTGTAACTAAACTTAGGTACAGGCCACACATCTCTTGAAAGCCAATGTTGAGGAGACAAGGTTTTGGAAAAAGTTAGCTGTATTCATGAAGTCAGCAACCCAGAAGAGGCAAAGAACTCATGCTTAAAGGCTCCTTCTCCTAGCTGTATGTATGGACCTGGATTTCTTAAAGGAGGGCAAACGATGAACAAAGCATTTCTGTGAAATGGTTGGCAGTTAATCATTGCCTTTTTGGTCAACGTCTTGTGGCCTTTTGCAGGTGCCATCAGGCTGATCTTTTGGGCTGGAACTCCTGGGCTCAAGTGGTCTTTCTGCCTCAGCCTCCCAGAGTGTTGGGGCTACAGCCATGAGCCACTGTGCCTGGCCAGAATTTATAATTTTAAAGAGAAGCAAAACTCTTTGTACCCTGGCTATGCAAACAGTAAGAGGCATCTTTGGGAGAACAAACCAAGCCTGTTGTCGAGGAACCATTTGCTGATGAGGTTATTAGGGAGAAAAGAAAGCTGAATGCTGTCTATCAAGATATGATGGGAGAGTAACTGAAGGCATTTTGGAGATCTTGGAGCAGACTCCGCATCAGAGGAGCTCTAGGAGGACAGAATGGTTTCAGTGGTTATGCCAAGGCTCTCTCCACCGTCTTGCTGCCTTTGGGCTTCTGCCTGCATTTCAACGAGGTGTTCCTCAGCTGCCCCACCTGTGACTCACATGGGCCCTGGTGCAGCTCAATCTGCTGCTCTGGAAGGTACAAGCCACAAACCTTGGGCATCTACATGGTGCTAATTCCATAGGAGCATGGGATATGAGAGCTTGTGGGGCTGTGGTGGCCTCCACGCAGATTTCAAAGGATGTCAGCCTCGGGGGCCTAGAGAGATGTGTCATGGAGTGGAGCCAACCCCAACACTGCCATCCGCCCCAACTGAGGCAAAGCCTAGAGGAAACATGGAAGTAGGACAGTCCAGATGCAACTTCAGCCTAAGAAAAGAAAACAGGCACAAGACTCCAAATCCTGAGAGCTACTGGGAAAACTAGTTCAGCATAAGCCATAGAAATGGGGGCAGCCTGAGGCCTTGAAGGCCAAAACCCTGCCCCAGGCCAGGATATGGGACATAGAGTCAAAGGAAACAATTCTTTGTCTTTAAAACTTTAATGCTTTTACTGCTGGGGTTTAAACTTGAGAACAGTTGCTCCATTTTTCTTGCCTATTTGTCCTTCGGAATGGGAATGTCTATCTTGGGCATGTCCTATCACTGTATTTTGGAAACATGTAACCTATCGTACAGAATCACAGGGATGTGCCTCAAGATGAACCATGTCTTGGGTCTCACACATACTGGATTCAGATGAGACTGGATTTTGTGGTCTTGAGTTGGTGCTGGAAGGAGTTAAGACTTCGGGACTATTGGGATGAATGTGTGGGAAGGACATAACTTTGGGAAATGCGGCAGAATGCTGTGGTTTTGAGGCAGAATAGGGTCTGGAGGCAGGGAACCTAAGGCCAATTCGTGCTGAATCGAGGAAAGAGACACCAAGGTCTGAGGCCAGGGAATCCTGAGGTCAGTTGGTGCTGACCTCCCAAAGCTAGACAAAAAGGAAAACACCTGGGTCTGGAAGCAGGGAACCTAAGGCCAATTAACCCAAACTTCCTAAACTCAACCAAAAGGAAAAACCCCATCTCCCTAGGGGTGGAGGAACAAAGGAGCAAAGGCTAGTCTCCCTGCAGCCCTCCCACTTCCACCACGTCTCAGGTGGGAAGAGTGCCTTGGAGAGGCCTCCTGCCAAGCAGGAACCATCTCTTCATCTGCATGGAGTGCCAGTTCGCCGCAGCCTCTAATTAAATTCACCTTATCCTTTAGCCACAGACCAAATCCTAAGGGGTAACAGATAGGAGCCTCCAAAGGAGTACTTAAAACCCAGAAAACCAGGCTCTGGAGCCATCTGCTGATGCCAGTTCCCGCCCCGTGGAGCGCATTCTTGCTTCAATGAATTCCTGCTTTGTTCCTGTTTCACTGTTTTGTTACTTGGTGGGTTTTGAGCAATTCCCTGTTCACTGTCAAGGGACCTGGATGACTCGTACTCGCAGCTTTTGTTCCAGTAACAGTTTGAATGTGTTTCCCGGGATTCATGTGTTGAAAACAAACTCCAATGTGAGGACCTTTAAGAGGATATTAGGTTATGAGGGCCCTGCCCTCAGGAATGGATGAATGTTACTGTGGGAGTGGGTTTGTCACTGAGAATAAGTTGGTTATGAAGATGAGTTTAGCCTTTTTCTCATGCTGTTGCCCTTCTGACTTCTGCCACAGGATGACATCCTTGATATGTTCAGCTTCCCAGGGTAGAAAACTTTTAATTCACATGGATATACAATAGTTGTATACGTTAATAGGGTCCATGTGATTTTGATACAACAATGTATAATCGAATCGGGCGTCACCTCAAATATTTCTTTGTGTAGGAAACATTCCAATTCTTTTTCTAAATAGAATAAATTGACTATAGTTGCCCTATTGCGCTACCAGATGCCAGATTTAGTCTCACCAGTGCACCACAATGCAGCAGTCCCTTGTAGCCCCAGGTATCAGCCAGCATTCTTTGTCTCAGAACCAAGACAATTAAGGAACATGGACACCAATGAAGTTGGGGTGAAAGTTTTAAGAGAATAAAGCTCTTCACTGCAGAGAAGGGATGCAGAAGAGGGTCACTGTTCTTACAGTTGAATGCAAAGGCTTTTATAAGAAAGCAATGAGGGCTGCGGGTCTTATTTGCATATAAGGCATGAATTTCGGGTAGCTCCACCCTGTCCTCCTAATGCACATGCAGGCCCTTGGCTTGAGGTACTCCATGTTGCTTTGTTCCCCTTACTGTGTGTCAGGAGATGGAAATTTTCCATTGTGTGCATGTCTCTGCAAGTCACCTGTATAGCCTTGCTTATCTGTGTGGGTGGACATGTCTTGGGCAAGAACCCCTGTGCAAGTTCCCTTGTCTCTACCTGTAGGCTATTCCTTTGTTTGGAAGAAGTCAACCAAGCACCCACCCTCACTGTCTGCCTGGCTGGTTTCTTCCTTTCTCCTTTCGAGATTCTATTCCTTCTAATTGCGTTTTGTACCCAGTTAATCAAGCCTCTTCATCCCTACCTCCCCACTATTACTCCCAACCCCTAGTCACCTTCATTTTACTATTTCCATAAGATCAACTTTTGTAGCTCTAACATCAATGATAACATAAAATGTTAAAATTTCACTACTTTATATTTATATATACTTGTAGAGTACATGTGACATTGTGTTACATGCATAGGCTGTAATCAAGTCAGGACATTCATCACCTCATGTATTTCCTGTTCTGGGGAGATTTCAAGCCCTGCCTGGCTTGTTTCACTTAACACAATGTCCAGTTCCATCCATATTACCATCAATTGCAGGATTTAATTCTTCAATGGCTGTATAGTATTCTACTGTGTATATATTCGATAGTTATTCACCTGTTGGATACCTAGGTTGATTCTATATGTTGGCTGTTGTTGCAATAAACATGAGGGCAGCTATCTCTTTACAATAGATATCCTTTCTTTTGAATATATACCTAGCAATGTGATTGCTGAATCACATGATAGTTCTACTTGTGGCTTTTGGAAGGACCTGCATGTTTTCATAGTGGCTCTACCAATTTATGTTCCCATCAGCACTATACAAGTATTCCCCCTTTTCCACATTTTTAAAAATAAAACATTTTAACTACAGTGAGATGTGATGGTTTTGATTTGCATTTCTGACTAGTGTTGTCAAGTATTCTTGATATTCCTGTTGGCCATTCGTAAGTCTCTTGAGAATGTCTGTTCAGACCTTTCGCTCCAGTTCCTAATATATCCTAATACATCCCCGCAAGGGTTGTTAATCCCTTGTGTTGATTAGTTTGAACCTGTTCTATAGGTTGTCTCTTCACTTTAATTGCAATCGTTACCATGTAGAAGTTTTCACAAATACAAAAATTCTAAAATTTACATGGAACAAAAGATCCAGATAGCCAAAGCAATGCTGACCGAGCCGGAGGCATCACATTACCTGATGATATGGTTTAGCTGTGTCCCCACCCAAATTTCATCTTGAATTGTAGCTCCCATAATTTCCATGTGTCATGGGAGGTAATTGTATCACGGTGGCAGGTTTTTCCCCCATGGTCTTCTCATGATAGTGAAGTCTCAGGAAATATGCTGACTTTATAAAGGGCACTTCCTCTTGCCTGCCACCATGCAAGCCATGACTTGGTTCCTCATTCACCTTCTGCCATGTTTGTGAGGCCTCCCAGCCTTGTGGAACTGGGAGTAAATTAAACCTTCTTCCATCATAAATTACTCGGTCTAGTGTCTTTGTTAGTAACATGAGAACAGATTAATGCAGTAAACTGGTCATGGGACTGCTGCTGTAAAGATATCCAAAAATGTGCAAGTGACTTTGGAACTGGGTACCATGAAAAGGTTGGAATGGTCTGGAGGGCTCAAAAGAAAGCAGGAAACTGGAAAAGTTGGGAATTTCATAAAGATTTAGAGGGCTCAGAAGACAGATGTGGGAAAGTTTGGAATTTCCTAAAGACTTGTTGAATGGCTTTGGCCAAATGCTGCTCCTCTGAGATGAGGAACTTGTGAACTGGAATAAAGGTGACTCTTGCTATTTTTTAGCAAAGAGACTGGTGGAATTTTGCCCCTGCCCTAGAGATATGTGGAACTTTGAGAGAGATGACTTAGGGTATCTGAAAGAAATTTCTAAGCAGCAAAACATTCAAGAGGCAGCAGAGCATAAAAGTTTGGAAAATTCATAGCCTGATGATGCTGGAGAAAAGAAAACTATTTTCTGGGGAGAAATTCAAGCTGACTACAGAAATTTCTAACAAGGAGCCAAATGTTAATCACCAAGACAATGAGGAATATGTCTCTGGGGCGTGTCAGAGACCTTCGTAGAAGCCCCTCCCATCACAGGCCTGGAGGTGTAGAGAGGAAAGATGGTTTCCTGGGCTGGGCCTAGGGCCCCAATGCTCCATGCAGCCTTGGGACATGGGTGCCCTGTGTCCCAGCTGTTTCAGCTCCAGCCATGGCTAAAAGGGGCCAACATACAGCTCAGGCCATTGCTTCAGAGGGTGCAAGCCCCAGGCATTGGTAGCTTACATGTGGTCTTGGGCCTATGGGTGCACAAAAGTCAAGAATTGAGGTTTGGGAACCTCCACCTAGATTTCAGAGGCTGTCTGGAAATACGTGGATGTCCAGGCAGAAGTTGGCTGAAGGGGTAGAACCTTCATGGAGAACCTCTGCTAAGGCAGTGTAGAAAAGAAATGGGGGATTGGAGACCCCACACCAAGTCCCCACTGAGGCATTGCTCGTGGAGTTGTAAGAAGAGGCCCACCATCCTCAAGACCCCAAAATGGCAGGTTCACCGACAGCTTGCACCATGCACCTGGAAAACCTGCAGACACTGAATGCCAGTCCATGAAAGCCAGGAGTGGGGCTTTATCCTGCAAAGCCAGAAAGGCAAAGTTGCCTAAGGCCTTGGGAGCCCATCTCTTGCCTCAGTGTGATCTTGGATGTGAGACGCAGGGGAAAAAAAAAAAAAAAATCACTTGGGAGCTTTAAGATTTAACGGCCCCATTGGATTTCAGACTTGCATGGGGCCTGTAGCTCCCTTGTTTTGACTAATTTCTCCCATTCGATATAGGTGCATTTACCCAATGCCTTTATTCCCATTGTATCTAGGATGTAACTACCTTGTTTTTGGTTTAATAGGCTAAAAGTAGGATGGACTTGCCTTGTCTTAAATGAGAATTTGGGCTGTGGACTTTTGAGTTAGTGCTGAGTTAACACCTTGGGGAACTGTTGAGAAGGCATGATTGGTTTAGACATGTGAGGACATGAGATTTGGGAGGTAGCAGGGAGGAATGATATGCTTTGGGTATGTCCCCATTCAAATCTCATCTTAAGTTGTAGCTCCTGCAATCCCCACATGTCATGGGAGGATTTAGTGGGAGGTAGAATCATGGGGGCCAGTTTTTCCCATGCTTTTTTCATGATAGTGAATAAGTTTCATGAGATCTGATGGTTTTTATAAATGGCAGTTCCCCTACACCACATATGGCATGACTGCTCCTCATTCACCTTCTGCCGTGGTCGTGAGGCTCTCCTGCCATATGGAACTGTGAGTCCCTTAAATGTTTTTCTTTATAAATTACCTAGTCTTGATTATATCTTTATTAGCAGCATGAGAACAGACTAATAGACCTGACCTCAAATTACACCACAAAGTTACCATAACCAAACAGCATGACACTGGCCTTAACAGACTGATTAACAATGAATTAGAGAACTCAAATTTGCTTGTCTACAGTCAACTGATTTTTGACAAAATTACAAAGAACACTCACTGGGCAGAGGACAGTCTCTTCAACAAATGGTGCTGGCACAACTGGATATCCATTTGAGGAAGAATGAAATGAGACCCCTTATCAGACCATATATGTATCAAAAACCTAAATATACAACCTCAAATGATAAAGCTACTAGAAAATATACGGAAAACACTTCAGGACATGTGTCTGAAAAACACAAAACCTAAAATGTACAGGCATCAAAAATAGACAAGCATAATTATATAGAATTAAAATGTTTCTGCACAGCAAAAGTGACAAGGCAACCTATAGAATGCGACAAAGTATTTGCAAATTACTCATCCAAGAGGGCATTAACCAAAATACACAAACTCAATAGCAAAAATCTAAAGACAATCTGAACAGGTATCTTAAATAAATGGCCAATAAAATATTTCAACCGCACTAATCATGAGCTAAATACAAACCACAATGATGCATCATTTTCCCTTAGTTAAGATGGCCATTAGAATGACAGAAACAAATGGGGGCAAGAATGTGAAGAAAAGGGAACCTAGTACACACTGGTGGGAATGAAAACTAGTACAGTCACCACACAACAGTATGGAGGTTTCTCAAAGTTTAAAAATATAACTACCCTGTGATCCAGTAATTCTAGGTAGTTAACCACAGGAATTATGATCATTACGTCAAAGAGTTCTGCACCCCAAAGTTTATAGCAGCACTATTCCCAATAGCCAAGGTAGTCAAACTAGGTGGCCAACAGACAAATGGATAAGGAAAATGTGGATAAGTACAAAGGATTTTAATTGCTGAGTAGTATTCCAATCATTCATGGCAACATGGATGGAACTGGAGAATATTGAGTGAAATAAGCCATAAACAAAGTAAAACACGTTCTGACTCATACATGGAAGCTTACAGTTTATCTCTTACAAGTAGAAACTCAAGGATGTTTTGAGGTTAAGAATAGGAAAGGGAAAAATGGGGAAAGCTCTATTAAAGTATACGCAACTTCTGCTTGAAAGGAGTAATATGTCTAGTGTTTGATACCACTGTAGAATGATAGTTAACTGTAGATTCAAGGATACTGTAGATAAAGATACTAGAAAGATATTGAATGTTCTCAACACAGATGATTCAGATGATGATTACCCTGATCTGGTCACTGTGTATTATATGTACTGGAACATCACTAAGCCCCACAAATATGTACAATTTTATGTCAATTAAAATGTATTTTAAAAACTAATGGAAAAATCGAAGATGGCAAGAGGCAGAAAGGAACAAAAGAATCTACAAAACAACCAAAAAGTGTCAAGTAAGTCCTTACCTACCAATAACTACCTGGAATATAAGTGGACTAAATTATTCACTTAAAAGGCACAGTGGCTGAGTAGATCTTTTAAAGACTCCATGCTGCCTTCAATAACTCACTTGACCTGTAAGAACACCCATAGCATAAAATGAAGAAATGGAAAGAGATACTCCATGCCATTTGGATCCATGTCTCCGCCCAATCTCATGTCAGATTGTAATGTTGGAGGGTGTGGGACCTGGTGGGAGCTGATTGGGATCACAGGGGCAGTTTTTCATGGTTTGACACTATCCCTCTTGGTTCTGTTGTAATAGTAAATTCTTGTGAGATCTGGTTGTTTAAAAGTGTGTGGCACCACACCACATGCCCTTTTCTCTTCCTCCTCCAGCTAGGTTAAGACAGGCCTGCTTTCTCTTCACCAGCTGCCATGATTGTAAGTTTCCTGAGGCTTCCCCAGAAGCTGATGTAACTATGCTTCCTGTGCAACCTGCAGAACTGTGAGCCAATTAACCTCCTCTATAAACTCCCCAGTCTCGGGTATTCCTTCATAGCAGTGTAAGAACAGAATACACCATGTAACTGGAAAACAAAAGATAGGAGGAGTAGCTGTACTCATCAGATAAGCTAAAAGTCAAAATTTGAAATTGACAAGTTTTTCATTAATAAAGGGGTCAATTCATCAAGATAAAACAAGTATAAATATGAATCCAACTAGGAGCACATAAAGCAGATATTAATAGAATTTAAGGGAATGACAGACTATGTAAAACAGTAGGAAACTTTAATATTCTACTTTTAGCAAGAGATCATCCAGAGAAAATCGGAAAACGTCAGACTTTAACTATACTTTAGGATGAACTAAGCCTAGCAAGACATACCCAGAACACCTTATCCAAAATACATTTTTTTAAAAGCACAATTTTCTCCAAGATCGGATGGTAGGTTGCAAAGAAAGTTTTAGAAACCTTAAGAAGTTTCTTAGGGGAGTGTATGCTCAAGGCAACTTGAAGCTCCCAAAAATT
Organism: Callithrix jacchus; assembly: GCF_049354715.1. Classification (NCBI taxonomy): domain Eukaryota; kingdom Metazoa; phylum Chordata; class Mammalia; order Primates; family Cebidae; genus Callithrix; species Callithrix jacchus. Next base: position 58,364,939 of record NC_133517.1, on the reverse strand, counting down.
AAAGAAAACTAAGATTGAAAACAATGTTCAGCATCTTTTTTGAGCACAGTATTAAACTAGAAATGCAGAAGATTTGCAAATATATACAAATTAAACATGTTGCTGAGCAATCAATGGGTCAACGAAGCAATTAAAATTTAATGCCTTGAGACAAAGTGGTGCATATTTTTCTGTATCAGTTACCAGACAGAGAAAAAGCCATTCTGAGAGTTTCTAGCAATAAATGCCTCTATCAAAGATCTCAAAAAACCTAACATTACTCAAGGGACTAGAACAAACTAAGCCCAAAGGTAGCAAAAAAAGGAAAGATTATAACAGAAGTAAACAAAATATACTAGAAAAACAATATCAATGACAGTTGTTTTTTTTTTTCAAAAATCAAAAGCCATTAGCTAAGACTGAGATATGAACAATCAGTTCATAATTTCTGATAAATTCAGAGGATCGTTAAAGCCTACTATAAACAATTACATACCAAGCGGAAAACCTAGAAAAAGTGGATAAATCCCTAGATGCACACTGCCTACCCAGATTAAGTCATCAAGAAATAGAAATTCTGAACATACCAATGATAAGATTGAATCAGTAGCTTCCCGTAAAAGAAAAGCCCAGGACCTGATGGATTTACTGAATTCTGCCAAACAAAGAATGGTCACCAGTCCTTCCCCAGCATTTCTAAACATTCAAGTGAAGGTAATACTTCCAAATGCACGTTATGAAGTCATCATTACCCTGCTACTAAAGCTGACAAGGACATAACATTAGACTAACATACCTGATGAATATAATGTAAAAATCCTTAAAATGCTAGCAAACTAAACGCAGGAGCACATTAAAAGGAGCATTCACTGTAATCAAGTGGGACTTATAGGGATGCAACAGTGGTTCAATATGTGTATAAACTCATAAATGTGAAACCATATTAACAGAATGGACAGAAACCACAAGACCGTATCAATAGATGCAGAAAAAGCATTGGACAAAACTGCCTCGTAATGAGGATTCTCAAACTAGATACAGGAGCAATGAACCACAACACAATAAAGGCCATGTGACCAAGCAAAGCTGACATGCTCTATGGTGAAAAGCTGAAGGCTTAGTTCTGGAGCAAGACAAGGATGGCCATTTGGACACTTCTTTTTAACATAGTATGAGAAGCCCTAGTCAGAGCAATTACGTAACAAGTGAAACACTGAAATTTTAATGGAAGAAGTTAAATTGTCCCTGAATGCAGATCTGACATATGTAGAAAATCCTAAACACATCACTAAAAACATACTAGAACTAATAAATGACTTCAGGAAACTGGCAGGATACAAAGTGAACTTGAAAAAATTAGACATGTCTCTAACACTATCTGAAAAATCGGGAAGACCATCCCACTTACAACAGCTAAGAACATACTCAAAATTAAGTAAGAACCTGTATGCTGAAAACAAGACATTGAGAGAAATCAGATACAAATAAGAGACCCTGCATTCATATTGGAAGAATTCATACTATCAAAATGTCCATATCACCCAAAGCAATCCAGGGACTAAACATAATCTCCATCAAAATTCCAATGTCATTCAATGATAGAAAAGACAATCCTAAAACAGGTATGGAACCACAGAAGTGTCTCCTACCACCACAGCCAAAGCAATTCTGAGCAAAAGAATGAAGCTGGAGGCATCACACTACCTGTCTTGATTACAGTTTTGTAGTATGTTGAAGACAGCATAGTGCTGACCTAAAAACAGACACAGACCAATAGAACGGAACCATCGATCCTGGCAAAAACTTTCAAATTAGATTTACATTCAATTGATTACTGACAAAGCTATCAAATACAAAATAGGTAAAGAGCAATCACTAGTAAGTGGTGTTGGACAACTGGATATTTACATGCAGAGGGATGAAATAATCCCCTTCTTTTACCATGTACAGAAACTAACATGGATTACAGACTTAAATGTAAGACCTGAAACTACAAAACTATGGTAAGAAAACATAAGGAAAAATCTGACATTGGTCTGGGAAATGATTTATTGGATAGAATTTTTAAAATGCAGGCAACAAAAGCAAAAACAAATGACATCAAATGAACTTCTGCACAGCAGAGGAAATGAGACAACCCATGGATTGAGAGAATGTTTGCAAACACACTTCTGATAAGTGGTTAATACTCAAAACAATGTTTCCCACTACGTTTTGAATGTGTTCCCTCAAATTTAGATGTTTAAACTTAATGGCCAATGTGATGTCGTTAAGAGGTGCAGCCTTTAATGTGTGACAGATGCAGAAGAGCTCCTCCATAAATGGGGTTAGGGTTTTTATAAAAGAGGACCATGCAGTGTTGGATTATCTTGTCCTACTGCCACGTGAAGACAGTATTGCTCCCTGTTAGTCCATTCTTGCACTGCTGCAAAGAAAAACCTCTTTATAAGTTAGTCTCGGGTATAACTGTCTCAAAATCCCACACGTTGTGCAGGCAGCATAATCGTGGCATCTGCTTGGCTCCTGGGGAGGCCTCAGGAAACTTAAAAATCATAGCAGAAGGTAAAGGGGAAGCAGGCTGTATTAGGGTTCCTTAGAGGGAGAAAGGATGGACTAACAGGATAATGTACATATGAGAGGGAGCTTATTAAGGAGTACTGACCTACGTGATCATAAGGTGAAGTCTCACGATAGGCTGTCTGCAAGCTGAGGAGCAAGGAAGCCATCTGAGTCTCCCAATCTCAAAAGTAGGAAAGCTGACAGTGTAGCCTTCAGTCTGTGGCCAAAGGCCCAAGAGCCCCTGACAAACCACTAGTGTAGGTCCAAGAGTCACCAAGCTGAAGAACTTGGAGTCCAATATTTGGCATGGTGCATCCAGCATGGGAGAAAGATGAAGGCTGTAACACTCAGCCAGTCTAGTCCTTTTATGTTCCTCTGCCTGCTTTTACCCTGGTTACACTGGCAGCTGATTAGATGGTGCCCACTCAGATTAAGGGTGGGTCTGCCTCCCCCAGGCCACTGACTCAAATGTGAGTCTCTTTTTGGCAACACCCTTACAGACGCCCCCAGGAACAATACTTTGCATCCTTCAATCCCATCAAGTTGGCACTCAACATTAACCATCACACAGGCACATCTTATGTGGCTGGAGCAGGAGGGAGAAAGGGAGCAAGGAGGTACTACACTTTTAAACCAGATCTCATAACTCATACTACCGTACTAAGGGAGGAGGATGATAAACTATGCATGAGAACTCAAACCCCATGATGCAATCGGCTCTCACCAAGGCCAAAGCTAGCACAACTGAGGAAAAGTACCTCAACATTGGTGATGACAATTGATGTGAAATTTGGGTGGGGACACAAATGCAAACCATACCATCCCCAGCACAGAGTGTAGAAACGAGGTACCATCATGGAGACAGACTGGGCCGTTCGCCAGACAGACTGCTGGTGACTTGATCTTGGACTTCATCCAGATCTAGAATTTACAGCCTGCATGGCTGGGAAAATGTTTATAAATGACCCAGTCTGTAGTGTTTTACATAGCTGTGTTTCAGCAGTACAAATGAACTATGGCAGTACCCTACTGGTATAAGGTTAATGGGGGAAACTGCAGATTATATGGGAAAGCCCTGTACCGTCTTTGTAATTCTGTAAGTAAAACTGTTCTAAAAAGGGTAGCTGACCTGAGCCCATCCTTCTATTTCTGAAAGGGCTGCAAAATCGGTAACTTCACATAGCATCATTGTTGAGAGTCAGATAGGTTTTATTTTGTGTGCCTCATCTCCAGCTTTAGATTTTTCAACATGCAATTATCTCTTAAACTTCCATTAGGCTATTGGGACCACTCTGCCTCAAACTGAAAGTACCCATGAGTTTATATCCCCGCAGGTTGGCCTTAGCCAATGACTGATGGGTCCAGGAGTATGGGTTCCCATGTCCTTTGTCTCAGGTACGAGTCTGAGATGAATGACATCCCAGAGCTTTTCTATGTAATCAACAGAAGCCAGCCTCCACAGAACCTTATCTGAAACCTTGCCTTTACTTGGATTCTTCCCCTTTCCCATCCTGTTTTCTCCACTTCATTACCAATTTGCACACTTAATGAGACATTTGCATGCAAACACAGGGAACCTGATGAAAGAGAAGGTAAAAGTGGTTCTAGGAAACGAATCCTAGGAAGGGAATTCAGGACCCAGATCACTCATTGAGCAGGTGGCAAGAAGGACCCTGTCTATAATGGTAACCAGCATTGAATGCTCCTGTTAAATGGTAACATTATAACTAAAGCTTCACCCATGGAGAATGGGGTGAGATAGACATGGATTTGCACTGACTTGTTTATATTTGGCATTTAGAAGATATAAGGGAAATTAAAAGGACCACAGTGAAAAATGGAGAAACTGAGCACAAAGTGACAGACTCAAATCATCTAATGACAATTTTAAGATGTAATGCAAACTTCAGAAAGCCATCATGACCACATCATGAATATATTTCTTGTGGCAGGGGTGAACTACTGAAGACCAGGCCCAGGACACTTATGGATAATAGAATTTCAGAGAGAACTGTATCAGCCATCTTGGAAAATTTCCTAAGCTAAAATCAAGGTCTTGATGGGGAAGGAATGAGACCTTAAAACTCATGATGAGAGCTTGTGGGTGGCATATGCATAATACTTATTTAAAAATCCAGATCCCCTCAGGCCTCAGGGCATGAAAAACTGGCCACTCACCCTGCTAGAAAAAATCAGCCCTCATCCAGTTACTGGTGTCCAAACAGAAGTTCAACTGAGGCAGATACCTTGTCAACATAATACTTGCCCTCCACAATATAAGCCCTACTTCTCATGAACTCTAGACCAACACACTCTGAGCTTATGTTAGCCCAATGGGGGCAATGGTAAAAGAACAATTACTTACCAAAGAAGCTGCAAGATCTGACCACAATATATCATCTAGAACCAGGAAAGTTTGCCTGGGAGTCGATCTTCAAGGCACCGGACTGGATCCGCGTGAACTGTGAAGCTAGGCAAGAATGAGTAGTGACCTAGAGCATTCTCCCAGGGATGGGGATTTAATGTGTTGGCAAGCATTCTGGGGGACAGACAGTTCTAATTCACTCCTGGGAGAGATTATGTAAGCTTGGAGGGGAAGAAAAAGATCTCACATGGAATGAGGCTGAGATGTGAGAACTGTCTCAACGTTTTAAGGCAGTGATCAAAAGGCTCAGCCAAGAAGGCACACAAGCATGGATCTGCTATATCCAACTGAAAACCCCATTAACTGACTACAGTTCTCTAGGGGAAATAAAGAATGCTGTTCTCAATTAAATGAAACATCCTGGTGGGGAAACAACGAACATTGTTGGGAAACTCAGCATCTCCAGGCAGACGCTGATGCTGGAAGATGTTGTAACAGACCTGGGTCCCTTAGTGGCAGTAGGCTGACGGGAGGACAGAATGGCAGAGGCTGGGAGAGACGGCAAGTAACCATCAGTAACAAGGCTTAGAACTGAGCCAGTTTAGTCTGAGGATATATCAGTGAATGGAGGGACAAGTTCACCTTGAGGATGGATCTAGCAATGCCACAATACCCATAGTTAGGGATCTAAGTAAACTCTGAATAAATCACTTATAACAGTGATTTTCTCAGTCCTTTCCCCAAAGGATTCTGTGGTCATTTTCTGAATAACTGGGCAGTGGGAAGGAGCATTTACTTATAAAGGTTTTGGATATAGATCTGAGCTGGCACAGTTGTAGGGGTCACAAAGCCCTCACAGAGAAAATAAGGCATTATGAAGGCAAGGTGACAGAGTTCTGATCCAGCTCTGAGTCAGAACTCCATATGGTCCAACAGTCTTAGTCATTTCCCCAGTGTCCACATACGTAATTAAAATGGATGTAGTTAGTAGCTGACACAATGCTTACACTAGTTCTAATAGAGAAGTCATTGAACTAGAAAATGCCCAATGGAGTACAGAAAACTTACCTCCCCTGAAGCCAGCATGGTCTTTAATCAGGTCTCCTTTTGGAACGGAAGAAATTAGCATGCCTGTAGTGAGTTGGTGGGGCCATTACACCTCTGCTTAATTCCCCAGACTGGCCTGTACAAAAGAAAGGTGAATCGCCACATTCGTAAGGATGGACTTTCTCAAGGTAAATGCTCTTGGGCTACTAGGGTCTACATCTCCCCAGGGGTGACTGTTGCCAATGACAAACTTGTGCTGGAAGTTGAAAACCCATGTCATGTTCTCCTGAACCGTTTTACTTTAGCCACTGTGGATATTCAGCTCTTTGCAAATGGGACCTGAAAGCATTGTCCTGGCTGCACGACACTTAAGTTTTCGGGATCTCTTAGAGTGGGAAAGAGAAGAGTCCGATACACATTGATGAATTCACTCCCTTGTAAAACCGTGTTATCAGTTGCATTTCAGAGATGTGGCAACTGGGTACAGAAAAGATAAATGAGTAACTCGTTCTAAGTCACTGTGCTGGTGAATGTTGAGGTCAGTTTCTTCTATAATCATTTTCTTCCTCTTCTCTAGGGGGCATATTTTCATAGTGATAAGTTAGTTATGGAGGAAATCTCTGGACACAATACAAAACTCTGCAGCCCAATAGTTGCCTTATTCACATGGAGACAACTTGAACCTATCCCCTTATCTGTGAAATCATCCCTGGGTAGGTAATGGTAAGTCATCCCAACCTTCTGTGTCTGTTTTCCTGTGAAAATGAGGGAGACCTGAAGAGTTTAGCTGTAAAATACGTTGTTTTTCTATCTTTTGTAATGTCTAAGATATTTTTTCATTCTTTTTTGAAAAAGAATTTGGAAACATTTCTAACCTTAAGACTATTCCAGGAAAATAAGTTTCATCTATTTCACATTTTCATCTGTCCCTCATGATGTATGTATTCATGTGTTTTCTAAATAGAAGGGCAAGATGAAAGTCAAATGAGAGAAGGTGGTTAAGGAGTGTATTTAACACACATACACATGCAAACAGTAACAAGAAATCTAATCCCTTTGCCATGTGACTTCAAGTGAAACCTATTTTTGGATTTACCACCACATTCCCTTGTACATTAATGGGTAGAAAACAAGATCCTGACACAAGTGTGCAGGCATATCATGCATGAGTCTTCAGGTTTAAGAGCTATTTTTAAAACAGTACCATAAAATACAGCACTGAAAATACCTACCAGAAGAAAGAATAATTATTCCTCCAGAGCTGAAATGGGAGGGAGCGACTTTGAAAAGATGTTTAACATCCTCCAGTCCTCATTCCTAAGCTGAGACTTTTCAGCACATACAGACTATTTATTTATAATGTACACCCTGTCTGCTTCCATAAAGAGTCAGAACGGCCTTTTCCTGCACTTTGAGCATATGCTGGTAACTAGCCTGGGTCTGACCTTCACCTCGACTCTGCAGGGAGCCACTCTGAGCAAATGTGATGTTCCCCTGGCCTCGCCCATCTTTGTTGAGCACCATTCCTCTTTCTCACTTGCATCTTCTAAACTACCTTCTAGGCCAAGGTACTGAGTTTTTCCTAAAGTGCCTGCCTACGAATCTGGGTGAAAAGAACATGCTTGTGTTCACAGGTCTGCCTCATTACCCACTTATATTGGATATACCATTGTGCCTTCTTATCCCCCACCCCATGTTACCCTGAATATCTAGTCTGCTTAAGAATTCCAGAATACTTAGAAATGTCCCTTTATCAGTTTTTATTGCAAATTCATGTGAATAGTGCTTTCAAACGTGCAAATGTTACATGCAATGATGAGGTTCAGCACTTTTAAATAACTAATTCATTCATCCCTTAGTAAAATAATTATAAAACATGAGATTTTTTTAGTCCACTGAGAATCTGATTGATAGGGTTTTGGAATTAACATTCTGAACAATCATTCTGCAAAAGCTGTAGGCTGTCAGAAGGTAGAGGAGGAAATGGAGGAGCAGGACAGGAGGGGGAGAATAAGCTGAGCTGCAATTTCCTCATTTGTTTCATAGAATTGAAGGACAAAATCTTCATTGCATTTTTATACAGATCAGAGGAAGTAACTCATGAGTCAGTTATGATTGGTGAAATCCTACAGCTGATTATTAGCTAACAGGCATTCACACATGTGCAATTTTCGTTAACATTCAGACGCTGGTTTTCAATTGCAGCTCTCACCACCTGAGCAATTGACTTGAGCTTTGAGTTCAGTTTCCTTATAGGCACATAATCCCCCTTTGATCTATCTCACAAGTAACTTATAAATACATAACTATAACATCAAGTTCCTAAAGTGCAACCATAGGCTATAATGATGGGCATATGATTCTAGGTGCTATGCTTTCTAAGGACATTGGACAAACCTGTTACAGGCTGGGTTATTCATGAAGCATAATTTTGGGAGGAGTTTAATGTAGAAAATCCTTATTAGAAATGGTTCTGAAGGTTGGCACCCCTAGAAAAGAGGAAGGAAGCAAGAACAAGTAGAAGAAAACACAAAATTACTGAGTTTCTGAAAGCCTCTTAGTGCGTTTCCTGATGACCAGGCAACTTAGACTGTGGGGATGGGGTGGGACAAGGGAAGGGGGAAACATTTTCATGCAAACTCAGTGAACAGATGTTTGACAACTGTGACAGGCCTGTCTTCATCGTAGAAACTTAGAAAATGAAGGAAACTTAGAAAATGAAGGTCAGTAGGTATATTAGTCCATGTTTTCACTGCTATAAACAAGAGGCTTAATTGACTCATAGTTCTGCATGTCTGGGGAGGCCTCGGGAAACTTCCAGTCGTGGTAGAAGGGGAAGCAGACACCTTCACAAGAAGGCAGCAGGAGAACCTGCTACTTTTAAGCCATCAGCTCTCATGAGAACTCCCTCAGTATCACAAGAACAGCATGAGGAAAACAGCTCCCATGATCAAATCACCTCCCACCAGGTCCCTTGCTCAACACATGGGGATTACAGCTCCAGATATGGTTTGGCTCTGTGTCTGCAACCAAATCTTATCAATTGGATAAATTACAACCTCCATGGGAATTAATGTTGGGCCCACACTAACACTCATTGTTTCCTTCCTCCGCTATTCATTCTAGATTCTCATTACTTTCACCTGATAACTCTGCTCATATTGGTGGCTCACTGGTAGTGACCCAGACTCTCATCCCTGGGGAATTTGAATTGTCTTGCTGCACTTGTTCATTGTTAGTCCACTTTCACACTGCTGATAAAGACCTACCCAAGACTGGGTTATTTATACAAGAAAAAGGGTTTAATGGACTTACAGTTCCACATGGCTGGGGAAGCCTCACAATAATGGTGGAAGGCAAGGAGGAGCAAGTCACATCTTACATGGATGGCAGCAGGCAAAGAGAACTTGTGCAGGGAAGCTCCCCTCTTATAGAGCCATCAGATCTCATGAGACTTGTTCACCATCATGAGAACACCATGGGAAAGACCTGGCCCCATGATTCAATTACCCCCCACAGGGTCCCTCAAACAACATGTGGAAATTCAAGATGAGATTTGAGCAGGGCACAGCCACACCCTATTGTCCATTTACCATCATAGTTCAGCAAAGGAAGCTCCAAGAGGTAGCCAAATGGATGACTCAGGTGCTAAAGTTATTTCTCCCTGCTGCCTTTGCATTGCAGCAGCCCTATTTATTCCAGTCATTATGAAGATGACTCCTACAATGGCTACTTTTCTTGCTTGTTGGTCCCTGGACACAGCAGCCTGCAGTTCCAAGATGGAAGCTATAGCTTATAGTTCAGCAGAACACTTACTATACCTGTTAGTGAAATTACCTTCCACCGGGGATCAGGACATGTAATTCTGCAAAGCCCAGAGTGACAGGGTCAGGAGAAATTTTCCAACTGGGTCACTCGGAGTCCTGTGAGGCCATTCTGGCTTCTGCCTCTTTAATTCAAGACCTATATATTTTTTTCTAATGGGAAGATGGCACCATAACATCTGTGATTCAATATACCTCCTGCATTCTGGAGGCTGGTGCTGAATTTTCTCAAAATACTGCCTCTCAGCTAAGGCTCTAGTTGTGCCTGCAGTTTGCTAGTGATAAGATATACAAGTCATATAACGTCACATACTGTTATATGACATATAACATTGACATGTGTCATTGTTACATGTCATATATGACATATAACATACTGTTATATGGCTTAGTGATCATAAGATAACAGTATGTTATGTGACTTGTATATCTTATACAAGTCCTCATACTATATAACACAAGTACCCTGATCTAATGAGATACATTATGTAGGACCACGGGCCAGTGAATCAAATATTCCATAAGGCCTTGTGTAGGGATTCTGGCTAAAACACAAAAGAGAAGCAAACCCATGCCCAGAATATGCCTTCCATCAGAATAGATAATTATTTTTTTAATTGTCGAAGGAGTGCTATATTCAATTTAGCTCCAAGTTGGTCTCCTTGAGTAAATAATCCACTTCAGGGTCTAAACATTGGTCTCTGCAGGGCAGTCAAGGTTCAGAATAGTTAATCATGGTAAATGAGAGACCAGCCTATTTGCCCCATGTGTATAACTTTCTTTCCTGTCAACATGGTCATCTGAATTACGTGTCGATGAATGAGTAGTAACAATTAGATAACCAATGACAGCCTAGCTTTTATCAGCTGGGCAAGTTGTTTGGTCCAATTGCTTGTTTAGCACCTTATCTGTGATGTATAATCTCCGGTTGAGGTAGCAAATGATAGCAAGTATTTGAGGCACTCTTACATAGCTATAAAGGAATACCTGAAGCTATGTAACTTGTTTTTTGAAAAAAGGGTTTAATTGGTTCTGCAGGCTGTAAAGGCACCAGCTTCTGCTTGGCTTCCTTGGAGGCCTCAGGGAGCTTTTACTCATGACACGTTAAGCTTGCGTGTCACCTGGTGAAAGTAGGAATATAAGAACAAGTACTGGGGCTGGGCACGGTGGCTCACGCCTCTAATCCCAGCACTTTGGGAGGCCAAGGTGGGTGGATCACAAGGTCAACAGATCGAGACCATTCTGGTCAACATGGTGAAACCCCGTCTCTACTAAAAATACAAAAATTAGCTGGGCATGGTGGCGCATGCCTGTAATCCCAGCTACTCAGGAGGCTGAGGTAGGAGAATTGCCTGAACCTAGGAGGCGGAGGTTGTGGTGAGCCGAGAATGCGCCATTGCACTCCAGCCTGGGTAACAAGAGCGAAACTCCCTCTCAAAAAAAAGTACTGGAGGAGGGTGCCACACACTTCAACCAGATCTCTAGAATGCAAGAGGACAGCACCAAGCCATGAGGGATCCGGGCCCCACCTCTAATACTGGGGATTACAATTCAACATGAGATTTGGTGGGGACATATATTCAAACTGTCACCAAGATCTTTGTGCTACTAGATACTCCCATATATAAAAACCTCATAACTCTTTCAAAGCTTATACACTTCCAGTGTTTGTCCTTCCATGTCTGAGCAGCTGGCCATGTCAGCTGTGAGTGCACATGAATCCATAGTTATCACCTTGGACTACTTGGGTCTTCACACAAGTGGATAACTAGGTGCAGCCTATAAAGCTTTGCCCAGTTGGTCTATTTGATGATGTGTATTATCATGGATCTTCCCATAATCTCTCCACTTCTTTCATCCTGAGTGAGGGAAGATTAGATGAAGGTAAGGAAAAGAGTAAGAGGACCGAGGACAAAAATGCCTTCAGCAGTGAAGCTATTCTGTGTGATACTATAATGAAGGGTACATGTCATTACATAAGCAAAACTGCAGAATGCACAACACCAAGAGTGGATCCTCATGTAAACTGTGGACTTTGGCTCCATCAGTTGTAACAAATATACCCTTTTGCTAGGGATGCTGATAGAGAAAAGTTGTGCACGTGTAGGGGCAGAGGGTATATGAGACGTCTCTGTACCTTTCACTCCATTTTGCTGTGGATCTATAAGACTTCTCTAAAAAGCAAGATCTCTTTTAAACTCCATAAAACTTTTTTAAATGAAAAACATAAGCCTTGCATTTGTACTTCCAACCACCATAAACTTCAGTTTCTCAAACCTACCTCTTCCACCCTTAAACTCTGTTCCATCAGCATGGAACTCTTAAAAAATGAGAATTTTTTCCTCTCTACTTTGTTCTACTTGATCATACTATTCCTTCAGAGCTAGAGATGAAATGTTATTTTCCTGGGAAAGCCCTTCCTTTATCCCTGCCGTTATTTTTTAGAAAACTATCACATCTGTTCTTATATAATGTTACAATTATTTGTTTACCGTTCATGTTTGTCAATATGAAGATGTAGACCATGCCCTTTGTTACCCACCATTGTATCCCCACTGCATAGTACATGGCTCTCAGAATGGATATACCCTTCTATTACTCAGTTCTCCAGAGAAACAAAACCAATAGGATGAAATATAAATATATATATATAAATTATGATATTGGCTTATGATTATGGAGCTGAGAAGTCCCATAATCTGCCACGTGCAAGCCTGAGACCCAAGAAAGTAATGTAGTTTAAAGGCCTGAGGGCTGGAGAGCCAATAGGGTGTATATTCTAGGCTGATCCTGAAGGTATGAGAGCCACGAGCATTGGGGGCAGAATATCTGTGTCTTAAAGAGATCAGGCAGCAAGGATAAATCCAAACATCCTCCAAATTTGTTGAATTCAAGCCCTCAACAGATTAGGTGATGCCCACCTGCTTTATTCTGTCCACCAAATCAAATGCTCATCTCTCCCAGACATACACTCACAGAAAAGAACAGGAAAAATGTTTGATCAGATATCTGGGCATCCCAAAGCCCAGTCAAGTTGATGCACAAAATTAACCATCACAACACTCATTTCTAATTTGTTAGATGAAAGAACAGTTACACTACTTTGTCTCCTTTTTACTTTAAATCTCCCAGATTCAACAATGATTATCAATAATTTATCATATTTGCTTCATAACTCCCATCTATTCCTTTCATTTCTTGTTTCATTTAAGTATCTTCAAGAAAATTCAAAATGTTACTTATCTCTACAAGCATCAGCATGGAACTCTTAAAAAATGAGAATTTTTTTCATATATGCCATATAATCACTTACAAAATCATAATCACTACATGTTTGTTTTGTCAAGTGTTGGTGAGGATGTGGAAAAGAACTCTTGCACATTAAGAGTAATTATTTAAAGCCATCATGGAAAACAGTAGTTTCTCAAAAACTAAAAATAGGACTGCAATATGATCCAGCAATCTCACTTCTGGGTTTATTTCCAAAGAAAATAAAATCAGTATCTCAAGAATATCTGCACTCCCATGCTCATTGCAGCACTACTCACAGTAGCCACTATGTGAAATCAACTTCTAAGTGTCCATCAATGAATGAATGAATGAAGAAAATGTGGTATATATACACACAATGGAATATTCCGCTATATAATTGTCATGTGCAACAACATGGATGGAACTGGAAGTCATTATGTTAAGTGAAATAAGCCAGACACAAATCCTGTATAATCTCAAATGTGAAATCTAAAAAGGTGAAACTTGTCAGTAGAAAGTAGAATGATGGTTACCAAAGGCTAGGAGCCATGGAGCAAGGAGGGAGTGAGGCGTTGCTGATCAAAGAGCACAGTTTCAGATAGACAGGGCTGAGAAGTTTTGATTTTTATTGCAAAGCAGAGTGATATGCTCAATGTGTATTTTCAAATAGCTAAGAGGACATTTCCAACAAATGTGAATGAGGGTATATGACAATTAGCTTGACTGACTCGTTCTGTTTACATATATCCAAACATTGTGCCATACATTTTTACAATGATTTATCAATTTAAAAGATGAATTTTAAAGCTACATTTTAGCTACTTGTGAAGCTGAGGCAGGAGAATCGCTTGAACTTGGGAGGCAGAAGTTGGGGTGAGCCAAGATTGTGCCATTGCACTCTGGCCTGGGCAACAAAAGCAAAACTGTCTCAACAATTCTTAGCAATATACTATCTAGTGGTTTCAACAGATGACGTATTGCTTGACTCAACTGTTCGATTCTACCTTTCCTTTAGAACTCATTCGAAATCTTCACAAAAAATTTTTGCTCATAACTAGGGCTATTTGGTCACTGAAACACTATTTAAGAACCGTAGAAAGCATGCTTCATTTTTTAAAACCTTTTAATGCCTGGGGATCTCATGATTCCTAATGAGTTGTATTTGGTTTTGACTGGTTTTCCGTCTTTGAGTTTTTGTGTGTGTATCATTAAGAATTACAACTACGAAACACTCAATCATTATTAAAGTATGTGACTATCATCTTTGTACAGAGGGAGCCTCCTTCGTGTTGACAGTGTACCCTTTGCCATGGCCAACTGGTCTTTGATAACTTCCTTGAATTCTGGTACCAACTCCTCCAGGCTCAACTCATCTTTTTCCTACTTCTGGCCAGCAATCATTTTTACTTCCAAGAAGTTCTGATTCTCCTTATGGGGAGTGATTTGAGGGGAAGGATGGATGGGAGAAAAGACAGTAGTCATTAAGTGAAATAACAGGGATCTGAATCTGATGAAGTCTGAGGCCACATATACACAACATATCACACCTAAAAGTACTAAAACTCCAGTCGGTATGAAATGTTACCACATCATAACACAAACAGAACTTTGCCTGCATAAAAACTCAGGTTCTTATCGTAGAATGTTGGAATCAATGATGCCACAGCAATCTTGTAACCAACATCCTTCCTTTACAAAAGAGAAAGCTGAGGCTCAGAGTTGGTGGCAGGGACTATTCTGCTGGGGTTGACTATTGGCCAAACGGACTAATACTCAGGTCTCCTGACCCAGTGTTTACTGTCACTTCTATTAATTCTACACAGTACACTCTGCTATATTTCTTTCCCTTGCCTTTAGCAAGGGACACGACATCACTCTTGTTTTTCTGTTTGTCTGTATCCATCTTCCTCTTTCTGCCTCTCCTGCCCTTCTCTACACTTACTTATTGGCTTCTTGATCCAGTTATTTAACATTCCATAATCGGCTATTGTGTGCCAGGCACTGTGATGGGCACTGGAGATGAAATTCATGAGTCACTTTAGGCTTTTGCCGAGTTCCCTGTGGCAGGGAAGCATGCATGACGATGGGGCATGAGAGCAGCTCTTTCCCGGGGAAAAGACATATGCTATCAAAACATCTTACTCTTTTCTTCACACAGAAAAGCACGTCTTGTTTCTTACTGCTTTCCCAGGCCTCATCCCATCCTGCATAAACCACTGCTGCACCCACCAATCTCCCTGCTCCAGTGACTGTATCATGGTCAGGTGGCAGCCATGCTCCTTCCACAGAAATTAGTGGCTCCACTTTGCCCACAGGATCAAGTTCAAACCCTCCAGCCTGGCCTTGAGGGTCCTCTTGAGGCTAGCCTGCACCCCTGCCTGCACAGAGTGAATGACTGTCTCTGCCATGCACCCTGGTTGCAGGATAAGCCTGCAGCTTCAGAAGTTGGCCTCTGTCTAAATCTTCATTCCAGTCTTTGTCACTTTGTCACCTAATTGTAAATTGCAGTGAAGTGCAATACACTGTGTGGACTCTGTCTCAGCCCTTCTCTTGCTCCTCTGCAGCTGGTGAGTTCCCCAAATTCTCCAGAGCATGAGTCTCAAATCCCATTCCTATGCCATGTGTCCCACATCTGTGCAATCAACTCAGACTGCTTTGTGCCTGAATCTTGTTATGCCAAATAATACTTAAGTGACCCCCATGTAAAGTACATAGGTTGTCCAGAAACTACGATACTTACCGTAGTTCTAACTAGAAGGTATTTATACATAAATGGCAAATCTCAATGAACAGAAACTCAAATCCAATAAAGTGTTTGGCTTCTTAAAGTAACCATAGTAAAAGGGAAAACAAACTCCATTGCTGGTGGGGTTGGGGTAAAATTCTCGCTGCCTCTCTTAATTGTAATGAACACTTTGGAAAATGATTCAGCAATGTGCTTTCAGAGACACAAAAATACATTTTGAGCCAGTACCTCACTGTGGGAACTGAGCCCAAAGATAGAATTCTACATCTGAGAAAGAAAAGCAACCTTTATGCATAAATATTCCCTGAAGCATTATTCTTAAAAGGAAAAAAGCTGGAAAGAGCCTTAAAAGGAAAGTGGATATATAAAATATCATAGATGCAATCAATGGACTCTGGCTACTGTTGGTAAACAAGTTAGAAAAACTCCAGAGCAACAGGGAAACATATTTATAATATTGACAAGCAGGAAAAACAGGATAGAAAAGTAAACATACAGC
Organism: Callithrix jacchus; assembly: GCF_049354715.1. NCBI lineage: Eukaryota > Metazoa > Chordata > Mammalia > Primates > Cebidae > Callithrix > Callithrix jacchus. The sequence goes on along the minus strand of NC_133517.1, from coordinate 58,348,668 downwards.
ACTTTAGGAGACAGAAGCAGCCAGATCGTCTGAGCTCAGGAGTTTGATCAGCCTGGGCGACATGGCAAACCCCCATCTCTATTAAAAATACAAAACATTAGCCAGGCATGGTGGTGCACACCTGTAATCCCAGCTACTGGGGAGGCTGAGGCACGAGAATCACTTGAACCTGGGAGGCAGAGGTTGCAGTGAGCCAAGATTGCGCCACTGCACTCCAGCCGGGGTGACAGAGTGAGACTGTTTCCAAACAAAAATTAAACAGCATGATTTTGTCTATGTAAGAAGGAAAATAAATTCCTCAGGCCACAGAATATAAGCATTTTGATGTAGTGGGGGGAGATGTTATATCTAGTTTTCAAGTATCTAATGTACAGCTGCATCACTTTAATGTGATTAAAAATAAAGTTCAGAAATATGTATTGATGGAAAGCTAATTGAGGGTCTGCAAGGGGAAATTTTCACTCCCTGGAGAAATCTGAAAAGGTCAGTGACTATCCTTCTCTTGATAAAAGAGGTATAGGGTTCGCTAAGCAAGGAGGAAGGACCTACATCCTGGCTACAACTCAGCACTCTGAAGAGACTCCTTCGCAGACTCAGCTAGAAGATCATGTTTAAAAGAGAATTTCACTGAACTTCCTTCAGCTACAGAGATTATTTTTTAGACCTCAACTGTCTTATCTTTGACACCTATTTTATGCTTGCTGAAAGATCTAAGACAGCAACAGATCACTCAGATATAGAAAATCCCCACTGCAACCCTCATGGAATATGTGCCTATCACCTTAGCATTCAGAGCATTGCTGCCTCCAGTAAGCTACAAGAACCCTGTCACAGCAACAACTTATCAACCTCTGTGGCCACTGCAGGCACCAACATGGAAAGAGGGCAAGTTGCCCATCCAAGATCACTCAGAATATAGTGAATGCTGCTTCTCCATCCTCAACAGTCTCCAAGTTCAATGACAGGTGTGGAATGCAGGAACTGTCTTTTAACTCTCATTCTACAACTTATTCACTATGTGTCCACAGTGAGGTGCTTCATCTCTCAAACGTGGTTTGGTTATTATTAACCAGAGATAACAGAAAACATTGCTACACTTCATGTTCACAACCAAGTGAAGCAGGTATTACTATCATTTGATGTTGGCAGGTGACTTATTTATCAGACCTTATCACAGAGTAATATAAATGTGTGTGCTGGCTAATTAAAGCAATGGCCCAAGGTGAGATTGCCTTATGGACTTTACATTCCAGATGGTCAAGTAGCATTCCAACTAGAAATCACACCTCCAGGGTGGGTACTTGGTAACCTTTACCTTTAATCAATACTGAATGTTATGCTAGTTAACATTGGTGATGGGAAATAGACCTTTTATGAAACCAGTAGCATCCATAATATAGAGCCTGATTAAAATGTTAAATTTCTTCACCATTGCATTAGCTAAGAAAATCTAGAACCATCTTTAGCCTGAATCCTTAGGGAAGGCAATATGGTTTGATCCCTAAATAGCCCTGTGTCTAGCCACTAGGTAGGATTCTTACTGCCCAATGCTGACCAAAATGGTAATGGGTCCAGAATATTGTTTGGTCTTCATTTAACCTTTCACACAAGGCACACTTGGATCACCTAAAATGTCACTGAGCTAAGAAAATGAGTTGTAGTGGCAATTTTGTGCCATCTGAAACCTCTTGAGAAGACACCCACCTGGATGACAAATTCTGGTCTGAGACTCCTCATCCACAGCCAGGCAGCCTCACAGCAAACCTGTCCAGAGCTGCCCTGCCCTGGCTAGAGAGCCCAGTAGATGGCTTCGGGGGTAGACAGGTTGTCACAGTAACTACCTGGCTGCTTCTATGAGTCAGTAGCCAGGAAAGCCCAGGATCACAGGCCTTTCATGAGCTTCTAGATTGTACTTTGCTTGTTTTAAGAATTGAGCAAACTGAGGCCCAGAAAAGTTAAGTGCTTTGCCCACATCAAATAAGTCTGCTCAGACATGGTCTGGGGCATGCTCAACACGTGACTCTGAGGTCTGGGAACATTGTACCCCTAATTCTTGGAGAGTTACAGAAGTTCCTGAAGACCCTCACCCAGTTCCTTCATGGTGGTGTCTACTCAGGTGTGCTGATTCCATGCTCCAAAATGGAGCCTTGGCTAGAGGAACTTTACCTGAATGCAAGTGCAGGCACTCAAGAGCACACATCCCTCATCTATGATGCAAAAAGAATGCAGTGAAGTGCTCTGACAGGTGGCCATTGCAGCCTGGGCTCAGTCACAGCTCATCCCAGGCACGTGTCGACAGGCCAGGCTCTTGGTGCATTAAGTCTGCAGGAAAGTTGTGATGTGCTCCTGCTCCATGGTGTCCTAGCTCTTCTGCATCCCTTATGGGAAGAGGAGTGGGTGCTAAAGGAGAAAGCGCCTGTTCAGGCCTCCTGTTGGCTTCAAGAGATGGTGCCTGCATCTGTGGGAGCTTCAAGTTCTCATATCACTGAGTACAATTGTGCTCCAGCTTAAACACCTTTGTCAATAGCCAGATACACCGTAGGATCAGGGACAAAGGGGAATTAACACTCAGTGGGCAGCTTCCCTGCCTGATAGGGTTTGGCTGTATCCCCACCCAAATCTCACCTTGAATCGTATTTCCTAGAATTCCCACGTATTGTGGGAGGAACCCGGGGGGGGGGGGGGCGGTAATTGAATCATGGAGGCTGGCCTTTTCCCTTGCTAGTCTCCAAAGTAAGTCTCACGAGAGCTGATGGGTGTATCAGGGGTTTCTGCTTTTGCTGCTTCCTCGTTTTCTCTTGCCACTGCCATGTAAGAAGTGGCTTTTCAGGGGGATTAAGAGTTCAGGAGATCAAGACCATCCTGGCCAACATGGTGAAAACCATCTCCCCTAAAAATAAAAATTGCTGGGTGTGGTCATGCATACCCTATATTACCAGCAACTTGGGAGGCTGAGGCAGAAGAATTGCTTGACCCCAGGAAGCAGAGATTGCGCCACTGCACTCGAGACTGACAACAGAGTGAAACATTCTCTCAAAGAAGTGCTTTTATCTCCCACCATGATTCTGAGGCCTCACCAGCCACGTGGAACTGGACGTCCAATTAAACCTTTTTATTTCCACTCCTTGGTTACGTCCATCAGCAATGTGAAAACGGACTCATACAGTAAATTGGTACCAGCAAAGTGGGATGTTGCTACAAAAATAACCCAAAATGTGGAAGCAACTTTGGAACTGGGTAACAGGCAGTTGTTGGAACAGTTTGGAGGGCTCCGAAGAAAGGAAAATGTGGGAAAGTTGAACTTCCTAGAGACGTGTTAAATTACTTTGCCCAAAATGCTGATAGCAACATGGACAATAAGGTCCAGGCTGAGCTGGTCTCAGATGAAGATGAGGAACTTAATGGAAACTGGAGTAAAGGTGACCTTTACATTTCAGCAAAGAGACTGGCAGCATTTTACCCCTGCCCTGGAGATTTGTGGAACTTTGAATTTGAGAGAGATGATTTAGGGTATCTGGCAGAAGACTTTCCTATACAGTGAAACATTCAAGAGGTGACTTCAGTTGTGTTAAAGGCATTCAGTTTTAAAAGAAGCAGGGCATAGATATTTGGAAAATGTGCAGCCTTATGATGCAGTAGAAAAGCAAAACCCATTTCCTGGGGAGAAATTCAAGTCAGCTACCGAAATTTGTGTAACAAGGAGCCTAACGTTAATCCCCAAGACCCTGGGGAAAATGTCTCCAGCCCATGTCAGAGACCTTCATGGCAGCCCCTCCCATTACAGGCCCAGAGGTCCAGGAGGAAAAAGTGGTCTCGTGGGCTGAGTCCAGGGTCCCTCAGCTGTCCGCACCCTGGGGATTTGGTGCCCTGTGTCCCAGCCACTCCAGCTGTGGCTGATAGGGGTGGGTCAACATAGAACTCAAGCTGTGGCTTCAGAGGATGAAAGCCCCAAGTCTTGGCAGCTTCCATGTGGTGTTGAGCCTACAAGTACATGGAAGTCAGGAATTGAGGGTTCAGAACCTCTGACTAGATTTCAGAAGATGTATGGAAATGCCTGGATGCCTGGGCAAGTTTGCTGCAGGGGTGGGTCCTCATGGAGACCCTCTGCTAGCACTGTGGAAGGTAAATGTGGGATCAGAGTCCCCACATGGAGTCCCTACTGGGACACTGCCTAATGGACCTGTGAGAAAAGAGGGCCACTGTCTTCCAGACCCCAGAATGGTAGATCCACTGATAGCTTGCACCATGTGCACGTGGAAAAGCTGCAGACACTCAATAGCAACCTGAAGGGAGCCTGTACTCTGCAAAGCCACAGGGGCGGAGCTGCCCAAGACCATGGGAACCCACTTCTTGCATCAGCGTGACCTGGAGTCAGAGGATCATATTTTGGAGCTTTAAAATTGGCTGCCACACTGAATTTTGGACTGGCATGAGCCCTGTAACTCCTTTTTTTTGGCCAATTTCTCCCATTTGGAATGGCTGTACATACCCAATACTTGTAGCCCTGTTGTGTCTAGGAAGTAACTAGCTTGCTTTTGATTTTTCAGGATCACGGGTGGAAGGGACTTGCCTTGTCTAATGAGACTTTGGACTGTGGAATTTGGGGTTAGTGCTGAAATTAGTAAAGACTTAGGGGTGCTTTTGAGAAAGCGTGCGATTTGGAGGGGTCGGGGTGGAATGGTATGGTTTGGCTGTGTGGCCACCCAAATGTCACCTTGAGTTGTTTCTCCTAGAATTCCCATGTTATGGGAGGGATGGGGGAGGTCTTTCTCATGCTAGTCTTATGATAGTGAATATGTCTCATGAGATCTGATGGGTTTATCAGGGTTTTCCACTTTTGCTGCTTCCTCATTTTCTCTTGCTGCCCCCATGTAAGAAGCGCCTTTGGCCTCCCACTGTGATTCTGAGGGCTCCCCAGCCATGTGGAACTGTAAGTCCAATTAAACCTCCTTTTCTTCCCAGTCTCTGGTATGTCTCTATCAACAGCATGAAAACCGATTAATACACTGCCCTAGACAGGCTGCACCGCAGGCCATTCTCTGCTCACAGCTCCAGTGTAGGCCACACGCTCTCCAGGCTGCCACAACAGCAGATGGGAGCTTGGAGAGAATGAGTGAGTTACCCAAGTATGCATTCATTCATTTATTCAGATGTTCAGTAATAACTATTAAGTATTGGTCATTTGGAGAAGCTTAGCTCAAAAGCACTGGACTTTGGAACCAGATCCTCCTTCAACCAAATTCAGGCTCAGCCCCTATACTAGTTATAATGCCTATGTGCAAGTCCCTAATCTTCCTAAGCCTTGGGTAATTGGGGATGCTAATGTCTCATCCAGACAATCCTTGTGATATGCAAGTGAGGCAGGAGTGACAAACTCTCATACTGGGCACATACTAATGGCACAGTAAATGAGGCTGGATGTTGTAACTTTATTACCTATAAGTTTGCACAGCTTCATGTTACAAATACCCTTTAAAACCTGTGTTTAGGAAACATTGGAGGTTGGAACTGTGCTGAAGCTTGTGATTTTTACTACCAATTATACCTGGAAAAACATCCTATATTAGAAAATGTTTCATAGATCCAAAAGTAGGACATGGCCTCAAGTCCAGAACAGACTAAAAGGAACTGGGGTTAGAGTCCAGCCACAAAACAAAACCGAGGGCAGAGGGGGCTCAAAGGAGGGGAGTGATGGGCTGTGATAGAATCTCAGACTAGAATCTGATGGGGTTGGGGGCATCGAAGCTTTTCTGTTCATGCATAATTGCCCCAAAAGTTAGAGGCTTAAAATACTAGCTCATTCTCCTCCCGCTTTCTGTGGGTCGCCCTGTCAATTCCTCCAGTCTTGCCTAGACTTCAGCCTTTGGCTGGACAGTCAGAGGTGAGCTGGATTCAGCTGAACAAGGGTGGCTGGGCCTCTGTCCCCATGTGATCCAATCACCCTTAAGAAGTCAGACCAGGCTTCTCTGTGGAGTAATGGCAACATTCTAAGAAGGCCAAGGTGGAACATGAAAGACACTTCCAACACAATCAGAAAAGGCCAGCCCAGATTCAAGGGGTGGGAGACTAGACCCCACCTCTCCATGGGAGGCCTTTATGGCTGTGTTTCATCTCCCACAGAGACCAAGAGTATGGGGTGACAAAGGGGAGAAATGAGTCGGGAGCACAGCTTTGCTCGGGGCTGCTGGAGAAAGCATTTGTGTGGACTTGAACTTGTGTGCAGTGGCTCATCTGACTTTGAACATCTTGCCCTACTCATTTCCCATTGGTCTAGTCTGATGAATTTTCCAGCCACCAGTGATTATTTGCAGTTCCCCTAAATTTCTCTGTGGCCTATGCCCCGCTTTGCCTGGAACATGACCTGTCCCCTTTTTTACCCTCACGTGAATTGGCCAGCGTATTAGCTTTCTGTGGCTTCTTTAACACATTGCCGCAAACATAGTGGCTGCAGACAACAGAAAGTTCTCTTACAGTTCTAAGAGCCAGAAGTCATGACTCAGTTTTATGGGGCTAAAATTGAGGAATCACTGGAGCCACACTCTCTCCAGAGGTTCCAGAGGAGAGAGCTCAGTCTTCCACCTTCTTGTGGCTCCAGACATTCCTTACTGGTAGCCACATCACTCCAAGTCACTCCAATCTCCTTTTCTACGTCACCTGCTCTTCTGTTAGTATCAAATCTCCTGCCTCTCTTATGAGGACACTTGGAATTAGATTTAGGACCCTAGGTAAGCGAGGACAATCTCCCCATCTCCAGATGAACTTAATCACATGTGCAAAGCCCCTCTTTCCATATTGAGCAACATTTACAAGCCTCCTGGTATTTGGGGAGGCCGCCTACCCCTAGATTGTCTCAAGATACTTACATCCAGTTTGATCCCTTTGTCTCTGAAATGTCCGCTGGCCACAGCTTCTTTCTTGCCAACACAGCTTCTCAACCACATACCAAGATCCCTGCATTTAACAGCTTAGATTATGATTGCTTTTAAACATGTCTTTGTTCAAATTGAGCTCCTGAGCACAAGGATCATGCCCCTCTACCTCCCCCTCCCCCTCCCCCTCCCCCTCCCTAGTGTCTACCATGACCCTCGAAGATAGGAGAGGACTTTCAGGTGAGTGTGACATTGTTGGAGTGTGGTTTGGAGGTAGGGGTAAGGGAAACCTCCATTTCCTGGACAAAGCATCTCACATATCCCCCAGCACAGGTCACCAGGGTTTAAGTCAATTCTCATGAATCTGATGAGTTCTACAAATGCATATGTCTATTGTGTCTGAGATCCCTTCTGCTTAAAATATTTAACCAGGGCTCCAGAAGGCAACTTCCCAGGTTAAGACCCAGACAAAGATTTACCCAGTGTGATTTGGTGATTGAGCAGCATATCTGCAGGGCGACTGAAGTCTGGTGTGGAGAGCTGGACTCTGGGGCATTAAAGATTTCAAAATGAGGAAGCTGTACACAGATGAGCTTCTGGCTTCTTTACACATATTTGGCAAACACACATGATGGGCCTGACCCCAGAAGAGCGTTGCTGGCTGCTTTGCTTTAACTAAACCACCCATACTGACTCACTTGCATTGCTACAGAGGAATACCCAAGACTGGTAACTTACAAAGAACAGAGGTTTCATGGGCTCACAGCTATGCAGGCCATGCAAGAAACAGTGCTGGCTTTTGCTTCTGGTGAGGCCTCAGGAAGACTCCACTCACGGTGGAAGGTGAGGGGGAAGCAGGCACTGGCAAGAAAAAGGGAGGAGGTGCCGGGGGCTCTCTAAGCCAACAGCTCCTGTGGAGTAATAGAACCAAACTCTCTCCATGACTTCCCAGAGAGCACCAAGCCATTCATGAGGGATCCACCCCCGTGACCCAAACATCTCCCACGAGGCCCCACCTCCAAAACTAGGGATTCCATTTCGGCATGAGATTGGAGGGGATGCATATCCAAACTGTATCACCACTTAAATTCCTGTTTTGGAGTTGATAGCCCTGTGTACGTGGAAGCCCATCCTACGTGGGGCTCTGCTTGGTTATCCTACACCACACATACCACCAGGGGCAGAGGAACACCGCTCCTGATTGCTAGAGAGCTGGGCAGTTAAATCAGATTTTCTCTGTATGTTCCTTGAGCATCCCACAGAAGACACACACGGAGTGCTGGCTAACACACACACTCCCAGACCGGCAGCCGGCAACACTCTGGACTCCGAAGGGTGGGCCCCAGGAAGGTGCATTTGTCCACATTCTTGGGGTATGCTCCTGCTCCCTCCAGTCTGCATCTAGCACAGCAATGCAATGTGGTGTTTGCCAAAGAGAAGGGTCCCTAGGGGGCAGTTACATTAAAGGGCTTCCAACAGGATGCAGTTTTCTGTCTGCTATGAATGCAACATCTCTCTCAGGATCCTTCCTTAGACTGTCTTCCCTAGAGAAGCTTCTTTACTTCAGAATTGCCAACAGGTCTGGTGGCTCCTAGAAGCCCAGATGGTCATTCAGACCTTGGTAACCAAGGTCAATTGAGAAAAAGATTAGCAAATGGGTATAGGGGGCAGAGACCAAGGGGATACCAGTGAAAGAACGCTATTGCTGACGAAATATGCAGCTAGCCTTCCCACCGTGTCCTACCCTGGCCTCTCCAGCCCTGCCCACCCCTAACCCCCACACATCAGAGCTCATGTCATCTCTTGCCCAGGAATTCACACCAGGTTTGCCCGGCTCAAATAGACGAAGACTTGTCTCTGAGCCACAGTGGGATACGTGAGCTGTTTTCTATTTCTTATCGCCTGCCCACCTCAGCCTTCTTGTTGTGCTGGGTACCTGCTGGACTTGGTTTCTGCATCCTCTCATCCTAGTTATTCACCTTTTCCTGGGGCAGAGGTGACCACAGAGGAAATTATGACCAAGGATCCAAGCAGAATGCGACAGCCCATCGATGGCTCAGAAGCTTCTCTGGGGCCATTGATTACTGTAACCTTTTAGGAAAGCTACCTAGACTACCTATTAAAAGTGCGGAACAGTTTCCTTGCTTTCAGAAAAGTACAAGTACACCTTTTCTGAAAGACGCATGCGTGGGTGTGCACAAAAGTCTGTTTTGGGGTTTGCTTGTTTGTCCTGTATCAAGACCTCTGTTACATCCAACCTGTTCTCTTTATCGGTATTAACTTGAAAGGATGGCAATGATCCGCTAAATGCAACAATTTGCACAGTAACTTGTTTATAGGGAGCTTTTTCCAAACACATCGAAAAACTCACATGCAGGCGATTGGCCATGCCCAGTTTTCTGAGAAGCAGGATAGGACTCATGGTCCTCACTGCCCACTTGAAGTAGGTTCTCCGTGGGATTCATTTGATGGCCAAAGCTGTCCAGGTGAATGTCAAAGGCAGGCCGTTCTCAGAAATGCAGACCTCAGGGCTGAACTCACTGAGCAGCCTCACTGAGAACATTCTCTGGCTCTCCTGGCAACCTCTGTGCAAAATGAGCTGAGATCCCAGCCACACAGGGCCCGGGTAACCAAAATGAGCCGAGACCCCAGCTGCACAAGGCCCAGGTAACCAAAATGAGCTGAGACCCCAGCCGCACAGGGCCCGGGTAACCTATGCTGGATGCACCTGCTCTGTTGTAGAGTTCATGGCCATCAGTGGTCTGGAAGTCTCAAACTCTCAGCCCTGAAAGAATGTGAGGAATAGAGATCAGTGCCCAGGCCTGACCTGGCAGGCTTTTCTGCAAGCCCTGGATTTGAGCTTCCCAGCAGGTGTTTTCTCTTCCAGCACTCGCCCTTGCTGTCAGAGGTTGCCAGGCTCAGAAGGGGAGATGCCAGGGAAGCACAGGTTTAGTCACACATTTCATTCTAACTCCACTCTCTCCATGTATTCACTGGTAACTTTGGGGAAATTGTATAACTTCCCTGAGCCCAGAAGGATGGGGGAGCTCAGAGGCCATTAGCCCGTGACTTGGCTTTGGAAATGATCATTCCTGTGGAAACAGAAGACTCTGGCCAATGGTCTCCTGGCCCTGAGCTTCCCCCCAAGGAATGAGGATAGAAACAGAGCATATTGTTCTCTCCCAGGAGGACAATTAGACTCCAAAATGAAAGAGAAAATAATCCATCAATAAGAATAAAGCTGTGGGAAGGTTAGTGCAGTGAAAAACACAGAGCGAATAGGGCCTCGGTGTTATACCCAACTCTGCTGGAATTCTATGGCTGCCTTGGGGAGGGCTGTCCTCCCTGGCTCTATTTCCCACGTGTAAAATGAGGAGTTTGGGTTAAGAGGTGCTTTTAAAGAACTGGAAGTCAATAACTTGGTTCAAAGAAAATCACAGGGAGAAGTATAAAGCTGGAAGTGGGAAGGAGGGCACCCAGACCTCAGCTGTCAGTCTTCGGTGCTAAGTCACGTCACTCCAGAAGGGGCTCGGGGTACACAGTTCAGAGTCAGTCACAATTCCTTCCAGCTCTTGGAACAGCACTATGTAATCAAATCAGAGTCCACAGATTAAGTTTATCCCTTTCTAGTAATTTCTGTAAGCCTGAGCAAGTCACTTTGTCTCATCTTTAAAATATGTAATGTATCAGTTCACTAATGCCATAAATTACTTTCTATGTATTAGACCCTGCCTTTCCTTTTTTTGTTTTTGAGACGGATTCTCAGTCTTGTCACCCAGGCTGGGGTGCAATGGCAGGGTCTTGGCTCACTGCAACCTCTGCTGCCTTGGTTCAAGTGACGATTCTCCTGCCTCGGCCTCCTGAGCAGCTGGGATTACAGGCACCCACAACCACACCTGGCTAATTTTTGTATTTCCAGTAGAGACGGTTTCACCATGTTGGCAAGGCTGATTTTGAACTCCTGACCTCATGATCCACCTGCCTCAGCCTCCCAAAGTGCTGGGATCACAGGTGTGAGCCACCATTCCAGGCTCTGCCTTTCTAATGGCCAGAGCAGTTGGTGAAATGGGCCCTATTACTGCATTTACTTCATAGATGGAGAAACTAGGATTGAATGAACTGAGGTCTCTTTAAGAAATATAATACATGGACACCCTTGACTTCTGCACTCTGCCTAGAACTGAGGGGAAACTGAGACTGAGCTGAAACCAACAGAACTAATCTGTTATCATTCCCATACCTATGCCCCAAATGGAGATCCACACATAGATTTTGGATATGCTGTGTGTTCATTTGCATTCAGTTTCTATTTTTAAATATCCGTTTCAGTTATTTTTAGACTAATGAGTTGTTTAGGAACTTCTTGGCTTCCAAACATGTAAAAATATTCTAGACCTGTTATCGATTTGTAGTTAATTCCATTGTTCTCAGAATGTGACCTCTCATTTTGAATCTGTTCCATGACTAGCCAGTCCTGCTCTTCAGGCAAACACAAGACTGCTAAGATTTGGGGTTCAAGTCTTCATGAGATACTGATACTTGGATGAATTTCTTCCTACCCTCATCCAAACTGTGTTCTCAGGAATAGTCCACCGACCAAGATGTTTGTATCACCTCAGGGACAATGAATCTCAACATTACTCTGTGGATCACCCCAGTGATCTTGTACCTATGTTCTCCACTTGAACTCAACATCAGGATCTGAAGTGATTAAAAAACAATGAAAAATGGCATGACCCAAGTTCTCTAACCTGGCATAGTATTAACCTGGCACAATCACCTGGAAGTCTAGTCACTCTGAAAATGCCGGTTCCCCGGGCCCAGCCTACTCTATCCCATGAGGCCCAGTGTCCATCCAGCTGGTCATGGACAGATCAGACTCATGAGGCTATGGGACAGAAAGTCCATCAGCTACACATGCAACCAGTGACTATATAGCTTTTGAAGCTGAGAGGACTGGGTTCAGTTCTAGCTCAGACCTAGTAACCTGGGAGAAGTTACATTTCTCTTAGATCTGTTAATTCACCTGGAAAACAATTTATTCCTAATTCTTCAATTGTTGACAAAAATAGAAAGCATGTGTCATATCCACAGGCACTGTTTTTGGCTCTGCTGTGCTTGTCTCCAAGAAGCTCAGTCTCGTGAGGACCCGTATCTGTAATATGTAGATGTAATCCTGTGTGCAGTGATGGCAATAGACTCAAGGGCAAGGCATGCTGAGAGTACAGGGGACAGGGCTCCCAGAGGAGGTGGTGCACATGTGAGCAAGTTGTGCAGGAAGCCAAAGTGGAGAGGTGTCCGGGGCACTATGAGCAAAGGTGAGGAACAGCAGGGCACCTTTGGGGGCCCCTAGGGCTCTGTACAGCTGGTGTCAAGGGGTGGGAAGGAGGTAGAGAGGCAAGCAACATTCAAACATCAGGCAATAGAGTTGTATTTTAGCCATTAGGGGACAAGAAGCCTTTGAAGGATTATAAACAGGAGAGTGAAGGGATCCAAGTGAAGGGATGTCTTAGAAAGGCAGAGAGATGCCCATAGCCTCTTCACCAGGGTCTCCCAGCCAGCTATGGTCCATGCTGAGAACCTTGCTGCTTTCCTGTCCATCCTGCTGACCTCTCCAGATGCCTCCTTGTTCTGAGATCCCATCTAAATGCTCTCCCTCGCCCCATGGAGAGCTCAGATCAAGAACTTCACCACCCACCCTATTTCTCAGCACCTGGGGTTCCAAGGACTCTGTACTCCCACAGAGACATCATAGGTAAGAGAAAAGAGCTAGGTGAGGACTTGATCTCTGTATTAGTCCATTTTGATGCTGCTGATAAAAGCATACCTAAGACTGGGCAGTTTATACAAGAGGTTTAGTGGGCATGGATGACTTATAGTTTCACAGGGCCGGGGAGGACTCACAAGCATGGCAGCTGTCAAGGAGAGGAGCAAGTCACATCTTACATGGATGGTGGCAAGCAGAAAGCTTGTACAAGGAAGTGCTCCCTTATAAAGCCCTCAGATCTCATGAGACTTATTTACTATCAGGAGAACACAGGAAAAACCTGCCCCCATGGTTCAATGACCTCCCACTGGGTCCCTCCCGTAACATGTGAGAATTCAAGATGAGACTTCTTTGGGGACACAGCCAAATCCTATCATTCTCCTCAGTTAAACATCAGTTCTCAAAACCGAACGTTCAGAGATCGATGTTAGTACCTGATGATTATGCTAGAATTTGTCTTATCTGTTTGGAAGAAGATACAAAGTAGGCCATCTGGGTGGTTATTTGTACAGATGTTAAGGCCTGCCACTTGGTATGTGCTGTGTAACAAAGCATTAATGCACATAATTGACAGGAAAGATAGGGGTCAAATCCTGGCATTTGAGAGTTAGTGCTGCTTGCACAAGGTCACATAGTTACTACTCCTCAATTCACTCATCTGTAGAATGCAACATCTACCTCATGAAGTTGCTACAAAGATTAAATACATGTCTTAGCACTTACTCTTGATGGTAAGTGCGAAGAAATAGAATTATCTATTAGAGAGAAAGTAAAAGATCATAGAGGAAAGAAAAGACAAAGCATGGGCTGGGCATGGTGACTCAAGCCTGTAATCCCAGCACTTTGGGAGGCCGAGGCGGGTGGATCACGAGGTCAAGAGATAGAGACCATCCTGGTCAACAAGGTGAAACCCCATCTCTACTAAAAATACAAAAAATTAGGTGGGCAAGGTGGCATGTGCCTGTAATCCCAGCTACTCAGGAGGCTGAGGCAGGAGAATTGCCTGAATCCAGGAGGCGGAGGTTGCGGTGAGCCAAGATCGTGCCATTGCACTCCAGCCTGGGTAACAAGAGTGAAACGCCATCTCAAAAAAAAGACAAAGCATGGACTGAATAATGGTTAAACACCCTAACAGCAACATAGTGTCTGACAGTATTCTCTGGGTCTGGGCTTCGTAATCTTAACATGCAGACAAATCACCTGTCGAAGGATCCTAATTTGATAGGGCCTGGCATGTGACCCAAGACTTGGAATTTTTACACTCCCGTGATGCCAATGCTCCTGGTCCATGGACCATACTTAACCAGCAAAGGCACTTTAACAAGATACACATGTGATTTGAATACACCTTAAAACTTGAGAAGTTCTATACTAGATCAAGAAGTTGTGGGCATTAAAGAAACCCTTTGGGGTGGCTCTAAGAGCTTTGACACTGTTGGTTGTGGAACAACTTCTGGGAATAAGAGGCGTTGACTCAGAAGGTACAGAGGATGCCTTTTCATGCATGAAAATTTTAGTTGTTTGTTGGGGGTAACAGCAAATACAGCCATGATTTCCTGAGTATTTTTCAGGAATATGTTTCATGTTACATTCCTTTGTGTTAACTTTAGTCCTCACTTTAACTCTCAGAGGCAGGGGCTGCTGTAATTTCCAAGGAAACCAAGGATTATGAGATTGGGTCATGGTTTCACGGTAACCCAGTTGGGTTTGAACAGACCTATTGTCTTCAGAGTCCACAGGCCTGAATATCCTTCCTTCCCAGTCCAGCACTCTGACAACCACGACAGAAGCAGAGGGACCTTTATAGTGGGAAGCAATGGCAAATGACCATGTGTTGGCCTCAGTCCTGGGAGCTCTGGGTCATCTGTCCTGTTTCTTTTTTTCATTGCATACATTGACTTTGAAGCTGAAAAACAGCCTACTGGGGTATATGCTGAATCCCTTTCTTTTTTCCTCTCCTTGGTCCATTAGACTTAGCAAGCACCTGCATGTCAGGTAGGGCTGGAGGAAAAGTACAGACTCCTATCCCAGCTCTGTCTGGGGCTGTGTAATCCTATGAACTCGAATCTTCTCCATTGTGTCCTTCAGCACTGTGGACAAGGCCAGCAGCACCTTTATTTTCTCAGCATTTTGGCCCTAACCTACAAGGCTGTTTGAGGGCATACATAAACAGCTAAACTCATTTTCTCCCAAACCCTTTAATTATGGTAAAAATAGAAGTCACTCAGTTATCCAACTCTAAAACCAGAAATAATGCACATTAATGCACAGGCTAAGAATAGGAGATGGGGGTGCTGATTAAGCCAGCCGTGAGCAACCAGGATTGGGGTAAACGGTATGTATGAAACTTCGAAGAAGTATTTGTCCACACACCATACCATCTATACTTTCAGAGGCAGATGGTACATGACACACTAAACAGGCTGTTTAAAGTACCCAGACCGGCAGCATCAACATCACCTGGTATGAAATTCTGGGGCTGGAGCCCAGCAATCTGTGTCTTAAAGTGCTCTAGGTGATTTTGATGTTTTAGTTGAGAACATGGCTTTATTTCAAAACTGACTTCACAGGAGAATAACTTCATCAGAACTAGAAAATGTGTCTCAGAAGGAGGAAAAGCCTGTGTTGGTCAGTGCAGTGATAAAAAGAGTAAAAGGTGGGTCGGGCACAGTGGCTCATGCCTGTAAACCCAGAGCTTTGGGAGGCTGAGGCGGGTGGATTATCTGAGGTCAGGAGTTCAGGACCAGCCTGACCAACATGGTGAAACCCCACAGCTAATAAAAAAAAATACAAAAATTAGTTGGGCATGATGATGGGTGCCTGTAATCCCAGCTACTCGGGAGGTGGAGGTTGCAGTGAGCCAAGATCACATGGTTGCATTCCAGCCTGGGTGACAAGAGTGAATACCTGTCTTAAAAAAAAAAAAAAAGTAGGTGGACTGAGTTGGCCAACCACTTCCTTATGGCTTAGAAGTCTTTGTCCTGTGATACCACCTCCATTGTCTGCATTCAGAAAGAATGAGTGGAATAAAATGTGCCCATTGTCCATTCTACACCATTTCACGTGTGCCATCACCCAGGACAGGATAAACCATCTAACAGTGTATGGAGCCCACAGATTTACTGTGAAAGGACAGAGGATCTTGGAGGGAAATTTTATTTGTCAGACTCACCCACTAATGGACCAGATGACCTCCCCTCTCCACTTCTGGCTCAGATACAGCTTTGTATCTCAGAATTTCAAACAGCCTCACGCTGAAAAACATTAGCAAGATCCAGGTTCTGATTCAAAGTCCCTTAGCTCATGGGCGGTTGTCATTGTAGGAGGAAGAGTTCTCCTAGATCACACCTCTCCTGGTAGGGCCTGCAGGAAGACCAGAGGCGTCATGGCGGCTGTTTTGTAAGTAGGCTGCCTGGGGCAGGATCAGACCAGTGGCTGGCCCAAGGTCTCCTGCCTAATTAGAAGGCGAGTGGCATATGGACAGTGCCACTAGCTAGCTACTGCCTCTGCCCTGTCTGTCACACAGCAATTGGATGACCTTTCTAAAGCCCAGTTCTTCTGGAAAAGGCCTCATGGAGCTCCTTACTACCTGCAACCACAGACAAGCTTCTAAAGTTGTCCAGACACTTTCCTGTCTGCCTTCATTGAGCTAAATCAGTGGTTCTCCAGCGAGGGGCTGTGTGTAACTTTTGCCCTGCCTCCAGGGATATTTGGCAGTGTTTGGAGACACTCAGCCCCCACAACAAAGAATTATCCAGCCCGAAATGTCAATACTACTGAGATTGAGAAGCCCAGAATTAAATTCTAAGCTCAAATGTTGCCTCTTTCAAGAAGCATTCTATACCTGCACCCCCTTCTCCAAGGGGACCCAGGTGCCTTTGGGCCTCCATGGAGGTAGCCCAGATTACCCAGAGCACACTTACACTGTGAACTTCATATAATTGCAGTTCTCTGGTCACTGCATATTCCCTCTACTAGACCAGGAGGAGGTCTTGCCAGGCAAGAATAAAGACCAGCTCTTTACTGTTTGTAGCCTCAGGTGCAGAACACCGAGGTTTTTGATACGAAATAATTAATAGAACTTCCTATGCAGCACGTAACAACAACGTTTGGCTCACAGTGGATAGTTAATAAATATTTCTCCAATCAATGATAGGTCTGGAGATTATAAACCGCTTTTGCCTTCCTGCTACAACCACTTAGGATAGAAAATAAAACTAACAAAGGCATTGGGCACCATGGGAAATGTAGGTCCCTGGCTCACTGTGAGAAGTGTTTTTTTTTTTTCTGGCTGGGATAAGCCAGATAGGCACCCAAAGCTGCTCAATATTTATGCCAATGGCTTTACTGGGGTCACACAATCTCTGAAAGGTCACCGGACTCATGGTCAGGAAAGAAATGGAAAGGCTCTTGCTTTGCCTCTAATTTGAGGACATTGAACAACTCTTGAAATCAGACAAGGAGGTTTTAGGGGGCTCACTGGACTTGCATTTAGAACAAATGCTTAGAACAGTACTTGTCCAAGGCCCTGTAGGAAGGCATCACATACTTGATTGATAGGAACCTGTGTTGCAATATTTTCCTTTATGTGTGCCTTGGGCTTGTTTTTCTTAGCATCTAATTGGCTCCTGACTTGCTCACCTGCATGGTGAGCCACTGCACGGAGTGTCCGGTTCTCTGCTGATAACAGAGGGACCATCTGTGCTGCAGAGGGTAGCTTGACATTCTGTTCTGGAGTGTCCAGAAAAGCCACATGGAAGCAGCACCCTGTGGGACACAGAGCAGCCTTGGCTACTTAATCAGCTCAGGCTGCTTTCACCATGCTCATCCCCTGTCAGATTTATGGCTCTGGCGAAAATTGAAGAAAACCATAAAGGACGCTGGATTCCTGGATGTGCAATCTGAAAAATCTGCTGCCAAGTCAACTAACTCCATGGAACTCGACTGGATTTCTTGTATTGCCTGCTGAACTTCTCCAGTGTCACAGGCATGAAACTGGAGCATAAAATGTGTATGAATTTGTATTGTCATATGTATTCTGAAACACTGAAGAAATAATTTCTTGGTAGTGGCTGCCGTCAACCAAACCTATGGGTTTTTGGACCGCAGATGTAAGCATGTTTTTTTGGGACACGATGCTTGTCCCCACATCTTCCCTTATAAGTCTCCAAGATCTCTCTAGCATAAACTCCAAACTCCATGGGTACCCAGACCCTTCCTCAGCTTTGCCTCTTAACATGACCTGCTTTCTACTCCACGGAAATTGGAACTGTTCGGGATCTAACAGCGTCGTATCTCCAGGCCCTTCCCAGTCTCCACTAGACTCTCCCTCTCTCACAGCACTAATCAAAATGATGGTAATGAGACTGTAATGAGAAGACATCAAAAATAGTAGCTCCACATACTATTCAAACTCTTCCCAAATACTAACATCATGTTCATAAGGGCCCTGTAAGAAAGATCATAATATTCTAACTTTACCAAGAGGACACTGAGTCACCAAAGGGTTTAGATAACTTCCCAGGTCAAATGGCAAGACAGGAACTAATTTGAACCTAGGACATAGGTTTTAGAGATTGGCAAACGAATCACTCGTTGGCACTTGACTAATATCAAAAGAACAAAAGGTTGTTTTCCAGATTTTAGCCATTTTATCCAGCAGAGAAAGGAAAATACTGAAGGCAAAATGACTAATTTTTAATGTGAAACCACTGGGCCTCCGAAAACAAGGTGCTTCCACATGCACTATCTGCCCTCTTCCATCTCATAACACAGCTCTGAGGACCCAGGCTCAAAGAGCTGAGGCAGAAATTGCGGGTCATCCGGCCAGTTGGCAGCACACCCTGAGGTCCGCCAAAGGAGCCCATCTTGGAACACGATGGGAGGTCTTCCCTCCTCTTCCTTCCCGCTCAGGGCTCCGGGTTCCAAAGAGGAGTGGCACCGCACAGCCCTAGGAAGGAAGGACGCCCAGGAAGCACCCCTTCTGCAGCAGCACCTGCAGAGGAAACCTGGAGCGGATGCTCGGGCTCTGAGCCACGAGAGGGCGCTGCAGGCCCAGGAAGAGGCGGCCGCGGGGCCTCCACCTCCCGCCGCCTCCGTCGTCTCACTCTGGTTTCTAGACAGAGGCGCGCTCAGGATTCACTGAAACAGAACTCAGTGCAAACAGCACAATTTAGAAAAGGCAACAAAACCAGCCCACGCCTTTCTCTGCTCATAGATTTTATAACCCTGTGGAATCCACCCTCCACATCCCTCTAAGCCAGGAGGCCTCGGCGGCTCACCCACGGCTGCAAGGTTGACTGCATTTGCTAGAAGCGAAGGCTACAGTCCTGCACGGGGGCTGGGGGAGGTCCTTGCACCCGGGCCCCAGCCTTTGCCCGTCTGACGGACTTGGCCCACTCAGCCCAGCCTTTATCGTTGCCAACGTTTGCTCAGTGCTTACCGTGTCAGGCACTGGGCCCAGCATTTTAATCCTCCCAAAACCACACAGCCAAGGACTTGCTATCCTTAGAAAAAAGTGAGTCTCAAATGTCGGAAGTTGGCACCCGCGTGCGAAGTCACACCTGTTTGGCATCAGTCTGTGGTCCTTCTGCTGAACTGAGACATTTTGGTTCTCTGATCACTTTGAGTCCACAACCTGGATGCGTGGAAGTCAGAGCTCATTCTTTTGCTCGTTTATTCAACAAGTACTTATTAAGCACCTGCTGTATACTCGCACACTCTAAATATACATGTAATATAATCTGCTATGGAGTCTGACCCTGAACTATGACAAATATCACCCCAGGGTTGTTCTAAGCACACTATTCAGGAACCAAGAAGACAGTAATTTCCAAAGACAGGTAATAAGGTGACCAAAATTACCAGGATAAAAAAACCAGACTATTTAGTACTGTTCTCCTCAGCTCCTCTGTCTCACCAAGGCCCTCTGGATCTCTGCCCTTCTCTTTCCACACCCAGGATCAGGCTGCAGGTGGCTCCTTAGGGACACTTCTTTGATCTCTTCTGTATTAAAAAGCTGAGTCAGATTTTCTCCGAAAGGACTTACAACTGTGGATGGATATGCCTGAGTCCATGGACATCTCTGAATACTAAAGAGAAAGCTAATTTCCAAAATGAACCTCACAGAGGCAGCCCAGAGGCAAAACAAGTAAAAGTCTTGGAGCCAATGAGTGCATGGAGAAGTAGCATGAAGGCTGGAAGAGGCAGGAAGGTCTGAGTCTCTGAACTACCATTCAGCCATATGAACTTGGACCTGCTCCCCGCCATCTCTAAGCCTCATTCTCCTCACTGGTGAAAGAGAAAGTGAGATTTAATAAGCTTTCCAGCTTCTTCCTATTACAATAATCACCAATTGCATTATACGTCTCACTACTAGCTGTCTGACAGCCAGTCATCTCTAAATCTAATCTCTAATATGCAATATCCTCATCTTGGAAATACGGATAACATTAATGTCCTTGAAACACTGACATAAGAATTAGATACAAAACGTTGGTATACCTTGCACTCCCTTCTAATAGGGACCCAATACAGTCATAGCTGTAATTAGCAAAACAAAGGTCAATAACAAAATCAGAAATGCAATTCCTCAGGGCATGAGACTCCATCCTGATGACTTTCCTTGTTGTGCAAAGGAGGTGGCTGTCAAGTCCCCTCCATGAGTCATCGGCTCCCTCCTCCCACCTGGGGTCCTCTCTTCTGTGACTCCAATCCTCCACCGCACTGGAGAAGAGGTGAGGGTGAGCCAAGACTGATCAATGAGGCCACAGAGTACTTGGGCTGAGGGTGGAGTGATTGTTCACCAGAAAAAAAAAGAGGAGTCTGGACATGATGAAGCATAAAGGCCCTTTCAGGTGGGAGATGTGAAATTGGCAGAGGCCCAGAGAGAGGAAGTGACTCACCCCAAATGATACAGCTAGAAAGACTAGGCAGAGCTTGAATTTAAACATTGCTTTTAAAAAAAATAAAACTCCACTGCAAGAATGTCAGTGAGGCCTGGGCCACAAGTTCCAGAGCTTATGTTATTGTCCTTGTCCTCTGCCAGTGCTTGAAACAAGACACATGCTGTGTATGCAGGGGGTTCATAAGAGGTGCCACGTTTATACCTGTCAGTGCTTCGTGGTTATAAATTCTGAGGTCATCAGGGAGACAAAAGAGGATGAGCAGAGACACCCCTGTTCTTCCTAAGAAGGGCTGGCCTATAACCATCCTTGCCCTGACTCACGTCATTCGCATACGCAGACACCCCACGGCAGGACAGGTCAATCCACGGCGAACACAAAGAAAGGAGGGTCATCAAGGCCAACTTTGTCTGTGCCCAGCAAGCACTGCCCTGTGCCCAGCTGCCCTCACCCCAGGGATACGCGCAGCTGCATGCCCTGAAGCCAGGAAAATGTTGAGCCATCCAATCAGCAGCCTTTGCTCTGAGTCACAGAATCACATCTGCAAGAGCCCCTGCATGGAAGAAAACTGAGTCATCTTCTCCTTTCACAATAATAAAAATAGTTCCCTCATTTGAGCACTCATGATATGCTAAATGCTTTACATTTTAGCTCACAAAAATCATATAAGGTAGCTCTTATTTTTCCCCGTTTTGAATAAACAAATGCAAAGAAAGGTAAACTATCTTAAAATCTAAGCTCCAAGAGCTAGAAATTGGCAGTCTTGATTTCAGATAGATCTAGCAAAAATCTTTTGGAGTCAGGCAGAATACTCTGCCGTCTGAAACTACTTCTACAGCCGTGTCATATTGATGTGTGATGTGTAAACATAAGTAAAGTGTACACACATAAACATGCTTAAAACACAAACATGGCAAATGCTCATTAGGAATGAATGGAAAATTCAAGCAAATACAGGGACAGTCACTGGGATAAATGTCAAAAATGTAGTGTTTTACTCCAGCCTCTCTCCTGTTGGCACACACACATTCAATGATGGCACATACTTTTTCAATCTGCTTTGTTAAGTGAATATATTGCCTGTGTTTTGCACACTAATTATAGAAGTTGAAACTGTTGCCTGCTGGTTCATTATTTGGCTCGACCATAACGTATTTAGCTGAGCCCCTCAGTGCAGGGTGTTTGTTTTCTATCGCAAACTACATCGTCGCAGCATTTACACATGTAAATATTTGTGTGCATAGCTCCGAGTATTTTCCTGAATTAGTAACTGTTTCTTGGAATTTATTCAAAGGTTTCAGGAATTTCTGACAGGACTGCTTACTAGGGAGAATGGGATTGACACCTGAACACACGTCTACCAGTGTGGCCGGATTACTTCTCATTGTCATTTAATCAAGTGGCATTTGGTTTACTTCATCCACTCCTGTGCGATTAGCTAATGTGAGTGCTCTCTGAGGGAAGCTGACACCCCTGGGGGCTGCTGAAATCATCTTTCCGAGCCTACAAGCCCCTGGATGCTAGTGAATTAATCAAGGTGAATGCTCCCTCTTGAGGCTTCCTGCCAGGCAGTGAACTGGCTCTCCTGAGAAAGATGCACACTCACCAGGCAATTACTTCCAGACTTGAACCTTTGTCCCAGAGGAAAGCAAACACTAATTGGTCATTATAATGGTATGAATGAGAAATGGCATTCTCAGCCTCCGCCTTTTATACATTCTTATGGATACAAAGCCAGGCACTTGCTTCCCTCTTAGAAGAATGACAAATGAGAAAGAAATTTTATCTGAGGAATGTGAGCTCTTTTAAATGATCAGACCCAGGAAGGCATTGAAATGGGGCAGTCACCTCCCACTCCCCACTTAAGGTAAGTAAGCATTTCTGGAAGCTACTTGCTAGATGGGCTCCAGCTGACAGCAAGTAGCCAGAACCAAACAATGCCAAACACTGGACACAATAACTCACATTCTAAAGCTGAATAACATTAGCCAATGACCAATCAGCGTTATTTCTGTGAGACTGAGATTACCTGAAACACGACTTTTGTCCTTGCCTCCTCTCCTGATTGGTCCTTCTTTTCACTAAAATCTCTAGCTGCCTTTGTTCTCTGGAGCTTCCCAGTGTGTCCAGAGCTGGACTGCTGTGCTCAACCTTGGCCCAGATAAACTCTGCATGTTAATTTTGCCTTGTTTTTTACAATGTAAGTTAACACGTATGTCTCCAGATTCATGACTCGGGAATGGCCAGCTTAGTAGAAAAGACAATGCCACATTAAGCTCAGGAAGAACTCTCAGGGTTCCCCCAAGGTCTCCCCCTGTCTAGTCCTGCCGCACTCCCCCACACCCACAAGTACATCATTACAAATGCTACACATCCCTGTTAACCTGCTGTTTCCCAGATTCCTCTGGTCTCCCCCATCTCAGACCCACAGGATGCTTCACTCAACTGTCAGAACTGTCTGCTGAAAGGTTTGAGAAATTCCAGTCTTGCTGAAATCTCTTAAATAGCTTCTTGCTGTGGCAGGGAGGGGGAGCCCAAGTTCAAGGCTCTTCAAAGTTGGCCCCCAAACCACTTCCTCCAGCTTCATTCCCCACTCCTGGTGAGGACCGAAATGGCTCCAGCCATTCTGAACTACCCATTTCCTACCCCAGTTTTCACCATTTCTTCCTTCTTACTTTGCTTGTGCCTTTTACTCTGCCTACAACCTGCCTCTACGGTAGCTCCCTTTCTGAAGCTACCAAGTGACCTTCCTGTATCGGCTCTATTTCTAGAGCTCATTAGAAATACCACCACCTAGATTGAATTGTCCCCTGAGGACTTCTGCTTCCAGCCATGATGGAGTGGCCAGCGGCAGAGCAATGTAACCTCAAAAGCAGAGCCCACAGAAGACTGGAAGACGTGTTCCAAGGCATCAGATTGCTATGGCAACACTTGGGATTTGCGAAAACGAAACTTGAAAGGAATTGAAGAAACATACTCATTCCGCACCTGCCTTTCCCCTCAGTGTATTTGCTAATTCATGCTTAAGATTATTGGGGTTACAAATCCCTGATAAAGGAACTGACACAGGACCACTGCTGGAAGGCAGAGAAATCGGAATGGAAATCCTACAGGGCAGTAAAGACCCCAACAATGGGGTTTGGGGGTGTCAAGGCAGCCAGGACTTAGGACCCAAGATTCCAGAAAAGTGGGCCTAGCATTCAGCTGGTTTGTGTACAAACTTACTTTCTTACTCTAAGAAATCACTGATATTCTTAAAGTAAGCAGTGCTAGAGCCTAAGACATTCAGCATAAAGCCACTGGAAAAAAAAAAAACAATGTTGAGCATTATCCTAAGGTGCTGAGAAGACAAACCTGGGTTCATAACCAAAGACCACATGTCCTCACTTAAGTGGGAGCTGAGTAATGAAAACACGTGGGGGAGCAA
Organism: Callithrix jacchus; assembly: GCF_049354715.1. Lineage (NCBI taxonomy): Eukaryota > Metazoa > Chordata > Mammalia > Primates > Cebidae > Callithrix > Callithrix jacchus. The sequence goes on along the minus strand of NC_133517.1, from coordinate 58,324,701 downwards.
CACACTGGAGCCTGTCGGAGGGTGGGGAGTGGGAGGAGGGGAGAGCATCAGGAAGAATGGATGCTGGGTTTAATACATGGGATGATCTCTGCAGTGAACCACCTATGGTACACGTTTACTTATGTAACAAACCTGCATGCATACCCTAGAACTTAAAAGTTGGAAATAAAATTATATAGCCTAAACTAGAAACTTCCTATAAGCAGATCCCCTGTGAGAAGAATTTGTAATAAACATAAAAATCCATAGATCTGATTCTAGATGCTAAAAGAAAATAAGATAGAATAGATTATTGTTTGTTTAAAAAAAAAACACACATCTGGGTGACTGGCTCACCCACTCAGCAAACCTCAGCCATCAACATCCTGCTGCTTCCATGCAAAGCCTGCCCCTGGTGCCCCAAGCTGTCGTACAAATACAAGATTAGCCAAATTCAGATGTGAGCCAGAGGCAGTCCTGAGCTTCCCTCCAATACCTTGAAACAAACAATATCGGTCATCTTTTGCTTTTAGCATATGCATTCTCCCTCCTCCCTCTCCTGCAAAGAATTTAAAGCCATATTTATTCACTGTGACACCCATTCCAGGAACATAAATCTCCATTAATTTTTTTGTTTAAAAAAAATCTATCACTAATTTTTGTAAAGCATTATACCAAGTAAAATAAGCTAGACACGAAAGGCCACACATGGTTCTCTTTATATGAAATATGCAGGATAGGCAAATCTGGAGAGACAGGAAGTCAATTAGTGACATTCTGGGGCTAAGGAAGGGGCTACTAATGGGTGCAGGTGCTTTTTCTGGGGTGGTGAAATGCTCAGGAATTAGTGGTGATGGTTGCAAAATCCTGTGAATATGCTAAATCCCCAAATTGCATGCTGCAAAAGGGTGAATTTTATGATGCGAATTATATTTCAATAAGGAAAATAAGTCAAAATATTCTGTGGGCTCAAGCCTTAATCAGTCGGCAGCGGGCCCCAAGTACATGGACTGAGAACACTGGAGAAGGAAAATGAGTTAGGGATAATGAGGGAATGTTCCATCTCTGAAGGGAAGATGGGAATGCTTGTAAAGGCCATGCCCTTCAAAACCTGAATAAAGAATATTCTCGGGCCGGGTGCAGTGGCTCGAGCCTGTAATCCCAGCACTTTGGGAAGCCGAGGCAGGTGGATCATGAGGTCAAGAGATCGAGACCATCCTGGTCAACATGGTGAAACCCCATCTCTACTAAAAATACAAAAAAAAAATTAGCTGGGCATGATGGTGCGTGCCTGTAATCCAAGCTACTCAGGAGGCTGAGGCAGTAGAATTGCCTGAACCCAGGAGGCGGAGGTTGCAGTGAGCTGAGATTGGGCCATTGCACTCCAGCCTGGGTAACAAGAGTGAAACTCTGTCTCAAAAAAAAAAAAAAATTCTCTCCCACTGACACAGCAACACCATGCTGATAAGAGTCCAGTAACAGTGGGTTTAAGCTGACAGAGCTGTGGAGCAGACACTGCCTGAGGAGCAGGCCCAGGGAAGTCCAAGGTTAGGAAGAGGAAGAAAAACAGTCACTAGAGGAATTTGAATCCACGGATGCTCATCAGTGCAATAAACACAGAAAACAAGCACATACATTCTCGTACTAAAGGCTGACATACCTCCCATTTCCATTGTCTTATATATCCGACTTTCAACACACATGCAAGGCATGCCAATAGAAAAAATCAGACTCAAGAAACAAAGCAATCCATTAGAATCAGACTCAGATGTGACACAGATGTCGGAATAATTATCAGAAATGTAAAATGATATGCTAAGTTAGAGAAAAGGTAGACAACATGCACGACAAGGTGGCTGATGTCAAGAGATAAAAATCTTAAATTCTAGAAATCAAAACTCGCAGAAATAAGGTCCTTAAGAGGCCAATTAGTAGCTTCAACACAGCTAAGGAAACACTTAATAAACTTGAAGATAATTTTAGAAAAATCACTTAAACAAAAATCCAAAGGAAACATTATTTAAAAACAACATTCAATAACTGTGGGACAACATAAAATGGTAACCACATCACAGGCAGAAAAATGAAAAACCAAATGAACAGGAAAGAACAGGGCATAAATAGCTGAAGTAATGCCTGGAAATACTTCAGAATGGGTGGCACACAACCACAGATTCAAGAAGCTCAGAAAACACCAAGTGGGATGAAAACCAAAAGCAAAGTTACCTGGGCATATTGTACTCCAACTGAAGGAAACCAAAATAAAGCATGAAAGGTAGCCAGAAAATGAAGTCTTAAGGAAAATTTAAACATTTTTGAGGCTAAAATAATGTGATTATTAAAACTTATAAGATGCAGCAAAAAAAGTACTTATAGGGAATTTAGAACATTAAATTTATATAGTAGGAAAGCAGAAAGACCTAAACTGAGTAGCCTAAGCTTACACTTCAGGAAATTAGAAAAAGGAAAACAATACTAAAGTAGAGGAAATAGTAAAAATTAGAGCCAAAATGATGAAATCAAAAGCAGGAAAACAATAGAGGAAATTAGAATTAAAAGTTGGCTCATTGAAAAGTTTAAAGTAGATAAACTGATGGCCAGGAAAACTGAAGAAAAACACAAATTACTATCAAAAGTGAAAAAAAGGTCATTGCTACTTATCCACAGGGAAGTCAAAAAAAAAAAAGGAAACACCACGAGCAACTGGATGCTTATAAATTTGGTAACTTAGATGAAGTAGAATAATTTCTTGAAAGAAAGCTTATTCTAGAAGAAATAGATATCCTAAATAGTCTTAAAGTGAGAGCCAACCCAGAAAGGCAATGAGGGTTCAACATTCATAAATCATAATTATTCATTTTAACAGACTAAGAAATCATACACAGAAAAAACATTCTACAAAATGTAATACTAATTGATGATAAAAACTCTCAAACTAAGAATATGCAGAAGCTTCTTTCACCTAGTGAAGGGTATTCCTGAAAAATCTAGAGCTAACATGCTGAAGGCAATGTGCAGAATGGTGGAAAACTGAAAGCTTTCCTCCTGAGATCAGAAGCAAAGGATGTCCTTTTGCCTAAACTGTTTAACATTATACTGGAAGTCCTTGCTGGTGCAATGATACAAGAAGAAAATGGGCACACAGGTTGGAAAACAAGTAAAACCATCTCCATTTGTAGATAACATGATTGTTTATCTAAAAACCCCAAGGAACCTACAAACTAATTTTTGCAGTTAATAAGCAAGCTTAGCAAGGTCTCAGCATGAGGTCAATTGCTGTTTTATATATCAGCAGTGAACAATTAGAACTTGAAGTTTTTTGAAAACCATGGAAGGTCAAAAAGCTAAATATAAATACACCAATACATGTGCAGGGTCTGTATGCAAAAAACTACAAAGACTTCAAAGATCTAAATGAGAATAGCCAGACAATTCTGAAAAAGAAAACAAAACTCATATTACCCAACTTTAAGACAACACTCCTGATTTTTGCAAATTTACAGTATTAGTGAAAAGAGAAAATATCAACGGAATAAAATAAAAAGCCCAGACAATGGTCTACTCAAAGTGTGGTTTTTAAATAAGGTGAAAAGGAAATTCAGTGAAGAAATTCTTTTTTTTTTTTTTTTTTTTTTTTTTTTAATACACAGTACTGGAACAATTGGACTTTCAAAAGCAAAACAAAACTGCAATACCTCACATCTCACACCAGAAAAATAGCTCAAAATGGATCATACACCTGATGTAAAACACAAATTTCTACAAGATAACTTGAGAGAATATCCTCATGAACTTGAGTTTGTAATCAGTTTTCAGGCATGTCACCAAAAGCAAAATCCATGAAAAAATTAATAAATTGAATTTTATCTTAAAAAAAAATCTTGCTCTGTGAAGACATTAAGAGAATGCAAAGAGAAACTACAGATGAGAAAATATTTGTAAAACACATATCTGATAAGTGATTTATTCAAGGTACAGAAAGAATCCTTAGAACCTAGTAATAAGAAAACAACAACCCATTTTAATAATGAGCAAAAGATGTGTACTGACATCCAGCATGGAAGATACAGATGGAAAATAAGTATTTGAAAAGATGCTTGACATTTGTCACTAAAGAAACACTAATTAAAAACAAAATGAGATCATACGCCTATTAGAATGACTAAATGCAAAAAAAAAGTTGACAATACCAGTTATTGGCAAGGATGTGGAACAACAAATTCTGATTCATCTCCGACAGAAATAGAAAATTGTACAAGTACTATGGAAGACAATTGGGCAGTTTCTTTTAAAGCTAAAGATAAGCTTATCCTACAACCTAGCTATCACCCTCCTAGGTATCTGCTCACCCACACAAGAATGTTTATAATAGCTTAATTCCTAATTGCCCAAAACTGGAAACAAGCCAAGATGTCTTAACCATTAAATGGATAAGACAAAGTGCAGTATAGCTATACAATAAAATACCATTTAGCAGTAACAAATTATTAATCCACCCAAAACAGAGATGGATCCTAAACGGATATCACAAACAAGCCATACGTAAAAGGCTACATCCTACGTCTTGTATAATTTCAATCATATGACATTCTGGCAAAGACAAAACTCCAAGGACTGAAAACACATCAGTACTTGTCAAAGGTTTTGGGAGGAGGAGGTCATATGTCTAGAGGATGCCCAGGGCATATCCTCGTGATGGTGGCACTGGTTTGTATGGCACGTACTATGGCAGTGGAAATATGCTATGCGCTGTTCAAAACTCACAAATTGATAGCACCAAACACGGACCTTAATGTGTAAAAGTTTTGAAAAATCAATCAGGAAATTGGGATCTCAAGATGGACTACTGTGATGATTGAACATGTTACAGAGGTAATACAGAACCTCACCACAGCGGGGAAGGATAAAGGTGCCGACCTTTAGAAAGTGGTGTCTTGACTGGAAACTGCCAGATTGAAAACAAAAGGAATTCTACATCAACACTGTAATCTTTAATAACTTGTATCTCACAGGAGTATAGATCAACCATTCAGAAACTGTTGCTGGATGGACTAAATAAACAGATGGTAGAAGATGGGGGCCAGGTTTCTCATTCTTGGAGGGAGAAGTTACAGGTAACTGAGAGGCAAACGCTAGAATGAACCATGTGGGATGGGATCAGGTCAGAGACTCTGGTATGAACTCATGGTTAGCTTTATATACAGAGTTGTCTGTTCAAAAGGCAATATTAGGAAAAGACAAACTACACACTTGGGGAAAACATTTGCAAATCACACATCTGACAGAAAGGCTTATATCCATAATATACAAAGAAACTCAACATTTAGGAATAAGGAAACAACTCAGTAAGTGGTCACAGATTTGAACATACCACTCACCAGAGAAGATACACACATGGCACATAAGCAGGTGGAAAGATTCTTAGCCCCATTAGCCATTAAGGAAATGCAAATTAAAACCACAATGAGACAGTGCTGGTTGAGATGGGGGTCACTTGGAACTGCCATACATTACCAGGAAGAAGGTAAATGATACAGCCAGTTGGGAAAACTGGCAGTTTCTTTAACGTGGCCTTTTTTTTTTTTTTTTTTTTAAACAAAACCAGTAATCTCCTTCCTAAGTATTTACCCCAGGTGAAAGGAAAATCGGGTTTACACAGAAACCTTTACCTGAATCTTGACAGTGACTTTGTTCATAATTGCCAATAACTGGGAGCAGCTCAAATACTTAACACTGAATGGACAAACTCACTATTACACCCACATAATGGAATCTTAATAAAAAGGAATTAACTGCTGCACCCAGAAATGATTGACAGATGTCAAACTCACTAAGCCCAATGAAAGACACCAGGCTCAATAGGCTTCACCCTGTGTGATTCATTTACGTGAAATTCTTGCAAATGCAAGACTATAGGAGAAACAGATCAGTTGTTGACAGAGCTTCTAGGTGGGGGGATGGATTTGCCACAAAAAGGCCTGTCAGAATTTTTTTGAGAGTGGAGCTTTTCTGTGTCTTCATTTCTTGGTAGTTACATAACTTTATGCATTTGTCAAATCATGCAGAACTGTACACTAAATAAATGTTACTGTAGAATAATGCCGTGCCTAAAGGGTCTCTATCAAGTACTTTGTAAAACAAGCATCAGAAGTGAGTTTGATGCAGAAGGAGAAGTTGGATGACAAATTGCCCCTTAGCCCTCTCCAAGTGTAACCCCCATCTCTTGGTCTGTGGACAAGAGGTATGGAATGGGTATGAGGCGTATGGAATTCAGGAAATTAGAATGCCTGTGTTCAAATGCATATTCAGTGGCCAACAAACAACAAAGTAAGAATACAGCTTTCATTTCTCCCCTAGGAAGTCAGGATGCAGAGGCAGAACTTTCCAGCAGATTGTGAGCAGAAATGGAGGTCGTGGATCAGGGTCAAGGCTTGCTACTATGGCAGGTGGTGTCACGGTAACGCTCACACGTGGGGTTGGTCAAACCAGCAAAACAACTATCTTTGGTTTTCCTGTTTTCCTTTCTGCAACCACTTTCCTTTGCATGCTTTTCTTTCCCCCTATTTCATTTGAATTTTTCTCCTCTTATTGTTTGGCAGAGCTTAAGGGTCATTATTTTATATTAAACTGAAGAACGCAGGAAGGAACTGGGCTTGCCATTCTGCATAAAATGGAAGGTAATTTGAAAAAATGTTAATAGGGGACATAATGTACTTTGGGAGAATGGAGTAATTGGAGCATCATAGGCTTTGGAGAGGCTGGCAGAGTCTGAATGCGAGCATTGTCTCTTGCTAGCTAGGTGACATGGCCTAGTTATATAACATCTCAGGGCTTGCTGCACCATTCTGATATGGAGCTGCCTACCTCACAGGGCTGTTGAGGGAAGTAAATGAAATAAGTTATATAAAGCATTTAACGTTGTACAGCATGTCAGTACTCCATTGCTGTTATTATTGTAACTTGCTGTTATTACCATTTCCCCTCAAATATGATGGTGCTAAAAAATGTTCCAAAGCAGTCCAGGCCTCCCCAAGGCCGGAGAGGGGCAAACCACGCTCAGAAAGAACCTAAGTTCATCTGTGTTGGTCTCTTCCATGCTGCTTCCCCTCAAAACTGCCTTATAATGCTGTTTCCATTTTCAGAGGGTACATGAGAAGGACTGTGTAGATGTATCACGTGTGCAGTGAAATTCACCCTATGTAACATACGGTGAGATTTGCAAGGTTTGATCTCGGGACTTGTTTGGAGTTTGCTGCAAGACTCAGATTGTACTCTGTGAAAGAAATGGCAGGCAGGGACAACTGGGCTTAGCATCACAGTGAAGGTTTGTGCTCAGTGGAGTCAGGCTTGGGTTATGCTCTCTATCCATCACTTCCAAGCAATGTTACCTCCGGCAGGTTTCAGGACTCACCTAAGCCTGAGTTTCCTTGTCTGTAAAATGGGAATGATATGTGACTCAAAAACCTCTTTATATGATACCTGAAACTTAACCAATAAATTGTAGTATTTTACTATCAATATTGCCATTTGTCATTTTCATATAAAGAAGTATTTTATTTTTTATAGTGAAATTTATAGTATCTTTTTTGACCTATATTAAATTGATGAAATTCAACCATTTTGACCCATAAAGAAGTATTTTCTAGTAAATTCTGCCAAGACTGCTTTCTCTCCCTTATTAGCCAAGTACTTGAGTCACTACCAGGGAGTAGAGGAGGCAGCAAGACAATGTCCCTTCTTTCACAGAATTGGTAGAATTTTATTTTGTGATGAGGCAAAAATAAGGCAACGAACACATAACTTCAGGTAGGGATAAGAGCTCTGATGTGTAATTCAGGTTTGAGATTGAGATGAGGGTGGTCAGAGCAGATGTCCTTGAAGACTTTTCAGTAGAAGTCAGAACCTCATAGGAGCAGGTCAAGCGGTGATTTGGGGAAGAAGGTTCCAGATCTGGAGCTGCTAGTGGGACAGTGGACTGGAGCCTGCCGGATCCTGCCCAGGCAGAGATTTTCTGATTTGGTGAAAATGACTGACAGGCATCCTCTTGTGTTGTCTTTGTCCACGTTTGTTATGTTTCCAGATGGAACTTCTAAACTTAACTTTGGGGCCTTCAAAGATCCAAAGGCAGAGGCAGAGTTTATTTCCCTCCAAATCTAGTGTGAATATCCACAAGGACCTGGTCTCTGAGCCAGGGAGGAGAAGTAGAGAGGGCCCTTTCACAGCCCCAGTGGGTGTCGGGAGAAAGCCTGCCTTTCTGCTAGCTTGCCTCTCAACATTTTCACGGTGGGGGATGCAAAGAAAAGCAAAACTGTATTTCCATTATATTTTACAACAAAGAAAAAAACAAAAGCCCTCTTTCCTGGGTAATGAATAAAAAAGTAAACTTCAACTTGAAAAACTTCTAACAACAAGCAATTAACTAGGTGGCAGCAAAGGGCGCCAGGAGAAAAGATGAATTGCCTGAAATAAATAAGGGCCGGGAACGAAAATGAAAAATGTTCCCGAGGTAAACAGACTAGAATGCAAGGTGCTGGGAAATAAAGAAGCAATTGTTTAATGCAAAAACAATGGGAATGGCATCTCACTCAAGCCGAAGTCATCGAGGGAGATGATGGGTGATTTTGTAGTTGCTGATTGAGTGGCTGCACCTGCTGTGTGCCAAGTGCCTACCGCATGTTTCTCTACTCATGCTTTGCAGATCTGCCCTGGAAATGCATCTTTTCTGACTCCCTCAGGCAGGATGATTACTTGCTCTGGATCTGCAGTGGCTCAGATTAAGGTGTTCTGCAATGTGGCTACCTATTTCTCTCTCACACAAATGGTACCCTCTGTAGGTATGAGCAGGTGTTGGATATTTACCCATCCCTTAAAAATACCTGTATGTGGTGCCTGTAATCCCAGCTACTCAGGAGGCTGAGGCATAGAATTGATTGAACCCAGGAGGTGGAGGTTGCAGTGAACCAAGATCATACCACTGCACTCCAGCCTGGGCGATAGAGCGAGACTGTCTCAAAAAAAGCCTGAACGTTTTTGTTCTTGTCTTGTTAATTGGATTGAGATATTCTGTTAAAGTTAAGGAGAGAAGGCAGGTGGAGACAGAAGAAAGGAATGTGGTCAATATTTATTAAAGACTATCATGTAGTTCAGATTCCAACATTAACAGGACAAAAATCTCTGCTTCCTGGGAGCCCAATGGAAGAAAGACACAAGAATATGCCATTTCAGTATCAAAAGCAAATGATAAAGCAGGAGATGTCCAAGATACGATGACGAGAGCATCTGGATTATTTTCCTCACCCAGCTGAGACATTAGGAAGTGCTTTCTGAAAGAGGCAAGTCCTGATCTGAATTTGGAAATTTTAGAAGGGCATGAAAAAGCTGATCAGACAAAGGGGAAAGCCATGTGGCCTCATGCATATGTGCAAAGGCCAGAGGCTCTGAGTGAGTCAAGTTCCTTCTAAGAATAGCTATTTGGGATGGCAGGAGCTTGAGGTGAGTGCATGAGCAACTGGTGGAATTGCTGGAGATGAAGTGGACTTGTGACCTCTGGGGCCAGATTAACCTGGCTCTTGGCCACGTGGGCATGTTTGACTTCCTCCCCCCACAGGTAATGGGGGGGCCATGAAAGGATCACAAGCATGAGGAGGTGCAGGAGGCATGATCAGAGTGGTGGTTTCAGATGTGACTCCTGTAGCCAGATATGGAGTGAGCAGGGCAAGGCTGGAGGCGCAAAGACCCCCCAGAAGACTGCTGTATAGCTGCTGATGAAGCAGTGGTGGCTCTATCCAACAGTGGCAGGAAGAATGGAATCAAGCGGTTGTATCGGAGCGAGATTAAAGGGTAGGATGAATTAGAATTGGAAATGTGTGGGATGTGGGGTTGAGAATAAAGGAATTCGGGATGTCTGGGGTTAAATTTCAGACTTGCATCATGTCCGTGTTTGCATTTAAACATGAGCTAATTATTATTCCATGCAAGTTGTATGATGTTTAGTAACTGAAAGTCACGGACCTATGAATGATTAGAGAGGAAACTTCTGGCCTGATCTGTTTGTACCTAGAAACAAGACTAGCTATGTAATTTGCATATGAAAAGAAAATATGGGGCCCTTTTATAAATTAGAAAAAAGTGCCAGTAAACATACTAAAACATATAACTTGTTTTGCTTCTGAGGTCTCTTGAAATGTTATGGTGTTTTTGACTCATTAATGTCATTCTAGGTAAAGAAAAATTAAAATTTTGAGCACAACTTTTACTGTTCATCTCTGTAATGTGCAATGCCAGTTCCCAAGGCAAATATCACAGTATTTAACTTGCATGCAGCATCACCAAAAGTACAAAATTTGTAGCTCATACATACAAATGGATTTTGTTCTTACCAAAGCAATGGAAACACTGCATAAAACCAACTCGACTGTCTTTATTTCACTTCTGAATATGCTTCTGTTTTAAGACTCTTCACTGTGGTTTACTGATGGGTGGGGAAGAACTGGAAAGAAAAGGAAGTGTGGGTTCTTACCATTCCCTTTCCATCCACGTTCTCATGTTCAGCATAAGTGGTTAGCAAATACAGGGAAGTGACATGAGTGAAAGGCCATGATAGAGTTCCTTGGTTCTCTAATCCTCTTAGAACACCACTGCCACCTTTTGGCTTTCCAAATAAGTTCTGGTCCCAGTGGAAGTATGGCTTCTCAGGGCTGCCAGCACCCCCACTCACTCCACCATCCATGAAACCTGCTTTGCTTGTATCACTTCTTGGCCCCCTGAGCTCCCACACACTGGGGAAACCACTGGAATTCTCTGCTCCTGTAACATGGTAAACACTCCGTGCTAGTGGGGCAGAAAGCAAAGGTGGGCACAGATACTGCAGGACCCTCCCCTGCTAATGCACATGCTCCCCTGTCCCATCGGACTTCAGCTACAAAACACAAGTTCAAAGGAAAGAATTTCAAGATGGCAGCAGCAGAGCACTAAACCAGGCATGGGCCCCTCCGAGCATGCAAGAGTTGCATGCCTCATACCCCAGAAGTTGGCTCTCGCAGTAGGGAAACTGAGGTTCCCTGACCTTACCAGATCTCATAAAGGCGGGGCCACACAGCTGGTGAGCAGCAGGGCCCAGTCAAAGGTGTGTTTCTCCAAGTCCCTAGGTCTGGCATTTTTCTCCTACAGCATACAGACCATCTTCATATTCCAGGCCATTCTAATGGCCTATTCTAACAGCCTCAGCTACTTAACGGAAACAACTAAATGTAAATACTTTGGGGGAGTGAATGACATTCAACATATACAAGCTGCACCTATTCCTCCATTATTTTTACACTGGTAGGAAGAGGTTTCCACTTCTTGCTCCAGCCCTGACCTGGATGAAGCTTTCTCTAGTCAGATTATGATGATAGCAAGTGGTAGATAAAGCCCTTTGGGTACCTGGAGTTGTACAGACAGGACTCCCACTCTACATGCTAATGAATGACCAAGGGCATTGTAATTTATTTCCTAGGAGCCTCGGAGCTCATGGAGAGGAAAGGGAGGCTAAAGGGCTCATCTGCCTGGCTGGTAACACAAGTGGATTCTGAATAAAAGAATCCCATTTCTATCCAATCAGCACAAATGCTCTTCAGAGGAGCCTCTTCACGTACCCTGTGCTATGTTCAGAGTCTAGGGAAAGAAGGAAAGGAAGTCTGAACAGTTTGAAACCTGGAAACAGTGAACAAATGCTTGCATTCTTTCAATTGCTCATTTCTATATTATCCTTTTAATCATGCATTGTATTTTCATATTCATGTATGTATTGAACAAACATATCTGAAATGCCGGGTGTCCTGCTGGGCCCTCAGTCTGTAGAGATGAATACGCACACCTGAGTAGATGCTGCTCTTGAGCATCTTACACGTGGGATCAGGAGGTCTGATTGGGATTATCAACTGGGTAGCATTTGTGCACTAGTCTTTGGGGGATGAGTAAGAGTCCACCAGGTAGACTGGGTCAGGAAGACCACAGAAAGTCAAAGGAATACAAACAAAAGAGGATTCTTTTGGTCTCGGTGAGCACTGCAAGACTGGTAGACACAGAATTAATTAGCAGAGGTAAGACCTTCATGCTGGACCAGGGAGCATTATGTGCATAACAGTCCTGGTGAGTTAGGAAAGAGCTTTATTCTGGATCAGGATTTTAGGAAAACAACTCAAGTGGCCTGTCTGGGAGATGGAAGGTTGTGGGGAGGACTCTGCTGGAGGGTGGCTGTCTGAGAGTGCCTCTTAGCAATGCAGGTAAGACACTGGCAGCAGTTGAGATGGAGAAAACTCAGGCATGAGGAAACTTCAGGAGATAAACTCAGAGGAACCATCATCGACTTTGTCTTCTAAGCCAGCAGCCTGAGACTCTTCCCCTTGTGATCAGTACAACACCCCCTTTGATAATCTTGCTTAGCTTTGTTGCCTTTGAGACTCTGTTTACACGTTGGTTTTTGTCTGCTTGTCTTCTAAAGTGTTCTTCAGTGAATCCTCATGTCGGACTCTACTTTGAGAGAAGCCAACCCAAGTTAGTTGTATGAGAAGCAGTCTTAGGAGAGGCTCTGGAGTTGGGTCACCCATCACTGAGCTGGAAACAAGGATGTATCACTGTGAGGAAGAGTATGGTCCCTGGCATGCTGTTGCAGCATGAATACCAAGATACTCACCTGCAGTGGAAGAGGATGGAATGCAGGTGGAAGGGTATACACTGACTGGGAGAAATAGTCATAGACCCTGAGCATGTGGCTGTTGGGAGGAATTGATGCATTGAAAAGAAAATGACAGGCTCCCTTGTGTTAATCACTAACATAAGGCGAAGCATGAAAGTCAGAAGGCATTCTTGGTAGCATCTGAAAACACATTCATCACTTGCAGCTGGTGAGCAGACCCAGCTGATAATCAGGCATAGAAGTTAATTGTAAGCATGACAGAACTTCAAAGAAGCCCGAATAATCAGGTTGGACAATTCTGCTATAACAACTTTGGGGTCACAAAAGGAGGAGGGCTTGAGATTGGGTTGGGGACATCTGTGCAGATGCACTTGCAAACCTTGAGTCCGCAGATTCCCGTGAACAATCTGCACCTGAAGAAATAGCCCAACCGTGTAAGAAACTACCATAAGAGAAAGTAACCTATAGGAATACTTGCCCTCAAAATTGACCCCACCACTGCTCCTGGCCACCAGATGCATATCTAAGGTAAAGACCCACAGCATAGCCCACCAAGGCTAAAAAATGGAAAGGATTCAACTTTAAAGGAGCCGCAGGCTGCTACTTTTCGTCAGCAGGAACTAAAGGCACACGTGGAAATGCTGGAAAGAGGGGCAGGTAATAAGACCAGTTAAATCCTGTGACAAAATCTTTACCACTCTTGTAGGAGACTTGAGGCATGGTTCAGATGTCTGCCTGAATGTTACTTGAAAACTCGTAAATGCTGGCCTGCGTGAAATGAAGTGCAGATGTAGAAACTGCTGTGGCTGGCTGGCTGGCGTAAGGAGGCCTATGCAAGTAGGGAACACCAGCACCGTTTGACAGCTGGGTGGTGCTGTTCTATACAGACTAGGGAACCGCAGAGTTGCAGAACCAGGCTCCCCATGGCAACAGACATGAAAGAATCCCAGAGCAGCAGAGGCTGAAGGGAAGCATCCAGCCTTTAGACCACACCTAGGCATAATTTGTCATCAAGGGTAGTGAGATTGGAGAAACACAGGTTAGTTGATCTTCAGGGATCTATGTAGATGTCAATGAGGATAAACAATCCTGAGGATAAGAGAGATGTGTCTCCAGCAGAATTATTGCTTAATATGTTTTGTCACAATCAAGAATGGACAAGCATGTGGTTGAGGTTTACCACCCCAGCGGAAAGTCAAAACCCTTTGTGCAACTGCCACATCTGAGCCATTTTTCAGTCTGAAAGCCTATCAACTGAACGAGAAGCCAGGTTTCTATGAAGAAAAATCTTGCAGTATCACGTCAAGTGGCTGTAGTAACAATTGCCTTGTCCTTTTTCAGAGTGAGCTAAAGCCATTTGTTTGTATTTTCCTTCCCCAGTATATGGTTAGCAGAGACCTTCAAATGCTATTAAATACAGAATCCAATTTCACCCCCTGACACCTGCAGACATGAAGTGCCATCAACTTCTCTATAGAGCAGAAACGAGTGGCACCTTTGCTTTGATCCTTATAGCCAAGTATAATTATCTCAAGATAATTATGTAATCCTGTTCACTTTTCCTTTATAAACATTTGTCTTTTTTTCTTAACCCCCCTGAAGACTCACAACATTTACTATGGCATGTGTTTTCCTATTGCAGTGCCCTATTCTTGAATATATACAATTTTCTCTTAGATAATCTCTTATTTAGGGTCACATAAATGGTGTCAGAGGTGGGATTTAAAGAAAGATCACTATTGAAAAGAATCATCAATTCTTGGAGCTGGTGTGCAGCAATCTCTTGAGCCCTTTGAGCTCGCTGCCTCCACTGCTCACCTTTTCTGCCTTGATGAGTCGTCTTTCAGACAAAGCCTCCCTCTTTGTTATAAGGACAATGTTCTTCTGTTTTGGGGTATTCTGGCTTTCACATTCTATGAGGCACATCTTTTCTGGTGAATTGACTTTGGTTCTCTGTGTGCCTAATTTAACATCTTGATCTACATGCCTGGGCTAAAATTTTTAATGCTCTAATTTTGGTTTCATATTGGTTTTATTAGACATCTGTAAATGAATGGACTCTTTTCCCTTGTTTCTGAAAATCTAGGAGTAAAACTAAACATTCTAAATGGTAGATGCACCATGGCTCATTAAAAACCACTAGACCCTCACCACCTTCTACAACACTGGACCAAACTTCTAACATTCTTTGACAGAAGTTACAGAACGTTCTTTGCTTTTGACAGATTAACAAATGGAATAAGGTTCTCAAATATTTGGGCCAAGCAGATTTTCTAGGACTTCAGGTGACTCTGTTACGGCCCATTCTCATGTACATTTTTAACTGAGCAAGTGCATCAAGAAACACTCAGAGCTCAGTGATCATTATATGAATTCCAAAAAAAAAACCCTTAAACTTAACATGTAGAGACTTCTATGTTCTCTTTATTTTTGTCTCCTTGAATCTGCTAACTCTTCAGGTTTTGAAATAAAACTTACTGCTTATGGCATTCCAGCCAATAGATAAGTCTTAAAGGGATTTCAAATTATTGGCTTTACAAATTTTAACAGCTCCATGCCGACCAACAGCTAAGACACCTTTTGGAAACATAAATTTAATTTCCTTGGCTAACAATTGCTTAGGGTGATTAAACAGTTAATTGAAGGATTCATGTTCTAAAAAAGAACTAGATAAATGTTCCCTAAAGTTAGGGTTCTCAGATCAGAGGTAAAATTTTAAGCTCAGAGCAATAAGATAAGGTATCTTTGGCATAAAACTTTTGCTTTATCGGCTACACATGGCCAACATAAAATAACTGCTAACATTTTTTCCTACCTGCAGTGACGAGTTAAGCAAACCAAACCAGCAAACAAAATGTGTTACTAAGTTGAATCCCATGTATTTTAATGTGTGCTTCTGTCTATACGTTTGTTGTCTGTATGTATGTGTGTTTATATGGTAAAAACTGGCATAGCCCACCAGAAATCCCTTCAGGAATTATATTCAGATTGGCTTAGATAAAGGTATGTCATATAAAATATGTAGTAATTAACCTAAATGCCTTTTAGTTCATGTGACTTAAGCAATGTTTTAATAAGTTACTTTAAAATTGTTGGCAAAATAAAAATCTTTAGAATTGTCAGCATACATTTTCGTTCAGGTTTACTCATCAGACATTTGTCTCTGATAGATGTTTTTAGGTGACAGGGTTTGGCAAAAAGTTATAAAAGTATAAACCCACCCAAAACAATCTTTGTTGTTGTAATTGTTTGATCAGACTGTTTTTGGTCTTTTGAAAATTCCATCTTCTGAGTTATCAGCAAATACTCAATTTTTAGGGTTCTTATTTATATGAACACTTTATGCTGACAGGCTATAAACATGGTTAACAGGGAGATGACATGAAACTACTTTTAATGCCTCAGTTTTTATAAGTAATATAGGTAAATTGCTTAAAAAGTAAATGTACATTGGATAAAATTTATAAACTTTGTAATTTGTAATCAGTTATATTAAATGATACTCATTACTGTCTGCCTCATTCCAAATAAGATAAACGAACTTCTGAACATAAATATAAGCTTGTTCCAGGTTTCTTAAATTTAATAATGTATTTGAGTATTGTTGTACATAAAGTTACATTATGGATAAATATGTTTCTAAAAATTATTCTCATTTATCAAATACTGATGTGATACATCAGTATTTAAATTGCTTTGTAACTTTTTACTGAAAAGTAAGATTATAAAACTCTAACATGTAATTCTGTATACAAACTGTAGCAAAGTGTCTGAAAAATATGTAAGATTAAGTATAAAAATATCCTCTGTTGAGACAAAAGAATTATTTTTGTCAAGTTTTTTTTATAATACCAGTTTAGAAAGAAATAGAAACAAGATAGAAAGGAACTAGCAAGTAGCAGACATGTGAAGAAAGTTGTAAGTATGAAGATGTATTTTTTGTAAGGAAGGTGAAAAAGAAAATCTTGTATGAGACAATCTCGTAGTTTGTCTCCCGTGGTGAAACGACTGGTTATTTTTTTACTTTTCTTTGAGCTGAAGTCTCGCTCCCATTGCACAGGCTGGACTGTGGTGCCATCTTCGCTCGTAGCAACCTCCACCTCCCGGGTTCAAGCAATTCTCCTTCCTCAGCCTCCCAAGTAATTGGGACTACAGGCATGCACCACCATGCCAGGCTAATTTTTGCATTTTTAGTAGAGGCGGGGTTTTGCCATGTTGGTGAGGCTGGTCTCAAACTTCTGACCTCAAGTGATCCACCTGGCTTGGCCTCTCAAAGTGCTAAGACTACAGGCATGAGCCACTATGCCCAGCCAAAACAACTGGTTATTTAAGAAAGATAAAATACAGAAACAAAATAGTTTAGACAGGTTGTAAACAGTCTGTGCAGGTCATAAAATACTCATGGAGAAAACTGATAAAAGGAATCTTATGTATAATTAAGTTGGCTATAATTATTTATAAGTCATTCTAAAGATTTAGTTTTGGTATTAAAAATATACTGATTAAAAAAGTAAAAAGGCATTTTCTCGTGTTAGAACTATGGGGTTTTTTTTTTTTTTTTGGAAGTATTCATCAAAACTTGTAAAAAAAAAAATTAAGACTTTTTTTCATTCTAAAATCTGTTTAATAACCATCTTCTAAACTGCAGTTTCTATTTCTGCTACATTTCTTTCTGAGATCCATTTAATTTCCCTAGTTTCAGGCTGGAAAAGCTATCTTTCTTGTTTTGAGTGATAATGGGATTTCTCAAGGTAGTATTTATCCTGAAGCTTCTTCGACTCATGTCTCACAAGTTCCACTTCTGCATCTCGCAGCACATGATTTGTAGGTCACACATTTTTGCCTTCAGCTCTTTTTTCTCCCCATGAAAAGGACTATCTTTTAGCTTGACTGGAATGATCATTCTCTCTGCGTTTCTATCAGCTCCTATGACTTTAAATCTAACTGCTTTCACCTGGCACTAAAATGTTCTGTCTTAAAGGCTTAGAAAAGCAATGTTTTTCTCCAGTATAACTCGATTCTTTACTTAGTTTCTCTTGATGCATCTGAATTGTTCCAGGTAACTAGGAAACTTCCCCTGCTATTACTAAGAGCCATGTATTCTCCTGCTCGATACAAGTTTTCTTGTTTATCTTTCTTCATAATATGGTGTATGTTCATACGCTTGGACGAACTCTTCATGCATCTAAATTTAACCACCTTTTTCATCAAGTTCAACTTCCAGTTTATCTAAATGGTCTTCCCATAAGGAAAATAAATCACATTGCAGAAGGTTTTTAGTGTCAAGCCTAAGAATCAAAGATCTTGCTTCTTATCCAGATAATTTTGTGTATTGCTTTCATTCAGTTTTTTTTTTAATTTGGGAAAATGGAGCTTTGAAAGGATAAAGGTGTGTGTTCTTTAATATTCATGTAGCTTTATTGCTTTTAAAGTCTTTTATTATCACTGGTTAAATGAATATCAAGAATTTTGAGTATTTTTACACATCTTCGATGGATTTCTCCAATATCTAAATTCCAAAATAAGTATTTTTACCTAAAAATTGAGATTTCCCAGTTGGGACCCTGGAGAGTCTTAAAAGATATATCTCTCATCTTGGAGATATTAAATGATTAGGCTTATTTGGTAAATTGGATGGGAAGCATTGTCAAATGATAAGTGATGTTAAATTTTCTTGCAGTTACATTTATGAGCATGTTATTTAAATGAATGTATGAATTATCTAAAACTTTTAGAAATGTAGTATTTCACCAGTCCTAGTTCTTGTTACTATGTTACATGTGACAAAAATAACCAAATTTTCTTGGCAGTTGCTGATTACGATACCCTCCCATCAGATTTTTAACCACGGCTATGTTATGTTTCTGTCATCTAACTATTGTTTTAATTTTTCTCTAAAGGTATCTGTCACCAGAATCATGAAAAGATCTTTAATAAATATTCCTAAATGTAAGTTCCTAATAACTTTAAGATCAATGAACTAAATATTTTCCAGAACTCTAATACAGAATCCTATGGGTTCATAAAACTGCTAATCAAGATGAAGCAGACAAGAATTACTTTCGTGAGTTAAGTACCTGAAGGTAATGTTTTTAAGATTTTTATTTGAAAAATACTGTTTCATAAGTGTTTTGCTTTCCATATTTTCTCCCTTAAGCTATCTATAGTTTATAATAATGCAGTAATACATGCTTTTGTGAACAAAGATGGAAACGTGCTTTTTCTTATTTCTCTCAAATTCAGAAAATATTTGAGTATTCTTATGGAAATATACTCTTATAGAAATAAGTTGAATAAAAAATTGCTGCCTTTTTATAAGAGGATACAATTGAAAATATTGGTTACATTACCAAGACTGTGACTGAATGTCACATTGGAGAATGTGCATAAAGTGTCAGACTTTTAGTGTTTCTGATTTTACAGAGGAAGGGGTAAAATTATGACTTCCTGATAGTCTCAGGAGGAGATGAAGAACCTGCCTTGCTTTGACTATCCTTGAGAGGTTTCTTTGCATCCGAGATTTCTGTTATTGAGAGGAAAAAGTTGTGCTTCTAAAGGAAAAACCATAATACACCTCTAGATTGTAGCTCTGTGCATTGTGTTCTTCTCTGGCTACAGACAAAACTAGATCCAGAATTTTTATAGATTCCTCCTATCCAATTTTCTTTCATGAAATTATTAAAACTTGAAACTGCTGTTCCTGAAGCCCTTTAGGTTGAAATGTGAGAAATTTAAGGAATATAGTGCCATGTGTATGGGTCACACCAGAAGTTTACCAAAGCACCCAATCCCCGAGCCAGACATTCAAATTTCAAACCACCATGAGAAGTTGACATTTTCATCCCATAGGAAGCTTTTCCCAAGATGTAAGAATAAGATTCCGTATCATAATGAGACTCTTACGTCCCCCGTAATGCTACCTTCTTTAATTGGCAGGATAATGGTGTTGTTGAAATGTCGTACTGAATAGTTTCTGCTGGTAATTTGACAGAACCTAACGGGACAGACCCTTTAGTCCACCTAATGGGTAGCTTTTGACATCATTCCTAATGTGACTTTTGCTCACTTTCTGCTTTAATTTTATCTGGTCATGGGATACCAATGCAGAATATTGCTCTATATTGCCTCTTGGCTAAATTTTTTAAATGTCTGTGCTATTGCTAACTCTGCATGCTGTACCTAGATAAATTCTTGGGAAGCTGAGACTGATATATATACAACATAAGAAAACAGGCAACCTACTTGACAACAGATATCACCTAATTTCCTGTGACTATTGTATTCAGTTGGTTGACTTTTAAGCCCTTGGTTCATGGTTCAAAACCATTATGCAAACCGGGGTTGTCATATTGCTATTATCTTCTATTTTCCTTTCTCTACTTTGTACCTGTTAACTTTTTTTTTTTCAGGAGTACAACTCCCCAGAGAATAATGCTAGCCCAGGCACTTTGAGATTATAACAAAAGTCTGTGAAACAGATGAAATTGAGCTTAATAATGGACACTAGGTGACAGCCTGAAAGTCACTCCCTTTGAATCTCACTTGGTGCTCCATGTGGCCATCAGGGTTTTGACATAGACTCCAAAGTGCCATTTGCTCCTACCAAATGGGACCAGACCAGCAACACAGCATAGATCTATCAAAACACTGAAGAATAATCGAAACCTAACTACAGAATGATTGAGTGATGCTTTTGGAGAAAGACCTTGATCACTTGTGGGATTTTCTTGTCCTATTTATTTAAAAAAAAAATCCTATGAAGAGAGGGTTCTTACACACAAATTCCTGATAACAAAAACTGTCACAAGAGACTGCAAACACCACAACTTTGCCCGAAAGCCTTTGCAGCCTTATACATATACAACACAAAAATTACTTCTGCAAAGATATCTACCCAGCAACCACCTGTCCAACCTTACTGATTCTTACAGCTGAGCGCAATTGCCTCAGTTAGGTAATCCTCTTCATTCTGCTTTAATTCTTTGTCTTCCTTTACTGTGCTGATAACATCGTCTACTGTTGTGACATGTGTATTCCCATTGCAATGCCCTATTCCCAAATATCATCTTTTAAAGAAGATACTATTTTAAAGAGGTTATTCAAGGCCGAGCGCGGTGGCTCAAACCTGTAATCCCAGCACTTTGGGAGGCCGAGGTGGGTGGATCACAAGGTCAACAGATCTAGACCATCCTGGTCAACATGGTGAAACCCCGTCTCTACTAAAAATTACAAAAAATTAGCTGGGCATGGTGGTGCGTGCCTGTAATCCCAGCTACTCAGGAGGCTGAGGCAGGAGAATTGCCTGAACCCAGGGGGTGTAGGTTGCGGTGAGCCGAGATTGTGCCATTGCACTCCAGCCTGGGTAACGAGCGAAACGCCATCTCAAAAAAAAAAAAAAAAAGTTATTCAGGTGGCCGTGGTTGTCCTCCCTATGTGCTTTTTCACATCATCTTCCCTCTGCACATGGCTTTCCCCACTCAGATCTTTCTTTTACCTAAGGATACCAGTCACTGGATTAGGACCCATCCTAGTCATCATATTTTAACCTGATTATTATCCCTATAAATACCCTATTTCCAAATAACGTCACATTCTGAGGTTTCTGGAATTAGGATTTCAACATGTCATTTGAGGGGGGTGAGGGGAAATTGTATAACCTTTGACAATAGAGATCCAGCAAAGTAAATGAAGGATAATATCAGATGTTTCACACACTGAACTTTATGCATGGAGAGTACCTGCAGGGAAGAGGGGAAGCCCTGACCTACCCTGGAAAAGGCAGGGATGCTTCCATTAAAGATCATAGCTGCAGTTTGTTTTAAAAGAACAGATGTCAGCCAAAAGGCAAAACAAAGGAATGATATTGCAAAGATGGACGAGGAGAATTGTAACTAATTTGGAAGTTACTGATGAGGCTGGAATAATGATCAAATGTCAGATTAGGAAATTCTTACATACCATAAGGAGGAGCTCTGTATAACTGTGAAAGAAAGGGGAAGAAAATAATTACTATAAATTGTGAGTATAATTAGAATTCATATTAGAATTCTTGAAAGAGCTGAAACAACATACCTTGGGGTGATTTTAGCACTTGCCATTATTCTCAGTATAGATAAGATTTTTGTTTATGGCAACTGTCTTCTCTGAGAAAAAGTACCACAAGTTAAATTGACCCAAATCAATTAATACTTTTCATTAGACCAAATGTTTTATTAGTAAGATATGTGCTTGAGAACTGAGAATAAATGTTGTAGACATAGGAACACAAGTGAAATTTTAATTTACCAAAATTCATTCTCATGTTCTCTACAGCACAAACGTTTCTAAATTATATATATATATATATATATATATATATATATATATATATATATATATATAAATGTGGAGCAAGTCAAAACAGTAGCCATGCATGTTGAATTTACCATGACAAAATCTTATCTATAACTTTTTTTTTTTTGGGAGACTGAGTCTTGCTCTGTTGCCCAGGCTGGAGTGCAATGGCCCAATCTCAGTTCATAGCAACCTCTGCCTCCTGGGTTCAAATGATTCTCCTGCCTCCCAAGTAGCTGGGACTACCGGTGCAGGCCACCACACCTGGCTATTTTTTGTATTTTTAGTAGAGATGGTTTTGCCACATTGGCCAGGCTGATCTCAAACTCCTTACTTCAGGTGGTCACCCACCTCGGCCTCCCAAAGTGCTGGGATTATAGGTGTGAGCACCTGGTCTTCCCTTCATTCCACCCCCAAAATTCATATGTTGAATCCTACTCCTCAGCACCTCAGAACGTGCCCTTACTTTGAAATGGAGCCATTGCAGGTCATTAGTCAAGATTAGATGTCATTACACTGGAGTAGGGTGGACCCCTAATCCAATATGACTCATGTCCTTGCAAACATTTAGATATGAGACATTCAGCATGAGAATTGCATGTGAATATTAGATACAAGACTACCGGGAGCTAGGAGAGGCCAGAAACAGGTTTGTCCCTGGAACCTTCAGAGGGGCGTGGCCCTGCCCACACCATGATCTTAGTACTTACGTCCTCTAGAAACTTGTGACAATACCTTTCTGTTGTTAAGGTGCTTGGTATGTGATACTTTGTTGTGGCAGCCCTAGCTAACTAACATGTTCCAGAAACAGCAACATGTTCTTGTCCAGGGCCTGTCATTGAGACAGATGGAGCAATATTTAAACTTTAGACCCATAAAATCAGTGGCTTTGGTTATATGTTGATTGTGACAAGCTGTTGCTTTAACTTTGGCAGCCTAACAGAAAAAAATGATTTCATGACAGGTGTCATTTAAAAGCCATTTTATTGGAAGTTTCTTTTACTTGGCCACAAGGAATCCCTGGAGGACTTTAGCTATAGACCCCATTCCAAGATGAACCTCTGAGTCCTGGCTCTGCACATGGAACTCCTAAGGAGCCAGCGCTGTCTCCAAACCCAAGGAAGGAAAGTCATCCCTCATAATAGGAAAGCAAAGATCAGGACATTTTTTAAGGTTTTTAAAACTTATGCCCAAAATGGATAATGTTTTAGTCCTGAATTGATCCACAAGCTGCCTTCTGATGCTTCGGTTAAATGTCCTGACTTTAAGTTGATGTAAAAGATGGCTTACGGTTCACTTGGATAAATCGGAGCAAATGCCTCTTGAAATACACCCTCCACCAAGTCTCCTAGGTATTCATTTGGGTTTCAGTTGGGTGGGGATTTGATATTTAATATAAAACATTTCAGTTGGATTGGTATCAATTTTTTCCATTGAATATTTGGCAGGAAGATGGGATTAGCATCTATGATGGTTAATTTTATGGATAAACTTGACTGGGTCAAAGGATGCCCAGATATCTGGTTAAACGTTATTTCTGGGTATGTTTGTGAGGGTGTTTCTGGAAGAGATTCACCTTTGTTTTGGTGGGCTGAGTAGAGCAGATAGCCCTGCAACATGGTGGCGGGGGTGTCATCTCATCCCTTGTGGACCCAAATGTATACAGTAAGAAAGCGGAGAATGGGAGAATTTGCTCTCTGTCTAACTGAGCTGGGGCATTTTCTCCTGCCTTCAGAACTGGATTTATACCATCAACACTACTGGTTCTCCAGTCTTCAGACTTGGACTGGAACCACCAGCTTTCCTAGGTTTCCAGTTGCAGATGACAGATGATGAGACTTCTCAGCCTCTATGGTCTTATCAGCCAATTCCTCATTATATATCTATTTTTAATGTAAATATTTGATATTTCTACTGGTTATGTTTCTCTGAAAATTCCTGATACTTCCTCCAAAGTCCCACTTACTCTATATGCTTTTTATTCCTATATATTTTGGCCAAAACTTTAGAAATAAATCACCAAAACTTTAATACTGACTTCATTTATACTCTTATTCCTGAATTCATTTATCCAAACACACATGAAAAAATGTTGAACTCCAGCTATATACCAGCCACTGAGCCAGGAGTGCAGAGATAAAAGGTACAGGGATCCAGCCAGCCAGGGCACAGAGATGGATGATGCACAAGTTACAGTCCCTGCCCACAAGTGGCTCTTGGACTGGCTGGGGAGACAGACCCAAAAAACATAGGGGCATAAAATGTTCCAGCTGCTGTGACATCCTGCCTGCAGAGGGACAGAGGGCACTTCTGCATGAGATTCATCCTCCTCGTCATCCTTAGATCAGCCCAGGGGCCTCACTCCCTTCCCATGTCACGCTGTACAGGAGAACTTCTGTGTCCCAAGTTTCCTGGCACTTACTAAAGTGATGGATGCAGCCAGGCATGGTGGCTCATGCCTGTAATCCCAGCACTTTGGGAGTTGGGTGGATCACCTGAGGTCAGGAGTTTGAGACCAGACTGACCAACATGATAAAGCCTCATCTTTCCTAAAAATACAAAAATTAGCTGGGCATGGTGGCACACACCTGTAGTTCCAGCTACTCAGGAGGCTGAGATGAGAGAATAGCTAGAACCTGGGAGGCAGAGGTTGCAGTGAGCCAAGATGGTACCACTACACTCCAGGCAGGGTGACAGAATGACACACTGTCTCAAAAAAGATTAACGTGTGGGAATGCTGGTTCTCACACTGGATTGGAAACGCCTCAAGGATGGCACTGGGTCGTATTCATCTCTGTACCTCCAGCATGCAGATCAGGCCCAGGCACATTTTTGGCAAGAAGTAAACATCTGGTTGAACAAACAAGCCATCATACCTGAGCTGAACAGCAATAGCTGAGCCTAAGGACGAGGGCCAGGTGGAGGGAGGTTCTAGATGTACCCATAACACACTTGGGGCCCATGAGCAGCTTTCCATGTAAAGGGAAAACTTTAATGAAAGTACTCATTTCCACATGGAGGTTTTCCACACAGCCCCTCAGCTCCAATCACTTAGATGTGGCAGATTCCATGAATCTACCATCAAATAGCCAGTCTCAATTTCTCCATTGCTGAAATAACTCTAATTTCACTTAAAACATCACTGTGCTCCTCTCCAAGGGATGGGTTGTGGTTGACCTGTGTCTACTCCAATTACAATAATCCCATGTCTAACTCTTCTGACCTCCAATAAAGCTAAGGGATAGCCAGGTAATCCATAAACCATTAATAGAGGTTAGCTGCAGGTGTATTGAGAAAGTGTACGTTTTTTGTTTGGTAATGGTGGTGGTTTTGAGATGGAGTCTCGCTCTTGTTGACCAGGCTGGAGGGCAATGGTACAATCTCAGCTCACTGCAACCTCCACCCAGCACGTTCAAGCAATTCTCCTGCCTCAGCCTCCTGAGTGGCTGGGATTACAGGTGCCCACCACCATGTCTGGCTAATTTTTGTATTTTTAGTAGAGACAGATTTCAACATGTTGGCCAGCCTGGTCTCGAACTTTTGCCCTCTGGTGATCCACCCACCTCAGCCTGGGATTCCAAAGTGCCGGGATTACAGGCATGGGTCACAGCACCCAGGCAAAACTCTTTTTTATGGGGGAGGGGAAGAGTGGCTGGGAATAGTCCCTGCCCACTTTCTAGGTGTTGAATGTGGATGCCACATCTGGAGCTGCAGCAGCTGTCTTGCCTCCACGTGACAAAGACCAAAAGGATCAGGAAGGTGTGGGCCCTGACATGAACCAATACTATCTATCCCTAGGCTTTTTGTTTTGTGAGAAAAATAAACCACCTCTTTTTGCCTCAGTCACTGAATTTGGGATGTCTGTTACTGGCAGATGAACCCATGTATGGTCTTACTCCCTCAGAACACCACTTCCAAGGTGACCGAATGGATCTGGGGACCAAGTTTTCTCCTGGATTTCCAAATCCAATTAATAAGTATCTGAAGAGAAATGCTTTATTTCTCTTCAGCTCTAGCAGCAACTGACTAGAGTGCCGTTGTCACCATGAGCCTTGGATCCAGCTGGCAATCACTTAAGAGCAATCAGAGAAGGAGTGTTCTTTCCAAGAGAGGAGAGTTAGCCGGCCTCAGGATTGCATGTAATTAGCTATTGGGGGATTGGTTTTCTCCATTGACTAATAGGGATAAATGTTCTACTAATAAGACTGACCATCAGAAAGTATCTTTTTCTAGGGTTCTATTTTTTTATCTAGTTACCTCCATTCTCCTCAGATCTTATGTGACTAAAGCCCTCCTAGAATCATGGATGTGAAAAGATTCCTTCACATCAGAGTAAGCTCCCTGTTACTAGAAGCAATCAAGCAGATGCTGGATGCCTGTTGCTCATGGCTGCTCCTCTGAGGTACAGCTATTATGCAGCATCCAGTATCAACTAGGGGTCTGTGGTAAGCCCTCTTAACTAACTGGGACTCACTTTCCTCTGTGGCGAGATGGGAGCATGTGTGTTGTAAAGACAGGAGGAGGGGGAGGCACAGATGCAAATAGGATGTCTTTGAGGACATCACCTACAGGTACCCTCAGTGCTTTCTATGGAACACACAGCCATTCTCCATCTCTGCTATTCCTGTGTCCCTATGTCTGAGTTGCCTGGCTGTTCCTCCAAGAGTCAGGCAGCAGAGGAGGATGTAAAGGTGGAGAGAATGCCCTCTGGGCACTCACTAATGGGTACTTTCCAGAGAGCAGCATCTTGGGGGTATAGATTTCTTTTCTCGCTGCACATATAAGTAAATCGGTGCTCAGAGCTTTCATAGTTGGAAGAGCTGGGTTGTAAATAAATCCTTCCAAAGAGACAATCATATGTTAGAATTCAGATGTATTTGAAACCTAGGAGTGGAGATAGCAGGGCCTAAATAGATCAGCAGGACAGGTAGAAACAAAGGTAAGATGCTGGGACAGCCCTGCCAGGTACCAGACAGGAAGGTGCTCATCCATGACCTCACAGCAGCTGCTGCTGAGTGCAGCTAACCACAGACAAAATATGACATCCAAATGGGAAGGTGAAGAGGCTGAGGAGGGAAGAGCTGGAGCAGATGCCCAGCAGATGAAAGGCCCAGTTCCTCTGCTTCTCCGAGGCCAGCCAGCCAACACTGGGATTGGTAGGAGAATGAGAAGTGATAATGATCACAATGGCATGAGGGACTGAGGCCCAGAGAGGATTGCGAAACAGCCCCACTGCAGAGTGGATGGCAGGAGTTCACTCCGTGAGGTGGATGCACTCCTGAGCTCACAGGGCAGCCGCATAGTGGCCTTGAGCACAGGTCTCTCTGCCTTCCATTTCGCCATTAAGCATCTCTGTGTGTGAAGACCTTTGAAAACCTGAGCTTGTCTTCCAACTCCTTTAAGTTTTTAAATCTAATACTGTTCTCGGAATTCATTCACTCACTTACTCAATTGTTCATTTCTTCATCAAGCAAACATCTATTGTATGCTGGCTATGTACCTAGAACCAAGCTGAGAACTGGAACTCAGTAAGCAACAAGCACTTGAGGGCCTGCCCTCTGCAGCATCCAGCCATTTGTGGTGTCTTAGTCTGTGCATTGCTACAAAGAAATAACTGAGGTTGGGCAATTCATAAAGAAAAGAGATGTATTTAGTTTTGCTCCTACAGGCTGTACAGGGAGCATAGAGCAGCCAATATCTGCCGAGAGTTGCTTCCACTCATGATAGAAGGCCAGTGGGAGCTGAGCCAGCCTGTGCAGAAATCACATGGTGAGAGAGAGGAAGCCTGAGAGAGGGGAGGGAGGTGCCAGGCTGTTTTTAATAATGGTTCTCATGGAGACTATAATAGAGCAAGAACTCACTCATTACACAAGGACAGCACCAAGCCATTCATGAAGAATCCATACCCATGACCCAAGCACTTCCCACCTGGTCCCCTGCTTCAACACTGGGGATCAGATTTCAACATGACCTCTGGCAGGGGCCAAACAAACCATATCTAAACCATAGCACAGGGGAAAGCCATTAAGGCAGGAGTGGAAGAAGTCATCTTTTCTGCAGACAGCTTCCCTGGCCCCACGGAAGTTCCCTCACCCAGAAATGCATGCAGAATGACAAATAGAGTGAATGGTAAGATGCAAATCTGAAACAATCTCACTCTCTCTCACACACACTTCACACTTCACACTCTTCTCTGCGTCACAGTCCTTAGCAGGATGTCTGGTACTCAATGATTGCTCAAACAATACTCTACATATACGTGCTCATGGACCAGCACTGCATTAGCAATCTCCTTGGCAGGCATTATTTGTCTCCTGTCACCCTCACGGTACCTCTTTGTTGTGAGTGTCCTAAAGCTACCATTTTGAGGTAAGAAAATGAAGACTGAAAGATCAGTTGAATTGCTTGAGGTCAACAGCTAGTGAGTGGTTGAAATAGCACTCAAACTCGAAATGCTCTTCCAGAAGTTGCATCCTTAATCACCATGTTACACTGCATAAAGGGAAATTACACTTCTAAAATCTGAAATAATGTACTTGAAAATGTTGACAGTAGTGGCATTTTTGTCTGCTTTTGGTATATCTGTATTCTCAAGTTTGCTTAAAAGAACTTGCTCATGGGCATAAATTACTTGTATGATTTCTTATGCAAGTCTAATGCTGGTATAGTTTGAGCACATAAGTGCCCAAAAATGGAGATAATAGTCACAATTTGCTGAACTGTCAGAAAATTAAACAAGATAAAGTACATTATGAACTGACAGTTTTTGGTTTGTGATACGTGCATTCTGATTCTTTCTCTTGGAGGAAGAGACCCCGTCTTGGCTCAGAATTTTCTCAGCAGCAGGTATCGGAGCACTCACTCTGGCGGAGGCTTTTATGGATCCCACACCTCCTTGAGCTGGAATAGAAAGGAGGAGAACCTGCAGCTGAACTCGTTACCCCTCCTACCTCGCAAAGATATGGAAGAACTATCAGGCCACTGGAGATGGGAGGAAGTTGAAGCCAGGCGGGGCGCTTGGTTGGGGTTTCTGTGGAGACCCCAGGACTGGACCCTATCAGGGCTAACCTCTGAGTGTTCCTCAGAGGCACATTCTGGGTGCAGCCACTCCACCACCTCTGGTACATGAACAGCGGCAAATGCACAGGCTCCTGGAAGAATGCTCCTGTGGCCAGTGGCTGGAGTTCTCCACCCAGCCAAGAGGGAGAATGTGAATATAGAAATGATCGCTAAAGGGGCTTGGGCTTCTCAAAAGCCCACTGATGAATCAGAAGCCGGAAGGAAGATAAAAGAGTTGTGGAACGCTTTCCTAGATAGAAAAAAAAGCCCCAGGCAGCCTCAAAGATGGGCAAAAAGAGAAGGGAATTTATATTTTAAAGCACCGAGGAGTACGTTACAGCCTCTGAGTTAAGGTGTTCTAGTCTCTTTGGTCTCAGGTGATTTGCACAGCAACCCTGTGAGCTTAGCATTTTTACGGATATTAAAGTGGAAGCCCAGATCAGTTAAGTGACTTATGCAATATTACACACCATAAGTGGCATAGGCAGGATTGGAACCACAGTCATGACTTCAGTGTTGGCTCTCATATTCCTAACGCAGCAGTGAGCTTCTTCCCAGGGAGCACCCACCTAAAGGTCATCTAGCTGCCCCAACACTGAACACCCGCCTGGGTGTCTCATTTCATCTTCACATACCAGAGACAGAGCTGAAGTCATTA
Organism: Callithrix jacchus; assembly: GCF_049354715.1. Taxonomy (NCBI): domain Eukaryota; kingdom Metazoa; phylum Chordata; class Mammalia; order Primates; family Cebidae; genus Callithrix; species Callithrix jacchus. The sequence goes on along the minus strand of NC_133517.1, from coordinate 58,294,993 downwards.
AAGGTTTTTGGATGAAGAAATGGGTCCCTGGAAAATGGAAATGACTTGCCCACAGTCACAACCTGTTAGTGTATTCTCATATTAATACAAAGAAAGCTCGAGGATTTCCAGCTCAGACTGCCTCCATCCTGGTCCTTTGTGCAGTCTGAGTTGGAAATCCCATGAATAAAGCCTGGCAGTTGGCCTCCAAATACTAGTCAGCTACACCGTGCCGGGAACCCCGTGTGTGCATGGTACCTGTAGCAGGGTATATACACCTTGCAGCAATCTGGCAGGACACGCCCTCACCTGTATCTTACACGCTCAGATTTCACTTTAGTGGCTGCCTCATCAGACTGGGGCTCAAACAAATAAGCATACTATTTTGGTGACATCAGGAAAGAACTGCCTTGGCCACACCAGAAATGCCTCTCAAAGATGAGGGACTGCATCTCTACATTGGGTTTGTCAGATGTAACCCAGCACCAAGGACAGCACCTGACATGTGCCGGGTGCTTAATAAACTCACAGTGAAAATGTGACAGGTCCTGGTGCTCTGTGGCCACCTCAGGCATGTTTGGAAATGCTTGTCTACCTTCATATTCAAGATCAAGGTGCTACCGACTTTTGAGGCCACTCCCCAGTAACCTCAGGATGGGAGGAGTGTGTGGGCATCCATGGTACCCAGTATAATCTGAGCATGACAGGATTTTCATAGATTTCAGAGGCAGCCTGATACAAGAGGAAGAGTATCCCTATGGGTGAAGAAAACACCCTTAATCTGCTGACAGCTGTCCATACAGGGCCCGCAGGGTTCCTCTGTCTCCATAATGTCTTTATCTGAAGAAGCAAATGTTTAGCCAACATGTGTGATAAGTGATGAGTCCAGAGGAAGAAAAGATCTGGGCCTGCCTGAGCTTAGCAGGCCTTGGCAGCACCATCTGTCCTCACCTGGTGCAGAGACACACACCTGCTCACTGGGGCCAGCCAGGAACCAAGGCATGACTGAGCAGAAGAGGCTTCTCCCCATGCAGTCAGGAAGGAGGTTGATTCTACCAGCCCCAAGCCCAGGGCTCATCTCTTGTTTGTCAAGTGACTTACCTACAAATACTTTCCATCCAACTTCCTGTGAAAATTAATTTACATCTGTGGAATTCCCTCATGATGCCGTGTGCACACCACAAGCTTCATTCATTCATTGGGCCCCCAATTTTTACTGAGCTAAGTCCCTGGAACTGGGCATCAATACAAACCAAGCCATACAATAATGAGATGAGCCTGGGCCAATCCCGGCCTGCCTAGGGAAATGGCCTTGTCTGTGTCATCTATTCCCAGATGTTCCCTCAAACCACAGTGAAGATACACATGAACTGTTGTACACCATGGGATCTTGGGCGGGGGGGATGTTACCAGGGCTGGAAGTGGCTGTTTGATAGAACCCTTTATAGGCCAGTTGTGACTGCAATGGTGAAAAAGTTTGAGAGATTAAGGCTGGAGCTCCTGTCTGCCCAGGTGACTCCCCATACAGCTTTGTCCCTGTCCGTCACCAGTGAGCATGTCCTGGTTGAGAGGCCCAAGGAATCTGTATACTCTGGAGCTGCTGGGCCTGGCAGCGGATGGAGTAGCAGAGCTTCCAGTCTTGGTTTCCTTTGCTAAAGGCTAAGTGAAGGCAACATCTTGTGAAACTCTATGACACCTACAAGTTTGCAAACCCATACATTCTGCTTGTGTCTGTACAGAGGGAGAAGGGCAGGTCGCTGCCCTCCAGGGACTCACATTCTAGGGGATGTAAACTAAAAAAAAGGAATGAAGACATAGGCTAAATGATCATTGTTGTGAAGGAACAAAGCAGAGTATTGTGAGGTGTGGACTGTGGTGGGCACTTCACACAAGGAAGGTGGGTCAGGAAAGCCTATGGAGGGGATGTCCTTAGCCAAGAGCTAGGGACATAAAGGAGCCATAGGAGAAGAATGTTCAAGGCAGAGGGACCAGCATGGGCCTCGCTGATCTCACAGCAAAAAGAAGGGGACACTGCCAGGGCCCAGTCACATGGGGTTTTGTCATCCAGGCATGGAGGGTGGCGTGTGTCCTTGCTGTAGGGGAGCCGAGGGTGGACTTGCGGCAGGGCAGTCTTTTACATTCAGTGTATGCTGGCAAAGATTCTTCCAGCTGCTGAATGCAGAGTAGTTTGTGGGGCATAGGCGTGGAAGCAGAGAAACCTGGCAGGGGGTGATCTCGGCGTACGCAGTTGTTATCATTGGTTGCAACGTGGGGTATTATAAGATCCAGCTCCAGACACCCTGTGATTTGAAATGTCTCTGGCCTTCCCCCTCCTTGGGCCAAGCACCAGTAGGTGTCACCAGAGACTAGGGGAAACTTTCACCATGGGGGACAATGGTAGAGAGGGTCTTGCAGAATTCCTGCTGTACTCTGAAGGTTTTTCTAGAATGTTAGCTCCAACAAATGTACCAAAAGCTTAAGTAGCTCTAGAATTTGATGAGAAAACTGATGCTCAGTGAGATTTCATGATTGTCCCAGCAGTAAGCTGGATCATAACTGGTGCCCCAGAATTCAAGCTGATGTTTGTCTGATGCCCAAAGCCCCCATCTTTCTGGTACAGGAGGCTGCTGTGCAGGACTCACAGCAAAACTCCTAAACAGTGTAGGGTGAGAGGAGCCATTTCTTCTGAGAAGCTAAAGTCAAGGGAGCTTCTGGAGGCACCAGGAAGTATCTCTCTGCTAAGCATAATTTGGGGGACTCTGACCGATGATAGACAGGGATGGTGGGACCCATAGGTAGTCAGCAGGAATGAGAGGAGATGCCCCATCAGGAATGTTAGACATTAATGTTCTGTTAGGATGAGACAATTGAGCTGTTAGTCTCACTAAAGAATGGATAGACAGCTAATGAGCTAGCATTTAGTGAGAATCTACTCCATGCCAGCCCATGCCTCATCAAATACCTTTGTTTATGAAATATTTATTGAACATCTGCTAAGCAGACATACTCCCAACTGCTAAGAAGAGAACAGTGAAGAAAGGAGATAGAAAATTCTGCCCTCTTGTAGTTAGCTTTCTGCTTGCTGGAAGATTTTAGTTTGTCAACAGCTTTCTGGCTGGGTATAACCTGCCTCATTTTGCAGATGAGGAAACTGAGATGGAACGGTTAAATAGTATGCCCGAGGCACAGCTGGGACATGACAGAGGATTCACACACTGATATGGTTTGGCCGTGTCCCCATTGAAATCTCAATTAGAATTGTATTTCCCAGAATTCCCATGTGTTTTGGGAGGGACCCATGGGGAGGTAATTGAATCAAGGGGGCTGGTGTTTCCCATGCTATTCTTGTGATAGTGAATACATCTTATGAGATCTGAGAGGCTTATCAGGGGTTTCTGCTTTTGCTTCTTCCTCATTTTTCTCTTGCCATTGCTGCATAAGAAGTGGCTTTCATCTCCTGCCATGATTTTGAGGCCTCCCCATGCATGTGGAACTGTAAGTCCAATTAAACGTTTTTTGTTTCTAGTTTTGGGTATCTATCAGCAGTGTGAAAATGGATTAATACAGTAAATTGGTACCAGCAGAGTGGGGAATTCCTGAAAACATACCCCAAAATGTAGAAGGGACTTTGGAACTCGGTGACAGGCAGAGGTTGGAACAGTGTAGAGGGCTCAGAAGAAGAAAGGAAAATGTGGGAATGTTTGGAACTTCCGAGAGACTTGGGAGTGGCTTTGGCCAAATTGCTGATAGTGAATAAACAGTAAGGTGAAGGCTGAGGTAGTCCCAGATGGAGATGAGGGACTTGTTGGGAACTGGAGTAAAGGTGACTCTTGTCATGTCTCAGCAAAGAGACTGGCAGCATTTTGCCCCTGCCCTAGAGATTTGTGGAACTTTGAACTTCAGAAAAATGATTTAGGGTATCTGGCAGAAGAAATTTCTAAGCAGCAAAGAATTCAAGTGGTGATCTGGGTACCATTAAAAGCATTCCATCTTAAAAGGGAAACAGCAAAAAAGTTCAGAAAATTTTCAGACTGATTATGCCTTAGGAAAAAAAATATATATATATATATAACTTTTTCGAGGAGAAATTCAAGCTGGCTGCAGAAATTTGCATAAGTAGCAAGGAGGCTAATGTTAATCCCTAAGACCCTGGGGAAAATGTCTCCAGCCCATGTCGGAGACCTTCTGGGCAGCTCTTCCCATGACAGGCCCAGAGGCTTAGGAGGAAAAAGTGGTTTTGTGGGCCGGGCCCAGGGTCCCCATGCTGTGTGCCCAAAATGCAGAAAGTAATATGGTCCAGGCTGAGCTGGTCTCAGATGAAGATGAGGAACTTATTGAAAACTGGAGTAAAGGTGACCTTTTCATTTTAGCAAAGAGACTGGCAGCATTTTACCCCTGCCCCAGAGATTTGTGGACCTTTGAACTTGAGAGAGATGATTTAGGGTATCTGGAAGAAGATTTTCCTATACAGTGAAACATTCAAGAGGTGACTTGGGTTGTGTTAAAGGCATTCTGTTTTAAAAGAAGCAGGGCATAGAAATTTGAAAAATGTGCAGCCTTATGATGCAGTAGAAAAGCAAAACCCATTTCCTGGGGAGAAATTCAAGCCAGCTGCTGAAATTTGCATAACAAGGAGCCTAATGTTAATCCCCAAGACCCTGGGGAAAATGTCTCCAGCCCATGTCAGAGACCTTCATGGCAGCCCCTCCCATCACAGGCCCAGAGGCCCAGGAGGAAAAAGTGGTCTTGTGGGCTGAGTCCCAGGGTCCCTCAGCTGTCTGCAGCCTGGGGACTTGGTGCCCTGTATTGCAGCCACTCCACCCACAGCTGAAAGGGACAAATATACAGCTTGGGCTGTGGCTTCAGAGGGTGCAAGCCCCAAGACTTGGCAGCTTCCATGTGGTGTTGAGCCTGTGGGTGCATGGAAGTCAAGAATTGAGGTTTGGGAACCTCAACCTAGATTTCAGAGGAAGTATGGAAACACTTGGGTTCCCAGGCAGATGTTTGCAGCAGCAGAGGCAGAGCCTTCATGGAGAACCTCTCCTAGGGCAGTTCAGAAAGGAAATGTGGGGTCAGAGCCCCCATACAGAGTCCCTACTGGGGCACTGCCTAGTGGAGCTGTGTGAGAAGAGGGCCACTGTCTTTCAAACCCCAGAATCACATATCCACCAACAGCTTGCACTGTGTGCCTGAAAAATCTGCAGACACTCAACACCAGCCCATGAAAGCAGCTGGGAAGGAGGCTGTACCCTGCAAAACCACCAGGGCAGAGCTGCCCAAGACCATGAGAACCTACATCTTGCATCCGCATGAGCTGGATGTGAAACCTGGAGTCAAAGAAAATTATTTTGGAGCTTTAAGATTTGACTTCCCTGCTGGAATTTGGACTTGCATGAGCCCTGTAGCCCCTTTGTTTCGACCAATTTCTCCCATTTTGAATGGCTGTGTTTACCCAATACCTGTACTCCCATTGGATCTAGGAAGAATCTAGCTTGCTTTTGATTTTATAGGCTCATAGGCAGAAGGGACTTGCCTTGTCTCAGATGAGATTTTGGACTGTGGACTTTTGGCTTAATGCTGAAATGAGTTAAGACTTTGAGAGACTGTTGGGAAGGCATGATTGGTTTTGAAGTGTGAGGATGTGAGATTTCTAGGGGCCAAGGGTGGAATGAGATTTGACTGTGTTGCCACCCAAATCTCAACTTAAGTTGTGTCTTTCAGAATTCCCACGTGTTATGGGAGGGACCCAGGGGAAGGTAACTGAATCATGGGGCCAGTCTCTTCTGTGCTATTCTTGGAATTGTGAATAAGTCTCATGAGATCTGATGGGTTTATCAGGGTTTTCTGCTTTTGTTTCTTACTCATTTTCTTTTGCCTCCCACCATGATTCTGAGGCCTCCCCAGCCATGTGGAACTGTAAGTCCAATGGAGCCTCTTTCTTCCCAGTCTTGTGTATGTCTTTATCAGAAATGTGAACATGGACTAATGCACATGTAGGTCTGGCTGGCTCTCAGCAATGACTCCCTCCTGTGGGAGTGGGGTTGCAGTTGGAGATGAGAAACCTCCTCCTGTGGGGCTCTGGGTAACAGCAGGTCCACTGTTCTCACATGAATTCATCCTCATTCCATTCTTCAGCCCCAGATTTGGCCTCCAAAGTGCACCCAATTCTGTGGTCCCTCCCTTCTCAGAGCAAGGTGGAGGAAGTGAGAACCATAGGACTGGAGAGCAAAGCACCTGGGTTCTCCCTGTACCTTTCCAGTCCTCAGTTTTCTCAGCTGTGAAATGGGCATATTACCTGCTATAGAGGATTGCATGAAGATGTGGAGAATGCCCAAGGTTGTCATGTTAAAAACTGACTATGTGGGGGACTTTGGCTAAAAATTTCAAATATATTATTTCATTTCAGAGCAGCTCTGAATCAAATACAATTACCAGCCCTGCTACACATAAAACGGAGGTGCAGAGAGGACCTTGCTCAAGGCCACACAGCTGGCCATGGCAGAGCTGGAGTTTAAACCCTGACCATTGGGTTTCAAAGGTGATGCTTTCACCCCTCAGCTCTCGGACTCACACAACTAGTGGTCCACACAGTGGCTCTCCTGGGTGACCACCTCCAGAGGTGTTGGGGTCTCTGCTCACAGAGCACAGGAGTCTCTGGGCCAGTGCCCACCCTGCACAAGCTCTGCTTCACCTCTCCCTTGAACACTACTGAAAGCAGGGAGCTCACCATCTCCTGGGAGAGGCTGGCCATGTAACCATCGTATGGGTAGATTTTCTCCTGTCGTAACATTCCTGAATTGCCCTTGTTCTTCCCCCCTGGTCCTTCCTGTCTAGGGCTAAATCAATCTGTGTCCCCGAGAAAGCCCTTCTGAGATGTGGGGTCCTGCCTGCCTCCCCAACCCCACACATGAAGTGTCCTCAGTATCCTGGCCTCAGTCACTTTTTCTGACCCATTCTTGTTGTTCGCTCTTCCCAGCCCTGCCCCCATCAAATGTGGGAAGCAGTCACCTCCAGTCCCTGCTCAGGCACGATGCCTATTACAGCAGGGGCACCTTAGGCTGGCTGAGAACCAGTGGGGAAGGGGAGCGGCAGGGCCAGGCCACAGCCCAAGGAAGACAAGGACACATGTTGGAGGTGAGAGAGGTGCAGAAAGCAGGATCTCAGCCCAGAAGCCTGCGGTCTTCCCTTTGGGACTGAGCTGGTGCTCAGCAACAGGTAACACAGGCGGTCATGCTTTTTGACCATTCCTCTAGGGGAATGTCCTTGACTTTGCAGATGTTCTGGCATTCTCACAACTTCCTTAGTGAGGCAGGCCCCTAAGTGGCAAGCCTTAGCAAAGCATCCCAAGTACTTGTCACTCCTTGGTTATCAACCATGATCCTGTGGTGTCATCAATACAGCTGACAGACACCAGACGGTCCTTCTCTTCCAACTATTTTGTTATCAAGAGCAGCAGAGCAGCTCCTCTGACCTTCACACATCGCCTCAAATTGGTCAGTTTATTTGCTCTCTTCAAAACCTTGATGGCACTTGGCTACTCAAGTCCACAGTCCTTGTAATTTCTATTTCTCCTGGACTAGGATCCTCATCACCAGGCAGCCAGTGTGAACCCCAACTTTAAAACTCCATCCTTTGTTGCTGCTCTTGAGAACCACTTCTGCCATGCACCCCACGTGCATACCACACGTGCACATCACAGTGTACATCACAAGTGCACTCTGTGCTAAGCATTATTCACTGTGTGCCTCTCAACCCTGCTGCAGAAAAGTCTTGGCTGCTGCCCAGAGAATTTTGACTCCACAGAGCAGAGTCCCTGGTATCCCCTGAGATAACACAGCAAGATACCCAAACTTTCAGGAGGATTGCTTCATTTGTCCCCAGTGAGGCATGCAGAGACGCAAGTTGGGGGAGGCCCTATGCAGAGGCAAACCCTTCCTCCTCCCTGTTCATGGATGGGCTGTTTTTTAGAATGGGTCCCAGCACGTTGCTATTGGTCAGGCTTCCTGATCAGTGACACAGGGCCATCACCTCTGTCCCTGTCAGAACCACCAAAGTCTAGATCAATAAGGGTAGAGACAGTAGATCATCTCCAGGCCAAAAGTCAAATGGTCTCATGGGAACACAGCCCTGGCCATCATGAGAATGTTGGACTCGGGTTTTGTGAATGCTAAGGCTCTTTGCAGTTATTCTCTTGCTTGTCTTCACACTATAGGAGAGCTTGGTGTTCCACTTGGTTTTCCACTTGGTGTTGGTCTCCACCCAGCACTTCCTCTCTCCTGCTTGCAATTCTCAGAATAAACCCAGCATGTGCCAAGAATGCAACATCCAGAGATAAGGAAAACATGTATGAAACACGCTGGCTAGGTCCTTGTTTCTCCAAGAATGAGATGTTCAACATTTGTGTTCGAGTCCACCGGTGATGAGGGAATGTAAACCTGGGAAACTTGTGGGGTTCCTCCGCTGGGATGCAATGTGGGGCACATGCATAAAAGACTCTATCCACCCTGAGCAGCTTTCCTGAGACTTGCAGGTCTGGCTTGCCCTGAATCCTAGCCTTCTGTCTGTTCTTTCCGTCTACCCATAAGGAACACATATGCTCAGCCTGACTAGTGTAAGCGCTCTGTCTCACTGGAAATGGTACAGTTTCTGGAGCCCCTTTAGCTCCTCCCAGCTGTCCTCCTGGTGCTGGAATGGCTATAGGAGCTGGTTTTACTCTCAGCCCCTGACAGACTTAAAGACCTTTGCAACACTGACCTCCTTGGTAGGGAAAAGGAATTGATGCATGTTGCACCCCTAATGTGTGACATGACAGGTACTTGAACAGGTACCTCCCACGCTTCACCATCTCTATCTTGGCTATCCTAGGAATCCAATCCCCACTTTATTGAGAAAGATGGCCATGTTCTGAGAAGCTAAAGTCATTTGCCATCAGTGGTAGAATGAGCGTCTCCACATGAAGTCCTCCGATTGCATCCCCTAAAGCTGCCTCCCAGGGAAGGTGGGCCTGGAAGAAGGGGCAGACAGTTGCTGATAGCAGGCACCATGCTAAGTATTTCTTCACTGGGTGTATGTGTTGCTTGAACCTGGAAAATATGTGTTCCAAACCACCTGGGCTACCTGCTGTCTGTGTCTTTTGAGCCATCACTGAAGTGCTACATAAAGTGAGTACAATGATGTATCTACCCAATTTCCTCTTCAGGTTGGCCATGCTGGGTGAATTGGCATGTAAGTGACTAAATATCATATAGAGGAGTTTTCATCAACTCTCTGCTGAGATTTGTCATGCAGACCTGGAAAGGACTTCACCCCCAAATCTTACTCTCACACAGTGCCATAGCTTTCCCTGGACCTTGTGAATGGTGTTGAAGGCTGAGATGGGAAGGCATGGGCAGATTTGGGCCCAGAGGCTGTCTCTCTGGCTCCTCCTTCAGGGCCCACACCCACATCAACCTTTTAGGGGCACTTGAGGGAGGTCATGGTGGCCACCAGGGAACTCCAACATGGAAGGTGCTCTTGGAACAACCTGGGAGGCTGAAGCAGAGCAGCTTGAAAGCCATGATGGGATGGTCTCTCTATTGTTCCATGTCCCTGGAGGTGCAGTAGGGGCCATGCTGGACCTTCTCAAAGTCCTCTTTAGCCATGCTGGAAGATACAGGTCCGTGATGAGGACCAGGTTGTAGTCAAATTTTGCTAGCATAGTTTAAAGGAAAAGGGAGAGTTGGGATAAATGTGAAATGGGTACAATGACAAGTGAGGCCACAAGGCATGCATTGTGAGGTCAGAGAGCTGGGTGATTCCTTGCAGCCCTGGAGTCTTGGCTTCCCCAACCACCCCGTGGCATGTGGAGAAAATGACAGCGTGCACTCAGATGCTGAAAATGTCAGAGAAGGGCATTTGCTGAGTACCTGTTGGGCACTGTGAATAATGTTGCTGCTGTTGCCGTTAGAAAATTGACTTTTTCTTGTTACAAGCATAAAAAGTGTTCCTGCTTGCTCAGAAACAATCACTGCTAATACAGAAATGTATGTTTCCAGATAGTTTCCTATTTGTATATGGTTATTTGTTTAAAAAAAGGGGGGGGGGCGATATCACATATGTAACCTGCTTTTTCCTCAAATTAATTTATTACAATCACTTTTCCAGCTCACTGGACTCGTTTTTACAATGCCTTCACAATGACTGCAGTGTTTCATTCTATGGATGGCACACACTATTGGACTCATTTCCACTGGCTGACTACATAAGTGGTTTCTGATTTTTCTGTTAGAGTGCTATACGATAAAACGTTAGAGACTAGATTTCCAGGACTAACCAAACAACCTGTGAGGTGAGCCTTACCACTCTCACTTTACAAATTATGTATTGGAAAGTGTGTTTTAAGCTATGAGGCAAACCTTGAACACGTACATCCCTCACAAACACTCATACAGTGTAATTCCAAGCAGTTCTTAACATAATGGTGTAAGAATATGTCTATTTTCCATCATGAGAGATACTTACAAATTATAGTGGATTTAAAAGCAGATTAAAAACCTTGCATATAATATGACAATCTTTCATTAAGAAAATATATCTGTGGCCAGATGTAGTGGCTCATATCTGTAATCCCAGCACTTTGGGATGCTGAGGCAGATGGATCACCTGAGGTCAGGAGTTTGAGACCAGCCTGGCCAACATGGCAAAACCCCGTCTTTACTAAAAATACAAAAATTAGCCAGATGTAGTAGCCCCAGCTCCTTGGGAGGCTGAGGCAGGAGAATCACTTGAACCTGGGAGGTGGAAGTTGCAGTGAGTTCAGATTGCACCACTGCACTCCAGGCTGAGCCACAGAGCAAGACTTTGTCTCAAAAAAAAAAAAAAGTGTATCTTTGTGAGCATGTGTGATTATGCTTGGAATAATATGCAAGAGAAAATAATGCTGATATGTAGCAGAGCAGGATTGTAAAAAATGTTTTCCTTTGTGCTTTCTGGCATTTTCTAAATATACTGTGCAAATAATTTATTCTCCAAAAGGAAAAGCAACAAAGCTACTTCCACACACACACTTGCATGCATGTGTGGATATGTGAATGGACTTTCTAAGTTGGTGTCGGGGCCATTCCACTCTTCTTTCTTTCCCTCTGTATTTTGCTGTTTTGTTTACTCAACAGCTTTACTGAAGTGCCGTTTGCATCAAATAGTTCACTAATTGTAATTGCAGTTTGAGATGTGACAGATATACACAGGCATGAGGCTACTAATACAATCCACCAATATGGGTCATGATGGAGAGCACTTCCATTCACCATACAAAGCTCACTCTGGTCTGTTGTCCATCACTATGTATTCACAGCATTGATCAGGGTAGTAGTCACTGACTTGATCAATACTTTTCACATGGGCTGGTGGAAAGCTAAAATCAGTCATCTTGCTGTTTATTTTCTGTTTGCGGTGGGGGAGAGACGCCCTCACCCGGAGGCAAGTGGCCACCAAGTCTGGGTCCCTCCGCCACCTGCGGAAAAATCCCTTCCAATGCCTCCGGAGGGGTGGATGCCTCCAAGAAGCTCCATGTTCGGACTTCGCCCCTTCCCAGGGCTGTACCCGTCTGGCTCTGAGAAAGCGCCGGCAGGCGGACGGGGAGCGAAGGGGAACCGGGACCTTTCATGAGCTTCTGCTAAGCACCAGGAGTTCCGCCGAGCACTTTGCAAGTCCTGAGAAGTTTAGAGAATAAAGTTTTCTTTTGCTAGGAAAAAAAAAAAATTATTTCATTTTCTCTCTAATGACTTAACTCTACCTCTCAGTTTTGCTTTCTGTAAGTAGGCATTCCAGGTTTTCAAGTCATTTATCTTTATTACATAGAGTCTTAAAACCACGTGACAGTATCCCTCCATTTTCCTTTCCTGGCTTTTAGGCTATAGTTTTGATACATTTAACTCCTACATTGGTTTTAAATCCCATAAAGTTACTTTTTCTTAAGACATTCAATTATCTTTCAAAGGTGTTTAAAAATGAGACAGTATGTTTTGTCACATACATTACCACTCATCCTTTTGTTCCTGGGTAGATCCAGGTTCCATTCTATATCTTTTTCCTTCTGCCTGAAATACATTAGCATTTATGATAATGCAGATTTGCTGGTGAATGTCTGAAAATGTTTATATTACTTCTGAAAGATATTCTGCTTGTTATACGAGGCTAGGTTAATTTTTTAAATTTTGTTTTGCATTTTAAGATGTCACACTCTTGTCTCCTGATCTGCTTAATTTTAAGTTGAAAAATGTTTTGCTTTTACCTCTTTGTAATGTGTGAGAAGCCCGTTTCCAGCAAATTTGGTTGCTTTAAGATTTTTGCTTGATGACTGATTTTTTTCAACGATTTGAGTGACATGTCTTGGTATCTCTCCTCTTGCTTTGGAGTCCGTCAACACTCTTTGGGTTGATGGTTTTCATCAATTTGGAAAATTGTAGCCATTCCTTTTCACATATTGTTTCTAGCTTCTTCTAATAACTCCAATTGCATTTGTTAAACAACTTCCTGTTATGAAAAGGCCCTTGATCCTGTTAACTTGCTTCCTGCGTTTTCCCTCCCTGTGCTTCACTTCGAATAGTTGCTGCTGTTTTGTATTTAACCCCACTAGTTGTTTCTTCTTCAGTGTCCATTCTGTTCATTCCAACCCATAGTTTTCATTTCAGATACAATAGTTTTCAACTCCATACTTTGTAGATACATTTTTAGTATATCTTCCACTTCTCTCCTTATCCATGTTATTCTGTCTTCAGTCCGTGGCACAATCTAAAATAGCTGCTTTGATGGCCTTACCTGATCATTCCATCATCTGTTACTCTTGTCTGTTTCTATTGAAACAGATTGAATTTTTTCCCCCCTCAGGCTTGATTATATTTTCCTGCTTCTTTACCTGCTTGGTGAGTTTGAGAGCTAGACATTGCTTTGATGCTGAATATTGTGGTATACCTTTAAATGCTGTTCGGCTTTTTTCTGGGATTCAGTTACTGTGCTGATCAGTTCAATCCTGTCAAAGCTTGCATTCCAGCTTTGTAAGGACAGGCCCGACTCAGCCTTTATGCTAGAGCTAATTTACTTGCACCACTAAACCAATACCCTTCGGAGGATGCTTCCAAATGCCCCAGGTATCTTTCCACAGGGGCTACTGGAAACATAACCTATTCTCAGACCTGTCTGAATTCCAGGGATTGTCTGCCCTTCTGATTTCCTGGGGATCCTTCTCTGATCTCTTTGCACAGAGCCTCAAATGCCTTCCCAGATCAGAATCCGCCAGAACATCGGAGCCCCCTCTGCAGACCTCTGCCATTCTCTTCCTTCTGGAGTTCTGCCCGCAGGTGCATTTCCCTTCACCTCCCAAACTCCTTTCTGTGTTCTCAACTTAGCGTGACTGCCAGATGCTGTCTGGATGCCCCTTTCCCTTTCTGCTGCCTTGTATGTTCATTTGTCTAGCTGTTGAAGGTGGAAAGTAAACATTTTTAAATCATGTTAACATCTACGTTCTGTAAAGCAGAGCTAAATCCTTCCTTTAGAAGAGTTGATCATTAATAGAATTAGTGTTTTGAGTGTGTTTACTCAGTTATTGAATTGAAAGATAATTGAGTTTTCCTTGACAAGAAAGCATATCCTTTTGTCTTGGGGACAATAATTTTCCAGTGCTTTCAGGGTAATTGTGGCTGATGACCTGGCAAGTTCCACATGTGAGGGCTATGTAATCTTAGAGAAAATTTGCTTTAAGCCTCCAAAGGGTTCGTGAGTTTGGGAACCCCCCTTATAGACAAACAGCTTTTTAGAGTTTTTAGAAATGGTTTCCTGAAAGCCCAGGAATGGCCTAAATTGTGAGTGTGTTAGAATAAAGTGTGATACGGCAAAACTATTCCTTAAAGAAGCCAATTGGGCATCCTGGTCTCTGACCCCTGCGCTGACTTCAGGGGTTATTTGAGTTTCAAAAATTCATGGTATCCCTCTGAGAGACCAGTATCTCCCCTCTGAAGAAGGCAGTCTCTACCATCCTTAAAAGTACATAACGCTGTGTCCACACATCAAGGTGTGAAGGTCTTGTTCTCTAAATTTTCTTGTAAACCTGAATAAGAAGTCTCCTCATAGGTACAAGAGGATGTTACAGATTAAATTGTATTTCCCAAAATTTGTACCCCGAAGCCTTCATCCCCAGTACTCCACAATGACTTTACTTGGAAATAGGGTCCCTGCAAATGCACTTAGTGAAGTTGAACTCCACTATGACATGGCGGGCCTCTCATCCAATATAACTGGTATCCTTATAAAAAGGGGGAATCTGAGCACAGACATCCACAAGAGGAGAACGCCATGTGAGGGTGAAGGCAAAGATCTAGGTGATGCTTCTATATGCTAAGGAACGCTAAAACTTGCACAACACCAGAAGCTGAACAGTGAGCAGGGAACCGACTCTCCCACAGCCTCAAGGGAAGCAAACTTGCTGCCACCTTCAGTGAGACACTTTCTGCTTTTTAAGCCACCAGTTTGTGGTACTTTGTGGCAGCCAAGGAGACTAATGCAGAGAGATGTTCATAGTGTAATGTAAATCTCACCAGCTAGATGCCTGTGAGGCTCAAAGAACAATGCGTCATCATGTCATTTATTATCAGAAAATTGTATACATCATATACATAAATGTGAGGACTTTGCATTTTATTTTGAGGCTCCAGCATACTAGGCTGAACTTGAAGAAACATTAACCTGAGTTCCTCACCCAGTTTTTTGTGTAAATTAATAAGCATCTCTGCACTTCCCTAAAGTGGGGAAAACAATGTCAAACTGAATGTTGTCTTAAAAAAAGAAATCTTGTGAGAGAGCCCAGTGACCTCCTCCCACAGCCCAAGTGCCTCCGAGAGTCCCCACATGTGCGTTTCCTCCCACAGTGGATTGGGGCTGCCTCCCTGAACCAGTGGGATGCAGTGGAGGGAGCACCTTGCCACTCCCAGAGCCCAGCCCATGAGAGGCATTGCAGCTTTGCTTGTGCTCTCTTGGAACTCAGCCCTGATGCCACCTTGTCATGAAGCCAATCCAGTCTACTGGAAGATACGCAGCTGCATGGAGGAGAACCAAGGGGTGCAGCCAACAGCCAGCACCAACTTCTGACATGGGAGTGAAACATCGTGGACCTTCCAGCCCAGTTACCCCTCCAAAGCCACAGGATTGAGCCCAGGAAAAAACAGCAGATAAGCCAGCCAACACAGAGAACTGTAGGAAATAAATCTTGCTATTTCACATGCCTGCCTCATATAGGCACGTGCAATAACAAGGATCATTTACATGCTTTCATAATGCGATATTATAGGCATATAAAATACTTACGCTACATGCAGGGAGATGCCCCTTCCTCCCAGCAAGTCAGTCCCATAGCCCAACAAATTCCTCCCGCCCCAGACTGTCAGGAGAGCCTGCCATCTGAATCTACCCTGTCTGCCAAGTTCCAATGTGTAACACAGTTCTTAGCAAAACACCATTTGATTTGGGTTTTGTTATGTTTTGTTTAAAGCATTCTCCCAAATCCACATGCACACAATTGGCTGGGGTTTGTCAAATATCTACTGGATCCAAGCTCACAGCCTCTGTTATCCCACTCCCCATCTGGAAGGCAGATCTGTACATCAGCTGGCTGAGTTCTGTCCCAAGAACATTTCTCTTTCTATAGCCTGGGTTGCTTCTGCGGGGATGATGCCTCCAGTTTCTGGGCTTGGCTATAAACATTACAGGGAGGCTTTATTTGGAATACCTTCCTCTAAGTAGATGTGACTAACTCCAGGGCAGTCATCTGAGGCTTGAATCCCATGGCATTTATCTGCATCTTGAAGAGCCAGCAAGGTACCTGGTCCTGGCCTCTGCCAGAGCCCCTAGCACACACACTGCCAGGATTTATTTCTGTTGTCCCTTCCAGCATTTGGTTTCTTTGAGGGCAGGGACTCTGCTCCACCAGGACTGATACGACGAGAGCTCAAAACAAAGCTCTGCCCCTTTGTATTAATGGGAGGAAGGGAGGGAAGAGACAGCAAGGAAGGAAGGAGGGGAAGGAGAAGGGAAGGAATGGAAGAAAGTTTGGCCCATTCAGAGAAACAGAATGACGAAGGTTATCCAGCCTCCCAGTATCCTAGGATGCACTGCTGTATTTTCTTTTTTTTTTGAACAAAAATAGCTTACACTCAGTAATTGCTTTTCCATAAACTTAACTATGTATTTTATTTTGTTTGCTTGACATGAATCATCTAAGTTAATTCCCAATCCCACCTTAGGAGGAAAACACCACTATTCCCCTCATTTGATAGCTGAGAAATACTTAATGGTTTAACTGAGTGAAATAATCAGGCCACACAAACCTAGCAAGCAGTAGAGGCATCACGATTTGAACCCAGGAAATGGAAAACCAAAGCCCCTGCTCTTCATCAGTGGGGGCTCCACTGCATGCCATCTTCTCTGCTTAAAGGGACACTTTGTACACAGTAATGTTTTTCTCCAAAACATGGTAGTTTGTATCAAAATTTCAGATAAACTTCTATCGCTAGAAAGATAGAATGAACATAATTTTCCCTTTTCCTGTCTCTTAGAAACCCTGAAAACCCTGAATGTTATATATAAAACAAAGGAAGAAAATTGGAGCCTTGTGACTAAGGCAAGAATGTGACAGTAAGGTCCCTGGGTTTTCATTTTGCCTCAAAAATCTTAGACCAGATATGGGAGAAACTGGCAACTCAGAAATACCGTCAAATAGATACAAAAAGAACTCGACAACAAAAAGGCCCATTCTCTCTAACCTGATGACAGGCCAGAGGCAAGCTAGCAAGCCAGAAAACTGCTCTTTTCCAGCCAACAACCACAGGAAAAACTGTAGCCTCATGTCTGCTCCTGCCTGCAAAGTCAAAAAGGAGAACCTAAGTCCCTTCTTGCCAGGACATAGAGGATTGGGGTGCTTCCCTGCTTCCTCCCTGCTCCCTACCAGGGTGGGGTCAGGGGAGGCCAAGCAAGAAGCCAAGGCTCTCATCCCCACTGGGCAGTAAAGACCCCCCTCAGTGTCAGTGGAGACCATGTGGGGAGCAGGTATGTGTCCCACAGAGTTTAGAGGTGCCATCCCCCTTCGTAGGAGCTAGTAAAGAGTTTGCAGACATGAGACCAAAAACATGAACAAACTGATGCATGGGCACTATCAAAATTAATAACTTTTACTCTAACCAGCCTGGGGGCAGCACAGGGAGACTTGGTGTCTTCAAAACAAAGACAAAAATCAAATTTAAAAAGTTAAAAGATTAGCCAGGTATGGTGGTTTGTGCCTGTGGTCCCAGCTACTCGGGAGGCTGAGGGGGGAGGGTCACTGGAGCCTCGAGTCTTGAGGCTGCAGTGAGCTGTGACTGTGCCACTGTACTCCAGCCTGGGTGACAGAGCAAGATCTTATCTCAAGAAACAAATATGTAGGCCAGACGCGGTGGCTCACGCCTATAATCCCAGCACTTTGGGAGGCCGAGGCGGGTGGATCACGAGGTCAAGAGATCGAGACCATCCTAGTCAACAAGGTGAAACCCCGTCTCTACTAAAAATACAAAAAATAGCTGGGCATGGTGGTGCATGCCTGTAATCCCAGCTACTCAGGAGGCTGAGGCAGGAGAATTGCTTGAACCCAGGAGGCGGAGGTTGCAGTGAGCCGAGATCACGCCATTGCACTCCAGCCTGGGTAACAAGAGCGAAACTCCGTCTCAAAAAAAAAAAAGAAGAAACAAAAACGTTTGCCAAAGACTGTTAAAATGATGAAAAGACAAATGACATACTGGGGAAAAAAAATATTTGCAAACCACGTATCTGCCAACAGATTCATATCTAGAGTACACAAGGAACACTCAAAACTCGATCGCAAAAACAAATAAGCAATCCAAGTAGAAAACAAGCAAAATACATGAGGAAATACTTCCCCGAAGAGGAGGTACAGATGGCAAACAAGTGAAAAATTTCAACATCATTAGCAATTAGGGAGGCGGAAATTACGAGCATGGTGAGATATCGCTACACATTCGTTAGGCAACTTTACAAAAGTGACACTACCAAATGCTGGAAAGGATGCAGAGAAATTGCTGATGGGAATGTAAAATAGTACAACCAATAGTACAACCATTACAGAAAAGAGTCTTACAGATGCCGGAGAACCTAAACGTACGCTTACCCTGTGACCCAGCAGTTGTACTTTGGAGCATTTATCCCAGAGAAATGAAAAGCTATGTCCACACACAAATCCGGACATGAATGTTCACAGCAGGTGTATTTGCAATATCCAAAAGCTGGTAATAGCCAATCTCCTTTATAAGGTGAGCAGTTAAACATTATTTCATCCATACCATGGAAATCCACTCAGTAGAAAAAGAGAAAACTATTGATATATGCATGGATTGATTTTGCTGAATTAAGAAAAAAGCTAACCTTGAAAGATTTCCTACAATATGATTCCATTATGTAGCATTCTTGACAAAATTATAGAGATGGAATTATTGGTTTCCAGGGGTTAGAGATGGTGGAAACAATTATCTTTAGTCTTCCATTTTTGAATTATTCTATGAGTTAAGTACTATTATCAGTATTTTAGAGAAGATAGAGTGACTCAGGTTACATAACTTCCTCAAGAAAACAGCTAATGCAAAGCCAGGGCTGGCTTGGACCTGCCTGCTTCCCAAGCCACATGTGATGGAATGTACCCCCCATACTTGGGATAACCCATGATTGATGGAGAATCTTTGTGACGGATACATTTATTTCTGTTTAATCGGCAACCCCAGGGACCAGTCATTGCACCACTAAGTCCCCTAGCAGTGAGGAAACTTGCCCAGGAAATAAGGCAGGAACTGGATTTTGAATGCAGATGAAACTAACACAACACACTTCATACAGACATATGTCATGCTCCACACTCTCAGGACAAGGGACAGTTGCAGGAGATGGGGTGTTGGAAGGGGAATGTGGTTAGATTGTGTGAATCCGTTTCTGGAGCGAGGTTCACAGGGGAAGACAACTTTGGGGAGGTGGAGTAAGATCTCACGAGGAAAGAAACAAGATTTTCTGGGGATCGTGTCCAAATGAAAGACTGACATGGCATTCAATCTAAGAAGAGACTGTATTCATATTAACTATGACTTAGAAAAGCCTGTGAGTGATAGGGGTACTACTTAGCAACATGATTGTTTCTGCGCTCTAATAAAAATAAAGACAACTAGACCACTCTATCACGAATATTTCAATGGTACGTGAAGCATGCAGCAGAGACCCTGACGCAAACCAGGTACTCAGGAAATGAGTTTGTCAGGTCCATCTGATGAGTCCATCCGTCCATTCATTCAGTACAGCTTCAGGTAGTCATGATAAGCACTGGGTATGGGGGTGGGGGGGTCATTGGAGAAAAGAATCAGGCTTGTCCTCAAGGACTCCTCCCCACCTTCCCCCAGGTTGCAGCCCAGCAGGTATGAGCACCACATTCCATTCCCTCCTGAGGGCCAGTGGGGGCAGAGGCTGGCGTTAGGGCAGGGAACACCTTGGACTACTTGTGGGGGCAGAGGTCTGGCACTGGTCCTCCAAAGATATTGAAGTCATTTCTAGGGTTCCTTCTAGAAGTTAGCCCATTGCCATGGTTGCCAACATTCATGGTACAGGAATCTGGACAAGGAGGAGTAATGAGCAGAAAGCAATTTGGAGAGACTGAGATTCAGCACACTGCAAAGGCAGCTTGGGCAGAGTTCACGCTCTGTCTGACTCAGAGGGCCTGGCTGCTCCAGCTACACATGGGCACTGAGTGAATGAGGCACTGCTGATGTGTTACTGGGTGATGCTCAGGGTCAGAATTTGGTTGTGACATAAAAGCATGCTGTGTCTGCATCTGGACCACTGAGCTCTGCCTTTCTATCACAGACCCAGGCTGTGAGCTCTGCCACAGCCCAGCTGAGCTATCATAATGCAAACTTCCTGTGCTGTGTCCAAGAGATGAAGAGAGGGCTAGCTCGCTCAGCTTGGGTAGGCAAAGCTCTCTGCTCAGGAAGAACTGCAGAATTAGGGTGAAAAGATTGGATTCAAAGCTGGCTCTATGTGACTTTGGGCAAGCCGCTTTAATTCAATGAACATTTGTTAAGCACTCACAAGCAATGTTTTAGGCACTTTCCAAGCCATCTGATGTCTAAACTAGAATGTGGGTGTATGAAACCAATGCCAGCTCTGTCGTGTACTAGCAGTGAAAACTTAGCAAGTCTTGGAAACTCTCTGCACCTCTGCTCCCTCACCTGTGCAATCAAATCCTAAGCTACCTCATAGGGTTGTTGGGGGGCATTCAACGAGGCATCCCCCAAGAGCTTAGCCAATTGCCAGCACACCTAAGAGTTCCATCTCTATTGCTTCTATTACTATCTAGTCCTCAGTTCTTCACCTGCATAGTGTGATCCATATCCCCAGCCTCACAGGTTCATGAGGGTTACATGAGATAATGAAAATGAGGGTGATTTATAAAGTAATATATGTTATGTGATGGTTCGCTGTCTTTGTCATAATGGGACATTCAGAAGGATATCAATCTGACCACCTATCCAGGCAGGTGGTGGTAGTGAGAAATCCAATGCTTTTCTTTTTTTCCACTAATTTATTTATGCAGTAAATACAGGCCCATACCATGTGCTGGCACACTGTACAGGGCACTGCGTACACTGAGCTTGAAACCCAGTGATGGAGGCAAATGGGCAGAGTAATCATTAAATATAACAAAGTATATGCTCTGCTAGAAGATGGGACATGGTGCAATGGATCCCAAGAGAAGGATTTTCAAACCCAGGCCAGGGAGATGAGGAAAGGCTTCCTGAAAGAGAGATGGTTAAGCTGAATTGACAAAGATGGGTGAGAAGCAGGCAAGTGGGAAAGCATTGTCACCAGGAATAACCTGCTCCCCTGCTAAAATCCTCCATTTAACCAACAGTCCCCCAGAAGTAAAGGCCACTAGGAGATGTCCCTGAGGACAAGCCTGATCCTTTTCTTCAATGACCCCACCCCACCCCTATACCCACTGCTTATCATGGTTACCTGCAGCTGGACTGAATGAATGGAGGGATGGATGGACTCAAATGAACAGGCACAACAGAAAAACAAGATTTTTGACCCTCAAGATCTGTCACCATTGTGAAAAATACAACCAAATTAGCAAAGGGAACTAAGCTGGCTTGAGCATCTTGGCAGCCTGTTCTTCATTCACTGAGTGTCTGTAATGAACAACATCCGAATGGGGTAAAGATAGTATTGTTTCTTTTCCCGGGTTTCCTCATACATCTCTTACCCCAAAATAGCAACTACCCAATAGCCCCTCAGTCATTCCACGAGCATGGACATGGATTTATGTTGAGAAGCATTCAAGAGGGGACGTGAGTGATTATGAGGGTGCTTTGGGTTTGAGTCTGACCAGATAATTTTGCTTGAAATGTCCAAAAATCTTTCTCAGTGGTGGAATTGGAATGGGCATTTTCAAAGCATTGCGGGGTCCCAAATTCACAGGGAATAGAGAGGCCCCCAAAAGGTGGGTGCAATGGATGAATGCTGATGTGACCCAGAAATTCATATGTTGAAACCTAACCTCCAAGGTGATGGTGTTAGAAACCTTTGCGAGGTGATTAAGTCATGAGGGTGGAGGGCTCAAGAATGGGATCAGTCCCTTATAAAAGGCCCCACAGTGCTAGCTCATCCCTTCCACCATGTGAGGAAGCTGCTGGAAGGCACCAACCATGAACCAGAGACCAAATCTACCAGCGCCTTGATCTTGGATTTCTGCCTCCAGAACTATGATCCGTAAATTCCTGTTATGTAAAACCATCCAGTCTATGGTACTTGGTTATAGCAGCCCAGTAGACTAAGAAAAGTAAACCCAGGGAAGGTATAAGGCTGGATGCTGAAAAGAGATGAGCAGAGCCATTCCCCACATTCCATCGTCTGCCAGGAAATTCCTGCACATGTCACACAGGCCTTAACAGTCCTGCCGTTTTTGCTTAGCACTTCCCTGACCCCATCCCTTTCTGTCCTCTCAGAATTTATCACTCCTTCATTTTCACTTTTATATCAGAAAGTGTGGGCATTGGAGCCAGAAACGCCTGATATCCTGTCCCAAATTGTGTCCTCCACAATGTATATGTTGAAGTCTTAACCCCCAGTAGTACCTCACGATGTGACCTGATGTGTGAACAGGATCTTTAAAAAGGTAATTGAGTTTAAATGGGATCATTAGGGTAAGCCCCAATTCAGTATGACTCGGTCATTATAAAAAAGGGAAATTTGGGCATAGAGACAAACACGCACAGAGAAGAAGGATGTGAAGAGACAGAGGGAAGACACCATGTAGAGACAGGATTGGAATCATGCCTCTATAAGCCGAGGAATGTCAGATTGCAGAAAACAATCAAGACTGGGGAGAATGGGGATCAGATTCTCCCTCACCAGCCTTGCCGACACCCTAACCTGGAACTGAGGCTGGACACCAGTCCTAGCCCTGAGAGCTATAAAACAATACATTTGTGTCTAAGCCTCCCAGTTTGTGGCATTTTTTTTTTTTTTTGCAACAGCCATAAGAATCTAATATACCTAGGTTCAGTCTGGACTCTGCACTTGACCAGTTATGCTCACCTGGGTAACCTATTTCAACTCTCTCAAACTGGCACTATCCAGTAGAAATATAATGTGAGTCACATATATCTTTAAATGTTCTAGAAGCTACATTTAAAAAGTAAAAAGAAGTGAATGTAACTTCAGCAACATATTTTATTTAACTCAGTATGTCTAATAGATTATGTGAACAGGCAATTAATATAAATGTTAATAAGTTATTTCACATACATTTTTGTTCCAAGGCTTTGAAATCTGGCATGTATTTTATAACTTGAAGCACATCTCAATTCAGAATGATCTTATTTAAATACTCAAAAGACACATGATATGCGCTGCAGCTCTGACCTTTAGTTCCTGTATCTGTGACATGAATATAATAATACACCACTCATGGAAAAAATGGTGCCTTCCAGACTCTAGAGAATGTCCTAAGAGTTGGCTATGTGATGTGTAAGCAGACTGGCTTACTGAGGCATCTTTAAACTGGAGTTCCCAGAACCTTTGGAAATGGTTTGCAGAGTTATTCGAATACTCTCTTCTCCTGCAGCCATGAGGATGAAAGCTGAGGAGCAAGCACAGGACTTAATTGTAAGAGTAGCAGAGCTTGGACGGGTACGGTGGCTCACGCCTGTAATCCCAGCATTTTGGAAGGCTAAGGCAGGGATTTCACATGAGATCAGGAATTCAAGACCAGTCTGGGCAACATGGTGAACCCCCCTCCCGCCTCCGACCAGCACCCGCCAATAAAAATAAAAAAATCAGCCAGGCATGGTGGCAGCCACCTGTAATCCCAGCTACTCAAGAGGCTGAGGCAGGAGAATTAATTGCTTGAACCCGGGAGGCGGAGGTTGCAGTGAGCTGAGATTGCACCATTGCACTCCAGCCTGGAGGATAAGAGCAAGACTTCATCTCAAAAAAAAAAAAAAAAAAAAAAAAAAAAAAGTAGCAGAGCTCCAGAGGAGTTTACATTCTCAACCTTGGGAAGTCTTTTACAGCAATGTCATGGCCAGGATTAAGAAGTGGAAATCTACACCATAATATGGGACACAAAAATCTTGGTTAATACACATAAGTCTTTCAACTCAAAATTCCTCAAAACCTCTGCACCGCCACACTTGTTCCCTTCTCCCTATTAAAGGATTGAAGATGCAATGAAACATGTACCTGGCTTCCCCTGAGGGCTGCCAGACTGATAACTAGGGTTAAGCCACAGCATAGCAGAGCTGGAAGACTACTGCATCTGCTAGGAATGGAGGAACTGAGCCCTAAACCCTTGCAGCTCCTGCTGGCACGTACTGGCAGGAATCAGGAAGACATCACGGAATTGGTGCTGAATCAAGGAGGCTAAAACGGAAGCCTGGAGAAGAGGTGATAAGCATGAGTGGACTTAGTGTGAGGAGCACACTGGCAGGGACTCCACATTGCCAGCATGACTCTTGGACCCTTGAAGAAATAGGTGTCCACAATGAAGCAGAAAAGTCATGGCAGACCAGAATTTAAAACTCAAAACATAATAGATGTTGATGGGGATGTGGTGAAAAGAGAACACACTGCTAGTGGGAATGCAGACTATACAACCACTATGGAAAACACTATGGAGATTCCTTAAGGAATTGACAGCATAACTATCATTTGATCCAGCAATCAAGGGTCTGAAGACCCAGGATTTTCTCATATAAACATAGAAATAGAAAATCAAAACAGTTATAGTTATTCCTATATATAATCATAAATAATCATGGCTATTCATATGTAATCATAAATATATACATATGCATATATAATCTTTAATCTTACTAATAAGTCTCAGGTCAAGAAGTTTGGGACTGAAGTGGCATTGGAAAAGAGGTGACCCTAAGGCAAGATGCTCTAAGCCCTTTGTCACGCCCACATAAGGGCTGCTGGAGGACATCTTGGCTGTGCGACAGTGTCAGCGCTGTGAAAGCACCTGCTGTTTAGCCAGCTAGGGAAGGAGACGTCCAAGATGTCCACGATATCTTCTTCCTCGGGAGAGTAAGTAGAAAACTCCGCTCTCCCAAGCTCTTGTAGTAGGCCTGACGGCTGTCATGGAGACCCACAGACATCCAGGGACTGAATTCTCTCTATGTGGTGCTGTGCTTCAGTGGTCACGTTCCATGGCTGCTTTCAAGTTTTGCTTCTGCACCTGGTTCCTCTTTTTCTTAGAAGATAAGAATTTAAAGGTAACATAAATCTTAGTGACCTTGTTATTTCTTGAAAAGTATGAAAAAAGTGCTAATGTCTTAGGTTTTCTCCTTGCCTCGGCTTCTTCAAAGTGGTGGATCCCTGGGCACAAACTGTTTTCTCTTTCTTTGTGTCGTATTTCCACTGTTTCTTGTCTCCACACCAGCAGAAAGGGACTCACAGGACATTGTAGGGCTGGACCCTACAGTACCCAAAGGAAAATGAGGCATTACACACAAAAAAGACACTTGCACACACACATTTATAGCAGCACAATCGCAACTGCAAAAACATGGAACTAACCCCACTTCCCATCAGCCAGGAAGCGGATAAAGACATGGTGGTATACACATACCATGGAATAACACTCAGCCACAAAAGGAACAAAAGAGTGGCATTTACAACAACTTGGATCGAGTTGGAGACCATTATTCTAAGTGAAGTCTCTCAGGAATAAAAAACCCAAATATTGTATGTTCTCACTTATAAGTGTGAGCTAAGCTATGAGGGCACAGGCATAAGAATAACATAATGGACTTGGGGGTGGGGGATGAGGGATAAGACTACACGTTGGGTACAGTGTACACTGCTTGGGTTGACAAAATCTCTGAAATCACCACTAAGGAACTTATTCATGTGGTATGGTCTGGCTGTGTCCCCACCCAAATCTCATCTTGAATTGTAACTCCCACAATTCCAACATGTGGGAGGAACCCGGTAAGAGGTGATTAAATTACGGAGGCAGGTCTTTCCTGTGCTGTTCTCGTGATGGTGAATGAGTCTCACCAGATCTGGTGGTTTCAAAGACGGACGTTTCTCTGCACAATCTCTTTGCCTGCCGCCATCCACATAAGATGTGAGTTGCTCCCCCTCACCTTTTACTGATTGTGAGGCCTCCCCAGCCATGTGAAACTGAGTCCAATTGAACCTTTCTTTTGTAAATTGCCCAGTCTCAGGTATATCTTTACCAGCAGTGTGAAAATGGACTAATATACCACGTAACGAAAAACTATTGACATTTTTCTTCAAAGTCATGGTGGACACTGGAAATGGCTCAGAGAAGTAGGTGTGCTAGAGCAGGCACACGAGGTAGGTATGGAAAAGTTGCCAGCCGGTGGACAGTCCATTTCACTACACAGTGAGATGTCACCTGCCAAGAGGTGCTTGTTGTCATCAAGGAGTTTTGGGGCTGTCCTATAAGGGCAGGATGATGGTAAGAATGCTGTTATACTGCAAAAGAAATCATAAGGTTCCTAAATAACACAGACCAGATGGCAGTGCTCAACTGTCATAAGCAAGGTAGAAACAATTATTATAAGCAGTGTTCGGGACCTTGACCCAGAGAAAGCCATGGAGACGGCTATCAGCACATGGGGAGAGGCAGACAGGCAGCCGATGAGGTTATCACTCAATCTAGTAAATCGAGAGATACTAAGAACTGACCACCAAATGCAATACCTGCCCCTGGACTGGATCCTGCAAGGGAAAATTGCTACTTTACCTTAACGACATTATGGGTCAACTGACAGAATGGAAATGAAGGTGGCAAAATAGATTAAAATGTTATCTTGACTAAAGTCAAGGAAGTACACCCTAACAGACATGGCAGGGGCTGCCTGGTCCCGAGATGACTGCCTGTGAATTCCCCTGTTTGGTACAGTCTTTCCCTGGCTTCTGGCTCTTTATCAAGTTACCTCTTCCCTAAGCTGTTTCTTTGGTTTTCAGTTCGTGAATGTGTTTGTTTTCTTCATCTGGTCATCTTCATTTTGTTGCTTCGCCTTTGATAATTCTCATAACTCTATGCACCATGTTACGTCATTATTCTCTTTAGTGAGAGCTTTTTATGGCTTGTTTTTTTGAAGCATAAGCTTTTTCTGGGCCAAGAAGCAGGTGTCGCTCAAAGCTGGTTCTTCCTCTGGCCTCTGTAGGCTCACGGTGTAACGTCATCTGAAAAGTGCGTACCAATTTCTAGCGCTCAGACCAGTCATGAGGCTTCTGTGAATGCAGCTATGGGCCTGGTCCATGGGAATGGTACGGTCAGTTTTTGCTGTTCACATCATCACTGTTATGATTAAAGGAAGAGGAAGGGTCTAGAGTTGGAAAGGTGGAAGAATCAAAGCACCTCTTATTTGGAAGGAATTTTTTTTTTTTTTTTTTTTTTTTTTTTGAGACAGAGTTTTGCTCTTGTTACCCAGGCACTGGAGTGCAATGGCACAATCTCGGCTCACCTCAACCTCCGCCTCCTGGGTTCAGGCAATTCTGCCTCAGCCTCCTGAGTAGTTGGGATTACAGTCATGAGCCACCGTGACCAGCTAATTTTTTTTTTTTTGTATTTTTAGCAGAGATGGGGTTTCACCATTGTTGACCAGGATGGTCCTGATCTGTTGACCTCGTGATCCACCCGCCTCGGCCTCCCAAAGTACTGGGATTACAGGCGTGAGCCACCGTGCCCGGCCCTGGAAGGAACTTTTTTAAAGTTCCTTTTGGACGCTGGGTCTAATCTCCATGGTGGGGATCATCCTCTGTTTAGACATCAGTTATTGGATGCTCATCACCTTATGAGGTTGACCCTTCAGTCATGTGCAGCGCTCCTTGTACTTGCTTATCTGTTGAACTGAAGCCAGTTGCCAATAAACTCCAGGCATTGGCCTTGATTCTTCTACTTGGGAACTGAAAGAGGAAGCTATTGCTCTGAGCGGCTCTTGTTTGTGGAGCTGATGCACTTATTCTCCAGCTGCTGAAGTTACTGCATCCTTGTTTAAGGAGTACCTTCATTGACAGAAGTCACCTGTCTTGGAAATACCTGGGAGGTCATGCCCATGCTTCATGGGAGTGAGTGGCATATGTGTGGTCTCTCACCGAGGTAGCAGTTCAAATGCCTGGCCACATTTCCACAACTGAGACAGCTCTGAGGAGCCATTTATAATCCAGTGCTCTCCACAGGATCACAGTGAGGATAGACATCAGCTGAAACACCACGTTAGCTTCACCCCTGCTCTATTCTGTACCCTCACTCCCCAAAGTCTCTCCTCTGAGCATTACCATGAAGTAGTCACTTGTACAAAAGTCCCCACTGCAGGCTTAGCTTCAGGAAACTCACATAAGGCACTGATTTGCCTTCTGTCACTACAAATTGGATTTGTAGTAGAGTACAAATGGAGTCATATAATATGTATTTGTCTATGTCTACCTTCTGTTGTTCAACATAACAATTTTGAAATTCATCCACCAGGTTTGTGTGTCAGTAATCCCATCTTTTCTCAGTAGGTTATATTCTGTTGTGTGGATGTGCCACAGCTTGTTGACCTATTCAGCAGGTGACTATATTTTAACCATGAATTCTGGGGTCATAATAGATCCTTTCATGCATATGTTGAGAGTATATCCATAGCTTTTATAAAAAGCTATCAAGATGATACATTTAATTAGGATATTATATTTTTAGTTTGATTTTGAACTTATGCTAATAGTAAACAATGACACTTAAATTTTAGATTCTGTTCCAAGGTTAAACACTACTCCCTAAAAATCCATTTACTCAGTTATATAAATTTTAACATCTGATATTTCAGCAGATTATAATTTTTAAAACCTGAGTAGTTCAAATCAGCTGTCTGCTTCTCTAAATTCTAAATAATTACTGGCTTTCTTCTTTGTGGTTTGTGGAACTTGCCTCCTTACTGGCGAATTTCCAGAAACTAATCCTGCTTATTGATTAAATAAGAAAGTTTTAATTTGGGTTAAGTTGATACTGTTAAATTTTTTTCCTTTGTAAAAATAAGCATTCTAGTATTGAACATGTATCAAGTGGTTTGAACAAGCATGACTAGTTTTATGTTTTGTTGGCTTCGGTTTTTAAATTAATAGAGCTTATTTCCTTAGAGCAGTTTTAGGTTCAGAACAAAACTGAGAGAAAAGTGGAGTTCCCACATCTACCCTCCCCTCAATACCTTCATCAATATCTGGCGCTAGAGTGGCATATGTGTTACAATCGATGAACAAACCTTGACACATCATTGGCACTCAAAGTCCATAGTCAATGTCGTATATTCTACAGGTTCGAGCAAATGCATGACATGATTTTCACCCTTATAACATCGACAGGATACTTTCACTGCCCTACACATCTTGTGTTTCACCCATTTATCCCTTCTTCCCCTCCTTGCCTTCTCTCCAGGCCCCAGCAAACCACAGATCGTTTTTACCACGTCTGTAGTTTTCTCTTTGCTGGACTGGCATATAGTTGGAATCACGGTGTGCAGCCTTTTCAAGTTGGCTGCTTTAACTTAGTAATAAACTTCTGTGGTTCTTCCATGTCATCTTGTGGCTTGTTAGTTAATTCCTTCTTAGTGCTGAATGTGCCACTGTCTGGATGTTTCACAGTTTATTCATCTATTGAAGGACATCTTGGTAATTTCCACGTTTTTGTAATTATAAATAAAGCTGCTATAAACATTTTTGTTCAGGTTTTGGGGTGGGCATAAATTTTTAATTCATTTGGATAAAGAAGCATGACTGTTGGGGTGTAGGTAAAAGCATGTTTCATTTTATAAGAAATTGCCAAACTATCTTCTGAATTGGCCATTCCATTTTGCATTTACAACACTGAACATTCCTGTTGCTCCATACCCTCCCCAGCATTTTGCATTTTGGATTTTAGCCATTCCAACAAGTGTACAATGGTATCTCAATGTTTTCATCGCCAATACCTTAATGGCATATAATGTGAAGGATCTTTTCCTTCTCTTGTTTATCATCTGTGTATATTCTTTGGTGGAAGCTCTCAGGTTTTTTAATCATGAAGGAAACATTTACTGCATGCAGCACCACTCATGTACCCTTTAGTCTCTTTCAGTTTCTCTACTTGCTACACTACCTCTATTTCATAGTTGTAGAAAGAGGTGCATAGAGGTAAAGATAGGTCTCCAAGCTAGCAAAGACAGAGTTCAAGTTCACGCTCCTTTGTAACCTACTGGTCTGTGGTTAGACACACCATTTAGAAGCTCATCAACAAATAGGAAGCTCTACAGTCTAAAATTTCCCAAATATAACTCTTCCAACTAAACTAGAAGAGATCAGCAGATCAGGAAGCCATGCTATTCCAACAGGTGGAAGTCTAGCTTTCTATATTTCTGCTGGTATAGAAATGTTCAATGTAAGGAAAACTATGGTCAGGTTGGTTTGGGGTTGATATGATTCATATAGAGTTGTTGCTATCTCAACAGTGGCCGAATTGAGTTCTACCCTGTAGAACTGGACCACGGGACTGGCCAAAAACAGCCTTCCAGGTCACTCCTGAGGTATAAGGAGAAGGTGGAATGGCAAGTGTCCTGTGCCTTGTGACACCAGATACTCTGATCAACCACAGTGATGATGATTCAGAAACAGTCCAAGAACGCTCTGCAGCTGAGACCCCATTTGGAGTGTCACCATTTAGAGGTGAGAGCTCTAAACTTAGACAAAGTGTGCAAAGTGCATTGAAAATCCTAAATCTAGGAGAGTCCATTCTTTCTGGCATCCTTTCAAAATTTTATTCTACATTGCTTACAGGAAATTTGGAAGCAATGGTGCATTTCCACCAACCGAGTTCCACTTCACCCTGAACTTTATGCCAGGCATATACTGGTCAGCTCTAGGATGTGGACAGCCCAGCCATGGAACAAACATGTGAAACCATTTTTAGATGCCCCAGCCCATCTCTTCAAAAAAGAGAACCCAGAGGTCTTACCTGGCAAGAAGTATCCTAGGGAAAGTGTCAGCCCCAGAGACAGGCATCCACCTGGGGAGTCACCTGCTGGAATATCCCCCCACCACCAACAAATTTGCAAGCTCCACCTTTCAAGAGAATTCCTAGTAAGTACCCTCTGAAACAAGGTACACAGAGAAATAACTTCAAAACTTAATAACTAAGCACAGAAATTTAAAAGGCAGGAAAGGAATTCAGAGACAGAACAGGAGCACCAGGTAACAAAACATACAAATTTAAACAAAGAAAAAGAGGAAAGCATTTCCCTTGAGAAGAAATGCAGCAGCAGCTACCAGCCTTCAGGGAGCAAAGCTGAGTCCAGCCTCGGAAGGATCTGGAGAAAGCAGAGGAGGTGGGTAGGGGCTGGGAGAAGAGAGAAGCTGTACCCTGCAGAAGGCTGGTGGCCAGTCATGAAACTGCTTAGGGGCAGGGGTGGGCTTCTGTGGGGAGGAGGAAGATGGGCAGGACTCTGAGAAAGAGACAGGGAAGGAAAGGGAGGGAGGGAGTTATTACGGTGTGGGGTGATCCAAAGAAGTGGGCGAGAGGGGTAACAGCTCCCTGTCAACTGGTAGTTTTGATCCTTTTACAGTCTGGAGTGAAATGACCTTTTCCTTTTCAGGTCACTGGAAAGTTTGAGGCCAATAAGAGGTGGTTAGGAAACAAGGGAGTGTGGGGAGCATCTACTCTTTACCTGGGCCTCAGATCCCCAATCCCAGCCCCTCTGCATCTTCTGTTTATCAGAGAAGAGTGAAGAGAGGCTGCCTTGACCCATGTACAGGGCACCAGCTATAAGCCAGGGGTTCTTCCAATAGGTGGCCTGGGGCAGGGGAGAGTAGATGCCACACCTGTAGTTTTGGATAAGGACATTAAAGGTCCGAGAGAGCCACATAGCAGTGCCAGGGCTTCCTCCAATAGGACACACACAGATAGCCTCAGGCAACTTTTGTTCTCAACCATCAGTCCTTAAAAGGAACCTCTAGGAGCATTTTAAATTAGATAAGGAAGTGGCTTAACTGAAATGACCTCCCAGCCCATGCCACTTGCAATGAAGCTCCTAAAATCATAAGTTTTTTTTTTTTTTTTTTTAACTTGTTCCTGCACAGCAACAGATTCACAAATAGATGTTGTGGGCTCATGTTGTGAACACAGAATTCTCCGCCATCTGGCCTCTGCCACTCTCCTGCCTTTTTTCCAGCCACTTCATTGAAGATTCATCCCACAAGTGTTTGCAGAGCTCCTGACTCATGCAAGGCTCAGTGCCAGGTCCTGCCCAGTGTGCTGGGGAGACAAGCTCTGGCGCATCATTTTGATGGAGACAGATGAGCACCCAACTTCTCAGAGTCACCGGTGGGGGGACACGAAGGAGGGTGTGATTACACCTGCTCGGTCTGCATTCCGGGGCTGTATGGGTCAGTGTTGTGCAGCTGTGTGCCAAGGGCTGTCAGGCGCTGGGCTGTCCTGGGCAGGAGGCTGGCATCAAGATGGGGAGACAGGCTGAAAAATGAGGCAGCCAAGAAGTCCCATCCATCTACTAACTCCAGGCTGTAGGATGCATGTATAAAGAAGAAAGTTGAGATGAAGAATGACCAGAAAGGGCTGGGGTGAGGACCTGAAATTCAAGGCCCAGGAAAGGCCTCTCTAAGGAGACAGTAAACTAAGAATGGTTGGAAGCCCCTGCTGTGCAGGAGGAGTCGGGGCTCAGAGGGTGACTGCGAGTTGACAAAGGCTGGGGCCTTTGGAGCAGAGAGCAGGGCTCAAGTGCTGAGTTAAGGACACCTTGTGGCCTGAGGCTGTGGGGGCTATGGCTGGAGATGAGGCTAGAGTGGGGAACAGGGCACAGACACGGGGGCTGGTCAGGCCTGCAGAGGATGTGGGCTTGGTCTGTGCCCTGTCTGAGCACCGTCTACTGCAGGGTGCCCAGGAAGCCTCTCCTCTCTGCAGCCCTTGTGGCCTGAGGCCAGGGTAGGTGCAGCAGGAGAGTGCAGGAGGGTGGCTTCTCTCCCAGAGGCTCCTGCCAGCTTGATGCCCTCAGGTCTCTCCCCCTCTCCCAGGTTCCAACCTCTCAGCCCTGGCTGTGCATGTCCAGGCCCCGCTATGGACAGAGCTCGAGCCCCCTCAGCAGTCTACAAGCCATAGGGCCCCACTGTCTCCCCACTGAAGACAGAGATACTAAGGTCCAGAGCCAAACCAAGCCTTTCCTCCTCCCCACTGCACCAGCGAGTAACCGAAGGCCTGGCAAAGAGAAACGCTCCTAGAAGGCCTGGTGGATGTTCACCATTCACGCATGCTCTACTCACTCCTCTCTTTGCAAAATCAAATTTCCCTGCAAAAAATGGAGCCATGGATTCTGAAAATGTCCTAAAGTTCTGGGAGACATTTACTTTATCTCAGCCTCTTCCCTGCTGACAGCTGGTAAGACAGGAGGCAGAGACAGGCAGCCTCTAGGGAGACAGTGCCTGGAAGCACGTTATCTTGCTGACACCAGCAGCATCTGTCTGTGGCTTTGAACCAACGCAGAGGGGTACAGCCACTCACTCCTCCTTACCAGGGCATACAACTCTCACCACCTCCTTATGGGCTGATCCTAGTTCAAAAATCACGTGCCTGTGTGTGTGTGCACACATGTACACATACACACTTAAATACTACATATTCCCTAGTTCATGTCCTTTGCAGGGACATGGATGAAGCTGGAAACCATCATCCTCAGCAAACTAACACAGGAACAGAAAACCAAACACTGCAGTTTCTCACTCATAAGTGGAAGTTGAACAATGAGACTACACGGACACAGGGACGGGGGAGCATCACACACTGGGGCTATGGGAGGTGGGGTGGAGGATAAGGGGAGGGAAAGCATTAAGACAAATACCTAACGCATGTGGGGCTTAAGACCTAGATGTTGGACTGATGGGTGCAGCAAACCACCATGGCACATGTCTACCTATGGCACAAACCTGCATGTTCTGCACATGTATCTCAGAACTTAAAAAGCAAAACCAAACCTATATATTCTTAAAGGAGATGACAACAAATGTACCTTTTTTTCTTTTTCTCCAAGATGCCAAGGTAAATTTTCCAAAAATTATTTTAAAATGACAGCAAGAAAAAATATTAATAAAAACACTTGATTATTAGAAACAAGCAGAAGGAAAGCCTTGTATGGGCTGTGGCCGGTTGCAAATCCGTGTATGTCTATGTGGATGTGGGAGTCTGTGGGGTTTATAAGGCGAGAAGGGGGTATGAGATGGGCCAAGCTTTTTGTTTGTTTTCTCTGCTGCTGTTTGACTTTTGCTTTAGTTTGATTTGGTTTTCCTTCCAGCAAGAGTCAAAGCTCTGTGGAATAGCACCATCACATCTTCCTTTACAAGAGAGAGACTCAGAAAAGCACAAGCATCTGAGCCAGGCTCACGTGGGCTTGGAAAGGTGCAGAAAACCCAAGGAACAGGAGTTTTCAGAACTGAATTTTCTTGTGAAAATGGAGCCATGGGTTCTGAAATGTCTTGAAGTCAGGGGTTCCGTTCACTAACTTTGGGACATTTTCAGAGCCTACGGCTCTATGGTTACAGGGAAATGTGGTCAAATTGGTCAGTCGAAGGCCCTGCTGAGCCACTGATACTTCCTAGACCCTGTAAAATGGGTATTGCAGCAAAATTGCTCTTCAAGGTTGCTGGGAAGGCAGGATGAGGTGTACTGGTCACCTGACCTCAATCAAAGTGATTCAGCCAACCCGTGCGCCTCTTTAGCTCCCACTAGAATAACCGTGTTCATCACAGCAGCCTTATTGTCTGGTTTAGGTCCCACCAGCCAGGTGAGAGCTGCTAGTCACTGTCTCCCCAGAGCTTCCTGCCTCTGCCTCCTGTCTTATCAGCTCTCATCGAGAGAGACTGAGATGAACTAAGTAAAGGTCTCCTAGAACTTCAGGATGCTTTCAGAACCCATGGCATTATTTTTGCGGGGAAATTTCATTCTGCAAATTTTTGTTCTTTGGGTTTCACTCACAAACCAGTGATAAGGTGCCAGTGAAAATACCTGCTTGGGGGAACTGGTCAGAGGAAAACTTCTTAAAAGGAAACGCCTTACTAACATACCCATCAGATAACCTACCACACTATGGGCAAGATTGTAAAATCCACTCATTCACAAATAATCAGTGTCTTAGTCCACGTTAGCTGCTATCACAAAAATACCATAAACTAGGGGGCTTTTACACAACAAATGTACTGCCTCAGTTCTGGAGGCTCAAAGTCCAAAGTGAAAGTGCCAGCAGATTTGGTTTCTGTGGATGGCCTGCTCTCTGGCTCAAAGATGGTGCCTTCTTGCTGCGTCCTCATGTGGTGGAAGGGGCCAGCTAGCTCTCTGGGACTTCTTTTATAGGGCACTAATCCCATTCAGGAGGACAGAGCCTTGATGACTGACTCGGCTTCCAAAGTCCTACCTTCTACTACCATCACATCGGGAACTAGGTTGTAACATAGCACTTGATTCTGGGGGACACAAGCATTCAGACCTCAGCAATAAGTACCAGACACCTACCACGTGCCCGCACTATTCCAGGTGCAAGGAACAGAACTGTGAATCTGTGAAAAGGGACGCAGGGTTTCAAGGTGTTCATATTTAAGTGTGGAAATCTGGGTAGACAGGCGATAAGCAAGGAGGCACAGATGTGAACAAGATCGTCACGGCTGCTGCTGAGAGCTGCAATGTGATAGCAGGTAGAGAGGGGCATCGGGGCAGCCTGAGACTGGAGGGTCCACCTGACCTCTTGAAGTTCACAAACTACCATCTGGGGACGGGGGAGAGCATTGTTGAGTGAACCCCAGTGGGGCCAGATTCAGTGTGGGGAGGGTAAGAAGAGCAGAGACCCAAGTAATGAATGTTGCCAGGCCATACCCCATGAGGATGGACTGAACCAAACCAGAAAAGAGAGCACCATGATGCAGGGAGTCTGCAGAGGGAAGCCCCTGTGGAGAAACTGAGCCCTGTTGGGAACACTTGGTATGTTGGAAAGAATAGTCTCCTCCGAAAATGTCCATGCCCTCAATCCTGGAACCTGTAAATATAGGCACCCTTAAAGGGTCACAGGGACTGTGGAGAGGTGATTAAGGATCTTGTGGTTGGGGAGACTATCCTGGATCACCTGGGTGGCCCAGTGAAATCACAGGGGACTTCATAAAGGGGAGGCAGAAGGGTTGGAGTCAGAAGGGTTGGAGTCAGAGAAGATGCAACAGTAGAATCAGTGGCCAGAGAGAAGAGTCTAAGACTGACAATGAAGCTAGAGGAAGGGGCCGCAAGCCAAGGAATGCAGGTGCCTTCCAGAAGATGAAAAACAAGGAAATTGTCCCTCACTTCACACCTCTGGAAAGAATGCAGCCCTGCCAACACCTTGATTTCAGTCCAGTGATACCTGTTTAGGACTTCTGGTCTCCCGAACTGTAAAACACTCTATTTGTGTTGGCTTAAGTCACTGAATGATTTGTTACAGCATCAAAAGAAAACAGACATTTGGTAACTGTCCCAGGTGAGAGAGCATTCAGATGCCCATGGTGAGGAGGGAGCAGAGGGATCTCAGTGCCAACAAGGAGCAGGGACAAGCATCAGAGAAAAGACAGCTTTGTCAAGGGTGACCATACAAGCAGTCACCTGACATCCATACAAGCAGTCACCTGACATTCCCCCTCCCTCTTTCCTGCTCCACTCCTGCAGTCCACCTGGATTCACACAGGGAAGAAGGATGCAGGAGGTGTTAATGGGGTCAGTGTTGGAGGACTGGGGGACATGTTCTTCCTTCCCATGCCAAATTGCTTGAGATCACACTCTCCTACTCTGGGGGTAAAGGAAAGGAAGAGGACTCTGAATCTAACAAGAAATCCAAGTTTTGAAATGCCATAGACTGGCTGTCTACTGGAGAAACACACAGGTGAAAGGATACAATGTTTAGGATTGGCTTCTCAATATAGCCCCACCCCCAAAAAAATCAGGGGAAGATGGGACAAGATGATAATCACTGAAGCTTTTCAGTGAAGGTGTTGGGAACACCATCTGATTAGCTCTGCTCTTGTTCATGTTTGAAATTTTCCTTAGTAAAAGGGTATGGTTATTTCTGGAGTTAGGAACCAGAAATTCCATGAGTTTGTCAGTTCATGTGGGACGGCAGAAATGAAGAATGGATATGTAGTAATAGGAGGAAATAGAATTGTTTAGATTTAAAATAACAGAACAGGCTTAAAATCAGGACCTGATTGATGGGTGAAATTGGCTTGAAATACTTATAAAGAGCCTGTTTTGGGGAAAGAAGCTGCAACCTGATATCAACATAAATTGTTTACTAGGGCCCCACATCCAAAATAAACATAACCCCCTCTTCTTTGGATTCTTGTGATCTTGTCAGTGAAAAAGATAACATACATGAAACGATTACAAACATACAGAACACATATGCAATTTCCCTGTGAGTTTATTTTCATGTCTTAAAAAAAAATGACATTTGGTTCAAACAGTCGTAGACTATCTGGAATCACCAATGGTGCTAAGACACACAAGGGGAAAAAAATGTGATTAGATTCACTTGCAAGCCATAATTCAATTTCTAAAATTATTTTCACTCAGTAGCATATTTACAAGTGATATGTATTCACTGCAGAAAAAATACAAAATTCAGACAAAAAGAAACAATCATTCGGCCCTGATCCCATCACCAGAAAGGGAATCATAATTTTGGCTTACAGTATATCTTGTAGGCCATTTCCATATGTGAGACACTTACTCCAATGGCACAGAGAACCCTCGTCTTTATTGCAGCACAGAACCCCTCTATACCGTGGGCTTTGCCCTTTATCAAGCTTGCTGGGTAGAGGTTGTCTTCTGTAAAATCTAGGTCTCGCCAGGGTTTGGCAGAGCCTCACTTTTTAGCTATTTACAACTTCATAGGAAAAGGTTTCTAAGACAAACTTAAGATACATAACAGGTTTCTCAGGGAAGGGGGCACAGGAAGAAAGTATCTCGCCATGGTTGAAGCAGAAGCAAGAGGTTCTGTGTTTGGGCCTCGATGGTTCTAACTGGTGGGCACTAAGGCAGCTTCCAAAGGTGAGAACACCAGCCTAATAGACACTTCTCAGAGAACTAAGCTTGGCCACTCCTGATGTGGCCTTGCAAATACTCTTGTTTCTCTCATTTTGCAGATGAAGAACGTGGGATGGAGAGGGGAAGAGAGGGGCCCAAGACTAGGCAAGATATCAGAGGGGCCCAGACTGCAGAAGAGAGACCTTGGCACCACTTGATGCCACCTTCACAGAGCCCTGCCCTGCCACTGTGCACCTCTGCAAGCAGGAGCACAGGCCTGGGGGAGCACACGGATTCTGGATGTGTGGCTCTGTGTGGGGCCTCCCAAGCTGCAGCTTGCCTTCCCCAAGGTCTTCTGGCCTGACTTCTCCATCCCCGCAACCACTGCCCTCGCTATCTCCACCCAGCTAAGTCCTTCCCTCTAACAAGAAAACATGCCCAGAATACCCCTGTCCCACCATCTTCACCCTCTTCAGGACCTTTGACTATGCGGAGTAGCTGTCTGATGCCACAGACGCATCAACCCCTGCCTTTGTAGGAAAAACACCAACCCATTTTTTTTTTTTTTTTTTTTTGAGACGGAGTTTTGCTCGTTACCCAGGCTGGAGTGCAATTGCATGATTGCGGCTCACCGCAACCTCCGCCTCCTGGGTTCAGGCAATTCTCCTGCCTCAGCCTCCCTAGTAGCTGGGACTACGGGCACGCACCACCATGCCTAGCTAATTTTTGTATTTTTAGTAGAGATGGGGTTTCACCTCGTTGACCAGGATGGTCTCGATCTCTTGACCTCGTGATCCACCCACCTCAGCCTCCCAAAGTGCTGGGATTATAGGCGTGAGCCACTGCGCCCGGCCAACACCATCCCATCTTTAACTTTTCTTGCTGCATCCACTCTTGACAGGTGTCCCAGCCCAGTCTTACTACGTTCCTGAGTCTCGGTCTATCCCCTGCCCCAACCCGGGCTTTAACACCAGAAGTGGGGCTGGGGCAGAATGTCTACTGAGCACAAGACTTAAAGGTAAAAAGGAAAATGTGAGCCACAAACCTTGTTTATCTGGGATGGCATTACTACAGCCCTGTTGCTTAGTTAAAATAGCCACATCTGAACACCCCGTCCACCTTCCCCCTGCCCACCACTGTCCTTTGTCTGCGAGTTACAGAAGATTGGAACCTTGCCTTCTTCCAGGTCCAATTTCCATCCTCAGTGCAGGCCTAGCACAGATACCACCCTTCATAAAACAGCACTGCCGCCCTATTGGCTCTTTAGCCCCCAAGCTGCTTTATTTTATCCTTTACCCTTTATTGGCAATTATGATGCAATCTATTTGTGCACTTATTACTTTAATATCTGTCCCCTCCCAGGGCAGGTGGTTGTTTTCCTCATTACCCTATTCTCAGTACCTGCAAAGTAGTTGGGCCCATGGTAGACCTGTCTACAAATAATCTATAAATGGACAACTGAATGAATGAGTAGTTGAACTTGATGTATTCAGTTGACAGTCTGTAATCCTTGCTGTCCTTACACATTTATGACTATGGCATAGCCCAATAAATTCATGAACCATAAAGAAGAGGGAAGGCATACATCTTCCAGACCACCTAGCAAAGCTGCCATAAGAGCTTGAAACTTACTGCTTTTAGCTAACTTACAGAATGCATTAGAATGCATGGGTTGTTTTTTAGACGTCAGATAAAATCATCTTTCCCCCTTGTTTTATAGAAGGGAAAATCAAGGAATAAATTGAACAAATCTCCCTAATATAGCAAGAAGTGAAACGGAAAGCACAATTTACAAATGAACTGCATCCTAATTGACAAATTCTATCAAATTACAAATTATTTGAATTATGAATACCACACAAAGTAAGCAAAAATTGCTTTCATATAAACTTGCCTAGTTTATAAATTCTAGCCAATCTGTCTGAACCACTCTATAAGCCTTGTCTGGAAACCACCTGTAAACTCCCCCATTCTGATGTTTTGTTCAGATGTTTTGTTCACAAGATACTCATATTAAGCCTGGCTTCTATGGCTACCAGTTCCCCTGGTGGTCTTTGTGTGGGGGCTTCAACAAAGGTAATTACCTTTTAAAACAATGGGTCTTATACCAAGAATCTTTTTAAGCCTTGGAGCCTTGAAAGCCCATGATTTCAGTGCTTTCCTTGATAATACCAACTTCCTCTCTATTACATTTTCTTTTCAAGAGTAGAGAAAATTGCACATAAAGATGAAATTTGTGGTTCAAATCCATTTGTTTCTTTCCAGAAAATTGCATGCTTCTCTTTTAAGAAACTACATCTATGTCTAGCAAAACATAAGGTCAGGTTTGCAATGCCTCTTTGTACCTGAAATCTGGACTCTCCCAGTTTGGGGAGATTAATCAGTTACCTGGAGTCCTGATCTCATGCACAGCCAGCCCTTACATGCCCAACGCCTCACTCCATGTCTGGGTCAGAGGCAGCATCTCACAGGGGGTTGTCCACGGTGAAGGTATCCTTCGAAGGCTCTGGGGCAGTCTCCACCAATCTTCATGTTAGGGCCCACATAAAGGTAGATGCAGCAGAGGCTTCAGGCGACATCTGGGCAAAAGAAGTTACGACTGACTACATCCTGAATAAAGTGCTTTTCTCCAGGGACCTGACAAGAAATCTTTTGTTTTAGCCTTAATGGAATAAAGGCACCCAACCCTCAATTTCCTCTGGAGGTGGGCATGAAAAGGGTTTGGAATGGATGATCATGATCAAGTCAGGAACATCCCTCACCTCTACTCAATCCTAGGCCATGCTCTCACCAACCATTTGAGGGATGCTTTTTAAAATATAAATCAAGTTGCATCACCCTTAGTGAAAACCATTCAAAGCCTTCATTTTTCAAAGAAAGTCAGATCTCAAGCCTCCCAAGGAGCTGGGACTACAGATGCATGCCACCATACCTGGATAATTTTTGTATATTTAGTAGAGACAGAGTTTCACCAGGTTGGCCAGGCTGGTCTCAAACTCCTGGCTTCAAGTGATCCACTTGCCTCGGCCTCCCAAAGTGCTGGGATTACAGGCATAAGCCAGTGTACCTGGCCTCTTACAATATGTTTTTTTTATCATCTAAAATTTCCAGTTGAATGTGAGATCCCTAAGAGCTGGTGATTGTTCCCCACCTTCTTGTCAACCTCACCATACTCAACTTGCTCCAGCTGCATTGTTCTTCCCAGACACCGGTCTCTCCAGGCTCTAGGGTCTCATCTGCTGCCTTGTCTTCCAATGTCTCACCTATCACCCTGTCTAGCTCTCCTTCCCTGACCTCTTTTTCACCAACACCCACATCATACCCCAGCTCCTTACCACGTTTGTCTTTCCTTTATAGTAATCATCACTTCTTACAGTGCTTTTTTTGTTTGTTTTCTTTTTTTGAAATGCAGTCTCACTCTGTTGCTCAGGCTGGAGTGCAGTGGCATGATCTTGGCTCACTGCAACCTCCACCTCCCAGGTTTAAGCAGTTCTCTTGTCTCAGCCTCCTGAGTAGCTGGGACTACAGGCGCATGCCACCACGCCCGGCTAATTCCAAAAGAAGATTTTAAAGATCCTCTTTTTGTTCTAAGATTCTTTGATTCAAAAAGTTTGTGGGACAGAAGGCTGAAAAATAAAATTCAAGCAGTTCAGAGTTCCCTTCTGCCCTGAAGAAGAAAAAGTAGTGTCTCTTTCTATTTCCCATTCAAATTAACTGAACCAAAAGAGACTGCCACTAACTTGCACTTCTCAAAGCCTCCTAGACACACTTGGGGGTCAATCTCTTCACCCACGTGCAGCCCAGATGTTTAAGTGGATAGAAGGATATATCAAGATGCATAAATGACTCAGATCTGGAGCCCCCTGCCCACTCCTGCCATTGGCTATGTTCCCTCCTCCTGGAATTTCTGGCCATCCCCATGGGTAACCTACACATGTCATGGATCAGCTGCCTTCTCACCACCAACTGGCAGCCTCGGGGCTCTACAGCACCTGGACCTGACGCTGTGACGAAGAAGCTTCTGTGGCCTCTGTCATACCATTCTTGCTTGCCGAGCTGCCATGGTGCCCTGGCCTTGCTGTTTCCTGAGTGAGGGATTCATCCCCACTGCCCAAGGATGTCATCTCATGATGCTCATGGGCCTGTTTAGAAGTGAGAAGGAGAAAGTCTGTGCAGAAGACGGGAGGAGCAGGTGGCTGCCATCTGTACTCTGGCTCCGTTTCTAGTCCTACCTTTGCCACTTGGGTCACACTGCACATGTGACCTCTCTCCTACCCTTTTTGAGCCTCAAGGGTCAGAGGGATACAGCGTGACTGGCTCTCATCACCTGGTTCTTCTTGTCCCTGGTGTGCTTACTGTGAGCCTTCTGTGAGCTAAACAGTTTACATTCATTAAGGGTAGTTTATCCGATGACAACCCCTCAGTATGAATATTCCTATTTTAAGAGAAGGAAACTGAGTTTCAGAGGTTATCTGGTCCACAGTCTCACAGCTAATCAGTGGCTGAGCCATTTCGTGGTTTTGAAATTAATCAAGAAACACAGAATGTCAAATGTA
This sequence comes from Callithrix jacchus, assembly GCF_049354715.1. Lineage (NCBI taxonomy): Eukaryota > Metazoa > Chordata > Mammalia > Primates > Cebidae > Callithrix > Callithrix jacchus. Next base: position 58,252,816 of record NC_133517.1, on the reverse strand, counting down.
AACATGAAAACTTCTCATTTTTTCTAGCACCTAGTAACACAGTCTATATAGACAGAGATAAATGCACAGAATGTTCATCTTGGCACTATTTACAATTATGAAAAATTGGCAATAACCTAAACATCAACACGAATAATGAAAACTCTATAATGATATATTGGGCAGTCATCAGGACTAATGGTGTAGCGCTGTGCTGATTTCCATGTGAATTTGTCTAATGCACACTGCTGAATGTAAAAGACCAATTAGAGAACAGGTACCTCCATATTATTCTCTAGAAGTTAACACCAACATGCATCTTCTGTAGCTATGTAGGTATTCAGCATGTTTGAAGGCATTTAGACACAGACACAGGACCAATAAAGAGAGAAACTCTTTATCAAACAGGAGCAGACTATACACACACTATTCTACCACTCCTCTTTCCCACCTAAGAATCCTGGGCACCAGGTTCAGCTGATTTAGATCTACGTTGTTATTTGAAGTGGCCACATTATACCTTATTTGTTTATAGCTGCATTTATCCAACATTGACGGAATATTGCCAATTTCTTGCCCGTACTAAGCACCAGGAAGCTGTTCTCAGACAGTTTAATATATTGTCATTTAGTTCTCTCTTCCCCTATTGATGAATTTTCTTTTCCTGTTACAAACACCACAGCAGTCAGCCATGCATGCATGCATATGTCTTGCTTTGTTTTATGTCTCTGAGATAAATTCCTAGAAATGACATTACTTGGTCAGAGGGTAAACACAGCTTCAACTTCAACAGGATTTTTTTTCTCTGAACATCTTAACTGGTAGTGTTCAATCAATAAAGGACTGTGGACTTTTTCCTATGCAGGGGAAGAAGCCAAGCGGGGTGACTTTGGAACAGAGAATTTTTTTTTGTAAAGCAGGGCACATAGCAAAAGGAAAAGGGAGGAAACTGCAGCATAATAAGCACAAATTAAGCACTCAGCACATTGCATAGATCACCAAATGTTTGCCTTGAAACAAATGGAATTCTCAAGGAACAATGCGATAGGTATAAAAAAGTTTTAAATGAACCAGCGTGAGATATGTTATTCTTTCATTCTACAGCTGAGGACCCAGAAGCCAACCTGTGAAAACCTTGCTCAGTCCAACCCAGACTGCCTGTATTGGTCCTTTTTCATGCTGCTATAAAATAAATACCCAAGACTGGGTAATTTATAAAGAAAAAGAGGTTTAACGAACTTGCAGTCCAATATGGCTGGGAGGCCTCACAATCCATGGTGGAAGGCGAAGAAGCAAAGTCATGTCTTACGTGATGGCAGGCAAGAGAGCATGTGCAGGGGAACTGCCCTTTATAAAACCCTCAGATCTCATGAGACTTATTCACCGTCATGAGAACAGCATGGGAAAAACCCGCCCCCATGATTCAATTACCTTCCACCGACTTCCTCCCGTGACACATGGGGATTATGGGAACTACAATTCAAGATGAGATTTGGGTGGGGGCATAGCCAAATCATATCAGCGCCCATGATAGGGTTGCTGTCCAGAGGCCAATATGGGCATCTGCAGGACAGGTGAGAGGGAAGGAGCCTGGGGCCATGAGATGAGTGGGGACTTCGCTGCAGTGCTGCCCTTCCGTGATGGAAGTCTGTAGAGTGAGCCATGAAAGCAAGAATCATAATCATGCCAGTGGCTTCCAAAGAAAACCCTGAGCTACGGAGTAGCGTTACCCATCCCTCTTGCTCAAGGAGAAAAAATCCACTTTCTTAGATTGCACGTCCTCTCTGTATGGTGGATATCACTCTTCCTGCCTTCTCTGCTGTGCAGGCATCCTGTGCCCTGGTCCACTGGCTGGGCAGTATTGATCATTTTAACAAGTGGCATCAGCTGGCATCTCCTGCCTGGCTTCTCACCCACCTTCACCAGGAGAAGGAAAGGGTCTTGAAAACATTTAGAGAAGGAATAATAAGAGAAATGGAACTGTGGAACCCATGGTGAGCTGGAGACACTGGCTCAGAAAGGAGCATTGGATGCATCTCTTCCAAACTCCCATATTCAGTGACAATAACTTGTTAGGAGCTTGAATTTGGCCACGGTGGGAACATTTACCTTATAGGCTTTTTGGTCTAGTAAGAGGTCCTTCTGTTCTCTCCCTTCTGTTTTCTCCAGTGGCCAGCTCCCCATCTCATCCACCTCAACTTTCCTCTGTCCAGTGTCAGTGGTGCAGCTGCTGGGGCCTCTGCAAGTGAAAGGCCTGCCTTCTGCACCCAGGTCTGCAGCTAGATGGGGGAATGATTCCCCATCCTGTGAATGGGGGAGGAGATGGTGAGGAATTCCCACTTCACACTTCCCTTGTCTGTTGTTGTTCTTTCCAAATATCTTCAGGATGTTTTCACCTGGCCAACGTGGTGAAACCTCGTCTCTGCTAAAAATACCTTGAGGCACCTTGAGGATTAGTTTGTGGGGGTTTGGTGCCATTTTGGCAAACATACTTTATAAAGTTTACATAAAATATTCAAGCTGCAACTCAGGGCAGCCAGGACTATGGCTGAGTCCTGCATTCGGTAGGGGGAGCCTTCTCTGAAGGGAATAATCTGTCTGAAACTAGGACCAGGAGATGTTCACAAGGAAGGAGATGTTCCAGCTGGCACCCCAAGGATGAAACGGAATGTTCAGGTTGGCAAGCTACTGATGGATAGTCCCAGAAACCAGGCAGCATCTCTTAGTGAGTAGCTGATTGAGGATTTGAATCGGGACTTTTTGCCAAGGACTACAACCCACCCCTCTATGTCATATTCTGGATACTTCTGTAATGAGCACCCGCCCCTTTCTTAACAGTGTATATGGGATTTTACTCACTAGCCCCTGGTGGGGAAAACTCCTTACAGCAAGCCCAAGAGCTCCATGCTCAGGTGGTATTTTAACAGTTGTGTGTGTACCTTTTAGACTTTTCTCTGTGCTCATATAATTAGTGCTGATCTATAAACAATATCTTGTAATGCACATTTTTTAGATGTGCAAGTTGGCTTCTTTCTATCAAGAGAAACAAGCAAGTTGCAATGTAATAAGTAATTACATTTTTTTGAGTTTTCATCCTGCCACAAAGAATGCTACAAAGACATTATTCTGCATGTATTATTACATGCTGGCAATTTTATTTCTGTAGTATATAGCCCCTGAAGTGGATCATTGGTCAAAAGTTAGATGCATTTTTAATTTTCATAGAACAGATTACTTTCTGCAGTGACTATAGTAATTTATAATCCCATCAACAATACATGAAATGTCCTTTTATTCTAATCCCTTGCCAGCCATGAATTTTATAAATCCTATTAATTTTCATCAATCGAATGGTAAGAAGTCATATCTCATAGTTAATTATGTTCCTGTGTCCCTGACTCTGAGTGAGGCTGGGCATGTAGCTGACTCCTGCTGCTGAGGCAGCAGCTGGGTAAGGTCACTGTGGTAGCACAGCGGGGAGAAGCTAGTGCCTGTAAGTCAGGAACTTCACGCCCCCACATGCACACTGTGGCTTCCCCTACCACGTCTGTGGCAGATGGCTCCAGTCAACTGTGGCTTCCTCTTCTTTTGTCAGTAAAGAAAGCCTGAGAATCATTCCTTAGCAATAGTACACAGGAGAAATGGGAGTCCCTGTGTGCTGCTGGTGGAAATGGAAAATGGTGCAGTAGCTATGGAAAAACAGTATAGCAGCTCTTCAAAAAAAGTAAAAATAGAATTATCAGATGATCCAGCAATCCACATAGAAGCATGGGGATGGAGGCAAGCCAAACACCCAGCCATGAATAAACAAAGGCATTATGCTGTGGTACATCCGTACAATGGAATGTCATTCTGCCTTAAGAAGGAAGCAAATTCTGGCACATGCCACAACATGGAGGAACCTTGAGGACATGACGCTAAGTGAAGTGAATCAGCTACAGAATGACAACTACATGATTCCACTCATATGAGGTATCTAAAGTCATGAAATTCACTGGGCATGGTGGCTGACACCTGTAATCCCAGCACTTCAGGAGGCCCAGGCAGGCAGATCACCTGAGGTCCAGAGTTCAAGACCAGCCTGGCTAACATGGCAAAACTCTATCTCTACTAAAAATACAGAAATTACCTGGGCATGGTGGTGGGCGCCTGTAGTCTTAGCTACTTGGGAGGCTCAGGCAGGAGAATAGCTTGGACCCAGGAGGCAGGGGTTACAGTGAGCCAAGATCACACCACTGCACTCCAGCCTGGGCAACAGAATGAGACACCATCTCAAAATAAAATAAAATAAATCAATAAAATCATGAAATTCATAGAGATGGAAAATAGAATGGTGCTGACCAAGGGCAGGAAGGAGGAGAGCAGAGCGAATGAGTTCATAGAGTTTCACTTTCACAAGATGAAAATCTTTTGGCGATCTGTTCCACAACAACATGACATGTCATGTCATGATATTTAACATGACAACCAAATTACCATCCTAACCATTTTTATATGCTTTCTTAGATTAAAAAATATATTAAAGCTAAAAGGATATATAAGCAACTTCATGTCAACCGTATTTTAAAAATTAGGCAAAGTAGACAAGTCTTGAAGAAAAATTTTCCATCATTCACCAAAGAGAAATAGAAATCTGAATTGTGCTATCTGTACTGAGGAAAATTTATGTTAAAATCTTCCCAAGATCCCAAGCTCTGATTATTTTACAAGTAAATGAAGCTTTCAAGAAACAACCAACAGACAATATAAATAGGTCAATTACATGTCATATTAAAAGGTGAGTATTCTTTGCCCAGACATAAAACAGGGAAGCAAGAGGTGTATGAGAGAGTTCATCTAAGACAAGGTGGCCAGGGTTTGACTCCCTAGAAACACGACATCTGAACCAAGACTCGAAGGGGTAAGGCAATCAGTGCTGCTACCCCCGGAGAATAGCCTGTGCCAGGTTTCCGAGGCAGGAACTAGCCCTGCTTCTTTTGTCGACTGTCTGTCTTCCTCTTCTCGGGGTGTCAGGTCCTTGCAGGTGGGACTTTGTGTTTCTGCTCACTCTCCCTGCTCATAGAAGAGTACTGACACAGGTAACAGAAGAGGTGATCTGAAGGAATGGCTGAGTCTGAAGTTTATATGCAGAGTACATAAATAACTTCTAGGCCGGGCATGGTGGCTCACACCATAATCCCAGCACTTGAGAGGGGAGGAACACTGGAGGCTGAAGCAGGTGGATCACTTGAGGCCAGGAGTTCAAGACCAGGCTGGCCAACATAATGAAACTGTGTCTCTACTAAGAACTACAAAAATCAGCAGGGCATGATGGTCCACACCAGTAGTCCCAGGAAGCTGAGGCAGGAGACTAGCTTGAACCTGGGAGGGGGAGGCTGCAGTGAGCCAAGATCATACCACTGCACTCCAGCCTGGGCAACAGAGCAAGATTCTAAAATCCTAAGTAGAGGACGGAGAGCATTAGGATAAATAGCTAATGTATGTGGGGCTTAATACCTAGGTGATGGCTTGATAGGTGCAACCACACACCATGGCACACATTTACCTATGGAGTAAACCTGCATGTCCTGCACATGTTTATCTATGGAATAAACCTGCATATCCTTAATAAAACCTGTGCACATTTACCTATGGAATAAACCCGCGTATCCTTAATAAAACCTGCACACATTTACCTGTGGAATAAACCCGCGTATCCTTAATAAAACCTGCACACATTTACCTGTGGAATAAACCCGCGTATCCTTAATAAAACCTGCACACATTTACCTGTGGAATAAACCCGCGTATCCTTAATAAAACCTGCACACATTTACCTGTGGAATAAACCCGCGTATCCTTAATAAAACCTGCACACATTTACCTGTGGAATAAACCCGCGTATCCTTAATAAAACCTGCACACATTTACCTGTGGAATAAACCCGCGTATCCTTAATAAAACCTGCACACATTTACCTGTGGAATAAACCCGCGTATCCTTAATAAAACCTGCACACATTTACCTGTGGAATAAACCCGCGTATCCTTAATAAAACCTGCACACATTTACCTGTGGAATAAACCCGCGTATCCTTAATAAAACCTGCACACATTTACCTGTGGAATAAACCCGCGTATCCTTAATAAAACCTGCACACATTTACCTGTGGAATAAACCCGCGTATCCTTAATAAAACCTGCACACATTTACCTGTGGAATAAACCCGCGTATCCTTAATAAAACCTGCACACATTTACCTGTGGAATAAACCCGCGTATCCTTAATAAAACCTGCGCACATTTACCTGTGGAATAAACCCGCGTATCCTTAATAAAACCTGCACACATTTACCTGTGGAATAAACCCGCGTATCCTTAATAAAACCTGCACACATTTACCTGTGGAATAAACCCGCGTATCCTTAATAAAACCTGCGCACATTTACCTGTGGAATAAACCCGCGTATCCTTAATAAAACCTGCGCACATTTACCTGTGGAATAAACCCGCGTATCCTTAATAAAACCTGCGCACATTTACCTGTGGAATAAACCCGCGTATCCTTAATAAAACCTGCGCACATTTACCTGTGGAATAAACCCGCGTATCCTTAATAAAACCTGCGCACATTTACCTGTGGAATAAACCCGCGTATCCTTAATAAAACCTGCACACATTTACCTGTGGAATAAACCCGCGTATCCTTAATAAAACCTGCGCACATTTACCTGTGGAATAAACCCGCGTATCCTTAATAAAACCTGCACACATTTACCTGTGGAATAAACCCGCGTATCCTTAATAAAACCTGCACACATTTACCTGTGGAATAAACCCGCGTATCCTTAATAAAACCTGCGCACATTTACCTGTGGAATAAACCCGCGTATCCTTAATAAAACCTGCACACATTTACCTGTGGAATAAACCCGCGTATCCTTAATAAAACCTGCACACATTTACCTGTGGAATAAACCCGCGTATCCTTAATAAAACCTGCACACATTTACCTGTGGAATAAACCCGCGTATCCTTAATAAAACCTGCGCACATTTACCTGTGGAATAAACCCGCGTATCCTTAATAAAACCTGCGCACATTTACCTGTGGAATAAACCCGCGTATCCTTAATAAAACCTGCGCACATTTACCTGTGGAATAAACCCGCGTATCCTTAATAAAACCTGCGCACATTTACCTGTGGAATAAACCCGCGTATCCTTAATAAAACCTGCGCACATTTACCTGTGGAATAAACCCGCGTATCCTTAATAAAACCTGCGCACATTTACCTGTGGAATAAACCCGCGTATCCTTAATAAAACCTGCGCACATTTACCTGTGGAATAAACCCGCGTATTCTTAATAAAACCTGCGCACATTTACCTGTGGAATAAACCTGCATATCCTTAAATAAGTAAAAAAAAAAAAATGAGCAAAAATATACATAGGCACTTCACAGAACAGGATGTACAAATACGGTCTTGTTAGTCATCAGGGAGATACGGTTGAAGACCACCCACTGTCTTAGTCTGAGATCTGAGAAATCTAATAACATGAAGGCTTGGGAAAGCTGTGGAATGTGAAGACTCGTATGCAGCTGGTGGTAATACATCAGCAAACTGCTGCTATGCTTCAGATGTTTGTGGATGTTAGAATATGGAGCCCTAGTTCCCGGTGTGATATTAGAAGATGGGGCACTTGAGAGGTCATTAGTTCATGAGGGTGGGGCCCTCATGAATGGATTACTGCCCTTATAAAGAGGCTCCAGAGAGCAGCCTCATCCCTTCCACTGTGTGAGGATGCAGCTAAGAGTTGCCATCTATGGCTTTGAAAGGGAGGCCTCAGCAGACACTGAATCCGCTGGAGACTTGATCTCAGACTTTGCAAGCCCCAGAACTTCAAGAATGAATTTCTGTTCTTTAGAAGCCATCTAATTTGTGGTATTGTGTTATAGCTGCCCAGGCAAACTAAGATCGCAGTCTCACGGGGTAAGTTGGCATTATCTTATAAATCACCCACATATCTATGGGGTGATCCAGACATCACGGCCAAGAGCCGAGTCCAGCTCACACACAAGATAAGGCATGCTCAAGACTGGGGTGATTATGAGTTGAAACATGTCACCCTCAAATTTCACACATCGAAACCCTAATTCCCAGTACCTTCAAATGTGACCTTATTTGGAACTAGGACCATTGCAGATGTACTTAGTGAATATGTGGTCATGAGGGTAAGCCTTAATCTCATGTAACTGGTATGCTTATAAAAGGGAAATCTGGGGCTAGGCGTGGTGGCTCACACCTGTAATCCCAGCACTTTGGGAGGCTGAGGCAGGCAGATCACGAGGTCAAGAGATCAAGACCATCCGGGCCAACATGGTGAAACCCCATCTCTAATAAAAATACAAAAATTAGGCAGATGTGGTGGCATGTGCCTGTGGTCCCAGCTACTCTGGAGTCTGAGGCAGGAGAATCACTTGAACATAGGAGGTGGAGGTTGCAGTGAGCTGAGATCACACTACTACACTCCAGCCTGGCGACAGAACAAGACACAGTCTCAAAAAATTGTGTGTGGCAGGGGGAATTCGGACACAGAATACCATATGAAGGTTGGAGTGATGCTTCCATAAGCTATGGGATGCCAGAGATTGTCATCAAACCACCAGAAGCTAGGAAAGAGAGGTGTGGGGCAGACTCTCCCTCACCAATTTCAGAAGGAACCAACCTCTGGCACACTGATGTCAGACTTTGGACTTCCAGCGCCTACAGAAAATAATTTTCTGTTGTGTAAGCCACCCGTGCATGGTACTTTGTTAAGACAGTTCCCAGGACACTAATACAACATACATTTTTTTCCCCTATATAGGCAGTGGAAAGGAAAGTACAGAAAAATGCCAGCTCCCTGTGGTTCTTGTTCCATACTCTAAGGAGGATGGCAGTGAAACAGAGGCACTGGGTGGCTGCCTGGGGGCAGCTGGGAGCACCCTGGTGCCGAGGAGTCAATGATCACCTGCAGCTCTGCAGCTCAGAGGGAGTAGGACAGGAATTACCAGATCTTGTCAGAATCCAGAGGCCACAAGAAACTCTTTCCACCAGGGAAAGGGGAGGCAAGCGGGAGATGGCCAAGGCGCCACTCCTCCCCAGTCTCCAAGCCTCTGGTTTTCTGGCAGGGTCCGAGGCTAAGCATTAGGCTGGCTGCAGTTTAAGCCTCTGCCTGTCTGGTCTGCATGATACAGACAAGGTTGCCTGGAAGCCATGGTAGAGTCATTCACCTTCAATCATGGTTTTCAAACCATTTTTGGTCATGTCTATAGCAAGAAATGCATTTGAAATTATAACCATAACACACATGCACATACAAATACACATGATAGAAATGCAGTGAAGTAGTCTTTATCCTTATTTTGTGTTGTGCTATCTTTTTAAATTATTCCTTAACGTTTTATTTAAAAAAAAAAAAAAAGCTGGTCGATACTTCACTAAATGAATTGCACAAACCATAAATCAAAACAACTGGCAATTTGTAAAGCGTTGAGAATCTCTTGTAGGCGAGCTGAGAAACACACACCTGAATTTCACAGTGGCATTTGTTTGTGGAACGCACTCTTACAGAGCGCTTACTATGTGCCAAACAGCGTTTGAAGCATTGTAAAGATACGTGTAAAAACACAAGTGATCACCGCCATAAAGAATGAGTTCATGTACTTTGTAGGGACGTAGATGAAGCTGGAGACGATCATCTTCAGCAAAATAACCAAGGAACAGAAAACCAAACACCACCACATGTTCTCACTCATAAGTGGGAGTTGAACAATGAGAACACATGGACACAGGGAGGGGAACATCACACGCAGGGTCCTGTCATGGTGGGCTGCAAGGGGAGGGAGAGCATCAGGACAGATACTTAATGCATGTGGGGCTTAAAACCTAGATGACAGGTTGATGGGTGCAGCAAACCACCGTGGCACATTTATACCTATGTAACCTGCACATTCTGCAATCCATCCCAGAACTTAAAGTATAATAAATAAACTTTAAAACCACACACACAAGTGATCCTCACAAGAAAGCTATGAGCTAGCCACTGTTGTTATTCCCAGTTGACAGGTGAGGAAGAAAAGGAGTAGGGGGAAAGTGCCTGTGAGGTCACACAACAGGCAGGAAGAGGCAGGAATGCTTCAAGCCCAGTACACTTTTTTTTTTAACTTTTAAGTTCAGGAGTATATGTGCAGGTTTCTTGTATAGGTAAACTCACATTATGGAGGTTTGTTGTACAGAGTATTTCATCACCCAGGTATTAAGCCTAGTACACATTAGTTATTTTTCCTGATCCTCTCCCTCTTCCCACCCTCCAGTAGGCTCCAGTGTGTGTTGTTCCCCTCTCTGTGTCCATGTGTTCTCATCATTTAGCTCCTATTTATAAGTGAGAACATGGAGTATTTGGTTTTCTGTTCCTATATTAGTTTGCTAAGGAGAATAACTCCAGTTCCATCCATGTTCTTGCAAAGGGCATGCTCTCATTCTTTTTTTATGGCTGCATAGTATTCCTTGATGTATATTAGCACATTTTCTTTATCCAGTCTAGCATTGATAAGCATTTAGGTTGAAACAATTAACAAAGTAAACAGACAACCTACAGAATGGGAGAAAATTTTTGGAAAATATGCATCCGACATAAGTTTAATATCTAGCATTTTAAAGAAAATTAAATTTGCCAGGTGCAGTGGCTCACACCTGTAATCCCAGCACTTTGGGAGGTCAAGGCAGGTGGATCACGAGGTCAAGAGATTGAGACCATCCTGGTCAACATGTTGAAACCCCGTCTCTACTAAAAAAATACAAAAAAAAAAATTAGCTGGGCATGGTGGTGCCTGCCTGTAATCCCAGCTACTCAGGAGGCTGAGGCAGGAGAATTGCCTGAACCCAGGAGGCGGAGGTTGCGGTGAGCCGAGATCGCACCATTGCACTCCAGCCTGGGTGATGAGAGCAAAACTCCATCTCAAAAAAAAAAAAGAAAAAGAAACTTAAATTTACAAGAAAAAAAATGCCATTATAAAGTGGGCAAAGGACGTGAACAGAAACATTTCAAAAGAAAACATTATGCAGCCAACAAGCATATGAAAAACTCATCACTGATCATTAGAGAAATGCAAATTAAAACCACAATGAGATACCATCTCCCACCAGTCAGAATGGCTGTTATTAAAAGTCAGAAAGTAACAGATGCTGGAAAGGTTACGGAGAAAAAGCCCAGTACCTTTAGCCTTCTTGCTAGGTAGCATTTTTCACAGCAGGAAACACACAAACAGACCAGGAAACAACCCATTAAGTTTAGATACTTACACCAGTATACTTCACAACAGAGTACACAGAGCAGTAGAGATTGTGCTATTGCTACATACAACAGCATGTGAGCATTTTAGAATGCTCAGGAAGTTGCAGTGTAGAATACCATAGAATGCTATATTTCCCACACACACAAAATGATTTCATGAAGCTTAAAAACAAACAATTAACAATGTTACTTAGTTCATATATTTGGTAAATTTCTTAAAAACGGTATGTTGACAGGCAAAATGCAAGGCCTGGGGACTTAAGAGTTCTAGTCCCAGGCGGATACAACAGTATTGGCAATGTTGTTACTCTTTTTGGAGGGTGGTAGGTTTTGGCTGTTTGTTTATTATAGAGTCATGCATTGCTTAATGACAGGAATATATTCTGAGAAATGCTTCACTAGGCAATTTCATGATTGTGCAAACATAGAATGTACTCACACAAAGCTAGATGGTCTATTTTACTACGCACCTAGATGATGTAGCCTATTGTCTCCTAGGCTAAAAACATGTATAGCATATTACGCCGCTGAATTCTATAAGCAATTGTAATACAATACTTAATATTTGTATATCTAACCATAGAAAAGGTATAGTAAAAATACAGTATTATAATCTTTTTTTTTTTTTTTTTTTTTTTGAGATGGAGTTTCGCTCTTGTTACCCAGGCTGGAGTGCAATGGTGCGATCTTGGCTCACCACAACCTCCGCCTCCTGGGTTCAGGCAATTCTCCTGCCTCAGCCTCCTGAGTAGCTGGAATTACAGGCACGTGCCACCATGCCCAGCTAATTTTTTGTATTTTTAATAGAGACTGGGTTTCACCATGTTGATCAGGATGGTCTCGATCTCTTGACCTCGTGATCCACCCACCTCGGCCTCCCAAAGTGCTTGGTATTACAGGCGTGAGTCACTGCGCCCAGCCAGTATTATAATCTTATAGGACCACTGGCCTTGACTAAAACATTATGCAGGGAATGTGGCCATACTCTGTAAGTTGTGTGTGTGTGTGTGTGTGTGTGTGTGTGTGTGTGCGCGCGCGCGCGTATATATATATATACATACCTTCTGTCTATCTTGTATGATATTTTTAAATTATGTCAAAACATAAAATTTACGGTTTGAATCACATCTAAGTGTACAGTTCAGTGAAATTAAACACATTCATATTGATGTGCAACCATCACCATCTAGAATTCTTCATCTTCCAAAAACAAGACTCAGTAGCCACTAAACAATGGCTCCCTGTTCCTCCCTTCTCCCAGCACCAGCAAACACCTTTCTACTTTCTGTCTCCATGAATTTGACTACTCTAGGTAGCTCATATAAATGGAGCCACATTGTATTTGTTCTCTTTTGACCAGCTTACTTCACTCAGCATAATGTCCTCAAGTTTCATCCATGTTTTGCCTATCAGAATTAATTTTTAAAGCTGGGTGATTTCCCACTGTAGGAATACACTACATTTTGTTCATCCGTCAACAGATGCTGGGTTGCTTCCATTTGTTGGCGGTTGTGCACAGTACTGCTATGAATATGGGTGCTATATAAATATCTGAGTCCCTGCTTTACCTTTTTGATTCTATATCCCTTCTTTGGTTCTAATCCCCAAATACGGGGATTCCTGGATCAGATGTAATTCTATTTTTCATTTTTTGAGGAACCACAATAGTGTTTTCCATGGAAGATGCACCGTTTTCCAATTCTACCAACTTTGCAAGGATTCCAGTAATTCTACCTCTATGCCACACTTGTTCTTTTTTTTAATGTAGTAGCCACCCAAATGGGTATGAGGTGATATCTCATTGTGGTTTTGATATGCATTCCTTGAATGGTTAGAGATGTGGAGCATCATTTCATGTGTTTGCTGGCTATTTTTCATGTTTCCTGGCTATTCGAACAGAGGCTCCTTCATTTACAATGAGGGTACATCCTGATAAACCCACCAAAAGTTGAAAATGTCGTAAGTAGAAAATGTACTTAATACACCTAATCTACTGAAAATCATAGCCTGGCCTACCTTAAATGTGTTAAGAACACTTACATTAGCCAACAGTGAAAACATCTAACAGAATGCCTATTTTATAATAAAGTGTTGAATATTTTATGTAAATTATTGAGTATTATACTGAAAGGGGAAAGCAGAATGGTTGTAGAGGTATTGGGAAGGATAGTTTCTACTGAATGCACGCAGCTTCGGCAACATTGTAAAGTCAAAAAATCGAGTGTTGAACCATATTCTTCTAGGACTTTTATAGTTTTATCAGAAGGCAAAGGTTTAATTTCTGGACTTCCAATGCTAGTTTATGGGTCTATATACCCTCATCACAGTATCGCATTGTCACGGATTAATAAATTCATGGATAAAGTAAGATCATAATGGAAATTCAACACACTTAATCCTGAAAAATAATGTGTATTAAAACTGGCCAATGCAGGCCGGGCGCTGTGGCTCAAGCCTGTAATCCCAGCACTTTGGGAGGCCGAGGCGGGTGGATCATGAGGTCAAGAGATCAAGACCATCCTGGTCAACTTGGTGAAATTCCGTCTCTACTAAAAATACAAAAAATTAGCTGGGCATGGTGACGCGTGCCTGTAATCCCAGCTACTCAGGAGGCTGAGGCAGGACAATTGCCTGAACCCAGGAGGCGGAAGTTGCAGTGAGCTGAGATCACGCCATTGCACTCCAGTCTGGGTAACAAGAGCGAAACTTCGTCTCAAAAAACAAACAAACAAACAAACAAAAACTGGCCAATGAGAGAGAATTTCCAAAGTGACAGTGGGAGGAGGTTATTTCTCAAACTCCTGACCTCAGGTGAGCCGCCCACCTCGGCCTCCCAAAGTGCTGGGATTACAGGCATGAGCCACCGCGCCAGGCTGGGAGGAGGTTATTTCTCAAACTCCCGACCTCAGGTGAGCCGCCCACCTCGGCCTCCCAAAGTGCTGGGATTACAGGCATGAGCCACCGCGCCAGGCTGGGAGGAGGTTATTTCTCAAACTCCCGACCTCAGGTGAGTCGCCCACCTCGGCCTCCCAAAGTGCTGGGATTACAGGCATGAGCCACCGCGCCAGGCTGGGAGGAGGTTATTTCTGAGCCCGCTCCCAGAGAAATAATCATACTGCAATTCAAGGCTGTTAGGCATAAACAAGTGTGTGATTGTTTGATGTTACCGTTTATCATCGTCTTTACACAATGGCCATTTTATCCCTGATCATCATTTTGCCTTAAAACGTATTTGCGTGCTGTTACTTTGTTTACCAGACACACTCTCGGTTATTTATTGCCTATCATACGCTTTATGTTCTTTTATTTTTAGTACTTCTGTTTTAGTTTTTTAGGTGAGTCTTTTATAACCAGCAAAAAACTGGGCATAATCTCATAATTCAGTCTGACAACCTGTGTCTTATTTTGTGAAATTAAGGCATTTTTTCATTTATTGTCATGATTTATATGTATTCATTATTTGTTAGAATTTTTATTTGTGTTTTTTAAATTTTTCATGCTTTTATATATGCCTCCTTTTACCTCATTTACTGGCCTTTCCCTTATTTTCATATTCCCCGGAATGCAGGCTTTTCAACAAAAATCTCTAGGGGTAAGTAGTTTTAGGAGTTATTCCAAAAAGTCGTGAGGGAACTAGGAAGGGAGGAGCATAATTATGGGCTGTTGCTAAAGCAGTGGGTTTAGTTCCAGTGGAGGCTCTCTGAGATGTGGAAAAGACATCTCGGAATTGTCCCACCCAGGGATGAGGAGGGTCAGATATCCGTCTACCAATTTCCTTACTCATTGACTGAAGGTGGTTTCTGCAGCATTGGCTCTGCAATATCTGAGGCAGAGAGAAGCACAGAGGCATCAACTTCTGGGGTGGGGTCTGCAGCTGAACTCCAGAGTAGGCTGAAAAGTTGTGGATGGGCTCTGGGAGCTTCTGTTAAATCTTCTGGGGTTTTTCTTCCCCTAATTTTGTTTGTTTTACTTCTTCCAGTTTGACACTTGTTCATACTTTTCCTATTTATTTCTATTATTTTACAGGTTGTCCTTGACATTTAACTATTAAAATTACAAATTCTAAAAATGCATCTTTTTTATTTTTTGAGACAGAGTCTGGCTGTATTGCCCACACTGGAGTGCAGTGGCATAATCTGGACTCACTGCAACTTCTGCTTTACAGGTTCAAATGATTCTCCTGCCTCAGCCTCCCAAGTAGCTGGGATTACAGGCCCACACAACTACTCCTGGCTAATTTTTGTGTTTTTAGTAGAGATGGGGTTTTACTGTGTTGACCAGGCTGGTCTTGAACTCTTGACCTCAGGTGATCCACAGGCCTTGGCCTCCCAAAGTACTGGGATTACAGGTGTGAACCAAGTGCCCAGCCCAAAAATGCACCTTCATTTCTTAAATAATATGAATCCATTATCCTGCTTTGATTTTTACAAACTCCTACTGGCTTACGTGCAACTGTGTTGCTATTTTATTATGCCTTCTCTGAGCAAATACTACTTTTATTAAAAACGTTTTTTGAGAGTTATCCACATATTTTTTCATCTGTTTATTATTTCTTCTTGCATCTTAAACCTCCTTTGGGGATCATTTTTCCTTCTTTCTAAAGTATATTCTTCAGTAATTGCTGTAGTAAATTTAGACAGCCATAAACTCAGATTGCCTTTATCCAAAAATGTGTATTTTATGCTTGTTCTTGAGAGGCAGTTTGTTAGTGCTCAATTCTAGGGTGACAGACTTTTTCCCTTTCAGCATCATTTAGTACTGCTTTGCTTCTGTGATGTTAATTTTAATTTGTTTGTCAATTATACGCTTTGTCTCTATAGATGTTTGAAACCTCATCTTTGTCATCCTGTAGCTTTAATACAATATGCTTAGGTATGAAGTCCCTTTTATTTATGATATGGTATAAATTATATCTTCTGTCTGTGGATTAGTGCCTTTCTTTTTTTTTTTTTTTTTTTTTGAGATGCAGTCTCACTCTGCCTACAGTGGCATGATCTTGGCTCACTGCAGTCTCCCACTCCTCGGTTCAAGCAATTCTCCTGCCTCAGCCTCCCAAGTAGCTGGGACTACAGCCACGTGCCACAACACTGGGCTAAATTTTTGTATTTTTAGTAGAGATGGGGTTTCAACATATTAGCCGGGATGGTCTCGCTCTCCTGACTTTGTGATCTGCCCGCCTCCGACATTGTCTTTCAAATGTAGACATTTTTCAGTCATTTTATTTTCAGATTACTTTGTTACTCTCACTCATGGAAGCTGATTAGATACGTGTTAGAATTTCTAATTCCACCTTTCACATTCCATAAACTCACCTTGTATTTTCTTCCTCTTTTCTATGGTTGCATTTGAAGCCATAATCCAAATCACTATTTTTCAGCTCATGGGACCTGATTAGAAGTTAATCTGTTAACCTCTGAAGTGTCTCTTCACTTCTAATAATTCGATCTTAGCTTTCATTATCTTTGTAGTTATTTTAAAAATCAATTTTATTTGTAAAACTTGTGTGTAATGCAGCAAGTTTTGAAAAATAATCACAGTTGTGTAATCACCACCACAGTCCAGATATAGAGCATTTCCATCATCCCAAAAAGTCCGTTTGCCATTGGCCATCAAGCTCTCCTCCTTCCCCCAACACTCATCAGTTATCTGTTGTCTAACTTGGCCTTATCCAGAATCTATTGTAAATGAAATCATACAATAATACATGGTCTCTGTGTTTGGATTTGTGCACTTACTGTCATGCTTTTGAGATGTATCTGTGTTGTTGCATCTAGCAATACTCTATTTTTTATTATTATTTCATTATATAGATATATTACAAGTTGTTTATCCATTCACCAGTTGATGGGCATTTGGGCCATTTTCAATCTTTGACTGTTATGAATAAAGTCTTTGTGTGGATATATGTTTTCTCTTGGATAAATACCTAAAAGTGGGATTGCTGGTTCACATGATATGCATACCTGAAGATGTATTTACCTATAAAAGAAACAGCTTATTCTGTTTCTCCTTGACTTAGCCACACTGCACTTCTTGTGATTGTACTTCTGTTAATATCCATAAGCATTTGGCTCTCTAACATAAACCTTCCCTTACTTATCTCCATCCTCTTAATATCATTTTAGCATCATTGTTAAAATCAAGAAACCCTGATTACATTATTTATACTAGCAATGCTTCTCACCATAAAACTAAGCAGTATGCTGGAATACTTCCTTACCTAGCTACTTCCTGAGCTTTCTTTTCTACTTTTTTCCTGCAATTTCTTCCTTCTATTTAATCTCCCTTTTTATGATTCCCCAAAGCCACATCTTTTCAGTTATTTTCCTCAGTCTCCTAAATCAGACTCTACTTTCAGGAAAACTCACTTCTGCTCCAGGGTGGGTCTCATTCCCTCCAGGGCTGCTGTGCAGTTGACTTGGTGATTTCTCTGACAGTTCCCCTGGATTCAGTTTACTGTTTCCTGAATGTTTGCCATCCTCTTTATCTTTTTTCCTAGTATCTCTGGATGATAGTCCTTCAGCAACTTCCCATGAAAAGGAAACAAACTATCTGGATATCTACTTCCAATGATCAGATTTGGCTTAAGCTCTAGACTCCTCAATGACCTTCACCATATCTGTCACCTGATAGTTCAATCCTCTCTGCTTCTCTGAAAGGGTAAACTGCAACCCTGGCTAACCATATTTCCCTCTGTGGCTGCTGTATTAGCTACTGAAGCAGGAAAGGTGAGACACAAACCTCTTGAACACTAAACTAAGGAAGGAAGTGGCTTTGTATTCTCCTGGGAGCTTTGGGGGCAACGGCCTCATTCACCGAGCTCCCCTAGAAGCAACTTCTCTCCCCTTTTATAGGCTTACAATGCTAAAGGGGAAACTGAGGTGAAACTATGTCATTGTCCATTTGCTGGACATCTTTTAGCTAGAATTTCTAATTCCACCTTCCACATTCTTTGGTGAATCTTACAATCTTTTGGCTTCATTGATTTGCTAATTCACATGCAGCATGAGCAGGGGACCAGCGGGTGTGGGGGGGTCTTACAGAGACAAGACAAAGGCAATAAGCTATTTGTTGGCAGAGGAGTTTCCAGGAGGGAGCCTGGGCTGTGCAGACATGGAGGTGCCAGTGCCTGGCTCCAGCCAGCGGGGATAACATTCATTTGTTACTCTTTCAAGGCTTTTAGACAGCAGAGACACTGGGAACTGAAAAGGGCGTCATCTTCCCAGCTCTTTGCTATTCTATTTTATTTTTTTCCCTTCTTTACCCTCCTTCCCATCTGGAGGGAGGGGGGAAGGAGGAAGTGGAGATCAGGAAACAGGAGCAGGCATGGGCATGTCCCTCCTACTACCAGTCAACCGTCTGACTTTCCTCTTCCAGAAATGTAGATATTCGCTCAGGGCGGCTGGCAGATACTAAAGATACATTGGGAAAAGTTATAGATTAGTCTCAAACCTTTTGGAAAGCCAAAAGGTTTTATTGGGGCAGGCTGAAGGCTGCCGGCTGGTCCATTAATTTAGGGAGAAGATAGGGATGATAAGAGGTTTTTTCCCAGTTTAAGTCTATTTATCTCACATCCCTTTTTCTCTACCGTGACTATTTACTCATTTAAATGTTTTGCTGGATGGTCCTCTTAGGGGGAGATCAAAGGGGAATTACCTGTTAATAATGTTTACTCTGGTTTGGGAACCTAAAGCTTTTATCATTTGTATAACCACTCTTTTAACCGTGTTAATTATCCACAAGGGTGTTAACTTAGAACCTCTGTTATGAAGAAATGTGTGGATGGACAGCGGGTCTTGGTGGATTGTTTGCATTTCGCCCTCTGAAAGCAGCCAACAGCCATCCCTAGCCCACTGGTATGGTAATGGTGTGAGAGTGCATTCATTCATCCATCACTGAGTCAGAGTTTGCAGGCCAGACCTCCACAGGAGGTGACCTACGTCTCACAGAAATGTCTTGATCGTAAGCCTGCCCAATATATTTGTCTTCATGGGTTTATTGCATTTTATACCTTTTTCACTACAAAAGCTATTTAACGTTCAAGTTCATCTCCACAGTTTCCAACCTTCAACATTCTATACTAGTAACTATCATGATTTATTTATGTCATATATTTGTTTTGCAAGAAACAGAGCCTAATATGACCTTCCAGATGAATTAAGGTGTCCGCTCTGCTCCCAGAGCACATTGTCATGGCAGTTATCTTGTTATCTGCCAATCTTTTATCACTTCAGTCATATCACTTCTTTGTACTACCGCCAGGCTATGCACAAGAACTGATGATGGGTAAGATTTATTCTTAAATTCACACTTCCAAATCTGATGCCTGGCTTGTAACAGACAAAAGATAACATTTTTTAACTAAAGAAAAGCTAAGGCCAGGCACAGTGACTTACACCTATAATTCTCAGCATTTTGGGAGCCCAAGGCAGGCAGATCATTTGAGGCCAGGAGTTCAAGACCAGCCTGGCCAATATGACAAAACCCTGTCTCTGCTAAAAAAAAAAAAAAAAAGAAAAGAAAAAGAAAAAATAGCTGGGCACAGTGGAGGGTACTGTAACTCCAGCTATTCAGGAGGCTGAGGCAGGAGAAGTGCTTGAACTTGGAGGTGGAGGTTGCAGTGAGCCGAGATCATGCCACTGCACTACAGCATGGGTGACAGAGTGAGACTTTGTCTCAAAATAAAAAAAAAAAAATGCTAAGTATGTCTTCACAATAAATATGTACCTTTGAACTTATATATTTTCTCCTTCCTCATCTGAGTATGATCTTCACTCTTAGATTAGCATTTTCTCTAGGAGAAACACAAAGTTAAGAAGTGCTAATGATCAGCTTCCACATAGGAGAAAGGGTTACAGTGCCTGACTACAGTTACAAACCAGAATGTTTTCTTGAGAAAGTAATGTTCAAAATGTTTATATGGCCTTCTTACCACTTTAATAACTGAGCATGAAGTGCTTAGCTCTTATAATTTATTTTAAATGTTTAAAACATTTTTGTCTCCTTTCAACTACTAAGACTTGCTCAGAATAAGAAAGAATACGAGATAAAATTTGTGGAAGATGAAACTTTCTCCTCTCCAGCCTGGGATAGGATATGAAGATGGGAAGGAGGAGGGTTTCGCTATACTTATTTTTATTTATTTAGTCATATTTTACAAAACTGAAATCATACTGTAGGCATTTTACATCATGACTTTTAACACCTTCCATGATGTCATGAGCATTTTATGACATCACTAAGTAATTCTAGCAGACTTTTTGTTAATAGCTGTTGGGCACCTTATTACACGGATACACCATCATTTAGGTAACAGGTATTCAGCTTTCTTGTGTCTAAATGGGGAGATGGATGGCTGAGATAATAGAGGAAAAAAATGTCTCTCTCAGGGCCTCGTGATGAAGCTGTGCAAGACGTGTAATTTTCTTCCACTTTTATTATCTTTCCTCTAAAATACTTGGATACGCTCCAAAGTTTGAGTACTCTTTCTGAATCTATGTGTCCTGAAGACTGGGGATTGCTGTCTTTAATAGTTCAGAGGATATGGAAACTCCTGTGTCTGAAAAACGCCCTCAGATCCTTGTCTGCTGGGTGGGGTTGAAGAGTGACAGTGAACCCCACCATTGTTCTGCTCTCTCATTTCTCCCAGATTAATGACTTTCCTCACAGTTTCCATTACATCGAATGGCTTTCCCTAGGAACTGGGACTGAAGGTCAGAATCAATTGACTTCAGCTCCAGACCAAGAACAGCTCCTGACCCGAAGGGAGGCAGAGTCATTCGTGAGGTCTCCAAGGAGTGAAAATGAATGAGGTGGGATACAGCTATCTGCATTCATTTCCAGATAGCTCAGTAGGTAAATGGCCATTGCATATTGGCTTTGTGGCTCATAAGTAGAGTTGAAATTTCTTAAAGTGAAGGCATATATGTATGTATAAACATATATCATCTTAGTTACAAAAATTTATGTTGAAAGGCATAGGGAAGCATATATTTCTTGCATTGTTAGCACAGTTTTTTTTTTTTGGAGGACAGTAGCAATTAGACAATAAAATGTGCAATATTTGACCAAAAAAAAAACCAGTTTTGAGGCTGTGTGCTTATTTAGAGACATATGTGTATTTTTCTAAATAAACATTGATATGCACAGATGAATATATTTTTTCTGCAAATATTTATTTGTATATGTCTCTTTGATATATACCTGTATCTCTGTTTCAATAATACATTTTTCTTTCTCCCTACCTAGCTATCATGTTGTTAAATAATAATTTACAAAATGAAAAATTTCAAATTTCATACAAATATAAAATAAACCCATATTGAAGATTTAATTGAATCATCAGTTAAAGAGGAAACCAGTAAGATGTTAAAACTTTTCAAGAGATGATCTGAAGAAGAGACACACATAACCCGGAATTGGGAATGCTGACATGAATTTAGTACTAGATACAAAACTAGTCACTATCCATAATGCTGTTTTAGAAATAGACTCTTCCATTGGGATGGAGTGGGGATTTAATTGCCCTCACCACCAGACAAAATTCCTTTACATCTCTATGGAAAAATTATATTTTTTATTATCAAGATTTTAAAATTAACTTACAGCATTGTGATATATCCCACTTAAAGGCTCTGGAGATATCAGAGTCCTACAAAATTAGATAACCCCACTTTGATAATGCTTGACAATGCCCAGCATGCTAGTGAACAAACACCTAGTATTTTGTTTCCCATTTCCAAGTCTTTCATGGCAGAAAAGACATGAGATGGTCTTTCATAATATTTCCTGGCAGTCTAATTAAACCATCACTGATTATGGAGCAAGAAGATTTGAACTATGGACCTGAATTCCTCATGTGATCTGTGTGAACTTGGGAAAAATTACTTCTTTTGGGGACGTCATACAGAGGTTCACAGAAAAAATAACCTGAGACTTTAATCTTGGAGGATGAGTAGAAATTTGTTGAAGATGACATGTGGACATGTGGACTGTCCTGCCAGGAGAACGTGCCACAAAGGCACATCAAGGTGGGGTCAAGGAACGAAGGACCTCATCCTGGTGTTCCTGACCTTAGAGGAAATAACTTTATACCTGTTCCTCTGTTTCTTCACCTATGATAGGTTCTGACCTACATACACCAAAGGGAACTTGTGAGAATCACATGAGTTCATGTTTGGGAAAGTATTTTTAGGTCTCCAAAGGAGTGTGCATTTAAAGACTGCTGGGCTGTGTGCTTGACACATGTTAGTCATTTAATCTTCTTGACAGTCCTATAAGATACCGTTAAAATCATGTTCTCTGAACCTTAGAGAAATTGGAGTTTTTTGGCCAAGGTCACGTAACTACCAAGCATTCGAGTCTAGGAGCAATGCCAGGCAGCCTCTTAATATTGCTGCTGAAACTAAAAAGCAGAATATTGACTAATGTATCACTGATGACCTGGAGGGAGGTCTTTGGTGTGATTCAAGGTTCTATCCTTGGTTCTTTTCCCTTCAAGATTTTTCATCCATTGAATCATTCATCCACCCATCAATATATTGATTTATTTAATTGTCCTATATTATTTCTGCACTTTTTTTTTTGAGACAGTCTTGCTCTGTCACCCAGGCTGGAGTGTAGTGGCATAATCTTGGCTCACTGCAGCCTCCGCCTCCTGGGTTCAAGCGATTCTCCTGCCTCAGCCTCCTGAATAGCTGGGACTACAAGCACCACTCTGCCCAACTAATTTTTGTATTTTTAGTAAAGATGAGGTTTTGCCATGTTGGCCAGGCTGGTCTCCAACTCCTGACCTCAGGTGATTTGCCGGCTGTGGCCTCCCAAAGTGCTGGGATTACAGGCATGAGCCACCACAACTGGCCTGTGTCTGCACTATTTAATAGATCCCCTGCTTAACATGGATTAAACTTCAAAAATCCTATATAGAGTCTATTAGTTTGACGTATCAATAAGGAAATTGAGGCATGAAGATTTCAAGTGACTTTGTGAAGCTCAGAAAGCCGGTATATTTTGAGCTGTGTCTAGAATCCAGGAATCCTATTTGCCTTCTGGACCATGATTTATCTGAGTCTATATTTCAAACCCAAGCCTGACTCACTGGTTACATGTCTCATCCATTGCATTTTCTTCATACCCACTGCCACTGAATTACTGGCTTCTCCCTGGGTTTCCACAGCAGGAGTCTGGCTGGACTTACTCTCCATTCTCATAGCTCTGCACTGATGTTTCTAGGAAACTCAGCTTGTCACAGAAGCCCCTCCCATTCTCTGGGCCCATGCTTATTTCTTTAGCCTCACGTTGCTCCACTTTTCTCCTTTCTTTCCAGTCTTGTTCTCTAGCCTCATGGAAGTACTTTCCTAAATATGTACTTGCTCTTATTTGGAGCCCGAGAATCTTGGCATCAAGTACCACACTTAATGTATGTTAGTTGGTCTCTTTGGGTTCTATTTTTAACATCCCTGAGGTCGGTTTATTCTTCTCTAAGAAGAGTATAGCAAAAGAACCAAAATCCTGGGATTCTTGTGAGGATTAATTACAGTGGGTAAGAAACGTAGAGTGTTGTGTGGCTCATCCTAAGTCTCCTATTCACATTCAGCTGAGTTGATGTTAGTGTCAATGTCACGTGCTGCTTCCTCTGCCTGGTGTAGCCTCCCATCCACCTCCCCCACCCAACACACGGGCTGGCCTTTGTTCTCTTGAACACTCAGCTTGTCCCTCCAGGAAGCCACCTCCGGGTTCCCAGACTGGGCAGCCTCATCCAGGCTCTTATAGTACCTAATGATTTCCGTGGCTGAACACTGATCACCCTACACACAGCTGCTCACTTGTTGATATTCTCCTCCTTTAACCTCTGGAGCTATGTCTGTTGGCCTCCATGCCCCTGGAATGTAGCTTTGTGCCTAGCACATAATAGGGGATAAATATGTGTTTGCAGTGAATGAATGAATGAACGCTCAAACATGATGATTACATCTCTTACACCTTCAAGGGATGGCAGAGGTGTGGGGTTATTTATGCTACCAGGTCATTCTTACACAGTACCATTAAATGCTTGGTTATCTTGGGGATTGTCAATCAAATTCCATCTTCATTTTGAATGAATAAGAAGACGAGATCATTAGAATAATGACTAAGGCAATTCAATCTATGGCATTTAAAGGGCACTATCAGGAATCTGAAGCCTCAAGTCAATGCCTCTTGTGAGTAACATTATCAAGTTTGGAGTATTGTAGCATCATGGAACTAAATGAGGCCATGAAGGTGATTTGATTTAATCTACTCATTCTATACTAGAGGGGACTGAGGCCAAGAGGAGAAGAGATTTGGTGAAAGATGTTTTAAAAAGAATTGCCTCTGGAGATTGGATTATTGGCTCTCACCTAAATGACAATATTCTATAATATTCACAGGGACTTGTGCTCCACCCACATGAAGCTCCTACACACAGCAATGCCTGCCCTCTTCGGAACTGTGAACAGTCTAAGATTTCTGTCTGAGTTAATCTCCTACCAGTGAAGTGCTCTTAGCATTAACCAGGATATATTTCTACCTTGGTCAGACCTGGGCTGCTCAAACCCTGCCCATTCCCAGGGTATTCAGGCCCTTGGCCCAGGAAGTCCCTGGAGTATCCTGTCTGATCAGTGTTTTTATATGCTTGAGGCTTTCGGTCATGCCAAATAGGTCAGGCTAATGATGGGATTTATTGTGAATGCCCATTTGTGTATGCTTAAGGCTTTGAGGCACACTGTATCAGTCTAACCTTGGGGATGGAAGGTGAGGGTCTGAATAGCTAAGGTCAGTCTTAAAGGCACTGCGTACCCATGTGACTGACTCACAATAAAAATTCTGGACACCAAGACTCAGGTGAAAGACCCTGGTTGATGTCCATCTGCACAGGCTGTCACACATCATTGCTCAGAGAATTAAGCACTCCCTGTGAAATTCCCCTGGGAGAAGACACCTGGAAGCTTGAGTCTGGTCTCTCCTGGACTCTTCCTGATGTGCCTTTGTTTAGTCTGTATCCTTTAGCTGTAATAATCAATAATCATGAATATACAGTTTTTCTGAGTTCTGTGAGTCCTTACAGTGAATCATCAAAACTGACCATGTCTTGGGGACCCAGACACAGCCCTCTGCTTCATGTCATATGCCAGTGGAGGTACTCTGTCAAGACAGGAAGCACATGGTCTAGACCAGCATACGGATTTTATCAGCTAATTTCAATGGCATAATAATCCCAAACAAATGGCCTGAAACAGTAGCTATTTAGCTCATGCCTCTGTGTATTTCAGTTTGGGTTGGGCTCAGTCAGGCTGTTCTGCTCTCTGGGCTGTTTCTGTTGTCAGAGTGGCTCTGCACTGAGGGTTGGCCGGATTCCAGATATGGCAATGGGAGAAACCAGACTATATGCTTCTCTCCCTCCAGCGGGCCAACTCTGGCTTGCTACAGAGCAGCGGGATTCCAAGGTCGGCAGGGAAGGAAGCCCCACTATGCAGCCCTTTGCAAGCCTCTGCTTGCGTTGTGCTAATATCTCACTGGTCAAAGCAAGTTACACAGAGAATTCAGGCTCAAGGAATAGAGAAATAGACAGTGCAACATCACATTGTGAGTGTGTAGATACAGAAGAGGGAAGAATTTACAGCCATTTTACCATCTACCAAACCCTGGGATGCCAGTGATCTGCCAGGATCCTGGCATCATAAGACAAGAGTAACAGCAGGTTATGAACAGGGCGACTGAAAGCCAGCAGATTTCACCACGCTTCTTTTGATAGTCCCTGCCTGGGGCACACTGTCACCAGCAGCCGAATCAGTAAAAAGACAAATCCCCCACTACTCACCACAGATCTGCAAGACAGTTTATTGTTTCGGTTTAAAAAATAGAGACAATTATATCAATATCTCTAAACCCTCTCAGAAATGCCTCATACTTATTGTTTTGCAAAATTTCTTCCAAATCTGTCATATCATTGTGTACTCAAAATAATTTTATGAGTTAGGAGCTATTATCCCCCCACCCACTCACACCCCTCCTGTTTTTTGAGACAGTCTTGCTCTGTTGCCCAGGTTGGAGTGCAGTGGACAATCTTGGCTCACTGCAACCTCTGCCTCCTGGTTCAAGCAATTATCCCACCTCAGCATTCCAAGTAGTTGGGATTACAGGAGCACATCACCAACCCCAGCCAATTTGTATATTTTTAGTGGAGAGGGGGTTTCACGATATTGACCAGGATGGTCTCGATCTCTTGGCCTTGTGATCTGCCTGACTCAGCCTCTGAAAGTGCTGAGATTACAGGCGTGAGCCACCATGCCCAACCTATAATCCCTATTTTATAGATGAGAAAATTGAGGCATGGAGAGATGGTGTAGTTACCCATCCAGGTTCATACTCTTTAATTCCAACACCACTCTATCACTGTGCTGTGCTGTCTTTTACTCATTATCACAGGACCACTTTGACATGTGCGTTTCTGCTCCCTCTATACAGATGGAGCCAGAGGCTTACAGCAGTTCGTACCACCCTGTGGGTCATTTCCTCTGTATATTATAACACTCACCAGACATGTATAACTTGATCCTGAGTGCTAGTCCATAGCAAAGGCATAGAGAATGCAGCCATCACACACCCAGAGCCTGCTTTTATGGCGTGCCAAGCCATTTAAAATGTACCTTCAACAGTTTTTTGTTTTTGTTTGTTTTTGTCGTTTCATTTGTTCCGATTTAAGTAGCATACAGAGATGCATAGATCTGGGCAAGAAAAATTTCATTTCGAGTAGGTGATTCAGAATATGTGCAAACAAGGGAAATAATCTCTCATTTTGGAAGGAGTAACAGAAAATACAACCAGCTGGTTTGAGGGCTTAATTGCAATGCTTGCAACACTGGCCCCCCACAATCATGCTGGGTTCTGGGGCCACGGAAACAGACGTTTGAATACCAGTTTCTGCCTCAGAGAGTCACCAGAATGGGGCACAGAGGATTATAACAGTGTGAGAAGCTGCAATGTGGGGAGCCGGGAGGGTCCTTCCGACTCTCAGAAGCAGGTGTATTGTTGTTGCATGATGGAATATTGAGGGGTTGGACCGTTGCCCCTGACTTTCCACGTGTCTTGGTATCAGAAAGATGCATTCATGCTCTTTGTCACCTGACCTGGCCATCTCACCCACTAGAGGGGAGAGAGTGCTACCCCCTGCCATGAAATTGGCTGTTGGAACACGGCATGGCGGTCAATCCGTTTTAGCACCAGGCATTAAGAAGCATTGCGAGTTTCCATTTGCTTCTCTCATGCCCCTGCTGCTATCCTAAAATGCAGACTCAGTGGGCAGCTGCTGGCCTGAGGGCAACAGAGACCCTGAGCAAAGCTAAGCCTGACCACAGCCTGTAGCCTGCAGACCGGCAGACCTGTGAGTAAAGAATAGAAATAGTTGCTTCTGGAGGCCACTGAGGTTTTGAGGTAGGAAATAAAATAAAAACCTAATAAGAGTGCAGACTCTGCTGGCCAGACCAGAAGACCCCTACTCTGTTCCTTTATGTCAAGGCTTGTGTCTCCTTAGACCTGGTTCCTGCAGAGGACAAGTCTGCTTCTAGGTTTGGGTCCTGGTTGGTTTATGGTAGGCCCTGGGGAGCCCAGGTAATTCCCCTCTCATGTTTAATTTGCTGTTGGAGTGAGAGTGGTCTAAAATATACCGATCATGTCACCTATTACATATTGATACTTTACACAATCCACGTCATCACCCTCATAACCACCCAGAAGGGTAGGTGTTATTAGCAAGTTGCAGATAAAAGCAGGCTGTTGTAGGATGGCATGTTCTCCTCCATGCCCTGTTCTGAACCAAATGAAAATAAAACAGAAATAGATAGCAGACAAAGAGCCACAACATGGCCTTACAGCTGACACTAGAGAAGGTGACTTTTCTTTCCGTACCTGGGGGACTTGGGAGTACTGATTGCTGGAAAAACACAGGGCTACTCAGCCAGCCCAGGCAGCTGGAGCTGACCACATCCCCCAACCCTGGCCAGCATGGGGCTGCCTCTGTACATAGAGGGTCCACGCTGAGAGAAGCCTGGGTCTGTGCCTGAGACTGAACTACAGGCTGCTTAGGCAAGAAGACAGAATATAAAGTCATATAAGGGAAAGTTTATCAACCTTGGGGCCCGCCCCTGGAATGCAGGATTTAATATCTTAGCAAACTCCCTGGGAGACGCTGCTAAAATGCTGTAGGGATGCCTCTTAAAAGCAGAAAGTGATGCCCATATTGAGCAAAAGCCAGCACTCCTTGGAGATAGAGAGAGGGGGAGTTCATGACTAGGGGAGTTAGGAGGAGCCCCAGGAGCCACTGCCACATGGAAGAGCTTGCATGGGCCTCAGGCCCGCAAAGCAATGAGGTCCGAACAGCAGGAGCAGCACTACAGTCAGGGTGTACCTCCCATGGTGTTCTCTCTGGGCTGTGGCTGATGGGCAAAGATGCTGTCATGGTAGGATCCTGAAATAATAGTCGAGGTGGTAGCCCATAGCTAACAGAAGAATGGTGGGTGCTGGACCCTAGGTCAGGGAGGCAAAGGAGCATGGAACTCTACCCAGCACCAGGGCCAGGACTAGACCAAGAGGAGAGAGGAGCTCAGGGTGCAAAATGTAAGGAGCCTCTCACCCTTGGGGACTGACTCTGCCCCCGTGGCCCTGGGAGGGAGTTCCTCCTTACAGTTTGTACCCTGGGCTCCTTTCTTCCCTTACCTTTGTTCCAGCCCTGGTGGTCAGCAGGGAACCATGGATATGGAAGATGGAGCACAGCATCCAAGGATCAAGACTGGAGTCTTGGGCCCACCCGATGGTCTTTCCCCCTTTCTCTGAATGTATAATTGGAATGGACTCATGTGGTAGGTGGCACACGCTGCCACTGGGTTCTTGGTCTCTGGGTAAGATCTGTCATAGCAGCAGGGGCCAGATGGAAGCTGCTGAAAGGGGTCTCCACCCAGAGCCAAGAAAGTAAATGAAAGTAATTTTATGTCCCAGGGGATGGCAGAGGTAAGGGCCCCTTAAAGGATGCAGGGGACAGCCCCCATCGCATCTCCACTGCATGCACAAATATGATTCCAGAAAAGGGTTCAAAAGGGTGACAGTAAACCATGACACTCTCACCTTACGTGCAGCTGCTCTGCAGGGCACAGAATCTCTGTTAGAGTAGATTTACACAGATAGGATGTCACCATTAGACAAATGGTTCCCATTTTATCCCTGTGAGAAAGGAGAACCTGAAAGCCTTCACTTGGAACAGACATTTCCAGGTATGCATTTCCAGTCTTCCCCAGGCCCTGATACCTCTCACTGTCCTAAGATACTCCAGGGATGTGGGCCACCCAGATACTCTTCAGATCATCACGTTGCTCCACTCCAAGATTTCACCATGCATATTGGATGAGCTGAGCAGGACATAGCAAGTGCACTGAGGGCCTTGGCAGACAAACGTGCTCCAGCTGTGAGATGAGCCTCGTGAAGATTCCAGGGCCTCACATCAGTGAAGCTGTCTTGGACATGATGGCATTGGTCTCAAAGTGAAATTCTTGTACCTCCTATTACTAATAAGGAAGTACAACACCTGAGAAGCTACCTGTGCTGGCAGCATACTTCACACCTGGGACTACTGCTTCCACCTGTATGCCAGGTGACACAGCAGCTGGCCAGCCTGGAGTGGGGTCAGAGCAGGAAGGGGCTAACCGGCAGATATGAGCTGGGGTGCAGGTACCGTGGGCCGTGTGATCTGACAGCCCCCACTGTGATAGAGGGAACTGTGTGAGGAGAGCCCCTAGAGAAATTACAATGAAGGCCCTTGGGTGGCAATGCAGTGTCATGCCATCCAAAACGTAGTCTCTGGCATGAAATTGGGCTCTGGTAGAGATGCCTAACTATGGTACATGAAGTAATGATACTCCCAGAGCAGACCGTCATGAAACCCATCAAGTTGGAAAGTTGAGTGGAAGATATGACATCAGAAAATGGGCACGAGCAGCTGAAGGCATCAGCCCACAACCCGAGCAGGCAGCCCAGCCTACCCCCTTGCCCCAGCCATCCCCCCCGCCGGTGCCCGTTCCTCAGCTCACACATGCAGCAGCAACACTAGTTCCTTCTGAGCAGCTGATGGAGGAGGAAATGGCCAAGCATGGTTTATGGATGGGTTGGCCTAATATGTGGGTACACATCAATAACGGGCTGATCTGTAAATTGACAATAGTAATACCATTTAACTCCCGAAGTCCTTGTGAGGGTTTATTATGATAATGTGTGTCAAGTACTGACATATTCATAAATGTGAGATACTGTTACTGACGTTGATGTTGTTAGCAGCACCCTTACAGCAAGGGAAAGCTGGTGGTAAGCAGATGGTGCGACCCACATTCACCTTTCTTGACCCTCTTTTGGGTCTCAGCCCTGATCTCTGTTTCCTGACCCGCTCCCTCCTGATTGCCACCCAGAGCCCAGGTGATTTACTGAGCCTGAGCAGCACACTTAGAATATCAGCTCTTGGTAGGCACAGCCCTCTCACCTGGTGTCTGCTCCTCCAAATGCTGCCTGAAGCCAACAGAAAGAATAAGCAGCCATTTGGAGACTGATAGTGGAGCCTTGGCAACAAACACCAGGGAGAGTGGGAATCCCTCCGGCTTCAGTCTGTGCACCTGCCTCCAGGAGGAAATGCACACACATGTGCATAGCACACCTCTGCTCACAACATTCCCAAAGGCAAAAACACAACACACAGCTTACCAGGAGGAGATGCATACACATGTGCACGGCACACGTCTGCTCACAACGTTCCCAAAGGCAAAAACACAACACCCAGCTCATCCCCATAGGCAGAGAAGATGAGTGAGGTCCTTGAGAGGTCTGGCCACAAAGGTGACCCATCTTGGCAGAAGTTCACTTCCTACTAGCCTCTAGGACAGGAAATACATAGGCCCAGTCAAAAACTGGCAGCCTGGGGGTCAGACTAGCCTCTAAGATTAGGACTCATGTGTCCTGGATATTAAAAAGTAAATTGATTTAGTGGCAAATATTCAATGCTGCAAAGTTTTCTAATAAGAATCCCGATTTCAAACTTGTCTTCAGAAGCAAGGTACTCTGGCAGTACTCTGTATCTGCCCACAGGCCACCCTAGGCTGCAACTACTGCTCCTTATGGAAGGGGCACCCCTCATTTGTCACAGCCCCCCCCAACCGTGAGTGTCACTTGGTATTTAAGGCCTCTCTTCCGGGCTGCTTCTCTCACATGTATAATGCAACTAACATTTTTATGCATTCGAACTTGTAACTTGTACTTGGAAACAGTTTCCTTACTTAATAGGTAAGGAAACCGAAGCTCAGAAATCGGAAGTGAGCCGGGAGTGGGCATGCATAACCCGCAGGCATGGAAAATTCCCTTTTCACACATTCTTCTTTTCCTTCTAGGTCCACTTCCATGTCTAAGCGATGCCTCCAAAACCATTTCATTGTCCGGCATTCTCTTCCTCATCTGAACGTTAAAGCCTTCATGGTCTCTATTTGCATTTGCTAAAGACTCATCTGCTGGCTTTAGTATTTCCATGAGTGCTGATGTCTATACGTGTAACACCGAGCTGGCCTAGGAAGAGAGAGCAATATTAAACATTGTCCAATTCTTAAAGCCGGTGGGCTGTTGTAATAGAAAGAACTCAGTTTTTAGCATGGGACCTGGCTTCAAATCCTGACTTCATCACTGACTGGCCTTGGGACATTGAGAAAGTTATTTAATATCTCTGAACTTCGATTTTCTCGCATTTAAAGGGGAGCCCATAATTTCCATTCAGCATGGTTGTTACCAAAGTAAACGAAAGAAAATTTAGGAAAATGATCCACACAATCTCTGCTACATGAAAAGGTACATTCCTTCCCTTGTGATAATTCAGATAGTGGTAAAGAAGAAAATCTAGAGAACAAATGATAAAGGTACAAGGGAAGGGACAGCCAGGGCCTGAAGAGAAAATCCAGAGTGCATCATGATTTACCAGGCCCCTGATACGTCCTGAAGAAGACAAACTTATGCACCTCATATTTTTAATACATTAATTGTAGCATTCAGTGATTCATGAATCTGGTAGTGCCCACCAGATTCAGCGCCCCACCAAGGGGTAAGAGGGAAGAACTTTTATAAGGCGTTCATGGAAGCAAGACAAAGAAAATACTTGATTAGTTGAGGTTTACATTGAGTTGTGTTTTCATTTGCTTGTGTGGGAAGGCACCAGGGCCATCTCAGCCCACTGGCCCCCAGTTCATTTTAACTGGCTGACAGGAGGACAGAGGGCTTCCTGCGTTCTCCTTACTTGCTAACTCTTGCTATTTGTGTCTCTATTTCCAGATTAAGCTTGTTCCCTTACCTAAACCAAGTGGTGATGTGGAATTTGTCTCAAGCCTGCTCTGTGAGTGGTGTTCACCCCAGGAGAGCAACAAGGTTTCAAACCGTCGTCTTACCTCTGTCTTCGGGGCTGAATGGGCTGCAAGGCAGTTCTCTCCCTCATTCAACAAGGCGAATCCACACCACCATCCCAGGAAAGGTGGGTTCTAGAATAATGCCTACGCCATGGAAGAGGAAGCAGAGGTGAAGCCTACATGCCCAAGCTCACCTGGTGGATCAGAGATGAGGGAGGAAGCTGAAAAAAGAAGAAGGAACAAGACTGAGTGGCTCCTGGAGGGGACAAGCAGTAAACATACACAAATCCCTATGTCCCTGTAAAGGATCTTTGTGCCAGGAGGAAGCAGTTGTGGTTGTGACCAGAGGGAATAATGGGGCAGGCATTTTTGGATTAGATGAACACAACAAGTCACCTTCAATGAAGTGAGATTGAAGCAAGGCCTGAAATTTGAGCAGAAGCCAGGATTTCAAAGGGTCCAGCCAGGGTCATCCAAGCAGAAGGACTGGCGTGGGCCACGTCCTGAATTCAGGGCTGGAGCCCAAGTAG
Organism: Callithrix jacchus; assembly: GCF_049354715.1. NCBI lineage: Eukaryota > Metazoa > Chordata > Mammalia > Primates > Cebidae > Callithrix > Callithrix jacchus. The sequence continues at coordinate 58,219,555 of NC_133517.1, read as the reverse complement.
GGAGAGGGATGAACAGGAGATAAGGAGGACGGGGTGAGAAGTAGGGACAGGAAGTAGAACAGGTCAGCCCAGTTTCCAGTGGCCTACTAGGACTTTTGGGTCAAGAGACTGATGAGGAGGCATTTGGAGAGGCTGGGCTCTCTTCACAGATCAGAGGCTACAGGAGCACAGTGGGCCGGTGCTTGAAAAAGCAGGATCCTTCAGCTGGGCATGGGGCAGGTGGGAGTTCAGGAGTGGGAAGTTGCTGTCTGTACCTAAGCACATGTCCCTGGGGCTCTGGAGGCTTACTCTGCAGACGTGCAAACTCTATGGGATGCCACAAAAGAGAATAAGAATACCCTTTTCTTTTCTTTTTTTCTTTTTGGTTTTCACATTTTTGGAAGCCATGGGAGGGGCCTCCTCTCAGTGGAGGTGCTCACAGTTTATTCAGCCACTCCAGGCTGGAGCCCTGGGGGTCCTGAGGGTGACTGGGTACATCGGGCATGTTCTCATCTTTGAGATGGGCACTGGGTAGTTGTAGGGTATGGCCTTGTTGATCATGATGGAGTACTTGAAGTAGGGGGTGATTGGGGCAGAATGACAGTGAGGCTCCTGATGATGACGGACGTGACTACACTGGCTCCTTGGCCCAGGCCTTCTTGAGGAAGGCACTGAGTCTCGCAGCCATCTTTTTCTTTCCCCTCCTCCCTGTGGAATTTAGGGGGTTTGAAATGCTGTCCTGGCAGAGATACAGGAGAAGCTGTGAGAAAGCTGAAGTCACTAACCTAATAATGGCATAACAGATTTGACAGCCAGGTCCCAACTCAGCTGAGGTCCCTGTTCCTCTTCTTTAGAAGACAATAAATTCCTCTGAAGTAAGTCTGTTTCCCTGGGGCAACAAGAGTGTTGGACAGGAGGCCTTGCTAAGCCAAAATTCAGAGGGAGACTGAGGCTCCTTTTCATTTCAGGCTTAAAAAGAATTCTTATTTATTCCTCTGCCAGGCCACTGGGGGAGAACATGGAAAGTGTATACACACAGACAATAAGCTCGGTATCAAAGGGGGACTTACGTGCCCAGCTGTGAAGAACAATTGGAGAATCCAGATGCTGGGCTGTTTATCCTTTCATCACGATGCATAATCACTGTTTCCCCAAGAAAGTCTGTGTGTCATAATCAGATCTGACTTTGCAAATGTTGCATTCTCCCTGAGAGAACATGCAAATGGTTGCCTTTTCATGGCAAAGATTAACCCCAATTCTGCTTCCTGCAAAAAGTACAGGAAATTTCACTGCAGATGTTGAATCCTTAGGACAGAATTCCAGAGAGCAAGGGGCACAGGGACGTTAGCCTCCACCCTCTGGAGTCCCTTTCCCAACTCCTACCTGCTAGTGCTGGGCCTTCTTCAGGGACGTCTCTACGGGGATGGATGATCATACTCTCCCTGCAGGACCACTGGCTTCTTGAAGAACTGTAGCTGCCAGAGACTGTCTTTTGTTAGGAGACAGCTGCTCATGCCAGTTCCACCCCATGCCCTTCTCCTGACCTCCAAAGGCCTGCCTGCTTACACACTTCCAAGGACAGTCCTTGTGCGTATAGCAAGGGGACCCTCCCACTCTCACTACTCTCTAGGGAAAATAACATAGGTTGTAACTACCTTGGGCGAATCCCTTAACCTCCCCAAGTTTCAATTTCCCCATCAAGAAAATTGTCAAAATAGTAATACTTGTGATTATTTTATATTGCGGTTGTGATGATTCCATTACGTTGTGTGGTCCTGGCATGTGATGGCTTCACTGTCAGTTTAGCTAAGGATGTCATCAATACAGCATATTCATGCTTATTGTCATCATGAACTTCTTTGTCATCATTATTGTCATTATCTGTTTCTTATCAATAGTAATAAACAACCCTAATCTCTCTACATGTTCTCATATGCTTTGACATGCGAAGCTTTTATTGTCATGGTTCCTGTTGGTGAAAACGCTCCTTGGACCCATCACTCCTGACCCTAAGATCCCCCTCCGCCCCCTTTTTTTTTTTTCTTTTTTGAGATGGAGCCTCACTCTGTCATCTGGCCTGGGGTGCAGTGACATGATCCCAGGTCACCGCAACATCTGCCTCCTGGGTTCAAGCGATTCCCGCCTCAGCCTCCTGAGTAGATGGGATTACAGGCACCCACTATCATGCTCAGCTTTTTATATTTTTGTAGAGATGGGGGTCTTACCATGTTGGCCATGCTGGTCTTAAACTCCTGACCTCAGGTCAGGATCCACCTGCCTCAGCCTCCCAAAGTGCTGGGATTACAGACGTGAGCCACCATGCCAGCCATGTTCCTCCATTTCTAAAAGGGCAAACCACTGGGTAACACCTTATGCATCGGCTGATGTAGAGTAGAGGTTGTGAGGCCAGCAGTCTCCCTATGGGACTAGGCCCCTTGTCCTGGGTGACAACTTTTTTGGTCTCTGCTTCCCTTGAGGAGCTTAGGTATGGCTGTGAACATCTAGTAGGATCAGTGATTGTCCTTAAGATGGAAAGAAATCATACTTCTTCCTCCACATAATAACAGTTTGGGTGAGTTCCGGGTAGCTGGAACTGCTCCCATTAAAGAAGTAAGAAAATGAGAGAACAGAAGGTGAACTGGTTATCTCAAGGCCTGGCTTTAAAGCAGGAGTCCACCTGCCCTTCTCAGCCAGGCAGTCCTCCAGAGGACAGCAGCTTTCAGGATGGTGTCCTTCACCACCCTACGACTCCTCCAGTTGTTCAGAATCACGTGGACCTTGTTTTAAAATCTGCCTAAATTACAGATATTTATCAAATGTCTTTAAGCCTCGATTTCCTCGTGTTGTTAAATGGGGCCATAATGGGACCTACATCATGGTGCTGCGAGTATTGAATGGGATAACCCATCTCTAGGGCTAGCACAGCACCTCTTAGTAGTAAATACTCAATAAACCGGTCATTTTTCATCTTAAAGTGGGGTTCACACTCACATCACAGCTCTTGTGAAGAGAGTTTTACGAGCCTGGCTTGCAGCCTGGCAGGTTCCGTAGATGCTGGGCAGTGTCATCATCTTTACTGTTATTTTGCTCCAAAGCTCCAGCCCTTATGCCCACCACATCTGGGTCACCCCAGTCATTGCATGTGTCCAGTCTGATTGGCAGAGTTGGCAGCCACACCAGCCATCCCTGACTCTGATGCCTCCAAAAACGTTTGCGAGCCAAATACCAGACAGTGGCTCCAGCCCAGCTGCATGAGGACCCAAAGCTCATACCAGCTGCTCAGGCCCTAAAGCCTCCCTGGCTGGCCGCCTGGTGCCCTGTGCACCAGAGCCTGGGGCTGAAGAGCTCAGGTGGTGGATAATTATCCCTGGCGCTGCCAATGCCTGCATTTAGATGAGGCATTATTCAAATCCACCCCTCTCCAAAGAGCTTAGTCATCTTCCTGGGCCCTGGGACACATAGCCACAGAGCCACCGCCCTGGGCAGCCCAGCAAGTGGTTTGTCAGGAAGCACTGCAGAGTTAATGATGTTTATTTTCTGTGGTTTGTCAACCTGTGGAGCTGTTGCTGCTGCCCAGCCTTCTTCCCATGGTCTCTAATCTTCTTGTGGGTTCCTTTCAAAACAGGGAGGGAGGGAGAAAGAGAGGAGGACACAAAAGAATTTCCTGAGTGCAGACAGATTTCCGCCTGCTCTTGATGCCTCCAGACTTCTCACCTTCCTTCCAAATGCATCAAAAGCCCCACAGCTCTGAGGGCTTGTGACAAAACCTTTCTTTCTACAAACACTCACAGCATCAACAGCAAACTCTGAGGAGCTCAGTCAGATTCCAGCCTGAACGCACAGAACCCACACATCATGCATGCTGTATATGGACTCTAGGTACCATGATGAGAGATGATATGCAATTTTGGGGCAAGAAAAAGGTCTAATTCAAGTAAACCATTGTGACAACATGGAGATGCATTGCCAGACGTCTTCAAGGCAAGACTTCCTGCTCGGCATCAGGAAGTGTGATCAGCAGGCAGCCTGCAGCTCTTGGCTCCCTTGGGGTCCATCCCAGCTGCAGAGAGACACCTTGTCTAAGTCCATGTCCTTCTAGGGACAGTGCACACTCAATGACTGAATGAGGCAGGAGCATAAAGGCCCTGACATCCCTGCCCACCATGACACATCAGTGGGCAACACTGCAGTTCCTCTCTCTACCCCCTATGGCAGTTGAAGCTCTCCCTCCCTCCCTCCCTGTTTTGAAAGGAACCAGCAAGATGAGAGATCACGGGAAGAAGGCTGGGCAGCAGCCATAGAGCCAAGGGTTGACAAGGAAGCCTGCTGGGTGTCCACTGCAGTTTGACCTTTCCCTTCCAATCCTGCTTCCTACACCTCCTTTCACACATGGGGGTCCCTGACACACATCTTGAACCCCACACTCTGTCTTGTCATCTGCTTCTATAAAATCAACATGTACCAATTGCCACTGGGAGTGTATTGAGAAAATCCAGAGATGGTGTTTGGGTGGAAGGGAACATGCTAACCCATGGATGTGTCAGTCATGCGAGACTATAAAGAAGCTATAAGAATAGGCATATGAAATGGCTGTAGCAGGGTGCCACTGATATTCTACAGCAAGGTAACAAATAGCCGGAAGCAGAAATGGGCAGCTGAAAGCCAGGTGTGCAAACCAGAAAGCCTCTTTTGGAAGCAAAGAAATTCTCATCTGCAGCACGAGGGTAGAGAAAGCCAAGGACCAAGTAGAGGTCCTCTTAATAGTCAGAGCACCTGAAATTTAAAGACTGTGCTAGGCTCCAGCAAGCTGGGTTTGTAAGGCTAACTGGGGGAACCTGGGACCCTAGGCCCTGGTCCTTTTGGTTCCCTAAAGATTGGACTTTTCAGACTGCTCTGAATTATCTGAGGCTGCAGATGTTTCCCCACCCCTCCCTAATAAAAGACTGCACACCCCATGCTGGAGAACAGTGCAGAGAACTCTGCCCTTAAGGCAACACATTATCCCTCAGGGGCCACCCCTACCTCCCTTCCTGGCCACTAGGCTCATAATGAGCATTAACTCACAGCATAATCCAGCAAGGATGGCTCTGAGACACTTGGAGAACATGACAATCCCCACTTAACAACACTACAGTGTTGGGATGCTCATGGCTGACCATGGAGGGAGAGGGTGAAAGACTCAGGAAGCAGGTGCATGCTGGAATGTACACACGGTATACAGACAGAAGACTCACAGAGGACAGCACTCTGAGAGCAGACCCAGAGGAGACACAGCACCTCCTAAGGCCATGAGGATAGTATGTGATAGTAGTGGGGGCACCATGTTCCAGAAATGCCAGTAGTGCTTCTTCCCTACAGGCCAAGTCTGATGGAAGGAGAGGCTGTTATAGAACTTGGCTCACTGATAGCAACAGTGATAATGGAACCTCTCAAATAGTTGGGGCCAGATGACAGCGCTTGACCACTATAAACCAGGGGGTCACAATAACTGGCAAGGCTGAGGTGGCTCTTAAGGGGGTTGGACCCTCAGAGAATTCTGAAGATAGTTGACAGAACATGACATTCCTAGTGGCAAAGTAGATCAGACAACAAGGGGTCCAGCCAGCTTGTACCAGCAGAACAAACTAAGGATACATGGCCAGGAGGCTGAATCACAGTATTTCTGGACTTGGCATCCCAACTTTGCTCAGCACAGGTCATTGCAGAGGCCCAACAGGTGAATGAAAGATAGTAAGGGTCCTCTTATGGGCTGAATTATGTCTCCCCGAAATTCATATGTTGAAGCCCTAATCCCCAGGACCTCACAATATGACTGTATGTGGAGACAGGGCCTTCAAAGAGCTGATTGAGGCAGTTAGGGTGGCCCCAATGCAATCTGAGTGGTGTCCTGATGAAAGAGGAGTCTAGGACACACAGACAGGTATAAAGGGAAGACTGGGTGAAGGCATGGAGAAAAGATGGCCATCTTCAAATCATGAAGAGAGGTCTCATGAGGAATCAGTGCTATTGGTACCTTGATCTTGGATGTCCAGCCTCTAGGAGTGTGAGAAAATAAATACCTGCTGTGTAAGCCCACACAGTCTGTGGGATTTGCTTATATGGCAGCCCCTGCTGAGGATTATACATCCCCATGCCTGCCCACATTGTCCCACTGCATTGAGGAGGCTGCATTGGGCTTGTATTGTTACCTACCTTCTACTTCTGTCTAATTCTTCTGTTAACACCTCCGTTCACAGGTGTGATTTCTTATAAACATCTCACTTCCAAAACTCGATCTCAGTGTTCAGGTTTGGAGGTGATGGATATGTTTAGTGTCTTGATTGTAATGATAGTATCACACAGGTGCATGTGTATGTCCAAACTCATCAAATTGTATGCATTAAGCATGTACTGTTTATTGCATGTCAATTTTACCTCAATACAGCTGATGAAAAAGGTAGAAAAATAAAAATTTATAAATCAACAATAGTGTTAAAGTTCTTTTTCCAGCATCCATCCTTTCTCCAAGGACTAGGCTTCCTCTACTTCCCAGGCAATCTCCCATTTACCCTCTGGGGTAAATACTTGGCTCCAGCCAAACTAGTTGCTGCAGTATTCCAACAATACCCCACTGGGCCTACTTGGTTCATAGTAGTTAACGGTCTGAAGTTGGTTTTCCTTGGGGTTCCCTTTCAACTCTGCCCCAACCCATGTAGTTCAGTTCCCAACCCCTCTGGGGAATCTTCCTTGAGCAGTCCAGCCCACACAGATTTCTCATTGCTCTGAACTTGAACATTGCTTGTACCAGTCACTTGGCAATTAATCATGCTGCATGAAGCCTCTTCTACTGTGGCATTGAAACATAAATTTGTAATTTTATTTTGAGGGTTTACATATTGTTTCCTAAACCAAACAGAAAGCTCATCCAGGGACCGTGTCAATTCAAGGAAGCTCTTCAATTCATCAAAATTTTTCCCGTGCCTTTTTAAGCCATAAGAAAATGTAAAAAAACAAGTTAGACTTGTCTTTTCCTTCAAGGAATAAATGTGTGACTATAGAAGAAGCATTAGATGAGAACACCAATATTGAGAGTTCAAGTTTAAATTCTGCCACTCAAACCATGTGACCTTGGGTGAGTTATTTAGCCTCTATGAACTATTTGTCAAGAGAAAACCACTCTTTCACAGGATTTGCTTTTTGATATGGGATGAGAAGATTCCAAGCAGAGGTAACAGATTATGAAGATATTTGGAGGGAAAAAAAAAGACTTGATGTGTTCAGGAAAATGAAAGGAAACCAGGCTGGTTACACTCATTGAGTATTTGCTATGAACCGACATTATCTTAGCATGTGCTGGTTATACTCATTGAGTACTTGCTATGAACTGACACTATCTTAGCATGTGCTGGTTATACTCATTGAGTACTTGCTATGAACTGACATCTTAGCACGTGCTGGTTATACTCATTGAGTATTTGCTATGAACCGACATTATCTTAGCATGTGCTGGTTATACTCCTTGAGTATTTGCTATGAACTGACATTATCTTAGAATGTGCTGGTTATACTCATTGAGTACTTGCTATGAACTGACATTATCTTTCATGTGCTGGTTATACTCATTGAGTACTTGCTATGAACTGATACTATCTTACCATGTGCTGGTTATACTCATTGAGTACTTGCTATGAACTGACATTATCTTAGCACGTGCTGGTTATACTCATTGAGTACTTGCTATGAACTGACATCTTAGCACGTGCTGGTTATACTCATTGAGTATTTGCTATGAACCGACATTATCTTAGCATGTGCTGGTTATACTCATTGAGTACTTGCTATGAACCGACACTATCTTAGCATGTGCTGGTTATACTCATTGAGTACTTGCTATGAACCGACATTATCTTAGCATGTGCTGGTTATACTCATTGAGTACTTGCTATGAACTGACACTATCTTAGCATGTGCTGGTTATACTCATTGAGTATTTGCTATGAACCGACATTATCTTAGCACGTGCTGGTTATATTCACTGAGTACTTGCTATGAACCGACATTATCTTAGCACGTGCTGGTTATATTCACTGAGTACTTGCTATGAACCGACATTATCTTAGCATGTAGTATCTCACATTAGTCATAACTCTGAGAGTTAATCTCACAACAGGGTAAACTGAGATATAGAGAAGTTAAGTAACTTGGCCACACAGCTAATGCCTGGTAGAGCTGGAATTCCAAGTCAGGCAGCTTGTTTCATGGCCTGACCTCTTCTACTGCTTTCATTATTTCAAGTCAGGCTGGACTGAGCCCTGCAAAGCAGTGGAGACCTGGCCAGTGGGTTTACCTATTTTATTAAGTATAGTAAAACCACTGAAAGGAGGTAAGCAGGGGAGTGCATGTGAGAAGTAAGAAGGTCACATTTTAACAGTGGATTTTATCAGGATGCAACTTACATACAAAGAAGTGAACCATATTTAGCTCAATAAAATATTGTAAACAAAACACATATGTTACCAACACTCACATAAAGAAAATATCAGTAGAATCTAAAAAATGCCGCATGCTCCCTTCTAATTACTACCCATCCCCCAAGAGTGCTCACATTGCTCATTTCAAACACGATTGATGAGTTTTGCATATTTTTTAACTTTATGCACATGGAATCAGAGTATGTTTTCTTTTGTGCTTTTTTTTCTCCTCTAAATCATTTGCAAAATTTATCCTTGATGTTGTCTATAGTTATAGTTCATTCATTCTCATTTTAATACAAAATCTATTTAATAAGCCTATCACCTTCTTATTCATCCATTCTACTGCAGATGGTCATTTGAGTTGTAAATGTCCAGTCTGGAGCTGTTACAAAAAACAGTAGCTTTGAATATACTTGTTCCTATGATTTGACATATATAAGTGTGTGTGTCGATATATATTGTGAGTATGTGAGTATACATATATGACATATATGACATATATGATATATGTACACATAAGCACTTGCAATTCTTTCAGGAACATACATAAGACTAGAACTGCTGAGTCATAAAGCATGTCAGTGTGTGAAACACTTGAAACAGTTTATGCTCCCACAGTAAGGTACGAGAGTTCCAGTTGGTCTACATCTGTATTGACACTTGGAAATGCCAGTATTAATCATTTTAGCCCCTCCTGGTGTGTATGTGTCACAATGTCTTTAATTTTTATTTCCTTGATGACTAACAAAGTTGACTTTGTTATCTTATGTTTGCCACTCATTTGCGAAGTATCTGTCAAAGTCTTTTGCTTACAATACTATGGGGTGTACTTTCTGCTTTTACTGATTTTAGGAGGGTGTTTTTTAATATGCTCGACAGGAGTCCTTTGTTAGATACGTGCTTTATAATTTTCTCTCAGTCTGTAGGTTGCCTTTTGGCGCCCTCAGTGGTACTTCTGGTGTGTGGCATGTGGCCTTTGGTTTTGATTTTCTCTATCAGGGACGACAGCTAAAACCACTTTTAAATCATCTGTAATGACAGCATGACAGTCTTTCTCAGGGCTAAAATATTACAGTCTGAAGGGACCTATACAACCTGAGCATTCCACAGAACATCACATTAACTCAATCTATCAATGCCATCTTGCCGATTGGATAGCAAGATGTGGCAAGAATGGTGAAGATACCTGTAAGAAATATGCTCCAAGGAGAAGAAAATAAACCATATTAAGATTTAAGGGTCTGACATATCAGTGACATTTTTAGGGGGTCAAGTGGTTTGGGGTGTTCTGGGACTTTCCCATCAAAGGCAATGCCACATGATTGCATCCAGACTTCCTACCACTAACAAGGAAGCATAATGTGCAGTGGTCTTCATCAGGTTCCAGAAGAAGTGCATCTTCTGCACTTCAAGGTACTCTTGCAGCCTATCTATGATGCAACACAGGAGGCTGCCAGCTTTGAGTGAGACAAGACCAGAAAACTGCTATGCTGTCAGTCCCAGCTGTTGTACCAGGGCTCTGCCACTTGGGCCCTATGAATTGGAAGACCCTGAGGGACTAAGAGTGTCCATGGTAGGAAAAGACGCCATGTGAGGCAAGTCCTAGTAGGAGAATCACAGGTCACATAAGAGTAGACATTATGTCTATGGAGGAAGGCCATGCCAATAAACATATCCTGGGGTGGATTTGGCCCTGATAGAAAAGGAATAGCTGATCACAGGACCGCAACAGACTCTGTTGCCAAAGTTTCCCTTAGATACATTGATTCCACCAGGTCCTCCAAGTCATGGTAGTCAGGCACAGAACACTGAAGAAAATTGCTCATGCAGGATTGGTCACGAGCAGAGCTAGAGGATACAAGCAAATCTCCCTAAACAATGGTTCATGCCATCCATCCTAGCTCCATGTTACCCAGGTCCCCTGTCTCAGCTCACACATACGGCCACTTTGAAGCTGTTCCTTTATGATCAGAGGAGTAGAAAGGCCAGGACTTATTCACAGATAGGTCAAGGTGATATGTCAGGGCCAGGTAAAATGAACAGCTACCACTCTACAGCCTCATTCATGATTGACCCTGAAAAATAGTGGTGACTGAAAATCCTCCCAGTGGACAGAGATTCAGGCATAGCACTTGGTAACCTTTGTGTTAAAGAAAACTGACTAGAGGTAAGAATGCATAAGAACTCAAGGGCAGTGGCAAAGTATTTGGATAGAGCCTAGAGGAACAAGACTGGAAGATCAAGGACAAAGTATCTGAGAAAGAGGCTTGTGGGTAGACTTACAGGAGGTAGAAGATGCGTGAAGATCTTTGTATTGCATCTTAACCTCTACCAGAAGTCATCCACCAGCAAGAGGCACCGAAGAGCCCAGTGGACAGAATGTCTCAGCCAGTTGATGTCCTCCACCTTCTGTCATTCATTGGTTCTCCCTCTATACAAGCACAATGGACTCATAATCATGGTGTCAGGGATAGATACCATGCATGTAATGAACAGCATGGGTTATACTCACCAAGGATGACCCAGCTTCTGCCACCACAAACATCCATTCTTTCAACAACCCATGTCAACACTGAGCCTCCAGTACAGCACCATTTCCTGAAGAGATTGCCTATTTGGTGTCAAGTAGTTACACTCGGCCTCTTCCTCCCTGAAAGGGGGTAAAGGTCACCTTGATGGTAACTAACACATATTCTAACACTGGTGGCCCTAGTCAGCACCACTGTTAGAAGGCTCATGGATTCTTTGATCCTCCTCACCTGCAGAGAGCTGCCTACCCCAAGGCATGAACTCTCCCAGTACCAGTCTCTAATACCTGGTGAACATGGGGGTACAAAGGCCTGGACCCCATGCCTTGTAGTGAAGAGCCATCGCTTGCTACAGATCTTTTCTCAGGGCCAGATGAGACCTCTTATGCAACCGCACTGAGATTCAACACCTCAGTCTGCCTCATCTGGCTCCCCTCACACTCTTAGAGGTCTTATTCCTGCCATCAGTCTCCAGTAAACTTCCTGAGTGCAAACCTTCTCAGCCTCTTTTTCTGGAGACCATCACCAAAGACAGGCATTCTCCACTCTTGTGAAGGACCCAAAGGGAGGGAAGAAGCCATCTTTATTAGTCTGTTCTCACTCTGCTATGAGGACATCTCTGAGACTGGGTAATTTACAATGAAAAAGAAGTTTAATGGACTCCCAGTTTCACATGGCTGGGGGAGGGGGTCACAATCATGGTGGAGGGCAAAGGGGAAGCAAAGGCATGTCTTACATGGCTGCAGGCAAGAGAGTATATGCAGGAGAACTGCCCTTTATAAAGCCATCAGATCTCATGAGAATTCACTGTCATAAGAACAGCATGAAGGTAACTGCCCCCATGTGGGAGAGACCTGCCCTCCTACAAGGTCCCCCCCACAACACTTGGGGACTATGGGAACTATAATTCAAGATGAGATTGTAGCGGGGGACACAGCCAAACCATACCACCATTTCTCTGGACTTTTGATGCTTCCAGTGGAGGATACAGTAGGTAGAGGGAAGAGAACCAACCTGAGGTGGCAGTAAGTTCAGCTCACTCTGGGAACAAGGAGGGTCCAGGGTAGCTGGAGCTGAATGAGCAAGGATAGAATGGTAGTTAGAGAAGGGGAAAGTCAAAGAAATGGATGCCAACTTGAGGGAAAGTGCATCAGTAGAGGTAAGAAGCCATTGGAGGAGAATGAACAGAGGCGTCACATGATATCAAATTTACATTGTATAGAAATCACTTTGGCTGCTGGGTTGAAGCCAGCTGTTGGGACCAGAATGTAAGCAGGGAGACCATTCAAGAGGCTTAAAAAAATTCAAATGATGATCCTGAAAAGATGATGGTCTCCCACCACCTATGGGGCCACTGATAACATCTTCCTTATTTTATAGAGAAGGGAAACATGGAGTTAGGCAACTCTAGGAACCCAGCAGTAAGAACGGGTGTAAGACAGAATCCTACCAGGCTCACCTCCTCTTAGCACTTTTCAGTGTAAATCAGCACAAGCCAGCGACTCCTCGTTTCACTCCCTACACAGTAGGGGCCAGGCTCTAGGCATGGCTGCAAGCTGGATCTGCCCATAATGTGAGCACCTTGAGGGCTGGGACCCCATCACATTTATTGCCTGGGGAAAGGAGGCACCAAAGGGACACTTTTAGACTAGGCGAACAAACTACTAAATTGTTTTATTAAGCCCCAAAACACTCTCTAAGTTTCCTAATTGTCCCATTTTACAGATGAGGAAATAGAAGCTCAAAGAGGTCAAGAGTCTTACAGAGCTGTCTAAATCCAGATGCCAAACTTTGATTTGAATCATGGCTAGATGGACAACATGTATAAAAATATGTGGCAAAAAACACTGTTAAGTGTTCTTTTAAACCAAATTTACATGCATATATACCCTCCATACACACACAAAACACAAAGTAACTCTTCCTTATAAGCAAGGCATATGTGTCTGAAGAGAAGTTGTGCACTACATCCATGTGTACTTACATATATACCATAGATGTGGATAAATATCTCCATGATTGTTAATTGTTTAGTAGATGCCAGTTTCTATGTTAATGTTTCCTGTGCAGCATCTCATAAAATTCTAACAAATCTATGATTAGCATCACCACTTTAAAAATGAGGACAGTGGGTTTTGGAGAAGGTAAACATTTTAGTCCAGCCTCTAGGTTCACAGAGTTGCTAGTTATCTGATGCTGAAGACAGGTCTGCCTGCCTTTGGCTGTTTTGGTTCTTCCCATGTATTTGCAGAGTGTTTCTACGTGCTGTGTTCTCAGATATGATATACCCATGTGTATTGTATGTTCTGAGTAGGTGTGCTATAAATGGGATCATTACATATGAGAGTAGAGGAGGCATGCTGCCATTTGCCTGTAAGGTCCATGTTTCTATATCTGTTTAATGTAAATGGATCTACATGATATATACATATGCCCGTAGGAAGATAACTTCTTCAGGCTTAAGAGATGTATTTTTGTAGCCTTTTAATGTGCTTTTTCGTTGCTTACCTGGCATGACATTAATCTTGGCAACTTTAATATGACTTTAAATTCAATTTTCTTTCCTCTTGGATGCCAGCCACACATCCGTGTTTACAGGGAACACTAAACAAAAGTGAAGGAAGAAGGAAAACCGGTTCCATCAATTTTCCTTCTTGCTAATTGGGGATTTATTACTGGTTCACTTGCTCACAATGGCAGGGAGCAGATACACCCTCCAATTTCTAGGCCCCAGGCTGCTAATTGGAATGCATGTGGTATTATGAGATTACTCTCTATGGCTGCCTCATAGGGGAGCAGAAGGATGAAGACAAAATGATATTTGTGTGTATTAGTTATTCTTTTTGCAGCACAGGAAGTGTTTCCTAGAGTGTGGTGGGCTTACCCTTCAGCATTCTGAGCTGCAGCAGATGGGGGTGATGCCCCCTCAGAGTCGTGCTCATTCATTGATTCATTGGCCCTCACACTCATAGTGTGATAAACTTTTACTGACCCCCCCACTAAGTGTGCACCTGTGCTGGGCCCTGTGGGGTACAGATGCTCCAGTCTTCAGAGAGCTGACAGTGTAGGGAGAGACACAGGCTGTGAATAGAAAAGGACCCTAGAGCCTCATATGTGATTCTCAGCAGGTGACAACAGGGACCAAAGGGGGACTGGGAGAGAACAAAACAAGCATCCTGGGATTCAGAGGATAAGTGGCCAGGTGTTGAGGGTGGAGTAAAAGTTCAGAGAGTAAAGAAGGGGCAGGGCATTCCAGGGGAGAGCCTGGAAACCCAGGAGTGCCATGTTGGGGGAGAGTCAGTGGCTGATTAGAATGGAGCATGAGAGAATGGGCCTGGATGGAGAAGCACAGTGGAGAGAGTTCATATCTGGCACCCAGAGGAGACCCTAAAGGGGCATTTTAAAGACATTGCCTAGGGGCTGGCTGAGGAGAAAAGAGCAACGTAACCTAGTGTTTCAAAGAAGGAGAAGCAGGGCCAAGCAGTCAAAAGAGGGATGCCGGTTAGGGAGTGGGAGAGAAGGAGCTGAACATTGCCTCCTCTACGGATTGCTGAAGTCTGGCTCCTAGAGAGGTTGGGTGGGCAGCACCAGTACTGCACTTCTGCCTCTAAGGAGATTTATGGCCCTGGTGCTAACTTACTAGCAATTGGAATAAAAAATGATCAAGCAAACCATTAGAAGACAAACTTAGGCACATTGAAATTTCAACAAGTTTATTTCAGCGTTCAGTGATTCATGAACCAGGCAGTGCCAGACCACAAGCAGTTCAGGGCTCCACCAGAGGGAAAGAGGGTCCATTTTTTTTTTGTTTGTTTTTGTTTTGATTTTTGAGTTGGAGTCTCACTCTGTTGCCTGGGCTGAAGTGCAGTGGTGCAATCTCGGCTCACCACAACCTCCACCTCCTGGGTTCAGGCGATTATCCTGCCTCACCCTCCCAAGTAGCTGGGACTATCGGCACGCACCACAGTGCCCGGCTAATTTTTGTATTTTCAGTAGAGACAGGGTTTCACTTTGTTGGCCAGGCTGGTCTTGAACTCCTGACCTGTGATCCACTCACCTTGGCCTCCCAAAGGCATGAGCCACCATACCCGGCCTACGAGGGTCAGTTTTTACAAAGTATTCACAGATGCACGTCAAAGAAAATACGTGATTGGTTAAGGCATAAAGACGTTGGTTAGAGGCTACCTGGACATTTGAGATTGGTGAAGCTTTAGTTTTATTTTGCTGTACATTGAGCTAGATTTGTTTGCTAATGTAGAAATATAAGGCACTGCAGATGTCTCAGCCTCGTGGCCTTCCAATTAATTATTTTAACACCACTGCACCTTAAAGTTAATAAAATGCATTTCCACTCTCAACCCCATTTGAGCTTCTCAACACCCCTCAGACATAACCACTAGATACCTGCATTGTACAGATAAAAACACAAAGATTGTGCCTTTGATTTTTGTCTGAACCCACCTTCCGGAAGCTCTGCACCCAGCTCCCTCCCACATGTCCACCAGGGCTCCCAGCTTGAGGAAGCGCTTGCTGGGTACCCAAGGTCACTCCTCTCCCATATGTGCTCCTGGCCTCAACTCCTGCATAATCTGCCCTGTCCGCCCCCCTTCCCCCTCTTCCTTATTGATTTGCTTCATTCCTATTGTACTGTGAACACTCTGATCTGTTT
Source organism: Callithrix jacchus (assembly GCF_049354715.1). Classification (NCBI taxonomy): domain Eukaryota; kingdom Metazoa; phylum Chordata; class Mammalia; order Primates; family Cebidae; genus Callithrix; species Callithrix jacchus. The sequence goes on along the minus strand of NC_133517.1, from coordinate 58,203,926 downwards.
TCTAAGTCCTTTGTCTTCTGCCTCAGGGTCTTTCTGTCTACTGTTCCCACTGCTTGGACCAATCGATAATCTACCAGCCAGCTTACTCCTACACAGAGGTCAGATCTTTCAGAGCAGAAACATCACTCCATCTAAAGCACTTTTAGCTTTATAACTTAAATTCAGAAAATAGACAAATATTCATGTGATCTTTAAGTTCTCTGACCCTCAGAGAACATAGCACAAAGTTTGGGCCACAGTAACTGATCAAAAAGTATTTTAAATATGTATTTAGAAAGGTTACAAAGAGGTCATGTGCAGTGGCTCATGCCTGTAATTCCAGCACTTTTGGAGGCCAAGGCAGGTGGATCATCTGAGGTCAGGAGACCAGTCTGGCCAACATGGGGAAACCCCGTAACTACTAAAAGTACAAAAAAGCTGGGCATGGGGTGCACACCTGTTATCTCTACCTGGGAGGCAGAGGTTGCAGTGAACCAAGACTGCTCCACAGCCCTCCACCCTGGCCTGAGCAACAAAGTGGTACTCTTGTCTCCAAAAACTAAAGAGAAGGAAGAGGAGGAAGAGGGGGAGGAGGGAGAAATGGGGGGGGAAGAGAATGGAGGAAGAGGAAGGGGGGTAGGGGAGGAGGGGAAAGGGGGAAGGGGAGGAGGAGGAAGGGGAGGAGGAGGAAGGGGGAGGAGGAGGATAGTGGTGGGGGGAGAAGGAGGAGGGGGGCGGGGGGGAGGAGGAGGAGGAAGAAGAAGAAGAAAACGTTACAAAGAATTGAAGTATAGTTAAAACCTAAAATTAAGTTTCCGGTTCTGACCATGTGCACTTGTGATAACACTGCGCTGCCTTTGTGTGGCATTGAGCAAGTCGCCCCACTATCTCTGGTCTAAATCTGCGCACTTGTAACAGGAAGGCTTTGCAGGTGACCTGCCACCTGGTCTTTTTCCCCTCTACCTGGCACCCAACAGCCTGTGAAAGGCCGCCCCCTGGCGGTCCTCTGCTGTCAGCAGCACCAACAGTGCATGAGCTGCAAAGTCAACATTAATGAGCCGTAGAGAACAGGTGATTTCCCACAACACCAATGGCTTTTTTGACAATAAACTGTCTGCCTGCTGGCCAGGCTATTAACTTCATCATTTTCTTTAGGCTTCTCTGGTTAGGAAAGCTCGTCCCTTCTTAAATGGATTCTAGAAGTGAGAGGTGGAAGGAGTGGCAGCCATGGAATCATCTAGTCAGGAACAGCCAACACCTGGCACTCATACCACTTCTCCTCTTCTGCACATTGACAGGCATCACTAATAGATCACAGCACTCTTTCAGAACACACCACTGTAGGCAGCCATGAGCAATCAATCTGAGTTGATGTGTCAGATGAAGGCTGAAGGAGTCAGAATGCCTGGTGGGAAACAGATGTACCACTCCACTGGAATTTTTGAAAAGGCCTTGAATGAAGGTGCTTTCTATACAAGGGCTCCTAACCCTGTGATCAGGATCAGAAGAACCAACACAGACTGCCCAGTCACCAGAGACTAGCAGCACTGGGGTTGGGGGGTCTACCCCTAGAGGAGAAGGGGGTGGGGGATCAGCCTGTAGATTGTGTTTAAAGCTGGAGCCATGGAGGGGGCAACCTGACAAGATAGACGCAGGCCTGGTCCTAACGGGCCAACCGATGCAGGGCAGGAGCAGAGGAACATGTACACCAACCTCTGTCTCCTCTGCCCTCTAGCCTCCAGCCTGCCTGGAACCCAGGAGGCAGCAGACAGCTGGTGCCATATTTCCCTGGGCCAGTCAGCCCCCTCCCCACCCAGGACACAGGGCAGGACAGGAAAGCCTGAGCACGGAGTCTCCAGAACACAGCCTGGGGAAGAGGCTCAGGTTTGCGGTCATCTCAGGTGGAGCTCCCTTAATGCAGGGATACGCAACGACCTGGCTGCTTCTCATGATGTTCAGCAAAGGGATTGGGGGATGAAGGATGGAAGGGAGAGCTGAGCCAGATCCTCGGGTTAGGGGAGGCCTCGGTGGATCTGCTCTCCTTTCCCTTTAGGCAGGGAGCCTCCATTGCCAGCCTGTACTTGGCTGCAGGCTGTTCCCTGGGAAGGGGGCATTCTCTCTCTGGCAAGGATACATCTCAGGAGGAGGGGACATCACGAACCCTCTGCAGACAAAACTCACAGCTGATACGGATCTGAGCTTAGCATCAATACCATTCATGGCAGAGGCAGGTGTCCGAGTGCAAATCCAGTCTCTGCCACTCATTTGCTCAGTGACTACAGGAAAACGTTTAACTTCTTTGAGCTTCAATCGGCCATAACCTTCAGTGTCAGTGTGAGGAGTGAGGAATATGTTAACTAAGGTACATAAAGACCAGGTCCTCCTCCTCTCCTCCCTAGCCCATGCTCTTTCATCTCTGATTGCTGAAAATGTGGGGTCATAGAGACCTGACTCTTGCAAAGTCAGGGGCATGAGGTCAAGGGAGGCAGGGAGGGCAGGAAGGAAGGGAAGGTAATGGGCAGCTGTAGGTTGCTCTTTCAGCAGGCAGAAAATCTCAGTGGTTAGCACCAGGACCCTGGTCCCTTGGAGGAACAGGCTGTTAGAAGCAAAGATTGAGCCCTCATGGGCAGAAGCTGGGAATCTATGGATGAGGTGGGAGCATTAGCATTCTTCCAGGGGAAATAAGACCAGGGTTATGAGTCCTGAATCATAGGATCAGCACTGATCCCAGGCAGCTTGGACTGATGCTAAGTGTCCCTAGACACGCTCGTGAAATCTTCTCTAAGTAGATGTTGTCACTGTAGCATTCAACAAGGTGCCTTGAAAATCGAAGACACTGAAGAGATGGCATTAGTAATCACGTAAGAATTAAAACAAGTGGCACCCAAGTGGCTCCAGCTAATTGCTGGGGGAGAAGTGTTGCCACATAGGCTCTATGAATGCTGTCAACAGAATTGTGTCCCATCCTGGCCCAAAATTCATATGTTGAAGCTCTGCTATATTAAGGTTAAGGTTAACTATGGTTAAAGGAGGTGATAAGGGTGGGACTCTAATCCCATAGGACTTATAAGAAGAACAGGAAGAAAGAGGAAGGAGAGATCTGCCATCTCTCTCCATCATATACGGACAAGAAGCCAGCTATTTGCAAGCCAAAAAGAGAGCCCACACCAGAACCCAACTGTGCTGGCACCCTGGTCTCAGACTTCCAGCCTCCAGAACTGTGAGAAATAAATGTCTGTTGTTGAAGCCACTGTCTGTGGCATTTTGTGATGGCAGCCAGAGCTGATGAACACAGTGAAGACGGCAAAAAGAGCAGTCGTGTTCCTGCTTTCACTGTAGGAAGGCCGGGACTGTGCCCACTCATCTCTGCAGCAGGGTTGGGGAGAGGGAGGAAAGGAGTGGAACCTTCGCCTCGGGGTAGCAGGGAGGGGGTAGAGGAGGGTTTATCTGAGCTGGTCCTGAAAGATTCATGGGTTTGCTGTGGGAGATGGAGTAGGAAGGCCTCCCTGGAGAAAAACAAAATGACCGTGAGTTAGAACAGGAGAATTTTCACTGTGGCTCTTCTTATAAGACTGGCTCATCTTTCATGTGTTCAGAAGATATTTGAGATTTCCTGTGTGCCAGGCCCCTGCAAAGGACAGAAGAAACTGAAGTAGGAAGAGTCAGTTTATTAAGAGAATCATAACTGTGTTCTAACTTCAGAGGGAAGAAGGTTGGGGTGGGGGTTCAGAGGGCCTGGGGTACAGGGACATTACCATTCCTTGCTGAGACACAGATCACATAAAAACATGCCGTATTCCGGCCAGGCGCGGTGGCTCATGCCTGTAATCCCAGCACTTTGGAAGGCCAAGGCAGGTGAATCACGAGGTCAAGAGATCGAGACCATCCTGGTCAACATGGTGAAACCCCATCTCTACTAAAAAAAAAAAAATACAAAAAATTAGCTGGGCACGATGGTGCGTGCCTGTAATCCCAGCTACTCAGGAGGCTGAGGAAGGAGAATTGCCTGAACCCAGGAGGCAGAGGTTGCGGTGAGCTGAGATCGCACCATTGCACTCCAGCCTGGGTAACAAGAGCGAAACTCCATCTCAAAAAAAAAAAAAAAAGAAAAAGAAAATGCCGTATTCCTTATTATCTCATAGTCTTGCTTTCACACTCCCACCTCCTAATTCAGAAACCAAAGTTCTCATCCATCACCATCTTGAATATATTTAAGAGGTTCCTCTAGAAGATCTGTAGCAGATGGGGCCTTTGGGGTGAGCTCTCCTCTAGCAAGATAATGGCAGAGAAAAATGGATAAATAAAATACAAAAGTGCAGGATCAAAAGAATGAGAGACGCTTGCAGGGGACATTGTTGAAGGAGAGGAAGGCCAACAACCCTTTATGACTGCCTCACTCACAGCTGACCTGGACGAGGGGCTTGGGAAAGGGCCCGAGACCAGACAGGTCTGAGTTTCAACTTGGGCAGCCGTTTGGTGGCTGGGTGAGTGGAGGTCAAGGGTGAAACACACTTGGAAGAAGAAACAACGAGCAAAGGTGTGAGTGGAGAGCACCTCTGCACTGGGGGAATGAGGTCAGCAGTGAGATGGGATGAGGCTGGCAACAGAGGCTCGGGGGCAGATCGGGGCACATCAGCATAGAGGTCTGGACGGGGGTCAGGGGCAAATCGGGGTGCATCAGCATAGAAGTCTGGACTTGACACTGGTTAAAACAAGGAGAAGCCTAAGACAAGATTCACTGGCCAGAACTACATTTTTGAAATATCACTTTCCAGCACTGGAGATGGCGGTAGGTAAACAGAAGGTGCTCACTTGTGCATGAAAGCTCCTGGTGCCTGCTGAAACATGGTCGGCTCCCCTGATCTATGTTCCTGCCTTCTGCACAACTGAAAGTACAGCTAAGTCCCCACCTCCACAGATATCTTTCCTTCCTGCAGGCTTCTTTTTCAACTGCGTGTGGGAAGTTTGATTCATCTCCTTCAAAATCAGCAAACAGGACGCAAGACTGAAGGCAAGAATCCAAAGCGGTGCTGTCTACCCTTACAGAACTGGTGGGCTTGGATGTGTGCAAGGTTTTTGCTGAAAACGAGTGTCTGCAGGGCCTCTGCACTGGCTGAGAGAGCTCAGAAACAAAGCAATTAGCCATGGCCTTTGACTTAACAAGTCCAAGTGGCTCTTGGTTCTAAGACGCTGTTAAGCCCGCTTCTCCACCAACATCCTCCGCCCAGCAAATGGTATCTACTGTGGTAGAAAACCTAGGAGATATGCTTTGTTAGAAATGTAGCCTGGATCACTGCTCAGTGTCTCCACCGCTGGCTCTCATCCAATTCACCCATCACCTGTTCTCTAGCTTCCACACTCAGCCTCAGGACTTTTAAGGACCTTTAAACCCATGACCTTTAAGGACCTCTAAGATCTTGTTTCAGCTTGTGGGTATATCTTGTCTTCTGCATCTACCTGTCCCTACAGTGCCCACACACCCATTCCCCCACACATGCACATACACATACACACACACATGCACACACACACATGCACACACTTACACACACATATACACATACACATATCATGTCCTAGCCACACATGACTGCTTTCACTCCTCAACATAAACCGTACTTTTTCATTTTTCTGTTCCTTTGCAGTTCTTCCCCACTATCCAGAAAGCCTTAACCTCCACCTATCCCAATAATAACAAAATGTTATTATTTCTCCTGATTTGTCCTTGAATGAGGCATGGAGGAAGCATTCACTCCCCAGACCTGAATTGAGAAGCTGCAGATGGATGGAGAGAGAATAAAGACAGGGGTGTGTCCCTTTCAGGACATGTTCAAACTGGTGAATGGGCAGCACGAGGATGTGGCAAAACACCAGCCAACCTGACAAGCTTGCTTCTAGAATTCCATGTGTCCTGGAAATATGGAGACGTTGGACATGGACTTAAAGGCCAGCAGCAAAGACTAGGTATAAGAATGTGCGTGCAGATAATGGAAAATCACGTATCAGTTAAGTGACTATTAGTGATTGAAACAGTCTGAGAAGTAGAGACCATCCCCCCAACCCCCCTCCCCCGCCCACTAGGAGGCCTTTAGAGAAAGCCCAGCACTGTTGAGTCTTGTAAGGCGTAAGGCTTCCATTTTCTCTCTGTGTTTATTTGCCTTGCCTCCTGGAAAGAGAGGTCATTAGAAATGCCTCCTTTTCTTCGGTCACCAGTCCTTAAAGGCTTGGTATGTTTGGGATGCGAGGATGCGGTGTGCATTCGGAGGCTTGCCTCCACTTTTTTGTACCTCTCAAGTCCCTGCACAGTTAATTAAAAGTAATAGCATTGTCTCTACCACAGCGTGGCATCATCCCATCTCCACAGCCCGTCATCCTAATTAGCAAGGAGAGAAGGGATTTTTCTACTTTCAATGTGTATGTTCTAAAGCTGGAGAGAAATTCATAGGAAATGGACCCGGCTGAATCCAGCATGAACGTCTGCTTAAAAAATTGTGAATTTTGAAATATGATCTTGGAGTGGTTCCCCAAGTACCAGGTATCCTGTATTATTTCAACTGATCAATAACAATAGAATCATGGTGATAACTACGACAATAACATTAAGAGTAGTTACTGTTTTTAGCGCCTGTCAAGCGCTTTGCATTTCTGAAGTGTGCTCTAAGAACACTAGTCCTTCAGGATGCTCCTCGGTAAACACTTGCAATGCCCAGGTGCACATGGCATGTGTGACTCACTGGATAATACCCAGTAGACTATGAGAAGCTCTGAGAAATTACACCATTAAAAAAGTCATTTAAGTTTAAACCTATTCGAAAATGGAATTCATTTATGGAATATTTAATGTAACTTTTGTTCAACACAATATTTTTAATTCTAAAAAGATAAGAAAAATTAGCTGGACAGCGATTGCTCTGAGGTCTAGGAGCAAATCCCTAAGAAGTGAATCCATGTTCCAAAGTCTGTGCTCCCCAGTCTCCACAGGCCCCTGCCAGTAGCATAGCAGGGTCTGCGCCTGCACAATAGGTCAAGTTCATGCCTCACCCCCACTATCTGGAGGCTGCTTTCTAGGCCCACACACCCAGAAACACTAGGTGGGGAAAGGAAGAGAGGCAGAAGAGAAGGTAAGCAAAGTAAGCACTTACTGAGCATCCCTGGGCACCAGACGCTGTGCTTGTCTCAGAAAACACAGAGATGCAAATATCCTAGTCGCTACTCTTAGAAGGCTCATCATCTGGCTAGAGAAAGAAATGAATCACCAGCTTGTTACAGTGGCACAGGCTTTGGATCCAGACAGTCCTGAATCTTGTTAAATGCCTGTTACATGTCAGGTGGTGGTCTGAGCACAACCATTCCTTCTCTGCAACTTTGGGCAGGTTTCTTAACATCTCTTGTTCCCTTTCTATATGATGAGCATCACCCGCTGTGTAGGGTTTCCATAGGGACTAGCAAGTCTCAATGTTCTAATGCAGTACTGGGGCTAAGCAGTTTCCCTTAAATCTTCAACCATCTAATAGGGGATTTAATGAGTTCAGTGGGAAAACCAACTCTGGCAGATTATAGAAAGGCATCAGGAGGAGGTAATATTGGGCCCAAGTTCTGAAGGATAAGTCCAACAGCACAGACAGTGAGAGGAAGGAATGCCTGAACTGGGTCCGGGAGTAGAAACAGCATCACTTGAACAAGCTCCGTCTCTCAGCTCTATCCCCTGTGCTGGTTTTAGCCAGGCAGGCTCTTCCCATACCACAGCAAGATGGCACAGGAAGCCTCAGCTTACACATGCTATCCACTCAACAACCCCAGCAGAGAGAAAATGCCATTTTAGGATGAGTTCCAACAAGTGTCACCAACTGTGTACCTTCCTTTGTTCCCCAACAACTGCTTCCCCACCCAGGAGCCTTAGAATTTTCTTTGAGTCCATGGAACTTGACCACCTGTTTCCATACTCCTTTGATTTCCTGAATCCTTGAATCACATGCCTAGTATAGTACCTGGTTTAACAGTCCCTTAATAAATGCTGGGTAAAAGGATGGAGAAATGAATGACACTTTCTTCTAGAGTTCTTACCTGGGTTTATTAAAGAGTAGTAAGATTCCAGTGGTGTGGAGCAAATCAGCCAGGTGGAGTGGGTTACTTTGCTGAAAAATGTCTGAAAATCAGTTTATTCTTTTGGAGTTTTTGGACAGTTGAAAAATTACTGTCAGTTCTTGTGCAGAGAATAAGGTTTGGAAAAAGCATGGAGTGGCCATGTATGAGTGTGTATAGTTCTGCACATCTGGAAATAAGGAATTTGGAATAAGATGGAAGGCTTTGACTCTTCCCTCACTGGCCTTTCCAGAAGTCCCTCCAGACTTTGCATTGCTTTCTGGTGTAGAAAATCCTCAAGGCAATGAATCGACCAGTTGGTTGAAGCTGTTCTTCCTACGTGGGGCGACAAGCTGGATTCTTAGCATTGATGCTTTTTGTTTGCCTCCTTCCCATCCAAATTGCCCTTTGACCTGACTCTGGTCACTAGTCCTGGTTCATTATATTTGACCCAGCACAGGTGCCCCATTTATCTAGAGGAATTGTTCATTGGCACTCTAGATATAACTGGTGGTGATTTTGAGCATTTCTGCAGATGTTGTCTTAAATGTGGTTTTAAAAATAATCAGGCCCAATGAGATGAATCAAACCCAATCCAAGCTTCCATTTGATATCCAAGAAGGCTGTTGGGATGGCCAAGAAGTTACAAAATAGTAATTTACACAGTGAGCAATCATTTGACAAATTATCTACAATAGTGTCCCCAAAGTTTGGAGGAACAAATGCAGTTTGAGAAGTTTCTCAAAGAATTGACCCACTCTGCCCAGCTGATTTGGTTTAAATCAATGGGATTTCTTTTTGCTGCTTAATGAAGAGAAAATTAATGTAAGAACTAAAGAATGAGTTTTGTTCCTTTATTTGTTACTTTGTCTCACATTTATCAAGTGTCTTTTTAAGTTTGGGTCTAGGACTAGGCATAGGAGAGACTCAAAGCTTCTGGACTGTGAAGAAACAAAAGCAACTAGAAAACTGGATCCCGTGGTTCCCTAAGGGGTTCTCTGGTAGTTCTCTGGAAGACTAGGAGGAAGCTGTGCTGCTGGCGACGATGTGAGAACTGCTCCTGGAAAGGCACTGTCGTTCTCCTGAGGTGGCTGAGTGGATGGGGTGAAAGCTGAAGTTCCCTGTTGGCCATCTTGCCATTATATGGGAAGAGTGTGCCTGAATGGAATCGCAGAGAAAACAGCTGAGACACGGTGTCTTGTCCTGAAGCAGCATCCCCTGAGTGTTCCAATTATATGTCTTACTGCCTGGGACACCTCTTGTGTCCCATTTCAAGGCCCTTTCCCTCACATGTTGTTCCACATGAAGCTATGGCACAGGTTTCCACCATGTGGCCAGGTTGCCACATGGGCTGGCAGCACCCCAGGCCCCACCTGGGGTATATGTCACATCTCTGGCTTCTGGCCCTAGGGCTTCTCTGATTCAGTGAATGGGGTGGGGACAGTCAATGCTTCCTATTCATGCATTCAGTATCCAGGACTCCGGAAGACCTGACATAATTCTGGAGAACTCCATGACAAGGCGAGAGGATGGGAACCAATGGACCAGTGCTTCCCAGGCTCATTCTTCAGGCAGACTGCCCTGAGATGCACCTCACACGATTCTTGACATGTCGAGGATATAGTCAACCTTCCCGGAATCTTCCATCAACTCTTCCTCCTTTCCTGCTGTCCCTCACTCATGCACAATGTGATCAAAATCCCAAATAAAACATTGGCACGTCGTCTTTTGTTTCTGATTCTACTTTCTATGGAGATCAGGCTAAGGCTCTCCTAGAAAGGAGTGGTTTTAAACACAAACCCTCAGGATAGGATTTTTGACCTACGCATATCACCACCCAGATGGCAACAGGACCCCATTGCTGGTGTAAGTGGAGGGCTGGTAACCCCCAGCATATAGCACAATGACAGTTGCAAAGGTATTTGTGTATGGGTTATTGGAATGAGGTATGGATGCAGGCAGAAGCACTGGAGTAGGTAACAGCGAGGACATTTGAATGACACAAAGGCAGTGGTGACAATAAAGTTTGTGGAGTGGACTCAATTTTGTTAACCGCTTTGGAAGCCTTGTAAAGAAAATGACAGACTTGGGTCAACCAAACATGAGTTCAAGACTCTAGGATACAACTTAAGAAGATTCTTATTTCAGTAGCTGCAAGGCGTAGTGTACTAAAAATCAAGCCCAGGGTCCAGTGGTAAGAGTAACAGCAGATATAAAGGTGCCAGAATGCACAGCCTCTACCTGTCTCCCATGTCTAAGTTAGGACTCATATAAGAAGATAAACTAAGCCAAGAAATTGGACAGTTCAAGGATGTGCATATGAAACTTGAACCCCAGATTTTCCTGAATCCTGTAAGCTTATAGAAGCTCTTTCCACTTGCTATAGGAGATAAGCTCCCCCAGCACAGACCCTAAAAAAGATCTCAATTGAGCCAGAAGCAGTGGTGTATGCCTGTAATATAAGTGCTTTGGGAGGCTGAGATGGGAGGATTGCTTGGGTCCAAGAGTTCAAGACTAGCCTGGGAAACAGAGATTCTACCTTTACAGATATTTTTAAAAATTAGCCAAGTGTGGTGATACATGTCTGTAGTCCTAGAAAATTAGGAGGCTGAGGCAGGGGGATTGCTTGAGCCCAAAAGATTCAAGCTGCAGTGAGCTATGATCATGCTGCTCCACTCCAGCCTGGACAACAGAGGGAGACTCTGCCTCTAAAAAAAAAAAAAAAAAAAATCAATTGAGGCACCTATCTTATAACTTTTTTTTTTTCCAGAGACCTTTCTCCCTATCAAGCTCTGCACCCATATCTCCTCATTGCCTCCAGGAAAATAACTGAAGTTGTATTTTAGGATAGGCTGTATGAGGAATTAGAGCCCCTACCCCAGGAGAAATAGCCGACATCCAGAAGTATTCGTAGTCGCAGGATTAATTAAAAATGTGGCAGTGGAAATGAGGATTGGCATGGTTCAGTGGAGCTATGCTGGACTGGGTATTGAGAGTGTTGAAGTAGGATATAGGCTGGTTAAAAGAAAAATTTGAGAATATTTTTTTTAAAAAAGTTACTCTCACCCATACTGTAGGGAATCGCCAGAGAAACAAACATAAAACTCATACTTTAAAGCCATTGTAGAGCTGTGGACAAAATTAAATCTACAAATTCTAAACCTTTGAGGAATGAACCCATGAGCAAGAGACAGAGGATAGTTTCACATCTGGGGTCAGCTTCTGAGATTTGGGGTAGTATAAGCAGAGATAGGACCTGCCAGAGGTCCTATCTTCTCCACCCCCCCACCTTTTTTTTTTTTGCTCAAAAAAGAAAGCAAGCAAATTTTGACAAACTTGGGAATTGGCACGTCTGATTTGAATATGGAAGATGCCTGAACACAAATACAATTCTTCAAATAATTATCTTACATCTGAATAAGGGATAGTGTTAAAAAGCAGGAAGACACCTTGCCAGCTCAGAGACTCTTGAACTTGTCATCTCATAATTTCACAGTTGAGTGTCTATTGATCTCGATGCCTTAGAATTCTGATATTTTATTCTTATGATCCCATGGTTCTGAGGCCCCAAGGTCATTAGTCTGAGATTTCACAATCTCAAGGTACCATATTCTTGAGATCTCATGAGTCTGACAACCCATAGTCTCAAAATCTCAAAGTCCCATGATTTGAAATCTGGCAGTCTCAATATCTTGGATTCTCATGGCCACAAGATCTTTCAGATTAAAATATCTGGGAGTCTCACAGTCTAGCAGTTTTGAGGTAGAGCAAATATGATCCCTCCCAATTCTAAGGTTTTTCAGGCCTACAATGTTTGGTTCCAAAGATTTACCAGAGAAAGAGGCCTGAACTCACTTTAAAATTGTTTTAAGACAGAAGTAAACTACACTTAATCAAAGACCAATTAAATTCTACTCAATTAAACTTCTAAGGAAATAAAAAATACTAGTTCCCTGGTGATAACTAGTTAAAAGAACCTAAAATATTTAGGTCTCTGGAGGAAATAAGGACAAAACCACAACCTGAAATGGCTAAACTTCCATTTACATCAAAATGATCAATTCTTTCCCCCATGCAATCTGCCCCAGCTATTATTGTTCTTTTAAATACAATGAAAGACAATCAAAAATTACAAAATTATAATGCAAGCATAGAATTACCAAGAGAAAACTCGAGTCAATGGAAACATACCTAAAAATGATTAAAATGTTGGAATTAGCTTACATAATTCTAAAATAAGTATGATTAATATGTTAACCTACATATATACTTGCATACACATAAACATATATATTTATATAGTACAAAAATATAGATAATTTCACAAGAGATTTTCTTAACTGTCAAAAAGAACAAAATGTAAAACCTGGAACTAAAAATATATCTGAACCCAAAGTTATAATGATGAGATGAACGGCATTTCGGAAATAATAAAAGAAAGAGTCAGTGAACTTGAAGGGAGATGAATAAAAATTTTCCAAACTGGGCCAGGTGTAGTAACCCATGCCTATAATCCCAACACTTTGGTAGGTTGAGGGGGTGGATCACCTGAGGTCAGGAGTTTGAGACCAGTCTGACCAATATGGTGAAACCCCATCTCTTCTAAAAACAGAAAAATTAGCTGGGTTTGGTGGCACTCATGTATAATCCCAGCTACTTGGGAGGCCAAGACAGGAGAGGCACTTGAACCCAGGAGGTGTAAGTTGCAGTGAGTCATGATTGCACCACAGCTCAGGTGACAGAGCGAGGCCTAGTCTCAAAAAGAAAAAAAAAAATCCGAACTTAAGCTGGAGAAGAAAAAAACTCACTGAAAAATGAATTTAAAAGACTTAATGACTTGTAAAACAGCATGAAGTACACTAATCTAGGTGTGACTGAAATTACACAAGACAAGATGAAGAGGAAGGCAAGAAAAATATTTGAAGAGAATTGACTGAGTTTTGTCCAAATGTGATCAGACAAATAGTGTCCGACTGGTCCAGAAAGATTAGTCGATCCCAGCAGTACGTACATAAGACAGCAACAGCTACAGACAACACAGTAAAACTCCTAAAAACCAAAGATCAAGGAGAAAGTTTTAAAAGTACCTGCATGAAAAAGACATGTAATATACAGGGAAAATATAAACTAGAGAGTTAGCTTCTTATCAGAAACAATGAAAATCGGAAGATAATGGAACACAATCTATAAAGCACTATATGAAAATGTATTAATTTATAATTTATATTCAGCAATACTATTTTATAATAATGAAGTAATGAAGTTATTCTCATATAAAATAAATAAATGGACTGGCAGCAGATCCAACCATAAGGAATGGTTTTAAAAAATTCTTCAGGGTGAAGGAAAACAATACTAAATGGAAATCTGGATCTAAAATTAGAGGACACTGGAAATACTATATATAAATATTTTTAAAAATATGTTAATTTTTGAAAAACATAACTGATCACTTAAAGCAAAAAATTAGAAGGCATTGCAGGGTGTGTATGTGTAAATAAAGTATCTGACCACAATGGCACCATGTCTGAGAGAATAGAAGTAGATTTCTACTTCTGTGAGAATCTCACATTATACCTAAAGTGGTGCAATATGAATTCAAGGTGAATTATTAAATAAACATATATATTGTAATCCATAGAGCAAGGTTTTGTCTTAAGTGCATAAAGATATAGCTTAAAGTGAAAGAAATAACAGAGAAAGAGATGTTTAAAATAACCCCAAAAAAGGCAGGGGAAAGTGAAAGAAACAGAACAGAACAAACAGAAAACGTTTAAAATAATTGTAGAGATATTAATAAATTCTAACACACAATCACATTAAATGTGAATAAGCACTCTAATTGAAGGGAAGTTGTTTTCAGATTGAATAGAAAAGCATGTCCTACTATATGCTGTTTTTAAGAGACACACTTTAAAAATAATTATTCAAATAGGTTGGAATTAAAAGGATAGATAAGGCAGGCAGACAGTAAGCATAAGAAAGCTGTTATCGCCGTATGAAAATTAGATCAAATTATCTTTAAACAAGTAGTATTATCAAAGGCAAAAAGACTCAATTAATAATCAATAGCCAACGTCTCAAGAAAATGTTATCATCTTAAACGTATATTCACATAGTAACAGCTACAAAATATAGGAAACACAATTTGACAGAGAAAAAGAGAGGAAGAGATAAATATACAGTCATAGTATGAGATGTTAACAGCACTCTAACAGTAAAGTAGGCACAAATTTGTGGGAAGAAGCTTCTGCTATCAGCATTTTGAAGATAGAAAACTACGCATAATATGTAAGGTTGATTTTTAGACTTTGAACAACAATGATGGCTTAGGGTAAACAAATGAGGTGGGCCCTGTGATCACCCAGACATTCTGCTTAAAGGCACCTCTCAGGTCCAGGCTTGAGGAGGGAGATCTCAAGCAGAACACAGCGGCCTCTGAGTCAAGGAGACAGAGATCCCAATTGGAGAGGACTGGAGCAGCTGGTATTTGGGCACAGAGTGTGGAAAAGATGCAGCTATGTAGAGAAAAAAAAATCCTACACACCTTCATAGATGTCCGTTTGAATTTGTTGCTGAATGTTAACCACATTCATTTGCTATGCCGCCTTTTTAAAACTCACAGACAGGTAGCAGTCATTAAGTTAACGATGGCATTAGAGGCTTCCACGTCCTGCTAGCTTTCAGTTTTCTTCTCAGCAAATGGGTAGAGGCCTAAGTTTCCAAGGGATTTGGATGATTCTGAAAAATCCCAAGCCTTTCCCTTATAGAAGATGCACCTGTGAGTCCTCGAGATGTTAGCACTAACCCACAATGCGGAAGGGTTTCCTGCCGCGTGTTCCAGGCACCTCGGCGTTTTGCCAGAGCTACCTGGCCACCTCTTCCTGTTTAAGGAAAAGGAAACATTCTCTGTTGATTTGCAGCCAGCAACAGGCCAGGGCACCTGCTTGCTTTCAGAAGAGAACAGAGGGGAAATTCTAGGGAGGGCCTCAGGTGACAGCCGGGCCCAGGGAGGGAAACCATGACTCATCCACAGGGAGCTGCAGCTTTTTTTTTTTTTTTTTTTTTTTTTTTTGAGACGGAGTTTCGCTCTTGTTACCCCGGCTGGAGTGCAATGGCGCGATCTCGGCTCACCGCAATCTCCGCCTCCTGGGTTCAGGCAATTCTCCTGCCTCAGCCTCCTGAGCAGCTGGGATTACAGGCACGCACCACCGTGCCCAGCCAATTTTTTGTATCTTCAGTAGAGACGGAGTTTCACCATGTTGACCAGGATGGTCTCGATCTCTTGACCTCGTGATCCACCTGCCTCGGCCTCCCAAAGTGCTGGGATTACAGGCTTGAGCCATCGCGCCCGGCCTTGGAGCTGCGGCTTTTTGTTCAGGCTCTGGTGATCCCTGTGAGCAGAGGTGAGGCCATGTGCCACCATATTAGTCAGGGCTGTCACTTTAATGGAAGTAGTGATGTTAATACTTTATTCACTGATTAATGCATTCACACTTTCCTCCCTTTTATTTTTGTGTCCATTTAGTTTTTCATTTTTCTTTACACAATGAGGGTGACAGTGCCTATCTCAATGGGTCAAACCTTCATAGATGTCCGTTTGAATTTGTCGCTGAATATTAACTATATTAATTTGCTATGCCACCTTTTTTAAAAACTCACAGACAGGTAGACAGACAGATGTCCACATTGCGATGATCTTTGGCAGGGTACATGGTGGCCTGCCCCAAGTTCTGGCCCAGAAAACGTGTAATAGACTTGGCATCATTGGAGGCCTCTTCTGTAAAGGCTCTAAGTGTGAGTCTCTCAGTCTTTTTCTCCAGCTATCAGTAGCCAAATTGAGTTTTCCTAAGACTCTATTCTTTTTGCTCGAGATACTTATCAGGAAAATCATTCTAGATTGTCTCACCTATGGTGATCAGCAGCCCAGTTTTCCCAGGACAGAGCCCATCTCAGGCTGTGAGACTTTCTGTACTAATACAGGAGCAGTGTCAGGCAAACTGGGACACGTTGGTCCCCTCTTCCATCATCAAATGGGCTGGGAAAGAACCAGTAACAGAAGCCAAGAATTTGTTCAAACTCTTATCTCTGTGTGAACATACAACTCACTTTTCTTGATTGACTTACTCAGGTGTAGATCTCTGCATGCCCATCAAACAGAAATGAGAGGCCGGAAGGGTTGGGTTAAGGCCTCTGACTTTGGAGTCCTGTTCTGGTTGGATCAACTATAATCCGTGAGCTCTTGGACAAATCACTAAACTTTCCTCTATTCCTTCCTTCCTCATCTAGATTTAGTTTACTAATATCTTATTTAGTCATTTTGCATCTATATTCATGAGGAACTTGACCTGAACTTTTCTTTCTTATACTGTCTGTATCTGGTTTGGGTATCGCTATGACACATGTCTCACAAATGTGTCAGAGAAATAAGTACTAATCTATGGAAGCATTTGTATAAAATTGGTTTATATATTCCTCAGTGTTTGGAATATATAAACCAATATGTTTATATATAATATAATGAATACATAAACCAATATGCTTAGATCTCTGCTGTGGAGACGTTTGAGTCCTATGTTTCTAGGAAAATTTTTCTTGTGTCTATTTTTTTTAATTAACATACTACATTCTTACTATACTATGATTAATATCTTAGCATTTGTTTGTTGATCAATCTTATCAGATGTCCACATTATCAGTATCTCAAATATTGTCTTCTGTTTATTTCCTACATCATTATTTTTCAGCCTCGTGTTTAGATTTTTCTTATATACTGGGCAGGGCAAGAGTCAGTTTCTTATCCTTTTTACAGACTTCCTGTGTTTTAACCAACAGTAAAGCTTTCCTTCTTCCCAACATAAAACACCATCAGTCCTATGTAAAACTTTCATTATTAGCAACTTATAAAATATTGACCATTTACTATTGCAATTTCTTCTTTAAATCATGAGTTATTTAGAATTGATTTCAATTTCAGGATCTTCTGAGGATCTGAAGGTTATCAGTTGTCTGCCCCTTCAGGTCTATGCACCATCCTTCCTTCACCCTGTTCTTTCCCCAGGAAACTGAGAGATGAGAATTATGTCAAATGGCTTCATGACCCCCTGGCTGCTAATTGAAAGGAGATAAGAGGGTGGAAGGAAAGTGAAGGCAGGTGTCCATTTCCTGGACTCCCCTTTTCTTTCCTTTATTTCATTTAGAGCACATGCCATACTCCGAAATCATGCTGTTTACCTTCACTTAGCTAATCTTGTGTTTTCTGTCCCCACATTGAAAAGGTAAATTCCACTGCAGCAAAATCTCCCAGCTTCTGCCCCAAGGCCTGGCTTCTGAAGGTGAGAGGTGAAAGAACCTTTAGAGATCAGAGACCAACTCCTTCCCACTGCATCTAAGGACACTGAAGTTAAAGGGCAAAGAGACTTGCCAAAGGTCAAGTATCTCATTAGAGGCAGGACCTCCTACACCCTGACCCTGGATTTCTTCTTCTATAGCATGAGACCCCTCAAAATAATTAAGAAGAAGAAAGAGAGAGCCCACCTGCCTGGACACAGTGTGGAGGAACTAGCTGCATTGTAATTCTCTGAGCAAAGGAGAGGAAGTACCTGCAATGCTGAATCATTGATTCCTTTGCTTCTCCCAAGTTTCACAAACAGCCTCTGGTCTCTGTGCCTCATATGTCAAGCCTGCACAGACAGTCAGTTAATTAAACGAGGCCACAACAGCCAAATGGCCTGGGAAGGCATCTGTTTCCACTGCCAGACCTCTGACTTCTTTATGGTGGAGAAGAGAATAAACGATGTTTCCCAAGAAGCTGAGAAAAACCTCTCTTCCTGAGTTCCTCTCATATAAGATATGACTGCTGTGAACAGATGCCCGAGTTCTGATCTTGGAGCAGCAAGGGCCCAAAGCTGGGATGCCAATTTTCATTTCACCTTCCTCTTTCACTAATCCTGCAGAGCCAGAACCAAAGCACAAAATGAAATCTATCAACATTTTGGAACAAACCACTATACGCTGTAGGAGGGAGAAAGCCCATCAAAATTATTTAGAAGTTTGATTTGAAGGTGTCTTTAAAAATACTGATGACTTTCCAAGGAGAACCTTTCTTCTGAGCAGATTTTTTAAATGCATGATTTGTTTAAAAGTGGTTATTTATACCATGGAATACTATACAGCCATAAAAAAGACTGAGTTTATGTCCTTTGCAGGGACATGGAGGAAGCTGGAAACCATCATTCTCAGCAAACTTACACAAGAACAGAAAACTAAACACTGCAGGTTCTCACTCATAAGTGGGAGTTGAACAATGAGAATATGTGGACACAGGGAGGGGAACATCACACACCAGGGCCTGACAGCGGGGTGGGAGGCAAAGGGAGGGAGAGCATTAAGACAAATACCTAATGCATGCAGGGCTTAAAACTTAGATAAGGGTAGATAGGTGCAGCAAACTACCATGGCACATGTCTACCTATGTAACAAACCTGCACGTTCTACAGATGTATCTCAGAACAAAGTAAAACTTTTAAAAATGTGGTTATTCATAAAAGATTTGAAGCACTTGACCTTGGACCACAGGAATGGCCAAATCTTTATTTCTATATGCCAGGAACTTGACTCTTCCCTGTGCATTTCCAGCTAGGTGGGCATACTTCTGCCTGCTTCACATCCCTACTTCTCAAAAGTGAAGCCTCAAGGTAAGTCCCGATCCTGGGAAGCACCTTATGGTTTACAAAACCCTCTCAAGAGTTTATGTCACATCTCACATGCACATAGGAACTGAGGCTCTTGGAGGCCGAATCAACCTGCCAAGGTCTGTCCAGCTACTGACTGACAGCCGCAGAATCTGAATCTAACCTTTCCTGTGTGTTACCCTGGGGCACGTCATGCTGTGTTTGTCATTAGCTAAGTGTGTGTTTGTCTCCCCAGGTGACTGTACGTTTCTTGAAATGATGTCTCATTCACCTCCCTGTTGGCCACACCTATCTTGCTAGATGGCACCTAACAGGCCTCTCGTGCTCCTATGTTTAAAACGTCTACATTCTGGTTTGAATGAATGAATAGAAATACCCCTCAACAGAAAAGCCTAAAAAATAGTGACCTTATCTTGGCTTTGCTTGGCTTTGCACCTCACTCCTCTTTCTGGTCATTGGGTTGCTACTGGATTATGAGTTCTGTAAATCCCATCATTTCTCATTCTCCTCTTCAGGCCAAAGGTCTTTGTGTGATGCTGCATAGCAAATTTGAAAGTGAGTTCTCTTCCCACACCCTTAAAACCAAATTAAAGACACACTGAGAGAAAAAAGAGATTATTGTCATGAGTGACTAGATAGCAGGACTGGCTATATAGCACAGGGGGTTTGGTGTGAAATTGTTAAAATTCTTTAAAGTATTTCAAACTGGCAATGGCAGAACCTTAATCCAGTGCAGGCCCTTCTAGGCAAGGGGTCTTTTGCAACTGCACAGATTACATGCTATGAGCCTGGCCCTATAAACAGCAATCATGGCTTAAACATGCAGCCCTTTCTTTATTATATTATACTTTAAATTCTGGAGTACATGTGCAGAACATGCAGGTTTGTTACTGAAGTATATATGTGCCATGGTGGTTTGCTGCATCCATCACCCCATCTACATTAGGTATTTCTCCCAATGCTATCCCTCTCCTAGCCCCCCACCCCGTGACAGGCCCCAGTGTATGATGTTCCCCTCCCTGTGTCCGTGTGTTCTCATTGTTCAACACTCGCTTATGAATGAGAACATGCAGTGTTTGGTTTTCTGTTTTTGTGTCAGTTTGCTGAGAATGATGGTTTTCAGCTTCACCCATGTCCCTGCAAAGGACATGAACTCATCCTTCATTATGGCTGCATAGCATTCCATGGTGTATACGTGTCACATTTTTTTTATCCAGTCTATCATTGATGGGCATTTGAGTTAATTCCAACTCTTTGCTATTGTGAACAGTGCCACAATAAGCATATGTCTTCAGCCCTTTCTATGACCACTAGTGGAAGCATTTTCCCTTTAGGGACCAGAACCTCTAAATGCACAGAGCCCAGGGTGGTGGGACTGGGAGTGATGGAAAGCAGAGCCAGGCATCTTTCCCCCTTGGTTCACAGACCCTCGGTCTCCCTATTCGGTCACAGGGTGATATAATGGTATTTGATTTCAGGCAATAGTTTTCAACCATAAAGGGATATCTAGGGGAGGTGTGCTACCACTCATATAAAGTGTGTGGAGGCCAGTGATGTTTTAAACATTCTACAATGCACAGCGTAGCTTCTCATGACAAAGAATTATCTGGCCCTAAATGTGAATAGTCCCAAGGGTAACAAACCTCGATTTAGGATATATACTGCACTTGAAACTTGACTGTTATGGAGGGCCCTTCCATCTTCATTGTCCTAACTTTAACCATATGGAGTGCGTTTATCATTGCCAACATCTAAAGCACACTTGCTGCTTCTTGCTCAACCAGTCTGATTGGTCTGAAGTCATCAACATATAGTCAATAAAGTCACATCTGGGATTTCCAAATGGTCTAGATTCCTTCAGACTATATGATGGAGTGAGATGTAAGATTCACGTGACTTTGGGTAGAAAGTAAATGCATACTGCTCTCTGTCCTATGTGAATGCAGAGTGCTGTGAGCCCACTTTCTCATTAGGATTTTTTTTTTAAAGACCAAGTTCACCATAGCAATGGCCTCCTCAAGGATACATATGAAATTCAAGCAGTTTTTAGTGCAGTGGAGAAGGGAATGGAATGTGAGTTATGAATAAATGGGGATGAATGAAAGAACAATCTATACCTGCAGACATCCATGCAGGATAAACAGGAAAGAGTGCAAGCCAGGGATGGAGATGATGATGGTATTCCGTGAATTCAGGAATATGATCAGCTGGATGCTATGCTGCATCAGACAAAGACCTTTGGCTTGATGAGGAAAATGAGAAATGATGGGATTAAAAAAACTCATTCCAGGTAGTAAAAGAAGAACCAGGAAAAAAAAGTGAGGTGTCCCAAGTCAGAAAGCAACTCCCCCACCCACTCCTGTACACTCAAGGAAAGGTAAGACACAGAGAGCAGATCGAGGGAAAGTACAGTAATTGGTTAGTTCCACATCTGGTACACCCAGGTGCAGGTGCTCAATAGGCAGAACTAGAGATGTTGAGACAGCTGGAGGTACAATCCAACTCCCCTGGAGAACTGAATCCCTGGACAGATCCTCAAGACAGCTGCAGAAAATGACTGCGGTAGGCTCAAGATAGAGCCCTGGGGAACCCCAGTGTTTAAAGGAACAAAGTGGATGACAGACCCATCCAAGGAACTGAGAAGAAATGTTCAAAACTGATGAGAATCATCAGAATAATGTGGAATGAGGAAGGCCTGGGTAGAAGAGAATTTCAAAGGCCATTTCAAAGGCAGCAAGAGATGCTGGAAGATAAAGCCTGAAAACTTTTTTAAAAGATGGACTATAATTTTTGCTTTCATCATAAGATAAAGCATTGAATCGAGGTGAATGGGTTTGGGGGAATGTGGAGCAGGAGAGGGGCTCGGAAAAGAAAATCAGCGATCCCTCTAACACCATCTCTGCTCTACCGTGGACTTTGCCTATTGCCCCATATGAACATCTGCCCCCAGTTTTGCTCTAAATGGAATAGGAATACGATTGTTTGATGGGCAAGGTTTTGTGATGCTCAAGTGAGAGAGAAAATGTAAAAGTGCTTTTTAAACTATTTGTCACTTCTTTTAACACATCAGCTAAGGCTAAGAAAAGCGATTTGGATTTTGAACCATTGCACACCTTCCAGATAAAGATCTCGAACGTTTTATGGAAGCTGGCTTTCCTCATCTCCAGTATGGACATCATGAGGTGCAAGCCTATGGCATTGTCCAAGTCCAGGAAAGGGGGTCTTTGAAATGTATAAAAATGCTAATGAGCTCATTTTTGAGAGCTACTGCATGTCACTGCTTTTGATTTAACTCCACTCTGAGCAGCAGCGGACCTGAATTTACTTATTCCTCCCTCCTCCCCACCCCCTTCTCTCTCTCAGGCCTGCCACCCTCCAGAGACAAGACACAGCCTCACTCATTACTGTACCCTTCCCAGTGACCAGCGCAGTGTCCAGCAACAAGAAAGAGCCCCCCAAAGCATGTGATGAATGGCTTGATACTAGGAGGAGGAAGAAAATGTGTACTAGAAAAAAATAAAATAAAGAATAAGCAAAGAAAGGTGCATTTGAGCTCAAGGAAATGGAGAAGTTTTCTGGCAAAGAAAGCAATTGTCCAAAATTTTGAAAGAAGGAAGGGTGGGACAGGTAGAGAGTAGAGAGAATATTTCAAGTCTAGAGGAAAGTGTGAATGAAAGCACAGAATAAAGAAAATGTAGGAACGTTGGCAGCTACATCCATGTTCTTTCCAACAGATCTCAAAAGTCCCAAGCATTGAGCACTTGCTATGTGCCAGGCACTTGCAAGCCTTTTTTCCCTCATCCTTGAAGAGGAAAGAAAGGACATGAGGACTGGAGACAGCCATGGGGAAAGGGAAGAGGAAGGCAGGGGTCAGATCCATATGTGTTCGAATCCCAGCTCCACCACCTATGGGAGTGTGACTTTCTGGCAACCTAATGAATTCCTTATAAGCCTCTTGCTGCTCATCTGCCCAGGGGAGGTAACAGTGCTTACTCAGGGAGTGTCTGATGATAAAATGATATAATGAATCATACACGTGCCCAGCATTGAACACAGTTGCTCAACCAACATTTGCCCTGTCCCTTCCACTGGAGCCCCTACCCGCTACACCACTCCACACCAGCCTGGAAGTCTCCCCAGCCCTTACACCTGGCCAGCAGTGGGCATTGCACTTAAAGGTCCTGGACAGCTTTCAGGCATTTTGAGGTTCTCAAGGACTTTCTTTGGTTCTCTTTGTACAGTAAGGACTGTGGGAAAGCAGGATGCCACTCCTGTGCTAAGGATGTGAAGAGCACTATTTTCCTCCCAAGACACGTCTTTATGGTAACCTTAAAAATGGTGCAAAATTCCGGCATCTCAACTCCCTTTCCCTGCCTTTATTTTTATCTCTTCTCCTGCTGTCATGTTCATAGGACGCTGCCTCTTGCTGTGGTGACAGACACGAGGCTGGGTTGGGAGCAATCAGAGACAGATGGGAAAGACCTGCTGGAAGAATCCCAGTACACAGGAGCTGGAATCCATGCCCCTCCCTCCACTGCTTCCCACAGCCTCCTGCAAACCCTGCAAGTGAAGTGCAGGGGGAGGTCACACCCTCCCCTGCATCTGGGCTAGGGGAACCTAAGAGGACCACCCAGAAATGTAAATATTTTTTTGAAATAAAAATCTTTTTAATAAAGACAGTGTCACACAGAAAAAAGAATATTAGTTTTCTTCTAATGCTGAAGGCCAATACAAAAGGTAACAAAAGCCTGAGCTCTTTAATTAATGTGTACAGGTTGAGACAGAATCACATCAGGATTTGGAGTTGAACCTGACCTCGAATCCTGTCCCATCACTGTCAGCTCTCTGAGGCTTTCCTGTCAACTACAAAGTAGAGATATGATACTAAACAACTTCACTGTGTTGCTTAAGTTAACTAATATCTATAACATACTTAACAGTGTGTCTATTAATGTGAGAACTGTAAGCACTTAGTAAAGAGTAGATAGCCAAAAAGTCAATGATTTTTAAGCAGAATATGCTATTATTTGAAAAATGCACACATATTTGATATTTCGCTCAAATTTGTCAACTTCCACTTGGCATATCCAGGTAATATTTTAAAATCACTTAAAATATTTTTCCCCAAAATATGCACATAAAATCGATGATTCTCGTATAAATCCACACTGGATATTTGTTCTGTTAGTGTCAAGCACTGCTCAGAACACGACCCTATTTCCCTGTGAAATGTGGACCTCAGGATGGGAAACATGACGGAACTAAAGCCCAGAGGTCGCAAATCAATCATTTCTCTTCTTTTAACTTTATTTTCCACTTGTCTTCATGAACATCCTCCCATTTAATCCTCACAAGAAACCTACAAGGAAAGGAGGAAGAGCAGTGTTATTATTTCCACTTCGTAGGTGACATTCAGCAAGGTGACGGGATTTGGCTGCTGCCTCCCCCGTTGCCATGGTGAATTCCAGCCCAGAAAAGAAGATGCACATAGAGCCAAGAGTGCAAACACCATGGGATGTGGTGACAGAGGGAGATGGAAGCTCTGATGGGAGCATTGAGGGGGCAGGTAATGCAGCCCAGAGATGAATGGAAGACGTGTGCTTCACCTCAATGGCAGGTAACAGTGACCCACACAAAAAGAATTGGCTTGTTGCAAACTCAAGTCCGCATGGAGCAGCCTAACACAGGTCCAGCTATGTAAATGGGATGACAACTAGACCACCCAAAGATGATCTAGTTGGCAAGATGAAGGCTCAGGATGAAAAATTGATCAAAATAGGTAAGAAGCTCCGTCCACCCTTTTCAAAAGAAGTAAAAGAGCAGAATGCTACTGCCCTCTATTTGATGCAAACGTCACTTGGTTGAGTGCTAAAATGACCCAAAAAGCAGCATTCATTAGCAGAAATTCTCCAAACTCCAGTGGCCTCCAGGTAAGCTAGTGGGGATCCCAACCTCTACCCCCACCTGACTTCACAGCAGCCTGGAAGGCTCCCCAGCCCTGACACCTGGCCAGCAGTGGGCCTGCACTTAAAGGTCCTATTTATTCATGTGTGGCTGTCTCCCTTCATTGGTCCTAATGTACTCTGAAGCTTAAAGAGGAGCTTTTCTAATCCTGGGGACACCTTGGGGACAGGGTAGACATGGCCATGCCTCAGCTAGAATCTCCCTTCTGAGTAGCTGACCCTGTCTCACCCAAGTGTGAGTGGCTATGCCTCAGGAGGATAAATGGCCAAATTGGACATGGATGAGGGGCCAAAAACTCTAAAGGAACTAGAGCAAAGTTAATGCCAGTCCTCTCAAGTCCTGAGAGAGCCTCCCTTGGGCTTGGACTTCTCATTTGCAAATAAATGTGGATCACTCTTCTACAGGACCAAAGGAGCCTGCAGCCAGAATCATAGGAAGATGGCCAGCTTAGCAGTCAGATGGCCCTAGTGGGTGAGCCCCTGGCCCTGCTGCCTGCCACGAGAGCCCACCTGAGCCCCCTTCACAGGCAGATGGTCTTATGAGCTTAACAGGTAGTTGCAAGCCCATGGGGAGGGCTTGCTGCTGGAGCTTAGTGTTTTAGCAGGTACCCTTGACTCACACTGCACACCCTGTCATTTGTCTGCTCAATAACCGTGCCCCCTGTTTATTTAGGAAAGCTCTGTGATATTTGGAGAGGGAATGAGACAGACTCTTTACAGCCGCAGTGACCACGCGACTTAGTTCTGACCAATTAAATTTGAGAAGTCCCTAATCTGAGTGAGCCTTCTCTGATAAAATGGATAATGCCACACTAGAAGAAACCCACCCTCCTTCTCTCTGTCCCTTTCTAACTACCAGAAAAGCAGCAGCTATCCTGCAGCCACAAGAATAAAAGCTAAGGCCTGGTGCAGTGGCTCACACCTTTAATCCCAGCACTTTGGGAGGTGGAGCCAGGCGGATCACGAGGTCAAGAGATGGAGATCATCCTGGCCAACACGGTGAAAACCTGTCTCTAATAAAAATACAAAAATTAGCTGGGTGTGGTGGCTCTTACCTGTAATCCCAGCTACTCGGGAGGCTGAGGCAAGAGAATCACTTGAACTCGGGAGGCAGAGGTTGCAGTGAACTGAGATCAGGCCACCATGCTCCAGCCTGGCAACAGAGCAAGACTCCGTCTCAGGAATAAAAAGAATAAAAACTAAAAGGAAAGAAATATTCTGGGTTCTTGATGGCTAGTGACATTTGCTCTGGACAGGCTACGTCGAAGTAAAAATAAGCCTGTGTTTGTCTAAGTCGCCTCTAACCGTTTGCTGGAGCTGTCTTAACAAACTGCCACAGACTAGGTGGCTTCAACAGCAGAAATGAATCTTCTCACAACTCTGGAGGCTAGAAGCTTGAGGTCAAGGCGTTGATCCTTCCAAGGGCAGCCAGGGAAGGATCTGTCCTGAGCCTCATTCCTTGGCTCATAGATGGCCATCTTCTCCTATGTCCTTACATGTTCGTCCCTCTGTATCTGAATGCCAGTGTCCCAATCTCCTCTTCTTAGGTCACCAGTCATACTGAAGTAGGGCCCACCATAAAGACCTCATTTTAATGTAACGACCTCTTTAAAGACCCCCAGATACAGTCACATTCTCAAGGACTAGGGGTTAGGACTTCAACGTGGCATTTGTGGGTTTGAGGGTAAAATTCAGCCCATAACACCATCATTGTGGGGTTACCTGTGGTTTGCTGCTATCTACATAGCTATCTGCCACATTAGATCAACAGAAGGATCTTAGATGCCGCTGGTCTGGGCGCTGTATGGTCTGTCCACACGGATGTCCACACACGGGCTGGTCTGGGCGCTGCTTGATC
This sequence comes from Callithrix jacchus, assembly GCF_049354715.1. Lineage (NCBI taxonomy): Eukaryota > Metazoa > Chordata > Mammalia > Primates > Cebidae > Callithrix > Callithrix jacchus. Next base: position 58,177,350 of record NC_133517.1, on the reverse strand, counting down.
TGTCCACACGGATGTCCGCACACGGGCTGGTCTGGGCGCTGCTTGGTCTGTCCGCACGGATGTCCGCACACGGGCTGGTCTGGGCGCTGCTTGGTCTGTCCGCACGGATGTCCGCACACGGGCTGGTCTGGGCGCTGCTTGGTCTGTCCGCACGGATGTCCGCACATGGGCTGGTCTGGGTGCTGCTTGGTCTGTCTGCACGGATGTCTGCACACTGGGCAGTTTGCTGCTATCCACACAGCTATTTGCCACATTAGATCAACAGAAGGATCCTTGATTGAGGTAGTTTGGTCTAGGACTGGGCTGAAGGCCTGCAGCCAGCCTCGTAGACACAGGTGTGCACAAAGGGCACAAACACAAGGGTTTAGGAGAAGAGGCCTGGGTGGAGGTGGGGAGAGGGCAAACTTGCCAACCAGTAATAAACCATTTTTGGTGAGCAGCTCTGCAGCACAGAGTGGGCAGCCGCGCCACGCAGGGGACCCCTTCCAGGACCAGCGCGCCTCACCCGACCTGAGATCACGCAACGTGTGCATGTGCCTGTGACACACTCCATCAGTGTTGTCCATGCCTGGAATTTGGCACAAATGATAAGCAGCCACTATGATGACTATTCACCCTTTGCCAGCACAAAGAAACCTGCCAACACTTTGATGGAAGCTGTGTGACTGATCAAGGAGAGGAGAGCAGATTCTTAGCCAAAGCCCGGTCTGCCCCTTGTCTGCTCTGTGACCTTTGGCAATCAGTGCCCTTTCTGCGCCTTTCTTCCTTATCTCTAAATAGGAATGAGGATACCCTATTAGGTTATTGCAAGGAATAACCAATGAACATTTGTAAAATGTCGATGAGTACCTGGCACAGAGTTAGTTCAACTCAAACGCTTAGGTTTGTTGCTGTTGTTTTCATTTCTGGTCCTAACATTTCATCCAAAATCTCAGGTTCGTGGGTCATTCCCTTCCTTACTCTCAGCCTCTGATTTCTCTTTGTAAATATCTACTCAGCAAGTACGTACTGTACATATGGCACTAAAGCCAACGCTGTGAGCTGCAGGCTGGTAATGCCCTCCCTGTCTTCTCTAAAGGGTTGTTATTGGCTGGGAGCAGTGGCTCACGCCTATCATCCCAGCACTTTCGGAGGCCAAGGCAGGTGGATCACTTGAAGTCAGGAGTTTGAGACCAGCCTGATCAACATGGTGAAACCCCGTCTCTGCTAAAAATACAAAAATTGGCTGGGGGTGATGGCAGGCACCCAGCTAGTTGGTCAGCTGAAGCAGGAGAATCACTTGAACCTAGAAGGTGGAGGTTGCAGTGAGCCGAGACTGGGCCACTGAACTCCAGCCTGGAAGACAGAACAAGACTCCATCTCAAAAAAAAAAAAAAAAGGTGGGGGGAAGGGGGTGTCATTGTTACAAGGATTAAATGCAATTGTGCTTGGGAAAATGCTTTTTAAAGTGTAAACTGTTGTGCATATTTTAAGAGTTGCCAGTATTATCTTGAATGTGTATGGTGAGATATTTCTCAGCAGTTCTGTGTGGGCTATCCTGGTGGGCAGGGTGAAGGAGGACCCAGAGCAGCTTGAAACAGGAAGTTGAGAGAGAGAGAGCGCACAGAAGTAAGGAGGGAAGGGGCAGGCATTGGTAAGTTGCTGAGTGGGTCAGGCACTGTGCTAGGCCCCTGACATGCGTTTTTGGGTGGAGAATGCTAGGTCTCACACAGAACCAGTTCTCTGCTTCTTCCTGGTCCTCTGGAGAAGCTGTGCCTCACCGATCCTTACTGTTAGGTGGCAGCAGTAACTACTTCTGTCTTATGGGCTGTGTGTGGGAATGACATACCACTTCCAGGCGGTGGCCTTGAAGAACAGACATGGGCTCTGCTCCCTCTTTCCCTTCTATGGGGCTTCTCTTTCCCTTCTAGGTTGTGCATCACAGAGGGTGGGTCTAAAAGTTGGAGGATGGCCTTCCCCATGTCAGACATAACAGGAGACGCTAGTGTACCCGCGCACTCTTGATTAGCCACTGAAACGTTGCAGTGAATGTGTTCATTTATAGATTCCCGACTGCTCTCCCCACCACCACCACTTCACATCCATCCCATAGGCTATTCTCAGCACTGCAACCAAGGCAATCCTGTTATGATGTAAATCCACAGCTCACGGCCACCCAGAGGTTTCCCTTCCCCCCAAGTAAAAGCCAGTCTTGGTACCCAATGCCTCCACCTTCCTGCCTTGGTCCCTCTCCTCTACTGCACTGCCCTGTCTGCCAGCCCCTCCTGCCCCCCAGAAGGGCTCCTCCCACAGTGGGCACGCCCCCCCCCCAGAGCCTCTGCATGCCCATCTCCCTTGTCTTCATGCTCAGTCCCATCGAGGTTCCTTTGGAACTTTCTTTGGATCTTTGCTCAGGTGTCCTGCTTAGTGGGGCCTCTCCTCACCATCCCACTTAAAACTGTGCCCCATCTTGGCCTCCTTGGCTTTGTTTCCTGCATGGCCCTCAGCACCATCTGGTACTTATTTATTTCTGTCCAGTTGTATGGACCCAACATCATGGAATTAGATGACAGCGTAATCTTCATGAAGGCGAACAGTTGAGTTTCTGTACTCCACTGCCATCTGGCCAGTGCTGAGAACCATGCCTAGCACATATAATAGCAAGCACCCAAGAATTGTGGACTGAACGATCCTTCAGAATGCATCTGGCAGACTAAGATCCCACAGCTAGAGAGTGGCAATTCCAGGATTGAACTGAGGGTTTGGTCTCAGGCCAGTTCCCCAAGCAACAGACTCTGAGATGGGGATTTACAAACATAAATTTTATCAAGACAGGCTCTCAGGATTTGACCCCATGGGAGAAGGGCAGGGAACAGGATTGAGCAGAGAGAGAAACTGAAGTGCAGTGTGAGCTCCATGGGGTCCCTGTGTCCATAGTGAGGTCTAGAACTTGGATGATGGCTCTCAAGACTCAAGACTGTTTCACTTTGAGGCCAGGGGACCTGCCCTTTACCCACCCTGGGTGGACCAGTCATGGGCTGTGAGCTGCACCTGGGGAGGGGTGTGGACCTCCCACATGGCACCCTCTTCCTGGGTGTCTCAGAGAAACCAGGGCTGAACGTTGGCAGCCACGGACTGCCTCTCCACACTGAGTCCTGAGTGCAGTACCTCCAAGAGACCCAGCCCGTGCATGTAGACAAGAATTTCTTCGGCCAGGTGTGGTGGCTCATGCCTGTAATCTAAGCACTTTGGAGGCCAAGGCAGGTGGATCACCTGAGGTCGGGAGTTCAAGACCAGCCTGACCAACATGGTGAAACCCTGTCTTTAAAAGAAAAAAAAATTAAATTAAAAAAATAAATAAAGAATTTCTTCTCTTAAAAAGGCTCCTTCTCCATTTCTTCTTTATCTTTCATGAGAACGCTTCCTCTGTCCTGGAATCCAAGGTCACTGCCACTAGTTCCTCACGCTGCGTTCACTGACTGCGTTCACTTTCCTGAGGTCCTACTATGTTCTGAGCACTATGGCTGTCCCTGAGGTATGGAGGTTCATGAGGCCCCCTTCAGAGGGCCGCCTGTCAGGCTTGCAGGATGACAGGTACGGGCAGAGGTTCTGTATGGGGTGGCCATGTGGATACTGACCCAGGGGAAGGGGGGCTCAAGGGGGGACACCAGACCTCACCTGCGTTAGGGGAGACTTCCTGACAGGGTATTCCTGAAGCTGAATTCCTGCTAGTTCCTGAGTCACATGGTTTCCTCTAAAGACAGGTCACTTCTCTGTTAAGAACACTGATGGCTAAGCTTTCTCTTGAATTAAAATCTCTTTCTCAGCTGGGCACGGTGGCTCCTGCCTGTAATCTCAGCACTTTGGGAGGCCAAGGTGGGCAGACCACTTGAGGTCAGGAGTTCAAGAGCTGCCTCATCAACATAGCAAAACCCTGTCTCTACTAAAAATACAAAAAACTTAGCCAGGCACAGTGGCACACACCTGTGACCCAGCTACTCAGGAGACTGAGGCAAGAGAATTGCTTGAACCGGGAGATGGAGGTTGCAGCTAGCCAGGATCACACCACTGTACTCCAGTTGATAATTTAAAAGAAGGAAATGAAATTGACACGGCTGCTTGCTCTCCCACTTGCTCTGGCCAACAGAGCAAGACTCTGTCTCAACAACAACAAAAAAGTCTTTCTCTTGGATTAAAATCTTTCAAGCTTTCTTTAATTCAAGGTTTCTCTCAGATTAAATCCCTTGTTCTTGCCAAGGCCTGGAAAGCCCTGTGCCTTTCATCACCCAGTGCTGCCCCTTTTCTCACTTCCCTGTGGCATACTTGGCCTGAAACACCTCACGCACTGTCCCATAGCAGGGCTGAGCACTGACTGCCTCTGTACCTGGAAGGTTCCCCTCCAGATGTCTGGAGGTGCAACTCTCTTTTCTCTGTCACACATTCGCTATGGGTTACTGTCTCAAAACACCTCCCCAGAGCACATTTAAAAACAGTTTGCCTCCTCCCTGCATTCCCAGGAGCCCATCTTCCACATTACTTCTTTCACATTTATCATTTTCATTCCAATCATGGCTTATTACTACACAGTCAAAACACTACATGTTTTTTATATTTTTATTGGCTATCTCCCCCACTTCCTCATATTAGCTACATGTGCAAAGAATTGTCTTTTCTGTTCACTGGTGTCACCTCAGTGCTTAGACCAGTGCCTGACATAAAATATGTGCTCATTAAATGTGATGGATGGATGGATGGACGGATGAGTGAATGAATGAATACAGGGCTCTAAGAGTATTGAGGAAACCATAAAGAAAATATCTGGACTGGCATAGTTCCCTAAGCATCGCAATGGTGTTAACACAGTGTGCCAGGAGGCAGCTTGGGAAAGTGCTGCTCACTCTGACAGGAGGAACGTACGTGGGGTGCAGCTTTCCCTAGGGCACTCTGTGTCATCAATGGATGGCTTTGCCAAATTACCTTCCCAACAACTTTATCTGTGCCTCTCCACAGATGCTGTACCCCTCGGAGAAAAATTCCACTCTCAGGTGCAGTGAGCTGTTTATGTGAGGCCTCAGAAGGCACAAAGCAATGAAGCCCTCCATGAGGCGTTCCTAATTGGAGCCTCGGGTCCTTTCAGCTCAGCTTGAACCCACCAAGATTTGCTGATTTATTCCTCCCAGCATGGATTGGATCTAGGGATGCCCAGCTGGAAAAGACATGTTTCCTGCCTTCGAGGAGCTCCCAGGCTGTGGGGACTGTGATGCAGCATTGCCAGATGAGCAGCAGGGCACATGGGCCAGCAGCAGGGCACTGGGGCTGAGCACATCGGCTGAGAAGCTGTATTCTGTCATGGACTGGCTATGGGACCCTCGGCAGCAGCTGTGATAGTTGACTGTCTTGCCTGTAAATGGGATCGACACTATCTCCCTCTCAGGACTGGTGTGAAGGTGCAATAAGACAACACCTTAAGACTCTAGCACTCAGCTCTTCGCCTGGCATATAGCATGGACTCAATACATGATACTGACGGTGCTTTTGATGCAAATTAGGGTAAGCAAGAAATAGAAAACAAAGGCATCTTTTGAAAGTTCAGAGAAGAATCCTTCTCTATTAGTTTCCTGTGGCTGCTGTGAGAAATCACCACAAACTTGATGGCTTCAAACAACACACATTTCCTCTCTTAGAATTCTGGAGGGCAACAGTTTGAACTCAGTCTTATGGACTAGTGAAAAGGTTTTGGGAAGAACCACTGCCTTTAGATGCTGTAGGGTAGAATCCATTAACTTGCCTTTTGCAGCTTGCAGAACTGCATTCCTTGACTCCAGGCTCCTTCTCCATCTGCAAATCCGCAACGTAGCATGTTGCTTCGGTGGCCACATCTCTACTTCTATCTGTGTCAAACCTCCCTTTGCCTGCCTGTTATAAAGACAATGGTCATTGTATTTAGGGCTCACCTAATCTCCCCATCTCAAAATCTTTAACCACATCTGCCAAGTCTCTTTGCCATATGAGGTAACACACACAGGTTCCAGGGTTTAGAATCTGTATCTTTGGGGGCCATTATTCAGCCCAGCACAGCTTCCAACTCAGGGAAGGCTTCAGGAAAGAAGGGATGATTGGGTTATTGGGTTGAGTCTTGGAATATGAAAGGACACTCACTTTGGGAAAACTGATGGAGAGTCATCCCAGATGGGACACACAGCACATGCAAAGGCACAGAGGAGAAGGGAGGAACAGGTTATGAACTTTCCTCTGCGCTGAGTTAAAGAGACAAAGGAGAAATGTTTGGGAAAAGCTTTGGTCACAGGGACAGGTGGCCTGGAGCAAGGTTATCATGACCTCCAAGAAAAGTCAGAAACTACATTAAGTCAGATCCACAGAAGCCATTCTCTGCCACATGTCACCTGAGGCTCCTGCAGAAATAACGTAAGGAGGTTACAGTTCACTGCTCTATCACGTTCAGTTCTTATACAGGGCCAAGGTGAAATTATACTTTTCAGCATGATTTCTTAATAGAAACACAGTGGAAGGCATTACTCACAATCCTAGTCACTTAGTCTCACCACCACTGCTCCAGGGCATCTCACTTGAGTTGGGTGCCGTGGTAGGGAAAGCCATCATCCACTTGGCTCACATCCATAAAGAAATGACATTCCCCTGGGAGAGACAGCATTGCAGAGAATAACTTTAGTTTCTCTCCCCACTCCTCTTCATGGGAGGAGGAGTAACTCACCTCATCAGTAAACCAGACAGACCTTGACATTAGGCACATCAGCCAGGCACGTGGCCGCAGCATTCTGAGGCAATGATACTTGGCTCTGGCTGTTCTCTCTTGTGTTTCTGCTAGGTATTCTGGAAAGTGCCCTGTGGACAGCAGGGAGTAGACATGGTTTCAGCTCTCCCTAGGGAAAGGGCCCAAGGTCTAGCTTTGGGGTAATTAACAAGACTCACTCCTAGCCTCTGGCTTTAGCTGTGCCGTCCAACACCGAAAACAAGGAACGCCATATTTGGGTGTTATAGCTCCTGCCAAGCCAGTAACGACATGAATTTTCTACTCTGATTGTCATTACCTTCTTATTTCTGTTCTCAATTCATTAAACACCTGAACAGGAGAAGACCTGAGTAATTACAACCATGGAATTTCCAACTTGGGTTTCTGTAAGTACACTAGGAAGCTCCATGTCTTTTAGGCAAGGGAAATTGTGCAACCTGAATTTCTTGCCCTTTATATTCAGCTGACAGAAAACATAACCTAAGACAACAGGGCCATCTGTTAGTACAGCGGTCCCCAACCTTTCTGGCACCAGGGATTGGTTTTGTGGAAGACGATTTTTCCATGGATGGGAGCGGGGAGGGGTAGAGTGTCAGGATGATTCCTGTGCATTACATTTCTCATGTTCTTTATTTCTTTTATGATTACATTGTAACATATTATGAAATTATTATACAACTCAGCATAACATAGCATCAGTGGGAGCCCTGAGCTTGTTTTCCTGCTACTAGATGGCCCATCTGGGGGTGATGGGAGAGAGTGACAGATCATCAGGCATTACATTCTGATAAGGAGAGCACAACCCAGATCCCTTGCATGCGCCGTTCACAATAGAGTTTGCGCTCCTATGAGAATCTAATGCCACCACTAATAGGAAGGGCTCAGGTGGTAACATGAGCAATGGGGAGTGATTGTAAATACAGATGACGCTTCACTCACCCGCCGGCCACTCACCTCCTGCTGTGCAGCCCAATTCCTAACGAGCCATGGACCGGCACCACCACCTACCAGTATCATCCACTCTTACAATCAGTGTCCAAATATGGCAGCATCCCAAAGTGGTAAGAGAGGACTCTGCAGCCTCAGTCTCTCTCCTCACCCCCTGGGCCCCGGTCACCAGTCTTGAAGGAAAACTGGGCGATTTAGTTAGCACCACAGGATGGCGGAGCTGCAGCAAGGGTTCATGTAAGGAACTGTAAGGAAGCAAGGGAAGTAGCGTAGGGCAGGAAAGCAAAGGCACAAATTCAATTCAACGGCAGTCCAGCCTCAACCAGACACTGTAGGTAGCACTGGCGGCTTGTCCCACCTTGAGGTAAGAGCATCGTGCATTCACCCCTACAGCAGCCAGTCACTGGCTTATGGACACCCTCAGGGGAAGGTAGAGCTGGCAAGGTGTACCTGGGCAAAAAAAATCCCACAGACCAAGGAAAATTTTCTGGAGAATGGGGTCCCTTGAATGGTGAGCAGACAACCATCGTAGCAGATGGAGGTGGGGGTGTGAGCAGGGGATGAGGGGAGGCTTCAAAGCATCTACTCCAGTCCACTCATAACACCAACTTATTTCCACCTTCTTCCCACATCAGGCCCATTCGAACTTGTAACAGCTTCTCCAGAGTTCTGACAGTTTAGAATTTCTGGGTAAAGTTTAACTAGGAAGTTTACTGAGACAAGCAAAGCCCTTGAGGATGGAACTGGTCCCAAGGCTGTAAAGCACTTTCATGACCCCCTTTTTCTGCCATGTTCTCTAGATTCCTCTCTCCCTCTGTTGGTGCTTGTTCTGGTCTACATGGATGCCTGGCGGAGTGGTCCAGAGCCTCACCCTGCACAGACTGAGTTCCTAGTTAGCGCTCCCCTCTAAAGCTATGGTCACCATGATGCAGGGCAGTTTCTTTGGCTTTGCTCAGGAAATTCATGAGCAAGCCTGTGGTGGAGGAAGGCAATTTGTTGAGGCGGCAGTAGTGTGACAGCTGTGTGGCTGCTCCTTGCAGAGTGGGGCTACCCCATAGGCAGTGTGTGTATGGGCCGTTTGCAGTCATATTTATACCCACTTTTAATGACATGCTAATTAAGGGATGAGTTTTTCTTTGTGTTTTTTTGTTTCTGTTTTGTTTGAGACAGAATTTCGTTCTTGTCACCCAGGCTGGAGTGCAACGGCACAATCTCAGCTCACTGCAACCTCAGCTTCCCTTGTTCAAGTGATTCTCCTACCTCAGCCTCCTGAGTAGCTGGGATTACAGGCATGTGCCACCACACCTGGCTAATTTTATATTTTTTCTTTTAGTAGAGATGGGGTTTCTCCAAGTTGATCATGCTGGTCTTGAACTCCTGACCTCAGGTGATCCACCTGCCTCAGCCTCCCAAAGTGCTTGGATACAGGTGTGAGCCACTGCGCCTGGCCAACAGATGAGTTATTAAGAAATAGCTGGGAAGTGGGCGGTAGCGTACAGGTGTTGCTGTGGCAAGAGCTAGTAACTTTGGGATGTCGCCATGGCCTTGATGACCTGTTGTGGAGCTGGCAGGAGTGTCTTGGGCGGCAAGAGCAATGCAGCTGCTTTCAGCACCCCTTCCCAGCTTGTCCAGCCTTCTGGTCTCGAGACGAGTCCTGCTGGCCTCCTACCTCAACTACAGAGTTAAATTTGGGCATGAGAGTAACAAGAGATTCCCCAGTGGATTACCAGAGTGCTGAACATATTCCTCCCTGCCCTAATTATGTGGTGGCAGCATCAATCACATCTCATAATGTCAGCACCAGTCACACATGTCCTCTCACTAATCCACTGGCCCAGGAATCCGATGTGACCATGCAGAAGCCACAGCTCTTAGTGGGATTCTGACTGCGTCCCTTGGAAGGGAAGCTTTGGCTCTCTGGGAATCAGGACCTCTAGACCCATAGAACCTAAATTTTCAGGAACAGGAGCACCTTTTCCCTACATGGGTCATAGGGAGTGATAGTGAGCAGAACCAGTCCCATCCCCACCCCTAGGTTCCCATATTGGAGGTGCAGCATCACATTATGGCCGTTGGGTTGGGTTAAAGGTGCCATTTCTAAGCCAGTGCCTCCAATATATGTCAAGGTCACTGGAGGGCTCTGTGACGTAGGCCACTTCTGGATGGCATGGCACATAACACGACCAGTAAATCCCATGAGCCATGTACCCACTGCTCTGTCTCCTTACTGCACAGTGGGCGCTGGGCCTGAAGCACTGCATGCAGGGTTCTGTATCATGACTCTGGATGCTGTGGGAGTCCCAGGGCAGCGATGCTGGCTGAGGCACTGAGGGCAAAAGGCAAACACACACTCAGAATTCATGACAGCCCCACTCAGGACAGATGGTGGCCTTTATCCCTTGGAAAGTCACAGTGAAATCAATGTGCCACCAAGGGGCTGACCTCATCTGTGCTTTAATTGGCAATGGCTATGGCTAATGAGTGATTTCTAAACAGTGGCAGATAGGACAGAAAATGGCAGGAGAAGTCAAGACAGCTGATTTGCAATTTTTGGAGTACATGTAATGTGGATTTTTCCTGCTTTATCTGATTAATAAGTTACTTTTTGTTTTAGCAGCAAGTAGTTATGACTGTCAGTCATGTGTTTGGAAATACAGAACAAAGGAAAATACTCAGCCCATGCATCCCAAGATTGTGGTTTAGGGATTTTGAAGGAGAACTCATTGAAATATCCATGGACAGGGCCAGAAATGTAAGACTGTTGTGCCTCACTACCCATTCAATTCAGAAACACCCTGAGACTTCTGTTAGGTGGTTAGGGGGCCATCTGGTCTTCACTGGAGCATCCCTGATGGGTGATGTGCATGATCCTGAAGCCACCCATTTGATGTTTGACAAGTCTGACTATTAGATCTGGGTTCAACAGAGAGAGGAATCTTCTGCTTCCCTGTGACTTCCCTGTCTTTCTTCTGGATCTGCTGCTTGGGCCTAAAAGAATGCCCAGTCCCTGTCCAGTAAATGAGTGTAGGGGATGTGCAGCAGCAGTCACTGAGCTGAGACACTCCATCATCTCCAGCTCCTCAACTCCAGTGCCTCCAAATCATCCAATTTTGCTTAAAACCCAATTGAGCTGGGTGAGAGATCCAAGATGGCTGATCACTAACAGCTCAGGATTGTAGCTCCCAGTGAAAGCTCAGAGAACAAGAGATGCCACACTTTCAGATGAATTTTTGTCACTCAAGGACCAGCAGATTTCTAGTGGAGGAGCCCCACAGGTCGCCAGTGCAATTCTTGTGGCCAGCACAGCGGTTTTGCTGGCACCTTGGCACGGCAGCTCTTCATGCAGAGTAAACGGGACTGGTTCCCTTACTGACTGGTGTTTGGAGCTCCGGGAAAGCAGAGCCGCTTGTTGCAGACTCAAAAAGGAAGCCAGACCAGAGATTCCCGGGCAGAAGAGCACCATCAGTCTTATCACTGCTATTTTGGCCGGCACAGTGGGTTGCTTGAATCCCAGCACTGGGAATCAATAAATTGGACGTCGACTCAGAAACCTAATGAGAAAGGCGGTAATTGTAAAGACGACAGATGGATAAATTTATAATAAAGGGGAAAAAAAACAGCCTAAGAAGGCTGAGCATACCCAAAATCAGAACCCCTCTCCCTCTACAGGGGATTGCAGTTCCTCATCAGCAACGGAACAAGCCCTGATGGAAAAGGACTGTGTTCCATTATCTGAAGTAGGCTTCAGGAGGTGGATGATAAGAAACTTCTTGGAATTAAAAGAACTTGTTCTAACCCAATGTAAAGAAACTAAGAACTTTGAAAAAAGGTTTGACGAAATGCTGAAAAGAATAGACAATATAGAGAGGAATATAAATGAACTAACAGAGTTGAAAAATACAACACGAGAACCTAGTGAAATATGCACAAGTTTAAATAGCAGAATGGATCAAGCAGAAGAAAGGATATCAGAGGTCAAAGACCAACTTAATGAAATAAAATGACAAGACAAGAATAGAGAAAAAAGGATGAAAAGGAATGAGCAAAGTCTCCAAGAAATATGGGACTATGTGAAAAGACCCAATCTACCTTTGATTGGTGTACCTGAATGTGGTGGAGAGAATGAATCCAAGCTGGAAAATACTTTTCAGGGTATTATCCAGGAAAATTTTCCCAATCTAGCAAAGCAGGACACTATTCAACCCCAGGTAATACAGAGAACACCACAAAGATATTCCTCAAGAAGAGCAACCCCAAGGCACATAATCGTTAGATTCACCAGGATTGAAACGAAGGAGAAAATACTAAGGGCAGCCAGAGAGAAAGGCCAGGTTACCCATAAAGGGAAGGCTATTAGACTTACAGCAGATCTCTCAGTGGAAACCCTACAAGCCAGAAGAGAGTGGGGGCCAATATTCAATATACTTAAAGAACAGAACTTTCAGCCTAGAATCTCATATCCTGCCAAACTAAGCTTCACAATTGAAGGAAAAATAAAATCTTTTATGAACAAGCAAGTACTCAGAGATTTTATTACCACCAGGCCTGCTTTACAAAAACTTCTGAAAGAAGCATTATACATAGAAAGGAACAACCAGTATGAGCCTTTCTAAAAATATACCAAAAAGTAAAGAGCATCAACATAAAGAAGAATTTACATCAACGAATGGATAAAATAGCCAGTTAACATCAAATGGCAATAACCCTAAATTTAAATCGACTAAATCCCCCAATCAAAAGATACAGCCAAAACCTAACGGTATATCCAAAGATACACAAAGACTTAAAACAAAGGTTTGGGGAAAAATTTACCAACCAAATGGAGAGCAAAAATAAATAAATAAACAAAAAGCAGGAGTTGCAATTCTCACATTTGATAAAATAGATTTCAAAGCAACAAAGATATGGTGGTAAAAGGATCAATGCAACAATAAGAGATCTTAATACCCAGATACATAAGACCCATAACGAGATTTAGACTCAACGAAACATAAAATTAATAAGGATATCCAGGACTTCAACTCAGATCCGGAACAAGTAAACTCAACAAATATTTATAGAGTTCTCCATTTTAAATACACAAAATATTGATCAGCCATTATTAATACCCATTTTTAGAATGAAGCAATATTCCTGTTCTCTCTCCCTCTTTTTCTTCCTCTATCTTCCTCTCCTTCTCTCCTTTTTTTACTTTTCAACATCCTAGTTCCTCACCTCTACTCAATAAAAAAAAAAGGAAAAAAAAACCCAATTGAGTTTTCTCAGTGCACCCAGTACAGATATCCAAAGGCCACAAGAGATCCGCTCCAGCAGACTCTGACACCATCCCTTCCACTGCTCCCTCCTCACTCTCATCCAGCCTCGTTGGGCTCCTACTGCTCCGGGAATCTGCAGAGCCAGTGCTCAGGGTCCACAGGGCTTCTGCCCTCCCTGCCATTCGTGTCCTCAATCAGACCCCTGCTCACATGTCATCTCCTCAGAGGGGCTGCTTGACCACCTCACAGACATAGCACTCTCACTCCCCTACTCTTCACACACCGTATTCTCCTTCACAGAACTTATTTCTTCCTGACATCTAACTATGTGTCTATGTGCAGACCTCCTCTCACCCCAACGCACTGGTATCAAACCCCAGGAAAAGGGCTTAAGGGCTTGGTGGGTAATGAATGAATCAATGAACTGAATATGCTCACCCATCCACCAATAGCCCTGGTTTCCTTCCTCCAGACAAACTCCAGGCTGTCCCTATTTTTGTAAATCATGCTCTCTGGAGCTGCAAAGTTCGGAGCGTGGTCTTACTTCCTTTGTGAAATTGGGTAAGTCCATGGGTCTCCCTGGGCTTTGGTTTCTCTCATGTAGGATTGAGCCCGTCACAATGCCCTGGTGTCACGATGGGAGTGACAGTGTTATAGGAGCTTGTGAAGTGCTCTGTATGCTGTAAAGTTCTGTCTTTGCATAGGGTAGAGGGTATGGTATGCTTATCAGTACACAGTGGAGGCCCTGCTCACCTCACTCCTGGTCGCTATTCCATGGAGAGTGCTATGTAGGGACACGCAATCTGGAATCCTGTGTATTCAGAACATGGGAGCTCCCCGGTGGACCCTCAGCCCAGCCGCTCACTGTAAGATTATGTCAGCCTCAGAGGAGACTGCAGAAAGGCTCTCTCTCCCCTAAAGATGAAGGAGAAATGGCAAAGGCCCTTAGAAACCAGCTTGAAAAACAGCAGAGGGGTCTCCTGCTTCCCTATTTCCTTTACTCTGCAGCTGGTACTTTGGGAAATGTCCTCAAGGACCTGAAATGAGATAGTATCCCATGGAGAAACTGAACAGCAACTAAAAAGTGAGCTCATTAGCAAATTCCCAGACCTAAACCTTCCAGAAAGTATTGACCTGGCAAAAAAAACCACACAGCCTTCTCTGCTCTCAGAGAGGCATGTGGGGTCATGCTGAGAATGCAGGCTCAGTTCGGGTAGAGGACTTGTGGGGTTTTCTGTCTCAGGAAGCATGTCTAAATATGGATTCTGCAAACTTGGACCCTCCAGCCTGACCCCTTTTTCACAACAATCTCTGGACTGTGAGAAGGGACTGCTTTTTCCGCCTGTATCATTTGTGTCAGAATGAGCTAAGAAAACAGCTTCCACAGAGGAAATGGGCCGACAATGGAATGTCCCGACCCAGCACATGAAGTCCTTCGGAAGGGCCCCTGGAAGGGCATCTGGGAACCACCCAGCATCCTTTCCGTGGGCCCACAGGGAGCAGCCCTGCTGCTGCGACACACCTGCCATTCCACTTCTGCATGTCTGCATGTGTGCACGCAGTTGTATGCAGGTTGTATTTCTGTGTTTGTCTGTTAATCGGTTTGCCCTCTGCTTCTCCGTGGGGTGTCAGCAACTTTTGCTGTCTCCTCTCCTGTGTTTGGAGTCATGGATCTCCCCTTTGAAAATCTGTTGAAAATTGTTGATCCCTTTACCTAGAAAACTCTCTGACCCCATCTCCTCATCTTTCAGATGGGCACAAGGAGGGCTGATACTCGTTGTCTTCTCTTTGTTAAAGTCTGTTGATTGTTGAAGACTGGCATCCATTCTGATTGGGTTGTGTGTTTCATACAAGTAGTTTTTGCATTTTAAGTAGCATCCCTGGGGGCTTCTGTGCAGACAAAATGAGGCAATGAGATGGGAATCCCAGAGTTAACTCACTCAGTCAACATCCATGCCTTCCTTTAAGATAAATGGTTAACTCTGGGCTGGGTGCACCGTCTCATGCCTATAATCCCAGCACTTTGGTAGACCATGAAGGGCAGATCATTTGAGGCCAGGAGTCCAAGACCAGTCTGGCCAATATGGTGAAACCCTGTCTCTACTAAAAAAAAAAATACAAAAATTAGCCAGTTGCAGTGGTACACACCTGTAGTCCCAGCTACTCTGAAGGCTGAGGCAGGACAATTGTTTGAACCTGGGAGGTGGAATTTGCAATGAGCTGAGATTGTGCCACCGCACTCCAGCCTGGGCGACAGTGAGACTCCATCTCAAAATTAAAAACAAGACAAATGATTGATTAACTCTAGATGGCTCACATATTGTCCCTGGCAGGCATAATTCCCCTTTACTAAATAAATTAGAGGTAGTCTCTTCCTGCCCACCAGTCACACTATCTTAAAGACAGTCGCATCTGAATAAAGGACCTTCCAGTTACGAAAGTTCACTGACGGTCTCATCTTGTTGAAAAAGGTAATTTGTGGACCAGAAGCTTTTCAGTAAGTTGCTGAGCTGTGGGGATCACCTGCTATGGGAATCACTTTGTTCTCACAGTAAAGGTGACCGCACGCTGAGGAGGGGAAACGAGTGGAAGTGCTTCAGCTGGTTTACAAACTCAACTTCCCGGGCTGTTTAGTGTCGCTCTTTGCAGAAGTCACTCATTACTATTAACATACCTGAGTTCACATACAGGCCTTTCTACTAACTTGCTCTATGATCTTGGAAAAATTGCTCATCCTCTCTGATTTTTAATCTCAAAGACAGCATGGCTAAAATAGATAGCATCTAAGAGATAGAAGCAGAAAACATCTAGTCCAATTTCTGACCTAAGTTCCAAAGAGGGGAAAGAGCCTGACTTCTGATTCCTGAAGCCTCTGGGCTTAAATTCTAAACAACTCACACAGCCACTGCAGACAGTGCTAATATTAGACAAGCGGAGATGCAACCTCACAGGTTCAGGTTCCTCCTCAGGTGCACCCGCCAATAATGAAGCTGGAGCCCGAATGAAGTGCTGCTTCAGAATCCTCTTCCCTTTCCTTGAACACATGTCTGGTAGGCCATGCAGGGTGAAGATGAAAGATAATGGAGTTGACTCCGATCTCCCACCTAGCTGATGAAGAGGAAGCTGGTGGCAGAGACCAGCAGCCAGCATGGCTAGGAGGTGGTTGGAAAGCATTTCCACCAAGGGTGGTGAGGTGTGTTCCTTTGGGGTTACTAATTAGAGGCAAATTTTTTTTTTAAAGGAAGCATGCTCTCATTGTTCAACACCCACTTATGAGTGAGAACATGTGGTGTTTGGTTTTCTGTTCACAGGGAGGGGGCTAGGGGGTGGGGTGCTAGGAGAGGAATAGCAGGGGGTGGGGGGTTTGGGGAGGGATAGCATTAGGAGAATTACCTAATGTAAGTGACAGGATGATGCATGCAGCAAACCGCCACCATGGCACATGTATACCTGTGTAACAAACCTGCACGATCTGCACATGTACCCCAGAACTTAAAGTATAAATGAATTTAACAAAAAAGAAAGCATGCTTATATTTGCCTTTTCTTTTTTTAAACGCTGTTTACATTTCAGGAGTACAAGAGCAGTTTTGTTACATGGGTATATTAAGTAGCGATGAAGCCTGTGCATTTAGTGCCACCATCACCTGGGCTGTTTAGGAAAGGGAAGAGGAAAGAGTAAGCGTCAAGAGAGAGGACCCCGGTCAGGAAATCTGGGATCAGGCCAAGAAGATGTTGGAGCTTGGAGGAGCAGGAATGCCTGCCTGTTTCCTTGCTCATATTTCCAAAAAAAATCATTTTAATAAATACCTTTTTGGTCAAACTTCAGCTTCCCTCATAAGCTATCTTTGCTCCACCTGACTCTTCAATTATGTGCCCCTCAGCTTCCAAGCTTTGCACTCTCCTCTCCTATTACAGGCTCATGGGTTCCCCCTTTGAGGATCTGATGGAAATTATTGATCCCCTCACCAAGAAAGGCCATAAATGAATATATGACACTGCAGATCACATTGCAGAGAGTTCTAAACCCTTGGTCTGTAGACCTGCATTCTAGTAACATCTATGCCCTACTTACTTGCAAATTTGTATCTTTAGCCCAGAATTTTTCTCAAACATGTTTCTGCAACCCCAAAACCACTCTTCCATCAATACAGTGGGGAGAATTATGACACTACCTATGCACCCCACAGGATTTTTGTGAGTAGGAAAAGAAATGCTCAGTGAAAAAGGCCACGGTGTATGGCAGGGGGTTAAGCAGACATCTTGGGAAGCCTGATCATGCTCTTCAGCGAAGGATAAGGCCAGCCATGTAGAAGCCTGATCATGCTCTTCAGCAGAGGATAAAGCCAGCCATGTAGAAGGGCAGTTGTTTTTATCATTTTCTTCTGAAAGGGCAGAATAAGAAATGTCATATTGTATGATTCCATTCATCATATACTTATGAGGAATAGAAGGGAGAATGTTTTCACAATGAGAGCTCACCCAAAGTAGAAGTTCAGACCAATGTGGTAAGGCTCAAGTATCTGCCTCTTGGCTTCTCAGATGTATTTTGGAGGAGAGAGCTTGGTTTTCAACAGCGTATTTCCAAACTCTGCGTCTAGCAGGTATGCATTTGAAAATAGGTTTTCCTTCCTTATTGCAGTCTGTAATGAGGTGTTCCCATGGGTTGCAAGTCTATGTGCTGTGTCAGAGCAGTGACTGCCCTCTAAACACCCCACGGAGCTAATGGAAAATGAAATCTACCCTATGAAATAACTCACGAGAAAATACGTTCATGGTGCTAGTACTTGGTTCTACGAAATCCTTAATCATGTTTCACTCTGGAAATAACAGAAGCCAGGACAAAGTCAAAAGTTTAGAGTCAAAAAGATCCCAGATTTTACATATTGGTTGAATTTGGAATCATTTTTAAGAACTGCATTTTTCTGCTGCCATTCTATAAGCCCTTCACTAACTTACCTAAAGCTATCACCAAAGCTTTCTCCATGATTTACAACTAAGATTAATTCGAAATGTAGGCTTGAAGTTTATAAAATTGAAAGCAATGTGGAAGCAGAGGCTTGCTGAGCAAATCATGAGAGAAGAAGAATATGTTTTATCTTCACAGTGAAATTCACAAACTATCATCACTGACTTTTCTCCAATGAGTGTGCTAGTTACTACTGCTGATATCTATGTGTTTATTGTCACCTTTTTCAAGATTTTTAGAGGTGTTTAATATGATTGACCTTTTCTCTGTCCCTGATGGCTGTGATACTCCATTTATATGAGATTAATAAAATTAGGTCCTTGTTACAATAGTAAATCATGGGAAAAGTTGAAGGTTTTAGATGAGTTTTTGTGCAGGAGTTAGGAACATTGGATTTGGAGAAAGATAAATGGGTTTAAAACTTGAAAGTTATTTTAACTTTCAATTTACTCATCTGTAAAATGATACCAATAATATTACCTATTTCAAAGGCTCGTATTGGAGATTAAATGTGATAATGTATCTGAAGTGCTTAGTGTATTGCCCAGCACATAGTAAAATTTCAATTGAGTACTTGTTATTAATATTTAGTGCTACTAATTTTAAGATTGTTGTTAAGATGAGCTAAATTGTCTGTTTCTAAAATCATATGGGACTGCAAAAGACTTAAAATGGAAAAAATCTTAAGAAAAAGCTGGAGTACTCAAACTGTCTAATAGCAAACAAAACATAAAGCTACAGTATTCAAAAGAGTGTGGCATTAGTGTAACAATAGACACGTGGGCCAGGTGCAGTACTTTGGGAGGCCAAGGTGGACAGATCATCTGAGGTCAGGAGTTTGAGATCATCCTGGTCAACATGGCAAAACCCCATCTCTACTAAAGATACAAAAATAAGCCAGCAGTGGTGGTAGACATCTGTAGTTCCAGTTATTCCGGAGGCTGAGGCAGGAGAATTGCTTGGGCCCAGGAAGCAAAGGTTTCAGGGAGCCTGGATCACACCACTGAACTCTAGCCTGGGTGACAGAGCGAGACTCCATCTTGGAAAAAAAAAAAAAGAAAAGAGAAGGAAAGAAAGAAAGAAAATCAACAGACACATGGATTAAGGGAACAATGCAATAGGTCCAGTTATATATAACATGTCATTTGATATTCCAATGAGAAAAAAAATACTTTTTCAACATAAAGGGCAGGAAGACTGGGATAAATATAAGAAAAGAAGTATCAACTCCCTTCCTCCTGCTATACAGATACATTATTTTAAGATGGATTGTAGACATAAACATAAGCTAAAATTATAAAATTTCTAGAAAAATATATAGAAGTCTTACAAACTTGAGATGAGAAAATGTTTTGAATATGATATATGCACTCAAAAATGTTTTAAAAATTAATTGGATTAAATTTAATTTGGATTTCATTAAAATTACATTTTTACCTCATCACATGCAGAGCTAATATAATAAAAATAACAGATTAAAAAAGTGTTTTCAAAATGCACATAGGACTTGTATCCAAAATATATTAAGAACTCCTTCAAATCAATAAGACAACCCCATTTAAAAATGGGCAAAAAACTTTGCAGACACCTCAAAAAAAAAAGAGGTAAAAATGGGAAGTAAGCACATGAAAATGTCCAGCATCACTAGTTATCACAAAAATGTGAAAATCACAATTGATATGCTTTCCTACTCACTAGAACGGTTAGATTTAATAACTGATAACACCAAAGATAGGTGAGTATGTGGCATATATATTGCTGGTTAAAATATAAATGGTTCACCCACTTTGGAAAGCCATCAGTTTCTTATAAAGTTATGCATAGCTACCATATGACTCAGCAGTTCTCTCCTACAACCAAAAGAAATAGTATGTTCACAAAAAGTATCTGATAAGAGTAGTTATAGAAGCTTAATTCATTTAATCCAATAATTTGAGACAACCAGAACATTCAATAAAGAAAATAAACTTATATTTTATGTTTATATTTCTACAATGAAAAACTACTCAGCAACAAAATGTAATCACCTACTGATACATAATACAATATGAATCAATGCCACAGGTAAGATGCTCAATGAGAAGCCAGACACACAAGAAGAGTGTCCATGGTACCTTTCCATTCATATGAAGTTCAAAATCAGCAACATCAGTCTGCGATGATAGAAGTCATAACGCCATTTGCCTACAGGAGATGGACATCCACTAGATGGGAAAATAAGGACATTTTCTGGTGCGAAAAATATTTTCTGTATCTTCACTGATTTCATGGATATGTACATTTATCAGAACTCATAGAACTGCACAATTAAAATTGATTATTCCACTCTATGCACATGCTATATCAATAGAGCTTTTTAAATGCTAAGAAAGTTGGAGAGATCTTTGACTACTCAAAGCTAAGTTCCCTCATTTCATAAAATACTCAAGATCATAGAGGCAAAGCAACTTGCCCAAAGTCACCCAGCATGTAAGACACAATGAAGATTAGAAGCCAGGTCCTCTGACTTCTTATCCAGTACTCCCTCCAATATACTTTGCTAATGCCCATCCAAAGCCACACAGCTCCTGACAATAGATCCAATACTAGGACCTAGATATTCTCATTTAAAACCTTGTGTTATTTTTAGGATTCCTCGATTTGCCAGATAATTGTGGCATGAATTATCTGAGCACAAAAAGCAAAGCTGTAAAGAATCATGAAAGAGAACCTAGATTGAGAATCAAGAGATGCGTACTTTGTTCTTGGTTCTTCTGTACGTTACTGTGCACTCTTAGGGAAATTACTTTCCCTCTCTGTGCTCAGCAGCATCACTGGATTGAATGAGATGTTCCTCGAGAGTCTTTCCA
This sequence comes from Callithrix jacchus, assembly GCF_049354715.1. Lineage (NCBI taxonomy): Eukaryota > Metazoa > Chordata > Mammalia > Primates > Cebidae > Callithrix > Callithrix jacchus. The sequence continues at coordinate 58,156,579 of NC_133517.1, read as the reverse complement.
GCCTGACTGCCCTGCAAACATCTGATGCCCTTCAAACATCTGCTTTTCTAAGTTTGCAGAGTTGTTTCCCTGCTGACCTGATAGATGCAAAATCCAACATTTAAATTATCCGTTCAGACTCTACCTGAGAATTCCACAAGGGCTCAAAGGATCATACTACCTGCCTCTGGAGTGAGACTGACCCTGGGTGTGGTGTCCTCTGGTTATTGTGACACCATTTGCTCTCACCTCCTGCAGGAAACACTGCAGGTCCCTCTGCCTTCACTGGTGGACCTCTGCAGCTCCTCTGGGCGAGATATCTGAAAACCATTGAGCAGGACAGTCAGGCTTTGAGGCAAGTTTCTCAAATGGTGAAAAATAGAAGTACTAGCATTCCACTTGCTCTTATTCTTCAGGAGGCACTGTGCCGAATGCTTCATACTCACATGGCTTATTTTATCCCCACAACCCCTTACGAGGGAGCCACTGTTATTCCTGTCATTTTTCAAATCAGGAAACAAACTTAGGAAAGGGACATTACATGCTTAAGATCACACAGTCCGGGGAGGGTGGGATTTAATGTAGCATTTTTACCTTCCAATCTGTGGGTTTAAATAATTCCCTAGACTTCCAGCCCAGCATGGTGCCCTTGAAGATCCTAAATAATTATCCCACCAACATTATCAAGCCACTTCTCAAATTAGTATTTGCAAAGAATGAGAGGATTGGCAAGATGATTTCTAAGGTAGCTTTATATTTGGAGAATCTGTTCTGAGATTCTCCAATCTAAAGGTGGACCCCAGGCCTTCCTAGACACAGCTCAGCCCCATATGCTGACCTGCCTCCCAGCAGAAGCTCCCTATTCCCACCCTGCAGGCTGGGAATGTAAACCCTATCTCCTGGACCTCAGCTCTTGCCATGGTAAGATAGAGATAGATCTAAAAATACCTCAAAGGTTTGGCAATATATGACATATAATCTCTGGCTCTGGCCCTGCAATCAGTTAGACTTGTGTTTTAAAATCGAGAAGTGTGTGGAGACTATAGCCTTTCTTCAAAGTCACTTGAAAATCCAAAAATGATTCTGTGACCCGCCAAGTTCTGGGCAACCCCAGACTGGTTATTCTGCCTTCCTGAGAAGTAGCCTTATGCCTCTCTCAGCAGTAGGAACCAGAGGCGAATCCTGAATGCCAATGTCAGGGATCACCTGGCTTTTAGATGATGTGTCGTGTTGTTGGAGGCTATAAAGAGTTAACTGAAGAGTCCAGGGCTGACCCCTCACCCTGCCTATGAGAAGTGGCAGCCCTATCTAATGAGGAAAAAAATAGTTAAAGCCATCATATGAAAGCATGTATGATGCATGATGTGCTGCCTGGAAAAGGATGTGGAGTCAAGCAGAGGTGAGATTGCCATCAAGAGTCACCCCAGTCTTAATGCATCACTAAGGCACCCAGTGACAGGCACATGATTGTACTAGAGAAGGAGCATCCCAGTTAAGAAGGGGCCAAATAACTCATGAGGATTCTAGAGGGGACATTGAGAAAGGCATCAGGGCATGTGTCGCCAGGTAGCAGCAGGAATGAGGCCCCAGGCTGAGGCTGATGGTGGATGGGATGGGAGGGACAGCAGGATCTAGCAGAGTTCAGAAATCCAAGGGTACCTCTGTTCAATAACAGATTCTAAACTGCAAGCTGGAGAAATGATACTTGAGCTGAAACCTGAAGACTTGACCTGAGTTAAAGATGGAAAGGAGTGCAAGAGGAAAGTCTTTAAGGAAGAGAAACTGCAAACTCAGACGCCCTGCATTGGGTAGGCCATGGTACACATAAGGGACTGAAGGAAGGCCGGTGAGGCTAAGCAAGAGTCAGGGATGGAGGAGGCTGAAGAGTCCGGCGCTGGACCCTCTTCTTCATCCTAAATCCATGGGAAGCCACTGGAGGCTTCAAGCAAGGGTCACAGTGAGGTAGCAGCTCTATCTGATGGAAGAAGATAATAATAAAAGCCATCGTATGAAAACATGTATGATGCATGGGGCACTGCTTGAGAGTGCCATCGTGCAATCACAGCTGCTGACTCTCCAGCGCCCCCCACCCATTCTCTGCTGGAAGCAGTTCAACATAGGGGTTGAGCTGTGTCTAGGAAGGCCTGAGGTCCACCCAAGGCCTACATCTTAGAACAGATTCTCAAAATGTAAAGCTACCTTAGAAATCATCTCACCACACCTCTCATCCTTTGCAAATAATAATTTGAGAAGGGATTTGATAAGTCATTAATGTTGGCTGGATATGAGGATCTTTGCAGATCACCATACAGGACTGGAAGTACAAGGACATATTTAAACTCACAGATTCACTCTATGTTGTGAAATGAGATGGAAATCTGACTTCCAAGGCAAGGAATCAACAAATGCCTATTGACTGTTGAAATATGAATAAATAGGATAAGAAACAAGACGTGGGGAGATGTGGGTACTGGGTTGATTTGCGTGGCTATCTCCATGAGATGGGATGGCAGCAGAATTTTGCTTTTTCTGTGATACATTTCTGTATCTTGCAGATACTTTATATCAGTACATTTTGCATTTTCTGGGAAGAAAACGGTGTGTTTTGTTTTCCCTTTTAAAAGCAGAATGTCTGCAGATGATGCCTTCTCAGACAATAGGAATAAATTGCAAAGGAAATTGCCCTAATGTGGCCCAGACTGGAACTGGGCATGCTTTAAACATAAATAGAAAGGCTTTTTGATGATGTCATTTTAAAAGTGTCCTTGACATTCTTGAAGGTTTCAGTGGGCTCAGAGAGAAGAAAAAAATAGGATCATGTCGCTGAAAGGGACCTTGCAGTTGAAACAATCCAACTCACGTATTGTACCACCGCTGGAAACAAATCCCTGAGAAATAGGTGCTTCAAGGGAAGTTCACTCAACAATCAATAGCATTTCTAAGCACCAATAGTAACCAATTAGATATTTACATTTTAAGAAGGCTTCAATCATTAATAGCAACAAAACCTAGGTGAAGAATAAATCTAACCAAATACATGCAAGTTCATCACAAAGAATATGAGAAAACTATTTAAAATGTAGACTAAGACAGGCACAAATGGAGATATATATACATGATCAAGGATAGGAAAATTTATCGTCAGGACCTACAAAATTGTTTAACATATATAGTAGCTGCTTCCTATATCTTAGATGGAATCCACTGGAAATATGTCAGTTCTTCCCACACGTCAAGCTTATAGTCATTGCTATTCCAGCAATGATCCTGACAAGTTTAGTTAGGTTGTTTGTTCTTTTAAAATCAAGTTGATTAAGATTTAACTTACATTAAATAACAGTTACCTATTTTCAAGTGTACACGTGATGAGTTTTCACAAACATCTAGATCAGTGTAACCACTACCCCAACCAAGACTTTGTTACCCCTGCAAAGCCCTGCAGTTCTTTTCAGGAACTTGGCAAACCGATCTTAAAATACACACGTTAGAGCATAAAGTTAAGAATAGCTGAGACAATTTTGAGGAACAAGTTGGAGGATCTTACTTAACAGACATGGAGATTAATTTTAAAACCATAGTAACCAAGATATAAACAAATAGTCCAAAGACATAGTTATGCACTCCAGAAATAGACACACTCAGATATACGCACTATATATACAGCAAACTAAACCTACTAAACGTGGCATTTCAAGTCGGTTATGCTGGAACCCAGCCACGTGGATCCACTGACAGATCGTCCATGGCTGCTTCCGTGCTGCAACAGCAGACTTAAGCAGAGTCCATACAACCTGCAAGGCCTCAAGTACTTACTCTCACCATTTCCTGAAAGCACGGCTCTGCTCAAGACATTTTCTGAAGTCTGAAGCAAGCTGTATGGCATGGAAAGCTAAAATACTAAATTATTTCCCTTCTACTTCCCCATAAACAGAGAAATATAAAATTCTCTAACTTTTCACTCTGCCTCACCTGCCCCCATCCCCCACCCCGCCAAGCCCCGGACTCATGGTTTGCAGAACTATGCTTAGGAATTTCAGTTCTACATATATATTAAACTTCAGCTGTTCATTATATCCTGCCTTTCTATATCTTCATGTGGGATCATTTTCTTCTGCCCAAAAAGCACCCTTTGGTGTTTACTGCAGGCATATTGATATTAAATTCGCTCTTGTTTTTTCCTGAAGTGTTTTTATTTTACGTTTATCTTTGAAGTTACTTTTGCTGGACATGGAATTACAGGACGGTATTTGTTTCCTTTTGATATTTTAGTGGTTACTCCATGCGTCCTTGACTTAGTACTAATCTAATACAAATCATTCCTTCTACCAGTTCCCTACCATCATAATGCTAGGACCTTGGAATACTCAAATTGTAATTGGCCGGGCGTGGTGGCTCACGGCTGTAATCCCAGCACTTTGGGAGGCCAAGGTGGGTGGATCACAAGGTCAAGAGATTGAGACCATCCTGGTCAATATGGTGAAACCCCGTCTCTACTAAAAATACAAAAAATTAGCTGGGCATGGTGGTGCGTGCCTGTAATCCCAGCTACTCAGGAGGCTGAACCCAGGAGGCGGAGGTTGCGGTGAGCTGAGATTGCACCATTGCACTCCAGCCTGGGTCCCAAGAGCGAAACTCTGCCTCAAAACAAAAACAAACAAAAATTGTAATTATTACATTCATGATTGTCTGTCATTTTAGATTACAAAAGATCAAGGATCCACATTCTAATCACTAGGTAACCACTAAAAAATAGTAACAGGCCAGGCGCAGTGGCTCATGCCTATAATCTCAGCAGTTTTGGAGGCTAAGGTGGGTGGATCATGAGGTCAGCAGATTGAGACCATCCTGGTTAACATGGCAAAACCCCGTCTCTACTAAAAATACAAAAAATTAGCCAGGCATGGTGGCACACACCTGTAGTCCCAGCTACTGGAGAGGCTGAGGCAGGAGAATCACTTGAACCCAAGAGGTGGAGGTTGCAGTGAGCTGAGATCATGCCACTGCACTCCAGCCTGGGCAACAGAGCGACTCTGTCAAAAAAAAAAAAGTAACAGATATAATAGAGGGATAAAGGGACTAATCTAAAGAAAAGCCAAAAAAAAAAAAAAAAAAAAAGAAGAGAAATAGGAATATACAATAAATAGATGAATCACACAGAAAACAAATACTAAGAAGGCCGATTGAACTTCAAGTGTATTAGTGCTTATTTTTATTGCAAATATACTAAATATTTCAGCTAAAACCCTGAGATTATCAAATTAGATATAAAGACAATTTGAACAATATTTTTGCCTTACAAGAGTCATACAATTATTATAAAGACACAGAAATATACAAAATACAAGTGTGGAACATGCATGTCATGTCCATATTAACCAAAAGAAAAACTGGTCTAGCTACATGTCCTACTTCTCAGTTAGGTGGCGTTTAAGGCAAAAAAATTGCTAAAGAAAAGGAACATTTACTTAATGAAAATGGGCCAAACTCTCAGGAAGAAATGACAATTCTGAATTTGTAGATAGCGTCAAGACATCCTCAGTGAAACTGACAGAGCCAAAAGAGGAAATAAAGAAACTGATGATGTTGGGAACATTTTTCACTTCTCATAATAGCAGATAGATCTAACAGGAAAAATACGCATTAAAAAAAAAAGACAAACAAATTAGTTGACACATTGAACACTGCACCCAACATGGACTGTATGATTGGTCAAGTGTACACAAACACTTCCCGAAATTGGCCATATAATGGACTGCAAAGGCAACCTCGACAAAGTTCAAGGAATTATAATTATTCACATTGTGCTCTCAGATCATGGTAAAATTAAGATAGAAATACTTAGAAAGATCATTTTAAAAATCACCATCTAGTTGTGAATTAAGCAATACACTTTTTTTTTTTTTTTTTTTTTTTTTTTTGAGACGGAGTTTTGCTCTTGTTACCCAGGCTGGAGTGCAATGGCGCAATCTCGGCTCACTGCAACCTCTGCCTCCTGGGTTCAGGCAATTCTCCTGCCTCAGCCTCCTGAGTAGCTGGGATTACAGGCACGCGCCACCATGCCCAGCTAATTTTTTGTATTTTTAGTAGAGACGGGGTTTCACCATATTGACCAGGATGGTCTCGATCTGTGGACCTCGTGATCCACCCTCCTCAGCCTCCCAAAGTGCTGGGATTACAGGCTTGAGCCACCGCGCCCGGCCCAACAATACACTTTTAAATAATCTATGAGTCACAGAAAAAAAAAATCACAGCAAATAATAGAAACTATTCGACCTGAACATTAAAGATAAGAGGTTTTGCATTACAAAATTTTTGCAGTGCAATAAAGCAGTCCCTAGAGCATAATATATTGCTTCAAATGCATAGATTAGAAATGGAGAAAACATAAAAAGTTATTTATCTTATTCTTCTCAAAAAAAAAAAACCTAGAAAAAGGAAAAACAAAAGGAAGCATAGGTCAGGTGCAGTAACTTATGCCTGTAATCCCAGCATTTTGGGAGGCTGAATGGGCAGATCACTTGAGGTCAGGAGTTCAAGACCAGCCTGGCCAATATGGGGAAACCCTGTCTCTACTTAAAAAAATAAAAAATTAGCCAAGTGTGCACCAGCACTATTAGTTGGGACTACACACTTGTAGAGAATCACTTGAACCCAGGAGGCAGAGGTTGCAGTGAGCTAAAATTGCACTTTACTCCAGCCTGGGAGACTGAGAGCCAAAAGCTGTTCTTTGGAAATATTAATAAAATGTGCAATTTTCTAGCAGTTCCAATCAGAGAAAGTAAGATCATAAACATGAATTAAAACATAAGGAACCAAAAGGGAGGCTGTAAGTACAGGTTCTCACGCATCACTGATGGTGGTATGACTTGGTACCCTGAAGGGCAATTTGGTCATATAGATGAAATGTGAAGATCCTGTAATTCCTCGTGGAAGGACATTGCTTGACATAATGGTTCTGAAACCTGAATGCACATTGGACTTGCCAGGCAAGCTAGAAATTAAACAAAGCAAAACCAAAAATATATATATATTAATGTAATCAGACTGTCCAGGTGTGGGGCCTGCGTGTATGTTCATTTTTAAATTCTTCCTTAATGTGCAGCTACTGTTGAGAAACACTGCACAGTAGAAACACTTATAAATGTTTGTAAGGAGACAAGAATGTTCTTTGTACCACCTGTAAGAGAAAAAAAAAGAAAACGATGTAAATATTCGTCAACAAAACATTCAACATTGGAATACTATACAATGTTTTAAAATGCATGCAGTATGCCTAACTGCATTAACATGGTTGAATCTCACATAGTAGAATGAACAGTTTGCATTAAGAACGTTATAGTGTAATATCAATTTTATTAAGTTTGCAAAGATGTAAAAATCTACATATTTAGAGTCAGTGGAGCATAATAGTTAAGAACTCAGGATCAATTTCAGGTATCAGTTTCCCTATCAACATGTGAGATGCTGGTGATTATGTAATTTCTGTGTACCTCATCTTCTCCCTCTACCCTATGAGGATTCTATTATCACTCACCTCAGGTGGTTGCAGGGATTGAATGAGCTGATCAATACTTGTGAAGTGTCCAGCACATCTCAAGGGATTCATGGCTGTTTGTTGTTACTTTTATTACAATGTGGGCTTCAACTCTATCTACAATGTTTCATTTCTTTAAACTCCTCTGTAGCTGATATGGCAAGATGTTCCAGTTTAGCAGAACTGGCAGATGAGTATACATCTGTTTCTTAATGTTGCTTTCTGCTCTTTCCTGCCTTTAAAACAATGTGAGGCTCAGAGACCATGTTCACAAGTCAGGTCCCCTGTGAGGACTTGGTGCTCAAGTTCCCTCCCTGCTGATTGGCCAAGATAATTGTCAATACCAAGAGTTCTGAATCTACATAAAGCAGTGTCCTAAATTCCAAAAGTTGTCTTGTCCCAAATTTCCTGCCCCTAATTTATCAAATTTGATAGTGAGAAATTAAACTCAATGTGCATTGGAATCATTTCTGTTCCAACCACTGGAACACTGGCCTGCCAAAGTCGTCATTTCAAAAGCCCTTTGTGATTCTATAATTACTTTCTTCCTGTACAGGGTTATGTTTTTACTTTGCTCGTTCTCTTCTGTGGACTTATGACTTAGAAAGCTAAACGGTAAAAAACAACAACAAGAAAGACATTCTGTTGGCTTTCCACCCCACTCAGAATAGCATGCAGAAACACCCTCCTCAATGCCGCCTGTAATAGCTCACTGCCAAATGCAGTGCTTCCCGTGTACTTTACCACCTGTCCCTTCTCTCCCCTCCTCTGGCCACACTAACAACAGTTGTTTTGTTTGTTCCTTTTCAGACCTGCCAAGCCTCCCTTCATCTCAGAGTCCTGGTGCTTGCTCTGCCAGGCATCTGTCTTCTGCAGATCACTCGAGGATGGCTCCCTCCCTCCCTCCCTCCAGGTCTCTGCTTAGAAAGGGATCCTCCCGACCAACTTGTCTAAAATGGTCATTTGCACTATTCCTCTCTACCGGCCCTGGTGTAGTTTTCCTTGCAGCTCTTACCCAGGCCAGCCCCCTGCAGGCACTAGACCCAGAGCAAGGCTGCAAAGCAGAACCCATGTGTCTAAATATTTACAAGTTACAAGTCTAGGTACAAGTTACTTGCCCAAGTTGTTAGTAAGATGTTGTCTATTCTCCTCTACTGACAAATGTGCAGTCATAACCACCTACCAGGCTACGTTTGAATGTACAATTTTCAGGTTCCTCAGTTTCCCATCAGAAAGCAGACAGAGTGGGGCTCTGGTCCCTGGACTCTACTGACTAGATGCACCCTCTCTAACATGTCAGGACCTCTTAGACAGAGGTGTGTGGCAACCAGGATAAATAGGCCCTACCACTGAAATTCAGCTGCCAAAAACAGATGTCTTTGCTAATACAAATTCACAAGGAAGGAGCTCTGATCTTGTTGGTTTGGACACAGCCTTCAAGTTATCAGCCATTCATCAGATGCTGCTGCCTAGCCAATGGCTCAGTGCCACTGCATACTCTGGGTTGTGGGCAGAGACAACTACCCTAAAACAATGGAGGATTGGATAAAGAAAATGTGGTACGAAGACACACTGGAATACTATTCAGTCATAAAAATAGAATGAAGTCATGCCTTTTGCAGCAGCACGGATGGAACTGGAGGCCATTACCTTTTTTTTTTTTTTTTTTTTTTGAGACAGTCTCCTTCTGTCACTGAGGCTGCACGAGGCTGGAGTGCAGTGGTACGATCTCAGCTCACTGCAACCTCTGCCTCCCAGGTTCAGGGGATTCTTGTTTCTCAGCCTCCTAAGTAGCTGGGGCTACAGGGACACAACACCATGCCTGCCTAATTTTTGTGTTTTTAGTAGAGATAGGGTTTCACCATGTTGGCCAGGCTTGTCTCAAACTCCTGACATCAACCGATCCACCATCCTTGGCCTCCCAAAGTGCTGAGATTACAGGCACCAGCCACCACACCCAGCCTGGCGGTTTGGCAGTTATTGACTTAAGTAAAACAACTCAGACACAGAAAGACAAAGGCCACATAGTCTCACTTACAAGGTGGACCTAAGTAGTGTGTGGACATGGACACAGAGTGCGGAATGATAGACAGCAGAGGCTTGGAAGGGTGAAGAAGCAGGAGAAGGTGGATGATGAGAAATTACTTAATGGGGACAATGTATATTATTTGGTTGACGGTGAAACTAAAAACCCTGAGTTTACCACTACACAATACATCCATATCACAAAATTACACTTGCACCTCTTACATTTACTCAAACAAAGCTTTAATAAAGAAGTTGGCAGGCAGACTGGGATCAGCATGCCTGATACACACCTACAGCTCAAGGCGGCCTGTCACGATGGACAGTGTCAGGTGACACGCCCAGTGCGGCAGAGGAATTAACAACATGAACTCTTGGACCATCTGGCTCATCTTTAAATCCTGACTGTCTCTAACTAGCTTGATGACTTTGTTTTATTTATTTAATTTTATTTTTTGAGACAAAGTTTCACTCTGTCACCAAGCTGAAGTGCAGTGGCGCGATCTCGGCTCACTGCAACCTCCGCCTCTCAAGGCTTGATGACTTTGAACAAGTTATGTAAGCACCCTCTGCCTGCTCCAGAGGGTGTCTGAGGTGATAGCTTGAGATAGTACAAGTGATTAGAACAGGGTCTGACCGTTATTAAATCTGAAATGTGTCAGGCAGCAGCAGTGGCAACAGCCGTGAAAATACTCACTCTTCCCCGCCACTAAATCCTAGTGGCTTATAAAATATCAGAGACTAATTTACAAATTAAATATCTCCTTGGAAATAAGTTCTGAATTGTAGACTTTCTATTTCATAGAATTTCAGAGAAATAAAAGGAGCGTGGATACTGGAGTCAGAAAACCTTCCTGGGGAGGCACGACCAAGAGGCGAACCTTTGGCTGGAGGAGAGCTTCCACAGCCGTCCAGCCAGGGCTGCTTCACTGGAGTAAGGGCCTCGTCCAAAGGGCAATATTTGGAAGGACACAATGAATCTGGGTGTTGGGCACAAGTTTGAAGACCGGTCATATCCTATTATAGCTGTAATTTACAATACGCTTTCTCCCCGGAGTGGCACAGGGCAGGTCTCAGTCACTCCATTTCAGGTCCCTTGACAAGCCTTTCCTTCATCATAAGACAGCCCCCTCTTTCAAGCGGTCATTTGTTCTCTTGCAAGTGAGCTTGATGGAAACCCTGCCTGGAATGTTCACCAAAGTTTGTCCACAGAGCAACTCAGCTTTCTTGTCTAATTGCAGTTTGCTAACACTATGCGGATGGGCAAGTGTCTGCATCGATTTCAGCCCATCCCTGAAGCCTTACCTACCTCATGCCCATGTTCTGTTCTCTCTAATTAGGCCCTGGTGTTTTTTGGAGTCAAGCTGAATTCAGGAGGATCTCTCTGCTCCTCTACTTCCCCTCCCCTCATCTCCTACAGGTTGACCTGAAGGGCAAACCCAGGACTTCTGTTTGGAAAAAGGCAGTTTTAAGAATGTGGTAAATTTACTCTCTCAAAACTGAACCCAGGAATAAGGTTGGTTTCAAAAAATTGAGTGTTCAATTATAATATACTAATAATGTATATAATTAGTTTATGATATGAGACATGAATTAGGCTCCATGCATCATATATATGTGTATATATAATATATATATACACGTATATATATATAATCCTATTTCTGTAGCATGTAGCTTTTGCTTTGAAAGCATTCAGCACGATTCAATAGCTCTCCCTCAACTGATAATCATTTCCATTTGAAAGTGCCTCAGACCTTCAAAGGAAATTCCCTCCCTCTCTTCTCATCCCCTACTCCATGTTCTGATCTTCTGTACTTGGTCTGCCTGCTAAATGCTGGTGATTACTTTGCTTTATTCTTTGTCAGCATTTTTTCTCATCCCCGCATTCTCCAGAGCTTCATGATGGTGCCTATCTCTAGTTTGAAGAGCTACCTCTGAGCCAGTGCTTCTTAATTCCCTCCCTACTGACACTTGGGGCCAAATAAGTCTAGTGGGGGCAGCGCCTTGTACATTGCAGGATGCTCAGCCACATTCCTGGCCTCTACCTTCTAGATGCCAGTAGTGTACCAGCCCCAACAGCTGTGGCAACCCCTAATGTCTCCAGACAGCAAATGTCCTCTAAGAGGCAAACATCAGCACCACTGATCAAAAATGATGTCTTTCAAGTCTGCACTCGCAGCTCTGAAATGAAGAAGCTATAATTGGCCACTGCCTGTTCATCTCCACATGGCACTTCCATATACCCTCCTGCAACTGGGCTGGACCCCAGCATCCTCTCCCTGACACATTTCCACTGGTCTCATTGCCCCTTGATCCCTCCTTTTTCTCAATGGCCGTTCAGCCTGCTTCAGCATTTCTGGTGTGCAGCCTTCCCTCTTCATTTCTACCCCTATTATTCTCGGCTAAGTCCTCATCTTCTCTTGTCTCAATTACAGACTCCCATCCTCTCTCTCTGCCCTGGGCAGGAGCTTCAACCTCTAGCCTTCACAGGGCAGCTGGCTTGGTCTATTGAAAATGCAGATCATATCAGATCACCTGTTGTCCCACAATTTCAAAAGGGATCAGTGGCTCACTTTCTTCTGCCCCGTAAAGTCAAAACTCTGAAGCTTGGCCCTCAAAGCTGTCACCTGCCTTTCTCTGCAGGGTCCCTTACTGATAGGGTTAGGCTTTCGGTCTCCACTCAATTCTCATCTTGAATTATACTTGTAATCTTCATGTGTCAAGGGAGAGACCAGGTGGAGATAATTGAATCATGAGGGCAGTTTCCCCCATGCTGTTCTCATGATAGTGAGTTCTCACAAGATCCAATGATTTTATAAGGGGCTCTTCCTCTTCGCTTGGCTCTTCTCCTTCCTGCCACCTTGTGAAGAAGGTGTCTTGCTTCCCTTTCCCCTTCCACCATGATGGTAAGTTTCCTGAGACCTCTCAACCCATGCTGAACAGTGAGTCAATTGAACCTCTTTCCTGTATAAATTACTAAGTCTCGGGCAGTTCTTTATAGCAGTGTGAACAGGGACTTGCCAATTCTTCAGCTCTATTAAAACCAAAATGTTTGCAGTTCACCTGTAAGCCAGTGACAAGAGAAATGAGTGACTGAGGCATAAGCCAGCTCTAGGATGCATCTTACAAAAATATGAGCCACAGACACATCTATGGCTGTTTTTCTGAAGAGCTTTTTAGGACATTTCATATTTATACATTTCCTTTAAGAGAGGGAAGACATTTAAGAAGAGAAGCTGGTAGGCAGTTAGGCAAACGGTAACAATCCTCTCAGACTTTAGTTAGTGCCCAGTACATCTACATTTTATATAATGTGTAGATAAAACGACTGTTCAGAGAGAAAAAGGAAATAAAGTTAAGAGTCAATTATGCAGATGTCTCTGAGTAGGCGGAGGAAGGAGTCTCATCTTTGTTCTGTACTTGGGAAGATAAGCTTGCAGTGGATATTATCAGTGTGGAATCCAGTAGACTTGAGAACTAGACATAGATTGTAAACCTAAAGCTACAATTGGCATGTCCTTATTTGTGGGAGGCCTGCAAAGAATTTTGCCTTCCCATGGGGACCCAGCTGGTGAATGACGTTAGTAACAGCTTCCTTCGGAAGAAGACGTTGCAACGACTCAGTCTCTGGGCTTAACCTTCCCTTTTGCACAACAAGTTTGGGGATCCTGATATTTTTATTTTCCTTTATATTAAGGTTTTAGATCACAGGCCTTAGTTCTTGATCTTTCCTCTGCTGGGAATATCCTTTCCTCTCTTCAATATCCAGCTTCCTCCTAGACCTTTTCCAAGTCAGCACAGAAAACTTCTGTCTCAGGAAGCCTCGCCCAAGCCCTCAGCCAGGTCTCACTCTTTCCTCTGGGCTCCTGTGGCATCTTATAAGCACCTCCAACTGATACTCACCACAGTGCCACCTTCCTCATGAGACTGTGATTTTGCTCTTCTCAGTGTGGCCAGCAGTCAAGCAGTGTCTGACTCCTGCCAAACCTATTTGCCACACCCATCTTCAGCCTCTGACTAATCATTTCTCATCTTCTCAGACTCAGTTTGGGTTTCTTCTGCTTTCAGAACCCTTCCTGATCCCAGGTCCTCCCTCCCTACTGTGTGGCTGGGTGAACTTCCTCTCCGCTTTCCAAAGCACCCTCTCTGAAGAGCTAACATGAAGTCCACCACACGTCTACACAACTGCCTTTCCCTTCTGCCTCCACAATCATACCTAGGCTCCAAGAAATCCAGGTCCATCATAGGTAGAATTCTGCCCCCACCAACCCCACTCAGAGGATATATTGAAGTTCTAACCTTCAGTGTTGTGAATGTGACTTTACCTGGAATTAGGGTCCCTGAAGATATAATCCAGTAAAGATGAAGTCAGCAGGACAAGTTCTAATCCAATATGACTCATATCCTTATTGGAAGAGGAAAAGAGATACAGACAGAAACAAAGAGAACATCACGTGGTGACAGAGGCAGAGGCCAGAGTGGTGCAACTACAAGCCAAGGAATGCCAAGTGTTGCTGGTACCCACCAGGAGCCACAGGAGAGGGCTGGAACCCTCTCCTCCAGAACCCTACAGAAGGAATCCACATGCTGACACCTAGGTTTTGAACTTCTAGCCTCCAGAACTATAAGATAATCAATTTCTATTGTTTTATGCCACCCAGTTGTTGTACTTCGCTATGCAGCCCTAGGAGATTAATGCAGGGTTGGTGTGCTTTTCAGCTTTCACACCACATGGCACAGCAGCAACATACAGGGACTTCACTGTTGACCCTGCATCCAGCTTGTCTGGAGGGTCCTCTGTGCATGTCTGTCTTCCCCGTTTTTATGACTATTTAAACTAAGTGTTAAGTTTTTCCTCCTCGATGCAAACTTCTACCATGTTGTTGGATCAATTGACGTAAACTTCTCACCCACCCTGAGTTTGGCATGACCAGAATCCTCTGGAGACACAGAAGCTCACCCCGATGAGGACAGAACTGCCCCGAATTGTCCCCGAGGCATGTACCTCATTAATCCTGACTACCTATGCAGTCATCATTCTGAGAATAGGTATTCTTTGACATCATTAATTCTTGAGATCTGTCTCTTGCATCCACATTTATGGATTCAACAAATATTTATCAAAGAAACATTGTATCCTAGACTTTGTATCGCTCCAGCTACTGTAATCACTGAGGACACAGCAGCAAACGAAACAGACAAAAAGTCCAGCTTTAGTAGAACTTACGTTCTGGAAGGTGAAGTCAAACAAAAACACACCAAAATTAGAAAAATGCATTCAATATGTTTGGTATACTATATCCATATACAATATAGTGTAGGTTCTATGGGGAAAAAGTGAAAAGAGGGGAGAAATTCCAAGCAGGGGTGAGATGGTTTCCATTTGAGTGGAATGACCAATGGATGACCAATTGCTAAATCTCATTGACTTACGACAACAATGATCTTATTCCTTGTTCACTTACTTAGGTCTCTAGGTCATGTGCAGGTGCGGGTTCCCCTGGGCTTAGCTGGGTCCCACTTACCTTCTCGGTTCAGAACTCAGCGTATGAGGGCAGCCTCTAAGGTGGTCCCAGTGAGCGCAGCATCCAGTTTACACAGACTTGCATAATCTCCTCCCCTTGAGGGGGAGATGCACCTACTCACTCACTTCTAATGAATGGAGAGGGCAAAAGTGATGGGCTATTGCTTTTAATTTCAGTTATACCGAGACTGTGTTTTCTGTGTTGCTTGCTGTTTCTCGTTCTCTGTGTGTGTGTGTCTGCTCCGGGGGAAACCACCGCATGTCATGAGCTGCCCTACAGAGCCCACCTGGCAAGGAGTTGATGCTGGCCAGCAGCAGTGAGGTTGCAAGTGTCTGGCTCAGGGTAAGGCAGTGAGTGACTACCTGTGCTCTACACAGGCAGAGGATGAGAAAGTTCTGAGAGTGCCTCTCATTAGGGATGGAAGGAAAGACACTCCCAGAAGATGGCATCCTGCTGCGATGGAAGAAACCATAGAAAACACATTTTCTCTCAAATTTATT
This sequence comes from Callithrix jacchus, assembly GCF_049354715.1. Classification (NCBI taxonomy): domain Eukaryota; kingdom Metazoa; phylum Chordata; class Mammalia; order Primates; family Cebidae; genus Callithrix; species Callithrix jacchus. Next base: position 58,141,013 of record NC_133517.1, on the reverse strand, counting down.
CTGAGAAAATCAGGTTGTGTTTTATCTCTTTTTTGAAAAGAGTGAGATGCAATTAAGACAGATTTTTTAAATTCCTCACTAAGGATGCATTCTTATTTTGAGGCTTTTGAAGGCAATGATGATACCATTGCTTTTCATTAGTCCTCCATCTTAAGTCCTTTCTTTCTTTCTTTCTTTTTTAATTTTTTTGAGATTGAGTCTCTCACTCTGTTGCCCAGGCTGAAGTGCAATGGCAAGATCTTGGCTCACTGCAACCTCCACCTCCCAGGTTCAAGTGATTCTCCTGCCTCAGCCTCCTAAGTGGCTGGGACTGCAGGGGCACGCCTCTATACCCTGCTCAGCCACTGTGTTGGACTGTCAGCTCAGTGTGCTGACAGCAAACAAAACACCCCTTTGTTGCTGTTGCCTGGGGTTTTTGTTGTTTCTTTGTTGTCGTAGTTTTTTTCACCATGGTTTTATTTATTTATTTTTTTTCATATGGAACTAGAAACACCTTTGCTACTTCCTCCAAAAATCTTTTTTTTTTATGATACTCATGCACAAGACGTTTTGGGGATCTTTGCCCTCCCCTCTTTAAAGTAAATCTCTGCTGATGCTTTTCAGAGACCCTATTGGAGGCAGGGAAGCCTGCCCTGGAGAGGAGCCAAGACCACCCATGACTCAGGCAGGCTGACCTGGAGGTGGCAGAAAAAGGTGCAATGACTCCACAAGCCAATACTCAGGATTTGTAATACCAGAACCTGTGTCCACATCCCGGCTCTGCCACTTAACATGCCTGAGGGCTTTGGCAAATCCTTTCCCCTCTTTGATTAAAGTTTGCTCACCTGAAGTCGAGAAACAAGATGGCTATGTTTGCATCTCAAAGTTCTGATAGACTTCAAATAACCTGGTATATGAAAATAACTTAAGGCCGGGTGTGGTGGCTCATGCCTGTAATCCCAGCATTTTGGGAGGCTGAGGCAGGTGGATCATGTGAGGTCAGGAGTTCAAGACCAGCCTGGCCAACATGGTGAAACCCCATCTTTACTAAAAATACAAAAATTAGCTAGGCATTGTGGTACACCCTTGTAGTTCCAGCTACTTAGGAAGCTGAGGCAAGAGAATTGCTTGAACCTAGGAGGCAGAGGTTTCCATGAGCCAAGACTGTGCCATCGCATTCCAGCCTGGGCACCAGAGTATAACTCTATCTCAAAAAAATTTTTAAAAAGAACTTAAGATGGAGAACTAACTAAAGGCAATGGTATCATCATTATTAACTATGAGAAAGAGGGGACATGTTCTTGGGAAAGCATAAGATTTTGTGCAGATATTATATCTTGCTATTAGTATTGCTCTCAAATGACTGGCTCCCCTTTCCCAGGGACACAATGGCACTGGGTGGGCAATGAGAGTTTGGACTCTTGAAGAAAAGAATGAAAGTTGACTCAAGGACCCAACAACCTTTGAGATCTAACAGCGAGATACTTCCAGGATAACCATGTTTCTAGATTATACCCAACCCTGCTCACCCCCCTTATCTTTTTCTCCCTTTTTTATTTCTTTCTCTTTAATTAATTTGTCTCCACCCCCATCTTTCTTCTCTTGGCAGCGTGGAGGTGCGCAGCTCAGGTCTCCCTTGGAAAAGGACCTTGCCCATCAGCCTGGAAGAGTGTGATTGACCAACAGTATCCATCCTCAGCACCCCCCAGCTCCTCTGTACATCTGAGCTGACAGCCCAACCCAGTGGCTGAGTACAGCAGGGCCAGAGATCTAGCCACTTGCACCCCACAAGGGGCTTCTCTCCCAGATAGTCTTTGCTCCAGACTTCTTTTGGAATTGACTGAGATACTGTCAGATCTGCTTTGAAGATGGAGGTGCTGTCTGCTCAAGTCAATTTCTTCCTTGATGTCCTCTCACAGGTGCCAGATCTGCACTGAAGTGGATCTGAAAATTTTCCTTATCTCTTGGGTTTTCTGACCACTAACCCCATCTCAGTGTTTGCTTACTGGCCTCACCCATTTTCCTTCCTACCTTTTATCCTTCCTTCTCCTTTTATTGAACATTGACTGTGGTGCCCAAAAAGGCGTGAGGCATGCAACAAAATGCAGCCCCTCCCCTAAAGGATCTTGCCTTTGCTCAGGGTAATAAGACACGTGTGTCCGTATAAACCCCAAAGGTCTTTCCTTTGCAGACAGATCTACCAGCTCTGGAGGGAACCCAAGAATTTGTGTTGCAAACACATTCCCTAAGGAATTGTTATACACCCGCAGTTTGGAAAATAGTTTGTAGGTGGAGGTAGGTAACTACTGCTGTGGCCAGTCTGGCCCTCTGGCTGTTTGTATAAATGAAGTTTGAAACACAGTGACACCCGTTTATTGATGGGTTGGCCATGACTGCTGTCACACGGTAATGGCAGAGTTGAGAGGTGCAGCGGAGACTGCACAGCCACAAAGCCTGCAGTATTTCTTATTTGGCCTTTTGCATATAAAACCCTGCCCTCTGCTCTAAGGCAGTGGATTTCAACCTTGGCAATAGAATCACCTTCACCTAGGGGAAACATTTAAGCATCTCATGACTAGAATGGACCCCAGACAATTAAATCAGAATCTCTGTAGCTGGGACCCAGGCATCAACCCCAGGCATCGCATGCTTGAGATCGCAGGTTAACACAGCATGTGGTCAAGTGTGAGAACTGGGAGACGGAATATATGAATGGCCAGTGGCCAGATCCCACACTGCAACAGAACTCTGACTGGTAACCTCTGCAGCAACTCCCCTGGGAAGCCCAGGCACAACCTCTGAATCGACCATCCCTAAACCGTCAGGACCACCAGATCCCCTAAGTTTTGCCCCCACTTCCAACTCAGGGCTGGCCAGAGAAAGCCAAATATGCTCCCCAAATCAATCACACAGGATGCCCTACTCCGGCTCAGCAGCCTCCCTCTTCCCCATGCCCACAGCCTCCAGCAGGAGCACACCTGCAGCCTCCTCCTTTCTCCACTACCAAGGGTTCCCACTCCCCTGCCTGCCAAATGCCAGTGATGGTGGCCACCTCACTCACTCTCACAAACTTTGGCTATGCTGCCTCTGCTGGCTCACCTCTGGGTGATCTTCATGTGTTTCTACAGGGCTGCTATTCCAAGGGTAGGCGTTCGGCCTGCAGTGCAGGGACGGTGCATGCTGGAGAAGTCCTTGCTTCTAGAGAGTGAAAAGCCTCCAGGATCCAGATCAAGGAAGGCTGGGATACTGCTTAGGGATGAATTCAGGAGGGAAGTTTTAGACTTAAAGGGAAGGTACAAGGTGTCCTTCCCTCATTGTCTGGCCCAGAATTTCAGAGTGTCAGGAACCAAACCCAAGAATACTCCTTCAAGGCTGGGTGCAGTGGCTCACGCCTGTAATCCCAGAACAGCACTTTGGGATGCCGATGTGGGTGGATCACTTGAGGTTAGGAGTTCAACATCAGCCTGGCCAACATAATGAAACCCCATCTCTGCTAAAAATGCAAAAAAAGAAAATTAGCTGAACATAGTGGCATGTGCCTGTGGTCCCAGCTACTTGGGAATCTAGGGCACAAGAATCGCTTGAACCTGGAAGGTGGAGGTTGCAGTGAGCCAAGGTAGCACCACTGCAACTCCAGCCTGGGTGACAGAGTAAGATTCCATCTCAAAAAAAAAAAAAAAAAAAAAAAAGAGAATATAGAATATTCCTTCTACTGGGGTCAGGGAGAACTAATGACTTGGGCCAGCATTGTGAAGAAAGCCCACGATGCTCTGCATCTTTATCTCGGTGCAGAAGCAGGGTGATGTGGGCAGAAGAGAGAGCAGCACCTCCAGGTTGACCATCCCACAGAGGAGGATCAGTTACACGGTAGGTGGGGAGCGGGGAGATCCCAACCTCAGGGAGGGGTGAAGACATCATCTCAGGGTGGAAAATGAGACCAGGCACACATTACTGAGCAGTGGGAGGCTGCCCAGCATTCCTTTGCTAACTCCTTTTTCCAAGGGGATGATGATAACTCTAGATACTGAAGTCATTTTCTCAGAATTTAATCTGGACCAGAGTCTCCAGAAAGTGACCTGGTCAGTGTGTTGGGAGTCGGGGAGGAATGAAAAGGGAAGATGCCTAAAAAAGTACAGCCAGGAGCGTTCAGGAGCAGAACCCAGGAGCAATACGGCAGGTGCAGAATCCTGGCTGCAGGCATTCATTTGCCTCATCTCCTGTCCCTAAGCTTTCCGTTGCCCACACCCCTGGAGAGTTTACAGACCCCCTCCGTCCCAACCATTCAGTGCCTTTTGATCTCAACTCCCTGGCGAGAGACTGATTAACAGGCTGTGGCTGTAGTGCCAAGACTCAGCAGCTTCAGGAATTTCTTGAGTGACAATTGAACTTGCCCAGAGGGCATGTGCATGTTAACAAGGGTGCAAGACAATGCCTTTAGCTAAATAAAAGAATTTTAAGCAGCCTGAGTCCAGATCTTCTGGGACAAGGGTTTTGTTGTGCTGCACTTTACAATGCTCAGACCACATTGATTATTCACCAACAGCTCTACCTGTCAAGAGGACAGGAGGCTGGCGCTTACTGACTGCTTGCTCTGTGGGTGGCACAGTGCTAAGCTTTTAAACATATATGATTAGCAAGATGTATCTTATTCAAATTTTACACCAGTCTTCCAAGGTAAATATTAAGGAATTCCAGTTTTCAGATGGGAGGCAAGCATGGGTGGGTAAGCGACTTTCCTGGAGTCACCAGGGTATAGTGGAACTGGAATTGGGCCCCAGCTCTGGCTGTCACGGTACCCATGCTTTCTGCTTTCTAGGCTTGCTGCAAACCTTCCTGAACTCAGAGATGTAGACCAGACATGCACGTTCTGGAGCCTCCACCCGTGGGGCTCTGATTCCAGTCTGGGGACCAGCCAACTGCCTCCAGGGGGCTGCTCAGGTCCAGCTCCTGGAAGCAGACGCAGGCTCTGAGGTGGAAACAGGTGAGAAGACTCACCAGCAAGAGTTCCCAGGGCCATCACCTAGGGGGAGGATAGGAAGCAGGTCGGGCTGTCCTAAGTCACAGCAAGGAAAATTATTGGAAACTCTGAAGCTGAGGCTATCCTTTGGAATTGGCATGAGTTGAAAGGAGGGAGCCAGAGCTTTATCTGGCTCCTTGAGCAACCACGGGGTTGAGTTGCCCTGGAAGGTGGTGGATAAGATGCACAGCAAGGTAGCTCTCTTCATCAGAGGCAGTCCCAAAAAGGGTTAAGGGTGGGGAACTGCTAGGCAAAGAGCTTCCCAGCAGCTGGTGAAATAGACCCTTTAATGCTGACTCTTTAATGATGAAGATCCATTAGTGTTGTGGACACACAGCGTTCACAACATAAGCCCTGTATAAAATCCTCAGAAATCAGGTCTGAAGTCACGAGAGTCTCACCGTGCCACCTACCACCACCAGAGATCCACCTTCATGATCCTCACTAGTGGTTTAAGAGTGCCAGTAGGGGGCAGCAAAGAGCTTCCCAGGTGCTGTAACCCTATAGTGCTGCTGAAGCAGGAGCCTGGAGCAAGCATCACCTGGGAAGGAATTGCTGGGTACCAGAAATTCAAGCGAACCCAAGACTCCACCATCGTTAGCTAAGTCTGACAGCAAATAGGCAGGTGTCCCAGATCACAAGGAATGGATGTTATGTAAAGAAGCTGGGTGTTACCCTACAGCTGATGGGGAGCCCCTGAGTGGCTTTCAGCCTGGGAAGTGATGCATTTGATGTGTTTTAAGAAGCTTGTTCTGCCTGCAGGGAGAATGCAGGCAATGGGAATGCAGAGGATGCCTTATTAGGGGGTGCCACTGCTTTGCGGCCATGCATCAAATTACTTAACCTCATTACCCAAGTCTGAAAAATTGCAGGGAGGTAACAGTGTCCACCTTACAGAGTTCCCATGCCAGTTAAGAGGAATACACTATATAAAATGTTTAGCACAATTCTTGATAAATAATGTCTACTCACTAAACCTTATTAGAGGTATTATTTTCATTATAGTTAGAGAGGCATTTGTGATTTAATCAAGAGGCTGTGATTACAGATTGGATGGAAGGAGAAAAGGATGGTGGGGGCATTCATGGACACCAGACATGAAAGGGGAGGTTTGCAGGGAGAGGAGAAACCCCAGGAGGCAGACAAGTTTGGGGCCCCTGTCCGGGTGAAGATGGAGATATTGGGATCTGACAGTCAACAGTGTAGTGGAAGAAACTATACCAAGAGGGAATACATGAGGTCCTCCCAGGAAATAACCAGACCAAAGAGTAAGCATGTACTGAAAACAGCTTCCAAATGGAAATAGACTGAAGAAAGAATTGCAGGGGATTCTGACATTTTAAGGGTGTGAGGGCAGGAGAGGTGCAACCCATGGTAGAAAAGGAAGCCAGGCAGGTATGAGAACAACAGGAGAGGGCAGCAGCCCAGGTGCCAGGAGAGCTGGGTTTTCAAGGAGAAAGTAGCTGGCAGAGGGTCCAGTGCAGCACAGATATCAGGCAAGATGGGTCTGGGAAGGGGAAGAGATGGGCAGCTTTTTCAGAACAACCCTAGTGAGGGCAGAGGGCCAATCACGTGAGCACAGGAGCTCAGGTGGGGAGAGGCAGTAGACAGTCACATGTGGGTAGTATGGTGGGCAGCCTACAGGTTTTACTAGGTAGGAAGTGTAGAAGAACAAACAGATGGATAAATCAAGATAGATAGATAAATAGATAGATAGATGATGTATAGATGATACATAGATGATGGAAGATAGATAATAGATAGATGATGTATAGATGATACATAGGTGATGGAAGATAGATAGACAGACAGATAGATGATGTATAGATGATACATAGATGATGGAAGATGATAGATAGATATAGATAGATAGATAGATTATAGATAGATATAGATAGATGATAGATAGATGATAGATAGATAGATGATAGATAGATAAATCAGACTGCAGTTTAAGTCTCATTTGTCAATTTTTTCTTCTTAGCACTTGCCTGTATTGTCTCATTTAAGATGTGGATTATAATCCCTATTTTAAAAACAAGGAAAGTCTGGGCCCAGAAATATGACAGAAGTTGCCCAAGATTCCCCACTAGGAAGTGGTAGATCCAGACACCGAACCCAGGTGGTCTGACTCCCTTTTAAGCTATCTGAAGGCTTTACCTTAGGAAGAATTATTTAATGATGGCCTGTAGGGTGGACTGGAGATGAGGAACTTAGAGATGGAGAGATGAGAGGGAGTGAAAATACTGGAGAAGAGGCAAAGGCCAGAATTCGAAATGGTCATGAGAGCAAAGATGGCACTCAAGAACGGGCAGCCTGGGGTGATTGAGTGCATTTATTCTGCCTAAGTGTTAAAAAAATAGTAATGAAATAAATAAGATATTTGGAAAAGCATTGAGATGAAAAATAATGCATATAGCATTATTTATTTTTTAAGAAAAGGTAGCATATTTAAATATGCGATCACGTAGTTGCTTATATAGAGATAATACTCCTGAAAAGATGCAAGAACTGGCTGGGTATGGTGGCTCATGCCTGTAATCCCAGCACTGTGGGAGGCCGAGGTGGGCAAATCACCTGAGGTCAGAGGTTTGAGACCAGCCTGACCAACATGGAGAAATCCCATCTCTACTAAAAATACAAAAATCAGCCTGGAATGGTGGTGCGTGCCTGTAGTCCAAGCTACTCAGGAGGCCGACGCAAGAGAATTGCTTGAACCTGGGAACCAGAGGTTGCAGTGAGCCAAGATCATGCTATTGCACTCCAACCTGGGCAACAAGAGAGAGACTCAATTAAAAAAAAAAAAAAAAAAGATAAAATAGAAAAGATACGAGGAACTGAAGAGAGGAACTGGGATTAGGAATCGGAAGTGGGAGGACATCTCCCTTTCTACTGAAGAGAGGAATTGGGATTAGGAATAGGAAGTGGGAGGATATCTCCCTTTCTACTACATCAACTCTTGTGTTGTTGACATTTTAGAATCATGAGTTTAGGCCAGGTGTGATGGCTTATGCCTGTATTCCCAGCACTTCAGGAGGCCAAGACAGGCAGATCACGAGGTCAGGAGATCGAGACTATCCTAGCCAACATGGTAAAACCCTGTCTCTACTAAACATACAAAAATAAGCTGGGCATGGTGGCACATTCCTGTAATCCCAGCTACTCGGGAGGCTGAGGCAGGAGAATCACTTGAACCAGGGAGTCAGAGGTTGCAGTGAGCCAAGGCAGCACCACTGCACTCCAGCCTGACAACAGAGTGAGACTCTGTCTCAAAAACAAAAAAAAAGAATCATGAGTTTATATCAATATTTTAACTTATAAAATTTTAAACATAAAATATAGCAAATAATAATACAATAAACTCATGTGTCCATCAGCTAGCTTTGTATTTGTGAATATATACATTGTTTCATATGTTAAAAAATGAAACAGAACAGAACCTTCCTGTGTATCTTCTCCATATTCTGATTTTATACCTTCCTTATCTATCAGTAAGTCCCTATCCTATATTTGATACTTATCATTCCTATGTATTTTTCATACTGTTTTTACATATATATACATACATACAGCTATGACTACATATGTGTATATATCAACATGATTTAAAACTTTGTAAAATAGTATTCTATAGATCCTATCATTCTGTGACTTGCTATTTTCATTCAAAAAGTGTTTGCAATATATCCAAGTGGATACATGTAGATCTAATTCACTTTTCATGGCTGTATAATATTCTATTTTATGAATACATGATACAATTATATAATTATCTATTTCCTGATTTTGGCTTTTAGGTTGTTGTCGTTTTTCAAAAATAAGTAATAAGATTTGATATCTGACACTTTGGGCCTTCTCTTTCATTTATATATTTTAGATGCAGCTTAAATTTGAAGGGAAAAAAGGTGTAGTTATTTGTATTGGAATTGTATTAAAATTTTATATTTGTTGATGACGGAAATCTTTATTATAGTGAATCTACTCTTCCATGAACATAGTATATATCACCATTTGTTCTGTCTTCTGCTATATGCTTTAATAATATGTCAAAATTTTCTATACAAAGGCCTTGCATATTCTGTTAGATTTTCCATATTGTCTAATCAAATGGCTAGAGTTTTCATTTGTTTGTTTGTTTTGCCATTACAGCGTCTAAGTAGTGATTATTATAGTTATGCCATTGATGTTTGTGAATTTATATTGAATCCAGCAACCCTGATCCAGTAAACTTGCATCCAGTACATCTTTGATTTTCCTATTTTTCTGTATATTTATATTTTCTTATATTCTCTATGTAGATAACCTTAATAACATTTGTAAATCTGTGTAATTTTCTCTCTTTGTAATTCTTATGTATCCCAGTTTTTATTCTGCTTGTTTTTACTGTGATAATTAAGACCTCTAATAAAATGTAAATTAGATATGTTCATAGGAAGTATTTAGTTCTGTTTTTAATATATTTAAAATGCTTCTAATGGCTCACCACAAGTACAATCCTTACTATAATAAATACTTCTTTTTTCTTTCTTTCTTTTTAAGAGGCTCTCACTCTATTGCCGAGGCTGGGGTACAGTGGTACAATCATGGCTCACTGCAGCCTACCCTCCTCCTGGGCTCAAGCAACCCTCCCACCTCAGCCACTTGAGTAGCTGCAACAGGTGGATGCCACCATGGCTGGATAGATTTTTAAAATTTTTTGTATAGACAGGGTCTCACTGTGTTCCTCAGGCTGATCTTGAACTCCTGGCCTTAAGTAATTCTCCTGCCTTGACCTCCCAAAGTGCTGGGATTACAAGTGCAAGCCACCATGCCTAGCCAGTAAGTACTTTTTAGCCAACAGGGGCTTCCTTTTGTTTTTTTTTCAAGGAAATGTTATCATAAATAAGTGTTGAATAAAATTCTATACTTTTTTAATGCCAAGTAATAGAACCAAGTCTTTTCCTCATTAAATAAATTAAGGTGTAGAATTACTTTAATGAATGTTCTGTTTTCAGTGTTAAACCATTTTTGCATTTCTGGAATAAGATGTTGCCATTTAAAATAATTATAGCCAATTACCTTAATCTATTATTATATAGAGTTATATCAATAACCTTTCTATACAAGTGTTTTCTAAGAAATATCATTTGTCTTCAGGATAAAACCACATATCTAATCATCTCCTTCCATGTTTTAAAATGGCTTTTTTTCTTTCAGTGGCTCTCTATTATGACAATAGAAAAGATCATTTCCTGTACATGCAAGGTTCTTCATGACTTGATCCCCACATTGTATCTCAGAAGGATCTGCTTATCTCTGGCTCCTTTTCTTTGCTCATTGCATCTAACCTGCCACAAAAGCCTGTTGTCTTTCCCTTATAATATATAATTTCAATATATTTGTATGTGTGTGTGTCCTCCTCTGTCTAGACCTACAATCAGTTGTTTAGCCTCAAGAATCTCTCACCCAGATTGTTTTGATGGGCTTCTAAATAGTTATCTAGAGTGATATTGTAAAGCACTAATTGGTTTATGTCACTGACATTTTCAAAATACTTCATTTGACCGTGTGATGGCATTTGCTCATACTGGCTTCAGAGAGTCAATTGTTAATACTCAGGACTTTTTCAAGCTAGTTGTTAAATTGATGTTAGCCTGAAATTGACTGTGGTCAGACAATTTACTCTAGGAAAAAAAAATAGCAAATTCTGCAAATCAGTAAGGAATTTATTAATTTATTTCTTGAGAGCCAGTTTTCTAGCTTACCATTTATTTACTCAGGAGATGAAGGACGTAGCCCATAAACAAGTTTCTACTTTGTGTCCTGGTCAACTTCCGGTTTCCAGAGCTTTTCTACTTCCTGGATTTTGTACTGTCTTCCTTCTGATTGTAATTCACTTCCTGTCTCCACCCTATATGCTCCCTTGCCTGAACTCAGTTCAGTGGTCATCCCCTAAGGAAGCACTTACAAAATCCCTTTTCCTGCCCTTCTACAATAGCCTAGTCATTGGTTCCTGGTTCTGTATAGTCCTTAATATGCAAGCTCAGTAAAGGCATGCACTCCTGTTCTTCAATTTGTTGCCCCATAGTTAACATATTGTCTGGAACATGACTGGCAGTACATAAATGTTGGCCAAATAAGAAAGGAATAAAAAATATATCTTCCCACTTTCAGCCAGGCACAGTGGCTCACACCTGTAATCCCAGCACTTTGGAAGGCTGAGGTGGGCAGATCATGAGGTCAGGAGTTCCAGACCAGCCTGGACAACATGGCAAAACCCCATTTCTACTAAAAATACAAAAACTAACTGGGCGTGGTGACAGGCGCCTGTAATCCCAGCTACTCGGGAGGCTAAGGCAGGAGAATTGTTTGACAGGAGGTGGAGGTTGCAGTGAGCCAAGATCATGCCATTGCACTCCGGCCTGGGCAACAGGGTAAGACTCCATCTCAAAAAAAAAAAAAAATCTTCCCACTTTTTAAGTATTCATGTTTCCTTCATGCTCACCTCTTCTCTAAGCTTTAACTTCCTGCCACCTCCATCTAGGACCATCTCTTAAGGAGAACTGTAGCTTGGCGCCACTGCAAATGCCACCCTCAGCCACAAAGCAGAACTGGCAAATCAACCCCAAATCCAGAGGATAGTCCCTCATCCAGAAGAAACCAAACAAAACAGGAATGCTTCTCTTTCTTCCCATCTGACTAGAGAGTGCTGGAAAAAGTTACTGGAACAAAATTGTTGAAAGCAGTTGCTCTTATAATCTGTTGCTGCATCACAAACTACCCCCAAAATTTGGTGGTTTAAAAGTACCATTTTATTTATTCACAATCATGTGAGTCAAGAATTCAGGAAACAGCTTAGCTGAGCAGTTTGACACTTATCCATGTGGTCTTAAGGGATCCAGCCAGGGTTTGGGGATTCATGTCCATGATGGCTTCTTCACTCAAATGTTCAGCATCCTGTGTTCCCTGGTCTCCCGATCTCCATGTGGCATGTCATCTCCCAGGGCCTCTCCCTCTGGCTTGGGCTTCTGACAGCATGGTGATCTCGAGATACATGTTCTTTTTTTTTTTTTTTTTTTTAGATGGAGTGTCCCTCTGTCACCCAGGCTGGAGTGCAGTGGCCAGATCTCGGCTCACTCTACCTCCACCTCCTGGGTTCAAGTGATTCTTCTGCCTTAGCCTCCCGAGTAGCTGGGACTACAGGTGCTCACTACCAATCCTGGCTAATTTTTGTACTTTTAGTAGAGACAAGGTTTCACCATATTGGCCAGGCTGGCCTTGAACTCCGGACCTCATGACCCACCCACTTTGGCCTCCCAAAGTGCTGGGGTTACAGGCATTAGCTTGTCCGTTTTACATGGCAGCTATCTTCCAGCAGAATGAGGCAGAAGTGGCTGATCTGTTAAAGTGTATCCTCAGAGCAAGCGTAAGATTACTTCTCATACTCTGTCAGTCAAAGCAGTCCCAGGCCAGGCCAGAGTCAAGGATAGGGGAGCAGACTCTGTTTTCCACGGAAAGAACATCAAATACTTTGTGACCGTCTTTAATCCGCCACAGAGGTGACTTATTGTTGTCTCTCTCTGATGGGAATGAGGATAGAAAAGCTACACTGAGGAAAATATGAAGTACGAAGATATCCCCTGTGGCATTAGTTACTATCTCCAACGAGGTGCAATGACACCTGGCATCAGACATTTAATGAAATCCCAAAGGAAACTGCTAAACTCTTTTTTTTTCTAGCATGGACCCTAAACCCTTCCCAGCTGACATAGCACCCTCTTAGCTAAACTCTAGCAATTTCCTAAGTCAGAAGAATAGATAGAATATGTCCTTAAACTGTAGCTACTAGAGAAAAAGTGTTGCCTCACACATGACGAGCAGTGAGTCAAGAAGTCATCCTCAGTGAGCCGAGAAAATAGAAAGGACCGAGCCTTCTGAAGATGATCAAAAGGAAAAGTAATGCTGTGTAAACCAACTAACCACACCGCGGAAAAGGGAAGCCAGCAGAAATGTGCACACGCACACACACACGCACACAACAAGCAAGGAAAATTAGCTTCCTGCCCCCCTGCACCCCACCCCGCCCAGACCTCCAGGTTTCAAGGCTTGAATGTGTTTCCTGGAAAATACGAACTATAATCATTAAGGGCTTTTTATGCTTCTAGATCACTGTAGCCATTAAAGTTAAGCAGAACAGGGACACTCTACTCAACAGGGTTGAATAAAAATAATGGAGCAAATTGCCTATTAACCAAGGTGAGGGGATCATAGAGGGAAATGAACGTGAGAAGGTGAAGCACGAGGGTGAAACAAGAGCAGAATGAAGACCCTGAGCCTGAGGGGACCAGGAAGAAGCTAAAGCTGGAAGCCAACAAGGAAGGACTGAAGCTGCAGGAAGGGCTGCCTGAAAGAAGGTGGGTACAGGCAGAAGAAAGCCACTGTGAAACCATAGAGCAGAAGGGAAGGAACTTTGGTAACAAATGCCCGGATCTCCTTCTACTTCTCCCTCCTCTTCTTCTACCAAGGCCACTCTTGGCTGAATGCAACTGGAAGGTGAAGCCAAGCAAAGGCATCCTTTTTGATAAGGTCCCCAGAGCCCAGCCTACTGGAGCACAGGACCTAGCAGGGAAGTGTGGAAATCAGGCCTGGAGAGACAGTGCAGAGATTCTGCAACTGAGCTGGCCTGGTAACCACATGCAACCTAATTTCTGTAATATGTGCATATATGTTAACAGCAATAGCTATTTAGAAGAAGAATCTTAGAATTATCTTTCTCTCCCCACTTTGTCTGCAGAGCTTTTAAGGATCTGAATCCATTTGGCTCCTTATCTTAATGCATATGGAAGATTTATTTAAGTTGACATTATAGAACTAATAAGCTCTGATTAAGCAGAATAAACATGACTGACAATTGCTGCAGAAGATAGGTTTAAAATCATGATTTTTTTTTTTTTTTTTGAGACAGGATCTCATTCTGTTACTCAGGCTGGAGTGCAATGGTGTGATCTTGGCTCACTGCAACCTCCGCCTCCTGAGTTCAAGCAATTCTCATGCCTTGGCCTCCTGAGTATCTGGATTATAGGCATGCACCACCACATCCAGCTAAATTTTGTATCTTTAGTAGAGACAGGTTTCACCATGATGGTCAGGCTTGTCTCAAACTCCTGACCTCAAGTGATCTGCCCACCTCAGCCTCCCAAAATGCTGGGATTTAAAACAGTGATTTCTGATGAAAAAGGGAAATAGTGAAATGATGAAGGACAAATTAATAGATATGTCAGAAGTAAACCAAACTAAGTATAATTACTGGCTCTAAAGTGAAAAACTTCCATAAAGGATACAGATGACACATTTAAAGGTAAAGAACAAGCAAAATTTTCTAAAATATAGAAATTATAAAGACTGAAATCAATAATAATCCAGGAAAAAATTGTTCCCAATCCCTCAACTCCATGACACATCCTAATTAATATATTGAAATCAACGATAAAAAAACACTTTTCAGGCAGAAAGAGCAAATAACACTCTAAAGAAGGCAAAAAACAAGAGGCAGGTCTCAGACATCCTCAGATCAATATTAAATATCAGAAAGCAGTAATGTCTACAAAATTCCACAATGAAAAATTTTAAGCCAAGAAAATGATTAAATTAAACCTAAGATCGAGACCATCCTGGTCAACATGGTGAAACCCCGTCTCTACTAAAAATACAAAAAAAATACCTGGGCATGGTGGTGCGTGCCTGTAGTCCCAGCTACTCAGGAGGTTGTGGTGAGCCGAGATCATGCCATTGCACTCCAGCCTGGGTAACAAGAGTGAAACTCCGTCTCAAAAAACAAAAACAAAAACAAAAACCTAAGGTGGCCAAACTGACAGTTACCCCTCTTATTCCTGGGCACAGACTTCAGATTTCTTTTTCTGGCACCAGGGTACACATCTGCCCGGGATACGAATCACCATTTGTGTAAGGCAAGCATGACAACATACATGGGTGGTGTAGTAGTGAGAATGCACACACTTCTGGCTACTGAAAACTGAGAAGTCTGATTGGGATTCCAAGAAGAGTTTTCCGCAAATGACTGGTTAGAGACAATGTATTTTATATTGACCTTCGATACCTATATTGGTAGCTATGATTTGGAGATGCATAGCTTAGAGTTCTGGCAGCCATCTTGAAACCATGATGTCTTCCAGGATCATCACGCAGGAATGGCAGCACGCAGTGACTGAAGAAGCCTCAGAGCTTAATGACATCCTTCACACACTATCATCAATACTGGGACTGCTTGATTTGGGGCTTCTTAGGTAATGCATAAGAGCCTTGATCTTAAGCTGCTATTAGTCTGATGCCCATTTACTTACTATTGAAATTATCCTAAGAACACTCTTCCCATTAACAAAATCCTTCGCACTGCGATTAAATCTAAGCTCCTTGGTGGCAGAAATGTTTGCTAGTTTTGTTTACTGATGTCTCTTCATTGCTTAAAAGAGCTCAGTGGCATAGCAGGTATAAAATAAATATTTGTTGAATAAATTACAGTAAAAAGCAAAGCAAAACAAACTCATTATACTAGGAGTCTAAACATTATAAGCATTCTAGCAGTAGAATTGCCCTAAAATGTCTTTAGAAGGATCACTCGAAAAACAAACACAAGCCTGATTTACTGATGCAAAATCCATTGTCTATGGTCCATGGCACATGGCCAGGATGTGCCAGGAAAGCTGCGAGTGATTGGTTAACAATGCTCCATCCCTGCAAGGCAGACGGCATGGGTCAGAGCACAGAAAACCAATGCAATGGCACTGACTACTTTTAAATATTCCATAAGAAATAACCGTTCAAAATCATTTATATGTTTTAGTAGGTAACCATTCTAAGGCATTAATTTGTAATGCATAGGTAGGTATGCATGTGTGTGTGTGTGTGTGTGTGTGTGTGTATTTTCAATATCCCATTTTAAAATTTCTGTAGTAGAAGGAAAATTCAGATGGGACTGGATTAAATCTAATTTAATTTTTAGATCATTAAACCCTTTTTTGAACGGATTGGTGTAACCTCCAGAAATATCATTTGCCCAGAACAGAGCAGGACATAGGAATTCCAGGAAAATTATCTTCTAATACAGCTTCTCAGATAGTCCTCATTATCTAGAAGAACAGTTCCCAAATATGGTGTCTACTCTCTGATGTATCTCAGTCAGCAAAGAGATGTGTCACAAGTAATCTGAGGCTAATAACCATTAAAGAACTGATGTACTTCAAATGATGTGCTTTATAAATAACTTTGAGAAAATTCAAGGTAACCTCTATGAAAGCATCCCTCTTGCTTGCATTCTGATGTTTTTCTAAAGTGTTATGCCAAATATCACCCCTTTCCTGGACCTTGCTCTGTGTCCCAGGCACTGATCTGAATTGACTACATCAGTGAAATCTGTGGGAGATTGCAAGTGATAGCCACAATTCCTCCCTTTCCCATATCCATGCCCTTTTGTAAATGTGGCTTTGCTGTTCTTTCCACAAAGTGGCAGAGTCTCTTTGTCCATTTCCTCCTCCTCCTTCAGGCCCCGGAATCTGAGCCTGCTTGTGACTTATTTTGACCTAGAGAATGTAGCATAAGTAAGTGGTGGGAGTCCTGAACCTGACCTTAAAGAGGTCCCACAGCTTCTGCCGTCTCTTGGAACCTAAGACCACCACATGAAACAGCCTGGGCTACCCTCATGGAAGATGAGAAACGATGTATCTAGAGAGGCCACGCTGAGAGCCAGCACCAACTGCAGACGTGTGAATGAGGCCATCATAGACCCTGCCATCCTAGGTGCACACCCAAACGACTGGAACTGCACAAGTGGACTCAGGAAAAACAGCGTATGAGCCCATTCCAAATTGCTGACCCACAGAATCTTAAAATCAAAGAAAATGTAGTGACATTGCTAGTAAGTCCAGTGGCCTGGGGCATGTTAATATGTTCTTTCCAAGGTGAAGTACAGGTTGCTATCTCCGGTGGCTCCTATTTCTATGTTAAAAGGCCTAATGCCATAGGAGACAAAGGAAAATCTTCCCCTTCACCCTCAGAAGATTCACTGAAAAATCAACTCACACATGGCAGGTTCATGAGGGAAGAGACATACCAATTTATTAGTGTGCACAGGAGAGAATCACAGAGTTAGTGCCCAATATCTCAGTAGAGTACAGAGGCTTATAGGCCCTACTTCATAGGGGAAAGGAAGATCGGGAAGTGGGGATGATTTTGGGAGGATAGTAAATGATATTTAGAGGAATTCAATGGGCTTGAAGAATCTACGGTGGCATGGAACAAAGACTGTTGGGCCCACAGAGCAAACACTGGTTTGTGACAAAAGTCTGTCCTCGTTTGATGACAAACCTCAGTCTCCCTTCTTATAAATGGGTTCAGTTAATGAATACTCAGGGAAGGGACCAAAGGTGATTTTTTTCTTCGGTAAGCCCAAACTTCAGGCCGATAGGGGAACTTCAGAGAACAACTTCATCCTGTGCTTTGGGAGAGATGGAAGATTCGAAGACAGGAGTGGGGAGGGAAGGAAAAACAATTGTTCTCCTTGATGGGTACGTCTCTTCTTTATGTGGATAGGGGAAGTCTCTTCCGGCACCTGTTGTTCTCAAAGGATCTTTAATTCAAAATATTCATTATATCAGGGAGTCATATTTTGAAGTGAAGTTCCCTGTGTTCCTTCAGTCTCTAATGGGTCTCTTTGGGTTTTAGAAAGAATGTACACCTCATTTGGTCAAGTTACTCTGACCCATTTTCCAAGCAGCATAAGGTCTGCCCATTTAGATTAAGATCCAGGGGGAAAAAATGCATGGACCAAGTTAAAGCTGTCATTCAAACTGCTCAGACACTTAGATAGGATAGCCCAGAAGACCTGATCATGTTTGATCTTCATGTGTCTGTGGCAGATAGAAATGACTTGTGAAGCCCGTGGCAGGCCCCTAGAGAAGAATCCCAGCACAAGCCATGAAGAATTCAAAGTGAACTTGTGCCACCCTCTTCAAATACGATTCTTTTGAAAGTTTTTAGCTTGCTAAGGCCCTAGTAGATGGCAATTTGTTGACCATACTACACCAAATTACTAGGCAACCTGAGCTACCCTATCATGAACGGGATGCTGTCTGATCCTGCAAGTTACAGAGCTGGTCATGCACAGCAGCACTCCATTGTTGAGTGGAAATCGTGGCTACGAGATTTGGCTAACAGGATCCAAAGGCTCCCATAAGCCATGTGATCAAGGAGTCCCAATTCCAATGCTCCTACTCTTGATACTTTGCCTTCACTCTCTCTATTTAGCACATATTTCTTCATGGAGAATTCTCTATGGCCAGCTAATCTCATTGAGAATTCAGTTAATCTGAATTCAGTTAATCTCGTTGCTATCCAAGACAGAAAAACTGCAGGCTTGGCTTACAGATGGTCCTGGCAGTATCCAAAACAGAAGCAACACTTCGGCCACATTCAGGAGTAGACCCAAAGAAAATAAAGTCAATAAAGTGAAATATTTGCAGAACTTTAAGCAATGTACCTCTGGCTATGAAATAAGCCTTTTAAAAAGATGATCAGATGTTTATGTCTATATACTGATTCATGAACATTGACTAAAAGTTTGGCAGGAAAGAGAGACTTGAAAGTAAGATGATGGGAAATTTGATGTCAGGGCAGTCTGGAGAAAAGCTCTGTGGATAGATGTCTCTTAATGGGCACAAGTGTGAAAATTGTGTCTTGTGTGAACATTTACTGAAGAGCAGCCCTAGTTAGAATCTATTTTTATTTTTTATTTTATTTTTCTGTAAGTTATCAAAGTATAGGTGGCATTTGATTACATGAATTAGTTCTTTAGGGGTGACTTGTGAGATTTTGGTGCACACATCACCCAAACAGTGTGGAGATTCCTTAGAGAATGAAAAGTAGAGTGACCGTTTGATCCAGCAATCCCACTGCTGGGCATCTACCCAGAGGAAAAGAAGTCATTATTCAAAAAAGACACTTGCACACACATGTTTTCAGCAGCAGAATTCACCATGCAGAATCGTGGAGCCAACTCAAACACCCATCCATCAGGGAGGGGGTCAAGAAACTGTGGTATATATACACAATGGAATTCTCCTCAGTTAAGGAGAATCTTAATAGTCAGGTGGATACAATAACGAATTCTGTAGATGTCAATATTCTCGTTTCCCAGTCAACCAACTCTGTCTCTAACCAATGCGCTCATGAACAGAGGGCATAGTGGCAGGGATGGGAGTTATGCACGGGCTCAGCAACATCAAAGCCATTTTGGCAACAGCCACCACTGAACACACAGCCTGTCAACAGCAGGGACCAACAATGAACGTGCACAACATCTGTAGATCAATCTCATCATCTTACGTGCTGTGGTTCATGGTACCCCAAAAAGTTACATGAAAATCACTGATTATAGACCCACATAATGATAATAAAACAGCTGGACGTGAGAATTACTAAAATGTGACAGAGACACAAAGTGAGAAGATGCTGTTGGAAAAATGGCAGCGGTAGATTTGTTGGACACACGGTTGCCGTGAAACCTTCAGTTTGTAAAATATGCAATATCTGTAAAGCACAATTAGGTGAAATGCAATAAACAAGGTGCACCTGTACTAAGAACCACTTCCATCATGAAAAAAGCAGTGCTTGGTTCTCAGGACGAGAAACTTCCCTGGATATGGACCGTTTTTTTCTGTCCACAACGCTTCTGTCAAAACCAGCCTCTCTGGGCCTCTTAGACATCTTATTCACCATCATGGCAATCTATACTTCATTACTTCTGTCCCAGAAGAAAGAGTTTATAGCAAATGAAGTATAACGGCAGGTTCATGCTCATGTTCATGTGATTTAATGGGGTTACCATGGTTCCATGAATTAGCCAGCTCTATGAAATGGTGGAATGGCTTTTTGAAGCCTCAGTTCTGGTACCAGTGGGGAGGCAACCCTTCGACAGAGTAAGTTATCTGTGCAGAATAAGCAATTGATACACAGGAGCTTTTTTCTTGCCAGGGGTCCCAGGGCCAAGTATCAAAATGGAATAGTAGTAGTTCTTCATATTTTCCCTTCTCCTTCCACTAGCAACATTTTTATAATAAATTCCTGCAACTTTACACGTTCCTGCCTTAGACAGTTTAGTTCCTAAGGGAGAAATATTTCCACCAGGGGATATAGCTATCGTTCCATTAAACTGGAAGTCAGATCGCCACCTGGACCCTTTGAGCTCCTCAGTCTCTGAACCAACAGGCAAATCTAGGATAATTGCACTGGCTGGTATAATTGATTCTGACTATCAAGGGGATTGGGGGTTGCTATTCAACATTAGGGTCAAGGAGGAATATGTCCAGAATGCAAGAGATCGTCTCTGCACCTGTCAGTATTCCTACATTCTGTAATAAAAGCCAATGAAAATTCACAGCAAGACCACACAGACAGGACTGAAAATGAAACGCACACTTCAAGAATTTAGAGTTTGTGTCATGTGTGAACCTTCACTGAAGAGCAGCCCTTGTTAAGGAGAATCACCCCACCAATCAAGCAGGCATCCCACCACCTGAGGTGCTTGCTGAGGGCAAAGGAAATGTGACAGGTTGTGGATAATGAAAATGTGGAAATACCTGCAACAACCATAGTTCTAAGCATTTATTTTTTGCTTTTATATGAATACATTTGTATATTAACCAAGTATTCTTTTTCTGTCTCCTGTTTTCAAACTCTCTACCATTTTCAAACTCTCTAGCATAAGATGTATTATTAGTGGTTAACTTTATATCTCAGGAGTTGAGTTACAGGCTCTCAAAGGGAAATGTGAATCAGCTCAAAGGGAAACAAATACCATCAAATGGACGAAGTGAATGTGGGGGACTTCGTATTCTCCTTTGGGGGGCGGTTCATGTACTTTCACTTGTATAAGGAATTATGCTTCATTTTAGGCAGAAACATGATTTTGCTTGTGCTTTTGTTTGGAAGGTAAATGTGGTTAAAAAGGTATGTGTGGAGGTCAAATAGATGAGGAATGGGCAGTGTCAAATTATGCTGTGTTGACTTGGTTGAGGTGCGGGTAGGATTTTCCTGGAATTCCCTTACCTGAATGATTCCTGATTCTAGTCATCCAAAAGAGGAAAATATTCCAAATTTGGAAGGCAGAAGTAAATCCATCACCATTACACTCCAAAGG
Source organism: Callithrix jacchus (assembly GCF_049354715.1). Lineage (NCBI taxonomy): Eukaryota > Metazoa > Chordata > Mammalia > Primates > Cebidae > Callithrix > Callithrix jacchus. The sequence continues at coordinate 58,119,828 of NC_133517.1, read as the reverse complement.
TTCTTGAGGTCAGATGCAGTAAAGGAGAGATGCAGGCGTGCCCCCCTCTTCCACACTGTTCACACTGACTCCAAGCTGTGTCCAGCTCCTCTCCCAGGCTGCTTGCTCTGTTGACCCATGGAGATCCCAGATCCACCTCCGGGAGCTTGGCTGTGGATCCACAGATGTGGTCACCCCATTGACGCTCCCAGCTTCCCTTTGAAAGCTGGACACCTGCTCAGGCCTCCTTTTCTGACCCTCTTACCCTTTCCTTGGAACTTTCATTCCCTGCCTCTTTCAACAAATGGGTAAGGTCTAATTCTAATAATAAATTCCTTATTCTCTAATCTCACAATGACTCTGCTCCCTGAATAACTCCTGACTGATACAGGTTTCTGACTGCTGTCATCATCATATAGCATCCTGGCTTCTAAATGGGTTCAGCTGATGGGGATTAGCTGGCAAGATGAGAGAAAGGAGAGGTTGGCCGAGGAATTAATTCCTCTGGTTCTCCCCACGTGCTGCTGAGCCTGTCTGGCTAAACTGTGTTCCTCAACTAAAGGCCACAGCTCCCGAGACAGTGAGGCCTGACCACAGAACTCACTCCATGTCCAGTTTCCTGTCACTGTTTCTTCCCCTTATCCCTTCAGGTCTTGGAATGCACAAAGCTTCCTCGATCACTAGCCCGAGGGGACTGCACTATCCCTCTGATTCCTCTCTTCCAGCCTGTGCCTTGTCAATACTTACTTCAGTAAACACTCTGTAAGCTTAAGTGTGCTTCATAGACCTAGATGTAAGGGCGAAAATTATAAAACACTGAGAAAAAAACACAGAGTGACTCTTCATGACCTTAGGCAATGCTTTCTTACATCTGATAAAAGCACAGGTGACAAAAGATAAAACTGATAAATTGGGCTTCAACATTTTAAACTTTTGTGTTTCGAAGGATAATATTTAAAAAGTGAAAACACAATTCACAGAATGGAAGAAAAAATTTCCAAATAATAAGGGTCTAATATCTAAAAATATATATACACACACACACACACACACACACACACACACACGTATTTTAAAACCTCTTGCTACTCAAAAAAGCATAAACAACGCAGTTAAAAAAAAATAGGTAAAGATTTGAATAGAAATTCCTCTAAAGAAGATAGAGAGGTGGATGACAAGCACATGAAAAGATGCTCATCGTTAGCCGTTGGGGAAATGCAAAATGAGACCAGAGTGAGACATCATTTCACATGCATTAAATAATTAATATGAAAATGATGGACAATAACAAGTATTGACAAAAATGCGGAGGAACTGGAGTGCTCACACATTGCTGGTGGGAATGAGAAGGGTTGTACCTACTTTGGGAAATGGTTTTGCAGTTCCTCAAAATGCTAAACAAAGAGTTACCATGGGACCTAGCAATTCTACTCCTTACACCCCAGATAAGTGAAAACATATACCAACGAGCCGAGCACAGTGGCCCACATCTGGGCCAGTGACTTGGGAGGCTGAGATGGGAGGATCACTTGTGCCCAGGAGTTCAAGGCTGCAGTGAGCTGTGATGGTGCCACTGCCCTCCTGCCTGAGAGTCAGAGTGAGACCCCCCTCTCAAGAAAGAAAGAAAAGAAAAGATATACCAATACAGAAACTTGCACATGGTTTTTTGTAGCAGCATTAGTCATAAGCCAAAAAGTGGGAATGATACAAATGTCCATCACCTGATGACTCGGTGAGCAAAGGTGGCACATTCTTACAGTGAAATCCTGGCAATAAAAATGAGTGAAGGGTTGAGCACAGAGTCTCACACCTGTAATCCCAGCACTTTGGGAGGCTGAGGCAGGCAAATCACCTGAGCTCAGGAGTTTGAGACCAGCCTGGCCAACATGGTGAAACCCCATCTTTACTAAAAATACAAAAATTAGCTGGGTGTAGTGGCAGGTACCTGTAATTCCAGATGCTCGGGAGGCTGAGGCAGGAGAATCTCTTGAATGCAGAAGGCGGAGGTTGCAGTGAGCAGAGATTGCCGAGATTACACCACTGCACTCCAGCCACAGCACTCCAGAGCAAGACTCAGTCTCGAAAACAAGGAGTGAAGCACTGATGCATGCACAGATCCACCCTGACACATTGTGCTAAGTGAAAGAATCCAGTTATAAAAGACCACCCAATACACGCTTTCATTTATATAAATGACCATAATCGGTCAACACATTGAGTGGTTGCCAGGGGCTAGAGGCAGGGGAAAATGAAAAGTGATTGCTAATGAGTATGGGGTTGCTTTTGGGGGTGACGAAAATCTCCTAACATTAAAGAATGGTGATTGTTGCGCAACTCTGAATATACTAAAAAGCATTCAGTTATAACACTTTAGAAGGATAAATTTCATGGAATGTAAATTACATTTCAATAAACCTGTTATTTGAAAAATTAAGTGTGCTATCTGCTTGCTGCTAGGACCCTGACTGATAAAGGTTGAAATAATGCACGTCCCAGCCTATTTTATTTTAAGATCTGGTCTCACCCACGGAGGTCAGTCCTGAACCCAACATCATACATCATGAATGTCATGAAAGAAAACAAGGTCGTCTAAAGGGTAAAAGTGTAAATTCTCAGCCTCGCCCTATGAGGCACTTCAGAAATAACAAAGACTTTTAATAATACCACCTGGCCACAACCAAACAACAGAATGCCAGCTTTGGGAAGAATCTTAGAACCATCAATATGCCCTCATCTTGGTCCAGTTGGTAAAACCAGGCTTCTGGAAGGGAAAACACTATTCCAAGAACATAAGAGTTGGGTCAAAACACTATGAATGGGACTTTTCAGAATTTAATGGAGAGAATCGTGAACTAGGAATGAGGAGTTTAGGGTTTCCATTTATTCTCTCAACAAACAAAATTGAGGTGAGGGTGCAGGGAGCAGTTGAAGTTGCAGTCAAGAGCCGAGGTCTTGTGGACCGCGGTAGGCAGCTCCCAACATCAGGATGGGTGAGTGTCCTGGGAGGCAGTGAAGCTGTCTCTTGTGCATCACTCATTAGTGTGTGATCTTGGCAAGTCCCTGGTCATCTCAGACCCTCAATAACCTTGTCTATTAAGTGACATAAATAAAGTCATGATTGCCCAGGAGGATTAAATGAGAGATATATAACATATGAGACATATATAAATGAGATATATATACACACACACGTATAAATACATGAGAGATATATACAGACACCTGAGAGATCTATTAAATGAGAGCTACATAGCACATATGAGATACTTGGCACTGTGGTGTGATGTCCTGGGCTAGTCTCCTCGCCTTGTCTCTGGGATCTCGCAAAGGCTGATGTCAAGCTAGGTCCCTGACTCCTTAGCTGAACAGGCATCAGAATCACCCAGGATCCTGGTTAAAATAGTGAAGTATCCTTCTGCCCTGGGGCCAAACACAGGTCTGCTGGCCTGGGATATGCAGGAGCAGGAACTGGGAAGCTATATTTTCAAACAGGCTCACACCAGGGGATTCTAATCCTCAGATGGCTCCATGGACCAGGCTTGGAAACTGCTGCACAAGATGCTCTCTGGGGCCCTGGAGCCCACACGCCTCTGGCTCTGGGCTGTGTCAAGTGTGACCCCCCCCCCACCTTGGAGGTCACCTCTGCACATGGTCTATTTTCAGATCTTGAGACTCTGGCAGAGCATGCAGACTGCATTGGCCGCTGCTCTGTCTCCATCTCTCCGCTTCCTAATCTAATTATCACAACAACCAGATGTGACAGTCTCCCTCTCAAACCCATTTAAACATCTCCAAAGGCACCTCTGACCAACCAGGCCTTTCTATACTTCTCCCCTCCCTCTTTCAGCTGGACACCTTGGCTCCTGACACTCTCCTCCCTGTGCCAATTAGCAGTGAAGTATCCTTCTGCAAAAATAATCCAATTATGGGGCACTGAATAGCAGCCACGATCTGGCACCGTCAAATCCTTGTCCACGGAGACAAGAAAGCCAAGCCTCTCAGTATCCTAAGGGATCAGCCTCCTGGAATAGAATGCCATCTTCCTCTGACAGCTGCACTTCCGAACTCTATTGTGAGTCTATGCCTCTCTCCATACCTTTGAAAATGGGATAGATAAAAAGATTCCTTTCCCAGAAAAATGTACGTGTGCATTGATTTATATCCATTTCCAGAGTCCATGGTCCCTTGGAGACCTTCCTTGGACCCCTGGCCTACCACGTCTCCTCACCAGCTGACATGACTGTAAATTACAAGTAAAATCCCAAGCCCCTGGTCAGTTGAATGGACCCTTCTCTTGGCCAAGGGTCAAGGTTTTCAAAAAACCTCAAAAATTGAACTGGCCATGATGAAAGGGGAGGTCAGGAGTTTTGGCACAGCTGACCAGCACTAATGTTCAACAAGACATCATAGGACTAGCAAAATGGACGCTTTGTGACGGTTTACTAACAGGACCTAAGGCCATGCCAGAGAAGGGGTAAATCACACACCCCTGCAGGTCTTCAGACCCACTGTATTGGTTAACAGCCTTCTTGTCTCTTCCCAAAACCTTCCTTTCTGCAGACTCCCAATTTTTTTGGACAAAGCTTTGCTTTTTTAACCAATTGCAAATTAGAAAACCTCTGAATCACCTATAATCTGTAAGCCTCTGCCTCAAGATATTTCATCTTTTTGGGCCAAACTGTCACTCCAGCCTCCCTAAAATGTATAAAAAACAAACTGTAATCTAGCTGCCGCAGGTGCTCTTTCTCAGGATCTCTTGAGACTGTGTTCTCCTGGCCGTGGTCGCCTGTACTGGCTCAGAATAAAACTCTGTAAAATGTTTTAGTCTGTCCTTCCTGTTAATATGACCCAGGCCAGGCCTGTTAGTCTCTGTGTATATACCTTCTGGGCTCCTTCCAGACCCTGACACTGAATTTTCTTTTCTTTCTAAAGTAATGAGAACTGACTATACCCATCGTTCCTCATGTGTCATCTTTTCACTTAAGGACACATCCCGGTCACCGTCTCATGTTAGTAACATCTCTGTGTTCCTGTTAATACTATACCAATTCCATGGTATGGATTTTTCTTAACCACTGATGTACGTCTAAATCATGTTGGGGGGGTGGGGGGCTAGGGGAGGGATAGCAGGAGGTGGGGGGATTGGGGAGGGATAACATTAGGAGAAATACCTAATGTAGATGGCGGGGTGATGGATGCAGCAAACCACCATGGCATGTGTATACCTATGTAACCTGCATGTTCTGCACAGGTCCCCCAAACTTAAAGCATCATTTTTTAAAATCCTCAAAAAATAAATAAATAACAAATAAATAAATTGTTCCCCTCCACTTGAAGGCAAATAATGCATCACTAGAATACAGAGAATTTAGAAATCCTCATAAACGATATTGATCAGAAATGGCTTCAGGGAAGAGAAAACAGTATTTTAAAACACTACTAAACACAGATCAAATCACGTTCTAACAAACAGACCTGCCCCAGGCCCCCATTGCCTGGCAGAGAGATGCACACTCCTTAGAATGGCCTGATTAAGGCCACCGCCATCTGGCCCTACCTCCATTTCAAGCTCCACCACCCATCCTCCCCCCGCAAGCCCTCCCTGGGTTATTTATGATTTTCTGAGCAGGCTGTGCCTTTGCTCCCGCTAGTTCCTGCCTGGAATGCTCCCTCGTCCTCTCCTCGCCCCTTCCAGCAGGCTCAGACTCCCTCCAGGACAGCTACCAGACACATTTACATATTAAAGGCTTTGAGAGGAGCTGCTGGCCAGGCACAGATTTAACTTCCATTCACAGAGTCATCAATTTCTTCATTCAGCAACTCTCCTTTCACAGGATTCTTCCGTTTGCCTCCCTCCGTGCCAGCTCCAGGGACAGAAAAGGGGACAAAGCGACCTAGCTCCCTTTAGGGGGCCCTCAGGAGGGGAGGCCACCGTTCAAAGTATTTGAATCAGGACTTCTTGTAGCTGCTCAGTGGCCATCCTGTGTCATGGATTTTCTCAGATCTGTAGCGTCCTGGACTGTAGCGGTGATTCATTTCCATCTGTCCAGCAAGCTTGTCTGTCCTCCTTTTCAGAGGACATACCTGACTTCCCTCCCTCTTTCCACCATCAGCCCTGGCTCAGGTGCCTTAGCAAGGCTTCTTCCCTTACAACTGGAAGCTGTGGTTTGGCCAAGTGAAGGTCACATGATCCAGATAAGCCAATCAGCAGTCATCCCTGGAGCTGTTATCATGTACTCTGGAAGAAAGAAGCTCTTTCCACCAGAGATGCTAAGCTGGGACTGGCCATGTAGAGAGGTAGAGAGGTAGGGAGAGTGGGAGATATGAGGCCACCATGCAAAAAAAGAAAAGCTAAACTTCAGAGATGGACAGAGAGAAAGGGCCATTTATCTATTTATTTGTTTATTTACTTTTTTTGAGATGGAGTCTCACTCTGTCGCCCAGGCTGGAGTGCAATGGCACGGTCTTGGCTCTTGGCTTATGCACTCAAATGTTCAAAAGTGGAAATGGCTTCTTTGACAGGTGGTGAGCTCTCCAGCAATGGGGGCATTTAGGCAGGAATAGGATGCTCTCTGAGTGAATAATTTGCTTCTGATTCACCTATTTGGAAAACAGAAATTACAGATGGCCTGTGTTAGTTCAGGATGCTGAAGAGAATGCCATAAACTGGGTGACTTAGAAACAACAGAAATTTATTTCTCACAGTCCTGGAGACTGTAAGTCCAAGATCAGGGTGCCAGCATGCTCAGACTCTGGCAAGGACCCTCTTCTGGGTTGCAAACCGATGACTTCTCCTTGTCTCCTCACAGGACAGAAAGGGAGGGTGAGTGAGCTCTCTGGACTCCCTTTTACAAGGACACTGATCCCATTCATAAAGGCTCTGTCCTCAGGCCCTAATTATCTCCAAAGGCTCACTTCTTCATACTATCACATCAGGATTGGGCTTCCACATGTGAATCTGGAAGGGACATAGACATCCAGTCCATTGCACGACCTTAGATTAAATACAAGCTCTACCATGGATCTTCTTACTTTCCCTGGGGAAAAGTATTCATTTTCGAGACTCAGTACACCACCTGCAATGGAGAAAATATTAATGCACAATATTGTGGTATCTATTTATATATTTAGCCTCCAACAAGACGAATATATGAATGTTCTAGGTAAATTATGAAGTCTGACCACATGATGATGATGATGATGATGATGCTTATAGCAACAAACAATTATTAAGCACCTACTGTATTTCAGACATTGTGCTAATGGCTTTATGATGTTAATTAACTCAACCCTGCCATGACTGATAAGTAGGTATGAATATACCAATTTTAACAATGAAAAGGTGAAATGAGCCAATGAGCCAGGGAGCTGGTGGAAGAGTTGGCCTGTTAAAGGCACTGTTGAACTCTAGGATTCTGCAGACTTTGGAGTCAACCAGATGCCAATATATTCCTCCAGTCCAGTTGTGCTTCCTCTTGGTGGCTATTTAGTCAGCAAGCCCCTGACCCTGAAGCTTCTGGTGAATTCAGGACACTCCACTACTGGACAAAGAGTGCTGTGGGGTTGAACATGCGGGCTCTGGACCCAGAATGGCTGAACTTGAACCAGCTCTGCCTCTACCTAGCTAAATGACCTTGGGCAGGTTGAGAACCTCTCTTTGCCTCAGTTTCCCTAGGATAAAAGGGGCAATAGCAAGCCTCTCCTCTAGAGGGTGTATGAGGATTACATGAGCCAACATAACTGAAGCACATTGATTAGTGTCTGACCCAGAGTGAGCATTCAATAAACATTCACTATTTTAAACTGAAGTATGAGGAAATGGGAAGAAAGCAAGTTGGCTTCAGCAAAACATTCTGGGTTATATAACACCCTTTGGGAAATAAACAAAGTAATCTCAAGGCCAACTCACATAGTGTAATACTCTTTTGAATACTTGCATTCATCTACTCATGCATTCATTCAGGAAAAATCGTTGTATTGAGTATGGATAACACTCTGGTCCCTGCCCTTCTCCCACCTGAGACACGTACAATGACTAACCTGATGGGTCAAGATGGAGAAAGTGTGATTCATCAGAGTTCCTCTGGTGAAAGAGTGATAAAGCACTGTATCAGGAGAAATCCCTCGGGAGCCTCCCGGGGCAGGGATGAATCTCCAAAGGCTGTTTGTAAAAGTTGCCTCCTACAAAAGGGATGTCTTGTGCAGATGCAAACCCTTTGTTTGCAGAGAACCAGATGGTTCAGATGCATATGTACAGGGAAAAGTACTCAAGTAGAGCTCATCCCTGCATAATGGAGGGGAAGATGATCTTGGAACTAGGGACGGAATCTACAGAGAGGGGAGTACAAACTGGATGTTTGCAAGGGAAGAGGTGGAAGGTGCAAAGAGAAAACATGTGACTTACCCATCCCAACACAAGGGCAGGGGTCAGAAGACGCACCCTCCATGCTTCTCCAAAGGGTGGGCTCCAAGGAACCAGGTGAATCTTTCAAGATGACATTTGTTTTCCATATAAGAAAGATTGATTGATTGATTTTCTCTTTTTGAGATGGAATCTTACTCTGTCACCCATGCTGGAGTGCAATGACGCGATCTTAGCATATGCACTCAAATGTTCAAAAGTGAATATGGCTGCTTTGAGAGGTAGTAAGCTCTCCAGCAATGGGGGTGTTTAGGAATGGGATGCTCTCTGAGTGAATAATGTACTTCTGATTCACCTATTTGGAAAAAATAGAAGTTGACTGTGGTTATAATTGTGTGTACAATTTACAATTTACAACCCCTCCTCCATCTCCCCTGTGAAACCTTCCAGCCAGGCTTCTCTGCAGGCAGATTATTTTAGTCCAGCACAAAGATTCACTTAGCTCTGTGTCCTGGTTAGTGATAGAATGAACACCATAGCAGTCCATGTAGACAAAAAAAAATAATCTGAGGGTAGAAGGACATTATAGACTGGATTGTGTCACCCCAGAGTTCATATGTGGAAGGCCTCACCTTCAGTAACTGAGAATGTGATTTTATTTGGATTTAGGGTCTTTAAAGAGGTAGTTAAGTTAAAATAAGACCTTTAAGATGGCTCTATTTCAATCTGACATGGGTCTTTACAAGAAGAAGAGATTAGGATAGACAGAGAAACACCTGGGATGTGCTTACACAGCAAGCAAAGGAGAGAGGCCTCAGAAGAAACCAGACCTGCTGACACCTTCATCTTGGACTTCCAGCCTGTAGTACTGTGAGGCTATTAAAAACTAAATTAAAATTTAAATAAAATATATAACACTTTCTATTGTTTAAACCAGCCACTCTGTGGTATTTTATTATGAAAACCCTAGCAAACTAATGCAGAGGAGAAGGCCACCTTTACCTTATGGACAGGAGTTAAAGGTTTGGTGAGATTAAGTGATTTGCCCCAAGGTAAATGAACAAAGAGGATTTTAAGCCAGGTGTGTCAATTCCAATAATTCAGTACCTGTATTATTTCTGCTCTCCTGTACTACTTAAATGCAGGATATCATGCTCAACACTATATGAAATAAAAATAGGTGAATCCCAAGTAAATTATTCCCCAGAAAGCATCCCATCCCTGCTTAAATGCCTCCATTGCTAGAGAGCTCACCATTGCTCAAGCCATTTCCATTTTTGAACATCTGAGTGAATAAAAATAAATCTTCTTTATATGGAATACAAATGTTCATTTTAGAAGATTCACCCAGTTCTTTATGGCTGTCTCTTTGGAGCAGCATGGGAGAAGTATTTCTTTCTATCCCCAGAATGTCCTTCAAGTTCTGTTAGAGGGCAGTCATGTCCATATTCTACATTCGACTTTTTCTTCACAAGACAGTGCAACCACAATATTATGAAAGCATCTTTATATGACAATAATTCCAAATTTCCTCCTTGTTATACTCACATTAGGTTAACCAAGAGTTGCCTGGTCTAATTAGTAAAACCATCCTTAAAAAGTGGAGAAGCATGATTTAAAATGAGTATAACTTGGCATCTGTACCAATTCATAGGCACAGGAAATTATTCACCACCAGTTTGCCTTCTCCCTGAGCCAAAGGCATATTGGGAGTGACCGGGAGCATGGGCTTGGGCTGCCAGTGTACAAAGCGATGAAGTGAAAACCACCATCTGTCACATGGAAATGAGAGCTCCTGAGAGGTACCTGGAGAAAGCATCTTGTCTCAAAGCAGAATAACGAGTCAGTTGGCCACAAAATCGATGGGAAGAAGAGTCTAATAAAAGCCCCTGTGGCCACCCCACCCTCCAGCACATGGTGCAGACAGGACACTGTGCAACACAGCACTAGAACTCCTGGGGAACCTGGCTCTGGCTAGTGAGTTGGAACATGGCAGGGACAGGTGCTGCCCTCTGCGTCTTTCTCTTTCCCTAGCTGTCATCCCCTCACCCCAGGGTTCAAGTCATTCCAAATCATTGTCAGGCCACTTCAAGGTCCCTGCCAAGGAGAGGAAGGAAAGGTGGTGTGCTGTGAGCCATGTTGGAGCCCAAAGACAGACCAGCAACTGCAGGGGTTACGGAAAAGTCACTGAGAAATTGGAAGTGGATTCAGCGAAAGGGCCGGAAGGTACAACTGGCACCACAGGACATACCGAGAATGATCACAGGGGCCAAGCAGAAGAGACAAGTTTGGGTGATGAATGTGTGGGCACCTAAGGGCCATAATAGAGCTGTGGCTATTTGATGCGAAGGCCAGTGGAAGATGTGTTTTAAAATACTGTTAAGTATATAATGTTCTACTTTCAAAGGCATGCAAATATGCAAAGAAAGATAATAAATGGATGCAGAGTGAAGAGTCTCGGAGAACCAGCTTTAATTAAGTTACCCCGTTAAGCGTTTCTTAATGACTTCTAAATGTGCCTGAACATTTACTATTAAGTACATTAACACATTTTTCTCTCCTAAGAGCAACAGAAAGGATGAAATATTTGACAAGCTTAAAATGAATTAACACAACTTTCAGGAAAACAAACAAAATAACGAACACCAAAAATACTGCCCCACTACACATATACATCTGACAAAAGTTAATTGATGGGCATGAAACAGATTTAAATAGAGAACTGTAATGACTCCCAAATGGGGCTACTCAACCATATTCACATTGTAATATTGTCACAGTTCTTTTAAAATTAAGTTTCTACAACTCCAGCCTAAATCTTGGTGTGATACTGTGAAGCTTCACAAAGGATTTCTAAAGTTTATCTGGAAAAAAAAGTACATAGGAACTAGCTAGGATATTTTGAAGAACGAGAACACTGGGGTAACTTGCCTTTCTAGGTAGAAATGTATTAAGCCTCAAATAATTTAAGCAGTGTCGTACTGTTACAAAAGTAGACAGAAAACTGAAATAAAATAGGCAATCCACAAAACTGAAATAAAATAGGCAATCCACAAAACTGAAATAAAATAGGCAATCCACAAAACTGAAATAAAATAGGCAATCCACAAAAAGGCTCAATTACATAAAGTTTCAGAATATCAAAGAGTAGCATTTCAAATTAGCAGGTAAATATAAGAATGGTAATTAAAGGGTTCTTTGAAACAATATGCTTTAGAGAAAAGCCAACTGAGAGTCTCATCTAACAGTATATAAAACTACTTGCAGATAGATTAAAACATTAAGTATATTTTAAATGTAGTCATATGAGTACAAGAAGAACATGTAATTACATTCATAGCTTTAAAAAACTCAGGAATGGGCTTTATAAAGTAAAAAGAATGGTTAAAATATTACAAAGGAAAATAAATTTTACTAATTAAAGCTTTAACCTTCTATATTTCAACAAAATAAAATTAACAGTTAAAGGAAAACCACAGTAATATTGGCGCTTCCCAGGTGACATGGGAAAAAGCCTATAAATACCAATAAATATTCACTGAAAGCATAAAAGTTGGAAAAATCTGTGGACTGAAATGACACCTTTATTTATTCTGTCATTAGCACAGTATTAGCTAATGTCTGTATACTTTGAAATTAGGCTTCAGTAGACTAGATGTTTCTAAAGTATGTCTGTCTCCCTGTAGCATTTAATGCCAAGAGTCCAGTCTTAAATACATTCATATAATCAAATCATGTAGCAAAGCAGAATGATGTAGCAAAGAAGTAATTAGCTTTGAGAACACATGTATAAGCAAAAGCAGTTGACTTTCTAATTATTCTTCCCTCTGGAAAGTCTACAGTATAAAATAAGTTTGTTTCACATATTCAAAATGCAGAATGGTTTCAATCAGCTTTTGCTACATATGAACCACACCAAAATAGTTCATGAAACACCATTTACTGACTTTCCAAGTTAGTGGGTTGGTAACAGGCTGGGGTCAATAGTTCTGCTTATCTACCCAGGCTTAACTGGCCTTAACTGGAACTTACTGATAAGTGTGTCCAGCTTCCATGATGGCTGAGGGCCAGCAGGCACCCATCAGGGTTCTGCTTCACAGAGACTCTCAACCCAGCAAACCCAACTAGACCTGTTGCTGTGGAAGCTGGACTCCAGGAGTGAAAGTGGAGCTTGCAACTCCAGTGGAGACCCAGGCTTAAAATGACATCATATCATAGCTTTCTATCTGTCAGAGGTAGGAAAATCGACTTTACTCTTTTTGTTGTTCAAGAAACATTACAAACAATTGTGGCTTTATATGTAAATATATATATATATTTTCTTATTGTACTTTAGATTCTGGGGTACATGTGCAGATCATGCAGGATTGTTGCACAGGCACATACATGGCAAGGTGGTTAGCTGCTTCCATCCCCCTGTCGCCTATATCTGGCATTTCTCCCTGTGTTATCCCTCCCCAACCTGCCTAACCCCCACTGTCCCTCCCCTACTTGCCCCACAACAAGACCCCAGTGTGATGCTCCCTCCCTGTGTCTATGTGTTCTCATTGTTCAACACCCGCCTATGAGTGAGAACATGCAGTATTTGATTTTCTGTTCTTGTGTCAGTTTGCTGAGAATTATGGTTTCCAGATTCATCCATGTCCCTACCAAGGACATGAACTCATCATTTTTTATGGATGAATAGTATTCCATGGTGTATATGTGCCACATGTTCCTTGTCCAGTCTATCATCGATGGGCATTTGGGTTGGTTCCAGGTCTTTGCTATTGTAAACAGTGTTGCAATGAACATTCATGTGCACCTGTCTTTATAATAGAATGATTTATAATCCTTTGGATATATACCCAGTAATGGGATTGCTGGGTCAAATGGAATTTTTATTTCTAGAGCCTTGAGGAATCACCACACTATCTTCTACAATGGTTGAACTAACTTACATTCCCACCAACAGTGTAAAAGTGTTCCTATTTCCCACATCCTCTCCAGCATCTGTTGTCTCCAGATTTTTTAATGATCACCATTCTAACTGGCATGAGATGGTATCTCAATGTGGTTTTGATTTGCATTTCTCTAATGACCAGTGATGAGCATTTTTTCATATGTTTCTTCTATTGAACCTCATATATGTCTTCTATTGAAAAGTGCCTGTTCATGTCCTTCACCCACTTTTGAATGTTTTTTTTGTTTTGTTTTTTCTTGTAAATCTGCTTTAGTTCTTTGAAGATTCTGGCTATTAGCCCTTTGTCAGATGGGTAGATAGCAAAAGTTTTTTCCCATTCTGTTGATTGCTGGTTCACTCTAATGATTGTTTCTTTTGCTGTACAAAAGCTCTGAAGTTTAACTAGAATGCATTTGTCTATTTTGGCTTTTGTTGCCAATGCTTTTGGTGTTTTACTCATGAATTCCTTGCCTATGCTTATGTTCTGAATGGTTTTGCCTAGGTTTTCTTCTAGGGTTTTTGTGGTGTTAGGTCTTATGTTTGTCTTTAGTCCATCTGGAGTTAATTTTAGTGTAAGGTGTCAGGAAGGGTCCAGTTTCTGTTTTCTGCACATAGCTAGCCAGTTATCCCAGCACCATCAATTAAACAGGGAATCCTTTCCCCATTGCTTGTTTTTGTCAGGTTTGTCAAAGATCAGACAGTTGTAGATGTGTGGCCTTGCCTTCAAGACCTCTGTTCTGTTCCATTGGTCTATATCTCTGCTTTGGTACCAGTACCAAGCTGTTTTGATTACTGTAGCCTTGTAGTATAGTTTGAAGTCAGGTAGCATGATGTCGCCAGCTTTGTTCTTTTTGCTTAGGATTGTCTTGGCTATGCAGGCTCTCTTTTGGTTCCATATGAAGTTTAAGGTGTTTCTTTCCAGTTCTGTGAAGAGGGTCATAGAGAGCTTGATGGGGTAGCTTTGAATCTATAAATTACTTTGGGCAGTATGGCCATTTTCATGATATTGATTCTTTCTAACCATGAGCATGAAATGTTTTTCCATCTGTTTGTGTCCTCTTATTTCCTTGAGCAGTGGTTTGTAGTTCTCCTTGAGGAGGTCCTTTACATCCATTGTTAGTTGTATTCCTAGGTATTTTATTCTCTTTGTTACAATTGTGAATGCGAGTTCACTCTTAATTTGGTTCTGTTTGTCTGTTATTGGTGTATAGGAATGCCTGTGATTTTTGCATATTGATTTTGTATCCTGAGATTTTGCTGAAGTTGCTTATCAGTTTCAGGAGATTTTGGGCTGAGACGATGGGGTTTTCTAAATATATAATCATGTTGTCTGCAAATAGAGACAATTTGACTTCCTCCTTTCCTAATCAAATACTCTTTATTTCCTTTTCTTGCCTGATTGCTCTGGCTAGAACTTCCAATACTATATTGAATAGGAATGGTGAGAGAGGGCATCCTTGTCTAGTGCCAGATTTCAAAGAGAATGCTTCTAGTTTTTGCCCATTCAGTAGGATATTGGCTGTTGGTTTGTCATAAATAGCTTTTATTATTTTGAGATACATTCCATCTATAGCTAGTTCATTGAGAGTTTTTAGCATAAAGGGCTGCTGAATTTTGTCAAAGGCCTTTATAGCATCTATTGAGATAATCATGTGGTTTTTGTATTTGGTTCTGTTTATGTGGTGACTTACATTTATAGACTTGCGTATGTTGAACCAGCCTTGCCCCTGGGATGAATCCTACTTGATCCTGATGGATGGGCTTTTTGATGTGCTGTTGCATTCAGTTTGCCAATATTTTATTGAAGATTTTTGCATTTATGTTCATCATGGATATTGGCCTGAAGTTTTCTTTTCTTGTTGTCTCTGCCAGGCTTTGGCATCAGGATGATGTTGGTCTCATAAAATGATTTGGGAAGGAGTCCCTCTTTTTATATTGTTTGGAATAGTTTCAGAAGGAGTGGTACCAGCTCCTCTTTGTATGTCTGGTAGAATTCAGCTGTGAACCCATCTGGACCTGGGTTTTTTTTTTTTTTTTTTGGTTGTTAGGCTATTAATTGCTGCCTCAACTTCAGTCCTTGTTACTGGTCTAGTCAGTGTTTCAACTTCCTGGTTTAGGCTTGGGAGGGTGCAAGTGTCCAGGAATTTATCCATTTCTTCCAGGTTTAGAGGTTTATGTGCATAGAGTTGCTTGTTGTAATCTCTGAGGGTAGTTTGTATTTCTGTGGAATTGGTGGTGATATTCCCTTTATCATTTTTTATTGCATCCATTTGATTCTTCTCTCTTTTCTTTTTTATTAATGTGGCTAGCAGTCTGTCTATTTTGCTGATCTTTTCAAAAAAACAGCTCCTGGATTTATATTAATTTTTGAAGGGTTTTTTTATGTCTCTATCTCCTTCCATTCTGCTTTGATTTTTGTAATTTCTTGTCTTCTGCTAGCTTTTGAGTTTTTTTAATCTTGCTCCTCTAGCTCTTTCAATTTTGATGATAGGCTATCAATTTTAGATCTTTTCTCACTTCTCATGTAGGCATTTATTGCTATAAATTTTCCTGTAGACATTGCTTTAAATGTGTCCTAGAGATTCTGGTACATTGTGTCTTTGTTCTCATTGGTTTCAAATAACGTCTTTTATTTCTGCCTTCATTTCATTGTTTATCCAGTCAACATTCAAGAGCCAGTTGTTCAGTTTCCATGAAGGTGTGTGGTTCTGAGTTAGTTTCTTAATCCTGAGTTCTAATTTGATTACACTGTGGTCTGAGAGACTGTTTATTATGATTTCCATTCTTTTGCATTTGCTGAGGAGTGATTTACTTCCAATTATGTGGTCAATTTTAGATTAGGTATGATATAGTGCTGAGAAGAATGTATAGCCTGTGGATTTGGTGGGGAGAGTTCTGTAAATGTCTATTAAGTTTGCTTGGTCCAGATCTGAGTTCAAGTCCTGGATATCCTTGTTAATTTTCTGTCTCATTGATCTGTCTAATATTGACAGTGGAGTGTTAAAGTCTCCAACTATTATAGTGTGGGAGTCTAAGTCTCTTTGTAGGTCATTAAGAACTTGCTTTATCTGGGTGCTCCTGTATTTGGTGTGTATATATGCAGGTTAGCTCTTCTTGTTGCATTGATCCTTTTACCATTAACTAATGCCCTTCTTTGTCTTTTGATCTTTGTTGATTTAAAGTCTATTTTAGCAGACTAGGATTGCAACTCCTTCTCTTTTTTTGCTATTTACTTGGTAAATCTTCCTCCAACCCTTTAATTTGAGCCTATGTGTGTGTTGCACATGAGATGGTTTTCCTGGATACAGCACACCGATGAGTTTTGACTTTTTATCTAATTTGCCAGTCTGTGTCTTTTGATTGGGGCATTTAGCCCATTTACATTTAAGGTTAATATTGTTATATGTAAATTTGATCCTGCCATTTTGATGCTAGCTGGTTGTTTTGCCTGTTAGTTGAGGCAGTTTCTTCATTGTATCGATGGTCTTTACCATTTGATACATTTTTGGAGTGGCTGGTATGGTTGTTCTTTCTGTTTAGTGCTTCTTTCAGGAGTTCTTGTAAGACAGGCTTGGTGGTGACAAAATCTCTCAACAATTGCTTGTTCATAAAGGATTTTATTTCTCCTTACTTATGAAGTTTAGTTTGGATGAATATGAAATTTTAGGTTAAAAGTTCCTTTCTTTAAAGATGTTGAATATTGGCCCCCACTCTCTTCTGGCTTGTAGGGTTTCTGCTGAGAAATCTTCTGTGAGTCTGATAGGCTTCCCTTTATGGGTAACCCGACCTTTCTCTCTGGCTGCTCTTAGCATTTTCTACTTCATTTCAACCCTGGTGAATCTGACGATTATGTGCCTTGGGGTTGTTCTTCTTTAGGAATATCTTTGTGGTGTTCTCTGTATTTCCTGGACTTGAATATTGGCCTGCCTTGCTAGGTTGGGGAAGTTCTCTTGGACAATATCCTGAAGAGTGTTTTCCAGCTTGGATTCATTCTCTCCATAACATTCAGGTACACATATCAAATGTAGATTAGGTTTTTCCACATAATCCCATATTTCTTGGAGGCTTTGTTCATTTCTTTTCACTCTTCTGTCTCTAATCTTGCCTTCTCATTTTATTTCATTGATATAAATGATATTCAGTCTCTGATATCCTTTCTTCTGCTTGGTCAATTGGGCTATTGAAACTTGTGTATGCTTTGTGAAGTTATCTTGTTGTGTTTTTCAGCTCCATCAGGTCATTTATAGTCTTCTCTAAGCTGTTTATTCTCATTAGCATTTTGTCTAACCTTTTTTCAAGATTCTTAGTTTCTTCGCATTGGGTTAGAACATATTCTTTTAGCTCAGAGAAGTTTGTTATTACCCACATTCTGAAGCCTATTTCTGTCAATTCATCAGACTCATTCTCTATCCAGTTTTGTTTCCTTCCTGGTGTGGAGCTGTGATCCCTTGGAGGAGGAGAGGCTTTCTGGTTTTTGGTGCTTTCATCCTTTTTGTGCTGGTTTCTTCCCATCTTTGTGGATTTATCTACCTGTAGTCTTTGTAGCTGGTGACTTTCAGATGGTATATGAGTGGATGTCCTTTTTGTTGATGCTGAAGTTATTTCTTTCTGTTTTTTTAGTTTTCCTTCTAACAGTCAGGCCCCTCTGCTGTAGGCCTGCTGAAGGTCCACTCCAGATCCTGCTTGCCTGGGGATCACCCACGGGAGCTGCAAATAGTAAGGGTTGCTGCTGGTTTCTTCTTCTGTTATCTTCGTCCCAGAAGGGTACTCACCAGAGGTCAGCCTGAGCTCTGCTTTACAAGGTGTCTCTTTGGATATACAGGGGTCAGGGAGCTGCTTGAAGAGACTGTCTGTCCCTTATAGGAGCTCAAGTGCTGAGCTGGGAGCTCCGTTTTTCCTTTCAGAGTTTATGGGCAGGTACATTTAAATCTGCTGCAGTGGGACTCATAAACGCCTTTTTCCCCAGGTGCTCTGTCCTTGGAAGGTGGGGCTTTATTTATAAGTTCCTGACATGCTGCTGCCTTTTTTCAGAGATGCCCTGCCCAGCAAGGTGGTAGTCTAGCCACAGTCTGCCAGCAGAGGCATTGCTGAGCTGCCTTGGGCTTTGCCCAGCAGATGTGTGAACTTCCTGTTAGAACTGCCTCGGTAATGGTGGTCTGCCTCAGTAATGGCGGACTGCCTCAGTAATGGTGGTCTGCTTCAGTAATGGTGGACTGCCTCAATAATGGTGGACTGCCTCAGTAATGGTGGACTGCCTCAGTATGGCTGACACCCCTCCCCCTACCGACTGCACTGTCTCGAGTCCAGCTGTGCTTGCTGTGAAACTCTCAATCCTGAGTGTTTCAGATTGCTGGTCTTTGTGGGGGGTTGGACTTACTAAGCCAGATCACCTGGCTCCCTGTTTTAGCCCCCCCCTTTTTTTTTTCAGTTGAATCAGTGGTTCTGTATCCCAGGCCTTCCAAGCACCTGTTGAAATGGCTGCCCAGATTTGTGCAAATTTTTGTGCAGAGACCCACAGCAGTGGCTGAAACAGTCATGCTGGAAACTTGTGGCACTTTTCAGCCTGGATATCTCCTGATCTGTGGGCAGTAAAAACTCATTTGGAAATGCAGTGATCACACACCCTCTGCGTTCTTCTCACTGGGAACTGCACTCCAGAGCTGTTCCTATTCAGCCATCTTGGATCTCTGCCTTCACAAGTGTGTGGCTTTTTTTTCAATCTACCATAGAGGTCTACCTAAGAAGTCCAAAAAGTTCTGAGTTTCATGACAATTTGTACATGCATGTTTTGAAATCCAGGTTGTGGACAAACACCTTACGTTAAGGACCATGGGTTGGAAAACTATCACCCCTTGACCAAATCCACCCTGTTGCCAGCTTTTGTTAAAGTTAAGTTTTAGTGGAACCCAGATATTCATTTTATATTGCCTAAAGCTGCTTTCACAATAAAATAGCAGAGTTGAATACTTGCACCCAAGACTGAACAGCCCACAAAGTCTAAATATTTATTTTCTGGCCCTTTGTGAAAAATTGCTGATGTCTTTTCAAAACCATCATGCAATATGAAGGCCTTATGTGCACTGTTGTTTATGATCATACTGGGGCCAAGTGGCTAGCAATTGCATTAATTGTCTCACACTAATGAGAGAAGAACGCAGCAGATTAACATGTAAAATAAGGGGTTTGTGTCTGGGCAAGTAAAGTAAAATGATGTTATAGTGAGCTATATATATGATTGTAAGCTTTTCAATAGTTTGGAATGAGACGTGTGGGAGGAAATTAAGTCTTTATAGGACAACAAGAAGTAAAAGCATGAGCAAATCAACAGAGTTTGTTCTGCAGCAACCAAGATCATCTATACCACCGTCAGCCACAGCACTGCAGAAAATAGCTTCCTCCCTATTTTAGTGCTGTCACATTGAATTTTATTGTTGGTACGTGTGTGTTTATATTTCTTTTAAAATGTTTCATTCCTTCTGTTTTTCTGTTAGGGAGTTTGGTTATTCTCTCAAGGCAAGAGGAGAGTCTTTAGCTTTGCCAACCCCACTTTTGATACAATTCATTAGGATAAATCTGGATTCGATGTCAAGAGACTGCGGAAATCTCTTTCCTGATCTGGACTTCAGTCATTATCTAAAATAAAGCATTTTGACTTCAAATGTGGTTCTTAAACTTTAGTGCACATGTTAAAAATGCATGGCTCTGAGCTTCATCTCCAGAAAATCTCATTGAGTAATAGAGGGTAACACAAAAGCAAAAGCAAAAACAGACATGAAGCAAAAACTGACAGAATTCAAAGCAGAAATAGACAACCCAAAAAAAGCAGCTGAATACTTTAATATCACACTTTCCATAATGTACAAAGCAACTAGACAAATAATCAATAAGGAAATAAAAGACTTAAAGGAGACCTACTATTCCAACTGGACCCAGCAGACATCTATGGAACACTCCATCCAACCAAAGCAGAATACATATCTTCTTGAGCACACAGTCTCCAGGATAGACTATATATTTGGCCATAAAACAAGTTTGAATACAAATTTAAAAGGAGTTAAATCATACAAAATATGTTCTTTAACCATAGTGGAATAAAATTTGAAATCAGTGCCAGAAGGAAATCTGGGAAATTCACAAGTGCATGCACATTAAATAATACATTCCTAAATAACCAGTAGGTCAAAGAAAAAAATCACAGAGGAAAGTAACTTTTGAGATGAATGGAAACCAAAACATAGAATAGTGAAGCCTATGGGGTTCAGCTAAAGCAGTGCTTAGAGGGAAACTTATAACACTAACAACCATATTAAAGAGATACCTCAAGTCCTTAACCTAACTCCCACCTTAAGAAACTAGAGAAAAAAAGAGCAAAGTAAATCCAAAGAAAGCACAGAATAGTAAAATCTTGGGTAGATTGAGAAAAAAAAGAGAAGACTCAAATAACTAAAATCATAAATGAAAGAGGGAATGTTACTATGGACTTTGTAGAAATATAAAAGGACTATAAAGAAATATTACAAAAAATGTTTATGCTAACAAATTAGGCATCCCAGATGAAATGGAAATACTCCTAAAAAGATAGAATTACCAAAATGGATTCAAAAATATAGAAACATAACCAATAACAAGTAAAGATATTGAATCAGTAATCCAAAGAGTTCCAACACAGAGAAGCTCAGAACCAGATGGCTTTCTTCATTAATTCTGCCAGTCATCCAGAGAAGAATTAACACCTAAGTCTTCTCAAACTCTTGCAAAAAATAAGAATGAATATTTCCTAATTCATTCTATGAAGGTAGTGTTATTCTGGTATGAAAATTCAACAATAATATCACATGAAAACTGTAGACTAATATATTTCAGGATTATAGATACAAAATCCTCAACAACTATTAGCAAACTGAAATCAGTTTGAAGAGGATTATATAGGATGACTGAGTGGGATTTATCCCAGGCATGCAAATTGGTTCAGCACACAAAAACTGTAAACGCAATACACCATATTACCAGAATAAAGGACAAAATCCACATGACCATTTCAACATATGCGAAGAAAGCATTTGACAAAATCCAGCACTCTTTTATGAAAAAAAAAATCACCCAATAAAGCAGACAGAGAAGGGAATGCACTCCACCTGAGACTGAACATCTGTGGAAAACACATGTCTAACAGGAGAATTAATGTTGAATGATAAAAGACTTTCCCTCTAGGATCAGGAATAAGATAAGCATGTCCACTCTCACCACTGCTATTTAACATTGTTCTGGAGGTTCTAGCCAGGGCCATTAGACATGAAAAATAAAAAGCAGCCAAAATGGAAAGCAAGAAGTAAAATATCTCAATCTGCACATGACATAACCTGGTTTATAGAAACCTAAGGAATCCATAGCAAGAATAGTAGGGCTAATAAATAAATTCAACAAGGTGGCAGAATACAGGATCAATATACAAAACAATCAATTGCATTCCTATACACTCTCAATGAACAATCTGAAAATGATATTAAGAAAATGATTTCTTGTATCAAAGCATCAAAAGAATGAATTATTTAGAAATAAACTTAATAAAATAAGTATAAAATGGTGTACATATATAATAATATATGGTATACATATTAACTGTTAACAGGGCTAAAAATATTTATAATGATAAATGAGCCCATTCATAAAGAGGACATAAAAATCTTAAATGTGTATGTGCCTAAAAAGATTGCTTCAAAGTCCATGAAGCAAACCAAAGACCTAAAAAGAGAAACTGACAAATCTATAATTACCTTAAGACATTTCAACATCCCCCCTCAATAACTGATAGAACAAATTGAATGAAAATTAGTGAAGACACAGAAGATCTAAGCCACATTATCAACCAATTTGAACTGATTGACATTTGTAGAACTTTCTACGCCCAAACAGCAGAATACATATTATTCTTAAGTGCAAGTAGTACTCATCAAGCTAGACCATGTTCTCGTCCAGAAGCAAGTCTGAATAATTTTAAAATGATGCAGATCATACAAAGTGTGATCTCTGATCACCATGCAATTAAATTAGAAATCAATAATAACAAATATAGCTGGGAAATGCCCACACACCTGGAAAATAAAAATAATTCTACATTATCATGCAGTAAAGAAGAAATCAAACGGGAAATTAATATTTGCACCGAATGAAAAGGAAAACACAAAATTTTAATACTTTGGGCTGCTATTAAAGCAGTCGTTAGGGAGAGCTGATAGCACTAGGTCCCTGTATTAGAAAAGTGTCTCAAATCAGTTACCTTGATTTCCAACTAAGGAAAATAGAAAAGGAAGAGCAAATTAAACCCAAAGTAAACAGAAGAAAGGGATAAAGGACAGAGCCAACAATTAGTGAAACCGAAAAAAGAAACACAATAGAAGATTTGATTAAAATCTGAGTCTAATTCCTTGACAAATCAATAAACCGATGATCCTAGAGGCCAACTGGGCAGGAAAAATGAATCTGTAGTGAAGTGATGCTTCTCACTCCTGATATTTTTAATTTGCATCTTCTCCTTTTCTTCTACGTTCTTACTCATTGTTATTCAGTGTGTTTTACTAGTTTTAAAGGAAAGGCACTGAAATGTGATGAAGCCACTTTTGCAGGCTCATGTGGTTTTGTGGAAGCTGGGGGTACAAGATTCTAAAGTATATATAGCCAGGTATCCCAGTCCAAGTCTCAGAGTCTGTGCCCTTCTGGAAATAAATGCAAAAATATTCAACATAATGTAGCAAGTTACATCCAACAGTATATAAAAGGATAATGCATCATAACCCACCAAGGTTTATCCTGGGATGCAAGGTTAATTTAACATTCAAAAATCAATCATAATTCACCATATAAACTAATCAAAAGAGAAAAACTATCTCAATAAATGCAGAAAAAGCATTTCACAAAATCCAATGTACAGATAAAAATTCTCAGTAACCTGGGAATAGAAGGAATATTTGCAACATGATAAATAACATCTACAAAAATCTGCAGTTAATGTCATACTTAACAGTGGAAGACTGAACATTTTCTTGCTAATTTGAAAACAAGGCAAGGATGTCTGCTCTCACCACCGCTATCCCACATTGTGTTAGAGGTTTTGGCAAATGCAAAAGAGAAAAAAAGAAAAAGAAATAAAAGCCCTCTAGATAGAAAATGAACAACAACAACAACAACAAAAAAAAAACATTCTTTTTAATTCACAAACAATAGGGCCATTTACACGAATAATTCTACTACATCTACAAAAAGTTCTAAGAAAAAATGTGTGTTTAGAAGGCAATGAGATACATAATCAATATAAAAATCAATTGTGTTTCTATATACTAGCAAAGAACAATAAAAAAAATTACATTGAACACAGCATGGTGACCATAGGCTCATGCCTGTAATCCCAGCACTTTGGGAGGATTAGGAGGGCAGATCACCTGAGGTCAGGAGTTTGAGACCAGCCTGGCCAACATGGTGAAACCCCGTCTCTACTAAAAATACAAAAATATTAGTTGGGTATGGTGGCACATGCCTGTAATCCTAGCTACTTGGGAGGCTGAGGCAGGAGAATTGCTTGAACCCAGGAGACAGAGGTGGCAGTAAGTTGAGATCATACCACGGCACTCCATCCTGGGCAACAGAGTAAGACTCTGTCTCAAAAAAAAAAAAAGAATACTGTCTATTTCAAAATTGCTAAAAGAATAGATTTTAAATGTTCTCATCAGAATGTATGAACAATAGAGGGGAAAAACACATACTGGGGCCTCTCGGAGGGTGGAGGGTGGTAAGCGGGGAGAATTAGAAAAATCAATTAATTGGTACTAGGCTTAATACCTGGGTGATGAAATAATGTGTGGAACAAACCCCCATGCCACACATTTACCTATGTAACAAACCTGCACCTCTACTGTTGAACTTAAAAGTATAAAAAAAAGTTCTCATCACACAAAAATAGCAGGAAAAGTGATAGATATGTTAATTAGCTTGATTTAATCTTTCTGCAATGTATACATAGATCAAAACATCACATCATATCCTATAAATATATATAATTATTTTATTTGTCATTAAGATTTTTGAAACGTGATTTGAAAACAACACTATTGAGTCTTCCACTTCCAGGAAGGTGAGCATGTGCCTTTCCATATGCCTCCTGCTAATGACAATGGAAAACCCTGGATATTACACATAAAACAAATGTGAGAAGACTCTAAAAGGTGGGAAGCAGAAGGCAGGCATATCAGGAACCTCAGAAGCTGAGGACTGACAAGGAGGTGAGTTCCCTGTTGTGTGTATGTGGTTGGGGGATACATAGCAGGTGTATACATTTATGGGGTACATGAGATGATTTTATACAGGCATGCAGGGTGAAATAAGCACATCATGAAGAAAAGGAGGTATTCATCCCCTCAAGCATTTATCCTTTGAGTTATAAACAATCCAATTACATTCTTAATGTTATTTTTAAATATGCAATTATTATCGACTACAGTTTTGTATGTGTGTGAGGGGCTTCATCTATCCCAGACTTGGAGTGGATGAAAATGGCAACACAGAAACTCCAGCAGGCATGATCCAAAAAGTCCCCAAAAAAGTTGTTTTCTCTATCCAAAGGCCCAGGGAAGAGGCAGGCTAGTAAGACAGAAAACTTTAGACAACAACCACTTTACTCAGCCAAACATAGAAAAAAAAAACTGTGGCCACAGCACATCCACACCAGCAACAGTCATAGGGGGAGCCTGGAATTCCACTCTTCAGACAAATCTCAAAATCATTATATGGAGTAAAAGAAACCAGACTAAAAAAATAGATCCTGCATGATTCCAGTTTAAAAACTTGCTGCTTATAACAACAGAAAGTTGATCAGCATTGCCTGGGAAGCTGGGAGGGTGGGGTGGGGAGCCAGGGAGAGATCAAGGGACAAGAAGCAGCTTCAAGGTATGATGGATGTGCTCATTACCTTCATTCCCTGCACTTCTCCTTATTGACTAGAACGGGAGGGTCCAGAACACTCATAAATTAAGTTGGATGTTCTCATTAGTTATAAAAACAAAACAAAAAATAAAAATAGAAGAAGATGGATTTCTTTTCTCTCTGAATTTGAAATATATATGTGTTTGTGTGTGTATGTGTGCATGTGCGTGTGTGCGTCTGTGTGTGTGTATAAATGGACAAGTTCGGGGTAAAAGATAACATTTTAACACTCGACATATTTGAAAACTCTAAAAGTAAACACTTTAACAAATGGCAGGGTCCCGACTGCAAGGGTCTGCAGGTTGAATCCTGAATGTGCCTGCATCAGTTCAGAAACAAGGGCTGAACGTGGCTGCAGTCTACACAGCTGAGACTCTGAATCCAGGAAAACCCATTAGCAGCCTTGTATGGGATAAACTGGAATGCATAATAGATCATGGCTTCAAATTTATTTTAGTAAATGGCCCAATAATTTGAAGTGAAAATAAATAATTCATCCTCCTCTCCCTCTCAGACTTACAGCTCAGAAGATATATTATAAGCTGAAATCACGGTGCAGTCTTCAGCAGATTCTTTTACTGAATTTCCATCTTAAAGACACGACTGGGATGGTTCCTAATAAGCAGTGGTCCCCTGAACCCTGTGTGGCGCATACATGCATAGACACAGAGTCACAGCCCGGCAGGGCCCAGAGGTGGCTGTGGACATCATCCATGCTACTGATTCAGCATTCCTACTCTTCCCTTCTCTCCACTCTGTGGGGAGCCACTCAGATCATTCATTCTGGAAACCTTGTCAGGTGGCAGATACATCACTCATGACTTTCCCTCCTCCACCCCCTTGGAAACTACCATTCTGCCTTCTGTCTGCCACTCAAATTTAGCCCAAACATCCAAAAGTGGGACCAAAACATCCCCAGCTGTCTGTATTCCTTCAGTCCCATGAAGCAAAATCAAAGAACATCATACTAGTCACAGCAGCATTCATCCTTTTGTTGGGTTCCCTCTTTAGCAGAAAGTATTTGTTTATTAAAGCCTCCCTGCAGAGAGGTCACTGAGGAGGCTGCTTTAGATCTGTTTCCATGCCAGACTCCAAGATGAAAATTCGCCTGCAGGAACTTTACTGGCGATTCCACAGGAAGGGAAGGGTGTGTGTGAAGAGAGAAGAAACCAGGAGAGCAGAGAGATGGATTGAACAGAGACGTGGTGGCAAAAGAAGGCCTCATCTGATCCCAAAGGACTCTGAAGCTGCAAAGACTCAGAGGCCTTGACACAAGGCCTTTCGAACCCCACATTGGTTGGTTGCTGGATGCATACTGACTCCAGAGTTTAGGTGTGACTTGGACTAGGCAGCTCTCTTCAACAGAGGACAATTCCCAGAGACGGACTCACTGAGAGCCTTCAGCCACCAGCCCCACCAGCAACTGAAAAAAATTGATACTTCACTTCTGAAGGACCCGAACTAACCCTGACCCTAATGCTTCCCAGGGAGTGTGGGTAGCACACCACAGCATCCACTACAGAGACTTCCACCATAACCTGTGCAATTGCTAATGGTGGCTTGGCCAAAGGTATTAGCAGTGGAGTCAACCAGAAGTGTTGAATTTTTGAACTATTTTGAAGGTGAAGCAAAAATTATTCACTCAGGAATTAGATACTTGATGTGAAAGGAAAGGTTTAAACTAGAATGTCTCCAAGATTGTTGCCCTGGCTACTAGAAAGATCAAGCCACCATTAGCAGAGACACAGAAGTCTGTGGCAGGGAAAGGTCTGGGGCAAGTCTCAAGTATTGCGTCTTTAAAAAAAATATCTGTACTCTCCTACCTATGGAATGGAGACAAGTGACATTTCATACACAAAAAACATATTAAACTCCTAACATCCTCCTCCTGCACGTATTTATGGATCCTGTACTGTGTGTTTTGACAGCACTGCTGGTGACGGCAGTGAGGAAGGAGACAAAATGCTTGTCTTTCGGAAGGACAGTCTGATGGGGTCAGAGACGTGCAGTAATGAACATAAGGAACTGTGACAGTCTGAAGAAAATACTACCTTTTGTGGAGGCCTGTGATGTAGGGAATGAGGAAGGGGAGTGCTAGGAGGGAAAGATGCAACCCAATTAGGAGACAAGGGTAAGCCAGAGGAAAAGATGGATTTGAGCAGCCATTTGAAGCTGGTGAGGAAGGAAGACCCGCAAATATTGCAGGAAAGAGGATTCTTGGCAGAGACACCAGCAGAGGCGGGTGCTCAGAGCACCAGTACATCTGCAGCGTTTCAGGTACTTTACAGGGCCCCTGTGGCTGAGAAAGAGAGCAAAGTCAGTGTTAGCGGGGCCAGATCACCAAGAACTGTGAATGCAAGAAATGTGGCCTTATTCTGGCTGAATGGAGATCACTGAGAAGGTTTGAAAAGGGCTGACTTAAGTTTTAGTTTTATTTAAACATGTTGATTAAATACATACAACATAAAATTTACCTTCTTAACCCTGCTTAAGTGTACAATTCAGCCAGGTTAAATACATTCACGTGGTGTTATGTCCATCATCATCACCATCCGTCTCCCGAACTCTTCATCTTGCAAAATGAAAACTCTGTACCCATTAAACCATCACTCCCCATCCGTCTTCCCCCAGCCCTGGCACCCACAAGTCTACTTTCTCCACGAATTTAACCACTCCAGGGGCCTCATTAAGTGAAATCATGCTGACTGTGTCCTTCTGTGACTGCCTTATTTCATTTAGCATAATGTCCTCAAGGTTCATCCCTGTCATAGCAAGCATCAGAATTTGCTTTATTTGTAAGGCTGAATTATATTTCATTGTATGGATGTTCAACATTTTGTTTATTATTCATCTGTTGACCGACACTTGGGTTGGTTCTCTTTTGGCTATGGCAGTGAACGTGAGTGTGCAAATACCCCTTCAGGATCCTCCTTTAAATTCTTTCTGTTGGGTATATAGCTATACGCACAATGCTGGGCCATATGGTAATTCTATTTTTTAACCTTTTGAGGAACTGCTGTACTGTTTGCTTGCTGCAGTGTTTCGGGATATACCACAGGCAGACAAGGATGAGAGCAGGGAGGTCACTGAGGAGGCTGCTTTAGATCTGTTTCCATGCCAGACTCCAAGATGAAAATTCGCCTGCAGGAACTTTACTGGCGATTCCACAGGAAGGGAAGGGTGTGTGTGAAGAGAGAAGAAACCAGGAGAGCAGAGAGATGGATTGAACAGAGACGTGGTGGCAAAAGAAGGCCTCATCTGATCCCAAAGGACTCTGAAGCTGCAAAGACTCAGAGGCCTTGACACAAGGCCTTTCGAACCCCACATTGGTTGGTTGCTGGATGCATACTGACTCCAGAGTTTAGGTGTGACTTGGACTAGGCAGCTCTCTTCAACAGAGGACAATTCCCAGAGACGGACTCACTGAGAGCCTTCACCAGCCCCACCAGCAACTGAAAAAAATGGATACTTCACTTCTGAAGGGCCAGAACTAACCCTGACCCTAATGCTTCCCAGGGAGTGTAGGTAGCACACCACAGCATCCACTACAGAGACTTCCACCATAACCTGTGCAATTGCTAATGGTGGCTTGGCCAAAGGTATTAGCAGTGGAGTCAACCAGAAGTGTTGAATTTTTGAACTATTTTGAAGGTGAAGCAAAAATTATTCACTCAGGAATTAGATACTTGATGTGAAAGGAAAGGTTTAAACTAGAATGTCTCCAAGATTGTTGCCCTGGCTACTAGAAAGATCAAGCCACCATTAGCAGAGACACAGAAGTCTGTGGCAGGGAAAGGTTTGGGGCAAGGCTCAGGAGTTTCACTTTAGACATGCTCTATATGAGGTGCTCGCAGGCATTCATGGGCAGAAGCGGGTAGTTGAATATGTAATGGTGGGTTTCAGAGAAAAAGTCCAGCTGGTACAACGTAGGGGGTCATTAGCATACAGATGATATTTTAAACTGTGAGACTGAAAAAGGTCATCAAGGAAATGTAGACAGGGCAGAGAAGAGGAGGTCTGTATGTTGAGTCCTCGAAGTCCACCTTTTAGAGGAGAGAGAGATCCAGCAGAGAACAGTCAGTAACAGGAGGAGAAGCAGAGAATGTGTGTGTCTTCTCTTCTGTGTTTTCCTACCGCCGTGGATTTGTTCTTCTTTCTTGCTCTTTGTGATGTGGTCCGGAAGGCTGTCTATCTCTGCTTTAGCCATGTCCTGGGCTCCCATGCCCTCTGGCTTCCCTTTGCATTTAGCCAATGGGAGGCACAGTCAGGAAACTAGATGAGGCAGGGAAAAAGACGTGGGGACATTTATCCCTCCCATGCCATTCTTCTTCAAAGCTGTTCTGGTGGGCATTGTCTCACTCTATGATCATATCTTTTGACTAGTTTCCCCTTCTTTGACCCCAACTCTCAACTAGATTCTGGCAACACCGTGTCCACCATTGATCCCTACAGGTCTGGGAGTGTTAGTGACTTCCTGGGATTGTTATTCTCTGGGTGCATCAGCATCCCTTTACCCTGTCATCCTCTAAATAGTTCACTCCTAACAATGTCTCTTTAAAAATCCCTGCCCAATATTTCCTCGGTATCTGGCAAGACTCTGACTAATGTATGTGTGGTCCTGGAAGAAAAGTAAAATTAAAAAATTTAAAGGAGGAGGACAAAATCAACTGTCAAAAACTACTTGAAGTTGAACTAAGAAGTGGACTGAAAAATGACCACGGAGTTTCACAGCGCATGGAAAAATGGTGATATTATCAAAAGCAATTTCCTTAGAGAGTGGCGGCAAATGGGTGCTCAGGATGAGTTTAAGAGAGAAAAGGAACACAAGTATCTGAAAAAGCAAGAGTAGGCAACTATTTTAAGGAGTTTTGCTGTAAACAGAAACAGAAAATGGAGCAGTGCAGGGAAGGGAAAATGAGATCAACACTGTGCTTTTAAGATGGGAGAAATATTAGCATGTTTTCATGCTTACCAGAATGATCTAGTGTAGAGGGGAAATGATGCAGGGAGAGAATGGAAAATTACTGTAGCCATGTCCTTGAGGAGGTGAGATAGATGCTACCTCATGCATGAGAGGAGGGCCAGCCCTAAAATGTCATGTAGAGAATTTATGAACAGTGCCAGGAAAGAAGGCAGAAGGTATATGTACAGATGCCTTTAGGTGGGCAGGTGTGGGAGTAAGAAACGTGTGGAAATCCTTTTCTTATCACTTCTATTTTTTGAACTAGAAGCCATGGCATCACCTGAGTGTGAGGCTGAGGGAGACAGTGTTAGAGGTTTGAGGAGAGAGGAATGGTGTGCATTGTTTCAAGTGGGAGAGTCAATGGACCAGGGGAAGCTATCATGATTGTGGGACTACATTAAGGGTCATTAGAGAGTCAGAGTCATGCATTTAAAGTAAGGTCGTGATTTTTTTGTGTTTCTCCTGCCATGTTTAGTTACCTGGGTGCAGACACACTGTAGAGAATATTTTTGTGTGTGTGAAGGTTTGAGGTTTTGCCAAGAGAGTATTACAAAGCAAGAAAGGGTAAGAGAGCTGAGAGAGTGCAGAGAGAGAATGTCTATGATTGCCCATATTAAGGAGAAATGTGGACAGCAGTACAAAGGTGTGAAGAAAGGCACTAGAAGGAATTATTGGAATACGGGCAGTATATAAATACATCAGCAACCATCCAGTGCACATTGAAGGATACACAAGGATTTTTACACACATCCCCTGTTCTTGATAGGCTTATAATCTGATCAGTGGGGGGAAAGAGTTTACTAGCTTTCTTTGCATACAATGCTAAGTCCAAGGAACTTTGCCTACAATTTCTGGTTTAAGACCCTTTGCAGAGGCACAGTTAGGTGGTACCATTGTTTCTTTTTATAGAAAAGGGAACGCAGCTTAGTAATTTGTCCCACATTGGAGAAGCCAGAAAAATTCAAACCAAGTGCTTTTTGTCAGCTCGAGCTGCCATAACCAAATATCACAGACTGGGTGCTTTGACCACAGACATTTTTTTTCTCACAGTTTTGGAGACTGGGGAATCCAAGCTTATGGTGCTGGACAATTTGGTTCCCGGTGAGAACTCTTCCTACATTGTAGACGGCTGCCTTCTCACTGTGTCCTCATGTGGCAGAGATGCAGGAAATGTTCTCACACTCTCTAGATCTTGCGCTCTATCTTTTCCCATTCTTATAAGCACACTAATTCTAGATTAGGACCCTACCTTATGACCTCATTTAACTTTAATTACCTTCTAAAAACCCTGTCTCTAGAAACAGTTACATTGGGTTTTAGGGATTCAACATATGGTTTTGGGAGGACACATTTCACTGAAGTCACTAAGGTTTTCTGATTCCAAAATGCCGCCTTCTTCCCATTTGGTCTGTGATGGACAAATGCAGAGAACATTTCCAGATAAAATAACAAACAAAATCCATTGGCATGTTCTTTCAGTTTACCTCAAAGCCCCCGAAGTAGTTCCTTTATAAAATAGAGGCTGTAATATACTACTGTCCTTCTCAAGCATTAGAAATAAGGATGTAACATGGATTTATAAATTCCCTGATACAGTAAGAAAAAAAAGCAAGCTTCAGAGAGTCAGACTCATAGAAGCTGAGACTAGAACAGGGGCCAAGAGGAGGGGAAATGGGGAGGTTTTGTTCAATGGGTATAAAGTTGCAGTTAAGGAAAATGAATAAATTCTAGAGCTCTGCTGTGCAGCATAGTGCCTGCAGTTACCAATTCTATAGTGTGCACTTAGAAATGTGTTAAGATCACGTCTGTAATCCCAGCACTTTGAGAGGCTGAGGTGGGCAGATCACTTGAGGGCAGGAGTTGGGGGTCAGCCTGGACAAGATGGTAAAACCCTGTCTCTACCAAAAATACAAAAAATTAGCCAGGCATGGTGGTGCATACCTGTGGTCCCAGCTACTTAGGAGACTAAGGTAGAAGG
Organism: Callithrix jacchus; assembly: GCF_049354715.1. Classification (NCBI taxonomy): domain Eukaryota; kingdom Metazoa; phylum Chordata; class Mammalia; order Primates; family Cebidae; genus Callithrix; species Callithrix jacchus. The sequence goes on along the minus strand of NC_133517.1, from coordinate 58,087,631 downwards.
ATCCCTTGAACCTGGGAGGCAGAGGTTGCAGTGAGTCATGATCACACCACTGCACTCCAGCCTGGGCAGCAGAGTGAGACCTTGTCTCAAAACAATAGAAAGGAGTGTGTTAAGAGAGATCTTATGTTAAGTGTTCTTTTTTTTTTTTTTTTTTAAAGACGGGGTTTTAATCTTGTTACCCAGGCTGGAGTGCAATGGCGCAATCTCGGCTCACCGCAACCTCCACCTCCTGGGTTCAGGCGATTCTCCTGCCTCAGCCTTTCGAGTAGCTGGGATTACAGGCACGTGCCACCATGCCCAGCTAATTTTTTGTATTTTTAGTAGAGACAGGGTTTCACCATGTTGACCAGGATGGTCTCGATCTCTTGACCTCGTGATCCACCCACCTCTGCCTCCCAAAGTGCTGGGATTACAGGCTTGAGCCACCGCGCCCGGCCTAAGTGTTCTTATAGTAAAACAAATAAACAAAAAATTCCCATGAAGGGACAAAAGGACACTTTCGCACATGAACATGTTTATCGCTTAGATGATGGCAGTGATATCATGAATGTTTGCATATGTCCAAGTTCATCAGATTGTATGCATTAAACATGTACAGCTCTTCTGATCGATAAAGCTGTTAAACACAAGCCTCAGAACCCAAGTATGGTTCAATAGCATTTCTTTTTTTTTTTTTGAGACGGAGTTTCGCTCTTGTTACCCAGGCTGGAGTGCAATGGCGCCATCTCGGCTCACCGCAACCTCTGCCTCCTGGGTTTAGGCGATTCTCCTGCCTCAGCCTCCTGAGTAGCTGGGATTACAGGCACATGCCACCATGCCCAGGTAATTTTTTGTATTTTTAGTAGAGACGGGGTTTCACCATGTTGACCAGGATGGTCTCGATCTCTTGACCTCGTGATCCACCCACCTCGGCCTCCCAAAGTGCTGGGATTACAGGCATGAGCCACCGAGCCCGGCTAGCATTTCCTTTTTTGAAAAACATATTAGTTTGCTAGGATTTCCATAACAAAGTGCTGCAGATGTAGTGGCTTAATCAACAGAAATGTATTTTCTTATATTCATGGAAGCTGGAAGTCTGAGGGTTTGGAAGGGCTGGTTCCTTCTGAGGTCTCTGTCCTTGGATGGCAGACAACTGTCTTCTCCCTGTGCCATCATGTGGTCATCCCTCTGTGTCTACCCATATCTAAATTTCCTCTTCTTATAAGATGTCTTTTAAGGACATCAGTCAGATTGAGTTAGGGCCCACCCTAATAAATTCACTTTAACTTAATTGCCTTTTTACCGAGCTAGCTCCAATAGTAACATTTTGAGATACTGGAGATGGGGATTTGAACATACAAATTTCAAGGATCGCAATTCAGCCCATACAGATATCAACATCACATGTATGGAGTGTCCATGTGTGTGAGCATCTGTGTTTGTAAAATATATGAGTGCATTTGTAAATACATAAGGCAGCATTGGGGAATGTTCACAATATAATAAAAGTAGACTTTGGGTTGCCTTTGGGTTGGGAAATTGTTTTGGGAGAATAAGCTGTAAAAGGGAGATTTTGCCTTTATTTCTGTACAGGCTTTTTTTTTTTTTTTTTTTTTTTAAAAAGAAACAGATTCTCACTCCATTGCCAGGTTGGAGTGCAGTGGCACAATCTCAGCTCACTGCAACCTCTGCCTTCTGGGTTCAAGCGGTTCTCCTGACTCAACCTCCCAAGTACCTGGGACAACAGGCACGTGCCACCATGCCTGGCTAATATTTGTATTTTTAGTGGAGATGGGGTTTCACCATGTTGACCAGGATGATTTAGATCTCTTGACCTCGTGATCCACCCACCTTGGTTATCCAAAGTGCTGGGATTACAGGTGTGAGCCACCATGCCTGGTCCATTCTTGATTTTATTGAATGAAAATATATTAATTGGTATTGACAAGAATAAAACATTCTTAAAACAGGAGAAGTAGTATAGAACAAGGGCTGCTTGCATTTCATTATGTAAGAAAAGCTATATTCTGTAGATGCCAAGCTTGCCCAGCTTAATACCAAAACCAGATGGCTCAGGTGGGTATCACCCTCGTGGGAGCCCATGGGAGCTTCATACCTCTGTGAGTGTCTTCAACTCCCTTCTCTGGGCTTTAGTGCTTCTATCTGCAGCAGGAAACATCTGGCCCAGACTATGTGCAAGGCCTTTTCATTTCTAAAAGCCCACAGCCCATAGTTGATATCGATTAGAGTGAGAAACAATGGTCGGGAGAGAGCATTGAGTAGCCAGAGATGGGAGTTACAATCCTCATGCCATTGCCTATGTCATTGTATGAATTTGGGAAATTCACTTTTCCTCTCTGGGTTATGGTTTCACCATTGGTAGAACAAGCAACTGGAATTGGATCAATGGCTCTTCCCTTGACTCTGAAGCACCATAACCAAGAGTAGCTTCATAGGTGGTTTAAAGGGCAGTGGGTAGGGGCCTCTTTCCCTCCTACCGAAAATAGGCCACTTCATATTTCTCTATAAAAGAATGGACTTCAGAAGAAGTTTCTACTTAGAAAGAGGAAAGAGTTCAAATGCTAAAGGGAACTTCTCACAGAGAAAGGGATAGATATTGATATCTATCTTGTAGATACAGGCTTGGGAAACTGAGGAGACAAAACGTAGGGTGCATTCAAGCATTTATACATATCCTGGAGGATGGAATGTGCACTGAGTAGGTTCCTGAGTAGGTTACACTGAGGATATAAAACTGAGTAGGTTATGTCTGGCCAGATCCAGAGAGTATTGGTTGCCATATTAAAGGGCCTGACTCCACTGTGCTGTCCGTATTTGGACGCTAAGTTACTATGTGCATACCAATTCCTTGCAATATCTTGGTAAATTATCTTTTATCACACTTCAGTAACCCTTTTAACATTACTCGACATTAACACTGGTACATTCATTTTCAATTTTATATACCATCATTTTCATTTCAGCTATTTCGGTTTATTGTTATTTGCTGCTTTTGTTTTAAACATGACTTTTGTGAGCAGCTTAGATGCATTTTTTTTTTTAGCCAATCTAATAATATTTATTTATTTAAATAGAAACAGGATCTTGCTATGTTACCCAGGCTAGTCTCAAACTCCTGGGCTCAAGCAATCCTCTCACCTCAGCCACCCAGAGTGGGATTACACGTGTGAGTCACTGCACTTGTTGTAAGCACACAGCATAACCTATTTACTTTTATTGCAATTATTGATACACTTGATCATTTTCATCAGTATACTTTCTCTTTTCTTGCTTTTTCTTGAATTGATAAAGGTTTATCCTTTGCCATTACAGATTATTAATTCTGTTTCTTTTTCATTAGAGGTTACGCTTAAATTCTCAAAGTATGTGTACTTTTCTAACCACATGTGATGTTATAAGGGTTTCTTATTTTTCACCATCTTTCTTCCCCGGAAAGGGTTAGAACCCCAGCACACTTTACCCCGCAGACCCAACTTTATTACTCTGCATATTATTACTATCTAGTATTTTTCCACATTAGATTAAAACAAATAAGCAGATATTAATTGCTGTTACGTTTTTATAAAGGTAAGATGTAAGTAGATTTACCATCGTGGTTTAGTAGTTTCTTTCTGTACATATTTTTCTTTTACTTGTATCCTAACCCAAGTTTCTGGGTTCAGCTTTCTTCTTGCTAAAATGCCTTCTTAAGGAGATAGGTCTTTCAGTGAGAGTCAGGCAAGGTAAACTCTCTCTGTACAAATGAAAACATCTTTGTTTCATCTCACTTTTGAATAATAATGCAAATTAGGTTTAAAATTCCAGGTTGATATTTATTTCTTCTCCACATTCTGAAGATGGTAATCTAGTTTCTACAGTCCTATATTTTAAGTTTCCTATCAGTAGAATTCTTTCTTTGTATGTAATACTTATTTCTTGGTCTAGTAACTTTTAAGAGCCTGCTTTTATCTTTGGTGTCTTGAAGTTTTACTACAATGTTACTAGATGTGAATTTATTTTACTTAACATGTCTGTCTTAAATAATGAAAAGTTCTCTTAGAATATTGCTACATTTGACACTCCACCTATTTTCTAGTTCTGGGGAAAAATACGAGAGGCATGTTAGAACACCACAATCTGTCCCCAACATCTCGTAAAATCTCTTTTATATCTGTCACAATTGTCCCCTTGCACATATTCTGGGGGAGTTTGTCACACTTATCTTCCAGTTCTGAGTGCGCGCTCTCTCTCTCTCTCTCTCTCTCTCTCTCACACACACACACACACACACACACACCATGTCCAGCTTAGAGTTGTCCTATTGCCATTTAATTTTATCCATGTTTAATTCCCGACCCCCCCCCCGAATTTGTAAAGGCTTTGGTTCCTTACCCAGCTGGCCCTAATTTTTTCTCTGTTTTATTATTATTATTATTATATAAAGTTCCGGAATTTTAGTTGAATTTTTCCTTTGTGGTCCTCTTATCGCACTTCCAAACAAATATTCATTCATTTTTTTTTCTTTTTACAATTTTATAAATTTGGGTTGCAATGACATCTCCAGCAGTTGTTTGTTTTTTTTTGTTTGTTTGTTTGTTTTTTTTTTTTTGATTCTTAGTATCATTCCTTATATGCAGTCTTCTAAGTCCCCAGTTTAAAACTATGTTCCACATTGTCAGCTGGATTCTCATCTCACAAGGATGCTCCTGATCTAGCCCTTGAGTCAAGATGTGTTTTTCCCAGTTCTTGTCTTGGGCCGCCTCTGCTTACTTCTGTTCCCTTGGGAGAGCAGAACATCCACAGCCTTGAACCTTGACACCATGTTTATCTGCTGCCTTTTAAAGGACAAGTTCAGCCCCTAAAGTGAGCCTGGATTACCGATTGTCATGCTCAGAGCTCGAGTCCCTCTTATTCTAAGCCCCTACTTGGCTGCACAGGTGTGCTCCTGACCCAGCGTCCAGTAGGTTTGCATGGCAAGCGGTACGTTTTTACTTGATTTCTGATCTTTGCAAATGTTTCTTTTTATTTTCAGTGTGACTAAGTATCTCTGTGTAAATGCTGGTGGGTACATCCAGACATATACACAGACATATACACTCCCACTCCTGCCCCCCACACAAACGTGCAACACAGTATCATTGTTCCAGATTTAGAGTTCAGTTTGCATCAACTCAACCAAGTAACTCACTTAGTCCTTAGGCCAAGCAATGCCCACAGAGCAAGCAGATGGTAAGATTAGGTTTACACTGTAGCAAGATGCTCTTGCAAAGTAGGGAGAGGAGCTGGGTCTTTTGCAAAACTACTTCAGAAACCCAGCAAGGAGACTTATAATGGGAAAAGCAGAGGCTGCACAGCCCCTTGGGCCTAGCTTTGTATTTCTGCCCCATCACCTACTTCCTACTGAACATGTGGCTTAGCCTCCCTGCATTTCAATTCCTTTATCTGTAAAATGGGGCTAACAGTACCATTGACTGGTAATGTTTGGGGAATAGGCTCAAATCCTGGAGCTTAACAGTACTGACCATATTGATTGACCAGTTCCTGTGCTAAGTACTTTGCATATATTATTTCAGTCAATGCTTATGAAAACCCTGTGAGGTAAGTTTCATTACCCAAAGTACAGATACAAAATCTAAGGCTTAAGAGGATTGAAATAGTCTACTTGCCCGAGGTTGAACAGTAAGTAAGCTATGTAATCAGCATGTGATGCTACCTCCATCTGGCTTTTAATCAATAGGTAGATGAAAGCTCTTATTTCACTATTCCTATTGATAACGCCAAGTCTGGAGGGATAAAGGGAAGAAGATAACTGTGGAATAGAGAGGACAGATATGGCAGGTGAGGAACAGGGAAGAGCCAAAGTTAACTCAGGGCATGGATTTAAAAAGATACAAGGGGTCTTAATTGCAAAAAGTGAGGTACCTCCATTTGTCTTCAACAACTAAGACCTGCAAACTTGGTTTCAAGGCAGACAGAGATAGGTTTCAGTTAAGGAACCTCCGCTTCCCAACCCTGGGAGTGTGGAAAAGTTGTTTCATTTTCTGAGCCCCAAGTTCCACCTGTGTAAGATAGGAATAACAGTCCATTCTCTGCAGACGTGTTGAGAGGATAACAGGAAATAGAACCATCTCAGGCACAGAGCAGGAGTGCAGCAGGGGTCAGGGTCAGGTCCGAGTGATTTCAGAGCTCTTCTTTCCCACCCACACTCTGCTTTCCACTGATAATGAGGCAGTTGACCCAGGCATCCAGGAACAGGTAGGACCTAAAATGCAGAGGGAAGAGTGAAAGTGTTTTAGTCTAGGAGAAGACTGTAAACTCAGGAAAAGCTTTATTCATTTTTCATCAGTTTTTAACCCTTACGTATTTTTCATACCTTGCTAATAAAGCCAAATTTGAAACCAACATAAAGAAAGGTGAAGGATATGTCTTCCGTTTCTCCTTTTCTTTTCTTATGCAACTCTTGTAATTAAACACAAATCTTGAATAATGCAAACCTATAATTCATGCAAATTGATCCCTAATGAGATGGAAACATGCCAGGTTTTAATTTGTTGAACTTGTGGGAGATAGCATAATGAGTTGGAAGGAACAGATGCAAAAATATGTCTCCTTTCATCTAAAATAAGCCCAACATTTCATTTTCTCTGCTCAGTCTCATAAGCTTTTAGTGTCTCAATGTCTTCAATACTGTTTCTATATCTAAATTTTTTTTTGCTAAGGAGATGATCACTCATCTCAGGCACATTGATTCCCATTCATGGAAACTTTATGATTGTACCAGCTCCCCATACTTGACCAGAATCTTCAGTGACATTACATTCTAAGACATTTATGCCCTGCAAGAGAACTTGATCCACTAGTGGTATGTAACCAACAAATGCTCTATATGCAACTTTATCAGAGGCCTCAATATTTTTTATAAATGGCTGGTAATTAGTTCCAAATACAGAAAAAAAGGGTAAGACATTCCTAAACTCTGTTCTGGTGGTAATGCTGAGAATGGAAGCCAAAGAGATAAGCTTTTCAGGCGGAAAAACTGCATAAGCAAAACTATGGAAGCATGAATATGCATGACTTGTTCAGAATATAATGACTAGACTGGGATTGTTCTCTTCTTATATTGATTCTTTTCGTAGGTACACAAAATAGGAAGTTAAACACCTAGAATTACTCAATGTGCTCCTTCCTCTGTTACAATCCTCCCAGTTGCCTGAGTCTATCTACTTAACAAAGTAAATAATACTTCAGTCTTTGAACAAAATAAGAAACTTTTATGTATGATGCTAGCTGTGCTGGGTAATTAATGAGTGTGTTGCCCCAACATAGGCTCCACATTTATGTGTAGTGTTCGCAACTTAATAGAGATGGACCTGGGGTCCCCCAAGGAAATTCACTAGGAGGACCCGCAGGACTCAGCATTTACTAGTACTCATGGCTAAGCTTGATTATGGCAAAAGAACTCAAAGCAAAATCAGCAAAGGAAAAGTCTGAGGGGCAATGTCCAGAAGAAACCAGGTGCAAGCTTCAAGAGCCTTTTCCCAGCAGAGTCTCATAGGATATACCGAATTCCCACAGCAATGAACAGTGAAACACATGTGAAATGTGTCTTCCAGGGTAGCTCATTAAGAATTCAATGTCCAAGGCTTTTATTGGGGGCTGGTCTTGCAGGCAATTTTCTTGGCACCCACCAAACTGCAGACTCCCAGAAGGAAAGCAGGAACTCAGCATAAACCACAGTTTGTAAAAAGAGTTTACACAGAGCGAGCCACTCACGTCAGTTCTGGGAATGGTAAGAACCCTCCCCGAAAGCCAGGTTTTCCATCTTCCTTCCATGAACGTTGTTTTTAGGACAGCAGCCTCAGGCCTGCTATGCTAAATCTCCTTTTCACATGAGAAAGTCCTCAAACAATTATCATCCAAAGAAGAATGCAGAAAATCATGCTGGAGAGTACAACGTAATCTGAATAGAAATACAGTAAATTATTTCTAGATGAAGACAATGCAACCGGTCTTTATTATCGGGCTGTGGAGGAACATGGCAGAGACAATATGAGAGAAACTCATGAGCAGTGTTGAGCAAGACAGTCTTCCCTGATCTGGGTCTTAAAGGGTTAAGAAGATGGATGGGAAGGCCACCTCTAGAGATGGGGCAAACAGCATGGGCACACCAGTGGTTCAGGGAATACACAGGATGACTGATTAGAATAAGTCCATTCATTCATGTGTTCATCCAGTCTGTATTCACTTCATATTATTGCTGTGCACAAATTACCACAACTGTAGTGGCTTAAAGTAACACAGGCTTATTCCCTTACAGTTCTGGAAGTTAGAAGTCTGCAATGAGCCTTATAAGGTCAAAACTGAGATGTCAGCAAGGCTAGTTACTTCTGTAGCCACTGAGGGGAGAATCTGCCTCCTTGCCGTTTCCAGTTTCTATTGCCCATCCCCATTCCTGGGATTGAGGAGGAGCATGTGGGAAGTAGAAGTTCCTCTTCAAAGTTTCCTTTCTTGTTAAAGAATAAATCCTTCTTGCTTTTTTGCTAAAAACTCTTTGTTAATCCCTATGCTATGCAGCTGTTAAACATGCTTACAGGCATGTAGTATATTCTATGCCCTTGTATGTTAACAGATTAAATGCTGGATATGCTCACAGGCATTTCCCAGCTCTCAGCCTATGCCCCTTCCTTATTTGGACTTTCTTTTTGTTCTCCATTGCTTTTCCCTATTTAGAAAAGTTTTAAGTTGTTAGCCAATCGTGTTTTATTTTAGATTGTGAAGTCTGATTTCAACTAATAGAGATGAGACACAGCAGTAAGGACAATCCCAAATGCATACAGGATAAATATGTCTGCTTTTCCTTTGTTTGTTGTACACTAATGACAAAATGGCTAGCGAGGTACCCTCCCTGCAGGAAGTAAAAATTGCTTTGCTGAGAGATCCTTTGTCTCAGTGCTAATTTTTCTTTGCAGCACCAAGCATCTATTTCCAACAAGGAGGATGACTCTTTCCTCATCACTACAACCTCTTGCTTCCATCATCACATCTACTGCTACTCTTACCTCACTCTTCTGAGGACCCTTCTGATGATATTAGGACCACCCCCATGATCCAGGATAATCTCCCCATCTCAAGCTTCTTAACTTAATCACAACTGCAAAATGCCTTTTTCTGAGTAAGGTAACATTCTTGTTTTGGAGATTAGAACATGATCTTGGTAGGGAGGGTGTTTTTCAGACCACCACACAGTCATCCACCCATACATTTATTGACTGAACAAATAGATATTAATCTGTTATTTGTCATGCACTGTATTAAGCAAAGGGAATTTTTTTAAAACCATGTCACTTAATAAGTATGCCTGTGTGTGTTAAGAGCTTTGGTCAAGATTGTCTCTGGGTGTGGTAGGAGTATACTGGAGGCACAGTGCAGAGTTAAAAAAAATACAAGTCACATATGAAAAATAAGCAGGGGGTTTCTTGGAGCAGTATAATGAGAGTAGATGGAGAAGGGTCTTAAAAACTCAGCAGAGGGCTTCATACTTTACAAGAAAGAAATATTTGTTCCATGATAGTCCCAGCCTCAGAAGACAGGGACTAATTTTTCAACAATTCAGATATTACATATAAAAATATTATAGCTGTGGAATAGGATTAACTCTTTAGTCACTGAGGTTAATAGCCTGGGTCAAGCAAAGAGACCATTTTTCTTTGGTTTAATCTTAAAATGGTCTCAGACATTCTGATACCAAATTATGGAATACATTTATTTGGTCAATTTTTGAATCGATTTTTTCATAGAAATGTAACCAACTCCTTAATTGTTAATGATGATCTAAGTTGAAAAAAATCAAAATATTCTCATATATGTAAAATCTTATTGGCCATCAGAAATCCAATGTGTGATATAATAGTACAAATCAAAATGTTAAATCTAGAGTGTAAGACACTGAGTGTGCAAGTCCTTCCTTCAGGTTACAAACAAAAATCCCATCAATATACACTTAGTGAGCGCTTAAGTGCTCAATGTATTGTATTAAGGTAAGATTCACAGAACATGATCTCTAGAAGTCTACAGGAGGAGACACACACACACACAATTGCACACAAATCTGACCTTGATCAAATGAAGCTCTTTATATATAAAGAGCCATGGAGACATAGGATAAAGCATTTTAACTTTGACTGAAAGAATGAAACAAATCTTTGGGAGGCTGAAGTGGGCAGATCATGAGGTCAGGAGATTGAGACCATCCTGGCCAACATGGTGAAACCCTGTCTCTACTAAAAATGCAAAAATTAGCTAGGCATGGTGGCATGTGCCCATGAGTGCCTATAATCCCAGCTACTCCAGAGGCTAAGGCAGGAGAATCATTTGAACCCATGAGGTGAAGATTGGAGTGAGCCGAGATTGCGCCACTGCACTCCAGTCTGGGAAACAAGAGCAAATCTCCATCTCAAAAAAAAAAGAATGACATAAATTCCACAGAGTGGAGAAATTTAAGTTAAGCCTTGAAGGGTGATGATGATAATAACCATGGTGTCCATAGTTTGTATTCTTATGATTTCTTTTTTCTTGAGAGAAGAGACTTAAACTCATGAGGGAAACGCAAGATGACACTGTTTAAAAGTGATCTAATTCTTGCTAATACAGAGGAAAAAAGCTTAGGTTTTAGACTCACATGATCTAAGATTCAAATGCAGGCTCTTGCACCAATTATCTGTGTTTATTTGAATAACATATTCTGTGAGTCTCAATGTCCTCATTTACAAAATGAAAATGTTAATGAAACAACATTTTAGAAAGTTATTTTCCTCCAGCCCCTTAGCCATTTACTAACTGTGTAAACTTGGACGATTTCTTCATCAATTTCTTCAAATGCAAAATACAGAATATTTATACTCTTTACTTCACAGAAGTAAATAATGCATAAGTCATAAGGTGACAAAATAATGTATGCAAAAATCTCTAACTCATAAAATGCCAAACAAAAGTTAATATGTCCAATTTACATCACCTTTAAAGGGATAAAATTGTAGTTATTTAGAGGTACATGGAATGGGAAACTAAAATAATCTCAGAAGGCTTCCTGTAGAAGGTAGGATGAGTTGGTACTATTTATGTGACTTTTGAAGCGCTAGCCTATAAAAACCACAGTTCAAGACCCTGTGACAGAGCAGCAGGCACTAATGTATCTCAAACATCCCCACTGGGGATATAATCAATGTACTGGATTTCTACATCAGGATACTATTATTAAACATGGGTTTAATTTGCTTTTTATAATACAGTGAGCTTTACCGAAATAGAAAATTCTTTTATCCAGGAAGTTGATGGGGACACAGCTCATCCAGGATCAGTTTCTAGTATAAGGGATGGTCAAAATCGACAGTAAGTGCATCTAGGGAAGCAGCTGAAATGGCATTTTCAGGATTGTGCTGCTAGATAATGGTGGGTTCCATGGGAGTTAGGGGTAATTAGGGTGGCTACAGGCAGGAAGACATAGCTGACTCAAGGACAGTGTATTAGTCTGTTGTCATGCTTCTAATAAAGACACACCTGAGACTGGGTAATTCATGAAGAAAAAAAGAGGTTTAATGGACTCACAGTTCCACATGACTTGGGAGGCCTCACAGTCATGGTGGAAAGCAAAGGAGGAGCACAGGTATGTCTTACATGGCTACAGGCAAGAGAGCTTGTGCAGGGGAACTCCCCTTTAATAAAACCATCGGATCTCGTGAGACTTACTCACTATTACAAGAACAGCACAGGGAAAAACCTGTCCCCATGGTTCACTGACAACCTACCAGGTGCCTCCCACAAGACATGGGGATTATGAAAGCTGTGATTCAAGATGAGATTTGGATAAGGACATAGCCAAACCATATCAGATGGAGACTTAAGATGGTGGCCAAGGGAAAAAAATAATAAAAAAGAGGCAGTTAGTACCCTGAACAGTGCCTGCAAAGGCTGCTCTGAGAAAGAGATGACTCTAACTCTTCTTGGAAGAAGGATCTTCTCAGCTGCAGATCTGAGAAGTCTTTGGCCATCACCTCAGTGTGCCAGAAGGAGCACTGTGTAAACACCCTCTCTATTGGCAAAACTGTAATCCAAAAAAAAATCACCCTCATTCCATGCTAAATATGGACAAAAACAGAAAAATATATTGGTCCTATGGAGTATGACATGAGCAGAAAAGGTCAAGTTCATCCACAGTGTGCATCAGTGAAGATTATCTATTGCAGGGTCCATGGAAAAATCCTAGGATACCGTTTCAAGTTGTCAAAAGGTGCAAGGAGATATATGCCCCTGCCAAGAGGACCAGAAAACCATAAGGAGAATACAGCTTGAGTCAACTAGTCATGATTGGGGGAAAATGAATGAGATGAAGTCAGAAAAACAGAAAAAGCATATTAAAAAATCATACCAGAATCTAAAACAAATATTTTTAAAGTGAATGTTAAAATGGATAGAGTCAAATAAATAATATGAATAACAGACTTGTGAAACCAAAAAATAATGGAGAGATGAAACCACAAGTATCCAAATTAGTATTTTAAAACAAAGCTATAACGATAGACTTCAAGGAAATTAAAAACATAAAAACAGTATCCTAATTAGAAAATATGAATTCAAATATTTGTATAATAAAAAATTACTAAAGTAATACTAGAAAATGCAGATAACTTGAATAAGACAGTAACCAGAAACATACTGGGACGAAAATAGTTACATAAATGCTTCTGAAAAAGTGCTCAGCCAAGACAGTTTATAAGTGAAGTTTTAAAATTTCCTATTCTTTGTAAGCTATGCAAGAACATAGAAATGCCCTCAGTTCTACAAACCCAGGATATAATCTTGTGTCCAAATCCTGATGAAGGTAGAATAAAGACATTATTCAAGTCTCATTTTGAAACATTGCTATAAAATTCATATTACAGGCAAATAAAATCCAGTAGTAAATTAAACTAATAAAGTATTTCAGAATGAAAGGATGGATTCTTAGCTGGAAAACATTAATATGTCTGTCATCATTGAAGAGACACAGACTGTCTGCCCTTAATAACGCTGTGTTCTCTTTAAAGTAAAATTCAACCTACTATCTATTAGACCCATCTGCATTTCCTCAACTTTAATTCCGTCTCAACTAACTCCATCAGATTCTCGCCCTCAGTATCTCAGTGAAACCTGTCCTCCACTGTGGAAGAACCAGGAGTCAACTTTCAGTAGTTGAACTCAATTTCTCATCAGTTGACATTGGTGAATATTAACATTGCATCCTTCTTTTTAAAAAAATATTATGTATGTATTTGGAGACAGGGTGTTGCTCTATTACCCAGGCTGGAGTGCAGTGTCAGGAACACAGCTCACTGTAGCCTCAACCTCCTGGGCTCAAGCAATCCTCTCACCTTAGCCTCCTGGGTAGCTGTAACTATAGATCCACACCACCACACCCGACTAATTTTTTTATTTTTTATTTTTTTGCCAAGATGGGTACTCACTTTGTTGCCCAAGCTGGTCTCGAACTCCTGGGCTCAAGCAATCCTCCTGCCTCAGTCTCCCAAAGTGCTGGGATTACAGGCATGAGCCTCCCTGCCTGGCCATTTCATACTTCTTGAATTTCTTTTTCTACGTGTTGCTTCTAGGATACCGTACTGTCTTGGTACTTCCTCCTGCCCTTTTATTCATTTGCTCATTTAAGTGCTGCTACCCCAGGCTCATGCTGCAGACCTCATCTCTATACACTTGCTATATGATATTAGCCAGTGCTGTGGCTTTATATACCATTGCCCTGCTTTCCCCTTTCACATACATATTGCTAACTTGCAAGCTCCAGTTTCATCTGGTTAACATCTATTTAGATGTCTGATAGTCAAAATAACTTCACAGGTCCAAAGTACAGCTCCTTATTCTTCTGTCCCTTGCCTGTCTTCTGCAAAGGTTTACCAAGTCAGTCACTGGCACCATCAATCTGCTTCAGCCAAACCTTCACGCCCCCCTTCATGACCCATGCACAGTCTGTCAGCACATGTTGCCAGCTCTATTTTCAAAATTAATCCCAAAATTTGGCACTCACTTCTCACCATGTTGACCACAATCACCCTCATAGAGAGATGTTTGAATCTGTGGGCTGGGAGCATGTGAACTTTCTCAGAATGTACATGAGAACTTGCCTGTTATTCCATAGTTATCTCTACTTCCTTCTACTCCTACACTAGAATTAAACACCTTCAAATAAATGGCATAGCTACAGTCACCCCCCAACCAAAGGCATTGTGTTCAGAAAGATTGTTTCATTCTGATGTGTTTCCATTTATTTAGAACCAATCTCAAACCTGAGTAATTGTCTCTCCTGACTCTTTCCCTAAAACTTTGGCCGCAATTCTGCACATGTCACCATCACAGGCTGTGTCTCTTCTGGTTTTCTGAGACTCCCCTTCCACCAGTAAGAAACTTGCTTCTATAATCTTAGTGGGTGTTCCCGTCCCTCCTCTATCCCTCCATAGCTCCCGCCCCAACTTGATTGCAAGCACCTGTGAAAAGGGGACTTAGCAAGACTGAGGGGTGTGTGTGTGTGTGTGTGTGTGTGTGCACGTGTGTGTGTGAGAGAGAGAGAGAGAGAGAGAGACAGAACCAAGCATATTTCACAATAAGAGCAGGCACCCTGAAATAAACGTATTTGTTCAGAAAGAAACCACTTCTTGACCAGCTACTTGGAGTAAACACTGAGACACTAAAGTCCTGAGTGCACAGGAGTTGAAGACACAGAAAGCTAAAATGCTTAGTCCTAGAAAAGAACAGAGCATATGGAGCTTATGCTGTGTTGAGAAGAGATGGGAGGAGGAGGGGTTGCTGAGAAGTATGACTGACTAGCAGGTGGATCTTTTAAGGGCAGGGGTCTAGATCCAATTTGAATATGATTACAATTGTGTTCATGTTAACAACCTCACTCCTTCTTCCCAAATTCTCAGGATAGTTGACTACACACATCAATACTGTGCAATTGAGCATGATGGGTGTGCACGTGGCAACTGAGAGAAGAGACTGAGTTCCACATATGGACCAGCACAAGACAAAACAGGGCAGGCAGTGGCACAAACCAAACTAAGCCAAAACAAGAGCCTAGAGTCAAGGATGAGAATGAAAATATGGGTCTCCTCACCCACCTCATCATTGGGAGTGTCCAGAATTTTATATACCGAGCCTTCAGAATATGCAGAACAGAGTTGGTGCCCACATTTTCTGGGTCATAGGGACAGGGAGACCCCATTTGCTAGGTGGGCTATTCATACTTATCACCCTCCAGTAATAACTCAAAAATTTACAAGTAAACACAGTGCCTAAAGATCCATGGTGGTGTTATTAAATAGGAAGGATGGAGGAGGAAACACTAGACCCTTTTACCCGATAAGAAGATCTTGGTAGCTTTGATGGTTCAGTAAAAGATATTTGCTAACTCGAAGACATGGCCTTAATAAGTGCTGGTTGATGTTCAAAGTGAAAAAACAAAATACACAAACAGAACTAATCCGTGGTTTATCAAAGGTATAAACAGATGCTAAGTAAATGTGCTTAAAGGCAGATTTGCTTGCTTACAGCTTTCCCACGCAGTCACGCACACATTCCCATGAAAGCTGAGCCCGCAAACACATACAAAGGTACATCTCCTGCCACTTGTACACCTTATCCCATTACCATCCAGCCTGGCTCTCTTCTTTCACAGTCAAAGACTATCAAGAGTCACCACACTGATTCCTAAATGTCCATCCCTGCCCCAGCATAGTCCATAAGGGAGGTGCTCCTCATTCGTCATAAAGTGATCAAAACAATTTTTAAAAGAAGATTAAATGGCAAAATTCTAATTTTATTTAAGTGAAGGAATTGAGAGAACATGTATCACATGGGTCAAGAATACAGTGGGCTCAGGAGCCAGATAATCTGCATCCAAATCTCAGCTCCACCACTTCTGAGCCACGTGATCTTGGTGAAGTTGCATAACTCCTCTCAGCCTCAGTTTACTCATCTGTAAAACACAGATTATACTAGTGATATTACCACATAGTTTTGTTTTGAGGATTAAATAAAGTCAATATTAGGAAAGCACTTAGAACAGTGCCTGGCACATCATAAGTGCTACCTAAATGTTTATTAAACAAATAAAATTTCATTTAATCTTAGATGTGGTTCCAACTGTTTTTCCGGTGTTTTTAATCTCTCATGAAATGCTTGTTTTAGTAAATTACATGTTTTTATTGATTCGCTTTCATATTCTTATTTCACAGAATAAGTTGGTGCCCGACTATATGGCAGTCTAGTGCTCTCCACATCTATTTTTTCAATTCTTGCTGAAGTCTCCAAGTTTGGGAAATACTACTTAGTTCCTACATTTTATAAACAGAGAAGCCAATGTCCATAGAAATTAGACACCTTACCATGATCTAATGATCACACAGAAGCTGGTTCCCACCTGCCAGGATGTCCTCTCTTCCCGGTACTTTTCCATTCATTCAGCATCTTCCAACTCCACTGGCCTTGTTTCTCTTCCTCAGCTACTCCAAGCTCATCATCAATTTGGATCCTCCTTTCTATTTAGGAGAGTCAGCCACTACCCATACATCTTTCTGCTAACACACAGCCAGTTTTTATGTTAAGTTTCTCATGAGAAAAGCTGTTTTTCAGTGAATGGTGTTTTTTTTGTGGGGGGCGGGGGTTTCTGAGACGGAATCTTGCTCTGACACCTAGGCTGGAGTGCAGTGGTGCAATCTTGGCTCACTGCAACCTCTGCCTTCTAGATTCAAGCAATTCTCCTGCCTCAGCCCTTGAGTAGCTGGGATTACAGGCATGTGTCACCACACCTGGATAATTTTTGTATTTCTAGTAGGGACAGGGTTTCACCATGTTGGCCAGGCTGACCTCGAACACCTGACCTTGTGATCTGCCCACCTTGGCCTGATGGTTGTTAATGGATGGACATGGGATTAAAATAGCAAGGATTATGATATCATGAGAGCTTTGCCTGATTCATACATTAGGGTGACAGTCTAGGAGCTGATTGGCTTGATGTGGTGCAGCACACTTGTAGATTTCTGAGCATTGGTTGACTGATTTTGCCAAAGAAGGAACTGGTGAAAAAGTGGAATTAATTTTGCTTGAACCCCTAACATTTGTAACCTCTGCAATTCGTAAAAAGCTGTTAGAAATAAATAAATGCTTTCTATGAACATCAACTGTTTCAACGTATGTTAAGTACACAATCAAATTTGAAATTTAAAATTTATTACAAATTTAGTGAAGAGTTCTTTTTCCAAGGAGGAAGTAGATGGAATTGTAAGAGAGGCACTTTACAACCTGCCAAGATATAAAACATGCCTCTTATTTTCTTCCCCTGTCCCACAAAAGTGGTGTAACTAAATATCAATAGATACACACTAAGAAATGTCCTCAGTTCTTAAGTCTTAACCCAGCTGAGAGTCTCTGCAGTCTATACCACTGTTCCCTGTGACACTGGATACATTATTGCCAGTCCTGGATACATTATAGCCAGTCTGAGATGGAAACAACAGTCACTAATCTCTACTAGTGAAGTGAAAATAGTTTCATAGATTTTATTAACTTTAGAATGGTGACACAATCTAGGGTATATATGGTAACCAATGTAAGTCTTAAATAAGAATTCTGGTATTTTAGATTTGAGGTTTTTTTTTAGAAGGGTTACATTTTTCAATAATGCTTCCTGAAGACCTACTTTTATAAAAATAAAGTACAAACCCTGGGATATCCAAAAGTCCCTAAGCAGGAGGAAAAGTACATTCCTGGTTTTATTCCACAAGATGGAGCCAGCTGCAGATCTGTAATCTGGGATCTGCAGTCAAAAATCTGTTTCACTTGTACAGCAGTAAGCTGATCCCATCGTTCTTATTTTTAGTGACAAACAGTGGGTTATAGCAATAGAGTGTTTTACTTCATTCATCAGTCTGAAGAGCTTTTTTTTTTTTTTAATGCACAGCAGTAGCCCATGTTTTCAAAGAACTGTCAAGAATGTCACTGAGTGGGGACTTGTGGCATGGATTCTGACAAGATGGGCAACATAGGAGGACAGAGGGCAGGAGCACTGCCATGCTCTCACATGAGTTTGGCAGACCAACAGGCACAGTCCGACATCAGCACACAGGGTTCCTGAAACCTGCTCTTCCAGCAACATGTTTGGCATGATTAAAAGAGAGGAGACTAAAACTCGGGGGATATCTATCACTTAGATCCCTGGGCTACCTGGAAAATAAAGAAAATGTTGCTTTATGCAAAAGTTCCATGAATCTTGGAGAGAAATGGGAAATGACTAGTAAAGGAAACACTCTCTTCTGATGGCCCCTACCCGTCAAGGCTCACTTCCTTCTTATGTCCACCAAAAACTTGGAAACAGCCAGTTTATACTGGTCTTTTCCTCTCCTCTGAAATTCTATAGCACAACCTACATTCATGCTATTAAATTCGTTTATAATATAAGCTACTTTATCAGCCACTGGAAGGTTTATTCATTAGACAACCATGATCTGCTCTCCCTCTACAGATGCACCATGTCCCAGGGTACTGGAAAATATTACCTGTTGCAACCCTCATATAACAACTATGTTCACAGGATGTCAATCTCCTTCTTCTCCCTGTGTAAACCACTAAGTAGAACACTCTAGACTCTCACCAAATCTGTACCAGTACCTGTCCACCTGCAATGCTAACCCCCTTCTTATGTTCAGATTTAAGCAGTCACAGCAATGCTCACGATTAAATGACCTGAGAAGATATACCTCAACTTTATGTCAAGTCTCCATTAGCCTCTTGGACCTAAACGTCAGCCCCTTCTCCAGTCCAGAAGTTTGGGGTGGTGTCCAGTTCCAAAGAGAAATGGATGAATGTAATCATCACCATGATTTAAAAGACCCCATATTCACTACAAAGTACATTTGTTAAGTAACAATGAATTATTTCCAATGTAACTCATCAAAAATGCTTGCAGTCCCAGTGTATACCACAGTTCCCTGCGACACTGGATACATTATTGCAGTCAGATCAATTATGTTCAAGTCTGAATTTTTCACAGTCTTGCTTTACAGCTTTGGGCAGTCACTTCACCTTTCTGAACTTCAGTTTTCTCATCTGTGATATGTAGATAATAGCAACCCACATCTGCCACTCTGGGGTCTGTCCGCAGAAGCATTCTTCATCCCTCATCTCTTCTCTTCTGCTCTTTTCCAAATGTAGTACCCTTGTTTCACATTTATTTGCTTGTTTACTAAGAAGTGTTCCACACAGAGGATATACTCAATCATGTAGACAAGATGACCATCATGGGATGCCAATCAGCATCTTTACCTATCCTGGTGCTTGCTCACAGTGGCCATGGTGGCAGAGGTAGAGGTCATGTGCCCGTTCAGAACAAGGGACCTAGGTACAGCAAGGTTGCTCTGGACACCACACTATTATGGGTCCTGTGTGCCAGCAACACAAGCTACAGCTGAGTGGCCAGTGTGGCTGCTCTCCTAGAAGCAGGCTGATGACACTGGATCCAGTTCATGATGGAGGGAGCAATGATTGACAGTCACTGGAGAATGCATACATTCTGGCTAGGGCTCTGCCATTCCTGCACATCATGCATCTGCTGGTACTCCCATCTGTAGACTTACAGAATTATTGGTTCATTCCCATGGTATAACATGCTTTGACTAAGAGTTTACCACAGGAGTACAAAAATGGGTTCACAATCTAAGATATATAAGCTACTTATATATGATCTGCTACATATATATGATATATGTGGTGATGAATTCATCATGTTCACTGGTCTGCCACCTATACCAACTACATCCAGAAGTAGTAGCCAGCTAGCTGTGACTACTGATGGGATGTCCTACTGGGGCCTGAGAGACGGTATTAACTAGCAGAAAACTTTTCAAAGTTGGGACCCTGTACTACACTATGTAATACATTTCCAACTAGTGACAAAAATATGGCGTCCTTTCTTCCAAAGCCAGATACACAGGTCCAGAAAATAAGGGATTTGAGTACGAGTGCCCCTATTGCTATATCACGTAACTATCCACTGGCAAGATATTTGCTTCCTATCTTGAAACCATGGGTGTTACTGAGTTATCAGTTTTAGTTCCCAAGAGAAGAATTCTTCCAATAGGGGACACAGAAATGGTCTAATGAAACTGAATTTAAAACAACCACGTGGCTATTTTCTACATATCAAAAAAATTACAGGCAGACACAGGGTTTCCATCATGGCTAGAATGACGAATTCAAATTTCAAAGGGAAATTGCTGGCTGCTACAGAGTAGGGCAGGAAGAATGGTGAGTGGAATCCAAGGGATTTAATAGGGTACTTTTTAATATATCTATGTCCAACAATAAGTATCAATAAGGGATTACAGCAATCTGCCAAAAATCAAGACCACTAAGGATCCAGATACTTCAGGAGTAAAGATTTAGCCACACCAGGTTGAAAAATGCCAACCAAATGAAAGGCCAGTGACATGGAGTGGAAGAAAAGGGGAGGGAGGAGCCAATATCAACTGTGGCTTCATTACCACCCCATACATGGAAACTGTAGAGCTATGTGTATTTTTGGCATCAACAAATGACTTTTTTTCTTCTGTTCTCTTCCACTATTGGAATGAAGTTTCATTGATGCTTTACCTCATGACTTCGTTCACAAACCATGAAAAGCCTCTAAGGAAAGAACGACTTACCACTTAGAGACCCTGAAGTTGAGCTCAATATCATTAATCTATGACCCTTGGTGATTCCCCTCATTGGCCAAGTGGCAGGGGTATCTTCATTTACATCATGTAATCTTGCCTCATGTTAGATAGCACATGCAGGTGTTTAGGAGAGTTAATATATGGTAGAAGTAATAGAATGTCAAAAACAGATGGGCTGTGCCTCCCTTGGATCTGTTTTCTCCTAAATCTGTTCCTCACTCTCCCCTGTCCTGACTGTATGAAAGGGGCTGACCTGAGAAGGTGGATTTTTCCATTGTATTCACTGAAAGAGAAGCACTGGGTAGAGGCTAGAGGACTGAAGGAAGGGAGATTCCAGGATATTCCTTTTCTCAGGCAGTGTTTCCATAGCAACTTCATATCTTCCATGGCTTCGTCTTCTACCAGATGGGTCCATGGTGATTTCCACTCTTGTCAAGGAATGCTAGTCCCAGGGATCCAGAAACAGTGTCTCCCCATTTCTCTCCAGAGCCATGAAGGTAGAGGATTTCTGGTGCTATTAAATCTGGGATGGCTCAATATTCCCTATTGATTTATTGGCTTTTCTAAGAACCCCTGTAACCAATTCCCTGCCTTAAATTCCCTCTTTTAAATACTCAGAATGGTGTCCTGGTTTTATCATAACTGATGGACTATCCTTCTGGGCTGTCATAAAGCTATAAATTAACATATGTACCTAGCACAATTCCAGGTATCAAGTCAAGCTCAATAAATGGTAATTTTCTGGGTACATCGCTTAGTACATAGTGAAGACCAGACTGCATGGAAATCTGGTTCTATCACTTACTAGACCTGTGGCCACCTTGAGCAAGCTATTTAAAAGTTCTGTGCCTCATTTTCCAAATCTACAGAGTCAGGATAACAATCATACGTACTCAAAGTGTCTCTGCAAGTATTCCTTGCATTCACAGAAAGTGCTTAGAATAGTCCCACCTGTAAATAGGCCCAACACATATGGGTCATGCTCATGAGATTATCGTTTTTGTAAAAAAGTCAGTTGATAACTTTCCAACAAAGAGAATGGGAAATAAAAGTTTCTGAGAACCTAGTTTGTGCATGACTCCAACGACAAAGCACGTATCCTTTAAATTAGCTCAAGAGATGAGAGATGTTACCTGGTAAACTAAGAGTCTCAAAACTGGGCTCTCAGGCCCTATGGAAACTAATGGCGAAAATGTGTGTGTGTGAGTGACTGTGTGTGTGTATCACTGTGTGTGTGAGTGTGTGTATCACTGTGTGTGTGTGACTGTGTGTGTGTGTATCACTGTGTGTGTGTGAGTGACTGTGTGTGTGTGAATGTGTGTGTGTGAGTGACTGTGTGTGTATCACTGTGTGTGTGAATCTCACTCTGTTGCCCAGGCCAGAGTGCAGTGGCACAATCTCGGCTCACTGCAACCTCTGCCTCCCAGGTTCAAGCAATTCTGCTGCCTCAGCCTCCTGAGTAGCTGGAACTACAGGCACCCTCAACCACGCCCAGCTAATTTTTTATTTTTAGAAGAAACAGTTTCACTGTGTTGGCCAGGCTGGTCTCGAACTCCTGACCTCATGATCTACCTGCCTCAGCCTCCCAAAGTGCCGGGATCACAAGCATGAGCCACTGCATCCTGCCTGACCTACATTTCTAATTTCATCCTTAAAACTCCATTTTACAGATGAGGAAGCTGTGGCAATGAGAGATTACAGTCACCTGTTCAAGGCCTCCTGTCTAGGATTGGTGGCATGGATCCCAACCCAGACAGTCAGCTTCCAGAGGGCCCCGAGGGGTGCACAAGGCAGATATGAAACTCCAAGCCACCGATGAAAGTGGCCGTAGCACTCGGATGACTGATTGAGAAATGACTTTGAAAAGTATTGAGTGGTTGGCAAAGGGATTTCTTCCTTGCAAATACAGACCTCATTGCCAGTGGCAAACGTCAGACTTAAGTGCCAAAGTTTTCTCTCCAGCACTCGGACAGATTGCAGCCCTTCTGGTGCGCCTGCAGTTGGCTGACTCGCCTGACAAGTGCCATGCCAGAGCCGGCTTCTGAAGAGCAGGAAGAGTCCTCCCCAGCCCTGACTGCACTGACCAAATGGCAGATTTTCAGGCCTCTGCTTAATCACTTGCATTTCAAGCAGAGTCAGGCCTGCTCCTCTCTGAATACTTTATATTAGTTAAGACAAGAAAGCTGCCTATTGTTTAATTTATACTTGAGTTTTCAGCTTTTAACCCCTTATCATCGCCTGAAGATGGAGCTGGAATTTGGGAAGAGTCTAGGGCTGGATTTAGAAAGGAACTGGAGTCAAGCAGTACTTGCTGTATGGCACTGTTATGTCATGTGTTAAATCCAGGGAAGTGGGTGCGTGATACCAACACTTCAGTGGCTCAGGGGACCAGGGGATTGTAAGGCTGACCTCAAGAGAGCCAGAGAGCTGCTTCTCATCCAGAGGTTTCCTGATCCAATGGAGTCAGTCCGGCTTCTAAATACAAGGCAAAAAGAAAGTGGAGAGTCACACCCACTCCAGGGCCAAACCTCCTTTTTAGTTCTGCTGCTCCTGTTCCTGCACATGGTGTTAAGGAGTCACCCCAGCCTGTGCGAAGCCCTCTTCCGTATGCACTGCTTCCTTGATGCCCTCACCATTCTGGTCCAGCAGCACAGGCACAGGTGGTTCATCTAAGAAGGATGGCCTCCTCTCTGATGCTAGCCTGGCCACTAGCCCTGCACCTCTGTGACAATCAGTTCGTATTCACAAATTCAGTCTGTGTTCTCAGAGCAAACTCTTGGGGCCAGGTTGATCAGGCAAGGGAAGACTTTCCTCCCAGAACTTTATACCACATCAGAACCCTGCCCCTCAATGTAAGAACAGCTCAGATAGTGGTTCTTAAACCACATGAAGATATCCAGACCTGTTTTGTTGCTACTTCTAATATTAATGCTACTTCCTTTAAAAGGCTAAATGGGGACAAATGTTAGAATGAACAAAAAACTGATATTACCCATCCGTGCAGGACAAACAGGTTCTACGTCACCAAGGCTATGAATAACATCAAGTCAAAGCAAATACTGTACTTGTTTCTAAATAGCCTCAACAAGTGGCCGAAACGCTGTGAATATAAATCATTATTTTATACCACGTCTGCTTTCTTTCTTGCATCCTAAAGGACAACATAACACAGAGAATGGCACTTAAATCCCATGGTGGGGAGGAGAATGGAGAGGGTCCTAATGAATGAGGTTACATTCGAGGCAAGTCTTAAAGGCTGATAGGATTGTCATCTCCCTTGGAGAAAAGGGAAGGGGGAATCTGCATGGTGGGAAGAGCTTGGGGAGGGACGGGGAGTTGACCGTGGTGATGGCTATTGCTGGGGTGATGAGCCTGTGATGGGGGAAGATGAGGACTGATGAGCAGAGAGGGAGGTGGGATGGAAAAGTAGTTTGCCTGGGCCCAGAATGCTCTCAAGGAAGTTTAAATTTGACTCCCAAGAGAATATAGATCCCTGCAGGACATTGCAGTGCAGAAGTGGCCCAGTTAGAACTGGATTTGAAGCAAATGCCTGCAGCTCTTTGTGCATTTCATTAGGAAAAAAGGAACTGGAGGCAGTGAACACAGTGAGGAAGCTGCTGAGAGGGTCCAGATAAGAAGGGCGTGTATCAGGATGGCAGCGGGAGGGAAACAGACAAGAGAAGAGGCATGGCAGAGAAAATCAACAGAACTCAATGTTCACCAACTGGGCAACAAGAAGCCCTTGTCATCTGCCCCTTCTGAATCAAGAGACAGGCTGGAGCCTGTGAATAATGGATGAAGTGCTATGTTGATGATGTCAATTAGAATGAGCATTTCCACAACGTGCTTAAATGAAAATTTCAGGGCTGGAGGCCCTATTAGGAGTGAGTATCGTTAAAAGCTCAGCACGACAGGCTCCAGCTTGGTTCTCTGGGAGGTTTTTAGTGGCATCACCAGTGCTGGTGAAGGGGAGAGACATGGGGTCTTTCAATATGGATGTCACGGGAGTCACATGATTTCTGGAGGAGTTCTAGAGGGCAAAGATCTGGAGAAAAGCACGCTCCACCACAACAGCGCAGATCTGAAGATTTCGCTTGATTCAACATTCCTCTTGCACCTGTTTCTGGCAAAAATAATTATAATGAATTTTAGGGTCACCTTTTGGGTCCCCTCAAAATAGAATCTGCGAATTTGCACTGCCATTTCCATGTCATAGGATCCAAAAAGCACACTCATCTCAAATGGGAAGAGTCAGATAATGAGCAGAGGCCCCAGTTGGGGCTCTAAAGCTATCCTCATGTGTGCTAGTCTATGACACTCAAAAGAAATCCACCAATGCTGTGACAGCCATGTGCCAGTCAACTCTCACTGCAGCTTGGGTCTTCCGTGAGAACTTAGGCTTTAGAAGTTTACACTGTAAATGTGAAATGAAGCTAATGGTCTTCGATACTGTTTTCAGTAATAGTAACGGTGGTTGGTATTTACTGAGCACCCACTAGTGCCAGGGTCTGTGCCTCATGATTCACACACGCTACCTTATTAAATTCTTACCGCAACCATGGAGGTAGATTCCAGGACCTTCATTTCACATACAAGAGAACTGAGATGCGAAGGGGTTGGCCAGTTTCCCCGGAGTCTCCTAAATACCAAGCAGCAAGGCAGGGCATGGACATCAGTTCCTTCTGACTCTGAAGACGCTGCAAGTGTGTCTATTGTTTCAGGCCTGACCAATCACTTCACAAGCAGCAATTTGTTGTTTGTTCGTTGTTTTTTCTTTTGTTTTTTTTTTGTTTGTTTGTTTGTTTTTTCAGGATAATACAAGGATGTTTCTATTAATAATCTCTTCTTGAAACCAAAGTAACTGAGGCTCAGAGAGCTTAAAGTGACTCACTTCAAAGTCATACAGCTTGCTAGTGGCTTGTCAGGGATTTGCAACAAGGCCTCTGACTCCAAAATACGTAGGCAAGTCAGGTAGAGAGCCCATCCTCTCCCTGCTCTGAGCCTGTTCATCTTCCTTTATTTATTCCCCATTGTCCCTGGCGTTGCCAAAACCATAACCATCCTCTCCCTGTCTTCTCTTTCTCTTTCCCACCCACAGCTACAGTCCCCCAAACCTGAATTCTGTATTTCCTACATTTCTTTCCTCTATCATCATCTCCCCTGGCCTCACTGCAGAGCTTCTGATTAAGTAGGCTTGGGTGGGACCCACAAATATGCATTTCTAACAAGTTCCCAGAGAAGGCTGTGGCTGTGAGTCTGAGAATCTCTGTCCTTCATTACAACTGTCAAAATGATCACTTCTCCTCTGCATATATAAACTCACCATGGCTTCTCGGTGTCTAAGGTGGACAAACACGCAGCATTTTGCCACGTGAGCCCAGGTGAGATAATAGAAGATCCACTGTGGAGCAGAGAAACACCACTCACACAGATGGAGCCATCACACAGATAAGGATGTTCTCCACTAAGAGAAAGCCAAACCCTGAGGGTGAAAGAGCCGAGTGACCAGAGGCAGGGGTCACTGAACTTCCTTAAAGAATCTTTCCCAGGCCGGGTGCGGTGGCTCAAGCCTGTAATCCCAGCACTTTGGGAGGCCGAGGTGGGTGGATCACAAGGTCAACAGATCTAGACCATCCTGGTCAACATGGTGAAACCCTGTCTCTACTAAAAATACAAAAAATTAGCTGGGCATGGTGGTGCGTGCCTGTAATCCCAGCTACTCAGGAGGCTGAGGCAGGAGAATTGCCTGAACCCAGGAGGCGGAGGTTGCAGTGAGCCGAGATCATGCCATTGCACTCCAGCCTGGGTAACAAGAGCGAAACTCCTTCTCAAAAAAAAAAAAAAAAAAAAAAAAGAATCTTTCCCAATTTCAATATTTCATTTATTTGTTTAATCATTCATTTACTATTCCATGCAATTAGAATACATCTTTGAGCAAATAGACAAATATCTTGCCCTCTTGGACTAAGTATTGTGACAGATGCACTCTGTTCAGAGGAAACACAGAGAAGAAAAAAAAAGTTGAGTTCCCTGAGTTCCCTAGGAAGGTAGGAAGCACATTCGCTGCCTGGAGCAGCTTTTGGTGCCTGCCCTTGCCACCTCTATGAACATTTTAGTGAAAGTTCCAGCTGGGGTTATTAGGCAGGAAAAAGAAATAAAAGTCATAGGAAGAAAGAATTGAAACTATTTCTATTTGCAAATGACATGATCTTGTACACAGGAAATATAAATAAATCTACTAAAAAACTACCTGAGCTAATACACAGCTTCAGCAATGGTATAGATACAAGGTCAGTACACAAAATCAGTTGCAATTCTATACAGTAGCAATGAACAAACCAAAAACGAAATTAGAAACTGTTTCCATTTACAGGAGCATCAAAAAGAATAAAGCAATAAATTTAGTGAAAGAAGTACAATGCTCATACACTGAAAAGCACAAACTATTGTGGATAAAAATTAAAGAAGATCCGAATAAATGTAAAGAAACCCATGTTCATGGATCAGCAAACTTAGTATCATTAGATGGCAATAATCCCCAACTTGATCCACTGATTCTATCTAATCCCTTTTAAAATTCAGCTGGCTTTATCTTTCATAAATTGACAAGATGATTCTAAAATTCATTAACGTTGACAAGGCTCAGAATAGCCAAAACAATGTTGGAAATTATCAAAGCTGGAGGGTTTACACTTCTCAGTTTTAAAACTACTAATAAAGGTAGAGTAATCAAGATAGTGTGGTATAAACTGATTAAATAAAATTGAAAGTAAAGAAGTAAACCCTTACATTTATAGCAATTGATTTTCAACAAGGGTGCGAGAACAATTTAATGAGAAGAAAAATAGTATGTTCCACATATAGGACAGCGATATTCAAATACAAAATCATGAAGATGGATCCCTCTTTCATACTGCACACACGCTCCAAAACTTATTCAAAGTTTATCGGAGATCTAAATAGAAAATTAAGCTATAAAACTCTTTTTTTTTTTTGAAAGAAGGAGAGAAAGAAAGAAAAAAATGGAATGAAGGAGAGGAAGACAGAGGAAGAAAAAGAGGGAGAGAGAACAGGAATGTTGTTTTATTCTAAAAATGCGTATTGAAAACCTCTTTTATGCCAATAATTGTGCTTAATAATGGCCAATCAATATTTCATTTAAACCTATGAGTAGGTGTGATGTGATACTGATAAGAATGTATATTTTTTATAATTAAAGTGGAGAGTTTTATAAATATTAAGTTTACGGATCTGAGTTCGTCTTGAATATCCTTATTAATGTTCTGTCTCATTGATCTATCTAATATTGATGTTGAAGTCTCCCATTATTATTGTGTGGGAGTCCAGGGAGTCTAAGTGTCTTTATAGGACTTATGTATCTGGGTGTTCCTGTATTGGGTGCATATATATTTCGGATAGTTAGCTCTTCTTGTTGCATTGATCCTTTTACCACTGTATCTTTGTTGTTTTAAAATCTATTTTATCAGAGGCAAGAATCGCGACTCCTGCTTTTTATTTATTTATTTATTTTTGCTCTCCATTTGGTTGGTAAATCTTTCTCCATCCCTTTGTTTTGAGTCTTTGTGTATCCTTGCATGTGAAATGGGTCTGGATGTAGCATACCATTGGGTTTTGGCTGTATCTTTTGATTAAGGGATTTAGCCGATTTAAATTTAGGATTACTGCCATTTGATGTTAGCTGGCTGTTTTGTCCATTCATTGATGTAAATTCTTCATTACGTTGATGCTTTTTACTTTTTGGTATATTTTTGGAAAGGCTAATACTTGTTGTTCCTTTCTATGTGTAATGCTTCTTTCAGAAGCTCTTGTAAAGCAGGCCTGGTGGTAATAAAATCTCTGAGTACCTGCTTGTTCACAAAAAAAATTTTTTTTTCTTCGACTGTGAAGCTTAGTCTGGCTGGATATGAAATTCTGGGCTGAAAGTTCTGTTTTTTGAGGATGTTGAATATTGGCCCCCACTCTCTTCTGGCTTGTAGGGTTTCTGCTGAGAAATCTGCTGTAAGTCTGATAGGCTTCCCTTTGTGGGTAACCTGACCTTTCTCTCTGGCTATAAAACTCTTAGAAGAAAATTTTGACATAAATCTTCATGACCTTGGATTAGACAATGGTTTCTTAGATATAGCACAAAAAAAAGTATTTGAAAATGAACAAAAGATTTGAATAGCCATTTCTTTAAAGAAGATATACAAATGGGCAATAACCATGTGAAATGATGCTTAATATAATTAGACATTGCAGAAATGCATAGGAAAACTATGAGATACATATCATATCTACTAAGATAGCTATAATCAAAAAGACAGATAATAATGTGTTGGGAAAAGATGTGGAGAAACTGGAACTCTTAGACATAACTGGTGAGAATGTAAAATAGTGCAGCCACTTCAGAAAACCGTTTGGGAGTTCCTCAGAAAGTTAAACATAGCATTACCACATGATCCAGTAATTCCACTCCTAGGTATGTGAAAATGAAAACCTGTGTCCACGTAAACATTTACACACGAATGTTCACAGTTCATTGCAGCATTACAGATATAGCCAAAAATTGAAAGCAATCCAAATGTCTATCAACTGATGAATGAATAAACAATGTATATCTGTACAATTGAATATTACTTTACCATTAAAATAATAAAATGCAAATTTATGCAATGATAGGAATGAATCTTGAACCAGTATGCTAAGTAAAAGAAGCAAAAAACAAATCCACATATTATCTGAGTCCATTTATGTGAAATGTCCAGAAGAGGCAATCTACATACACAGAAGGTAAATGAGTGGTTGTACAGGGCTGAGGAGATGGGAGGACCAGGGAGTCACTGCTAATGAGTATGGGGTTTTTTTGAGAGTGATAAAAATGTTCCAAAATGAAGTTGTAGTGATAGTTATTGATATGGTTTGGCTGTGTCCCCACCCAAATCTCATTTGAAATTGTAGTTCCCATAATTACCATGTGTCATGGGAGGGACCCAGAGGGAGGTAATTTAATCATGGGGGCAGTTACCCTTATGCTGTTCTCATGCTAGTAAGTGAGTTATCATGAGATGTTATGGTTTTATAAGTGTTTGGAAGTTCCTCCTTTGCACTTCTCTCCCTGTTGCCATGTAAGACATGCCTGCTTCCCTTTCACCATGATTGTAAGTTTCCTGAGGCCTCTCCAGGCATGCTGAACTGCAAGTCAATTAAACCCCTTTATTGGGGTCAATTAAACTATCAGGTATGCCTTTATTAGCAGTGTGAGAACGGACTCATACAGTTATGCAACTCTATGAATATACTCAAAGATATTGAAATGTATATTTTGTGTGAATAAAATTTATGGTATATATCTTAATAAAAACTTTTAAATCACATTAAACTCTTAACTAGATACAGCAGAAGAGATGGTGCATAGGAAGATAGCACTGATGAAACTGCCTAGAATGTAATATAGAATGATAAATAAACAAAAGTAAACGAAATACCTGGAAAGAAGTACAGAGGCTAGATTAGGAACCTCCAACATCCACGTAATAAAAATGCCAGAAGAAAATAAATTGATGTTAACAAGGGAGATAATAACCAAGAATGTTCCAGAAGTGAAGAACTTTAAAAAAGACTCTCACATTAGAAGAGGATATTCTGAGTTCCAGGTAATAGCCACAGATGTCTAAAAGCTTTAAAATGTAAAGAAAAATGAGAAAATCCTAGAAGCCTTCCAGAGAGAATAGATTACCTACAAAGAAATCTGTTCGAGAGCAGATTTCTCATCAGCAAGAAAACAGTTGCAGATGGAAATGGAATAATATCTTCCAAGTGCCAAAGGGAAATAACTGTCAGCCCAAAATTCTAATCATAACCAAGCCATAATTTATGCACAATGAAAATCAGTGGTTGAATGCCTAACTCGGAAGCCAGACCACATGGATACTTAACCCAGCTCTGTAACTTATGATTTATGTGGTCTTAGGTGGAGTTTGCCTCCATTTTCTGACCTGTAACATAAAGATAGCCAGCTTATTAAAGGGTTATGAAAATTAAATGAACGTGTGTCTGTAATCACACTCAAAACAGTGCTCAGCACATGGTGGCACTATTCAAGGTTGGTTAGTTAATTATAAATTCAAGAAACCTAGTTTGACAATTAATACAAAAAACCACCTTCCAGTATTGTAACCAAGAAAGTTATTTTTGTAATATTTAGTAGGAGACCAAAACATAAAAAAATAACCAAAGGAGAAAATACTAAAAGAATAAAAGAATCAACCAACAAAAGAATAAATTATCCATCAAAACTATATCACACTCAGGACCTTGTTTACAACTATGTGCACAAAACATGGTCTTGAATTATAGGCAACTGATACAAATTTGAAAAAATGGACAAATCTACAATTATTTTAATGTAAAAGATTAGAATGGAAGCAATAAAACTGAACAATGCATCACACACACACACACACACACACACACACACACACACACATTCTTCCTCTCACAAATCTCAGAAATGTTTCAGTGATTGAAACATTGTTCCCAATCTTTTGCCATATGGTAATTAAATTAGAAACCAATGTTAAAAAGAAAAAAAAAAAAAACAGAAAAAAATGTGCACTTCCAAATCACAGAGGAAAAAAAAATAAAAAGGGTATTATTATTATTATATTAATTGAGTTCAGTGTTCAACAAACTAGAAAAAAAATAAAGGAATGGAGTAAATAATAGAAGTTGGTTGAAAATTCACAGTCCAGTAATATAATATTTACTTCTAAGATTCTCCTCCTAGTTCTTCTCAACTGTAAAATATTGCAACGTTTGCTTGTTACACATACATTTAAAATTACCTTGAATTCATTAAAATTGTGAAACTAATAATGAAACAGTGTGCCTATGTGCATGTTTGTAATGCTTAAATGAGGCCATACATTCCAGGAGGAGATGGATTATGATTTATTCACTCCCACATCCTCATTCCATATAACACTGCCTGGCATCTAGAAGAGTGATAAATATTTATTGCATATTGTAGTTGCATAGTCAAATGAATCAGAAGTTGACCCTCAGAGAATTTTTCAGAGTAAAACAGCACTGGATTATGATCCTGGTTCTGGAACACTATGGCTGAAATCTGGGAAGGTTTAATGTCTCTCAGCTACAATTTTCTATGACACAAAATGAAAATGACAGAAACTACTTTTCAAGGTTCTTACAGGACGTAGAAAGATGAGCATGCATCAACTATTATTGTGTCTTCGTTCTGCACCTACCCTTCCATATTCTGTTCTGTGATACTCAGGCTAGAACCACAAAGCAGCTGGTTCTGTTAAAGAAAAATGATTCAATGATGCTGGTTAAGGTAAGGATAGGAAAACGATTCCAGCCCATCCTAAGACCACTGCAATGAGGTCTGGCAATGTGGAAGGTAGATTAGGCTCAACTATGAATACAGCATGGACAGGTAAGAATTTATAGCCAAAGAGTGGGTTGGAGGGTGAGGGGCAGCAGATAAAAAATAACTGAGAGGAGACATCAGAGATAAGAAGGATTCTGGCTAAATCTAAACCAACCTAATAGGACTCCTGCAAAGATGGGACAGAGTGATTAGACATTCCTTGAGGGATGGCAGAGAATGAGGAATCTAATCAGATATTAAGGAAGAGCAGACATAATTCTTGCTAAACTAAGCAAGGTTCTTTGCTAAAATTGGATTTTATAAGGAAGTGTAAAGATGAACCCAGCTGAATATTCAGAAGCCAGAGGAAAGTCTGGGAAGTAAATAATCTTTGTCAGTTCCATGTTAAGCTTGGCCAGTAGATGGCACTAGAGCAGGGATGAGAGGAGGAGAAAGAAGGGACTTGCTCCTTCCTGTTGCCCCCTCCATGAGCTTCCTGTCTGGTTCCTGTTTCCCTGAGCATAACATGACCTGGAAGTCTTCTACATGATGGCTGTGGCTCTTTTCTTCCTATAAGAGCCACTGGATCCAGTTTGCATTTTCCCCAGCACTCACAGAACCAGCTTTTTCAGGGCCCATCAGACACACCAGCATCAACTGGGCAGCCCCTGACCTCAGATGGCTCCCTGACCCCACTTTTAATGTCTAAATTCCAACATCTGTTCCCCTAGTCAGTTCCCTTCTGTCCCTGAGCCCTGCAGTTCCTACCACTGTGATGTCCTTCAGTGCCCTTTCTGTCCTTTTGATTACCCTGTCAATTTTTACCTAGTTCACAATCCTTTATATTATTTCAGTTCAAATAACTGGTGTGTTTTCTCTCTCTGGCCCCAGACTGATAAAGGAATCACAGCTCCTTACGTGGTAGCTCCTAGTAGCATTCACAAGGGAGTTGTTCATGTATTGTCACATGTGATGCTAAGAATAATGCTGAGAAGTCCTATGGGTAGTTCCCCATTCTGCATATGAGAACTAAGATTCACAAAGCCTGAATTTCTCAAAGTAACCCTCCAGTAAGTGGCTGAGCCAGAACCCAATCTGCCATTTCCCAGATGTCACTCTGCTCCTTGTTAGATTTTTTTTTTTCCAAAATTTCTTGGCCACTATTTTAAGAGAACAATCTGAACCAGATATTAAATTTGTCTTCATGGATTTATTTTAGCAGAATATTGAATATGATTGAAATCTTTCCATTCTTTTGAAATGTTTTTCCTTAAGTGCTACTCAAAACAATATAAACATTTGATAAATTAAAAATGTTTGATGTGAAAGAGCACAGGCCTTATTTAATTCAGCTAATGAATAGTCTTTGGAATCTGAAAACCTGGGTTTGAATCTGACCCCTCACAAGTTATTAGCCATGTGAACTTATAAAAGACACTTGTTTTCTGAACCTAACTCTTCTCATACATAAAATGGCTAATGCCTTGACAATGGACTTTTACAAAGATTAAGTGGTTTCTGTATGATGCCTGGTACATAAACAGCCTCAAATTAAAATTCCCTATCGTTAGATACAGAGACTGGTCCTTCCTCAAAGTGAAATACAATACATTTTCTTTAAAAATATAGTTAGATGACTTTACACAGTTCTCTGAATCTAGAGAATAGGTTATTTTCCATCTTGTTGCATCTCTGAAAGAAGAGTTGTATTCAACCCACGATTTTAATTGCATGGTTTCCACTGCAGCCTCAATGGTCCTGCAGTCCTCCATGGGTTGACATGAAGGCCAGCAGCAGCAGAATAGAAGACATCAGGGAGGAAGCTTCAACCCCCAGAAAGATTCTGGCTGCTGGTCAAGATGGCAGTTTAAAAAAAAGAAACTGGGGCCAGGCACGGTGGCTCAAGTCTGTAATCCCAGCACTTTGGGAGGCCAAGGCGGGTGGATCACGAGGTCAACAGATCGAGACCATCCTGGTCAACATGGTGAAACCCCGTCTCTACTAAAAATATACAAAAAATTAGCTGGGCATGGTGGCATATGCCTGTAATTCCAGCTACTCAGGAGGCTGAGGCAGGGGAATTGCCTGAACCCAGGAGGCGGAAGTTGTGGTGAGCCAAGATCACGCCATTGCACTCCATCCTGGGTAACAGGAGCAAAACTCTGTCTCAAAAAAAAAAAAAGAAACTTAATCAAGTCACATAATGTTAGGTACAGAGGTAATATAGGTTTCAGTTCCTTAAAGATAACCACAAGGTCCAAAGTTGGGGTTTTTGTTTGTTGTTGTTCTTTTCTTTTTCCATTTTGCCATCCTAAGTGCTTATTTCACTGCCAAGCCAGAGGAAGACTGTGTGCAATCTTACAAGCCTCACGTAGTATCCACTGCTATCTTGTGGAAGAAAAGAGTAGCACCTCTGGGTTCTCTATTAGGATTAGAGAATGTGTCCTACAAGGTTCGTCAGACTTTAACTGATAATGCACAGCCAGAGAGAGGCCATATGTTCATGCATGAGAAGTGAATGTGTGCCCTGATGCTGGATAGGGGTCAGCTTTCCCTGAGGCACATTGCTGCATGGAAGACATAGATCCTCAGAAATAGACAGGTTTCCCCTAGCAAGGAAGATGTGGGACTTAAAAAAGAGATCCTGTTGTAAATAAATACTAAGAGAGCACTGACCCCACGGACATCAAAAGTCCTTCTGGGTTCTCTCCTGTATGATACCTGTATAAACGCTTACCTTATAGTTCTGTAGGCCAGAGTCAGAAACTGAGGTGTTGGCAGTGCTATGTTATGGCAGCTCAAAAGGAGAATCTGTTCCTTGTCTCTTTCAGTTTCTGGCAGCTCCAGGCATTCCTGGGCTTTTGGCTGCATCACTTCCATCTCTACGCTGTTGGTCACATTGCCTCTTCCTCTTCTGTCTCTCAAATCTCCCTTGGCCTTGCTCTAATGGGATAGGATTTAGGGTCCACTAGAATAATCCAGGATGATCTCATCCTAAGGTCTTTAATTATATCTGCAAATATCCTTTTCCAAACAAGATAACATTCACAAGTTCTGGGGATTAGAGTGTGGACAGATCATTTTTTATTTTTTGGCAGAGGGTGAGGGATCATTCACTGCACTGTACCACAGGGATGTCATAAGACCGTGTATTTAAAACTCCAGCAAAGGACTGGCACCAGTAGGCACATGATAAATATTGGTTGAAACTAAATTTATTTATATGTCTTTGCAGCCTCAGCTGGCACTTTACTGACTCCCTATGCCATTCCTTCTGGGGATTCTGGAAAAAGACAGCATTCTCTTGGCCTGAACAGAAAGAATGTGAGCCAACAGGACAAAGGATCTAACTGTGGGGATGTAGAGTCCAATGCAGGGAAGAGCAGGTTGACCCAGATGGCAGGGAGAAAGAACAAGATGACCATCACAGCAAGAGCTTGGAGGAGGGGAGAGAACGTAAGCAAGAACACAGGACATGCAGAATTGCTGTCCACTCTGTCTCATGGCTTTTCTTATCCTGGCATGGGCTGAAAATAACTTATAAGCCTCTGGTCAAGCAGCAACCTTGAAAGTCTGTAACTTTTTCCTCTTGAAAAATTTACTATTTCTTGAAGGGTAAATCAGATCCTACATCCAAGCTTATTTTTCTTCTGAACAAACACATCAATCTTTCCACTCCCTCATTTTTCAAATAATGAGTCAAAGCCGTTTTCTCATTACTCTGTTTTCCATTTTTCACAGAAAGGTGATACTGAAATTTCATACTCAAATTTCATGCTCAGAGAATTCCCCAACTGGAACGAAGGGATCATGGGAATCATCTATCCTAGCCCTGTCTCTTACAGAGAAGGAATCTGAGGCTGGGAAATTTTAAG
Source organism: Callithrix jacchus (assembly GCF_049354715.1). NCBI lineage: Eukaryota > Metazoa > Chordata > Mammalia > Primates > Cebidae > Callithrix > Callithrix jacchus. The sequence goes on along the minus strand of NC_133517.1, from coordinate 58,051,629 downwards.
TTACTTACCCAAAGTCTCAGACAGTGGGTTGGAAGGAAAGGATACACTGCTCGAAGAAACAGTTTGAGCCAAATCCCAGATGGAAAAAAATTCCTGGAAATCTATTAGTCAAGCTGGCCTGAGAATGTGGAATGGTTGAAAAGGTGGCAAGCTAGTCACCGTCCTGGGTCACCAACTCTAGTCAAAAATGTCTGTTCTATCTCTTAAATTATCCCTAATATTCTGTGTGCAATCTCATTTGCCAAGTAAAGGTTAGACTCTAAACCCATAAAAGGGTCATTATTCATGTTCTGGAGACTCTGAGAAAGTGAAGTGAAAGCAGAGTATGAAACAATAAGATCCTTTGTCATTGATCGTATTCCATGTACCATTCATTCCTGTCCATTGACATGCAGTCACCACCCTCATGCCAGTCGCTTTCATACTCACCTTTTTAAGAATACATTTTTTTTCTTCACTTCAGCTAAAAGCCAAACATCTAAAATGACATGATGAATGGGAGAGGTCACTGAATAAAGGAGCAACCTTGAACTAAGCAAGTGAAATTGGAAAACTGCATCTCTCTTTGCATCTTGTCCACTTGCAGGCTCCAGCCAGACTCAGTGGTGCCCCAGGGAGTGTCTGCCCATGAGGAAGGACAGACCCAGAGAATTTAAGTGACTTTCCCACGATCACATACTCAGTTGGCAAAACTGTTGATCTGGGAATTTCTATGCCTGATTGTGAGTGCTCTCCACAACCCCATATTGTTAAACTAGCAACTCAAGGTTTAACATTGTCTAAAATGAAGGTATCTAAAGGCTTTTGGAAGAATGCAAGTAGAATAATTGCCTTAACAACAGAGTAGTTGTATCCATCAAGGTTCTATCAGAGAAATAGAACCAGTAGGCTGCTTCGAGAGAAAGAGAATATGATGGATTGATTATAAGGAATTGGATTACACAGCTAGGGGTGGGGACTGGCCAAGCAAGTCTGAAGTCTGCTGGGCAGGGGAGGCCATCAAGAAGGATAGCTTTCAGCAGCTGGAGCCCAGCAAACCTGTTGTCCACTGGCAGAGGTCTCCCTCCCCAGTAAAAGTGAAAGCCCTCTTTTTTTTTTTTTTTTTTTTTTTTTGAGACAGAATCTCACTCTGTTGCCCAGGCTGGAGTGCAGTGGCATGATCTCAGCTCACTGCAACCTCTGCCTCCCAGGTTCAAACAATTCTCATGCCTCAGCCTCCTGAGTAGCTGGGATTACAGGTGCCCACCATCATGCCCAGCTAATTTTTGTATTTTTTTTTAAGTAGAGACAGGGTTTCATTATGTTGGACAGTTTGGTCTCAAACTCCTGACTTCACGTGATCTGCCCACCTTGGCCTCCCAAAGTGCTGGGATTACAGGCGTGAGGCACTGCGTGGCTGTAAGCCCTCTTTTAAGGCAGCTGAACTGATTAAGTCAGGCTCACTCAGGATAATCTAATTTAAAGCCAACTGATTATGAAGTTTAACTGCATCTGCCAAATTTATTCACAGCAGCATCTAGACTAGCATTTTATTGGGTAACCAGTGACTATTGTTCAGCCTATCCAAGTTTATACATCAAGAAGCTATTGTAACAATCATGAATATTTACTGGCCAAATCTCCAGATGAGTGGAAAGTTGGACGTGCCAAGAAATAATTATTGGTGACGTTCATGATAGGGTTTCCAGGTTTTATTTACAAGAGCTGTTTCAAGAGACATCGAAGTTCCAGGTGCATCTTTGGACATATGTGGCTATCTTGCTGGGTCCAATTTGCTAATTGTTAAGGATCTTTGCATCTGTTTTCATGAGACACAGTGGTCTCTATTTTCTTTTATTGTATTCTTTCTCAGATTTCAATATCAAAAGCACGCTGTTATAATAAAAGACAGGATGAGGTGAGCCTTGGGTGAGGGCATCGACTAGAAGGTTAACCAAAGGGGACTTTTTTGACCTGTGAGATGCTAAGGTGTGTACATTCAAATGGGAGCTTAAACAAGTGGACCTCATGAAGATAGAGAGTAGATTGGTGGTTACCAGAGGCCAGGAGGGAAGGGAGGAGAGGAGTAATGAAGAGAGGTTAATTAATGGGTAGGAATATACACTTCAGTAGAAAAAAATAAGACTTGGTGTTCGATAGATCAGTAGAAGGACAATAGTTAACACTCACCCATTGTACATTTCAAAATAGCTAGAGGATAGTTACAGCGTTCCTAGCATAAAGATAAATATGTAAGACGATGAATATCTGAACCATCTTGATTTGATTATATGAATGTATGAATGTATCAAATTATCACATGCCCCAAAATATGTACACCTAATATATATATCAATAAAATATAAATAAGACCATTCTTTTAAAATTGTGAAAATGTATTGGTTTGTACACCAAGGAAATTTGCACTTTTCCACATATAGGCATGACTGCTGAGGTCTTGTCAGAAGCAGACACTTAAGAAGGAGTTAAGCGGCCGGGCGCGGTGGCTCAAGCCTGTAATCCCAGCACTTTGGGAGGCCGAGGCGGGTGGATCACGAGGTCAAGAGATCCAGACCATCCTGGTCAACATGGTGAAACCCCGTCTCTACTAAAAATACAAAAATATTAGCTGGGCATGGTGGCGCGTGCCTGTAATCCCAGCTACTCGGGAGGCTGAGGCAGGAGAATTGCCTGAACCCAGGAAGCGGAGGTTGTGGTGAGCCGAGATCGCGCCATTGCACTCCAGCCTGGGTAACAAGAGCAAAACTCCGTCTCAAAAAAAAAAAAAAAAAAAAAAAAAGAAGGAGTTAAGCACGCAAGAGACTTATTGGTGAGAATGTCTGAGTACGTATGAAGGGCTTTCAGGCCTGACAACCATGAAAGGAGACAGGGAAGGAAAAGGGATCGGGTGGAAAGAGACCACAGTGCAGCTCCGGGAAAATCTCACTCGGGCCAGTGGGGTGGCTCAGAGCAAAGACGCTCAGCAGAAGCATCCACATTGGGCAAAACTGTTATGGCTCTCCCGTTCCCACTGTGCTCTGTCATCGGCTGGGAGCAGCTGCGGGGAACAGGTTGTTGGTATGAAAATCTCAGCTGATCCTACTGGTGCAGAGGCTGAGGGCTGGCAGCTGATAAACGCCTTGCTGTAGGTTCTCCCTTCAAGGGAGAACTAAGAGGCTCTCTCCCCATCATTGCCATGGCAGGATGGGGAAAGAGCATTTGGGATTATTACTCCTAGTTTATGGATGAGAAAAGTGGCTTGGACACATTCAATACACTCAGCCCCAAACTAGAGGATGCACAATTCTATCCTAGATCCTCTTGGTTCCCAAGTCTTCATTCCCTATGTTTCCTTTCTCTTATGCCAGACTCCAAATCAAGGCTCTTTATCACATTGTCGCATAATGATGAGAAAACAGGTCTGCCCCTGGCAATGCTCCTCTGTGTTGTGGAGATACAGGAAATGTGAGGAAATGATGTGTTAATGAAGGCAACATCCTCCTGGGTTATTTTGCAGACTCCCCTTCTCAGAAGTTTATGATAATTAGTATTCTGGCTGTTTTTCTAAGGAATAATCCATCTAAGGTGAAACCGTTCACCTCTGCAATACCTGAAGCAGAAATAACGTGTTGTGAGCACAGGGAATAGCCAAGCACCGCCAAAGGGTATCCACTTAGAGATTTAGATCAGCCCACTAAGGCAGCAGGGCAGGGCAGCAATCCCAGCCCCTGCAGAAGGAAACAGGACCCCAAGAAACTGGAGAGAATCCAGGATGGCTCCTGGGCCAGGCAAGGACGGCTTGCCATCCTCGTGCCTGGGAGAAGCAGCCCCTGGGATTAAAAGAGGTCGCACAGAACCTTCCCTCTGACAAAGGCCCTGGGGAACAGGCCAGGAGACTCAGCTAGTGTTCCTGTCCTGGAAGCTGTGCCCTCAGATGGACCTACACTCTCTGAGGTCTTATTCCCCTCTATGGATTTCCCATTGCTGCTAGCAAATTGCCCCAAACTTAGTGGCTTCAAAACAATACAGGTTTATGCTCTTACAGCTGCATAGCATTTCCAATCTGAGAGTTTTACCTAAGGAATCTGCTATTTCTCCTCTCCTCTTCTTCTTCTTCCCCCACTCATACTGTTCTCCCACTGCCACCCAAGGAGATGGTCTTGGTTGTGGGTGTGGTGATCAGTGTGTGGGCATCTGTGTATATGTGTGTGTGATTATGTGTAGGTTTGTATGCATGTGTCTGAATTTTTTGTTGTGTGTGTGTGTGATTTTGTGTGACAGTGAGTTTATATGTGTATGTGTGAGTTTGTATATGTGTGGGTTTACGAATATGAGTTTATGTGTGGAGTTTGAGTGTGAATCTATATGTGACTTTATGTGCGAATTTGTGTGTGATGGAGAGTTTGTGTGATATGTGACAGTTTGTGAGTTTGTGTACATGAGTTTATAGGTGTTTGTGTGCATGTGGTGTTTGTAGGTGAGTTTGCATTTGCATCTACGAGTATGTGTGTGTGTGAGTTTATATGTGTGTTTGTGTTTGTGTTTCTGTGAGTTTACATATGTGTTTCTGTGTATGTGTGTGTATGCATGTGAGTTTATATTTGTGTGGGTTTGTATGTGTGAGTCTGTGAGAGTTGTGTGGATGAGTTCACGTTTTATGCATATGTTTATGCATGTGAGTCTGTGCATGTGAGTACATGTGTGCGTGTTGGTGGAGGCAGCATCCTGGTTGTAAAATGAGTTTTCAGCCTTCAACAAGTGCTATCTCCATATAAAGATCTTTTCCTCTCATCACAGCAGAGGCTCCTTCACTCGCACTCCAGCACAGTCACACGCTTTCCCAGTTTTCTCCTGCTCCCTGTCAGCTCCCCCTCTGCCTCCTTCAGTGTCTCCTTAGCTCCTTGATCCTCATGAGGATGCCCGGGGAGCACTCCTTCTCTGCACTTCCCTGACAACTTTGTGCGTGGGTTGGCCCCTACCATGGCCTTAGCTATCATCTGCACATTGACAGCTCTCATATTTATCCAGAGCTTCAGGGGGCTGCATCCACCTGACTCCCCAACTCCCCTGCTTAGATGGTGAAAGGCACTTGAGACTTACCATGTCCAAGGCCAAAGTCTGGATCCTTCCCCGTGGAATCGTCTCCTTTCCTAGTCTTATCCATCCCAGGAAATGAAGCAGTCCTGGAGTTCTCCCAACTCCCTTCTCACACAGCTCTTCTGTACCATCAAACTCATCCAAAATCCAGCATCTCCACTGTTCCCACCCTGTCCAAACCACCAGGTTTGTGCAAAAAGAAGATGTGAACTTGTTGCCCTGCTTCTATGCCAGCTGCAAGAATCTATCCTGAAAACACCAAGTGACCCCCTGCCTTCAGTCAGGTTCCCTGCAAGTGGAGCCTGAGATGGAGATTCTGGGTGCATGTGATATTTGGGGGAGCTCTCCGGAGAAAATCTGTAAGAGATTCAGGGAAGAAGCAGGATAGAAAAGGAGAAGGAGCAGAGCAAGGATGAACTCTCAAGCAAAGTCTGGTTTTGGCTCAATCCCTGGAGGGGAGGACTCTGAAGCATGAACCATATGGCAGTTGTGACCCCTTGAAGAAAGAGGTCCAGGCTTTTGTAAACCCCGTCAGTCATTGGCTGGGGACCACTCGTGGTTCTAGTCAACTGTGAGTGATTGTCCAGAGGAGGAGGCAGCTGGGAGCCATCAGCACTCAGTGCTCACACAAGGCCAGAGGTGGGGACCCTAACCAGGTGAAGGGCATCTGTGATAGACAGCAACTCCTAGTGAAGCTGTTCTCAAACTTCACCGTGCATCAGAATCACCTGGAAGTAGGGCTGCCAGGGTTAGCAAGTGAAAACTCAGGATGCACATAAATTTGGATTTCAGATAAACAATGCTTTTTAGTCTAAGCATTTGCTATTGCATGAGACATACTTACTCTAAAAAAATTACTCATGATTTTTCTGAAATTAAAATATAACAGAGTGTCCTTATCTTCTCCCTGTAGGGCTTGTTGAAACATTGCTTTTGTCTCTGATTCATGAGGCCTGGATGGGGTCTGTGAATGTGCCCTGCCCTCTTAACAGGTTTCCATGTTTAGTGGATTCTGGGAACACACACAAACTAAAAACCACTCCTGTAATGTATCCTAAAAAACAGGTCAGACTGTGTTGCTCAAAATTTCTAAGGTTTTTCTAAGCCCCTTAAAAGAAAAACCGAAGTCCTGACAAGAGCGTTCAAGGTTCACATAACCTGGCTTTGGAGTCACCTCTCTCACCTCTTCTCTAAATGCCCCTATCCTTCCTTCGTCACTGTTAAGAAAGACGCATGCACCCATATGTTTATTGTGGCACTGTTCACAATAGCAAAGACTTGGAACCAACCCAAATGCCCATCAATGAAGTGGTGGATAAAGGAAATGTGGCACATATTCACCATGGAATACTATGCAGCCGTAAAAAAGGATGAGTTCATGTCCTTTGCAGGGACATCGATCAAGCTGGAAACCATCATTCTCAGCAAACTGACACAAGAACAGAAAACCAAATGCCACATGTTCTCATAAGTGGGTGTTGAACAATGAGAACACATGGACACAGGGAGGGGAACATCACACACTGGGGCCTGTCAAGGGATAGGGTGATTGGGGAGGGAGAGCATTAGAAGAAATACCTGATGTAGATGACGGGAGGATGGATGCAGCAAACCATCATGCTACATGTATACCTATGTAACAAACCTGCATGATCTGCACATGTACCCCAGCACTTTAATAAAAATTAAAAATCCAAGATTTAACAAAATTAAAAAAACAAGAAATGCTGGCTACATAGTTGTTTTCTGGAACAAACCAGGCACAATCCATGCCAAGGGCCGTTGTACGGCTAGGTCCCCCGATTACATGATTCTCCCCTAAACAGATATGGGGGACAGTCTTTTCCCCGATCAACCTTTGCTTTTCAACCCTGCTTTTTCGCCCTGTTTTAAATGGCACTGCACGCACAGCTCCACACTCATCATCCTGCTCTGCTTTCTTCCTGTAGCTCTGTCTCCATCTGTCAGGCAAGAAAACATATCATTTGCTTATTGTCTACTTCTCTCCTCTAAAATTGAAGTTTTATGAACACAAAGATTTGTGTTTATTATATGCACTGCTATTCACAGTGCAGATATCATTCCCCATACATGAGAGGTGCTCAGAAATGTGTGGAATAAATATTTAAAGACAAGGAGATGGCCTTATCTGAGACTGCAGGGGCTGCCATTCATTCATTCTGGGAAGCCTGGCATCAAGCCATCCTGCATACAAGGTATAAAGAACCATTTGCAAAAAATGTCTCCTTTGTAAATGGATAAACTGAAGTTATCCAAGGGTAGGGGGGAAATATTAGGACTTTAAAAAATGCTATTACAAAATTACTTAAAGCAATTTGGACCATTCAGCAACTGGGGTGTGTGTGTGTGTCTGCGTGCGCGCACGTGTGCGTGCATTGTAAATATTTCAGGTGTCTTAAAAATCAGTGGTCAAGCAATGGTCAGGAAGGAATGACCCCTGTCCTATACCCCTACTAGCAGACAGTGTGTCCCAACTAAGATTTACAGCCCATTTTTCTCCCAGTTTTATTGGGAGTATAATTGACAAATTGGGATATAGTTGACAAATAAAAATTGAATATATTTATCTCATACAATACAAATTTTGATATATGTATACATTGTAAAATGATTGCCACAAATTATCAGAGCCCATTCTGAGAAATGTACAAGAATTCGTGAGTAATCAAGTTCTGAAGAGTCTACATGCTATTTTTACAAATCCAGAGAAGCCCCTTCTCTGTTCTCAGGCACTCCAAAAACAGGGTGAATGTTTCACTGAGACAATTGGAAAGATGTCTCTGGCAGAACTGGTCAAACCTTCCTCTCCTCAGGGTATCTGAGTCCTCCATGAAGGCCTGGGGGCTGGGAAGGGAGAAGGCAGGGCCACCGATTGCACTAGAGGCAGTGTGTAGCTGAGCACCCAGGAAGTTGGGGGCTGCCAGGCAGCTTGGGTCTTGGACCCTGTTCACTCAGGGTAGTAGCATCAGACAATATCTCAAGCCAGCTGCCGCTCACTGTGCCAAAGAGAAATTATATCACTTCCAGTGTCCCTTAGAAACAGAGGGTATTTAAAGTGCTCAGCACTCTCCTTTAGAGAATGTAGGGTAGTAACAGAAGGCCCCTAGGGTATGGAGGTATATACACATGTCACACTGTTTATACTGAAACATATTTATTATACAAAGAAAGGTGACGAATGTCTCACTTTTATTACTTCAAACATGTCAGGTTTGAAGTTTGTTAGTTAAAATCACATATATCAAAGCACAACTTTCTTTGCAAATGGAAGACATTTCTTTCACATCCACGCTGGCAACTGAAACAAAAGGTTTTAACTCACTGGACTCACTGGATTTCCCAGTCCTGAGAACAGATACAATGAAACTTAAAAGTCCACCAGTATTGCAGTTAAAATTCCAAATTCTTAACCCGGGCCAGTTATGTTGTTTGTAGAATCATCTTTCTTTTATGCAGACAGAATCCTAACACTGAAAATCTGACATTCAACTCCTCAAAAAGAGGATAAGATTTTTTAAAAAAATCTCCATGAACACAATATATGGGTTTATTCATAACAATTACCCAGAGGTCCACATTAAACAAATCTCATAAAACTCAGTCTCTCTAGCAGAAATTGAAATAATTTGAATTGAGAGTAATAGGAAATGCTCACTATCTTTAAATAGGGTAAGTTGGGATATATCTAAGGTAGCTCCTAACGCTGAATAGTTTAGGAAAATTCCAGAACGCTCTACTGCTGCAGAATGCCTAACAGCTGCCTGTCTGACTGTGTGAGGCCTGTGCGGATTCCCCTGCCCCACGGAGATCTCACTGCTAACCCTGGATAAAGTCGCTCTGTCCTCCTACTGCATGACCAACCTCACATTTGCCCAGATGGATCAATGCAGGACTTTCAGTGCTAAAACCAGAGAAGTCCAGGACCAATGGGGACAAGTTGGTCCCCCTACCTGAATCAGCAGCCTCTCCAAGGATGACCCTTCCCCTGGGGTTTCCCCTAATGGTCTGCAAGCACCTTCCATGTTTTCTTGTTCAGATAAGCTGCTGAGCCTCAGAGAACAGATGCAAGCCTCTCCCCTCCATCCTGCTCAGCAATGTGCATGCTGCCGCCCTCTTCCATCAGGAAAACCAACAGGATGCTAGAGCGGGAAAGGCAGAAAATGGGCTCAGGTGGTTGTGGTTCCAGCTAACTGGGAAGGTGGGCGGAAGGAAGGCGTATAAAGAGGGCAGCTGCAGCTTCACGCTCCCCGCTGAGCTGCTGGGTGGGGTGGGTGGTGCGGTCATCCTGCTTTGGGGTTTCGCTTGTTTTTAAGTTGGTGAGGTTCGCTCTTCTGCTGAGGGTCGTTTCTAAAGATGCTCAAGTCCCTTTCTCTCACTTTGTCTCTTTCTCTGCTCTATGGCCTTTCTTTTCAAAGAAAAAGTCATCGGGAAAAGGACATTCTTAACTCAGAGACCTGAGAAGCAGCGTTGGTTACTCTATCAAGAGAACAAATAGGAAGGAGCGCCAGGCCCCAGTGACCTACCTTTAGGACAGAGCAAGAAGGGATTCTAGTAGCCTTTGTCCCCAGGACACTGCATGTTGGGGAAGAGCCATGGGCAGTGCTGTGCAAAGCATATAAACCAGAAGCTGGAAAATGTAGGGGGGTTGAGGCTCAGGCAGAAGACGGGCCCTGCAGTGAAGCTAACAGTCATCCACTGCCTTCTATGCGAATCGGGGCCAGCCTGACCCTGCTAACACTTCCGATCAGAGGGAGAATGATGGGGGGGGTATCAAAGAGGCTAACCAGAGGTCCAAAACCACAGGACTTCTCTCACCAATCCTGAACAAGGAGGGTGGTGGCTGCCGCTTCATCTTATACGTCTTTTGCGGGTGGTTCCTGCGGCTTCCTAGAGAAAAGCCTCACGCAGACCTGAATTGTCCGCAGTCGAGAACATCCAACCTCGTCCTCCAAGCCAGCAGCTTCGTCACTTGCCCATAAGACCTTAGAACAAGATAGTGCCTGGCAGCGCTGAGATATGTAAAGAAGTCTTCGCCAACTCTGCCTGGGGTCTGGGATACTGACTGCCTCTCTGGCAGCGAGTCGCTAAAACAGGTTCTTCTCCTTAAACCTCTGGTAATTAGATCACATACTCCTGGAGTGAAGAGCCAGGATGGAGGGGCCACAGCTGTCTTCTAGCAAACCTTCACGTGCAGTCTCTCTAACTTGCAAAGTGTGGCCATGCTGCTTTCTGTCGCCTGCAGTGCTGTCTACCAGGCCTGACAAAAATGAATAAAATTTGGAGGCTTTGTAGCGGTCAATACACAATTTGTATGGCTTTGTAGAGGTCTTCTACGTAGAATTTGTAGGCTTTATAGAAGTCAATTTTCCATTAAGACTTTGTCTTACAATGCCAGGATTTTCCCCACCTGCCCAACCCGGCAGGGGTCCAGTGTGCTCCAACAATTGACCCACCTGTGGCCGACACTTGGTTCCCCAAGGTAGAAGTAACCCTTATGTTCCTCCATTTCATGGTGGCGTGTTTCTATACTTCAATGTTCTCATATGAATGAGGTCAAGAGTACCTGCTACACCTACCTTTAAAAGGCAGGAATTATCCTATCTCTTGAGACTTTCTCAAAACTATTCACTGGTAGGTGATTTAGAGCCAGTTTTTTAAGCCCACTGACTTATTCCCTAATGGGAGTTAAGTGACTTCAGCTGTAGCTGAACTTATAGCCTCAAACCTAGGTTCAACTACACTAAGTTGCCCTCATCTGAAAATCATTTCTGAGGCTTCCTCAGATGCACTGAACCATGCCTGATGGGTGACAGCAGCTGAATTGAATGACTTCTGCAGGCACAGAGGGACAGACCCTGAAATGGAAGTGAGGCACTGACTGGACTGCTTGGGGCCACTCCCAAAGGCTGCTGCTAACAGCCAACAGATGCAGCCCACTCTGAATGCAGATGGAGTCAGTGAGTCCGTGTTCCTTCCGGAGAACTTGGAAATGGAGAGGACTAGAAAAAGGCCTCTCTGCATGCTCGTCAGAGCACAGATTAACCAGGTGAGGTGTTGCTTAGCCTTTGCTATTTGCCATCAACATTGATAAATTCCGAAGTCACCTTATGGTGCAGAAAACGCTGTAGTCCAAGGCGTATGTGCTTGACAGGAAGCCACTAAAAATCATCCCTTTATTAGTCACAAGCTGACCCTTCTGGTCTGTCTTCTGCAGCCTGCCATTCCCTCTGCTGGAAAGAATCTCCTTCAGGGATTCTTTTTCTTTTGGCTAAAATCATTTAACGTGTATGAAGCCCTATGTCGGTGGGTGACAGTTCCTCCTTTTCAGTGAAGTAATGGCGTGAAGACTACCATAATGCTCTAAGCTGCCTCACTTGTCAACTTCTGGGACACGTGTAGAATGTGTAGGTTTGTAGCTGCCTCTCCTTTTAACTTGGCATCCATAGTGCTTCATGAGATGTTGAGTAGAAACTGCTTGATTTAACCCTCCAAGAGCCATTGGTCTGCAAAGAAGTTGGCAGCTGCTGGTCGAGGATATAGCCCTGTGTAAGAAGTGGGGGACCATCAGGAGGCAAGGGTTTGTGCTGAAGCCCCCAGACATGGGTATCCTCGCCCCATCTCAGTGTGTAGTCAGGATTGTCAGCTAACTGAAGCTGAAAGGAGGCCACTGAACCTGTAGCTTCCAAGTTTCTCCTTGCTAGTCCTAAACTCCACGTGGAGAGCCGTAGAACTTGGGTGGCTGTGGCAGGCAGCCAGATCCTGTTGCCTCATTCTCTGCCTAGTGAAGCTGATCGGGGCTCATTACACATGCAGGTGATAGGTGACCTTCATCTTCCACACTTGCTGTCCCCGTGTGGCTGGGATCATTCCCATATTTCTGACCTAAGAAGTTTCTGTGGTGTGGAGAGCTAAACATAACACTGGTGTGAGACCATAGAAGCTGACTGAGGAAACGGAACTTCAGGTTAATTGCACTTTGCTGCTTGGCACCTATCCCAGGTAGGAAACTGCCTTGAAGTAAATGGAAACGCTAAATCTGGAGTATTATCTGAGCTAGAGACGGAACACCAGGGGTATCTGGGCCTGAACCAATGGCCTGTCACCTTTCTGTAGTATAACATCCTTGTGTCGAAGTTAGGTTAAGTCTGGGAACCAGGCCCTGTGAAATGTGTATACCATCTGTGAATCTCAAAGTGATCGGGTTAGGATGACAGAATCCTCACGGGCATTTAACCTGGGTCACGGATGACATGGCATCCAGCTGAGAAAATTCCTGCAGCTGGATCGGCATCTCATGTCTCCCTTGTAGTGAAGTGGGACATCTATCTGGGTGCTGCCCAAATTTAGGTTTGCTTTTGTGTGCCAGCATGGCTGGTGTAAAACTGCAAAATGCAGAAGGCCCGGGGCGGGGGGGCGGAGCCTAGAGATTCTGGTCTCAAGTGCTCCTCCTCTTTACTCCAGTAAACTTTGAAGTTAGTGTGAAATTAATGTGTGGAGAACAAGAACTGCAGAATCGCAGCCACGTAAGCTTCAGAACCAGGACTAGGAGGGTTCCTCGTGAAGCTGGGAACAGGTCTGATGGCCTCAACAGTTCTAGTTGTGCCTGAAGGTAGGGGTCACTGAAACACGTCTCTGCTTGTAGCTTCTTGAAATAAGCTGCAAGGCCTGGTGGCTTATCTACTGTAAACATGCTAGATGGGTGGTGTCTCACTTGTCAGGTGGGCTGCTGGAAGAGCTATCACTTCTTGACCTAAACAGCAGATGGCTACCTCCTGATTCTTTCCTCTAACCAGGAAGCACACCTATGTAACCTGAACTTAGAAGGTGGCACCTCAGTTTCTCAGTCCTCTCTACTGACAAGATCACTGCCTCCAAATAACATGATGGTGCCCTTCCTTGAAGGCTCACTTTCAAGGTACCAGAAGTGAGCATCTCCCCAGTAGATGTCTGGTGTGTTTACAGGACAGCTTTGAAAACAAGGCTGTATCATGGGTGCACCTTTGGGATGGGCAATGAATAAGAACACCAAAAACGATCTTGGACTTTCTAGGTCCCACTCAGGTTCCTGACTTCTGAGCTCCCTTAAGTGAGAGCTGTGAATTGAGATTAAAGTATCCAATTCTTAAGACCATAGCAAAATCAAATTGCTTATGGCCAAATGGTTGAGTGGTATCAAGTTCCTACAACTAGCTTATTCTTAAGCCTGCGAATTCTGAGTAGATACCAAAGGAAGAGAACTCCCGGGAAATTGACCAGGCTATGCGGTCAAATTACTGTCTCCAGAGCTGTGTGTTATCAACAGTAATAAGCTCTAAGAACCGGGGGACTGGGAGTAAGACTGAGAACATTAAAAGTGGATCTGCCGGTTGTGACTCCTCCATCCCAGCATGGCAAAAGTAGAGCTTAGGGTTTCCTTCGGTAATCACAGATGGTTTTTTAGAGGAGGTGGCCGATACTGATTTTAACTGAACCACCTGAAGACGCTAAAGTTGGTGTTTGCATATACTCGCCTCAAGAGCCTTCAATCCCATAGTGGTGAATGGAGAAAGGAAGGAGGTCTCATTCTTCCACAACCTAGCAGCTTAGTCTTTCCCAGTCATTCCAGACCCACATCAGTTGATACAAACTGACTGTTCTTCCACCTTCCAGGATTGAGGCCTGGGTCCTGACCTAAATCAGACCAGGGGTATGAAGATATCGTTTCTGGGGTGACCTGTCCTTGCAGATGACTTGGGAGTAAACCCACGGCAGAACAGGACTGCAGCCTTGTGCCTACGCTGCAAGTCCTAGATCCTCCTCTCACACAAAAGAGGGGGATCCCTGCCTCCATGATCCTCACCACCTCCAGAGGTGGAACTTCGGTCGGTCTCTGCTAAATGCAGTCAAGATCCGCAAGGCTTGGTCTTGACACACAAAGGTCCTGAGTGGCTCTCGGAGGAGCCACAGATTCTAGCCCCAAGACATGAGGGGATGAGACAAGACTCTCACAGCTTGAGACCCAAGGGACCCAGAGAGAGATGTTAGTGCCTGCCTCTTGCCTGAATGCTCCCCATCAGCCTACGGGAAACTGCCCGGTGTTGTCAATAAGGTTTCAGGTCATATGTGTCATGGCTTTCAGGGAAGTCTTCCCATGTCTGGGCCCCTCAAGGCACTGGCTCCCTAGGCTGGGTGAACAAACCGCACCTGCCCCCACACTTGGGAGTATCTGGAATCCTGCCAGGCCACACATCTCTCCTTTGGCAAGCATCACTTGCTCTTCCCTCAAGGGCCCTCCAGGGCTTCTCAGTTGAAGGGATGTTGGGGTCCACATCATTCTCAGGGCTCTTTCCTTCCAGGAGAAAAGGCATCAGCATCTTCTCTCTGTTGGGCAGGATCCCTTGCCCCTTTCCAGGAACTCAGCTACCTCCTGACAGACCTTTACCTTCCAAGACCAGGATCTCGGTGCCAAAAACTACCCCTTGCTAGCAGTTGTGACATGAAATGTCAGATCTCTCTTCCCTGCTGGGATCTGAAAACGCATGTAGTTTGTCTGAACACCTCCTGAAGGAAAGTAGATTCTAAGTGTCTCTGCCATAAGTCTGTGGTCTGAAGACTCTGGCCTGAACATTCCAGGGTCTGCTAGTCCACATGCACCTGGCTATCTTTTGTCTCCTTTGTGAGCTCTTCCTCAGCTGGTCCTCATCACCCAGCTGGGCTGTTTTGGGTACCTCATGGCTTCACCTGATGTCTGTGTGCTCCTGTTCCCCTCCTGTCTGCACCTCTAGTAGAGCTCTTCTAAACTCTAAATGGACATCCTCCAATTCCTGCTGCGTGTCCCTACTGGGGGTCTCATTAGGTGTTTGAAATGCAGGTGATTCTAGATGGAGTTCAACTCCCCTACACCATCTGCATGTCTGCAATTTCCCCATCTCATTCGGCTGTCTGGAATGAAAGACATTACTTTGGAGTTTACCACTGTTCCACTGCCTTCTTGATGCCTCAGGAGCTTGAGCAACTATGCAAAGCCAGTGGTGAGGGAGGGGCTGAGGGCGAGATGGCGACCCCTTCCTGCTGGGTTTTAATCCTGCGATGCTGCACCACGGAGTCCCTCTTGGGCGCAGTGGCCATTCCTTCAGGCCCCAGCCCCCACCACCCTTTTCATCAGATATGAAATCTACATCTAATAACTGAGGGATCATGTTCCAGGAGTTCAGATGGAGGCTTGCATGGCTCCTGACACAGCAAAGGCGCAGCTGAGAAAAGCAGCACCCCCAGCACATCGGCCTGCCCTAAGCCTCTTCCCAAACCAGTGGAACTTGGAAGCAAGGCCCAGTGTCAAAACTTGTCCTGTGGATATTCATGACCGATGGGCAAGCTTGGTGAGTAACACTGGTGTCTGTGATTGAGTGGGATGACAAGTTTGATCTCATACATGATTGTATGTAGGCTTTCATGAAGGGTTGGGGGCACTCGATGGAAGCCTTCCACAAAACAAGCGTCAGACTGGAAATAAAACCCAGAATCTTGTGTTAGGAAAATATCTTGGCATCCTGTGATCTACAGCTGTGAAGCCCTAAACCCCAAGACTGCTAATGGCTGTGCCGCCTCTCTGGTGGCACCCTTTAATTCTGTAATAAGTCGTCAGTACAGTCACTCGGGCAGATCTGGGAGACTAAGGAATTCTACCACACTTCCTGGAGGCAGGCCAAGTCAAGGGTCATGTGCTTGGTGATCAAGGGGGTTTGGGGAAATCTGCAGCCAGTCTTGAGACCCTTGGTGTGTGCTTTGGGGCACACACCAAGCAGTCATCCAGAATGTGTCATGCCATGTTCCTGGTATGCGTTGCAGTTGCTCTTCGTGTTCAGTGCTTCATAATTCAGTCACTACAGCCCCGCTGGTGGCTCAGGAACAGTTTCTCCACAGCATTTCAAATTAATGTATTGAGTGTGATTAATCCTGCTGCATATCAAAAATATGCAGTGTTGTCAACATGAGACAAACATCTCATGATCAGACATGCTAGGTTGCTGCAAGAGTAATCATGGGTTTTGACGTTACTTTTAATGGCAAAAACCGGTGACTTTGGCTCTGCCACTGTTAGGACAGTACAAGGAGTGGTCACCATAGCAACAATTATTTGAGGGACAGGGTATGTAGGGAATAGTGGTACATCACTTCATAAACTTGTTCCCTCTCCTTTCTAGAACCCGGAACCCAGTGAGTAAATGGCTAAAATACTTCTGGCTGCAAGACGGAAGAACATCTTCCCCTCCAGCTCCAAAAATGCTGTGGGTTAATTCTTTATTCCCATAAGTCTCGGTCCTACAACTGTAGACTTGGGTCACAATGAGGGTCCTTCACTCTTATCTAGAGCAAACTTTTGTCCTTTCCTGGGAAGCCATAATTTGTTGCTGGGTCACTGGGTGCCCCTCTTCCCAGCCTCTGTGTGGATTCACATGCTTGGTGTGGCCTTGGGCACCTTGAGGCTGCCCACGCAGCTGGGTTGGAAGTCTTCCACCCTCCAATCTTCAAGAGCAGGACCAACTGGCACACAAGGCTCTCTTCCTAAGATGGGTTCTGACTCTTTGGACCATCCCTAAGATAAATCCTCATCCCACATAAGGTGACACTTGCAGGGGCATCAGCAGGATTGCGGGTCCTCCCAGGCCCCTCCGTGTGGCTGCTGCTGGCATTAGCCACGCCACCTGTTTCCAGGGTAGCTGTTGCTAGGGGTGGTGGCAGCACTCCTGCCTGAGACCCAACCCTGAGGAAGGAGGACAATGGTACTGATCCCTTGATTTACTCTTTTACTGCATTTTCACATGGGGTCAATGTTTACTTCAGCCTTGGTGTTAGGTAAGGTAGCAGGTTTTCCAATCAATACCTCCCCTTCAAATACTACACAACTGGAATTTCCTACAAAGTCTATGGTGGATAAAGGACAAATCCCCAGATGGTGACATGAACAAATGAGAATCGAGAGGTTTCTGGGAAAGTATCCCAACTGGGGACCAACTTACTCCTTGCCGAGGTCCACTGGGCTGTCATGGGGCATAAGAATATTTAGTCTTTTTTTTTTTTTTTTTTTTTTTTTTTTCTTAAATCGGTCTGATCCCTTTGACGTGGTCAAGACAAGGCCCTCTTCAGTCCCTACAGCCTATGGTGACTACAAGTGACCATGATCTAAAACTGAAGGTGAAGACCTCGGGTGCTATGCTGGGTCATGAGCCTGTGAGCGGCATGTAGCCATGACACCCTGTGGATCCTTAGTGGTGGAGGGAATAAAGCAGCCTGTCCTTAATGGTGGAAAAACATTACTCTCCCATGGGATCTCGCCTTCATGAGGATGAAGCCCTGAGGAGTTGGAGTTCTCTGTAGAATGTTTATCCTGCCCCAGGTATCTGTTGCTCACCAAAGTCCTCTTTAGCACAGAACTGAAGAGAAATATTTCTAATGTCAGAAAACACTGTCACTGGTGGCCAGAAGGTACAAACATTCAGACCGGCCCCAAAAAATGGCACCTTAGAATCTTCCTAATTCAGAAGAGTTAGGACACAACTCAACTCCACAGAATAAAGTCCTGTGGGAAAGGCCAGGGCTAAACAAAGGCCTGAAACTGCGAGCAAAATGGCTACAGAAACGAAGAATTCTCCACGCAGGCGTTGGGGTCCAGCCGCTCTGCCTTGTGGAAATGGCCCGCGCCTGGCACGGACAGGGGAGGAGACTGCTCTGCTTGCTGTCTGCTTTATTGCATTGTGACTTTAGGGGCTAGTTCTGATGTCATTCTAAAGCTCTGCCAAGGTTAAGGTTGGAGAATTAGGCTGTGTTCCCCGGTGTCTCACTTTACATTCAGAGGCCAGGTAGTGCTCTGCTCAGTGCTTGAGCTCATGAAGCGGGGAAATGCTGGCATGTGGGCCACTCGACACCAGCTTCTCAGGAGCTCAGGTGACAGGGGCCACAGGTCTTCTGGGGGTAGTTGAGACCGCTTGGGACACTGGAACTTGACTAAATCGGCCACAGCAGCTAAACCGCTGGGGACAGGGTTGTTCCTGTTCCTGTCAAGATACAACTGGTGTGCTGAGACGAGCACTTTTTTGTAAACTTCATACTAAGAATTGGGTGTTGGTTTCTGGGGATGCTCAAAGTAGAATGAAGCCAGCCCCTTGCCCAGCCCAGCATCTTCTCCGGCCCTCTGAGGATGGGGTGTGAGTATGAAGGCATTGGAGTGACGCTCACTAAGAACACCAGAGATCAAACAAGGATTGCCCCCTAAAGAACAAGGGAATGGAAAACCCTGTCCTCATGTCCTTTCCAACCTGGTAGGGCAAGGATGCAAAGCATGTTGAGGTGGAAAGATAAAGGACTCCTTGGTGTTGGTCTAATAGGGTCGCCTAGTGACCCTCTTGCTGCAGAAGAACCCTGAAATGATTTATAATCTTGCCCCTGTATCCTGAGCAGAACTGATCCCTTGTGCTCCCACGCAGGCGAGGAAGACTGCATTTGTGACTCTGGTTACTTGAAGCTGTGTGCTGTTTAAGAAAGCCAGGGCAGACAGCTGCAGAAGTCAACAATAACCACCTCACAGAGCTGCCAACCACTTGGGCCACAGTCTATGTCCCAAGGAAATGGGCTAGAAGCACAGAGATGGAGGGGGTGCCAGCGCATGTCCTGGGAACTTGACTTGGTAAAGGAGCCCCAGAGAAATGGAACAAGACCCTGACTCCAAGCCTGTTGGCACCAGCTTGGTCCAAACAGTGGGCACTGCACAGAAGACACCACTCGAAGCCTCCTTTGAGCCTGACAGCCAGCCCCTGTGCCAAGAAGCAAGAGGACTCCTGTCTCAGGTGCCAGTGCTGGAGCTCAAGGAAGCCTGATGAGGTCGAAACCTCCCCCTGCTTCTCTCTGGGCAGCAGAAGCCAGAGCCTCCTATGATAATAGGGAAACACCGGGAGCATGTGGCTCTGCCTGCTTCCCCGAGCTGGTTCTGGTGCGGTGTGTGGGTCTCAGCTCAGTGCCCCTGTAGTCACACTGGGGTGGGTTACTACCTGGATATGATGCTATTCTGTACCACAGAAACATGCTGCCCAGTAAACAAGCAACTTAAAGCCACCTGTCTCCCTTTGACCTCATTTTTCTTTATCTGAGCACTAAGTTGTTCATCGAACCCTAACTCTACAATTCTACTTAACATACAACTGAATGAGGTGATGTTGACCAACAGCATGTGGACACGTCTAAATATTGACTCTGCAGAACAAGCGTGTCCTGCCAACCAGCAGGTTCGATCCTAGAGAATAGGGATAGACTGCATAGATAGGGAAGTAGGTGTTTCATGAGGTCACAAGAATGCGGAGGAGGCAAGGCCTCATAGACCTTTGCAAGGAATTTGACTTCTACTTGAGGTGAAACAAAATGAATTAAGTTGTGAATGGTAGACCTTATTTTCTTTAGAAGCTCACTGGCTCTGCATGGGGAACAGCTTGTATAAGGGAAGAGAAACCACTTAGAAGCATCCCGCAAAAGCCAAGGTATAAAGTGACAGCTTAGTCTAAGTGTGCATGGATGTGGAGGTGACAGCTGGTCAGATTTCGGCCCACGTTTGCTGAGTCCAGCTTGGTTATGGAGACCCCAACCCAGGTGGCGCTGAGGAATTAAGAGTCAGAAATTAAGAGTGCAAAGTGGGATCAGGGGCTGATGGCATTTCCAGCTGAGAGCCCAGAGCATGCTGATCTACATATTTATTCTTCATGAACAAGTGATTTTTAACGAGCAGGTGTTCTATTTTTCATAGAATAAACATAAACTAGACAGGCAGCTAGTGCCTGTTCACTATTAAAGATTCTTTACGAGGGAGCAATGGGGAGAGTCACATAGCCTGTGTTTAAGAACTGGTTTGATGCATGACATCCATACATCATTGACTATTTTGGGACACCCTGAGCAGTTTTCTGCCTGGGGCTGGCTCAGTGTTCCTTGCCGTTTTTCCTTAGTAAACAACATAATTCATCACACACCAAGACCTGTCCCTATTGTGTGTTGAAGGACAAGAACTTGTGTACACTTGAAGTAGGAAGCCTGCATGGGAGAAGAGCTTTGGAAGAAAGTCTCAAGTACAAGTTTGACAAGCGTAAAAGGAAATAGTCAAACTAGTGTTGCTGACTTTTTAAATTCTATTTCAAACTGTATACAAGTTTGATAAAGAATAAATTTAAAGAAAGAAAATGGAAAAAACAGGAATATTTCTTCATTCCAAAAATGGGTATCAATAATGGCCAATCAATATTTTGTGTGTTTAAAGTGGATAATGTATATTTTGTGTGTTTAAAATGGAGAGCTTTATTGTTTTTGTTCTGGATCTTAGTTCAAGTCCTGGATATCGTTATCAATTTTCTGTCTCGTTGGATCTAAATCTCATTATGGGTCTTATGTATCTGGGTGTTAAGATCTCTTATTACATTAATCCTTTTACCCTTGTATCCTTGTAGCTTTAAAATCTATTTTATCAAATGTGAGAATTGCAACTCCTGCTTTTTATTTTGCTCTCCATTTGGTTGGTAAGTTCCCTCCCCCCCAACCCTTTGAGTCTTTGTATATCTTTGGATATACCGTTAGGTTTTGTCTGTATCTTTTGATTGGGGGATTTAGTCGATTTAAATTTACAGTTACTACCATTTGATATTAACTGGCTATTTTATCCTTTCGTTGATGTAAATTCTTTTTTATATTCATGCTCTTTACTTCTTGGTGTATTTTTAGAAAGGCTCATACTGGTTGTTCCTTTCTATGTATAATGCTTCTTTTAGAAGTTCTTGTAAAGCAGACCTGGTGGTAATAAAATCTCTGAATACTTGCTTATTCCTAAAAGATTTTATTTTTCCTTCAATTGTGAAGCTTAAATTGGCAGGATATGAAATTCTGGGCTGAAAGTTCTGTTCTTTAAGTATATTGAATATTGGCCCTCACTCTCTTCTAGCTTGTAGGGTTTCCACTGAGATCTGCTGTAAGCCTAATAGGCTTCCCTTTATCGGTAACCTGATCTTTCTCCCTGGCTTCCCTTAATATTTTCTCCTTCGTTTCGATCCTGGTGAATCTAACGATTATGTGCCTTGGGGTTGCTCTTCTTGAGGAATATCTTTGTGGTGTTCTCTGTATTGCCTGGGATTGAATAGTGTCCTGCTTTGCTAAATTGGGAAAATTTTCCTGGATAATGTCCTGAAGAGTATTTTCCAACTTGAATTCATTCTCTCCATCACATTCAGGTACACCAATCAAATGTATATTAGGTCTTTCACATAGTCCCATATTTCTTGGAGACTTTGCTCATTCCTTTTTATCCTTTTTTCTCTATTCTTGTTTTATTTCATTGAGTTGGTCTTCAACCTCTGATATCTTTTCTTCTGCTTGATCCATTCGGCTACTTAAGCTTGTACATATTTCACTAAGTTCTCATGTTGTATTTAAAGAATGAATTTCTTATGCCAACTAAACTAATGGAGAGAAGAAACGGTTGCATCTTCAAGCCAATGGCGACGGGAAGGATGGCCCACACTGAGTTGAGGAGGAGGAAGGTGGGTTGGGGAGTGGTAACTAGCTATAAAAGTGAAAATTAGCCCTCATCCCTAATGAGGGTCCTCACTGGAACCAGGGGTTGTGGTGTGGAATGACACTTGCTGGATGACTGAAGTCAAACTTGAAGGTAGTTCATCTGAGAGGTCAAGATGGGACCTAGCAATAACCATCGGAATTGACTTGGGCTCTTGCATGTGGAATGGAAGGAAAGATTTTTGGAAGTAAACTCAGGATAATGAGGCAGACTCCTGTGGCCACATCAACATATATGTTGACCTAATTGTGACAGTGCTGAGGAGAGGGCAGAGGATGAGGTGCTAGTGTGTAGTCTAGGAATGAGGGATGACCCAGCAGTCAGAGCATATGTGCAAAGTGTGGTTAAGAAGATGGAGAAAGTTTCCCTATCTCTCATCCCTGTGACATTGGGAACATGGGTAGTACTACAGCAAAAACTGGCCACGAGTGGATGCAATGCCCTTGAGTAGCAGCCAAGTTTCCCTTTCCCCAAATCAATGGGGAGCTCCCAAGAGTTTGGGGACTCTAGACTTCCTTTGGCAGAGTCACCAAACTCTCAGAACTTGGTAAAATGTCTTGGGACATCTCAGATGTGTGTGTCCTTGGTGATAAGAGTCCAGGCATCTTAACATTCGTCTGATTCCTACTCCTGGACACAACACTTCGGAGTTTTCACCTTTCTGGCCTACTGACCCCTGGTTAGAGTAGACCCTGGAGCTCTGCATCCATTTTCTTCACACAAATTCGTTTTTGGTCTTATAGAAATGTGACTTTTCTGCTTACCTGACTCTATTTCTAAATCCAGCTGACTTGAACTCTGATCTCCAAAGTACGATAGGTGCTTGAAAATAGGAAACTCATCTAGAAAGGATGGTTCTTGTGTCAGAATTCCTCATTTGAGCTGGTCCACACCAGGCAGGTGGTTTTCTCCTTTCCTCCTCACTTTTAACCGGGGTTAGGTATTCAAGTTCAGTTAAATACAATACTGTCCTTAACTCCAAATGAAGAAAAACAACTCATACTGGAGACAAAGTTGCTCTGAGGCTAACTTTCAGTTGAACAGAACTCTGGACCCAAATGATAACCAGAGTTTTTATGCCAGAATCAAACATAACAAGACTCAAATCAAGATCCTGAGCTTATAGGCCCCTCCCAGTCCTGGGTCCAGTTTGGGAACACTTCCGTGGGCCTATTGTGTCATACTTGGCCTTTCACCCCACCCTGTGTTTGCTCTGAGAGGGTTCTGGTATTACTGGGTCCTTCATATTCTAGCATTCTACTTGGGTAGGTCCTATTTGTAAGAACGGTTGGTATCTCTGGCAACGTCAGGGGAATTGTGCCTCTTAGCTCCTTGATGACAATTTAGAACTAACAGCATGGAGAAGGCCTTAGAATTTCCAAAATGGTTAGATCTTAAGTATGAGGAATAAGACTTAGTGCATACAGACCAGAAATTGACATGGTTCTCCAGAGACTACATAAATGGCTTCATGGTGACAGGTGGTACTGGCAAGGACTCAAGGGAGGCTGAGCTGAGAATTAGAGGAACTGAAGGGTCTTTGTCCTGGGGGAGACAGTATATCCTTGGTGGGAGGGGGAGGAAGGCAGCAGATTGCCTGGGAGGTGAGATGGAACTTGCCATATCAGAAGCCCAACAAAAACGGACAAATTGAAGGGGAAACTCGGTGTTAATAACCACGCTTAGTGAAAAGTGCCCTTGGCCATGGACAAAGGCCCGCCCCTCCAGTGTTGCAGCCAGAATAGTCCGTTCCTGAGGCTTCAGAGCACAGACATTGGGCAGCTGACATCAAGCGAAAGGGCATGCTGCGTTTCAGTTCACCTCAAGATCAACCCGGGTGTCGGGTGAAGACAGTCTCTGGGTGTGCCCCGAGGTGGGAGTCTAAAGCTGCCTGTGTTCCAGGTTGACATGAGAAGGTCCAATTTGTGTTTCATTTGAGTGATACATCTGGACCTACGTGAAAGGCTGAAATCTAAAGAGAAGCCCCCTACCAGCCCCCACCCCACCTGATGGACACCGAGGGCCCTCCCCACATGTGTCCCCACACAGCATGCACTTGTCTGGCAGGAAGTTCCTCGAACTCGCTCTTGTCAGGTTCTAGCTGGCTGAATCCTATTGCCTGTGCAAAGATTCAGCAGGGATCTGTTGCCCACGTGATTAGGATTCAAGTCTGGTCAGAAACTGTTGAATAAGCAGAAGTCTGAAATCATGAAGTGGGACTTAAATCCTTAGCAGCAGGATTTTTCTCTGGAGTCTTGGGGCCAGCGCCTCCCGAGTCTCGAGCTGCCTCTGCTCCTGTGGCAACTGACTACTGAACTGGGGCAGGGGGCTTATCCTGGAGCTGCTCCCACACCCTCTCCAGCCACCTCCCCTGCTGGTGATGGTGCTGTTCTCGTCTGTCACGAGTGCTCTGTGCAGCTCAATCTGGACAGGACTTCCAGAGCCATGGTGTGCAAGCCCGTGGTCTAGGCCAGTCTTTCCTAGCTCTCAGATCTCAGTTCAAGTCAGACCAGACTGTTGAACATGCAAAATGTGAGACCACCGACCTGGCTTTAGATCCACAGGCTTAAGAAAATAAAAGCCATACATGGGGGTTACCATGCTGCTGCTTATAGCTCATATTGTGAATCTACTTGTTAAAGCCTATGTGAGTGACACTGGGGACACTATGGGGAGCTTCAGAGGCCTTAAGGCAGGAATATATTAAGGCTGACCTTTGAGGCCATAGGAAGTAGGGTGTTTGAATCAAAAAACGAGGTTCTTAAACTTCAGCCTAGGCAAGTTCACAGACCTTTCCTGAGATTGAGATGTCTCGTCCTCTGGATTGTCACCAGGGGTAAGTATGGATCCAAGCATAGCCTTTGTGACTACACAGTAACCCAGCCTTAGCCTGACAAAAGTCAACAATACATCACATGAGTGAAGAAAAGGCCTTTCAAGTTCGAGCTCTTGACGATGGGTAGCAGTGGGGTTTGTCTTGGTGTAAACACCAGCCCCTTCAGATCTGGTTGAGAAGGAACAGACTCCTGGCTCATAGATGAGAGTATAAAGGACAGCACAGCATGGCCTTAAGGACCTTACGAGGTTCTACCAACAAATTGTCAGTGTTGGAGATGAGGACGGAAGTAGTGTGAGCTTCCTGGGCACTGCTCATGCTCCTGGCAGCTGTCCAAGCAATGGAGCTGGTGTATGGGAGTGAAGGCGTTTCGGTCACACCAAAGGGGCAGTGTGCTGGAGTCCAGTCCAGCAGACTGGACTTGGGGAACTATAGTAACTACAGGGCCTTAGCTATGGGAGCCCCTAAAGTGAGCCAGGGAAAGCACCCTAGAGCCACTCATTCCTGCTTCCTGAAGCTACTATGGAGGATGGAGACCTTCCCTGGGGGACCAACCTCCTGGTACAGAGATCTTGCACCAAGAATGCATGAGGCTTTCTGTGAGACAGGCTTGGATATGGAAAATTGGTGTGGGAACCCAAACATAGAGGGCATTGGCTCATCTAAAACTGGCAGCTGGAAACGATGGCTGAGATCAATCTCCTGAGGTGGGTAGCTTCCCTTTGCCTCCTATCTCCACACCCCTCCCCCAACAACCACACACACATCTGCAGTCCCCAGAGGCTGACCTCCTCACTCTTACATGTTCTTTGGCCTCTGTACTAGGGTTCTCTAGACACAGGATTAATAGGATAGATGTGTATCTATAAAGGGAATTAGGAGAACTGGCTCTCACAATTACAAGGTGAAGTCCCACAATAGGCCATCTGCAAGCTGAGGAGCAAGGATGTCAGTCTGGGTCCAAAACCTCAAAATTAGAGAAACTGTGTAGCCTTCAGTCTGTGGATGAAGGCCTCAGAGCCCCTGTCAAGTCACTGGGGTAAATCCAAGAGCCAAAAAGCTGAAGAACTTGGAGTCCGATGTTCGAGGACAGGAAGCATTCAGCACGGGTGTAAGATGAAGGCCAGGGGACTCGGTTAGTCCTTCACATTCCTCTACCTGCTTTTATCCTAGCCATGCTGGCAGCTGCACCATGAAGTCCCACTTCATGATTTCAGATGGTGCCCACCCAGATTGAGGGTGGGTCTGTCTCTCCCCATCCACTGACTGAAATGTTAATCTCTTTTGGCAACACCCTTAAAGGCACACCCAGAAACTGTACTTTGCATCCTTCAGTAAGTTGACATTCAATATTAACCATCACAGACTCTCATTGGGTTTAGACAATGAGAAGCTCCTCATGCAAGAAAGGGACACAGGACAGCAGTGCGCATGACTCTGCCTCCTCCATCAAAGGTCATCTTGAGCTGCTTATGCACAATTGGAGGCAGATGCAGTGCTAAGGTGTGATTGTCCCTTGGTGTCCCAAAATCCATCTCCAAGCTTCTCCTACCCTCTGACACCCCAAGTCTGGGAATAGCTCCTATTCTCTCTTTGTCCTGGGATTGCTAACCTATACCAGCAATCCTGTCTTTCCTGGACCATCAATTACCTGGAAACATTGGAAATATGAGTTCTTGTTTCTCCTCCCCACTGACTACAACAGCAGAAATTCCAGGGGTGACCTAGCAACTGGTGCCTGGGAAAAACTCCTCCAGAAGATTCTGATCTTTAGAGCCCACTAAAGTCTGAGCTCTCCTGCTCAGGATCACAAAGCCCCTGGGCTGCGTTCCCTTTGGACCTGATGGGCCCACATCCTATGTGGATTCCTGTTCTGCATGATCCCACCTTGAACTACCGAGTTCAAGGAGCCACATGTTTCCTGTCAGATCTCCTCTGATGGCTCAGTGCTGTATTCTGACACCTGTATTGTGACTATTGATCACTCTGCAATGACGTGGCTGCCAAGAAGGACAGATGCCTTAGGTTTCTGGGTAATCCTTGGGGTAGCGTTTCCAGGATGAGTGTCTTATTTTCCTCCCATACTAAAGACGCTTGGCCAGCTCAGCCCAAGTTACCATGCTGGGGAGATGCCATCAAACAGCCTCACTGTCAGAGGCCCTGTTTGGAATAATGAAGGCAGAATCTGTACTTTCTCTGGAACTGTGTAGCTTCTTGCTGATGTCTACACAGTTACCATCCCTATTAACAAACTAGATGTCATGGGAGGGGGCTGACTCTGTTCTGTCACGGCAGAGGTTGACCTCTCAACTTGGAATTCCCAGTAGGATCCCAGTAAGGATGCTTGCTTCACATGTAGATATTTGGGTGGGAACAAGCCCCAGGTGCCTGTGACATTGGGCACATGTTACTGGTAAGATATCACTGAGGTTACAAAATTACCTTTCCTGGCCTCTTGTTTGAGGCTATAAACCTATCATCTTGAGCCTTAAGTAGTGGTTCACAAACAAACCGGGTACATGGAAGGAACGATACCTAACGGTGACTTCTCATTAGAAAACAAGGATTATGCTCTGTCATTCCCCCAAACAGATCAGACTTACAGCTACCCCAAGGCACAAATTATGTGAATATGAAACGAATAAACTTAAGGCAATGTTATCTGGCAGGATACACCCTCCACATCAGAGCTGTGTGTGGCATGAGTTGAGGGTGGGGTGAAGCTGGGTGTTGGGAGCAGGTACCATGGATGCCTGAACTTCCTGCTGCTGAAGTCTCATTGAGCCTTCTAGACCTGAGCCAACTCTGTACAGTATCAACATTTTACTCTGCAATACAACTTCTTGATATGTCAGGTGGCATCCAGCTCATGGGTCAAAGTTCAGCCACTGGGACTCTTCAGCATCTGTAAAGAGTCTTTTAGGTGTTTATTGCTACCAAGACCCTGAAAGAAACCAGGAGTTAATTTTTAAATGTAGAGCATTTACTGGCAGAAGTAAACACAGCTCACATGTTTCCTGGATCCTATGTTGTCATTTAATCTGGGCTTCCCAGTAGCTGCATGTAGCATCTACCACATGAGACTCCCACTAATATAGCTGCTAAGACACAAGACTTAAGGCATGGCAGCTCACAGCTTGGTCTGCACATAACTAAGCTTTTTCTCTTGCTGTGTCCAAACCATAATGGCAGTTGTAAGAATGACCTGGTTCGTGGATTTGAGTGGACTCCCCAAATGTTACATGCCCTCCGATTCTTGGAGCCTACCAAGAAATTTATCTTAACATCTAGTGCAAAAGCAGCAGCTCATCTCCTTGTTCTAATAGGCTGTTCTGACAAGGTGCAGATCACAGTATGTAGCAGTGACCCTGGGCGTGCTCCTACTTCAGAATCCTTTGCATGTGTCTAAAGCACGTGTCCAGTACTAATGGCAGGATGCTTTGTCCATGTTGAGAAGCCAGCAGAACACAGCTCTGACCAGCAAGAACGACATGTCCTACCAATGATGTGTTCTGGCCTGGGGTAAAAACAATTACCCAGGGGAATTGGCTCCATGAGCAGGAGCTGCTTGGAACAAGCACTTGCCTGGGGATGTTAGTGACCAGGCCGACCTCTGGAGGCCTCCCTGACTCCCTCAGCCTCCAAGAAGGTGGCTGTTCTGCCGGGTACTGCTCCAATTTCCCTCAGAGTAAAGGCAGGACCATGTGCTCGGCGGTCCATCTACTTCAAGGCTTTGGTGCTACAAACTGCCTCAGGATGCCAGAGCTCCTTGCAGACACTGTGTCCCGAGATTTTTTCCCTGACCTTGACCAGAATCTCACGGACTGTCCTGAAGTCATCTACATGGCCTGCTCCACAGATATCTCTGGGAGACCTGAATTTGTTGAAATAGTACAGAAAACAGACTAGAAGCTCAAGGCTGACCCGATTTCCTGTTTCTGGAGTTAGGAAATCACCTTCCTGCTACCTTGTGCATCCAGCAAGCTTTAAACCTTACATGTACAACTCCATCCTGAAATTACCATTTTCTTCATCTATTTCTTAATATTCCACTTATTTCAAGTGTTCACAATTGCTTGTTGGATTATTTTCTGAATATTTTAATCCTGATATTAGTATCTTCTTGGTGCTCACGTGTGATTGCCTCTTCTCATTCAAACAAATATTTTCTGGATCTTGGTACAGTGAGTAATCGTAGGCTGAATATGATAAAACTGAGTTTTACTAATAGCTTCTGTCTGCATGCAGTCTACCTGTTGATTTAATCAACATTTGACTTAATGACCCATGAGAGTGCTGTGCATCTAAACATAAATGCCTGTGACACTGCTCTGACCAATGGCATCCTCACCCAGATGAGGAGACACCACCCCAGGGTCTCCTTGGCCCCGCAGCGTACTGGGGCTGGTGGGTGCCTCATTACCACAGGAGGGAAGTGTGGTGGAAATCGATGCCCTTCTTATGGGTGTGGGTGAGAGGTAGGCAGCCCCTCATTCCTGCCGGGGGTGAGAGGAGGTTCTTTCCAGAAGCTCTGCTGCATCACGCCCCTCTCAATCCATGCCTCTGTGCTTGGCAACAGCAAAGATCCTAATCTTCTGAGGCTGGTTGATGTCTTGTTTGGGGGGGTGTGTGGTGGTTAATAGAGAAAGGGGATTGATATTGCAAAACTATGGACAATATGAAGAAGCCAAAAGTGATGCATCCACCACTCAAGGCTTAACCCTGTGGCAGTGAAGGGAGAAGCAAGGTCAACCAGGTCCCTGTTACAACAGTCTGGGACTCAGTCCTTCCAAAGTGTGCTGACCCCATCTCTGCACAATTGGAATGGCTTTTTGCCCTCTTAGAATGCAGGACTCTATCCTGATCTGAAATGGTCAAACTCCAGGAGTGTGGAGGAATGAGCCTCCCGTGGGTGACCTCTGCATAGCGAGGGTTTGGGGTAAATTGGTGGCAGAGGAAGGTGGTTGCCTTGTACCCATGCCTCAAGTCCTAGGTTCCCTTTCCTTTACATCAAAGGTGACCATGTCTGTCTGCACGAGCTCTCATGATCCTCACCAGAGACAACACTCGGGTGAGTCCCTGCTAAATATGGGCATGGGATCCTCAAGACTTTGAAGTCATGAGGCTCTAGGGTCCAAAGTGACTCCCAGAGGAGCCATGGTTTCTCCCCAATTGAGGAGAAACCGGTCATGCAGCCTGAAATGCTGGGGGCCCATACAGGTCTCCACTCAATACCAGGCTTTTCTGCCCCTCCTTCATGGTTCTGGCTCGGATTCTCCACCCTTAGCCTGCCTCCGTGCTCCTTTCAGATTTACAGCCTCCTTGTGCATGTGGAGGTTCTGCCTTTCAGGTTATGATATGCCTGGGATCTTGGAGCTGGGCCCTGAAGGGCTGGCTCTCTGGGTCGGATGAACACACAGCCCCAGGACACTCAGGAGCTCCAGGAATCCTGCCAGGCAACGCAGTCTCGATTCCCACCAGCATCTGTTGCACTTTCCTCATGTCCATCAAGGGTGGATTCTCTGTTGTAGAAAGCATGTTGGGGTCCACACTGCTCCCTGGGGTGATCTCTGCAACAGATGCTGGTATGAGCGTGTGGAGACCATGTGGCCATGACACTCTAAGGATCCCAAATCTTGGGGAATGAAGTGGCCAGTCCTCAAAGGTAGAAATTAGGGGTAGGATAAAGTCACAAGAGTAGAGAGAAGGCCAGGCTTTGCAAACCTTTGTAAGGACTTTAGCTTTGCTTTGAGTAAAAATAGGAATGGATTCCTGAGCTTTGAGTGGTAGGCCTTATGTTTTCAGAATCTCACTGGCTCTGTGTTGGAAAATAGATTGTAGGGGAAAAAGACAAGTTAAGCACCAAGTTCAAATCCAGGCGTGCATGGGTGTGGAGGTGAGAACTGGTCATATATGAGCCCATGTGGTAGGAAGAACCGACACTTCTGGATACTTGAGGTAGGAAGACTCCATGGAAAATGCTCTGAGAAAGTCAGAAGTTTGATATGCATAAAACTAATTTCTTAACTGTTTCCAACTTGCTTTAATTTCATTGGCAAACAACTGCATATCCATGGGGTGCATAGCTAGGTTTTGACACATAATTATAGTGATCATATTAGGGTAATCAGCACATCCATCTCAAATTTGAGGTTGGAATTATAAAACCTCGTAAATCACAACCAGATTTCTACAAAACACCAATATCCCCGATTCCAATAGATGTGGCAGTTTTCTTTAAGGACTTTGAGCCATCAAATAGCTCATATCTTTTGTATCGGGATTATTCAATATCCTTCTCCTCGCTATTTAAAACTACGTAACAACTAACTACAGCATCCTACAGTGCTATAGAGCATGAGAACCTCATTCCTATATGTAACTCCATATCTTTCAAGTCTCTCCTGCCCCAACCACTAGTATTGGCCTACTTGTCAGATGAACTATTTTAGCTTTCGCATATAAGCGAGAACATGTGGTGTTAACTTTGTTCCTGACGTATTTCACTAAATCCCTCCATTTCTATCCGTGTTGCTGTGGACTGCAGGATTTCATTCTTTTTATGGCTGAATAGTAATATATACACCACACTTTCCTTACCCATTGTTGGACAATTAGGTTGATTCTGTATCTTGGCTATTGTGAATGAATGAATTGTTCTGCGGTAAACATGGAGGGGCAGCTGTCTCTTTAATGTGTTGATTTCCTTTCCTCGGGATAAGTTTCTGGTAACAGAATTGCTTGATCACGTGGTAGTTCTTGTTTTTGGAAGCGACTGCAATACCGTTTCCCATTGTCAGCACTAGTTGATATTCCCACCAGTGGTGTATAAGTTCTTTTCTGCGTCCTTGCCAGTGCTTATTTTTTTGTCTTTTGATAATAGCCATCCTCACTGAGGTGAGATGATACTTTAGTGTAGCTTTGATTTCCATTTCCCAATGATAATGTGAAATATTTTTCATACTTGGCCATTTGCATGTCTTCCTTTGAGAAATGTCCACTCAGATCATTTGGCCTTCTAAAAAATTGGATTTTTCTCTTTATTTGAGCTCCTCGTATAGGCTGGATATAGATCCCCTAACAAGTAATTTGCAGGTATATTTCTCCCATTCTGTAAACGGTTTCTTCAGTGCTTCCTATGCTGTAAAGAGGCCTAGTTTGGTATAATCCTCTTTATTTTTCCTTTAGTTCTGTTTGATGTCTTGCTCATAACCTTTTCCCAGACTCATAGTCCTGAAGTGTTTCCCCTATGTCTTCTAGTTCTGTTTTGGATCTAATATTTAGGTGTCTGGTTCATTTGAGTTAATCCTTACATAGGGTGAGAGAAAGGGGAGGGTTGGGGTCTAGTTGCATTCTTTGGCATATGGATATCTAGTTCTCCCAGAACCATTTATTGAAGAGACTATACTTTCCCCAGTGACTGTTCTGGAACCTTTGTCAAAAGTGACTTGGCTTATAGCTACGTGGATTTCGGTTTTGTTTCATTGGTCTGTGTATCTGGTTTTTATGCTATTACCATGCCATTCTGGCTACTGCAGCTTTTGTAGTACATGTTGATGTCTGGTACTATACCTTAAGTGTTCTGTTTGCTCAGAATTGATTTGACTATCTGGGGTCTTTTGTTCCATAAAAACTTTAGGAAATTTGTTTTCTATTTTTGTGAAAAAAAAGTCATTAGTACTTGGATAGCGATTGCTTTGAATCTGTAGATTGCTTTACATAGTAAGGACACTTGAGATCTCCCAATCTAAGTGTGGGATGCCTTTCCATCTGTTTGTATTCCATTTTCTCATTTATAGTTTTCCTTGTAGACGTTTTATACCTTCTTGGCTAAGGTTATTCCTAGATATTTTTTGGTAGCTACTTGAGATTGCCTGACTTTCGGCTAGTTCATTGTTCATATGTAGAAATGCTACTGCCTTTGTATACTTCATATATTGTAACTTAACTGAATCTTTTATTGGTGAAGTTTTTGGGTAGCATCTTTAGGTTTTCATGTAAGATGCCACCTGCAAATGCTGACAATTGGACTTCCTCCTTTTCCATTTGGATGTCCTGTATTTCTTTTGCATAATTGTTCTGGCTGGGACTTCCAGCACTATGTTGAATAAGAGTGGTGACAATAGGCACTCTTGTCTTGTTACATTTCTTAGAGGAAAAGATCTTAAGCTTTTGCCCACTCAGTAGGATGTTAACTGTAGGGTCATCACATGCACGATAGGTTCTTCTTGCCTACTGCCCAGGTAGAGCCAATTTAACAAGACTGGAATTGCAGTGGGGTTTTACACACATAGAGCCAACTAAATGAGAGACTAGAATTTTATTGCTCATGTCGGCCTCTCCAAGAATTGAGGCTAGAATTTTTCAAAGATAGTTTGGGGAATAGGAGTGGCTAAACAATGGATGCTGCTGATTGGTTGGGAGTTCAGTCATAGGGGTGTGGGAAATGGTCCTTGTCCATGCTAAGTTGCTTCTAGGTAGGGCCACGAGTCGTTGGCAGGTGTGGGTGGAACCATCAGTTGTCAGAAATGTGTGCAGAAAAACTTCTTAGGTTCTCTTTAGTAGTAACATTATCTGCAGTAATAACTGGAAGTTGAAATCTTGTGACCTCTAGAATAATGGCTGGTAACTGTTTTCATCTATACTTGAGCAAAATTTAGGCTCCTCTTACCCGTCTAACCTGGTGATCTCTCACTAGCTTTACAAAGGTGGTTGAGTTTGGGGAAAAGCTATTTAGACTATAAACTGAACATCTTCTGAAGTAAGCTTGGCCATGCCCAGGAATGATCACGGGCAGTTTTGGAGGATAAAGACAAAATAGCAGTTGGTTAAATCAAATCTTTCATTTTCATAACTTTCTCACTGTTATATTGAAACTCTCTGTAAAAACATGTCCTTTATTAAGCTGTACTTTATCTAATTAAGGGTTTTTATGAAGGGGTAATGAATTTTTATCGAGCTTTTTCTGCATCTATTCAGATCATGGTTTTCTGTGGGAGCACACTTATTGATTTGTGTGTGTTGAACAGACTTTCCATCCCTGAGAAATCCCACTTGATCATGGTGTATTTTTTTGATATGTTTTATGGATTTGATTTCTTTGAAGAGTTTTGTGTCTGTGTTAATTATGGATATTGGATTTGTAGGGTTTTTTTCCCCCTCATGTCTTTGTCTGCTTTTGGTGTCAGGGTTATGCTGGCTTTTTAGAAAAGTTGGGAAGAATTCCCTCTGATTCAAATTTCTTGGAATAGTTCTAGAAGATTCAGGGTCCTATTTCTTAAATGTTCCGTATAATTCAGTAAACGCTTCCAGTCCTGGACTCTTCATTGTTGGAGACTTACGGATTTAAACTTGTTACTTGTCTGTTCAGATTTTTTCTGGTCTTAGTTTAATCTTGGTAGGTTGTACATGTCTAGGAATTTATCCATTATCTTGGTAGGTTGTACATGTCTAGGAATTTATCTAGACTTTTGAATTGCAGTGTAGTTGTTCATAGTCTCTAATGATCATTTGTATTTCTGTAATATCTGTTGTGACAGCTCCCTTTTTGTTTTATTCATTTGGGTCTTAATACAGCTAATAGTTTAACCTTTAAATCTTTTTGGGGGAAAAAAAGCTTTTTGATTTCATCTTAGTCTCAATTTCATTTTTTACTCTAATCTACTTTCCTTGTAATTTTTGGTTGGTTCTTTTGTAGATCCTAGAGGTGCATCAGTAAGTTGATTATTTCAAGTCTCTAGTTTTTTGACTGTGGGTATCTATCACTATAAACTTGCCTCAATACTGCTTTGGCTGTGACCCACAGGTTTTTGTATGTTTTGATTTTCACTACTTTGAAGGAATTTAACTTGGATCATTCAGGAGCATGGTATCTAACTTCAATGTATCTGTATAGTTTCAAATGTTCTTGTTATGACCTTAATAGAACTAAAGTACTCTTTTTATAAAACAAATATTTTTATAAAAATCACGATTTGAGTCCTAACATGTCACTCCTAAAGAATGTTTTATATGCTGATAAAAATATGTTCTATAGCCATTGAGTAAAATGTTCTGTAAATGTCTGTTAGGTCCACCTGTCTGTGGTACAGTTCAAATCTGTTTTCTTTCTAGGTGGTGTTTCCAATGCTGAGTAGGGTGCTGAGGTCTCCAACTCTTGAGTTCAGTTCTCCTTTTAGATATAATGTTAGATTTACATATCTGGATGCTCCTGTGGGGGTGTGCATGTGGATTTACAATTGTTATATTGCTGAATTGGTGTTTATTATATGTTTCTTTACAGCTTGTTTCATCTGACACAAGTATAGTTACTATTGTCTACCTTTTTGGTTTCCATTTACATGAAACATCTTTCAGCTTTGCAGTTCTTTCTGATAAGGTGAGTTTCTTTTAGGCAGCATGTAATGGGGTCTCTAATAGACTGGCTGAATGTTTTAAATGGGGAATTTGTTGATATTCAAATCTATTGCTAGGAACTTCTGCCATGATAGTGTGTTCTGCTGACTTTACGCATCCATTGTTATGAATTTTTTTGTTGCATGGCTTTCTACAGTAACAAGATTTGACTCCTTTCTCTTTGTGTTTTGACTCTACCAGTGAGTTTTACAGTTTCACATATTTTCATGATGGTTGTTACTGTATATTCACTTCTAGATAGACTCTTGGGCATTTTATGTAAGGCTAGTATAATGGTGATGAACTCCATTACTCTGTCTCTCTGAAATATTTCTCCATTTCTGAAGAATAGCTTTCCTGGGGATAATATTCTGACAGTTTTATTCTTTCAGTACTTTCAACATATCATTCCATTTTTTACTGGCCTGGAAAGCTTTTGCTGAAAAGTCTGCTAGTAGTCTAATAGGGACTCCCTTAAATATGACTTGATGCTTTTCTCTTGCTGCTTTCAGAATTCCTTCGCTTTTGGTAACTTAGTCTAACTCAGAACTATTTAGTTTAATACACTTGGGATTCCTTGAGCTTTCTCAGACACCGAGACATTCTATTGATAAGAGATCACTGGGGTGACAAAGGTCACCTTTCCTGGCCCCTTATTTTAGAATACAAACCCAGCCATCTTAGGGCATAATTGGTTTTCAAACCAAGTACATGTGAAAAGGGACAATATTTAACAAAGAAGTCTCAGTATAAAAGGAAACAGATTTTGTCATTCCACAACATTGTGGGATCATAGTTACAGCTACCCTAGACAGAGTTCATGAGTTTTGAAATAAGCAAGGTAAAAACTTAGGGGAAATGTGTCAGGATACCACCCTCCATCATGAAACCATGGGTATGAGTTGAGGGCAATGAAACTCGATGCTGGGAGCAAGTACCATGAACGCCTGGACTTCCTACTGTTGGCTTCCTTCAGCTTTCTGGCTCCATATTCTAAATATTCCCACATTGCATTGGCATTCTGCTGTGTGGTACAACTTTATCATCCAGTACATCAGATGGCACCCAGTTTGTGGGTCAAAGTTCAGCCTCTAGGAATTTTCAGGCCTTTGGTAACATGTCTTTAGGAATTTATTGCTACCAGGACCCAGAAATAGGCCAGAAATTGGTTTTTTTTCAAATGCAGAGTATTTACTGGTAGAAAGCAGCATAGCTCTGCTCTTCCTGAATGTGTTATATCATCCAGTTTGGCTCTCTAGGGGCTCCATGTAGTCATTCTCTCTGCCATAGACACTTGCACTATTCGGAGACAAAGTCCATGTGGCAGGGCAGCTTATCTTAGTCTGGGCGTGAAACAAAACCTTCTCTTGCTCTGCAACTAATTCAATAATTGCAACTATAAGAATAACCTGTTTAGGGGATCTGAGAGGTAGCCTAAATATCATATTCTCTCCAATTCTTGAGAAGCCTATCAAGCAGTATCTTAATGTTATCAGAAATGCAGCAACTTGCCCTGTTGAGAAATGTTAAGTTT
Source organism: Callithrix jacchus (assembly GCF_049354715.1). Lineage (NCBI taxonomy): Eukaryota > Metazoa > Chordata > Mammalia > Primates > Cebidae > Callithrix > Callithrix jacchus. The sequence goes on along the minus strand of NC_133517.1, from coordinate 58,015,185 downwards.
ATGAATGTTGAGAAATGCTGAGTGTGTGGTAGAATATTTTTTGCTAGGAAAAACAATGGCAAGGAAAACCTAGCCGCCCCCCAACCAAAGTAGAAACCTACATGGGGCATTCTAAAGTGGCAGGATTGATAGATACATAACATACACTGGTTAAAACAATTCTTTAAGCTATCTGACCCTGCCCCCATGGCTCCCTCATGGAGAATACTTTTTAGTCTGTGATCAGTAGTAAGTGGGCACCAGCTACCTACCTGGCATATTTTGTGTTAGGAGAAAATACTGAACATCCGTTAATAGTAATCACCTGTTCAGAGAATAGATGTGTGGGTCAGTCTGCTTGAGGCCTTCAGTCTGGAATGCTATCAGTCCTAAGGTGCTCGGCTCAGAAGGCTGCTGGCCCCTCATAGTCCCACTTTGTTGTTCTGAGTGTCTGCCTCTCAATTCCTTCAACACTTCCTGGGTGTGGGTCTTTATGGCCAAGTTGGTTCTCGAGATCGCCCCTCATTTTTACAAGGACATCCTGTCAAGTTGCAGACTGCAGTACCCAGCAGTAACTCTGGGGCTCACCTCATCCTAGAGAAGACTCATTGCCTGTGTTTGACACATGGACATTCTTGCTTTTTGACCCCTAGAAGCAGGGTACATTGTCCATATTGAGAAGCCATAACAGAGCTCTGACTAGGAAAGATAACCTGCTCCCCAAATGGGGTGTTCTGGTCTGCTCAGCTGTGGTCTTACCTGGGGCCCGAGTTGTTCTCAGTACTGGAAACACCAGCTCCACAAGCAGGAGCTGCCTTAGAAAAAGCACCTGCCTAGAGGTGTTAATGATAGACTTTAATTTTGCTTCTTCAGGGGGAAGGGTATTAATATTGATGTCAAATGATGTTAGGTGACCCAAAGAAGCCATGGGCAATGCTGTATCTATTAGTCATATGATAGCTTTAAAACTCTATGGCAGTGTATGAGGGGGGAGGTCTCATATCCCTATCCTAACCATGTGGTTTAGTCCTTTCCCAAGGAACATCAGCCCTTATATACATGTTGAATGTATCTCTTTTCACTCTTGAAATGGAGGGTTTTATATCTTCACTTAAAATAATCAAGACCAGGAATATAGAGAAATGATCCTCTCATGGTAAGTCTGCCGGTAGTGAGGGTTTGAATAAAACTGGCAGAACAGAACTGTCGACTCGTTCCCAGGGCTCAAGTCCTACATTCCATTTCCCTTACCCAAAACGGGGGGACACTTCTTCCTGCATGGGCTTTGTCACCCTCTCCAGAGATGAAACTTGGCTGAGTCTCTAAGTGCAATGAGGATTCTAAGGCTTTGGGGTTGCTAGGCACTGTGGTCCTGGATGACTCTCAAATCGGGGAGCCATGATTTCTCCCCTCCTCCTGCTCCCCAGCACTAGGAGATGAGGAGAAACGGTGCAGCCTGCAGTCCCGGGGACCCATGTAGATCTTCATTCTATTCCAGGATTTTCTGCCTCTTATCTGGCACTTGCCTGGATTCTCCTTCCTCAGTCCAGGGAGATGCTGGCCCCAGAGGCCTTTATGCTTTGCAACCTCCTTATATGTATGGAACTTCTGATCTTTTGGGTCATGGGGTACTGGGAAATCTTCCCATAGAGGGGCCCTTAAGACTGCTCTCTGGGTTGGATCACACTGAGGTCCACATCACTCACTGGAGAGTTTTTGGCCCTAGATAAATATCCTACATGTTATACAGGATCCTCTGCCTCTTTCTTGGGAATACTTTGCCTCCTAACAGGTCCTGATCTTTTAAGACTGGGGTCTCGACTTCAATTGTTCCCCTAAATAGCAGGGGTGATGTGATGTGTCTTGTATGGAGAATTGCACCAGACATACAGGGCTAAACTCATGCAGTCAGTCCGCATGTCCTCTTGAATAAGTGAATCCCAAGTCGCTCTCCCAGCCCTGCCATGTGAATTTGGTCTGAGAGAATTTAGCTCAATGCTGTTTGGTCCAATGGTCCACATGTGTCTGGTTATCTTACCTTTGTGAGCTGTTCTTTGGCTGGTCCTCATCACCTTAACTGGGGCTGTGTTTTGGTGGTACCTGTTCCATGGGGCTTCACCTAACATTAGTGTTCCTGTTCCACCTCTTCCCATCTATACCTCTGGTGGAGCTCTTCAACATCCTCCACTACCTACTGCCTGTCTCTACTGGGGTCTCTTGTAGTTCCTCAAAGGCAGGTGGTTCTAAGTGGAGTTCATCAACTCTACTGTACCAACTGCATCTCTGCAACTCACCAGCTCACTGCCATTTGTAAATACAGAATATTCTTAGTTTCCAATTATTCCATTGACTTTTGTTGTTGGTCTCAGGAACTTAAGCAGATACGCAAGGCTAAAAGTAAGGGGGTGTGGTTAGAGAGATGGCAATCCCTTCAAGGTGGATTTTAATCTGGTAATGCCGCTACTGCCATGGGTCCCTCTCAGGTGCAGCAGCTGTTCCTGCAGTGCACTTATATGTGTTATACGGTTGGCAGGGGCTGGGTCTGCATGGTCTGGGAGCAAGGGCAGCTACAGTGGGCTCATCACAAAAGGAACAGCAGGAGGTGATGCAAAGGGTGTATCGGCCACGAAGAATCACAGCTGCTGTTAGGAGATGGGAAATAGTCATGCCGTGTAGCACTAAGCAGACTTCAAGAATTTGAACGTAAGACAACTTAGCTCTTCCTGAGCTACAGCTTGCAAGAATTGCCTCATAACACCAAATCATATGCTGAATATCTCCTCGAGGGCTGATCAGACCCACAGGTCTTCATTTATTCCCATTCCTGTGTGCAGTTGGGATGCCCGAGGCAGATCGAGCCCAAGAGACACTGTTCTGTTGACTGGAGGTGACTGGCTATGTGGGTGGTTATAGAAGTGTCTGCTTATTTCAACAGGCAACAACATGAGCACACAAAACTTCCAAAATGCATTAAGTTTGGAGCAAAAATAGCCAGTGGACAAGACTAGTTCCCAGAAGACTGAGATCCTAGAGTTACTTTAAGCACCCTCCCCTCCAAAAAAAAAAAAAAAAAAAAAAAAAAACCCTGAGCATGTTTCACTTTAATCTGGAAGATTTTAGGAAGCCTACCTCACTTTCTCCAGGTCAGGCGAGCCCAGGTCATGACCTGAGTGACCAAGAAATTCCTTGGGGCAATCTGGGTTATAGCTATGCTCTACGGGACCCAGCCTTAAAGACCTTGGTTTGCTGAAGCTGGGGCAGACTTGCCAACTTCATACTGTTTGAAAGCTGAGCAGCCTGTGAACCTGCCTGTCCTTCTGGATGCATATTTCACTAGAAGTGAAGTTAGACTGGGGGGAATGTTAATGTGAACACAAAACTACATTCCAAGAAGATACAGAAACTTCCCACAAACTAAATGTCTTTCCACACCTCTGCTAGTCATTATCGCTGAAGATGATAAACTAGTCCGCAGTGATGGACATGGCCAAATCGTTGCGTTTTGAGCAGGTGTCTTCATGATCTCATCTGAGAGTTATGTACACTGCTTAGATGTTAGCTAACTTGTTGCTGTCTAGTAGTCCATGAGCATGCTCCAGCGCATCCATCCTACCATCTAAGTGGTGGCTTGGGAAGTCTCACACCTAGCATTCTCACAAATTTGAATGTAAAACCATAAGTATGTATGCTTTTTAGTTGTGTACCCTGCTTGAAATCTGTGGGTTATAGGCTTCGTATGGTTGGCTCTCTGGGGACACTCCCGTCTTCCAAAAGGATGTGCCCATATTACATTGTCACTGTGTGAGATTAGCAGCTGCTGTACATACTTGCCAGTGCCAGCGATGTTTAACTTCAGCACTTCCGCCAGCTACCTCTCATGGTAGCTTCTGAATTCTTATTCAGATGTAATTACATCTCCTGTTGGTAGAAGATATTCTTGCCAATACAACACACATGTTGACCTCACGATCAGATTTATGATCTGTTACTTTGTTTTCCAGAATAAAAGAGTTGTCACTATGGCAACAACTTACATATGTCTATCAGGGAAAGGGTGAATGGGGAATGGTGACACATCAGATCATCTGAAACCTGTTCCTGTAACTTCATTCTAGGATATGGATGAGTAAACAGGTCCTGAGTATTTCATAGTCTTCCTGCAAGATGAAGGGGGAGAACCTTTATCCCCAACCCAAAGACTTCTGTGGTCTTTCTTCTCCCTTCCTGTGGGCCACAGTCCTATAAACAGGTTTAAGTCAAGGGTTTTCGATTCACTCAAATAAGTTCTGCCTGTCCCAAGAAGTCATGGCTGGTTGCCTGGTCACTGAGTGCCTCTCCTTTCTAGCCTCTGTCTGAGTTCAGGTGCTCAGTGTGGTCTTGATGGCCTTCAGCAGCTTGAGATTAGTGGCAAACCCGTGGTGAAAGTCTTCCTTCATCTGGAGCATTTAGCCAACTGGGCTTCCTTCCAAAGTGGGATCCAAGTTATTTTTAAATGGTAGCAAATTCCCTAGAGAATCCTAGTTCCGTGTCATAAGGCGATGCTTGGGGGCCTCAGCAGGAATTGTGTGGGTTCTACCCATCTCCTTGACAGGGCCACTGCTGGTCCTGGCTGTTCCCTATTTCCAGGGTCACTGCTGCTGGGGTGGGGAACAGGGCATGGTAGTCCCCCTGCACAGAACTGATCCCGAGAAATGACAGTGCTGATCAGCTTACCACCTGGTCTACTTTTACTGACTTTTTTTTCTTAAAAGATTTACTCTGAACTTAGTGCCTGGTGAACCTGCTACCTTCCCTATCAATACCTTGCCTAAAACTATAGTGTGAAATAGAATTAGTAGCACATTCCATGAAATTTGTCTCCTGGCTTTTTTCCTGGGAAATTCTCCACTAAGGTGCCTGGAGTCCACTCACTGACTTGCAGAAACAACTCAAGCCCAGAGTGGCAGAGGCGGGGGCGGGGGAGGGAGGGGGAGAGACTGCTTGGCTTGCTGCCTGCTTTATTATACTTTGAGTTACGGGTTAGTTTCTAACAGGTCACTTAAAGAGATTCCTTTGAGGTTAGAAGGAGAGCCTGAATCCTCTAGTGTCTCATTCTGTAGGCAGCCCAAATGTGCTCTGCTCAGTCCTCGACCCTGTGAAATTGGAAAGAACTTCTGGCGTATTGGTCCTTCACTTACATGCCAGTTGCTATGCTCAGAAACTCGGGTGACAAACCGGGGGCCATAGGTTTCCATGAGCTAGTGGAATACTTGGGGCATTGGCATTTGACTAAATCAGCCATAGCAGACAAACGAGTGGGGACAGGGAGCTCCCGTTCCTTCCAAGATACAAAAACATAACGAGTTGGTGAGGTGGAGGCTTTCTATGGAAACATCACACTAGGAAATGGGCGGGGGGGGGGGGGGTGGGCATCCCAGGATGCTGAGGAAGCCAGCCTTCCTTCACAGCCTAGCATGTCCCCCAGTCCTCTAAGGGACAGGATGAATGTCAAGGAATCATTGACGGGCATGGCAGTCATTCACTATGGTGGCGGGGTTAGAACAATACCTGAGCTACATAGAATAAGACCAGGGCAAGTTCATGTCGCCCTCGTAGGACAGGTACAAAGTGTGTTGAAACTGAAGGAAAAAGGTTCACTGGTGACGTCCTAATATGTGCAGTGGAGAACATGGTTGCAGTGTGACTCTGTTCCTATTGAAGGAACTCGAGCTTATCTTCCCTGTCTAATAAGCAGGACTCTGCTACCTTCATATACCACATTAACGAGGAAGATACAGCATTGGCTCTCTGAGTGTATTTGGAGCTGCATAAAGTTTCAGAGAACTTTTGCAGTGCTCTGTTTTAGATACCTTCAGCCTCCTAGAGCTGACGGCAATTTGGGCAGCTGTAGATATCCCTGGGAAATGGGCTGGAAGTGCACAGGGATAGGTACAACCAACATATCTGAGGAGCTCAACCTGGTGAGTAAAACAGGAAGATGGGGAAAGACTGTCTCCAACCCCATCAGCACCTGCCCAAGCCTGGATTGTGGGTGACTCGCAGAAGATGCCACACACTGAAAGATGGTTTCTAAGCTGGGCAGCCAGCCTCTGAGCTAAGTGATCTCAACTCCTATCCCTGGTGACAGCACTGGAACTCTAGGAATCCTGACAAGGAGGTTGAATCTTCCCCAGGCTTGTCGCTGGGTAGCAGGGCCTTGGGCTCCTGCTGATTCCAATAGGAGTCTATGACTCCACTTGCCCACACAAAGCCAGTTTCTCAACCAGCTCACTGTCCCCACAGTCACACTGGGATGGTTACTCCCCAGATTTGATGTCAAGCTATGAAGGCATGCTGTTCTGTAAACTAGCAAGTGAAAGCCACCAATGTCTTCTTTCAGCTGGACATGAACGCAGACCAGTCGGCCTCCAAGCCGGAGGAGATGCTGCCTGTCATCCGCTCCATCAGCGAACAATTCAAGGACCCTGAGCAGACAACTTTCATCTGTGTATGCATTGCTGAGTTCCTGTCCCTATGTGAGACAGGCTGATCCAGGAGCTGGCCAAGTACAAGATCGGCACACACAATATCATTGTCAACCAGCTCATCTTCCCCAACCCTGAGATGCGTTCATGTCCCCCAGGCCCAGCATGTTGCACATCTGTGAGATGAATGGGCTGATCTGGTTCTTGATCTGCATAAGCCAGCCCAGGCCCCACTCCACAATGGTGGGGAAGTTGAGCAGCCTCAGTGTGTGGCCCGTGGGTGCCGTGTCAAACTTTCATCCTTGTATTTCCCCTCATCTGAACAGAGGTTATTCACTGAAATGAACTCTAATAGAATCTTACAGTGCATACTCTTGAGTGACAATGTGACCTATAGCAAATGGACACAAAAATATTGAATACCTGCAACATGAAGTGCTGCTAAGGAACAAGCATGCCCTTACCAGACAGCAAGTTACACCCTAGTGACCAGGGTAGAACACACCTACAGTGATGAATTGCTTAACGATGGGGACACTGAGAATTGTTAGGTAATTTTTTTTTTGTCACTGTACGAACTTCATACTGCACTTAGAGACATAGGTGGCCTAACCCACTGAGCACCTAGGTTATATGGAATGGCCTATTGTCCTCACTCCTGCTCTACCAGCAGTCCATGATTGACTGAAATGTCATGGAGGTGTGTGACCATGCACACATGTATATAGCCAAGAGATACAAAGCAAGGCCTTGGCGGCCTTTCTAAAGGGGTCGGCTTTTGCTGTGGGTGAAATGGGAATGGATTCATGAGCTTTGAATAGCCAGCCTTATGTTTCAAGGATCTCATTGGCTCTGCAGGTCATATAAGTTGCAGAGGAAAAGAGACCAGTTAGAAGCATCGTGTAGAAGTACAGATGTACAGTGGCAGCTTTGTCGAGGGGTGTGGAGGCATGAATCGGTCAGATAGGAGCCTGCGCTGCAGGAAGAACTGACAACTTCTGGATACTTGAGGTAAGAAGGCTGCATGGGGAAAGTTTTGCAGGAAAGGCAAAACTTGGGCGTGGTAAGTCTGATATACATAAAGCAAAGCTGTTGAAAGCAAACTGCTACTAATTTTTTTTGTCATTTCAAACTCTCATGTTCTAGCCTGACAATAGCAAGCAATGGGTGTTTTCATGTTAAACTAAGCGGGAGACGGAGAAAGGAGGTGAGAGTCTGCAATGAAATGCTGATGGGGGGTGGGCTATCAATGCTAAACTGGGAAGGGAGGGAAGCTGGGTTGGTACGTGATTACTAGCTGTAAAAGAGGGTAGGATTCACAGCTGAATCAGCCTCCACTACTACAACAGTCCTCATGAGGACAAAAGAATAAGTGGTATAGAACAAGATGCCATTATAGAATGACAGTTACAATATGAAGAGTTCCTCTAAAGACCAACACGGCGTCTACAGGTAACCATGGGAATCAACTTTCTTGATGGAGAGTCTGAAAGTGAGATCAGAACAATGAGGTGTCCTCATTGTTTCCTTCAGAACACATGAAGATGACTTGAGCATGACTGTGGAGTTGGGACAGCAAGGTAGTAACACAGCCAAGGAATGAGAGAGCTGTCAGGGCATGCCTGTAACCAGTTGGCAAAGAGGATAGAAAACTCCATTGCTTGGACTTAGAAAGTGCTGTGGAGTTGGAGTGGGGAATGTTAGGAAGACATTCTCCTGCTCTATTCCCTGTAATGTCAGAAACACAGGAAGAACAGTCTTCTCTGTAACCCTCATGAGCAGATGCAGTGCCCTCAAGGAGCCATCAAGTAGTGATTTCACCACACCAAGGAGCTGCCAAAAGTTTGGGACTCTGGTCTTTGGCAGAGTTGCCAATATCCTCAAAGAATTCCATGAAATGTTCCAAACCATCTCAAAAGAGTGTCTTATTACAGAATGACAGCTCAGACAAGAATCAAAATCCAACATCTTAGCCTTTTCCCTTTTGATTCTCTATTTTCTTGACCACATTTGGAAAGTTTTCTGATGTTCACTGCTTGCGAACTCTGCGGCCTTCTGACTCTGCTTACCTAATGCTTTTAGCTTTTATTATCTTGAACTTTCTGATTTCCCAATTTATGGGTGGGTAATCGCTACTGTGAATGTGAATCTGGGAATCTGTATCTCTTCCAGAAAAGATAACTTATACCAGAACCCCTAACCTGAGTTGGTCCATGCCTTGGAGGCAGTTTCTCCTTTCTTTCCTTTTTATCCTTGGGTAGTGAAGGCTTGAACGACCAACACCAGTCCAAAAAGCAGAAATTCATATCCAGGATAAATTAAGACTAATTTCCAGTTGAGAACAAATTCTGGACCCAAACATTGATTGGGTTTTTATGCCAGAATCAAGTATAACAAGACAGGAAATACAGGGAGCTGAGCTTGGGGCCATCTCCTGTTCACAGGTCTGATGGAGAAAACCCCCCTGTGGGCCTATCATATCCTACCTGGCCCTTGGGCCATCCTCTCTGCCAATGCCAAGGAGACTCTTCTATTAACTTTGTCCCTTCAATTCTAGCTTCCTACTTGGAGAGGTCCTATCTTCCTATAGTGTCCTTAGCAAGAACAAAGGGATTGTGCCTCTCAGCTCTAAGCTGTCTTTAAGGGGTTAACAGCGTGACAGAGGCCTTGGAGTTTCTCAGATGTTTGATCTGAGTTTGGGGGGAGTAAACGCAGTCTAAGGTACAGCATACCAAAACTCACATGTTCTTCAGGGAACTGGAAAAAGAAAGTGACGCAGGAGGCCGGGCTTGTAGCCGAGGTGGGTGGATCATGAGGGCAGGAGATCAAGACCATCCTGGCCAACATGGTAAAACCCCATCTCTGCTAAAAATACAAAAAAAAATTAGCCAGGCATGGTGGTGTGCACCTGCAGTCCCAGCTACTCAGGATGCTAGGGCAGGAGAATCGCTTGAACCTGGAAAACAGAAGTTGCAGTGAGCTGGGATAGCACCACTGCACTCCAGTCTGGTGATAGTGAGACACCATCTTTTTTTAAAAAAAAAAAAAAACGAACTGGGTTTTCATGGTGAGAAGGTGGTGGTGGGTAGGAGTTGGAGGCTGAGCTGATGGGGTTAATAACAGTGGCCCTGCTGGCTCACGGTTGGAGACTGCTCCTGTATCCCTTTCCTCCTGCCAGGGCAACAGGCTGCCTGGGAGACAGGTGGGACTTGCCATATCAGAGAAACTTAGAAATAGGGAGGCAGGAAAGCTCAGGGTCAGAAGTAAGAGGGGGACCCTTTAACGAGGACTGAGATCACCCCCTCCAGGGTTATGGCCAGCCTGACCTCAGGACCAGGAGCTTAAAGCACCAACACTGGGCAGGCTGACATCAAACCAGAGAACACAAAGAATTTCAGTTGAATTTAAAGCTAATCCTGATTTAGAGTGAAGCAGGACTCCATCTGTGCCCCAAGATGGATCTAAAGCTGCCTACACTCCAGACCAATACGAGAAGGACAAACGTGTGTCTGATTGATAGGAAGGCATCTTTGAGAAGCCCCTCACTTCAGCTAGGACAGCGGTGGGGCCTCTCTAGCCAGCTCTTCCCAACCTAATATGCTCGAAGAACTACAAGCCCAGCAGTAACTCAAGTTTTCGTTCCTGCCAGGTTCTTGTTGGCTTAGTCCTGATGCCTGTGCACAGATACACCAGAGAGGTCTCGCTACCCACGTGATGAGAGTTCAAGTCATTCTAGATCATTGAATAGGCAGGAGAAGTTTGAAACCAGGAACCTGAGTTAAGATCCTCAGGCTCAAGAAAACAGCATACCTAGAGGCAACATACAGGGGTTCCCTTGCAGTTTCTTGCAGCTAATTCTATAAATCTACTGAGATTTGAAACAACTTAGACAAATCTGCATGAATATTCCAAAGGCCTCGAGTGTCAGGAATTAACGTGGTTGTATATCAAAGCACACTTGGAGATACTGAGTTGAGGGGCTAGGGTGTCGGATCAAATGTGGTGTATCTTGAACTTCAGTATAGCGACTAACTCAAAACAGGAGATGCCTTTTCTTGGCGCCCCCCCCCCCCGCCCCCGCCTGTCAATTGTTACCTGTGCAGGTGTAAGCAAACCCTTTATAGCTATGCTCCCTCCCCCAACGGTCATCTTGAGCAGCCTGTGTCCCTCAACTGAAGGTGACTGCTATGCCAAGGGGGCTCTGTTACTTTGCCTGTCCTCCAGTGCTCAGTTTTAGTGACCCAGCCTTAGCCTGAAAAAAGCCAGAATGTGAATGGAAGGGGGAGCTGGGCTCAGGCTTCCTGGATGAGGAGTAGGGCCTGTCTAGCCAACATGACCTAAGACCTGCTGGGGGTTTGGGTGGGAGACTCCTGTCTTGCTGTCAAAGGTGAGGGTTTAAAGAACACAGCATGGCCTTAAGGACTCTCAAGGTTCCACCATAAAATTATTCATGGTAGAGCTAATGGAGTAGCCCAAACTTCCACAGCAGTGCCCATGCTTCCAGTGGCTATCTAAGCAATGGAGCGGGTGTCTGGGAGTGCAGGCATTTCAGTGGTGGTTCACACCACAGGCATCTCTGTGTTCTACATAAGAGCAGACAGGACTGTGGGTCCTTTAGTGGCTAGAGGGCCTCAACTGCTAGAACCGCTAAAGTGGGCAGGGGAGAAACACCCTAGAGTCACTCAGGCCTGCCATGGGATACATCAGGTACGAGGACTCTCCTACTTAATCCCCCCTTGTAAGAAGGGTAGCCACTGGATGTGACCTTGACAATAAGTATCCAAAGCCCAGACTCGGCTCTAGCTCTATTTCCTGAGCCACTTCTACCACTAAGATCCACACAGACCAATGGGGAAGAGGAAGGAGGGACTTAGGTTTCAACACTGTCTATTTGGCCCCTGTCTACCTGGCTCAAACTGGCTTCACCTGGTGCCTCCAGGCTTGTTGTCACTTCAGTAGCTTAAATGACAAGAAATGAGATTCTCCAAACTCTTTCTAGGCTTTCTAGATTGAGAACTATGGGGAGAGAGATCCAAGATGGCTGATCACTAACAGCTCAGGATTGTAGCTCCCAGTGAAAGCTCAGAACGAGAGGATGCCACACTTCAGACGAATTTTTGTCGCTCACGGACCAGCAGATTTCTAGTGGAGGAGCCCCACGGGTCGCCAGTGCAACTCTTGTGTCCAGCGCAGTGGTTTTGCCAGCGCCTTGGCGCAGCAGCTCTTCATGCAGAGTAAACGGGACTGATTCCCTTACTGACCGGTGTTTGGAGCTCCGGGAAGGCAGAGCCACTTGTTGCGGACTCAAGAAGGAAGCCAGACCAGAGATTCCCGGGCAGAAGAGCACCATCAGTCTTATCGCTGCTGTTTTGGCTGGGTGCAGTGGGTCGCTCGGATCCCAGCACTGGGAATCAATAAATTTGATGTCGACTCAGAAACCTAATTAGAAAGGTGGTAATTGTAAAGATGACAGATGGATAAATTTATAATAAAGGGGAAAAAACCAGCCTAAGAAGGCCGAGCATACCCAAAATCAGAAACCCTCTCCCTCTACAGGGGATTGCAGTTCCTCATCAGCAACGGAACAAGCCCTGATGGAAAAGGACTGTGTTCCATTATCTGAAGTAGGCTTCAGAAGGTGGATAAGGAACTTCTGGGAATTAAAAGAACTTGTTCTAACCCAATGTAAAGAAACTAAGAACTTTGAAAAAAGGTTTGACGAAATGCTGAAAAGAATAGACAATATAGAGAGGAATATAAATGAACTAACAGTTGAAAAATACAACACGAGAACTTAGTGAAATATGCACAAGTTTAAATAGCAGAATGGATCAAGCAGAAGAAAGGATATCAGAGGTCAAAGACCAACTTAATGAAATAAAATGCCAAGACAAGAATAGAGGAGAAAGGATGAAAAGGAATGAGCAAAGTCTCCAAGAAATATGGGACTATGTGAAAAGACCCAATCTACGTTTGATTGGTGTACCGGAATGTGATAGAATGAATCCAAGCTGGAAAATACTTTTCAGGATATTATCCAGGAAATTTTTCCCAATGTAGCAAAGCAGGACACTATTCAACCCCAGGTAATACAGAGAACACCACAAAGATATTCCTCAAGAAGAGCAACCCCAAGGCACATAATCGTTAGATTCACCAGATTGAAACGAAGGAGAAAATACTAAGGGCAGCCAGAGAGAAAGGCCAGGTTACCCATAAAGGGAAGGCTATTAGACTTACAGCAGATCTCTCAGTGGAAACCCTACAAGCCAGAAGAGAGTGGGGGCCAATATTCAACATACTTAAAGAACAGAACTTTCATCCTAGAATCTCATATCCTGCCAAACTAAGCTTCACAATTGAAGGAAAAATAGATTGAGAACTATATCTTTATCTGATAATTTAATATCTACTGAGAGATCAGGTGTGAAGATGCAAGACTATTAAAAAAATATGGCCATCTCTAATGCATTAGAAAGCAGCGTGAACCGGCCGGGCGCGGTGGCTCAAGCCTGTAATCCCAGCACTTTGGGAGGCCGAGGTGGGTGGATCACGAGGTCAAGAGATCAAGACCATCCTGGTCAAAATGGTGAAACCCCGTTTCTACTAAAGATACAAAAAATTAGCTGGGCGTGGTGGTGCATGCCTGTAATCCCAGCTACTCAGGAAGCTGAGGCAGGAGAATTGCCTGAACCCAGGAGGCGGAGGTTGCAGTGAGCTGAGATCATGCCATTGCACTCCAGCCTGGGTAACAAGAGTGAAACTCCGTCTCAAAAAAAAAAAGGCAGCGTGAACCTTTTCCTAACTATTCTTGGGTTGGTTTAGCTGTTTTGAAACTGCAAATTTTTCACCAATTAAAGGAGCAATAAGACTTAAAACTGGCAGCTGGAAAGTCCCGCTAAGACCAGTCTCCTTGGGGGCAGGTATCTTCTGGCTCCCAGATCTCTCCATCACACCTCCATACATACATCTGTAGTCCCTGGAGTTTGACATCAAAACCATCCCACAGTCTCTGGCCTCTTGGGTTTCCACAATAAGATGCTCCACATGAGACTGGTGGGAAGGACATGGTGACATCAGTAGTGTGACTTTGTCCCTCCCTCAAAGGTCACCTTGAGTGGCCTGTGTCCCTTGACTGAAGGTGGCTGCAATGCCAAGGTGGTTCTCTCACTTTGCCTGTCCTGCAATGCTTGTTTTGGTAACAGCTCACATTCCTTAATTCTGACCTGATAGTTAAGCGGTCATCTAGGAATTGCTTATCTGGGAACTCAGATATGAATTTTCATATACGGAGCCCAACCTGCCAGAACAGAAGCCCCAGGGGGTGAGGGGATCCAGCAATGTTTTAGCAAGCACTCTAGGAAGTCTCCATGACACTAGATTGCCCCTGCTCTGGGTGACAAAGCCCCCCAGGGTTGCATTCCGTTGTGGTTCTAATGTTCTCCTTCCACTCTGCATCTTTTCTCCTTGAGTTCAGGATGCCATCAGTTTCCTGTCTGATCCCCTCTGCCTCGAAAAAGCCAGGAAGCTTTACTTTGAGTTCTATTACGGCTATTGATCATTTCTTTATGCTCTGGGTGGCAGGGAAGGACAAACACTTCAAGCTTTGGAGACAGTTTTTGAAGGCAGTATTTTCAGAAGGGGTATCCTATTTCTGCATGCCTGGCAAAGCAGTTTAGACAGTTTGACCCAAGTTACAGTATTAGTGAGGAGATAATGGGGTCAGAAGACAGCCTCACTGACAAGAAGGCCCTGGTTAAAATTATGGAGTCGGGATCTTCTGTTGTCTTTAAGGCTGGGTAGCTTCATACTGGAAAGTTGCCATCCCCAAATTCCAAACTATGGTCTAGAGAGGAAAGCCATAGCTTGCTTCCACCTTCTTTAAGATCACTTAGAATGAAAAGCCTATGAGATCCCAACTTGGAATTCCGAGTAAAATTTCAATCTGGATACTTACGCCCAAGGCTCACTGCATACAGATACTTGGAAGCCTGTGACATTTGGCATCTTCTACTGGTACGTCATTGCAGTTACCAACGTTACCTCTGGCCTTGCCCGACATGTTCCTGGCAACATGGCCACCCCCACATGTCCCCATGTGTGGAGAACATCATGGTGCCCTGCATTTGCATATTAAAAGCTAGGGTGGATTGCTTCTGGGCCTTCTGACTAGGATCAAGTGTAAAGCTAGGGTGGGCCGGCTAGCTTTTTCATGGGCTACGTGAATGACATGCCTAGTTAAACCAACCCCCAAGCCCTATTTAAATGAGACCTCATCTTCTCCAGCCTCTGTATATATACCTGGCTGGTAGCTATGGCAGGTTGGGGTTCTGTGTCTTGGCTTCGGAGTGCACTCTCCTGCCCCCCAACCACCCGTCTCAATGCAGGGAAGCTGCTGCTTTTTTTCCTCCCCCTTCTTTCTGGCCTAATAAACTCCCTGCTGATTAAAACTACAAAAAAAAAAGTTACCTCTGGCCTCAAGGTTGAAGCTATAAATCCACCCATCTTGGTTACCTTGGCCTCAGCTTAGAAGGGAGAAGACAGAGTGTGGCCTCACATCAGAAAACACAAGAAGTTTGGCTTTGTCATTCCTTAAACTTGTGGGATCAAAGTTACTGGTTTTCTGGACTTCTTTTTTTAAAAAAAAGCTAAACTTAAAACTGTCTCTTGGTCTACCCCCTCCCACCGTAGAGCCATGGATGAACTGAGGCAGATGAGATCAGTGCCAGGAGCAGGCACCATGGACATATGAACTTCCTGCTAGTGAAATGTCCCTGAGCCTTCAGATCTGAGCTAGTAGTCTTTTAAATGATATTTCTACACTATCCTGGCATTCTATAAACTGCAATTTTGATCCAGTACATGGGACCCAGTTCACGGTACAAAGTTCAGCCACTGGGAATTCTTAAGTGTTTAGTGAACCACCTTCTCGGTATATGGTGTTACCAGGACCCAGGAACAAGCTGGAGTTGGTTTTCAAATGTAGAATAATCACTAGCAGAAGTCAGCATAACAACTTTTTTTCCTAGAATCTGTCATCCCATTTGGGCTTTCCAGTTGTGTCAGGCAGCAACTCTGCCACAGGAACTCATACTACTATATCCATTGAGACAAAGGCCAGTAAGGTATGGCGGCTTGTGTCTTAGTCTGGACGTGAAGCAATGCCTTCTCTTGCTGTGTCCGACTCCACAGCAGCCTTAAGAGTGACCTGGTTAGTGCATCTGAGCAACAGCCCCAAATGTGCTATAGGCCCTCCAAGTTTCAAGAGGCCTACTAGGCATTGTCGCTAAAGTTAATTACTGTAGATGAAGCAGCTCCTACTTCTTGAGGCTGTCCTGATTCATTCCAGGTTACTATAGCAGTGACTCGGGGGCATGCGTCTCCCTGGAGAATCTTCATTACATGAGTTTGAAACATTGCCAGCTTCTTGGCCTTTCTCACCTGTAGAGTCGGGATGTTCTCCTGGCTTTTCAACATGGACAAAGCAGAGCTCTGAGCTGAGAAGGCAACCTGTGCCCAGCAATAGTGTTTCTGGCATGCTCAGCTGTGGGTTAACAGATATTCTCACTACCCAGGGAAATTGGCCCCATGAGCAGGAGCTGCTTTGGAACAAGTGCCTTCCTGGAGATACGTGATCTGGTTGCCTTCTGGCTGCCTCTGCCTCCCTCAGAGCACTTGAGGAGGTGGCTATTCTGCCTGGCACTGCTCCATGGTCCTCTGAGTAGAGGGGGGACTGTCGGGGGCTAGGAAGGAGTCCATCTACTTAGGGCTTTGACCAAAACTGACATGGGATGCCAGAGCTCTGTGCAAATATTATGCCTAATGAGATCTTTCTCCCTACCCTGACCAGACTTTTCTTGAGAGATGGTCTCAGTGTCCTGAAGGAAGTTATCTAGCTCACCCGCTTCATAAATATTTTAATAAGACCAGAATCTAGATACTCAAGGCTGACCCAACCTCTTATATCTTACTAAAGGAGGAGCACATCAATCATTTTAAGGTGGGCTCTGGTTCCACAGACCAAACTGTTTTAAGTTCTTTTCTCTGTTGAGACTTTATCATTTCTATTGCCCTGTCTCCAAGTTCAGGATACTTGTTACTTCTATTCTGCTACTGCGTCCATCAGTGAGTTTTTACTGTTATGTTGTATGTTTGAGTTCTAAAACTTGTTTTCTCTTTGAGGCTTTCTATTTCACTTGTTTGAAGAATGTTGAACTGCTCATTGGCGTCTCTTAAATGTTTTTCTGATAATTCTGATGTTTTTTCAGTGTTCATATCTGATTCTCTTGTCTATTTTGGCTTAAAATAACATTTATCATCTCAGTTTCCTTGGGTCAGGATCTCGTCTCTTATTCAAGCTGAAATGTTTCTGGCTCTTGGTAATAACATGGAAGAGTTGAGACAGGGTGATCCCTGATGTATATTTGGGGGAGCCATTGCTGAGAACAAAACCAGTCTGAAGGAAGACATCTAGAACTTAGGTTGTTGATCAGTAAGTCACTCCTCGGGCTTGCGTGAGTGCTTAAAGCACATGAAAACGTGGGTATTAGGTATCCAAGATTAGCAGGCCATGTGGCATTACACAGGAGTTGGGTGGGTTTTGCTTGCTTGGAGCAGCAGTAAGTTACTAAGGTTCATAAAACTCTCCATGATCCCTACTAACGTTCCTGCTAAATCGGCTAGTGGATAAGCCCACTTATGGAAGACTTAAAAACTGATTTAGTTGGCTATACATTTTTATTTATCTGATAACAACCTAATAAGACTATAAAACTAAAGGTCCCCACTGTCCTGCTAGAGGATCAAGCTAAGAGTTACATCCAAAGTAACACGGAGCACCTAGACCCATATTTCTCCCATTCTGAGTGTCATGTTACCAGCCAAAACATGTTCATATTTTAGCCTCCTGGAATATTTCCACATGCACAGGTTCTAATAAAAGGGACTTTATGGAAGTGCCGCCCAGAGCCATGGTTTTGAGGTGCATGATTAGCTCTGCCAAGTCTATCATCCTCACGGAGATGCTTTGCTCCCTGACAGTTTTGACTTTGTAGCTCATGACTGTAGCAAAACTCCAAAGTTACGTGCTTGGATACAGTTCTCTTCTCTTCACAACAGCTGACTGTCCTAGGGATGTATGCTGCCTCTGTTACCTGGAGAGCTAGCTGAAAGAACTTTTTTGATGAAATAGCAAAAGTCTCAAAATGAGCTTACCTGGATATCCATTAATAAGCTTTTCTTTTAAATCATTACTTTAGAAATTCTCTAAGAATTGTGAATACTCACGTGTGGGTTTGTTGATGGCAGCAGGGTTAGGAAGAACCTTCCACACCTAGTTCTTTCTGCACAGAGCCCCCTATGTTGCTGTAACAAACATGAGCATATTGGCGAGGGCTAGGCAAACTACTTCATGGCATGAAAAAAATCAAAGGGCTTTTAAATGGAATTAGATTATGTGCTAAATTGCAGTAGTGCTTATTAGTACTAAATATCAAGAATATGAAACTTACAATCCATACACTCTGCATTTTCTGCAAGGATAATATTGGCCTTAACAAAGGAAATGCCTTTTCTGACTTCTAGGAAGTTTGATTCTCAAAAGCAGTTCCTTTCTGTTGCCTGTAATAGCAGGAATATGGAAGCATTAAATAACCTATACTCTCTCTCCTCCTTGTCATGCACGTTTTGGAAACAATAGAACTGGGAGAAAGATGTTTGGAGATACAAGAAGGTATTGCTTCTCAGTTTTAAGCTAAGATCAAGTGCAGTGAGATACAGGAAGGAATACATGGAGGCAATTGCGAGAAGCTGAGAATTAAAATTAAGGACTTACCCAGGAAGACAGCCTTTTCTTGAGCTCTTTTCCCAGTGTTTCCCAAGTGTTCCTCCCATTGAGATTGTTAAAATTCCAGATATCAATGGCCAGTAGCAGTGTCGCCTGCCCAGTGTGAGAACTGCCCCAAGACTCTGATTAGCCACACATCTTGCCTTATGCCAGCCTCATGCCTTGGACACATGAAATGTGTCTAAACAGATTTGGCCAAATAGGGTGCTGATCACTTTCCTCCATGGAAATGGGACATTTTCTAATCAGTGACTCTCAATGATCTGTGGCCATCATGTTTCAGGATGATTCCAGTCATAGCGAGCTCAATAGTACCACTGAGGCCGGGAAAAGGAAGCTTGGCTTTTAGCAGCTCATTTTCCTCCTCCACAATGAGGTCCTGCTTGTATCTGAAGCTGGTATAGAATACATTGTGGAGTCTGGTCATATCCTCGGGGCCCTCGAGAAGGCTGAGGCACCATCGCACAATGAGCAGAACAGGTCATCCTTACCCCTTCTTCTAATACCCCGAGGTTGGTCACAGCTGATCCTCTATCTGCTTACCGGTCTTGGTCAACGTCATCTTTAGTATAATGAAGGGACTGGTGACCACACTTCACATCAAGAAGGCAGTAAACAAGGTGTAAAGGCATCTGCCGAGTATCTTGGTATATTGAAAAAGGGCTGTCTTTGCTGGGGTGAAAAAAAATAGATGCACGTG
This sequence comes from Callithrix jacchus, assembly GCF_049354715.1. NCBI lineage: Eukaryota > Metazoa > Chordata > Mammalia > Primates > Cebidae > Callithrix > Callithrix jacchus. The sequence continues at coordinate 57,996,197 of NC_133517.1, read as the reverse complement.
TGTGTGTTTCTGGAAAATGTATATGTCCTGTTCAAAGTTCATAAATTGTCAACCCAAGTGACAAGTTAATTTCTATGTAAGTTGCTTAACCAGTCTTAATATTGAGAGTCTGGTCAACTGTTTAAATTCTAAAATCTTAGTTGAGGTAGACACTGAGAATTACATCCTACAACATGCTGAGCAATAGATGTGGGCACCCTGACACCCCCATCCTCTCACCTCCATCTTGGTGCACACCTTTGAACTGGCTTATACAGACCTGTAACCTGATAAACAGCTGGGGGTATCTATCTTCCTTTCCTCAATGCATAGGTTACAAACTTGCATATCTCTGAAGTCAGGCATGGAGTTTAGATCAGGCCGGAGCACCTGGGCAGCCTGTGGTGAACTGAGCAGCTCAGGACCTTCTGGAAAAAAAAATGCTTCTCAGTTCAAAGTTATTTTTACTGCATGTGAATTCAGGCCTGCTGTTGTCAGATCAATCCCTTAAAAAAAAAATCTGGATTTTTCTATGAAATCTCTAGGTTTATAAACAGACAAAGCAAAAGCTGTAGGAAGCTTTTTATACAAAATGAATATATTATATAATTAACACGAAGTTCTACAATACATAAAGCTAATCTCTAGTAGGGAGCAGGGTGGGGAGGTGGGAAGTTAACTAGTGGTTGTCTTGAAGGAAATGAAAAGGGGGGTTTATGGGAAAAGGTCTTTGGGGAAGCTTCTGGAATAGAGGTAATTTTGTGCTGTGGTAGGGGTTGAGTTACTGGTATATGCATTTGCCAAAACCTACTGAAGGATCTGTGCACTTCCTGTGATTTCTTAAAAGTAACAAATGTTTAACTTTAGCCTAAGTGTTGAATAACAAGTATTTAGGGGCAAGAGCTGATGCCTATAACTCATTTTGAAATGTATCAAAAATGAAACGTTTTGATATACACAATGAAGCAAACAGTACAAAACCTAAACCGTGGGAATTAAACAGTAGATGACTATAAAATTATTTCAACGTTTCTGTTTTGGCTCTTTAACGTTAAAGAAGGAAACAAGTTGCAACCAAAGAGAAGTGCCTGGAGTCAAATCTAACAGCTTACCACTTCAGCACTTACTCACTTGGAGGAAAAAGCATAATGTTGCAAGGAATTCCATGGCTCCTCTCTTCCGTCGATTGTATGAAGCCATAAATCACTACTCTATTGCTGAAATAAGGATTTGCAGTTTGCATAGGGATAGATTATAATCATCATCAATCAGCGTAGACATCATGGGTAACAGTAAAATGAAAATGGAAGCCATTTAATTAGTAAGTACTCTGCAAACATTGTCTTTCAATTCTCACAAAAGCCCTCCGAGATGGTTACTCTCAAACTCCACTTTACTCATGTGGAAACTCGAGCTTAAAATTAAGAAACGGGAATCAAGCTAAAAATCAGTCTGTCAGACTCGTTTAGTGGGGAAGGTCTGGAGCCAGGTGTAATCTCGTCTTGGTATAAGTTTATCAAGTGCTTCTTGCTCAGAAAACTCTAACTTATCACAATATTCAGTGAACTGAAGTTCAAACCATTGTGGTGGGCTATCGTAACATGTTAATCTTATAGGTACGTTATAGCTGGAATATGGGAAGTTCCTGTAGCTTTACATTGGTGTAACATCACTTTTCTGTAAATAAGCAAATATAACCATGCTGGCTTGTAGCAAAAGGAAAATCTTGGTACAAAGCAAATAGAGCTGTATACATTCCAGTGGAAATCAATACATACCATGACAAAGGAAATTGTAAGTTGCCAAGAAAACGGCAGCAAAGTGGCATGGAGGTGGAAGCCAGGGGCCAGCAGGTGTGGCAGGGCAATGGGAGCAGACCCAGGACACAGGGCTCCAGTTGCCTAAGAGACCTCTCTGCAGCTGTGGTCACTGCCACCAGACTTACACCCAAGCTTCTAGATCTTAAAGGGGCCTCTCTGCCTGTGGGCTTTTTTCCTCTGTTCTCAGTAGTGTTGAGGAAACTAGGCCACATGCAGAAGTGAATTGTGTGAGAGATGCAGTTGAACCTCTGGGACCTGCTTTTTCATTGTACATTTATGGGGAACAATGTGATGTTTTGATCTATGTATACATTGCAGAAAGTCAAGCTATACCCATCGCCTCACTAACTCATCAGTTTTGCAATAAAAAGATTAAATCTATGAACGATTTTGAAATACACAAATTGAGTTGTCCATCCCACCTAACAAAACCTTGTTCCTCTTAACGTCTTTCTTTTCCTCATGCCTCACCCTTCCCTCCTGCTACCTACCACCCTCCCAGTCCCCGTCCCCATCCCCCAGGCTCTGGGTGCCTGTCCCCCAACTGCTGGCAGGGAGAGACGTCCATGGGGACTCCAGAGGGCTTGAGAGCCACAGAGCCAGTGAGATGAGGCAGGTCAAAGACAACCCATCTCCAAGCTCATGTTCAGTCCTAATTAAATGGTTCTGTTAGGGCTTCTGACATGCCCACTGCATAATTCCATATTCCTGGTAAGGGCTGAGTCTGGGACAAGATGAAGGGTCTCTGGTTCTGTAGCCTGTGCTGGGACTGAGTGTTTGGATGTTAACCCAAGAACAGGAAATGGGCTTCTAGGCAGAGTCAAGGCCCACTCCTACCACCCACACAGCCAGGATTAGACTAAACCCAAAGCTCAGTTGCAGGAAGAGATGAACCTGTATCCGGCCCTGGACCAGGTGGGAAGGAGGAGCCAGTGGGAAGGGCCAGCCTGACTCGGGGGTTGCAAGGTCCGAGGCTCCTGAACCCTCCTCTCCGTCCATGCTCTGCGTCAACTCCCTGTGGCTACAAAGGCCAAGTCCCTCCTGAGTCCAGAGGAACCCTGAAGCTCCCCACTGGCCACATCTAGTGCTCCTCCCAAGAGATGGCCTCTTTCCTGATAGAGCAGACCCCTGGGTCTTTAATTCTGAGAATCATTTAGCCTTGTTATGCAACTGGGCTCAGAGGCCAGTATCTCCTGGAAGATTCTCCACGGGCCTCCCTGGAACACAACACTGACTCTCTCACCTGTGAATCAGGACAGAGCAGTCTCCTCTGGCTTCACAACAGAAGCTAGGGAGCTCTCATCATGCAGCCTGTGCTTCTGATACAGTGGTTAGGTTACCACCATGTGGGCCCAGAAGCAGGTGAGGCAAGGGAACCGGAGCTGGTTGCAGCAAAAATTGACCAGTGTATGCCACAGGTGCCAGGGCAGTACACAAAGATGCTGGATCAGCTAGAATTAATAAGATGAGTTAGTCTACTTGACACTTTCTTGAGATACAGAATCTAACACCCTGATAAGACCACCATGGGATGGTGCGATCTCACCGCCAGGTGGCACCTAGAAGCCTGGGGAAGCCCATTCTGAGCAAAGTTGAAGTGGCAGAGTCCCCATGGCAGACAACAGAAAAATGGTACTCAGGATAGCAGGTGTGCCAGAGTAGGTACACAATGTAGGTTCAGAAGACAAGTAGGAGATTGTGCAAAGGCCCAGAGGATGTGTTTCATGAAGACCACCAGCAATGCACTGGTGTGGGGTACAGCATTACTGACAAGTGCAGTGGCAGCACCTACAGACCAGAACTTTTGGTAGAAAGAGTTCGTGGAATTTGTCCCACTGTTAGCAATGGGGACTGTTCCATACCCCACTCTCACCTAAGCAACAGGTCAGGCAGCAGCACCTAGATATCTCATGGCTGGCAAGGGGCCATGACATGGGAAGAACAAAGACAACTTATTAGAAAATGTCGGCTGGGAGCAGTGGCTCACACCTATAATCCCAGCACTTTGGGAGGCCGAGGCGGGTGGATCACGAGGTCGAGAAATCGAGACCATCCTGGTCAACATGGTGAAACCCTGTCTCTACTAAAAATACAAAAATTAGCTGGGCATGGTGGCGAGTGCCTGTAATCCCAGCTACTTAGAAGGCTGAGGCAGGAGAATTGCCTGAACCCAGGAGATGGAGGTTGCGGTGAGCTGAGATCATGCATTGCACTCCAGCCTGGGTAACAAGAGCGAAACTCCATCTCAAAAACAATGTCATACTAAGAGTAGTACTTGGCTGATGTGTTTTTCCCCAAGGATGTAATCAAAAGAAAGCGAGAACAGAACAGGAAGTCAAGAGGATGCTATAAGAGTCCGGATTCCGTACCCAGTTCCTGGACCTAAGATAACTTTTAAGACACAGAACCCGTTGACTGGAGAAGTAACGGACATCCAAGGAAAGAATCTGCAACACCAAAATTATATTCCGATTTTACTAGTTCTTCTCCAAAGCAACATGTGACCATTTATGAGGCTATGCCCCAGGGAAAGGGAAAACCCAGCCATTTCAAGGATGATTTAAACATGAGAGATGCGGTATTGCCCAAAATTGCTACAATCATCGTGACTCTTTGTTAAATGGAAACGTTTGGAGGCCAGTTCCCAAGTGGTCACTTGGATAAGATCCAGCTTCCACTGGGTCTACTGCATCTTCAGACACAACTGGGGGTCCCTTCTCCAGTCCCTGTATACATGACCGAGGATGATATCCTTGAGTCAGACCCTCACATTGGGTCCTTGGCCTGTAGAGTAAGAGCTGTCATTGTAGTCAAGGTCAAGTAGAAGCTGTTTAAACTGCTCCCTTGCTCAACAGGATAACAAAAAATAGATTGCATGCTGGGGTGAGAGCAAAGATTCATATCCCTCTTGAGGGTGTGGGGGTGGCTACCACACCTCCATTTTTGCTACCTGTGTCACCTCTACAGAAACTGGAAAGAGCCTGCAAGATGGCTGTAGGCCACCTTGAGCACGACAAAGTAGAAATGCTTCTAGCTGCTGTGCCAGACACAACACTGTTGGCAGCATAGATTGGTGCTGTGTGGTATTGGGTACAAGCTATGCACCTGCTGATTTGGCAAATGTGCTACAACAAAGACTCAGTGTGGAGGAAAATGAAATTGCTTGTATTGACATACGACATTCCACAATATGCATTGTTTTGTTCCAGAACTCTGTAAGCGTCCCTGCTCTGTCATAGTTCAAGAAGACTGAACTGTCTGAGCATCCTATAGAATGTCGCACTCATCCACTACTTTAACATCATGCTGATCGTACAAGATGAGTAAGAGGAGGTCAGCATGGGGGAAGGCCTTGGCATAAAGAACACAGACCTCAGGGTGGGAGAAATTCTGCAAGAATTCTAGGAACCTGAAAATTCAGGAGAGGATCCTAGGAACCTGCTGCTGCCCTTGGTCTCTCTTTTTTTTTTTTTTTTTTTTTTTTTTTTCCAGGGGAGGCTAATTGCTGGAGCAAGCAATCCCCGAATCTTAGGCATGCTGAAGGGAAAGAGAAATTGTGGCATCTTACATCTATGACCACAAAGAATTGCAATGCCAGATCAGTCTCTAGATTTCCAACAGGCCTTACTCCAAAGCTAGATGCATTGTTGCAGCCCAGATCCTGGGAGGCACACAAGTTTGCTGGCTTTGTGTGAGTTCTGCAAGCAGAAAAGGGCTCTGCAGCAATCCAGGCTGGCCCTGGCCTTCAGACTATATGATAAAAGTAGACCCTAAGTTGGTAGAGATGTCAATTGTGGGAAAAGGGTGTATTGTAGTTTGTGGCAAATCCCCATGGGGGAAAAACAACACTGCAGGTCCACAGGGTTCTAGATCAAGGCATGTATGTCTGCAGCACCACACAGAAATGTCCTGGCAAAGCAAAGTAACGGCCTGCCATACATGTAACTGAAGCCCTTGCTCGGAGGCATTGCTGCAGGTGGGTGCTGTTGGCCAGGATGCATGCATGCTCAGCTTAGGAAACTCTTTATGGCCTTCTATCCCAATAGAAAGCACACATGAGTCTGGAAACCAACAGGTAGAAATAGGTGTAGCCCCATTTGATGTCATTCACTATGACTCATGGGAAACTTTGTGCTTACCTTGTCTAACTTTGGGATCTGCAGGATTGGAGATCTCGATCCCAATGGGACAGTTTATTCCTGGCAAGGGAGACAGTAAGAGTCCCATTGAAGTATAAGCTATGACAACAGCCCAGGTACTTTGGACTACTATATCCAGGGACCATCAGGCAAGAATAGGAATCACCAGGATGAAGGGAGGTGACTGCTCTCATCAGGTATAGTTCAAGTTGCCATTATAAGGAGGATAGGGAGGGAGGCATGTGTTTCTCAGGTGATCTACTTGGAGACTTTTTTGTACCACTCATCCCTCTTGTGCTGGTGAGTGGAAAAGTGCAATAACCCAGGCTGAGAAAGGTATGACCACTAGAGTCTCAGACCCTTCAAAGGGTGAGGGTGAGGGTGAGGCTCATGCCACCTAAGACAGTGAGTCCAGTAGAAACTGTGGCTGAGGGTCAGGGAAAGCTCAAAGTGGAGGAGGGAGACTATGGGTACCAGTATGGCTTTGAGACCAATTGCTGTGACATGGGCTGTAGCCTGGCCACCAGAGCCTAGGAAAAGTTGATTCCCCTGTAACAGACTGGAGGTGCCAGTCTTTTGGTTTGATTTGCATCCGACTGGCCAACCTGATTCAGATTTCCTGGAAGAACTGCTGATGGTCCACAAGAACTCCGGGAATGATGTTCTTCGATCTTCCTTGGAAGTATGTCAGGATACTTAGAGGTCTAAATGCCCCTGGCTCCTCTTCAGTAGCCAAATGTCTACCCCTACCCATTCTACAGAAAGAATGCTAATCTGTCTGTATTAGTTTGTTTTCCTACCACTATAAATAATTGCCTGAGACTGAATAACTTAATAAGGAAAGAGGTTTTATTGACTCACAGTTCAGCAAGGCTGGGGAGGCCTCAGGAAACCTATGATCCTGGCAGAAGGTGAAGAAGTGAGGCACCCTCTTCATGAAACAACAGGAAGCAGTGTCCAGCAAAGGAAGGAAGAGCCGCTTACAAAACCATCAGATCTCATGAGAACTCATGATTGCAAGAACAGCATGGGGAAGCCACCCCCATGATTCAATTGTCTTTACCTGGTCTCTCCCTTGCCACATATGGATTATGGGGATTACAATTCAAGATACAATTCTGGGTGGGAACACAGCCAAACTATATCACCATCCCATAAAATGAGTCTTATCTAACTTTTGGAAGGATGTATGTTCTTGGTGAGGCTCAGAAAAGGTGCATCCATGGAAAGGTAACTCATGGCTCTGTAAATGAATGAATGTAATTGAAGAGTTTAAGTACTTAGAGCAAAAGCCAAAGAGAACCCTTTTCCTGACTAAGCTGATTTCCCTAGGCATCCTGGAATTCGGAATGAGATGCTTTTCTATGGCATGGATGCATCTTTTCAGGGCCAGATCTTTTAGAGGAGTCAAATGTGGAAGATACTGATACATAGGTTAGAAGAATGTGTTCGCATGATGACCTTACCCAATGACATCAGGCTTCTTCTAGGTTAGCTTCATTTTTCTGTATCTCACTAACACTACTCATAGTAGCAGAGCCCATAGAAAAAGACAAGTGCCTCAGAGATAACATATGTTCAGCTCTTACAATGGGGAGAAAGTCCTCACTGATTCTTGGAAAGAAGACCCTTCATGGAAGCTGCTCTTCACTGACTCTCCTGCCACCAGTGCGGGGGTGGGGGGCTTCTTCCTGACACACCACCATATCTCCATGTCCTAGGATAATCTCATGTAACAAGCATCACTGGACACAGACCAGAGGAGACTGCAGAAGGCATAAGAAATAAAGGAGAATTCTTGGAGTCAAAAGCCTTCAGGCAGAGAAGGGCCAGTTGAAGTTGTTGCTGAGATGCTGGCATGAGATAGTGCTCAGAAGGAATGAAGCTGGAGCCTTGGCCTGAGTACTCCCCTATTCCAAACAGGTAATGGGATTCTCTATCCCATGTCCATGTCTTGCCATTCTATGCTCTTCTCCTCCCAGTTCTGGCTTGGACAGCTCTCCTGAAGCTGGTCTCCATGTGACACTTAATGACCACACCATGAGCTGTCCAGAATCCACACCAGGGAATGTTGCCTGTGTTGGTGCTAAACCCGTGGCTGCAGGTGTGCTAGGCACATCAGCAGGGATAAGACATCCCTTTTGAAGGGAAGGCTTCCTGATCAGTTGCTTGCTTCTGACGCGGACTTGTTCAACTTATGAGATTTCACAGGATATCTTTATTGTTGCAGAGCAACAATATGTGGGAACCCAGATCTCATACTCCATGTTCTGTTTCACCTTCCAGGTGAACACATACCTTCTTAAAGGGTGATCCAAGGTGTACACTTCTGTGGCTGCCACAACCCATCACTTTGTGCCACATGGGTCCACATTTCCATGTGTGCAGAGCAACAATAAATAAGGTTGTGCCACAACCTTCACATCTTCTAGGATTTCTTTGACCATCTGTCTTTGGGTGACAAGCTGGCCTGTCACATGTTGCCCTTCCGCATTCAGACCTAGTTGAAACGTAACATGGAGTATGATATCTGGGTTCCCAGGAAGATGCTGAAGGGGCTAGAGTGCATGGTGCAGCTCTTCACAGGATAAGCCTTGACCTGAGGAGAGGAAGCTGAGGTCCAGGCTGAGGCACTCCTATTTCTCTTCTATGACTGACTCAAAAGTGCAATTGCTCACTGTGACCATTCTAGGCCCAGTGAATGCACCTGCTGAGCAATGTGGATGTCAACTTACACCGCCTCGAGAGAGTAGCCAGAGTGGGACTGTACCACATTGCTTCTCACCTTTCCTTGCATCACCTACTTCCTCATCCTCCCCAAATTCACCCTCCTAGCCGGGCCCAGAACACACAGCCGATGACAGGGAACTCCAGAGCACAAGTTGCCCTACAAAAGCCCTGCACTGGGCAGAGACAGCGAAGCCCTAGTGCCCACCATGCTCACTTGTCAGCAGGGCCTGCCCAGGAAGAATATATCCCCAACTTGGAAGCTGAGAAAATCCCCGAAGTTACAGCTAGAGGCTGACAGCATGTGGGAACCCAGATCTCATACTCCATGTTCTATTTCACCTTCCAGGTGAACACATACCTTCTTAAAGGGTGATCCAAGGTGTACACTTCTGTGGCTGCCACAACCCATCACTTTGTACCACATGGGTCCACATTTCCACGTGTGCAGAGCATCAGTTTCTGCAGCCACTGGTGGGCCTTTCTTCAGGAGGATGGTGAGGTGTAAACTTAGAATTTCAGAAGGACAATGGAGAAAGGAGGAAGGTGATTACCTCTTGGGGCTCAACCAACAGCTGCAATCAGGGTATAGTTAATTCCTCCAAACTCACTTTTGACACCTGTATTGCTCTGTGGCTTACCTAGACTCTCGTTCCTGATGGGCCTGAGCCCTACTGGCTCTTTTATCTCAAGTCTGGTGTTGCTGTACTACTTTATTCAGTTACAGCCAAACAACCAAGAAGTGTCCCAGAGGGCCACATGAGTGCACAGGATCTCTACTCTTACACCTTGTGTCACAGCAAGACTATCTCATTTCAACAGTCAGGGCCAATGTCCCTACCAAGGTGGTGTCCCCTCTTCTTGCCTGGTGGTTCTAGATACACTGAGCCCCGAGGTATCCAAGCAGCAGCCAAGGCTCGAGGTCCTATGGGACCCTTGCCAAGTTCCCTGGCAAGAATGTGCTGCCTTTGAGGGACTCTAACCCTGCAGAGCCAAGAGCTGCAAGAACAAGGAAGTACATGGTCCTGCAGTGGGTCATTGGAAGTTACGGCAAGCAGGGCCTCTCCTGTTTCCATCTGTTGACTCCCAGACCCATTAGCCGTCTTCTGGGGGGATGCAGCCCCACAAAGACATCTGTTTCAGTTCCTATTCTGCACCCAGGAGGATGGCATTATCTTTGCCTAAGGATTGCTCTGAGCTGGTGCCTTAGCTGCACCTCCAGGAGGCTCTTGTGATGCTGAGGCCAATAGCACCCAGCTGGTACAGCATGTGATGCCACCAGCCAGTCCCAGAGTCTCTCACACATCCCTCACGACAAAGTGACTCCACTCGTCAGATACAATATTAGCTCATGCTATGGGTCAGGCCATTCAGTAAGTCCCTCCACAAAAGCGATTCCTGTTTGGATGTTCTGATGATAGAAAAGGCACATCCATGCCCACAATGTGTATCCACTGACATGAGAATGAACTGGTCCCTTGAAAGAATCCACCTGAGAATATGTGATGCCAGGCAGCCAGCTCATCTTATTGAGGCATGGTGCAATGGCAGGTGCCCAAGACTGTGTCTACCCTGCCAGCCACAGAGGCAGCAGAAGCTGCAGGAGTTGAGTGGACCCTGCTGTTGGGCCTGCATGCTTCCTCTGTTATGGACGCCATTGCCTCTTGTCCACTGTGCCAGTCCTCAGGTGACTGGTGAAGGCTAGCTAACATGTCTAATAGGTTAACAGAACTTAACCATTTATGTCAAATGGGTGAACATAAAATTTGCCCATTTAAAGTATATCTCAGGTTTCTAGTACAGTCACAAGATGGTTCTGAAATCAGGTAGTGGTGATGGTTTAACCCTGCACCCACTGGCACCCTTTACTCCCCCACCTCAGCTCTAGGTGGGCACTGCTCTACTTCAGTGCCTGTGGAGCTGCCAACTCTGGATAGTCCATGTAAATGGAATCTTGGCACATGTGGCCTTTGTCTGGGTTCTTTGGCTCGGCACATGTGGTCAAGTTTCACCCAGGCCATAGCACTCGCTTCCCATGGCCTCTGTGTTGTCAGTCAAGCATGAAGGTGACAACCCCACCTCTATCCCACCACATATTCTATGTCTGAATTGTATGGTGGCTTTTGAACAAGAAGTGACTTTTTTTCCATGTCTTGTGGCAGAAGCACAAAAGACCTGCAGAGCTGGCTTGTTCCTCAGTTGGAAGCCTCTCCCAAAATAAACCAAAGCGAGTCTGTGACCTCGGCAGACTTCAGGCATCCTCCAACGATAGGATGTCACCATGGCAGAACCTTGATTTGTTACTCAAAGGCAAAAAGGGGCAATTATTCTTCCATTTCCCACTGATGTCCGGAGGTGGAAAAGCCACAGGCTTTTGGAGCTCTCTATGGAAGGTCTTTGCAGCACGGGCCAAAAGAATCCATTTTAGATCAGACAGCACTATGCATTACCCCAGGAAGGTCCAGGTGCTCTGCGTGGTGTCCTCGGTGGACACCGACTTGCAGTTCAGGTTCTGTGTGCTCTGCCCAGTCCCTAGTGCTATTGAACATCTGATTCAGGCAGGGTAGACAAGAGGTCCTATGGTGTCCTCAGCTATGAAAACTGCTTGTCTTGCAATCAACCACCTGTGAGGCTGGAAGCAGCTCCTCTGATCCCAACAACTCTGGACCAGAGGTTCCATTGATGAGGAAGCAATCATTGCCCTGGATGTTGGTAATGAAAAGGCTGTGAGAAGGCTGCCAGTGTGCAGCACATCTACTGTGCTAAGTGTAAAAGCCAGGGGTGCCACTTCCCCAGGTAAGAATCTTCCAAAACAGATGAATTCTCCACCAATGGAGAGTCCACAGCTTTTAACTGCTTCTAGACAACATTTTCACCCAAGTCAACTCAAATGGCACAAGGGGTCTTATCTCTAAAGAAAGCAGGTCACCTGCTGGTGCCATGACTCAAAGGCAACCAGGCTCCCTTGAAAGAGAAGGCACTGCTGTCAACAAGATGCTGTGGCTTATCTGAGAGCTGCCCCCTCTAGAAGGGCAAAGTCCTTAGGTACTCCTCCCACTGAGCACCAAACACCCTCCACACAAGAGCAGAGCTCTGTGATTGCTGGTGAAATACCCCCAAATCTGACACTGCCCGAAGGTGGAATGGGGCAGCCTGGTATGGAAGGAAGGTTCTTCCTTAGAATTGGGCTTTAAGAGGTTAAGATTCCCTGAGTTCACATCGACTTGACTCACTGCATTGCTACCTTCTTTTTGCCTGCCTCGCACATGTCGTAGGTGCTCAAGAGGTAGAGAGGGCATCTTGTCTGGCGGTCTGATCCTTTAGCCTGGTTCTTTTTCTGTATGGCCTTGGATTTGGCGACTCTAATCATCCATAATGGATGTTTCAAGAGAAAGTCACAAAGAGACGAACTGGCCATTTTTCTTCAATCCTATCCCACTTGCTTTCAGTTTCTGATGGGTTCCTTTGTATAGATGTGGGTGTGGAGAACAAATGTATCCCTTGTAATGTAAAAGATGAAATGATATGTCATTTACTTGAAATCGAGTAAACGTGTTTTCCTTTAAGTGGGTCTGAGGTTATAGCCTATAACTATTGTATCACAAATTGTAAGTATTATTTATTTCATATACATAATTGTTCTATCAGTGGAAACACAATGGAAAGCTATTAACATGTCCCCAGTGTCCTGACGTCTGCTTGAGCCCCCAGTAGAATAGGAGCCATGATTTGGCAGGTGCTAGAAGCACCAGCTCCCAGCTACAGCATACGCATCCTGCTTCTACATCTGTGTCCTTCATCCCCTTGGGTCCCCAGCCTCCAGTGACACTTGAGGGATAAGGGGGTAAGATGTGCCCACTGCAGACCAGCCTCGGTCCCAGTTACTCCCCTCCCAGGGAGAGGGAATCCAGATCCTCATGAGGATTCTGTCTGGGGCATAAGGAAGAGTATCTCTTAGCCTTCGTTAGATCCTAGGAAGATAGAACACTATGAGCTCCTCTGTAGGAAGTTAGACAGGGGCATCTTCTATATGGAATGCCCCCGATTCTTTCCCAGCTCTGAAGGCACTAAACCTGGAGAGCAGTAGGGCAATAGAGGGTAGGGTGCTGTGGAAGTCTGACTCCTAGCATTCCCACAGTGGAGCTGTCCTGAGCCACAGTGGTGGCCCAGTTGGCCATTCAGTCTTGCGATGGTGCTCATCTGGTTGGGGCCCAGTCTCAGTGGTGCTCCAGAAACCTGGAGAGTCTAGAAGGGCTAAAGACCTGTTTCTCAGTGCTCTGCTAGAGAGTATTAAAGGAAACGGTTGGTATCTTGGTTACTTGCTGAGGAGTCTAGTTCAAGACCAGGGGAAGGTTCTTAGCTCTGGCTAGGAAATGAATTTAAATCCCTGTGTCTTGGTTCCAAGCTGGGTAATGCAGACAAAGCCCATATGGAGTTACTTGGTATCTGGAGGTGAAAGAGGATGGATCCTAGATCAAGGGCATAAATGGAATGATCATGGGGTGAGTGCAGCCTACAGCAGATCTCCTGAAAGTTGTCTGAGAATACAGAGTCTTGTTACTATTGAAGCATCCTAGAAAACTCTTCCAGGAAGCTGTTCTTATCTTGTTATCTCTGAATATTTTTGGAGAATAAACTTTCTTGGTCTCTTCACTGCTCTTGTTTTTTGTTTTGTTTTGACCGCTGTGTTTTATTGACAAATCCAGGCTTGGAACTCTTCAGTTCTCCTTGACTCTATGTTGTGGTTCTCCTGCTTTATTTTCTCCAAAGTTATGAGGCCACACAGTACTCCAGGGCTTTAAGGAGTACCTTTTGAAGGGTTGCTTAGTGCCCAAATTCATACCACATCACAGTGGGCCTCTCCACCAAGGGCAGGGATGTCTTCAACCCCAGATGCTATTTTTGCATGTTGTTCTGTGACTTCTCCAGCTGAAGTCTAACCCTGATGCTTCTCATTATTCCTCCCCAGGCATTTTCTACTCTTCTTAGGTACTTTTTCCTGGATTTCTTCTCTGGGTGCTTCTGCTGTATCTCCTTTGCTGACTTTCCACCATGTTCCTTCTAAATGGGCATGTTCCATGGGATTCTAGGCTAGGATTGCATGATCTGCCTGGGTATAACATCTATCCCACTCTTTTCCAATGTGTACAACCCCAGCCCAAATGTGAGCTGAGTTCCAGACCCATGTATGCATCTGTGTATTTGAGTGTTTCCAGTTCCTTCCAACCCAGTTTACCCTAAATGAATTTCATGTTCTTTTGCCCCAAAAACCTCATCCTTTTCTCTAATGGTGCCCTGCACCCAAATGATCAAGCCAGAAATAACCTACTTGACTCCTCACTAACCCCATCCTTCAGAAATCTAACTCATTCATCACCAGGTCTAGATTATTCTAATTATAAACCTCTTGAATTTATCTCCATTCATTTAGCTCTACTACTTAAATTCAGGATCAAACCAACTTCACCCCTTCTCCCTGTTCACTACAGCAATAACTTAATTCCCATCTTGTAGGCTTACCTCCCTCTAACTCTTGATTCTCCCTGTATGGGTTCTGGTCATAGGTATGTTCCATTTCAGTTTGCCCTATACCTATCTGCCCTGTTTCTGATCCTTTCAAAGTGCATGGAGAAACATAACATTTTTACTTGCCCAAGTTTGAATCTTACCTCTGCCTCCCTAAGACCTTGGACACATAGTTCATCTGTATCTGTTTTGTTATCTTAAAATGGATAACCCTCACAACAAAAATCCTAGGAAGTCAATTCATCTACATATACCTCTGTTAGCTTCGTATGCTGCTGCTTTAGAAATGTTCAAAATATGACTAGATCTTTAAAAAAAAAAAAAAAAACTTGCTTCAATGAAAGTAGACAAATTCCCTAAGATGAGCTTTCTGAAAGTTTGACAGATAACTTTATATTTCTTCTGCTCCCTCTCCCTGCCAATGTTTAAGCAGATCCTTTTCTGGTTTCTTTTTCATAACTAGCACCTTTTTCCCTTTTCTAAATTAAAAGCTCTGTTGAGCTAACTGTAGACTCATATGCAGGTGTAAGAAAGAAGATCACAAGTATCCTTTACCTCATTTCCCCCAATGGTAGTAACTTGTGAAACTACAGTGCAATACTGCAACCCAGATATGGACTGATTCAGTCCAGATATAAAACATTCTCATCACCACAAGACCCCACATTTACCCCTTTACAGCCATACCCACTTCTGCCCTATACCTACTCCCTCGACCCCCTGGCAACCCCTCATCTGTTCTACATTTGTTTTAATTGCAAAAATGTCACACACCTTTTTTCAGTAAGCATAAATCTCTGGGGATGTATCAGGTTGTTGCATTTGCTAAGAGTGTATCTTGTATATTAATGCAGGAAAAGTGACCATGTATAGTGATGGGTGTGTTAGCTTAATCATCTCACAATGTATACACATATCAAAACATCACATGTGTACACCTTTAAATATAAGCAGTTTTAATTTGGCAATTATATTTCAAAGCTGGAACAAGAGTAGGCAAAAGATATGAAACAGATGACAAGTACAATTTCCGAGACCATTAGTCCTTAGGAAAATAAATGGAAACTGAAACCACAATGAGATCACTGTATACCTATGAGAATGGCTACAATAAAAAATAGTGATGACAGAAAATGCTGGTGACAATGTAGAGGAACTTCGATCCTCATACCTTTCTGTGGGTGGGGAGGTAAAATAGCTTTTGGTATTACTCCTGCCAGCTGAGGAATCATGTAGGGACAAAGTAGGCTGGAGTCATCTAAAACATTGTAGGGGGTAGGGTTGGAAATGGGAAGATGGTCAAAGGGGACTACAAAGTCTCTACTAGCAAGAGAACTAAGTTTTTCTTTGGGATATATTGCACAACGTGGTGAATAGAGTACATTTCAAAACTGTTAAATTACAAATGTTCTCCAAGTATTTGAGGTGATATGTTAATAAGTTTGATTTAATTATTCCGATTGTATTTGTAAATCATGACATCACTTTGTACGGTATAAATATAACTTATAACTTACAATTTTAAGGTTATTTTTAAATTGACATTCTGCTTGTGCTTTTTTTTCCCCCAGTATGATTCTTTGGCCGTATCTCTTCCATCCCTTACCATCAAGCATGTTTTTTTCTACATTTCAGGTGTAGAGGAGTCTTCTTGACCCTCAGTCAAGCCCTTTAAATCCCTTGGGGTCTGTTTTCTCCATCGAGTTCTTTCAGTTTCCTCTCCCCACTCATGACATGCTCAATTACCCACACTCCCTTCCACTTGCATCAAGCCAGGTCACAAGGTTGCAGAAGAAACCATGGAAACAAGGAGTCTGTTTTTTGCTACTCAGTGCCCTTGCTGGGCAGGCACAGACCCAGCTCGGCTGACTGCAGCCACAGCTGTGCTGGACAGCTCCTCCCCATACAGCCCTGCAGGTTTCATAGTTTTGCCTCAAGGCTTTCTCCAGTGCCCAGAGACCACTGGGCCTTCCAGGCTAGAAAAGTACTGGCATTAACGTTTCTGGGGACAGCACTCAGATAATGAGATGTGGAACCGGTAGGCTCCTGACTTATTAATTCACTTACTGATCCCAGGCATCTGAAGGACCTGAGGTTCTGCTGCTGGCAATGGTGACTGCCATGAAGTTGCGTTACCATGACTCTTCTTACTCCTCTTTTTCCCCCCTCACCACTGCTTCATTAGACTTATCTGAGAGAAACTAGAACATCCAAGTACTTATATCAGAATCTGTTTTTGTAGAAACTTGGCCAGCCCAAGACAACATTGTGAGAGGAAACCAGGTTTAAAACACCAAGACATCTTTTCTGTTCCTTTCTCTGATATCCTGCTGTGACTCCCCTAAGCTAGACACCAGAGGGCATTGGAGCCTGTTCACAGGTAGCAGGTAGGTCAGCCCCTGAGCAGACAGCAGGGAGGGAGGGGACACAGACTGGGCAACAAGAGCCAGTGGAGGGTGCCATCTATGGGTCCTTCAAAAACAAAACTCAGGCAAGGCACAGTGGCTTACACCTGTAATCCTAGCACTTTGGGAGGCTGAGGCAAGTGGACGGGAGTTTGAGACCAGGCTGACCAACATGGTGAAACCCTGTCTACTAAAAACACACAAAAAGACCAACCTTGAGGTCAGGAGCTTACAACCAGCCTGGCCAACATGGTGAAACCCCATCTGTACTAAAACTATGCAAAAAAAAAAAATTAGCCAGGTGTGGCTGCGTATGCTCATAATCCCAGTTATTTGCGAGGCAGAGGTGGGAGAATCACTTGAACCCAGGAGGTTGCGGCTGCAGTGAGCCGAAATTGACACTATACTCCAGCCTATGCAACAGAGTAAGGCTGTCTCAAAAAAAAAACTTGAACACCCTACTTCCAACTGGATATGAACTGTATTCACAATTGATAATTAACTCTAACATCATATTATGTGCTTTCTAGTTCTCTTACATACTCTAAGTTCCAGTCACCTCCTTTCTTCAGGTTAATTTTTACTTTATTTTCCCCTCCAAACTCTAAGGTCAAACCTCAGTTATGCTGGGGATTTCTGTAACATTGACATCAAGACCTAATATAAACAGACACTTACCTCTTCCTCAGAAAAGGAGAGGACCAGTCCATGAATCCTGGGAGTCCAGGTTCTCAGGGGTTCTAGAAATGCCGCTGGACTATTGGTGATTAGGGCTGCTAGGTTCTGCTTTGTCAGGAAACCTAGCTCCCTGGCTGCCTCCTTCAATTCCTAACTAGATCTCCTGTCTTTGGTCTCTTTCGCCTTAAGGGGTCAGCAAGCATGACAGCCTTTGACCGATGAGATCCAGAAAAAGGCCACAGGATAGACCTACCAGAGAGGCCCCTTCAGGCATAAGAGCTCTTCTCTCCTGTGAAGTCTTTGGCTGTCCTCTAAGAATCTTGAACTGAATATCCCCAGCTCTGGAAGCCATGCTGAGGCTTGGGTAATTGATTCAAAATCATACATCAGGGCAGAGATGGCTGTGCCCTGGACTGGCCTCACAACCTAGAGCCTCCCCATCATGGAAACCAGCAACAGGCAGGAGCTTCATGCAGGTGCAGTGGGGAGAGTAGCTAAGTCCTAGTAGCATGGAGCCTGGAGCCCAAGTGGGAGAGCCAGGCAGGGAAGCCTTTCCTGATGCCCTTAACTGAATTGCTCCCCATTAATTTCCATTTTTTTTGACCTGGTAATTCTGTTAGCAATAGCCATGCCTTGTGTGGTTCTCTATTGAATATAAGCTGTCATGTCAATTTCTACATTGGAAGGTACACAATAGTCACTGGTGGACATTCCACTTTGTGTGCATAATAAAGTAGCTGCCATGGCATCGCCCAGGGAGAGTCAAGCCCTGCCTTCTGGGTGTTCTTATTTAATTCACTAGCTCTGTTGGTTTCTGAGGACTAAGGTAGAGTGAGTACACCCATCACCACATCAGTAGGTAACTATGTAAAGCCTCAGATGTAATTTGCTCAATCCAAAAAGAACCCCAGGTTATGGCAGATGTCCTACAAGATTGTGACGAGCAGAATTCTTGCCATAATACCTGGCCTGAAATTCTCTAATACCGGCTTTTAATCTGAGAAGTAAATGAGTAAAAGTGACACCGTTGCCTCTAGGTATCCCCTTTAGTAATGAAACCAGGTCAGCTATTCCTGGGATGTGAGTTGATGATGGGGCCTCAGCAGGAACACCGGAGGCCATTAGGAACCTTCACTGCCCCGGGAAACTTGAAACTCCACTTCAGTTCAAAGTACTGACTGTGCAGCATTATGGTACTGCTGGAAAATTCAACAGCAGCAGAATTTGAGGACTTGTTTATGACGTATTTAGTGGTCCATTATGGCTCAGTTTGACACAGTTCTGGTTAATCTCTTCTCTTAGACAGGTCTTCCTTTTGTAACTCCTACTGTTTCCATGTTCTGTCACTACAAGTGTAGGGATATGAGGACTATGGTCCCAGACGACCATGGGGGTTTCCAAGGCTGGGGGGAAGGTGGGACACTATTATGCTCTCTCTACTGAGGTGCACTAAAGCCATTGCCCCTGCATTGGAAGAAATGAGCTTGCTGTTTAACTTGCTCAAAGCAACACAGCCAGTTCCAAGTGGAGAAGGAACTGAATCCCAGGTCTTCCAATTAGGTTGAAAGACCTTCATCACATGGTGCTGGGAATTGGCAGGATGGAGCTGTAGCCCCGGACTCACCATGAACTTTGTAACCTTGCGCTGGTCTCCTAAGTGATGTGGTACTGAGTTTCTCGCATCTGCAAATGAGGATGCATTCTGAAGGTTTTATAAGATCTCACCTCCATGAATGACATAGTGAAGGCTGAGCCCGGAGCTGAGAGTTGGTCATGTCCCAGGCTTTTCGTTGTAAGTGGACTATTTGGGACACCAGCTGAAAATGCCATCCACCAGCAAACATGCTGCATTAGGGGTCTCCAGAGAAAAGGAACCAATGGTGTGTATGTGGAGACTTAGAAGAAATTGGCTCACATGACTACAGAGGCCAGGCTTCAGGATCTGCAGAGAGAGACAAAACCTGGAGACCTGGGAGAGCCAATGCGATGGTTCTGCTCTGAAGGGCTGGTAGGCTCAAGACTGTGGAGAACCAGTGTTCTAGTTGTTCAACCACAGGGAAAGAAGCCAACATCTCTGGCTGGACACAGGCAGGAGAATATTTTCCCTTTGCAAAGGGTTGACCTTTCCTTTTTCCTACTCAGGTCTTCAACTGTGATTGAAAAGCCCACCCACATTACAGAGGACACTCTGCTTTACTCGGCCTACAGACTGAAACAATCTCCTCTAAAAGTGCCCTCACAGAAACACTCAGAATACTGCTTGAGCAAATATCTGGGTACCCATGGCCCAGTCAAGTGGATATATAAAACTTACCATAACACATGCCAGCTGTCTCTAGAGTGTAGATGAGGTTCAGGGTTCTTTGTTGAAAATTCAAGAAATAGAGAAACACTAGAAAACGTCTCGAAAATCTAAATCTTTGAGTTAACATGGTGTTTTAGTTTTGTTCTTACATAACTATTGACACTAATGGCCTCTTATGATGCTTAACACACTGCAATTAGACCCCAATCTTTAGGAGTTAAATGGGGAACCTTGTAGAAACCCATCCTATGATGCTCACAGCTGGACTCCTGTGCTGGCTTCCATCTCTGCCCCTCACATGTTCACATTGTCAGTGTGTACAAGGGTGATGTGAGATGTTTGCCAGACAGAGAGATGGTTCTCAAACAATACATGACCCTCTGCCAGCATAACACGAAATAGGATGAATGTTGTAACAAAACACAAATATTCTGTTTTTTATATTGCTTCTGAAATGCTGAGTTAGACGGTAGTCTTAACACTATAAAGCCTATAACTCAGTCCTACTGCACTTTTGCTTTGAAATCTAAATGTCTAGGGCTGCTTACTAACAGGGCTTGTGTTTCTGAAGATTAAAATTTGCTGGTAACATCCATGTTTTACCATAAGGTCTGAGTCCAGTACTTAGGATGCTGTGCTGCAGGTTGAGGGGTACCCACTGTGACCCCTGAAGTTAACTAACCTCTGGGATGGATGGATGAAGACAGAATCAATGTCATCTCAGGGAGAGGGGAAGCTGGGCCCCTACAGCTGGATTCTGCCACCATGATTGCACCAAATACGTTCGCTTGTGAAATGAGGCCCCAAAGAATGAGTGAAGATGTGATAGTAAGATTTGTATGAGGGATACTCAAGGTTGTAAGATAGTGCTTGCTGGGACTGTGCTTGCTCTTAAATCACATGCCGCCACCAGATTGAGAATCGTGTACAAGGCACATGTCAGACAACTGACTTCCTAGTCACTTAAGCATCTAATAAAGCAATTTGGCTTCGGACATGAGCCTATTTCAATGTTCTGGAATGTATTTTCTGGGGAGAATAGCTGGCACCGGGACTGTTTTAGCCCCTGAAGGCTTAGTGGCTCTGAGTATTATACTAGATGTTCTTTCAATATGTAAGAAGGGTTAGTGTTAGTCATCATGTCAGGACTTAGGGTCTGTGTATATTAACAGCAAGGCAGGCATGGTTCAGAAAAAGGATTTTCTAACCAGCTCTCAAGAGGTAGAATGAGTTGGCTAGTAAAACAGATACTTTATCTCCCTACGAATAGCTAAGTTACATGGTTTGGTTGGTTGGTCCTACATCTCATGTTGAAATGCAATCCCCAATGTGGTGGGAGGTTATTGGGATATAGAGGTGGACCCCTCATATCTTGGTGCTGTCCTCAATGGTGAGTGAGTGAGTTCTCACGAGATCTGGTTGTTTCAAAGCATGTGGTATCTCCCACCTCTTACTTGGTCCTGCTCTGCATGCAAGATTCCTGCTCCCACTTCGCCTTCTGCCATGAGTAAAAACTTCCTGGGGCTTGCCCAAAGGCTGAGCAGATGCTGGCATCATGCTTCCTGAATGGTTTGCAGAACCTTGAGACAACTAAATCTCCTTTATATAAATTACACACTCTGAAGATTCTTATAGCAATGTAAGACATGACCTGAATCACCAAGAACAGTTGATCATTTGCTCAATATCTAGAGGTAGGTGAGTGGAGTGTGAAATGGGCATGATTAAAACAAAGATAAGCATGATGCTGACGGCTCCCACCCACAACCTCATTAACTGCCTTCCTCATCGGCGAACCATGTGGCTGTTACCATAAACCACATTGATGACATGCTTATTTTATACTGTGTTCTTCCCCTTCCAGGAAATGAAATGAATCTCTGAAAGCACTCTATCTCCCCTGGGTAGGTGAGGTACCATTGGCTGAAGTGAGTGGAATTTCCTGCTTATCCACAAACTTCTCCTTCCTGAAATCAGTTAATTCCATTTTTCTACAGGGGCTAACATTCTCTCTCCATTCCTCTTGACCTTCATTCCGATTCTAGCAGTATTTTCAAGCTGAGACATTCCATTTTCATTAACTGGTTTTTCTCAACTATTAACCTCTAGTGTCTTCTATTCATTAACCAAATGTGGGCATCAGCTATGTGTCAGGCACTGTTCTGTGTACAGGGACATCTGTGAGCAAAATGAGGTCCCTGCTGTCATGGAGCTTCTAGTGGAAGACACTAATGACAGCTCGAGTGGGGGAATAGAGCAGGGGAAGGAGCTATGGAGTGGGGTGGCCCTCCATCAGCTGTAACAACTTCCTTCCCCCTCAAATGTCAGGTCTCCTTTGCCTCCCCTACACATAAAATTGGACAAATTGGATAATTGATCTCAGCTGAGGCAGGCCTCTTCCTTATTCCTTTGAGTTGGCTTCCCTGATGTAGCCAACACCGTGCCAATTCACTTGCAAGCTGAACTTTGGTAACATTCCTTAGTAGAAGCAAATTCCCCGCGGTTCCTTCTACCTAGTCGTCCAGTCCAACCACACATGGCATTTGATGCGGTGGGTGGAGGAAAGAATAAGTGTAATGCAGCAAATTACACTGGTGTCCAGGGCCAAATCTTTAGCTATGTTTTAATGAAACTAAGTTTGTCCCATTGTCTTCACTGGCTTCCACCCAAGGCAGACCCTGAGACAAGGGTTTACTTTGAGACACAAAGGACTGGCAGAGTGGGGAGGTGATACAGAGAGTGAAGGCAGCCAAGAATAAATGTCTTAAGAAGCCAGTTCACACAGTAAGAGACTGGAGATGAACCCCTTGGGAAAGCTCTAGGAATCACATCTACAACAGACCTCAGAGTGGTCCTGGACTGAGAGCTACATTATCGTATACCCCAGACAGGTATCTGCTATTGACTTAAAGGGTGCCTCTGGGAGATGTGAATTCCAAGGCGCTTCTAGCCCACTGTGTGTGCAAAGTGGCTCTGCAGCCTGCAGGCAGCCCTCCAAGAAGATGCAGCCATTTGCTCTGGGAAGTCAGTCTGGTATGAACAGAAATTGTGGTACTGGTACCCAAGGATGTGTGTGGAGGGTTGACAATGCGTTTTACTAGGGTTGGAGTGTCAGGTGCTAAAATGAAGATTAATTTGTCCTTTAAGGTCTAGAATACAGACTAGGCACCAATAACAGTAAATGGGGCTGGGTATGCGGTGGCTCATGCCTGTAATCCCAACACTTTGGGAGGCCGAGTTTGGCAGATCACCTGAGGTCAGGAGTTCAAGACCAACCTGGCCAACCATCTCTACTGCAAATACAAAAATTAGCTGGTTGTGGTGGTATGTGCCTGAAATCCCAGGTATTCAGAAGGCTGGAGTAGGAGAATCACTTGAACCTGGGAGGTGGAAGTTAGTGAGCTGAGATCACACCACTGCACTCCAGTCTGGGTGACAGAGCAAGCCTCTTTGTCCAAAAACAGTAAAGATGAAGGCAGAGTTTCCATCTTCTTTGCAATTAAAATGGTATCTTAAAAAATGTGAACAGTATATATACTTTTCTCTATTATAAATTCATATTTTCTCATCTCATGTCTTAAATGCAAACCATCCGTGGAGAACTTGTTTTTCCCTCTATGATGGTAGAGTAGTGATATTGGCCTTGTTCTATCTTGGATTAAGCCAGCCCTTCATTGAAATCTCTCAGTATCCTAAATTTAGTCTTGGATCTGTGGAAACCATGGGAAACATCCAGATAGTCCTCAAGCTGGGTCGCTGGCAGTGTCTGCTCAAAATGGGCAGGTAAGCCTAGGAAATGATTCTGTGTAACCAGATGACTGTCCCACACCCCTCTTCCTCAGTACTTCTTGGGATCTTCCAGCTTTCCATTAGAAAGGTGAATAAGGTGAGGCTGTGCCTGAGGGATGTGAGTGACCAACTAGCCAGGGACTTGGTGGTCATGGGTTTGCAGGCCTGCAGGAGAGCTTACTGTGCTGCTATTTTAACCCTGTAGTTCCTGAGCACTTATTTGTCCAATATCCAGCAGACTGTTATCTCAGACGTTCTTCAATGGTAATGGGCAGATTTTCTGGAATACTTTCAGGCAAATCTCTAACCCTCGAGATAACTTAGTCCTGGTAGGATATAAGTTATCTCGAGGGTTAGAGGGGCATCAGGGCACCTGTGATAGCAACCTGAATGAGGACTGAGAAAGCAATCACAGCTCAAGATTATGCTCTTCTACATGGGGAAATAAATGGATCCTTTCATTACACGTTTCTCTTCCTACACTTGGTGCATATGGCCCTAAAACAGGCAATAATGATTGCTCTAGTCCATAGGTTTATAAACATGGATTTTATAGCTGCTTCCTTTATTTACTCCAGTCTGATGCGCGATCAATCTCCTGGGGAATTACTGAAAATGACAGAATGGGGAACTCCAATACTTCATCCCTCCACAAAAACAATGAATAAGCTGACAAAAATGGTCAGAGGTAACTTAAGGACACTAGATTGAATTAAAAACTTAGCAAGGGAATGCTTAAGGAAGAAAGAAATTGCTGAATTTTGGTTAAAAACTGCACGTAGCATCTTTACTTAGCCTCTCACTGTCTTTCTACTGACCAGCTGGGAGGTAGCTGTGAAAGAGCCCACATTCCTAGGAGAGGGTTGCCGGCTCCTTGGGAAGCAAAGCGGACTTTATTCGCAGAACTGTGATTGTGCGTTTTGACCTACTTGGTAGCTTCAGCTCAAGGGCTTATTCTGGTTTCAACTGTCTGTTTCCCCAGAGATAAAGTGGGTGGCAATGGTTAAAAGTATTTAAAGGCAAATGTGTAGCCACAGCTGCCTGAGGAAAGGAACCATGGTCAGGTAAACGATTGATGCAAATGCCTGTGGGGAAGAGACTGGGGAAAGAGAGATTTGGAAGAATAAAGGCTTTGAAAAAACTCCTATGTATACTGAAAAACCTGGAATGCCACACACACGCACACCCGTCTGGCACTAGACTCCTACTCGAAATGCCTGAAGAGGCTCTAGGCTTTTACCTCTGGCTGACCTTCAGGCTCTGTACAAGGAAGTAGAGGCTATATGAAGGCTATTTGAGGCCATATTAAGTCCATATGAAGAAATCCTGACTATGGTGTTTGCTTTTGGGGTGGTGATAACTTTCTAGAAGTAAAGAGTGATGGCTGCATAACAGCGTGAATACGGTAAATACCGTTGACTTGCGTACTTTAAAATGGTTAAAATGACTTCGTTAGGTAAATGTCCCATCAGCTGGAGTCCTCTGGGATACACACAGCAAACTGAAGAATTACCTGGGACACACGATAGAACTATGATACTCCTAAAGTATCTCATGTCAGCATATCCAAGGCATAGTTGTTGGAGCTGTGCCATCTTTGGAACAGCCAAAAATATTGGATAATGTGACTGGCAAGACGGATACACAGCACGGATTACTCTGATAGAATTGATCTTAACCCTCAACCTTGGTGAGCTAATAGTAAAGTTTTAGTTCAAGAATCATCCCATGAAATGGCTGTCATCATGACCCAGGCTGAGACTACCACTGAAAACCCCTGGGCGTTGAAAGCCATGTGTTCAACGTTCTGTCTGCCATCTCTCAGATCTCATTAACTTTAGGACTTGGGAATGAAGGGTTGATTATCTTCCAGTATATCAGTTACTTCGTCTTTGAGCTATGTTGGATCTTCATATCAAAGCAAAACCAGCCCTCTACCAAGACAATCTATTCCCTAGCAGTAATGGTCTCATGATATGCCACACTTGAATCTCTGCGGTGGAGTTCCTGTTTGTCCTCTTATGCCAGGTCCTCCAGGATGAAGCCCCCATGGCCATTACTAGCTGCTCTGTCGTGAATTTCTGGAACAAAAAAAAATCTGTCATTTAATACAGAGCATGGAACTATACAGATTCTCAGTCTGAAACTAACAGAATGACCTCAGGAAGTCAAGTGAGTCTGTCCCTGGTTCTTAAGCATTGACACAGCTGCAGATTGAGTTCCTCCAGAGCAGGCTGAGAGAGACTAATGCACAAGGTATTTATTGTAGAGTGCTTTTGGAATCAATGCCTGTGGAAAGGAAGGAAGCAAGGTTGGACAGAGAAGCTGAGTTATGACACACAGAATTGATCTCAACCCTCAACCATGTTGGGGGTAGAGGCCACAGTTTACCATGTAGGAAATTTTGAAGCTGGGATGATTCTTAGCTATCCCAAAACCTGGGGAGAAGGCCAGGCTTTTATATCCCTGCCTGTCAACACCATGGGAATGAATGATGCCTGACCTTAGGCAGACAAGCTCTCTTCATCTGAGACAATTCCCTGTAGAGTAGTGAGAGCTTAGGGTTTTCTTCAGGTAGCACTTTCCTAGGTGGTTGAGGGGTGAAGACTGTTTCAAGGGGGATTTGACCAGCAGATGATGGTGTCCATCCCAGTCTATCCTTGTACCACCCAGATCCACCTCTTTGTATAAGTTCAAAAAGTTACTATATGATTTTAGTGGAGCTTGTTTTCTGAAGGAAATATGGAAGAGGGGGGTTAAAGAAGCTATATCCCATGAAGCAGCCGGTGTTGGGGCTGCCACCTGATAGCATCGCCTCATGCAGCGCCTCTGCTAGCCTTGGGGGCTTCCCCAGTAGCACAACCCAGACTCTCAACCCTCATGAGTCCAATCTCCTGGACATCACATTTTTCTGAGGCCATGAATGCTGTGTACTTGCCCGCCTATGATCAAAATGGAGCAAGAGACTGACAAGGAGCATTCAAGCAGATCATCTGGGTCCTAAAGCATATTCATTCCTCCTTGCCAGGGCGAAAGCAACCGTACCTCCTCCTGATGACCAGAGTCAATTACCGCTGCCAGGATGGTGTCCATTCTTGTCTGCTGGCTCCTTAACTCAAGGAGTCAACGGTGCTTAGGAGCAACCAGAGTTTACTGTTCAATAGGTCTCTTGCCGTTGCCTCTCGGGAACCAGTACCTCTGTCTGAAAAGTCCCAAATCGTGAGATCAAGAAGAGGAATGAAACAAAACATGGGTCACAGAGTCGGGACAAACAAAATCCATGTCTACTCTCAGCCCTTGGTTCTCAGACCTGTGGCAATGTCAAGCACAATCCACCTCCTGTGTATTTAAACTCACTTTGTATCAGTGACTTGGCTCTATAGAAAAGTCTCTGATTTGAAGTATTCTGCATCAGGAGACTATCACCCAAAGAATTTCCCCCAGACAGGTGCTTCAGCTCCTAAGGAAGAATTGTGTAGTAGAGGAAGTTACTTGGCACCTCTGAGTTGTCTAGAACCTATGTTCCAAAGAAAAGTTTGGCCCCTGCCTGGCTTCTAGGAGGTAGCCTCAAAAATCTTGGAATATCCTGCCAGATAAGTGTCTCCATTTACTGGGGCCTTTGGCTATACCAGATAGTCTATACTAACAGTGTGGCTTATACTGGTCTTGGGCCACATACAGCCTGACTTCTATGGGGCTGGAGACTAAGGTCAGCCCCCATTGAAAACCCTGGACAGCAAGGCTCAGCCAAGCTTCCCTACTGGGCAATACACTCTGTGTTGTCATACGTTACCAGGAGCTCTAAGTGCTGCTTGCCAGCTCTGCTAGGAGAGGACAACAGGAAGCTTGTGCCTAGCTTTTCCTCAACTCTATTCCGATATACCTTTTTTCATTTCTGGTCTTAATGTACAACCTTTCACTGTAATAACTGTAACAGCTCTTCTGAGTATGTTAAGGGAATCACTAACACTGAAGGTGGATTTCAGGCCCCCTGAACACAGTACCAGAGAGGTGATCCCATCATGAATCGAGACCCAGGTTTTTCTACCTAATAAGTTGTTCATTTGTCATTGACTTTCCTAAGGAGGCGGATGGGAAAAGACCTCCCAAGTTGAGGTACTTTGGCAGAGGGAATAGAGCAGCTGTTAGCATCCAGTGCTGGGCCTGTGCAGGGTGTGTTGCAGGAGCAGAAGCAGCAGCCACACCCCCTGCACCCTGAATGGCCTTGCTTCTCTTCATTCCCTTCGTTAACCCACCCCTTAATAAATCACTCACCTACGTCCTCCTGCAATGCTCCTGGGGAAAATCAATTTAAGCTGGTTGCTACCAAGAGGGGTCCTAGGAAGCAGAATTACAGAATGAAATATTTGGAGGCAGATTATTCACTGGCCAGATGACAAGGGGGGGCCCATTGCTGGCAATAGGTAGGCTATTGCTAGTAATGGTAGAGCTAGGGGAGTGGTTCTCAAAGTGTGGTCCCCAGGCCAGCAGCAGTATCTCTTAGGAACTAGTTAGAAAGTAAAGTTCTCAGGCCCCACCCAAACCTGCTGAATCAACCTCTGGTGGGGCCCAGAAGTGCATGCTAAAGGCAGAGGCTCCACCCCTGGGGAGTCTAAGACAGAAGGGCATGCACTGGCTTGAGCAGTATCTAGCATGTGAGAGAAAGAGGATAAATGGTACCTATAAGGGCTGGAATCCCTTGAGGTGTGGCTGGGTCATCCAGCTATTAAGTTGGTACAAAGGTAATTGTGGTTTTTGACATTGAAAATGTAATAGCAAAAACCACACTGGTCTTCACCAACCTAATAGTCTTAAGGCCCAATGTAAAGGTTAAAAGGGCCCCGTGGTGATGTTTAGAGATCTGAATCTCCTGAGCGCTGTCCTCATGCAGGGAACCTGGCTTAGGTGATCCTCTGCAGGTGGAGTTTAGGGCCCTGTTACTTCACGGGTTTTAGGCTTCTGGTCTCCTCTGGCTATTTCCAAGCTCAACATCCACTGGGGCACAGAAGCATGCCTTGCTTTTTGTATGGTGCTGTCACTTTTAAATATATCTTTTACATTTTCTATTTTGAGATCATGGGCACTTAAGGAATGTACTCACCATACCACACTGGGATTGACTGTTTGCGATTTATTTTCAAAGTAAAAATCCTAGGCTTATACCTAGGAATGGAGTTTCTGGATCATATGGTAACATGATGTTTACCAACTTGAGTGAATGTCACACTGTCAAAATCCTACCAGCAAGTTACAAGAGGGTGGTGAATTCCTGTAATTGTGTTGCTTCTGTGTCCATTTTGAATGTAAGTTGGGACTTTCTTAGCCCAGAAGCAGGGATTGGTCACCTCTGATGCAGATTCTAGTCCCCTGCCTCCTCCCAGTTCCTCAGGGTGGTCAATTCAGATATCTATCTTATGCAGCTGCCTCATGGTGATGGCACCTGCCTATGGGATAGGTAGATACAACCTACTTGGCTCGCCCTGCTGACCCAAGTGAACTGCAGGTAAGCTGCAGGAGCCACTACCTCTGTCACAGCATGGCCCCACGGAACTCACACCTGCTTGCTCTAAACCCACCAGTCAGCTCCCCATGGGAAACCTAACGAGGTGCCACCTGGACCCCAATAAAGAAACCCTCAAGGCCTCTCAGCCTTTAATTCCCCAGAACTAGCTGAGCATTTGTGTCTTGGATGGCTTCCCTGCTCTTCCTACTGGCCCTGTGAGGCAGGCTGCCCTCTTCCTGGATCTGTAAAAATTACCTTGTGATCTCATGTTTTGCCAAGTTGCTGCCTATCTGCCTCACCTGATGGACACAACCAAATCTAACTTGTTTCCAAGCTGGGCTTCCCTTCTTTCCATGAGTGGCCATACTGGCAGAAATAAACTGGACACAGGTCAAACAAGAGTCACAAAGGTTTGTGCCAGTATAAACAACTTTCCTGTGAGAGGAACCACCTGAACATGAGTCAGACGCTTGAGGATTAGACCATCCATCATGATAAAGCAGTACCCACTCAAAGGTACACTGGATCATGCATTTAACATTCTTGAACAAGTCTTCAGGAGCCCTGCCAGGGCAGGGCCAGAATTTATATTTATAGCCATTCTTGAGATTTCAAACCAGCTGGGATTTTGATAGGGATTGCATTAAATATGTGGAGCAATTGGGGACTACTATAAATGGAATTGCTTTCTCAAATCACTTTCAGATTGTTAGCTGCTAATGTACAGAAACTTAATTTTTGGCCTGGTACGGTGGCTCATGCCTATAATCCCAGCACTTTGGAAGGCCAAGGCAGGCAGATCACGAGGTCAGGAGTTCAAGACCAGCCTGGCCAATGTAGTGAAACCTTGTCTCTAAAATACAAAAAATTTGCTGGGTGTGGTGATGGGCACCTGTAACTCCAGCTACTCGGGAGACTGAGGCAGGAGAATTACTTGAACCCAGTAGGCAGAGGTTGCAGTAAGCCAAGATCATGCCATTGCACTCCAGCCCAGGTGAATTTGAGACTGTCTCAAAAAAAATACAATTTTGGGGCATTGATCTTGTACTGTGTGGCATTGTTAACTTGCTTAATTCTATTGGGAATGCATATTTTTTAGGATATTCTGTGTCCAAGGTCATGTCATCTGCAGATAGAGATAGTTTAGCCTCTTGATTTCTAGTCATATCTTTCTTTCTCACTAAATTTCCTAGGCTGGATTATCCAGTACAATGTTGAAGTGGCAAGAATAGCCATGCTTGAACTTAGGAGCAAAGTGTTCACTTATTCGTAAGATAAGATTTGCAGCTGCCATCTTGCTCTGGTTATGTGGAATGTCTTTGTTCCTCTAGCCTTTCGTCGCTGCCTTCTCTTGTGTTAAATGCTTATTTTTCATACTGTTTTGATTCTCTTTTTAGTTAGAAAATCAAAACTAGATGAGTTATTATATTAGTGGTTGCCCTGGGTGTTATGATTAACAATTTAATTGGTTCCGATTGTACCGACTGCATTTCAATAGAATTAAACCCTTTGCTTCAATAGAACTCTATATTCTTCCTTTGTTCTATTGTCAGGCAAATTATATATTACTATAAACATGGCAATACCTTCAGTTATCACCTTACGGATTTCTTTTTCAAAAATACTTCTAGATGTTACATTTTTAGACCAGTTTTATAGGCATATTGCTGCGTAGTTCTCATACACTCCCGTGCCATGTTTTCTCATTAACATATTACCTTTGTGTGATTAGCATAATTTGTAAATGAACGCTATTGACACAATATTAACTAAAGTCTATAGGCTTTTCTGATGATCTTAGATTCCTACCTAACATCCTTTTACTGTTCTGGAGCCCTTCCAGAATACCTTAGTACATCGAGTTTTCATGTCTCCTTAGGCTCTTCTTGGCTGTTTCTCAGACTTCAGTGACTCTTCCTCCTCCTGCCTCAGCCTTTCAAAGTGCTGGGATTACAGGCATGAGCCACCACTTCTGGGAATAATGGCTTTAATCTTGGCCTTTTTACCGGCCAGGTTGGCCAGATTTCTCCACCATAACGTTACTTTCATTTACTCACTTTCTGAAGGAAGTCACAATGAACAGCCCACAGGGAAGGAGTGGGAAATCACACTCCATCTTCTTTCATGAAACACCTCAATTAAAATATTTCTGCGTGAAAGATGTATCTCCTCCCCTGTGCATGAATGTATTCATTTATACTTGTGGGAACTCATGGATACTTATTTTATACTTCAGTTACAATCCAGTACTACTTATTTTGTGCTTGAATTGACCAGGACATTGGTTCCTCTTCCCGATTGACTTACCCACTCCCCATCAATGTGTCTTGTTTTGTTTGAGCATGTCCTTACTTTCTGACATTACAAGATGCTGCAGACTCACCTTACAGATTTCTGTAAGGAGCTCCGTTTATCACAATGGTCTCAGAAACCAAGATCCGTATCCTAGGTACACTTGTTGCTATTGGGGTATAATTTCTTTTTAGGCCCTTGATATGTTTTGGCTGCGTCCCCACCCAACTGTCATCTTGACTTGTAACTCCCACAATTCTCGTGTCATGGAAGGAACCCAGTTGTAGGTAATTGAATAATTGGGGCAGGTCTTTCCCATGCTGTTCTCATGATAGTGAATAATTAGTTCCACTTGTCTATTTTGGATCTTATTGTCAATGCTTTTGGTGTTTTAGTCATGAAGTTCTTGCCCACGACTATGTCCTGGATGATATTGCCTATGTTTTCTTCTAGAGTTTTTATGGTGTTAGGCCTCATTTTAAATCTTTAATCCATCTAGAGTTAATTTTTTTGTAAGATGTAAGGAAGGGATCCAGTTTCAGCTTTCTGCATATGGCTAGCCAGTTTTTCCAACAGCACTTATCAAATAGGGATTCCTTTCCCCATTGGTTGTTTTTTCAGGTCTGTCAAAGAACAGTTGGTTGTAGTTGTGTGGCATTCCTTCTGAGGCCTCTCTTCTGTTCCATTGGTCTATATCTCTGTTTTGGTACCAGTACCATGCTATTTTGATTATAGTAACATTGTAACATAGTTTGAAGTCAGGTAGCATGCCTCCAGCTTTGTTCTTTTTGCTTGGCTATGCAGGCTCTTTTATGGTTCCATATGAAGTTTAAGGTGCTTTTTCCAATACTGTGAAGAAAGTCATTGGTAACTTGATGGGGATAGTGTTGAATCTATAAATTACTTTGGGCATTATAGCCATTTTCATGATAACTATTCTTCCTATCCATGAGCATGGAATGTTTTTCCATCTGTTTGTGTCCTCTTATTTCATTGAGAAGTGGTTTGTAGATCTCCTTGAAGAGGTCCTTCATCTCCTATGTTGGCTGTATTCCTAGTTATTTTATTCTTTGTAGCAATTGTGAATGGGAGTTCACTCACAATTTGGCTCTGTTTGCTAACATTAGTGTATAGGAATGCTTGCAATTTTTGCACATTGATTTTTGTATTCTGAGACTTTGCTGAAGTTGCTTATCAGCTTGAGATTTTGGGCTGAGACGATGGGGTTTTCTAAATATACAATCATGTCGTCTGCAAACAGGGACAATTTGACATCCTCTCTTCCTATTCGAATGCCCTTTCTCTTGCATGATGGCCCTAGCCAGAACTTCCAATAATATGTTGAATAGGAGTGGCGAGAGAGGACAGCCTTGTCTTATGCCACTTTTCAAAGGAAATGCTTCCAGCTTTTGCCCATTTAGTATGATATTGGCTGCGGTTTGTCATAAACAGCTCTTACTATTTTGAGATACAATCCATTGATACCTAGTTTGACAGTTTTCAGCACAAAGGGCTTTTGAATCTTGTGGAAGGCCTTCTCCACATCTATTGAGATAATCATGTGGTTTTTGTCTTTGGTTCTGTTTACGTGGTGGATTATGTTTATGGACTTGGGTATGTTGAACCAGGCTTGCATCCCTGGGATGAAGCCAACTTGATCGTGATGGATAAGCTTTTTGACGTGCTGTTGGGTTCAGTTTGCCGGTATTTCATTGAAGATTTTTTTTTTTTTTTTTGCATCAATGTTCATCATGGATATTGGCCTGAACTTTTCTTTTTTAGTTGCATCTCTGCCAGGTTTTGGTATCAGGATGATGTTGGTCTTATAAAATGAGTTAGGAAAGATTCTCTCTTTTTGGAATAGTTTCAGAATGAGTAACACCAGCTCCTCTTCATAACTCTGGTAGAATTTGGCTGTGAACCTGTCTGTTCCTGGACATTTTTTGGTTGGTAAGCTACTAATTGCTGCCTCAACTTTAGGCAGGATCTAATTAAACTTAAGAGCTTCTGCACAGCAAAAGAAACTATCAATAGAGTGAACCAGCAATCAACAGAATTGGAAAAAATTTTTGCAATCTACCCATCAGACAAAGGGCTAATATCCAGAATCTACAGAGAACTGAAACAAATTTACAAGAAAAAAACAACCCCATCAAAAAGTGGGCAAAGGATATGAACAGACACTTTTCAAAAGACATTTATGCAGCCAACAAACATGAAAAAAAGCTCATCACTGGTCATTAGAGAAATGCAAATCAAAACCATATTGAGATACCACCAGTTAAAATGGCAATCATTAAATCAGGAGACAACAGATGCTGGAGAGGATGTGGTGAAATAGGAATGCTTTTATGCTGTTGGTGGAAGTGTAAATTAATTCAACCATTGTGGGAGAGAGTGTGGTGATTCTTCAGGGATCTAGAAATAGAAATACCATTTGACCCAGCAATCCCATTACTGGTTGTATACCCAAAGGATTATAAATCATTCTAGTATAAAGACACATGCACACATGTTTGTTGTGGCACTGTTCACAATAGCAAAGACTTGAAACCAACCCAAATATGCTCATCAATGATAGAATGGATAAAGAAAATGAGGCACATATATGCTATGGAATACTATGCAGCCATAAAAAAGGATGAGTTCATGTCCTTTGCAGGGACATGAATGAAACTGGAAACCATCATTCTCAGCAAACTGACACAAGAACAGAAAACCAAACCCCACATGTTCTCACTCATAAGTGGGTGTTGAACAATGAGAACACATGGACACAGAGAGGGGAACATCATACACTGGGGCCTGGCAGGTGGGGGTGCTAAGTGGGGAATAGCAGGGGGTGGGGGGATTGGGTAGGTATAGCATTTGAACAATTACCTAATGTAGATGACAGGGTGATGGATGCAGCAAACCACTACCATGGCACGTGTATACCTATGTAAACTGCATGACCTGCACATGTACCCCAGAACTTAAAAGTATAATAAAAGATAGTGAATAAGTCTGAGATCTGATGGATTTTGTAAAAGGGGAGTTCCCCTACACAATTTCTCTTGTCTGCAGCCATGTAAGACATACCTTTCACCTGCCACGATTGTGAGGCCTCCCTAGTCACGTGGAACTGTGAGTCCATTAAACCTCATGTTCTTCATAAATTACCTTGTCTTGGGTATGTCTTTATCAGCAACATGAAAACAGACTAACACAGCCCTCTCAGTGAACAAAGCAAAGAAGTGCAGGTATGTGTAGACATTAACCTGTGTATATGTACACAGAGCTATAAACTTTTGTATTCATAAAGCTAAACATGAGTTCACATTAATGTCTAGGACTCTAATCCATTACCACATAGATCATTCTAGCCACCTCTTTGAGCTGTAAATTTCACCTAGGTAGGTGAATCATTAAGTTGAATAATTAAGTAGGTCCTACCACCTGTCCATTTAAAGAGACACCTAGGTCCTACCACCTATCCATTTACTTATTCAACTTCTAATATTGCTATATATACACATGCAAGTATTAGAATCTATGCCCCGATGGGAAACAACAATATTGGCAAGAACATGCTTGTGTACATTTTCTTTTATATTTATCTTATCCTTACAGACTCCATTTCCCGTTGTATTTAAGTCATCACATTTTCCCTCCCCCTCTCTAGAGTTTGTTTCATACATGTTTGCTAGTTTGAATCTCTGCATTCTTTCATGGGATTCTCTGACCTAAATGATTTTTACTTCCATGCATTAGAATTTACTCCTGTTCACAAAAGTTCTACAGGCTTTGATGAATAACATTATACATCCATCATTGCAATATCGTACAGAATAGCTTTACTACCCTAAAAATCCCATGTTCCACCTATTCATCCCTTCCTGACCCCCCAACTCCCTGAAAAATGCTGATCTTTTTACTATATCTGTAGCTTTGTCCTTTAATGAATGTGATATAATTGGGATCATACAGTGGATACCTCCTTGACCTCAGCAATGTGTGTTTAAGGTTGCCCTGTGTCTTTTTGTGGCTTGACAACTCATTACTTTGTTTCTGAAACACCTACTGTTGTATCACAGTTAATTGTCACTTGACAATACCATACGTGCTTCCAGTTTTGGCAATTACGAACTAAGTTGCTATGAACATTCACATTCTGGTCTCTGTGTGGATGTAAGTTTTCAAATCAACTGGGTAAAAATGCTTATAACTGCTGGATCTCATACTGAGACAATGCTTAGCATACAATCATAAGCATTTTTACCTAACGCTTCTTGAGAAACTACCAAACCACCTGCCAAAGTGGCTATACCTCTTGCAACAAGAGGTCCTGCTGCTCTTTATCCTAGTCAGCATTGAACACTGTCACTTTTTAAAACTTCAGTCATTCTAATGATATGTAATAGTATCTCATTGTTCTTTAAATTTGCGATTCCCTAAATATGTTGTATCTTTTCATATGTTGATTTCCGTTTATCTCCTTAAAGCATCTTTTGAGACTTTACCTATTTTTGAATTGGACTTTTTTCCTATTGGGTTTTTTTAAGTTCTTGTATTTTTGCGGGGGTGTGTGCGTGTTTTGAGATGGGGTCTTTCTCTGTCACCCAGGATGGAGTGTGGAGTATAATGGTATGACCTCCACTCACTGCAACCTCTGCCTCCTGGGTTCAAGTGATTGTCATGTGTCAGCCTCCCAAGTAGCTGGGATTACAGGTGCCCACCATGACACTCAGCTAATTCTTGTGTTTTTAGTAGAAGTAGGGTCTTGCCATGTTTTTCAGGCTCGTCTCAAACCACTGACCTTAAGTGATCCACACACCTCAGCCTCCTAAAGTGTTGGGATTACGGGCGTAAGCCACCACGTCTGGCCTTTTGTATTTTGAATATAACACTTTCATCAGATATGTGCTTTGCAAATATCTTCTCCTGTCTGTATCTATATTTTTATTATCTTAACGGCACCTATCACATAGTAGTTTTGAATCTTATTAAAGTCTAAGTTATCATTTTTGTCATGATGGTGCTTTTGGTCTTCTTAAAAACTCGTTACTAAGCCAAAGATGACCTAGACCCTAGATTTTCCTCAATACTATCTTCTAGAAGCTTTAGTTTTGTATCTTGGATTTAGGACTATGGTCTATTTTGAATTTTGTGAAAGGTATGAAATCTGGCTAGATCGATTTTTTTTTTTTTTTTTTTTGCATATGGACATCAAATTGTTCTAGCACAACTTGTTAAAGACTTTTCCTTTGCCAAAGATGAGTAACATATTTCCGTGAATCTATTTCCAGGCTTTGTTGTTCCATTAACCTATGTGTCTATTCTTTCACAAATATCACTGTCTCCATCACAGTAGCTTTTATAGTAAGTCTTGAATGTGGGTGATGTCAGACCTCCAACATTTTTCTTCAGTATTGTGTAGGCTATTTTGCATTCTGTCTTTTCATATAAACTTCAAAATCACTTTGCCAATATCTACAAAATGGCTTACTGAAATTTTGGTTGGAAGTACATAAAGCGATGTTTCAAATCAGGCAGAAAAGAATTAAAACCAAAGCATACATTCCGAAAGTCTTTCTATTCACCTGTGTGTTGTCTTACTCAGTGTTCTTTGCTGCTTCCCGTGGATCCAAATCACTGCCTACTGTCTTTGACATTAGCCTGAAGGACTCCTTTAGTGTTTCCTATAGGGCAGGTGTGCTGGCAGTTCTTACGGGTTTTGTTTACTTTGAAAGTCTTCGTGTCTCCTTTGCGTTTTGGAATATCAAATTCTTGGCTAATCAACCTTTATCTTTCAGCACTTTGAATGTGCCATTCAATTGCCTTCTGGCCTCTGCTTTCTGATGAAGTGAGCTGTTAATCTTATTTGAAGGTCTCTTGGACGTGATGAATTGTTTCTTACTGCTTTGAGACTTTCACTTTGTTTGGCTTTTGACAATGATATGCATCGAGGTATGAATGTCTTCGAGTTCATCCTACATGGAGTTTGTTAAGCTAACGTAGATGTGCAGATGAATGTTAATCAAATTTTGGAAGTTTTCAAATGATGGTTTCTGTCCTCCTCTCATATTCTGCTGCTCCCATTATCCACACGGTAGTACTGATAGTGTGCCACAGGTCTCTGTAACTTTTTTTTTCTTTAATTGGATAATCTCAAGTGACCTTTCAAGTTTGCTGACTTTTTTTCTTCTACAGTGCAAATCTTCCAATGTACTACTTCAGCATATTTCCTATTTCTGTTTTCTCTTAAATGCCACAATTTCTCTTTATATTCTCCATTTGGTGAAACATTGCTATATTTTTCTCTTTTAAATATGGTTTCCTTTTGTTCTTTAAACATATAATAGCTGATCTAAAGTATTAAAATACCACCACCTCTACTCTTTCTATCAACTGTCTTTTTTTTTTTTAACCTATATGGGCATACTTCCCTAT
Organism: Callithrix jacchus; assembly: GCF_049354715.1. Taxonomy (NCBI): domain Eukaryota; kingdom Metazoa; phylum Chordata; class Mammalia; order Primates; family Cebidae; genus Callithrix; species Callithrix jacchus. The sequence continues at coordinate 57,958,602 of NC_133517.1, read as the reverse complement.
TTCTTGTGGGTCTTGTAATTTTCTATTGAAAATTGGACACTTCAACAATCAGATCTCCCTTCCACTACCCCTGCCAGGTTTTGTCTTTGCTGCTGCTGCTGTTCTTACAGCTTTCCTAAGTTTGGTAAGATGCGCACCTCTTCAGTGATCATTTGCAGTCACTAAAGTCTCTGCTCAGTGTAGTGATCACTTGGTGGTTGGATAGAGTTCCTTAAATGCCTTAATCCAATAACCCTTCCAGTCTTTGCCAAGGGACTCTGTGTGTGTTGGCAGATGACTTACCATTCTTCCTCCACCTTTACCTCCTATTTGCAAAGAACTTGAAAATCAGAAGTGAGAGATGAGGACTTTAAGTCTCTCCTGCGCATGCAACCTCTTAGCACTTGCGTGTGGTCATCTTAGATTGACAGGATTATGCTGGAACTTATCACCACATAGACATCTCCTTTCTTGTTTAACTGCAGAGTTGACCTCTTTGCCCCAACTGGTAATGCTGCCTTAGACATCTGTGATGTTAAACAATTGTCTGATTATCAGCAAACACCTTGGCATAGGGGTGGTTGCACGAGTAAAATATAAATAATCCCTGAGGCTGGATATTCTCACAGGAGACTTTCAGATTAAATAGTGGAAAATTCTGGAGGTGGGGCTGTTGGGGTGCTCCAAATTGTTCTGCCTTTTCCAGTGGCTTGCCAGGCTGCTAATCTTTAGAGCCACTGCAGTTGCAAAGCTGTTTAGTTTTCAGGGTTACCATGAAGCTGAGGAGAGGAGGATTGGAACAGAGCAAGTTAAGATGCCTCAAAGTTCGCTGATATTACTTGGAATCCATCCATTTTTCCTGAACATACACTCCTCAGATTGTTGCTGTTAGCCTTAAACTTTTTCAAAACTCTGGAAATTAGTCTATTTTTGACAAATCTTGCCTGTAGTACTGGTTTTTATAGAGCAGATTTTCAGAGGTGGTTCTTCAGCCTTTGGAGAAGTGCTTCTCTTTTCTCTCTTGATGCCAGATGTTTCCATTGTTTTAAAAATGATATCCACATATTTTCAAGTGTCTGAGTCAATTACCTTCAGATTATCACATTATAAACAAATCCAGAACTTTAGTTTCAATATTTTTTTTTAATTTTTTATTGGATTTTAGGTTTTGGGGTACATGAGCAGAGCATGCAAGACAGTTGCGTAGGTACACACATGGCAGTGTGCTTTGCTTTTCTTCTCCCCTTCACCCACATTTGGCATTTCTCCCCAGGCTATCCCTCCCCACCTCCCCCTCCCACTGGCCCTCCCCTTTTCCCCCCAATAGACCCCAGTGTTTAGTACTCCCCTTTCTGTGTCCATGTGTTCTCATTTTTCATCACCCACCTATGAGTGAGAATATGCGGTGTTTCATTTTCTGTTCTTGTGTCAGTTTGCTGAGGATGATGTTCTCCAGATTCATCCATGTCCCTACAAACGACACAAACTCATCATTTCTGATTGCTGCATAATATTCCATGGTGTATATGTGCCACATTTTTCCAATCCAGTCTATTATCAGTGGGCATTTGGGTTGATTCCAGGTCTTTGCTATTGTAAACAGTGCTGCAATGAACATTCGTGTACATGTGTCCTTATAGTAGAACGATTTATATTCTTTTGGATATATACCCAGTAATGGGATTGCTGGGTCAAATGGAATTTCTATTTCTAAGGCCTTGAGGAATCGCCACACTGTCTTCCACAATGGTTGAACTAATTTACACCCCCACCAACAGTGTAGAAGTGTTCCTTTTTCTCCACATCCTCTCCAGCATCTGTTGTCTCCAGATTTTTTAATGATCGCCATTCTAATGGCATGAGATGGTATCTCAATGTGGTTTTGATTTGCATCTCTCTGACCAGTGACGATGAGCATTTTTTCATATGATTGTTGGCCTCATATATGTCTTCTTTCGTAAAGTATCTGTTCATATCCTTTGCCCACTTTTGAATGGGCTTGTTTGTTTTTTTCCTGTAAATCTGTTTGAGTTCTTTGTAAATTCTGGATATCAGCCCTTTGTCAGATGGGTAGACTGCGAAAATTTTTTCCCATTCTGTTGGTTGCCGATCCACTCTAGTGACTGTTTCTTTTGTCGTGCAGAAGCTGTGGAGTTTGATTAGGTCCCATTTGTCTATTTTGGCTTTTGTTGCCAATGCTTTTGGTGTTTTGTTCATGAAGTCCTTGCCTACTCCTATGTCCTGGATAGTTTTGCCTAGATTTCCTTCTAGGGTTTTTATGGTGCCAGGTTTTATGTTTAAGTCTTTAATCCATCTGGAGTTAATTTTAGTGTAAGGTGTCAGGAAGGGGTCCAGTTTCTGCTTTCTGCACATGGCTAGCCAGTTTTCCCAACACCATTTGTTAAACATGGAATCCTTTCCCCATTGCTTGTTTTTGTCAGGTTTATCAAAGACTGTATGGTTGTAGATATGTTGTGTTGCCTCTGCTGCCTCTGTTTTGTTCCATTGGTCTATATCTCCGTTTTGGTACCAGTACCATGCTGTTTTGATTACTGTAGTCTTGTAGTATAGTTTGAAATCCAGTAGTGTGATGCCCCCTGCTGTGTTCTTTTTGCTTAGAATTTGACAAAATTCAATATTTCTTTTCCATAGGAAATTCTGGTATTAACCCACAATTTTTCAATGTTCTCTGGAATAGGGAGGAAGGGAAGATAAAAAATGATCAAGAAATATTTAATATGAAGAGTTTTCAGGAAAAAAGCATGTCTGGCCATTTAAAGAATTACTCAAACTTCATGTAGAATATGTCCATTTACTATTTACTGTATCAGTCATGATCCCCAAAAGTCAGATGTTACAATCCCAACAGCACTTGTAGTACTAATATAAAACATCACAGAAAAAGGCATATTGTGTGTAACCCTAATAACAAGCCCAGTAACAATGCCTATAAACTTGAGCTTCTGTAGAAAAGAAACTCACAAACATTCTTAAATATGCAGCCAGAGGAAGTTATTTCACCTTTAGTACATGCATTTAAAGCTTTGCATAGTTTATAATAGAATATACCTGTAATTCTGAATTTTTAACTTTTCTTGGCTTAAAACAGTGTTAAAATAGAAAATATGAGAAGAAAGATTTAAAAAGAAAGCTTTTAGTGTCAATCATATTATAGAGGTAAAACATGTAACAATGGTTAAATAATTAAAGCACACTAGCACAAATGTTTGCCCTAATGCAGTTAGCGAACTCTGATAAGGAAATCATCCAAGTGAAACCTTAAATTTCCCACTTACATACTATATATTACTTTCTAACTTGTTTAAATTTGTGACATTTTATACTTTCATAATCACTTCATTATAGGACCTAAACAGTAAAGAGAAGCAGACTAGCCAACTCCTACTTTGCACTAACACAATAGCCTCAACTGAGTTTTAAAACATTGGTTTTTTTCTTTATACTGAGCCTAAAAGCTTTTAATCTCTTGTTTTCTAAGCCCATGGAATCATTCAAGCCTGACTGATCTATAAAAATTTTTTTCTCAAATGGGAAACTAAATTGGAATAAAAGTTAAATCATAACTTATATTTAATGTGCTCAACTATTCAGAGTGTATCTTGCTCAGGAATACTTGGAAGCCATAAATCATTAATATTTGTTCTGAGTAATTAAGGAACTCGGATTTATCAAACACTCAGCTTAGCCAAGATGCAAACATATTATAAATAGGAGATTCTAAAATAAGCATCTGACAAATTTAGCAGTAGAAATTTCATGTCTCCAATTAAGTATCATAATTGATTCTTGAAGGCATCTTTCCAAACAATTATTCTCAACTTTGCAAATGCTGAACGCTAATTTTAACCCAGTTCTCTCTTTCCATTTGAATGAATTGAAGCCCAAGATTCAGAGTTCTCTAGTAAATTTTTTTTTTCTATTGAACGCTCTTACCAAACTGGGAAATTCTTTTTCACTATTTTAGAAACTGCATATTTCAAAGCCAAAAAACAGGAACATATTTTTGTGTGTGCACTGGCTATTCAAGTTTGTGTGTGGAAGAAAACACAATTTATTCTGCTCTCCCCTGTACCATGAGGCTGGAAGTCTAGCAACTGTATCTGCAGAGTCTCTTACCTCTAGGGTCCTAAATACAATCTGCATTTTGCTAGCAAGAAACATGAGAGCCTAGAAAGTGAAATTTAAACCGATCACGTTTCTTCTCCGATGTGTGTGTGCTTGCCAAATGGGAGCTTCAGCAGTCTCTGGTTTCCTTTGTAATCCTGCCTCAGGCCTATGGAAGAGCTGAAAACCTGCAGTGAGTTCCTTAAGGACCTAAATCCTGTGTAGCAGCTGCTGTCTGACTCTCTGTAGCAGTGAACCTGGAAGTTATTTGGCCCTTCTAACTTTCACTCCTCTAGTACTTCTGACAGTTTATAAGCATGTGATTCCCTAAATCAAATCATTTCTGCTTGAAATACACAGTGACTTTTTTCCCTGTGACGTGGATTTTATGATATTTGATGCCCCAAACAGGGCAGCCTGGCAACTTCTGAAGCTCCTCAAGCATTTACAGAGTTAAGCTTCTCCTCAGCCTTCATTTTTCACTGCAAGGCATTGTCAGAGAATCGAAACGTCTAAGACTTCCCTAATTTCTCAGTGCTCATAGTTAGGGGGTCGGTGTATCATAAAGCCAAACCCAGATTTTGATCCTTCATGTCACAAAATAATCACAAAAGTTATCTTAATACCTACATCAGGGATCCATGTAAAACTCCAATTCATCCTCACCATTCCCATTCTCAGGATACTATTCTCAAGTCAATCACAAACTCCCAAATCCTACTGAGCTCCACTGCTACAGAAGCATCCAAGCCTTACCTGTCTGAGGATTCAAACCTTGCTCTGCTTAAAGATCCTCTGACTTCACCCAAGAAAGTCACCTTGCAAGGGGACCCTGAATCTCCACCAAGCATACGTCTACCACCTCTCATTGCCTTTAGACCAGTAACTCCATAGAGTTAGAGATACACATCCAGGGAGCAGAGTTGCACATAGAAAGCAGTAGCTTACATGCTGTCAGAACTGCAGCTTTTAGCTACATCAGCAGAAACCTAGGGGTTTGTCTGGAAACAATTATGAAGGTATTAGTCCAGGGAAGAAGAAAGGGAACATTGTATTGGTTTCAAATTATCCACAACAGAGCACTTACTTACTGTGAAAGTCCAGACTTAGGCCAGGCACGGTGGCTCACGCCTGTAATCACAGCACTTTGGGAGGCCGAGGCGGGTGGATCACAAGGTCAAGAGATCGAGACCATCCTGGTCAACATGATGAAACCCCGTCTCTACTAAAAATTAGCCGGGCACGGTGGCACGTGCCTGTAATCCCAGCTACTCAGGAGGCTGAGGCAGAATTGCCTGAACCCAGGAGGCGGAGGTTGCGGTGAGCTGAGATTGCGCCATTGCACTCCAGCCTGGGTAACAAGAGCGAAACTCTTGTCTCCCAAAAAAAAAAAAGGTCCAGACTTAACATGTTGTCTTGAGCAGCCAGCATCAGCTGTTTGGTTTAAACATGAATTCAGTATTGGCCTACATAAAGCAAACTTAAGATGCCAGAACCACTTCAGTAAAATATCGAAGAATAAATCCAAAGTCTTAGAAAGTTGTAGATGTCAGAGCATGGCCTTAATCTTTCATGCCCATCCCTCATGCCCTTGGCCTACCTTGCTCCAGAGTTGCTGCGGTAATTAGGTAAGGGTAGTCAATGCCCCATGTTAATTGCAGCACATCTGCCTTGTTTTCTGCCCAGGACTTCTCTCTTGCTGCCATGTGAACACCTGTGGGAGCTCTCTTCTCCATTTCTGGCTCAGGCACAAACCTGAAATTGAAAGATAGCTATTACCATCTGGCCATACGATAATGAAACACAGAACTAAACTCTTCTATCCCATGCCTTGTACAGCAGTCTACGTGGTTCCTCAGAAGCTTCCAGAAAAGCATAGCCACAGTTTTCAGCGGTGATGAGAACTCTAATTATTCACTGCAGCAGAGATTATCAGGGCCATTTTCTGCCTTCCCCTGTAGTGCACGTGGTGACCACCCTCTCGCCCTCATTGAGCACTATCTCCAGCCACCAGAGCCTTCTGTCCTTGCACATACCACAGACCTCAAGCACCCAGGACTCTGTGCCCCTGGAAGCCGCCCCATCTGGAGACTGATGGAAAGTCTATATAAATATTCCAGCCCAATTACCACTCCGGTGGGATAATATCAAGCCTCTGGTTCTGAGTCCTCCCACAGGGTTAATTTGCTTGACAATGTGCCCTTGATTTGGAAGAGGATACTAGGAAATGCTAGTAAAGGAATAGGGGGGAAAAAGGGAAAGGCAGAAAGTTAGCACTTGGATTCCTGAGACCTGCATCTAGGAAAGCTCTAAGACAGCTGTTACTGGAAGCGGATGATGAGAAGGGAGATCTAGACCTGGGGCCCTTGCTGGCGAGACTGCAACTAGGACCCATTACTGATGGTACATAGTGACAGCCCCTGGCATGCTGGAGATCATGTTACTCAGGACTTTCCTGCAGTTAACTGGGATGGTAGATCACAACACGGTGGACTGTCCTGCATAGTATCTTGAGCACAGGGAATATCTGGCAATGTCTGAGACAGTTTAGGTTGTCACGCCTGGGTAGGAGGTCTCCTGATATCTAGTGGATAGAGGCACGGACGCCGCTAGACATACCATGATGTACAGGACAGTCCTCCACAGCAAGAATGATCAGGCCCACTATCACCCAGTGGATCAGAACCCCAGGTACCTGTCCAGTCTTTTGATTGTTAGTCTCCACGGTTCACACGTCCTTTTTACATTAAAACATTCCATTTTATTTAAAATTCATATGAACCTAACAGACTTTACGTACTAGTCAAACAAAATGCCTAACTTTGAAGAGTATTTGTAAATCAGTAAGAGATTAACATGTTAAAATCCCCAGATAGAAAGCAAAATGACCCATGCAGATCTCCTCTTAAAGACCACAGCCAATACACAAGATATCTCTTTAGTAATCAATGAAGTGTAAATGTATCATCAGGATTCTTAGGCAAACAGAAACCCGTCCATATTTCAAGTAGGCAGAGACTTAAAACAGGATAGCTGGGCATGGTGGCACCTGTTACTCTGGAGGCTAAGGCACGAGAATTGCTTGAACCCAAGAGGCAGAGGTTGCAGTGAGCCGAGATATGCTACTGTACTCCAGCCTGGGTGACAGAATGAGACTTGGTCTCAAAAAAAAAAAGTGGCGGTCGGGGGGAACTAGGGTTTACAAAACATTAGGGAAAGCTGGAAGAAGGGTCCACTGCTAGCTCTCAGATGTTGCTCAGTCAGACTGCTGCTGCTGCCACCCAGGCCAAGAGGGATCAGGAAGTCCCTGTCAGTGGTTTACAATCAGTAGCAAGGAAGCAGACGCTTTAGGGTAGACACCAGATCAAGGGCCCTTCAGCGCCTTGCCTCTGCCTACTTCCAGAAGACAGCTGTTGCTTCCTGGACTGTTTCTGAATCCTGCCTGAAGGCCCTTGTGAGGGGGTCTAAATCAGCACAGTGCCGGAAAGTGATTCTAGAAAATGTAGCTTCCAGGTAGCAGTCCCTGTGAAATAGGGAGAATAGAGTCGGGGGAAGGAAAGCTGCTGAATGCAACAGACAAGGTTGCACCTTAAAACAAACATGACTGTATGCCAATCACAGCTTGCTTACAAGGCGCTGAGGGCACTCGGTCAATGAGGCTGCTTCCCTCCAGAAAGGCAATGCAAACTCATCCTTACTGGCATGATTTCCAGTGGGATAAAACGTGACCACTGGAAATCTGCATGTCAATTGACTCACCAACCCAACTCAAGGAAATTATCTTAGGGTAACGCTCACACAAATTTACAAAACTGTATATACACAGATATTCCTCACATTAAGATGCAAAACTGATACAAAATCCTATTAAAATCCTATTTTTTAATCAAAATCCTATTAAAAGTTGTATGTCATAAAACCATCATGCAGCCACACACGTAAGTCATGTTTGTATTTGATAAAATACACGATCTACTTTGTGTCTGTTGCCCTCAAGATAAAATCCCAAATTCTTACCTGGAGGTGTCTCTAGCCCCTGCTTGCTTGTCCAACCTCATGTCATGCTGTTACTCCCTATACCAACTGTGCCTCAGCCATATGGTCTACCTACCATGACCTCTTCCCTTCTGGGGGCCCTCATTCACACAGTTCTTCTGCCGGAGACACTCAATATGATATGTCGTCCTACATAGGCACCTATGTAAAAGCACATATTAATATGTGCATAAAGAAAATGGATTTTTGAAGATATTCTTGAATTTCTGTATCTGGTTATATTTGCAACCCTGAAGAAGCATATTAAATTACTTTGTAACTCTGATGGTTAATTAAAAAATCTAGACAAAATTATACACAGAACTTTGCAACAGATTTGAAATTTTAGTGGAAATGGATGTTTTTCTTGTAAAATGTTTTTAGAAGAATGACTCGCCAAGGTGATTTGACCAACCCCACAACTTAGAAAACCTTTGAGTCACTGAGTTCATGAATTTTTCTTGAAATATTTTGTAAGTTTTGTTTCATAAATTGGTTTGAATGTGGTCTTTAGAGTGAAATGTGTCTTCTACATAGAAGGGTGTTTATAACACGAGTACTTTATCTTTAAATACACATCTATTGTCCAGGTTCAACTACAGGCCATTCCCTAGTATCTGGAAAGTTTTCTACGTACCTCCCTTACAGAATCTCCTCTTCCTTCCAGCACCCAAGAAATTAATGCAAAGGTTAGCACACTGACTCTGGCTTCCATGTTTCTGTGATGTAAATCCTCCATAGGGATAACAAAACATACTGTATAGCTTCTTAAACGACTGAATAACAAGCACAAGCCTAGATTAGGAACACCAGTACCTTTTCCTATCAGACCAAGACTCCTGTGACAAGATAAGCTAACTGGAGTCTTTGTGTCCAAGGCTGGTATGACCTTCTGTTTTTGGTATACAGAGTAGACAAGCTCATGAGTGAGTTCTAGGAAAGAAGGAAATGCCAAAGTTGGGGCATTTAGCCAATTGCAAGAAGGAAGAGGCTGCTCTGTTTTCTGCTTCTAATCTTTCTTTTGCCTCCCTGTCCAGTAATGAGAAACTTTTCTAAAAGCAACTATTCTGTTTTGACCTATCCTCAGTGATTCCAGCATCCAGACCTGAGCGGTCAGCAAAAACTTCATCAACAAGAGCTTAACACGAACCAAATACTAAGAGACGGGCTGAGCTGACCCTGGGGGATTCTGTCCTCTGATTAAAGAGACAGGGCTCTAGGATGGCTCACTCTTGGGCCACTCTGAGAATGCAGAAACTAGGCTGTGAGAAGTCCAAGCTCCAGGAAGAGGCCTTGTGAACTCAGCTAGTGTTTACCCCAGCCCGCAGCTGAGCACCCAGCATCAACTTCCAACCATGTGGGTGAGCCAGTGTAGTGTCCTGTCCAGTGGAGCCTCAGGGTGACTCCAGACCCTGTGATGGTTAATCTTCCGGGTCAACTCAGTTGGGATATGGGGCCCAACTGTTTGGTCAAACACCACTATAGATGTTGCTATAAAGGCATGTATTCTATAATTAGCATTTAAATCAGTAGGTTTTGAGTAAAGCAGACTAAACTTGATAATGTAGGTGGGCCTCATCTGATCAGGTGAAGGCCTGAACAGAACAAAAGACTGACTGCTCTTGAGCAAGAGAGAATTCTGTCAGCAGACACACCTGACTTGAACTGCAGTGCTGGTTTTTCTGTGGGTCTCCAGCCTGATGGCCTTTGAACTTAAACTACATAAGTTCTTCTCTGGGTCTCCTTCCTGCAGGCCCATTTGCAGATTCTGGATTTCCCAGCCTCCTTAACTTCATGATCCAATTCCTTAAAATAAGGTAATCTCTCCCTATATATACACACCCACTAAATAATGTTTGCATGTGCACACATAAATCAGTAAATAAGTCTGTCTGTATATACATCCATGCACACATACACATCATATTGGTTCTGTTTTTCCAGAGAACTCTGACCAATATATACACTTGCAATAATCACAACTACAAATACAGATACACAAATACAACCACAGTCACACAAGTAAGAACCACCCAGCTGAGCCCGAACAGCTCAGAACCATGAGGAATTCATGAACAGTAGTTCTAAATTAATGGCCGGGTGTTCAGGAGTTGGAGATCATTCTGGCCAACATGGTGAAACCCCATCTCTACTAAAAATGCAAAAAATTAGCCTGGGCATAGTGGCAGACACCTGAGAATCCCAGCTACTTGGGAGGCTGAGTCAGGAGAATCGCTTGGACCAGGGAAATGGAGATTGGAATGAGCCGAGATTATGCTGCTGCACTCCAGCCTGGGAAACAAGGGTGAAAGTTCGTCCCAAACAATAAAAAATAAATTATTAGGAAGTGGTGAGGCTTGTTAGGCAATGAGAGATCATGGGAACCGATATAGTGGTTTCCTCGCTCATAACTGAAAGCATCTTCACAACATATTGTTCACCCTCTCCTAACTTTTGCTATGAGGTCTTGACAGTTGAGGCTTATTTTGTTCTCTCCAGGTTCCTCTAGTAACTCCACTTCTTTGGAGAATATTTGCTTTGTTTTGCTCAGACTAATTTTCTCTTTTGACCTTTTAAATGCTCTAAACACCTGGAGGGGATCTCAATCGATGATGATGAAAGACAGAGCAAATTCCCTTTCAACCCTGATTCTGCAATGATTCCTGATATAACCATTAGAAGTTCAAAACGGGACTTTTCACAAGAATACTAGCACTGAAAACATTTCTCCATTAGTTTGGTCATTACAGCAGGATTTGGGGACAGTCACATGAGCATAACTGGTCATTCTTAGGGCTTGAAACATACATGTATTGTGAGTCTCTGTAGTAAGCATATTAACTTCAACTCGTGTCTCTGCTGTGAGTTGGATCACTTACAAACTAGCACTTCCTTTTATTTCACACTGTCTGAAATCAGTATATCCCTTCCAGGTTTGTTGGTTTGCATTGCCCTGGAATAAAAATGAGGCTAGAGATAAAAGGATAAACAAGTTTGTGAATCTCTTGTAAGTAATACATAGACGAATTTAAACCTGAGTGTTAGGCGTTTTGGTTTTTTTAATGAGTTTAAATCATTTATACTTTGTTTTTTCTACTAGGCTGGTTATTTTTCAATACTGTGTAGTGCTTTCAATTCTGGTGGTTCATATATGAAGGCAAAACAAGTTTAGTTACGTGTAGCCTTCAAAGTTTTCAGAGAGCTTTCTTCAAAAAATGGACAGTATGTAAGCCAGGTAAGCAATGCTATAATTGGATTCATTTGCATGGTGGCATGTGCCTGTAATCCCAGCTACTCAAGAGGATGAGCCAAGAGAATCACTTGAACCTGAGAGGCAGATGTTGCAGTGAGCCAAGATCACACCACTGCACTCCAGCCTGTGTGACAGAGCAGGACTTTGTCTCAAAAAACAATTACCAATTGTAGTATACTGTAGTGTCCCACAAGGTCTCTCCCCACTGCTATTGACTAAGTGACTACTAGATGGAAGTACTGGTGGCTGATGGCTGGTAGCTGAGTTCCTCTCTGGGCATCGATCGTGGCTGAAGAGAGCCACCTCACCCAAGGTCCAAGGGTGTACCCCCTTCCTTGCAGATGCAGAGGTGCAAAGGCCCAGCCACTGTGCCCCAGTCCAAGACAACTCTGAGCCATCCAGTTCGGGAGTTCCCCGAGGGATTAGCAGTTCAATTACTCCTTTCCTCCACCCCTGCTTCTCCCATTTCCCCAGAGCTGTGCTGCTCATAAATTTCCATCTGATAATGTTTACATGGAACCCAACTTGGAACATCAATAGACAATGACCAAGTCAGCTTTAGTCCAAGATTACAAAGAGAGCTCAGTATTGGGAATCCTGGTCTATGTAAAGGATCACATGGTAAAGGAGCTAAAACAGTCATCTCTCAGGGTTAGCGGGATGCAGGCTTTGCTGTGTGGTCCCCTTCTCTGTTCACACTCACCTTCCTAAATGAGCCCATCTAGGCCTCTGTGTACCAGAGACAGACAGAAACAGATCAGCCTATCAATGATGACCAAAAGTCCATTTCATACAATTAGGTGGCAATTCCTGATAAAAATCGTGTAAAATAAGACTAAATAGAAACTACATACTGCTCATTCTAGATTTTAATAAAAATGTCCTTTTCATATAGGGTATTTGCTATTATACATTATAAAGAAAACCTACCAACAACTGTAGTTAATATTCCCAGAGAGATTCATAAGCACAGTATGAAAAGTAAATGCTCAGAACAAATATGTTAGAGACAAATATTTCATGACAGATGCAATAATTACATAAATTCAGAAAATGCTAGAGACTTAGGTTAAGAAACAAACAAAAACCACTTTAATTGAATTTCTCAGGGTGAAGAATCAGATGCATGTTCAAAAATAGCTTTATCCATATTAACAAAAAGCTAGAAATAAAAAGGAATAAAATCCCGTTGACAACAGCAATAAACCTACAAGTTTTGTAGAAATATATCTGTCAAGAATCACCGAGGATCTATGTGTAAGATATTACAGGATTGTATTGAAGGATAAAACAATACATGAACAAATAACAAGACACACTGTGTCCTTGGGTGGGGAAAAATGTTAATGAGTGCAATATAAATATAAATGATATATTCAGAATTTAAATTGAAATGATTTGACTGAAGATTATTAATCTATGTAAAAAAATGTTCAAAATATGAAAACTATGACTCATGGAAGACTTAACCCTGACAAATAAGACATATAAAGCGACTATAATAAAAACAAATTATAACAGACCTATGGATCTATCTAAACTCTACTATAGGGGAAAATTATGCACTATCTATGGCACATGTTTTATCTGATTCTGTTGTAGATAACCAATAGCAATGCAAAAAAATCTTGGAAATACTGCTTTCATTTTCACATTTATTTTAACATTTCTGATCTATAAACATGTCTGTCCTTTGGATTCTCCTTTGAACTGGTTTTAGCACTTCATCAGCTTCCTTGTTAATTAGATTAAAAAGTTGAGATAGAAGTGATGAGATTAGGCATCCTTATTTCTGATCTTGAAGGAAAAGCTTTCCGTACTGAAAGCCCTAACCAGAGTAATAGGGCAAGAAAAATCTATGCAAAGCAAAAAGGAAGAAAGAAAATTGTCTCTGCCAATGACACAATTTTATGTAGAGAAAATCCTAAAGATGTCACCAAAAAAAACCCTGTTAGAATTAATAAAATGAAACGTACAAAGTTGCAGTTAATGTTGGATGAATACGTCTAGAGATCTAACATACTACATGGGGGCTTCAGTTAATACTGTAGTGCATACTGGAATTTTCTAAGAGTAGGTTTTTCAGTATTCCTACCACTTTTATAAAAAAGGCAACTAAGTTTAGGAAAAAGGACATATTAACTGCAGAAACCCTTTTACTCTATATGTAAATGTATGTCAAAACATGTATACTTATACAATAAAAATGCAAAATCAACACTCAAAATCGAGTTACATTTCTATGTGCTACCAATATGCCATCTCAAAAGTTAAAGCCCACATTCCGCAGCAACAATAAAAAAAAAAAACAATAAAATTAGCTAAGGAGGCAAAAGATTTGTACACTTTAAACATTGAAAGACATTGTGAAAGATACAAATAAATGGAAAGATATCCTGTGCTCATGAATTAGAATAACAATAAAATATTCAACTACCCAAAGTGATCTATGGTTGTATTTGATGGAATTCTCACCAAAATTCCAAGGGCATTTTATACAGAAATAGAAAAAACAATGCTGAAGTTCGTATGAAACCACAAAAGACAATCTTGAGCAAGAACAAAGCTGTGGAAGCATCACACTTCCTGATTTCAAAGCACATGACAAAGCTACAGTGAATCAAACAGTATGAGACTGCCATAAAAACAGACCAGAAGAACAGAATACAGAGCCCAGAAATAAACCTATTTATATACGGTAGACTGATTTCTGACAAGGGCACCGAGAACACACAATGGGGAGAAGAACACCATTTCTCAACAAATGGCACTGAGAAAACTGGATATCCACCTATGGAAGAAGAAAATTGGGCTGTTTTGCTAGCCATGGTGGGGAGAAAGGAATCTTTGTACACTGGTGTGAATATAAATTGACACAGCCATTGTGAAAAGCAGTATGGAGGTTCCGCAAAAAAACAAACTACCATATCATCCAGTGATCCCACTTTGAGTATATATCCAAAGGAAATGAAATCGGTATCTTGAAGAGAGATCTGTGCTCCCATGCTCATGGTGGGCATTATTCACAATGGCCAAGATAGGGAAGCAACCTAAATGTCTATCAACAAATTAATGGATAAAGAAAATCCGGTGTATACACACTATGGAATATTATTTAGCCTAAAATTCTGCCATTGGCAACAACACGGATGAACCTGGAGGGCATGAAGCTGTAAAATAAGCCAGGCATAAAAAGGCCACGCTGCATATGGAATGCCATAAAAAATGCCAGCCAAGCACAGTGACTCATGCCTCCTGAATCCTAGCACTTCAAGAAGCTGAGGTGGGCGGATCACCCGAGGTCAGGGGTTTCGGACCACTCTGGCCAATATGGTGAAACCCCATCTCTATTAAAAATACAAAAAAATTAGCTGGGTGTGGTGTTGAAAGCCTGTAGTCCCAACTACTCAGGAGGCTGAGGCAGGAGAATCACTTGAACCGAGAAGGGCAGGGGTTATAGTGAAGCTAGATCCTGCCAATGCACTCCAGCCTGGGCAACAGAGTGAGACTCCATCTCAAGAAAATTGAGTAAAGACAAACTCATAATCAGAGTAGAATAGCAGTTGTCTGGAGTCGTCATCAGGGAAAGGAGGGCAGGGAAAACAGGGAGATGTTGGCCAAAGGGTAGAAAACTTCAGTTATGCAGTATGAGTAAGTGCTGGAGATGTAATGCACAGCCTGGTGACTCGAACAATGCTGCATTTGGATACTTGAGATTTGCAGAGTAGATCTTATGTGATCTCACCACAAAAAAGCTAGGTGAAATGATGGGTATGTTAATTAGTTTGACTGTGGTTGTCATTTTATAATGTTTAAAATAGCATCCTGTTGTACACCTTAAATATAATTATTTATAAAGTATACCTCGATAAAACTGGGGAAAATCTTATCACATGTTCATTTTTACGTCTGTATGAGAGCCATGCTTTCGACTTTTCCTTTGGAAGTTACAACAGCTCTGGAAATCTTCCACCAGGATATGCCGTGAGTGCCTCTTACACAGCCAGGTAACCTGCATCACTGGCGAACTGCACCCTGTGGGTTCTTCAGCCCAGGTGCCTGTTTCTTGGCTCACAAAGGTGACCCCAAAGCAGCACTAATTCTTTGCTGTTTCTAGTTACAATTTTCCTCTTTACTAATTCTATGTTTTGCTTTCAGGTTTATTTATGGCCTTTATTTTGTTACTAGTGGCACAATGACCGGGAATTTGGTTTATGAAACTACCATTTGGTGATCTCTGTAAACTGATTGATTTATAGAGATCTATGCTCTGGGTGAAAACGAGATCAAAAAGAACTAACAAACCAGACTCTATATTTTGAACTTGGTTAGTAATCCTGTGCCCACCGGGAAGGGAGGTGTCTCTTTGCTATATGGCCTGATGAGTTACTGGGTTTGTGTGTTTAGCCTTGACCCATGACTAAATTGTAGAATTGAGGCCGTAAACTCTGTGTCTGTGTATGTGTGTAACTCAGAAAGTCCTTTACCTCTTATGTAAGTAGATGATGTTTTTTATGTCCAGATGGTTTTAATAAATTAGATCACAATATCTTGCAAAGTAAATGGCCTCTTTTCTAATTAGCTTATACAGATAAATAAGCACTACTAGTAATAGAATATCTCCAAATATTCCAGGAGAATAAGGAGTTGAAGTTTAGTACCTTAACGTGCTAAATGGAAAAAATATTTCTACAGAACCAACTCAGAGTGAAGACAACCCACAAAGTGGGAGAAAATATTTGCAAGGCAGGTGTTGAATAGGATCTAAATATCTAGAATATATAAGAACTACAATATTAAAAGATAATCCGATTAAAAATAGGCAAAGGACTTAGATGTTTCTCCATATCTCCCTTTACATGCTTCAAAGTTAAGGACTCGCTAATTAAAAGTTCGATCTGAGATTCCTCACGAAAACTTCTAGCAACACCAACTTAAGGCTTGTATAGTAAATTAACCCTCTTGGTGCATCTGTGTATGTAATCAAGCCGAAGCTACTGAGACCAGCTTTTTACTCTGATAAGAATAATCTTTGAGATCAACTTTCATCAAAAGTGAGAAGACAGAAGGGAAAAGCTGCTGCAACAGAAAACCATGGAAGTCTACACAACCTTCTGGGTTTGATTCTGATTTTATAATAGCTAATTTACAACTGTCACGTGTAGATAACTGATAATGATACAAAATAATTCTAGCATACGGAAATGTAAACGAACCCTCCATCTCCCCCAAAAAAAACCCATTTCAGTTCCGTTTGCACCTTTCAGTATTTCTGATCTGAACCCCATTTCAGCTCCGTTTGCACCTTTCAGTATTTCTGATAACCCCATTTCAGCTCCGTTTGCACATTGCTTTCAGTATTTCTGATCTGAACCCCATTTCAGCTCCGTTTGCACCTTTCTTTCAGTATTTCTGATCTGAACCCCATTTCAGCTCCGTTTGCACATTGCTTTCAGTATTTCTGATCTGAACCCCATTTCAGCTCCGTTTGCACCTTTCAGTATTTTTGATCTGAACCCCATTTCAGCTCTGTTTGCACCTTTCAGTATTTTTGATCTGAACCCCATTTCAGCTCCTTTTTCACCTTCCTTTCAGTATTTTTGATCTGTAAATGTGTTCTTTGGAATGTCCTTTGAATTGATTGTACCGCCTCACTGTTTTCATGTTATTAAACAAAAATCTTTAATGTTTTATCTTTGGATCTGTATGGGGGTTATGCTTTTACCTTTCAAAAAAAATTCTTTTAACGCTATTCTGAGCTGATTTGCATGCCTTGGAGAGCTTACTATGGGATGACGGCTGCATTTCAATTCAGCAGGAAAGACTGTTTAATTTATGAATGTCACTGGTATAATCGGCTCCCCATCTGGAAGAAAGAAAACTAGATCCCCTAAATGATACCTACAAAAATGAACTCCAGGTGGATGAAAGACTTAAATGTAAAAGAGTTCTTAAAAAATGTAAAAAAAGAAAAGTACAGATTTTAGTGTAAAAATAAGTGAATAATAAAACGACTAGAACAGTCAAGAGAAATTTTAATAAGCTTGGTCTGATGGAGGCCTTCCTAAGCAGGACAGGGAAAGTCACTGCTGGATATTAAGGATGCTATCTTTTGTCTTTCCTGCAGATTACACAAGATTCTTACCTACTAAATTAGCAGAAAAGTGACAAACATTTCTTCAAGCTGTTTCTTTTGACTTTACAGGGCTTATTGTTCAAAATTTAAAACATTTTAGCCAAATTTGTCTTTGGTTTCTGGGTTTGTCTTTTATAGAAAGGGCTGCACCATTCCAAAGTGATTACGTTCCTATCTACACACGGAGGGAGGAAGCTCTTTAGAGATTTAATAATAGAAAACAGATCTGGACTTTATGCCAATGTATTTGTGGTGCCTGTTTTTCCCTGAGGGTAGAATTATGGGTGATTTTTATTCTGTTTCTTTTTGCTTATCTACATTAAATAAGCAATATGTGTTCACTGTATGAAGATTAAGAAATATAACTTAATGAAATTTAAGTTATATTCAACACTGTATGAAGATTAAGAAATATAACTAAGAATTTAAAATACTTTCTCTGTAGGATACCTAAAGATCAGCTAAATCAGTTGATTCTGTGGCAGGGAACTGAGCAGATGGGAGGCAAGAGTGATAGAGAAAGCTCTCGCTGATTACTCATACCTTTTGCATCTTGCACCTTATAAATGTATCGCGTGTTCAGTGAGTTATTAAAATATGATTCCTCCTGTCCCGATGGAAGTTCCCTCCCCGAGTCAGTGTTTAGGCACCAAATTGCTCCTCTCATGTCCCTCCAGCATCAGCCCTGCTATGTTTTGTCCCCTCTAAAACTCATGTAAAGGTTGAATTGCCATTGTAGTAACAGTGTTAACAGGTGGGATCTTGAAGCAGTAATCAGGCCATGAGGCTCTACCTTCATGCACACGTTTAATGCCTTATGGGGCATTGAGGGCATAGGCTTGCTCTCTTCACCCTCTCACCTTCAGCCACTTTGTGATTCAGCAAAAAGGCTCTTGCCAAGTGCTCGTACCTTGACATTGGACTTCCCAGCTTCTGGAACTGTAAGCCAATGAACTGTGTTCGTTATCAATTACCCAGTTTGTGTCTATTCTACCAGCACAAAACAGATTAAGACAAGCCTGTCACCATGAGATTCTAAACACGGCCCACCTCATAGCTTAGTAAACTCTATCACAGGTCTGTGTGTCTTCTTTACCCAAAAGTTTAAGCATTGAAGGCCTGGGCTTTGGAGTCAATTCAATCTCAATTTGAATACATGTCCCCAGCCTTTAGTGATGGGGCATCATGAGGAACTTGCCTTTAGTTCTCTGCTCCATTTCACTTCCAAAGTGAAGGCAGTTAATATCAACAAGCCCTAAGTCTAGAATTGAGATGATGTATGTAAGGTGCTTTATATGTAGATGTTTAGTACATGGTAGCTGTGATTACATTCAACAATGCAGTGTCTTCTAGAGCAGGGTTTCAGGACTTGGCGTTATTGACATTTTAGATGTGCTAATTTATTTTTAATTTTTTTTTTTTTTTTTTTTTTTTTTTTTTTTGCGGAGACTATCCTGTGCACTGTAGTGTAATTGGCAGCATCCCTGGCCTCTACCCACTAGATGCCAGCAGGAACCCACTCCACAAAGCTATGACAACCCAAAATGTCTTTAGACTCAGCCAAATATCCCCCTGCAGGGCAGTATCAGCCTCAGTTGAAAACCACTGATGTAGAGATCTACAGAGTTCAGCAAGGTTCTCAAGTTGACCAGTGTTCAGTCCTCACACACAGGCCAGTTCATTGCTTTCCTCTACACCTATATCATAAGGTTATTGTAAGTCGGTTCTCTCCATTTTCCTGTGACTTGTGCCAGGTACCAGGACCATGAGGAGGGGTGTAGGATTGGAGTTCGGGTCTGTCTTTTAAGACCATCCTCTTGCCATTGCCAGCACTATCCCGGAACAACATCAACTCACCTGCCATTGCTTTAAAGGATCATATCGAGAAGACCAATTAGAATGAGGGTTCCCACTGCTTCTCTGCTTACATTTACAGAGATTAAAAATTAAACACCAACCTGCATTTGCACACTCGCCATCTAGTGGCCACCCAGTGTCCAGGATAAGTACAACCCTGGCTTCCTGGCAGCTGAGAAACTTGAGGAATGAGCGAATTTTCCTGGGACAGTGATCAGCTTGGGATGTGCAAGACTGGAAGCTACCTCATCTCTTCATGGGTCATAGAGGCTCCTCATGCCACTGTGCCTGCCTGACATTTTCCTTATTCTCCAGGCTGGAGGAACTGCCTGGACATTGAAAGAAGGGACTGTGCTTCTGCCTATAAGAGCAGAGAGCATGAGAACTTTCTAAAAACTGCAAAGGGCTTGAGAGGTAGATGTGAGAGGTGAGTCTCTCCTTTGTGTCAAACCTTGAGTCCCTGGAACCTTGTCCTGATGGTAGATACCCTTCTCAATTTCTGTCAATAAAACTATCCCAAAAGGATGAGGGTGGACACTAATGGAGAATCCATCCCAGAAAGAGATGGAGCTGGCACTGTGTCTCCAGAAAGACTGAATCCACCCAGGACAGTGAGCACTAAGTACACACACAGCTTGTAAGCCTCACAACTAGTGAAAGAGGAGGACTGGGAGTCAGTGACTGAATGACATTCTCTGTACTCAGTGGTAATCAGCCCCACCTCTGTGCGTACTCTGGGTGATGTGGATGATACCATGTAGGAATGTGCATCATGCACAAACCATCAGAGCTGCAGAAAGCTCACTCTCTCTCCAGGGGCTACTTGTGATTTTGGAATCACCCAAGAATATTGGAGCCTTAGCCAATTAAATCAGGTGGAAAGAACTAGAGAATGTGATTGGCTCATGTGTGAGCCCTAGACAGCTGTCAGTTTCTGTCTTGGCATGTTCTTGTGAAAACTGTCCTGACTCATCTGGGCTAGACCTGCCTGGGCGATGCCCAGGCAGCCTTATGACACCTGCAGTGGGGTCCCAAGCAATGGCTCTTGGGTCTACCTGCCTGAGTCAGCTGTCACTCCCACTTGAGGTGGCTGGCTTGAGTTTTAAGCAATGACACTGGCTTAGAGTTGGGCTCCCACCTTCCCCAAATCAGAACTTGGGCCAAGGATTTTAACTAGAGGCTGTGTGGTTGGCTATACCAGGAAGAACAGTGAAGCAGTGGGGATTGTGAGGCAGAATGAGAAAATCCAACCAACCAAAGGTGCTTTAATGCTGCTTCATGCTGAGGGCAACTGAGACTCAGACCCACGGAGAAACCATGCAGCATGTGCCTCAGAATAGTCACAAAGAGGATGTTGGGGGCTGGGATGTTGGCCCAGCTTCTCCATCTCCACTAATCGAGATCACCCCTCAGGGAGACTAATTCCTTTGTCTTCAAGCTTGCATCTCAGCAGTTGTCTCTGGCCTCCAAAAAAGCAAAGAGGGGTGCCTTCCTTACCTGAGATGGTGTGGAATTATGCTGGAGCTGTCCAGCACCACTGTGCTGAAATCAAGAGGCATTCTGAATGTCTGCTAGAGATGTCACCAAGCCCAGTTATGCCCTGTGGAGCACCATGATGCATGGTCACATTCCCATGACAAGACCCTGATGATTCTCCAGATCCTTCCTTTTCCTGCCCCCCCCCCTGCCCTCTAGCAATCCTCAACTTGCTGATGACACCTGCATACCATCCCAGCCTGGCTTCCATATCTCCACCCAGCTGGGCCCTCTGCCCAGACAGCCTCAGCCTAACCCCTCCTCTTCATGTGCCTCTTTGTTGCTCATCCTGAGAGTGTCAGCTCAGCAAATATCAATTCGTCTAGCTGACTCTCAGCTTTTTCTGTAAAATGCCAGGGAAAAGAATATTGTTAATGTGTAAAAATTGTGGCAATTATATTTATGCATGTTTATATTTATGCATTTATACTCACAGATATAAAATATTTTAAAGTGGAAATGATAAAATATCTGGCACACAGTACATTTTGCCAAAGGAAATTTTTACAATAACCATTGATCCCTTAAGGTGCTTCCTATTTCAGGTCATGCCTCGCTTCCTTGGCAGGATAACAAGAAAAATCTCTCTTCTGCTATTTCCACAATCTCAGTGAATGCAATATTGACCTTGGGCATTAGTCAGCCTTCAGAGGAACACCCAGTAACACAAAGCAGGAGAATCAGCCAGGCCAGGAGAATCCCATTCCCCCTCGTCAAAAGGTCCCCCTGCCTTTGCATTGTTTTCCCAGTCCTGGGAATGTGGTCATGGAGGACTTTGGGGAGCCCTCTCCCTCAGATGTGTAATCAAAGAAGAGAGGGCTGTGAATCTAGTTCCTAGTTCCTCTTCTACCCTTACCCCTGTGAACCATGGAGATGTGTCCCCCAACTCTCCCTTCAAGAAAGAACTTGGCATTTGCACTGCTGTTCACTGATCGTTTCCAGCTGTTCACACTCTCAGGATCCATCAGAGCTTTTGATCTGAAGCTACACCTCCTGAGCAGCTGACAGTGGACTAGGTGCTGCAGGGAACCAGGGCCTGGCCATTTCTGCCCCACACAGAGTCCTTGAAGGAGCCGTTTTTTCACTAAAGCTCTTGGTTGGGTTGACCTGGATTTTGTCAGATGTGCTCATGACCTAAAGTCTCTCTCTATCCAATTCTGCTTCTTCCCTGTTCTGTTACAGACATTGTCTCTCAATAAATCTCTTGCAATCCTGTCTCATGGTCAGATTCCTGGAGGCCTAAACCCACACAGCCCCTTAGCCAGGCTGCCTTAGGTTCATTTGAAGCAGATGCCTCCCTGCTGTAGGCCAGCAGTCTCCCAATCTGGACATGGAGGGGTTGGCCTTGCTGAGCACTAGGTCTCTTTCAGCTTGGCCATTACTGAACTCAGCATCATTAGGACCCTTGCTTAGAAAGCTTTACTCATCATATGCTGACATCATATCACTGGCTTTAGCACCCTAGGAGGACTTCAACCCTCAGGCACAGATAATTGCTGCTGTTCTCTCTTTTTTCCAGGTTCTTAGTCACTTATGTGGCTCTGCTACTCCATAAGGCTTCATGGTTTTCTTTCCTATCTAAGGTGCATATCCTATATGAAAATGGATTTGTGAGATAATCACAGTTCCCCAGCACCTCCCCAATCTTGTCTGGACAAAAAGGGGTTTGAAATAAGATACTGAGGCCCAGAGAAGGGGGAGAGACTAGGCTAAGTCACACAGCCAGCCCTGGGCAGAGAATAGGACAAGAAAAGTATGTTCTGTGAATATTTTACCTGAAACTTTGTCTTTTCTAAAGATGGCGTATTACACAAACATGTGACTTCACACTTTCCTGACTCCCCACTAAAACCACAGAAAAGGGAGTTTAAGCTGCTTAAGTCTAGACCAAGAAGAATAGCGGACAGAAACACATTTCAGTAACTGGAAGGCAGCCAGGATAGTAATACTTGGCCTCCCTGAGAAAGCCAAATACTATACAGGCAGTGGGGAAAGCCAGGAGTTGACAGGACATGTACCACGAAATCCTCAAAAAGACTCTACAAGGGATGGTGCCAGGCACTTCTAGATGAGGGAGATGAAAAGATAAGCTTCCTTGATAGATGTCTTAGAAACAGTTACAGTTGGGAAATACTCGCCCTCAGGCAACACCTGCATGGCTTCCCCTCCCCTGCACTGGTGGAAGACTGGAAGTTGATTCACTGGCGTGAGTGAAACAAATGCTGCAGCCTAGAGACCATGGGAACACTTAGGGGGAGGAGTGCTGTTTGAAACTGGTATTCCATGGTCACAGGCACACTGATTGCTGAGACATCCAGCTCTTTTCCTTTCCTAGCTCCAACCTGGGTAGTTCAGCCTTGGTCCTTCAGACAGGAGTGGAGAAGGATACTTTATTGGGACTCTAACCAACACCAGGGAATCTTCTAAAGAAGGCTCTCCTAGATCACCCTACATTGAAGTTAAATCAACAAGTATGATCCTTAGCAAACTAAAGCAGGAATAGAAATCAAAATTCCACATGTTCTTACTTATAAATGGGAGCTAAATGATAACTCGTGGACACAAAGAAGGGAATAACAGACCCTCTACTTGAGGGTGGAAGGTGGGAGGAAGGAGAGGAGCAGAAAAGACAACTATTGGGTACTGGACTTACTACCTGCATGATGGAATAACCTGTACAACAAACCTCCATGACCTGAGTTTATCTATGTAACAACAAACCTTCACATCTATCCCCAAACCTAAAATAGAAGTTAAATCAACTCTTAAGCAGACATGCAAAGATTCCAGGAAATCTGAGGAAAATATTCCACATGAAAACAAGAAAAAATAGTTAAAAATTGAAATAAGGAAGAAATGTTAGTCACTGATATCTCAATGACACTATATCCATGAGATTAAACAGGACGCTATTTTTTTAGGAGAAAAATGTTAAAGAATACAAAATTTTAGGACTTGAAAACAAATACAGATGTGAAAAACTCAACAGAAGTAAATTCAATAGAAACTTTAAAAACAGCTTCTCGAAGACATCTCCAAGAAGAAGAAAAAGATAAAACATAAGAATATGAAAAGACTGTTAGAAGAAACACGTTCTGAATACTAGGAATTCCAGAAAGTGAAACCAGAGAAGAAACCTTTCAGTTTTTAAACGTTTTCCCAGAAGTGAAGGATGTGACTTCTTAGACTGAAATGGCATACCAAGTGCCCACATGTCAATACACCTCATCTTAAAATTACAGAACAATAGAAATGAAAAGATTTTACTCCACAGGAAAAATAAACTCCCATGCACAGGAGCAGGAATCAGAATGCCTTTTAGACTTCCCAATAGCAGCACTAGAAGAGGGAATTTGAGAGCAATATCTTCCTTCAAGAATTTTGAAGACCAATAATATTTAACTTGGAATTATATTCCTATTCAAACTGCTAATCAAATATGATTAGTAGAATACTTTATTAAACAAGTATCTGAAACCTAATCTCCCATGCAGCCATTTTGCATAAAGCTGCTGGAGGATATGATGCAATACAGCAAAGCAGGGGAGTACACAGTGAAAGTGGAAGATGGAATGAATGAAACACATAAGAAACTTAAGGCAAGATCTAAGATGACTGCTGTGCACCAAGCAATTAGTCTGAATTAGAGAAGAGTGAATTGGGAACAAACATTTTAAAGACTGCTGCTGCCAAGAGACCTACTGCTATTGTTAGTAAGATCCAGGACTGATTTTTCTGTTTTTACTCAGTTGTCACATATGATAATTTTGCTGGGTATAGAATTCTAAGTTGTGAATTATTTTCTTTAAAATGTTACAATAAGCTGAGGTGGGCAGATCACTTGAGCCAAGTTTGAGACCAGCCTGGGCAACATGGCAAAACCCATCTCTACTAGAAACACACAAAATTAGCCAGGCATGGTGGCATGCACCTGTAGTCTCAGCTATTCAGGAAGGTGAGGTGGGAGGATCACATGAGCTGAGGTCACACCACTGCACTCCAGCCTGGGCAATGCAATTTGAGACCCTGTCTCAAAAAATAGGATAAAATGCAGAGAGACTGTATCTATAACTTAAAATGTTATGACCACTGTTATGCAAATATTCTCTGAAACTTTCCAAACTAAAGCTCATGCCTGGCTAACCCAGGGCTTCGCACTCTAAAAGCACTTAAAACAGATTCATGGTAAAAGTTATTTTAAAAAGGTATTCTCATTAACTCTTAGATAAGTCTTGCAGTCTACGGTTTCTAACAAAATCTAAAGTGAAATCAAAGAAATGAAAGGCTTATAATTATATTTCAATCAAAAGCAAGAACATGTGATTGGCTGTGAATAATCACAAGAGAACATTAACACTTTGGTGTCTACGAAGACATCTGAACTCCTGAAGTCAGATGCACAAGGTTTGGATTTTTTAATTCTGCCTACAGAGTGGGACAGCTACCCCTTCTACCCCTTCTTACCCCTCTTATGGTCACAGAATTGAAAATCTGAAGAAACTGCCTACTGTGTCTTCTCCCACTTGGGCTATCTCCACAGCCCTTTCAGTTATCTAAACCTTTGGTCTCAATTTATTCCTTTGCTGTGGATAATAATATTCTCTCATAGTTTCTATGATGAAATGAGATGATGTATGCAAAGCACTTAAACCATGCCCGGCACACAGTAAGTGCCATACATGCTTGCTAGATAAGAAATTCAGGAGCAGATGCCATATAGAGCATTCTTGTTTCTCACAGAGGATGATTCCCCAAATGTCTATTTTTCTCTTCCAAGAAGAGGTCATACTTTTTGCCTGCTGTGTGGTAGATACCCTGGTGCTGGACACTGAAGTTGTACGAATGACAATGAATCATTCTGCTCTGAGTGGGCAAGAGGCATATATAGTCAACCAATTATTAATGTCTTACATATTTTCACAAATGCTATGAAGGAAAAGCTTAAGGCATTGTGAGAAACTAGAGGAACATAGAATTTACATGGAAGGGGCAGGATTGAGGGATGGTCAAGAAATCCCTCTCCAAATCCAAAGGAGAAGTAAGTTTTGACCAGGCCCCAGTAGAAGACATTCCAAACAGACCAAGGAACAAGGGCCAGACCCTGAATCAGGAGGATACTTGGTGTCCTGAAGATGCCAAGATAAGATGATTGTGGCCGAGGAGCAGAGAGCTAGGAGGAGTGTGTTGGAAGATGAAGAGGTGGCTGGGCCAGGCCTCACAGCATCTTGTAGTCCATGGCAAAGGATTCAGACAGCTTCCATGAGTGAGCTGAAAACTCATTCATGGCTTCTCATTGGCTTAGGATGCCAGTATCCTGGTAGTGGTGAGAGCTATGGTGGAGAGACTGTGGAAACTAGTGTTGTCATCACCGAATGAGAGGCTCCAGATTTGATTCACAGCAGAGATTTGGGTCCTTATGCCCAGAGTTTGACTGGCACCTCCAATCCCCTCAAAGCCCCAGGGTGTGGGCCTGAAGGGAAGGGTGTATCCACATGTTATTGTTACAACTGGTCTGGTTCACCTAGGTGCAATGGGAAGAGCAGGTGAGAGATGGGCAGAGGGGGCCCTGGAGCTACTGCTCTGCATTACTGGTCTCGTTCTGTGCCCTCTGCCCAGCTCCTGGAGGATGCCTGGTGCTGACTGAGCATGGAATGGGCTGTTGAGCCAGTGAGGGGGGATACCCAGGCAGAGGGAACAACATATGCAAAGGCAGCTTCCTGTAACCTGAATTCCCTGTCTGACGTCATTGATTAAACACAAAATTTGCCCATTCTTACCTATCAGGACTTCAAGAGGAGGTGGCCTGTGAGTTGACATTGTCATTACAGCAACTAAGCATGCCTCGGGGAATGCAGACTGTACAGTGAGAGGCAAGGAAGAGGAGCACTTATTGCATTTTAATGATTTAAACACTCAGTAATTGTGCTGGGCCCTGGGGATACAATCTGCCAAGCAATTACACCCAGACAGGCCTTCCCAGTTAATCTGTTGGAGAAGGGCAGGAATAGCATTTCTAGAATGCCCTCCAGGTGAGGCAGGAACAGAGGATTGCCTGATTGTCCCTTTCCCTCTGGGATTTGGTCTCCCACAGGGTCGGTCTCTCCTGCCTCCTTTGTGAGGCCAGGATCAGAGCTCCTGGGAGGACTGTAGGCATCTCCCAAGGATGGAGCACCCCCCATGGCAACAGCACAGTGACTGACTCTACAGTGGCCACCTGTCCTGGTCTTCCTGGGACTTAGGGGACTGAGAATGTGGGGTCTTCATTGTTAACACCAGGATAATCCCTAGCAACTTTCACTTCATCATCCTACTTTCTCCTTATGCATTCAATGGGGCCAGGCCTGGCTAAGTCTTCCAAAGGCTCATGAAGTATGGTCAGTTTTTATGGGATTTTTGTTTGTTTGTTTTGCAAAGGCCGGAGGGACCCTGCTCACTTTGTTGTAAGTTACCCCACATCACTCTAATTGGGTCCCCAGCTGGCAGTCCTCCAGGCCTAGCAATTGATCAGGGCTCTAACAGGAAGCAGATGGACCACCCAAGGATTTCCCTGGAGAGTTCGTGAAGGTACTCTAACAGGGATGGAGGCAGTTAAGGGAACCAGGAAGGGAAAGTGGGGCACCCCAGGTCTAGAAACCTTGGGAAGCCTCTTTCCACCCTGGAAGCTGCAGGGGGTCTGGGTCTGGAGGTGTGGGTCTTGCTAGACCCCAGAAAGAGATGGACCACTCCGTGACAAGGCAGGGGAGGAAATGAGGGTTGATAAGTATCCTGATACCTTTCTTTCCACCCTCCCATCTTTTAACAGTGTCTCCCACTGACCAACACTAAATGGAAGCCATCTGGATGATGCCATCCTATAATCAGCCTCCCAGGTATAGAGCAGGAAGTGGTGGGCAGAGAACAAATCTAGAGAAAAGCCAGACACCAGTATGGTTACTCCAGAACTGATCCTTGTAGCCTGAGTTCAACAGCACCAGGGCCAACCGATCATTTTCTCCAAACATGTAAAGTATCCAAGAATGCAGGGGCCTGGGGATCCCCAGACCTCAGTTTGACTCCTTGCCTGGCCTATAGCCAAGTCTCCCCTGTGTCCTAAGGCACTGAAGACTAAATGAGAGTCCAAGTACAGCATGCCGGTGTGTGTGGTGGGGAGGGTGGGCTGCCACTTGTTTGGAGAATGGGCGAACATATAGACTTTTTTTACTCTTATCAGATTGAATTTGATCCCCTCAAAACACTTACATGTAAAGTGCCTGGCATAGCACCTAATGTGAAATATCTTATTTGGTTTCTGGACCCTGCTGGTTCTTGTGAGATTTTAGACTTAGTAATTTGGCTCAGTTTCCCCTTTGGTAAATAAGGATTGTTATTTAAATCTGCCCACCCCCCCAAATTCATGTGTTAAACTTAATCCCCAATGCGATGGTACTAGAAGGTTGGGGTGTAGTAAGAGATGGAATCAAAAGTGAGTCAGTTATCTTGAGTGGCTTTTTAAAAGCAAGCCTGGCTCCTGCTGCCCCCTCACATACTCTTGTTTCCTCCTTCCACCCTTTGGTCACAGGATGACCCTCAACAGGTAATGTCATGCTCTTGGACTTCCCAGCCTCCAGAACCATGAGCTAAATAAAATTCTATCCTGTATAAATTACCCAGTCTGTAGTAGTCTGTTATAGCAACAGTAAACAGACTAAGACAAGGATCAAAATGGCATCTGCCAAGATAGGATCATTGTGATGATTAAAGGGATATTTAGAACATGGTGGAACATACCAAGCACCACACAAAGGCCAGCTGCAGCTATCGCTTTTATTATTGCTAGTATTAGGTTCAAATGAATATACCTCATATAGGTCACTTACTGGCCTCCCAAGAAAAGACTAGCTCCATTTTACAGAAGAGGCATTTGTATAGCTTTCTTATGTGTTAAACTTAGCTACAGTTCCCACTTACTCAGTCAAATGCTAATCTAGATGTTTCTGAGAAGGTACTTTACAGGTGTGATTAAAGGTCATAATCAGTTGACTTCAAATAAGATTGTCCTGAGTTACCTGGGTGGGCCTGGTTCCCTCAGTTGAAAGGCCATAAGAGCAGAGTCGAGGCTTCCCTGATGGAGAAGGCATTCCACCTGGGGAGCCCACCTTTGGCCCATGCCCAAGAGTCCTCGCCTGCTCATTCTGGAGGCCAATCCTGCAGACTTAATACCTGCCCAGTCCTCACAATCATGTAAGTCAACTCCTTCCAATAAATCTCTTAATATATATTTCCTAATGACTCTGCTTCTCTGGTGGGTACCTGGCTGATTGAACCTCTGAGCCCTTGAGATGAGGGTGTAAGAAACTTGACCAGGGCTTGTTCTGCAAGAGGGGGAGAACCAGAATTAGGATTCAGGCCCCCTGACCCCAAGCCCTGCTCTCCCCCATTAATTGTAGAAGACTGGCTTTGTGGCCAGTGGGTGGGCTGATCTCTAGGGCTCATGGGGGAGTGGACATTACCTCCCTGCCATTATCCCAAATGCTCCTGAACTTCATACCTCATTCGCCTACCATAGCCAGCACCATGACCTGCATTCCAGAATAAAAGGCGGAGCCATTGGCTGCCAGGACAGGAGAAAGGGAACAGCCCTCAAGGGCACCAAACCCACAGACTGTAGCCCAGGCCCCTGTACCTGCCTGCTCAGTGGATGCCTTCAGGGAAAATCCTTACCCCCACCATGCTAACTTTTTTTTTTTAAGTAAGATGTCATGCATCCCCACCCCCCTTCAAAAACCATCTATTCCTGGTGCTGCACTGGGGCGTTGCTATGGCAACGGGCAAAGCTGGAGGCCCAGCAAACAGGCCTGCTGTGCTTCTCTTGATGGTTCTTTGGGGACTTCGCTGCTCTCAAAGGCTATGCCAGCCAGTTTCATCCTCTTTGAGCAGCAGTGAACAAAAACCCTCCCTTCCTTTTCTCTACCCCAAATTCAGGCCCTGGGGGCTGAAGACTCTGGCTGGAGGAGCCAGAGAAGAATTGCAGAAAATCCCAAGTTCTGATCCTAGGGCCAAAGCCTTCAGTGCCCTCTATGCAGTTTGGGTCAAGAGTGAAGACAGTGGAGTTCCCCAAGAAATCAGAGCTGTTAACCCTTCAAGGTGAGTAGTGGGTGGGTGATGCTTCCAAGGGGGAATGGTGAGAGCTAAGAGCTGCTGCGTCTGGTCGCATCAGCAGAACCATGTTGAAGCCAAACATCCCATAACACTAGGGAGTTAGATCATGGGACAGCTGGGGGTGGGGATTCTCATTCCACTCCAGGGTTGCACATGTCAACAGCAATCACCACCCTAGGCTCTGACTCTTCTCCACATCATCCCTATTAGCCAGTGTAAGTTGGCATCTGCACCAGGCATTATAGCATGTGCCAGTGGATCAGGCCAGCCTGCCGTGGACGTGGCTAAGAGGAGTGGAGGGGATGCGTGGACTGTACATTTGCCATCCTCACCACACTTTCTTGACCCTACAGGGCAGGCATGTCAAGTCTGCACCAAAGCCCAGGACCTTGTTGTCTTCCCATGGTTAGCAATGACCCTGCAAGAGAGAAATGAGATCAAATGCGTGTGGGGCATGCATTCTAACTCCTGGCCTCACAGACCCTGGGGCCCTGAAAAAGCAGAGAGGGCCAGCAGGAAGGAGTTTGTTCCCTCCTCGTGCCCCCCCACCTCCATGTGCCATTCTACACACGTCCAACCTGCCTCCTGATTCTGCCGTAGACCTCTGGCTAAACTGGGCTCAGAGCTGACCTAAGGCAAAGTCCAGGAGGATGAGGATGGCCAGAGGAGTGAAAGCATCAGAGGATCTGCTGCTGGGTGTCAGGAGGCCCAGGGAGTAGAGGTGACACACCTGAAAAACACAGCGGGGATCAGCCACAGGGGCCTCCTGAGCCGTGAGCCTTGGATACACTTCAGTGTGGAGCCTTGGCTCTTGCCCATCAGCAGCTGGAATGCTCTTCATGTCCCCGTCTGCTCAAACTCACCTTTCCAGTGGAGAATGGTCCTGACTGCCAACTGTGTAAAGCCACCTGTTTCCAGCAGGGCTCCAAATCCCTTACTATTTTTCTCTGTTCCATGACACTGCTTCAAACATGGTATGATTATGTATTTCCTCAACTCATGGTGGTCTGTAAGTTCCTCAACGTCACTTGTGCGTACTATTCACACCCCAAGTCCCTAGCATACAGTGCCTGACATACAATAGGCTCCTGATAACTTTCCTGAATGAGGCGGATCTTTAAGAAGTCTCAAAACTGAGCCCACCTTAGATACTCAATACATATGATTTTGTGTAAAGGACTAGGCATGGACTAACCATACCATAGGAGCCCATCTGCCTTCCATCAGAGTAAAACTCCAGCCTATGTGGGATATAACTTTCAGTTGGTACCAGGGTCTGCAATTGGCCCTTCCCGCATGGCCCTTGGCATAATGTTTAACTTATCTGGCGTACAAAACAAAGACTGCCATGTATTGTGCTGATTGTACAGTGCACAGGGGAGCTCAGCTAAGGTGACACAAAGAGGTGGAAATAGGGCCAGCCCTCCCCAGCCTGTGCTGCTGTGACCTGAGGCTGTGCCAGTGCGTGAAGGAATGACTGTCTTCCAGGAAGGTGCCATTGTTCCCCAGACCCTGTGCCCACTGCATGAATCTCAACTTAATAGAAGTGCCACCTGGACCATGGAAGCATTGTTCCCATTTTGTAGATGAGCCTCAGCATGTTGGGAAACCACAGGTCCTCTGCCTTGCCCACCCCTCCATTCTCAATCCTCTGCCTCTTTGTCTTGAGCACAAAAAACGCATGAGAGCTGTTTTGAAGGAGGCACAGCCACACCAAGGACAGTTAGATGATTGACCATATCATGAAACAGCAAGTCTTGCCTGAGGGGGAAGGGAGAGAAACTAGGTGCCAAGTGGGGAATAAGAGGACACAGAAAACCTGATGGAGGGAAATGGCGGAGGGGGAGCCCTTAAAACTGGGACAAGAAGGACGTTCTATCACACTCACCCATGCCTCGTCTATAGTCTTAGCAAACTCATAACTCTTTTCCTGAGCAGAAAGGTTCTCTGCTGTAGGCCACCGTGGCTACCCTGAAACAGGCACCGTGATTGTAGCCACAGATGTACAAACCCAGAGCAAGGTTACCTGTCTGATTCTTTCTGCTGCAATTTGGCATCTGACAGTTAACTAACGGTGCCTGAAATGTCATTCCAAACTGAAGAATCGTGCAATCACAGGAACTGAGCCTGCCTTTGGTAACAGCCCTAATTTTAACATGAGAAAAACCGGAGCTCTGAATTCAGTGTGTGCTGTAACTCAGCCACCCACGGGATTAGGTGCTAGACAACAGGTTGGCTGCTGACTTTAAATCCAGCCAGATCAAAAAAATGAATTCCTGGGTCTTGTCCCTAGGATTTTACCCACCTGGGACCACTTCTAGTACCAATAACTGTATCCACCAGGCTTTGGGGAGGTAGAGACACTGTTGTGGAAACCAGAGGCTGACGGTGAGAATTGGATCCTACACAAACATGAGCAGGGCTCTGGGAAATGACTAGGGCTACATACGTTTATCCTTAGGCCCTTCCAGGAATGCAGTAATCCTGCTGCTCTTGTAACTCAAAAGGCATGTTTCAGAACACTCATAGCTGCACTGTTTTTAATAGTCAAAACCTGAAGAAACGAGGGCCCATCACGAGTGGGCTGGGGTGGTCACAGAACGGAACACACCACAGTGAAACTTGCAAATACATGAAGCAAAAGAAGCCAGAATACCAGAGTGCACAATTAGGATTCCATTGACTGAAAATTCAAAAACAGATTAGAAGGTAGGAGAGTAGTTACCATGGAAGGGGCAGTGTCTGGGAGGAAAAGGGGTAGCCGCTAGGGTGCCCACCATGTTGCATTTCTGGACTTGGGGTTTCAGGACCATGAAACTTGCAGTGCTGTGGAACTTGATGAACTTGGCGTCTTGACAGTTCACCAAGCTAAGCCTGCTCCAGTGGCGCAATCAGTTAGCGCGGTACTTATACGACAGTATATGTGCGGGTGATGCCGAGGTTGAGAGTTCAAGAAAGCTCAAGCTGCATGCTTACACTGTTGGTGGGAGTGTAAATTAGTTCAACCATTGTGGAAGACAGTGTGGCGATTCCTCAAGGCCTTAGAAATAGAAATTCCATTTGACCCAGCAATCCCATTACTGGGTATATATCCAAAAGAATATAAATCGTTCTACTATAAGGACACATGTACACGAATGTTCATTGCAGCACTGTTTACAATAGCAAAGACCTGGAATCAACCCAAATGCCCATTGATAATAGACTGGATTGGAAAAATGTGGCACATATACACCATGGAATATTATGCAGCAATCAGAAATGATGAGTTCGTGTCGTTTGTAGGGACATGGATGAATCTGGAAAACATCATCCTCAGCAAACTGACACAAGAACAGAAAATGAAACACCGCATATTCTCACTCATAGGTGGGTGATGAAAAATGAGAACACATGGACACAGGGAGGGGAGTACTAAACACTGGGGTCTATTGGGGGGAAAAGGGGAGGGCCAGTGGGAGGGGGAGGTGGGGAGGGATAGCCTGGGGAGAAATGCCAAATGTGGGTGAAGGGGAGAAGAAAAGCAAAGCACACTGCCATGTGTGTACCTACGCAACTGTCTTGCATGCTCTGCTCATGTACCCCAAAACCTATAATCCAATAAAAAATTTAAAAAAAAAAAAAAAAAAACATGCTTTAAACTGATGCATGTTTCCAGAGTGTCTGTCATGTTTCAATAAAAGTTAAATTGAAAAAAAAAGATCTTGGCTCTAGATCTGCTTCCAGCAGAGGATGAGTCAATGTTGAATGACCATAAATAAATGGGGTATGGACTGACCTCTAGATTTCTTCCCTCATAGTAGAGCTATCCTCACTTGTTGAGACCAGTTCCTGAGGGCGGGGGGATTGTCCCAGCAGGAAACCTGGCATCAGAAGGTGCCCAGCACAGTGCGTGCAATAGAGCAATGCTTCCTCCGAAGTTAAGCACATACTTTCCTAGGTCGCTTACGGCATCTTTCCTAAGATCTCTGCCTGGACCAAGACTCACACGTCACTCTCCTATACTACGCTCTTGTGATCATGATGACATTTTGTCCATTTAGTCCAGGCCGTCTGGGTGTAGTGTGTGGAGCAGGCAGGGTCTACCAGGAGACAGATGGGAAAGTGCTGCTGGGTGATTTGTGGATGCTTTAATGAAGGGACTATCTTCAAAAGCTCAGCTGAGTATAAGGAAACCATAAAGGATAGTGCAGTACCCAGGACTCACCTCCTTAGGCCAGGAAGAAAGGGCAGTTCAGAACCTGGAAACCAGAGACAGTGTGGAGAGGGCCTCCTGGCAGAGGCTGAGACCCTTGCTTTAGAAAACATCCAGACTGCAGAGATGCCATGGGAGAAAGGGGATAAATCCTTCCTCCCTCTTTCCCCCAACCTCCTCACTTCTTGCCAGAGCTCTGCATTGACCAAGCCTACGTGGAAACCGCACAGGTTCATTTCCATGGACACAGGGCAATGTGAATAAAGGTGAAGACAGATTTGGAGGGGAGAACAGAAGATTCCCCCACAGTGAATCAGGCCACTGGAGTCTGTGTCATTGCATCCAAGCTCTCCTGACTTATGAAAAACTGATGAGCTTGTATTGTCACCCAGTAGAAGGCACAGGAGCAGATCTGGCAAAAGGGATGATTTCACCCAGGACATAAGCCCTCTTAGGCCTTGCAAGATGCCATAATGCTGGCTTCATCCCCTCCAGCAGCCTGCCTCAGGGGCAGACAGCTCTTCCATCCAGTTCCTGTTAGGAAAGAATAGGGAGAGTTCCAAGTGGCCAATTTGGGACTCGTGTCTGTCCAGAGTCACCTGTGGCCTAGAGGACACAGTGCCATAATAAGCCCAGCCTGCATGAAGGTCCACCCTCAGCCCTAGCTGGGCTGGTGTCTACTGCTGGCTTACAGGTTCTGCCCATTGCTGAGTGTCTGTTCCAATGTTGCATTTCAGAACTTGGCCAGCAGCCACAGGATGGACTGGGAGACCCACAGTGCCTGCTTTGAGATGGACCTGAGTGACAACTCCATGGATCACCCCACTCCATAATCACCTACTCTGACTGTCAGACCACAGTGACATCCAGGTCTCCGGGAATCAGTGTCGGTCCAGAGCCAGGGTCTGGCAGTCCCCAGAAAGTCTGATCTTTCTCCTTGCTCTCAGTGCACTGTCTCCCTGGTAAATGGCCATAGCTGCCTTCGAGGAAGGCTATGAGAAAAATTCATAGGATAAATGTGTGGCAGTATAACCAGGGTCCTTCCTCAAGGGCACCAGGCCTCCCTTTCATCCAGGGGCTTCTAGGTCTGTACCCTGGCAGAAATCTGGGTTATCGCAAGGACCAGCAAAAAGGGGCAGGTCCCAGGTAAATGAACACCCTAGAAGCCACTTTCCATGGTAGACTCACAGCCAACAGGAATGTGTTCTGGCACGCATACGGCTGAACTAAAAATAACCACAAAGGCAGTGTCTGAGTGCCTGGCACATAGCTGCATTTATTACAAGCATTACATACATGATCTCGGTAGTTGCCTTGACTCACAGGGAGATGTTAATAATTCCTCAAAAGTGCCCTGTTTACACGAGAAGCCTGAGGTTTAGCGAGGGTAAGCAGCAGGACCACCTAGTATCTGTATGACTCGGAGGCACTGAGCCTGGAAACAGACCCAGTCCCCGCCCCAGAGAGCACTGACCCTCCCCAATCCCCTACAGAAGGGCCAGCTGAGACACTTGCAGATGGGCAACACCATGAGCACAGGCTCTGAGTCTGTTTATCAGCACAATTCTTGACTGGTAAGGCTGACTCGTTTGAGCTGTGAGGCAGTGGACTTGAACTTCTCAGGTGATATCCCCAACTTGAGGGACAGATCTTCTATCTCTGCAGCCAGGCCTTTAAGAGGTTGTCCAGGCTATGCCAGCCAGCCATGCACCTTGAGCTCCATCCAAACTGTGTTCTCTTTGGTTGAGTGAGTTGGGCTCTCAGGTGAACTTGAACCGGTTAGAATCACAGCTGAGGCTTGACTGGTTCCTTACAGCCACCAGCTCTAGACACGTTTTGAAAAACGAGATCTGGATTTTTATCCAAAGCTGGTGCCATTCTAATTCGACCTCTGCCGCAGCTGGTTAAGAGATGCTGAGGATCCAAGGAAGGATGAGGCTTCCTCACTTACAGAAGGAGACAGCTGTCACCACCCTCTGATGGGGCCACCTGCACAGTCCTGTTTAAAGGAGGAAACACAAAGAATTGAAAGTGAAAATCACATTTAAAATGGAAAAGGCTCTATGGAAAAATATGTAAGTCCCTGAATGAGGATGAAACTGGAGTGGGCAAGATTTAACCCAGATAATTAAGAACCCCTGCTCCTGATGTAAGATTTTATTGTATGAGGCTCTTTAAAGAGACCCCTCTTAAAGGGGTCTCTTTAAAGTTTGAGTCAACAACTGGCTGACAACATCTTCCCAGATACTATGAACCTGATGTATCAGGCACCAACCACCTGAGGAAGTGTCCCCAGGAACAAACCTGGAGCAGTCGGGATAGGCTGAACAATTCCTACATCATAGTGGCTTGAAGGTTTTTTTCTCACCATGTGCATCCACCGTGGGCCAGCTGGGGAGTCCTCACCTTACCTCCTCTCTTCAGGACCTGGGCTTAGCAGCCACTATCTTGAAACTTGCCTGTCCATGCGACAGAAGAAAAAGTCCTGGAGGGTCTCGAACAGTTCAGGTTGCAGCCGGGAAGTGATCTGTGCTGCTTCACCTATGATTCATTGGCCAGAACTAATCACATGACTGCACCCATCCAGGGGACCGGGAAGTGCAATTCTGCCACGCCTGGAGGGTGCAGAGATGGGAGGGGCTGCTGCACAGCCTTACTGATCACAGGCATGTAGGGAGGGGGTGGTGATGAATGCCACTGGTGTTGGGTGGGGGTGGGGGTGGAAAAACAGGTTCCATTTTTTTCTTCAGGATAGTAAATGCTGTGAGATGTCTTGTGGTGTGGGTTGTAAATCGGCACAAAAGGGACTTAGAATGCAGCAATGCATGTTCCATTTTTTTTTGGGGGGGGGGCGCTTTATAGGACCAGGATGCCATGGAACGCATTTTAGGAAATGCTCTGAGTTATTACCGGAAAAAGACATAAGCCCTCAATGCCTGCCACACAATGACAGGAACTGCTTGGGACAGGTGCTCTCCTGTGTCTTATTTAACAAAGTCTACTTGACCACTTGCAGGATAAGTAAAGTGACCAAGAACACAGGGACAGTAAAAGGTAGGGCTCACCCTTCTGGGTTGCTTGTGAGAATCATTAATTCTAAAACAAAGTTCTGATACTGCTCATTCTGGAATATGCCACAAGGTGCTCACATGGGAAGGAGCTTCATTGACAATCGGCCCCTGCGAGCTGGAACACCTGTTGAGGCTCTTAATGATAGGATTTCCCACTTGCAGAAAGTGAGACCTCACATTTTTACATGGTAGCCTATCGCTGCCAATCACGACCTCTTTGTTACCATGGTTTCAGTTGCCCTAGAGCATATAATGGCTTTTTCCTCAGGTGTCCTCTTCAGGGACCTCACTTATGTTGTATATTCCTGCTGTGGTGTGCTCCTATAGCTCCTGCCAGATCATTCCAAAGGGACCCTACACAGAACTTAGTGAAAATCTAACCACATAATGTGGGAACAAACCAAGACGTGCAGAAAAGCATTCTATTTTAAGTGGTCATTATTTCCATTAACAGGTGCATGGCGATAACAACGACAGCCATGAAAATCCCCTGGAATACACGCTGAAGTCTCATGCTTGCCCCGATTCCTCATTTGGGCAGTGGCATAAGCCCCTTTGTGTCTGGATGGAATGACAAGCGGGGGGGGCGGGCAGGGGCAGGCAGATAGGAAAGTGCTGATGTGTGGGGTTAGAACCTCAGGTGTTCTGATTGCACAGAGTTCTCATAAGGGAGCAAAAGGAAATTGCGGATGCTGCCCTGATTAGCCAGGGACTCGAAACTGCCTTGTCCACGACTGTCCTGAGTATCCTTCTGAGCTGAGTGGGCCTTGGCTAAAATAATAGAAAATACAGGAAAGCAACTCAACTATATTACCACTTGAAAATTCCGGAAAGCACAGAGTTCTTAGGAAGCACTAACCTGGTTCACCAAAGATGCACACTGCCTTCCAAAGACAAAAGAAATAGAAATTGCCTTAGGTCAT
Organism: Callithrix jacchus; assembly: GCF_049354715.1. NCBI lineage: Eukaryota > Metazoa > Chordata > Mammalia > Primates > Cebidae > Callithrix > Callithrix jacchus. Next base: position 57,920,354 of record NC_133517.1, on the reverse strand, counting down.
AAACCAAGAGCCAGCCCTGCTCTGGGTCCCCAGTCCACGTTCTTAGAGCCACTGGAACCCCAGGATGCGGTTTAGCAACAGGCCCTACCTCATGAGTTGGATGGTCCCACAGCCTCTCTGAGCTCATGGTGCTGGGGACCTTAGATCCATCTCTGAGCCAGGAGGTTCTCCCTCAGGGCCAGTATAGGCTGGGAGACTAATGTTTGGGGTAGGAGGGAGCAGAGGAAGAAGGAGGATGCAAGAGGCTCACAGGCTCTGCAGGGCACAGACTCCGACTTCATCCCATCACTTCGGCATTCAGGGAATGCTGAAGGACTATTGCCTGCAGATGTGGCTCTGAGTAGAGCCATGAATGAATAAAGCAAGTGAAAATCTCTGCCCTCTGCCCTCATGGGGCTCATGCTCCCTGGGGGAGACACAATAGGTGTGTCAAATGTTTTGTGGCAGCAGATGGTGATCAGTGCTAAGGGAGAAAGCAGGCTGGAGAGGTGCCCTCCAAGAAGGTCACATCTGAGCAGAGACACTGGGATGGGAGGAGGTGGGGTCAAAAAGAGCTGCTGGTATAGGTAACAGCAGAGCAGGTGAGGGGGCCATGTGGGCACATCTGCATGCCATGGAGAGCACAGGCTGGGCAGGTAGATGGGAGCAAAACTGACTGGTAGAAAGGGCTTGGCTTCTATCCCAGGCATCCACAGAAAAGTTGAGCAGAGAAAGCAATCTGTCCTTATTTACATTTTAAGAGGATTTAAGACCCCCAAGTCATAATGCAGAGAATGGAACACCTAGGCATGTTTTCTCTGTATGTAAATTTAGCCTCAAGCACTAAGAGTTATAGTTCTTACCAGAGCTCAAGTCCACTTGTTTCCTGGATGAGCCCTGGGTAGGCACTGGGGAAAGCCAAACAGAGCTGAGTAGGTGAGCAGGGAAAAGTGGCATGGCCTCCAAGACAGGCTGAAAGCAGCCTGGCTTTGTGTGGTCAGGTTCAGGAACAGGACCTGTGGCCATGGTCTGCTTTTGGCCTGCATCTCCCATTAATCTCTGAAACGGCAGCTTGCAGCATCACCTCTGTTCCTTGGAAACACACCTCCTCCGCCCTATCCTAGACCCAGATTGAGGGAACATCCCAGAAACCTGTCTTCATGAGCCTTCCAGGCGGAGGCTCAGGAGCCCCAACACTTGGGCATCTCCTATGGAGCTGGGGGAACAAATTTGCCTCGATACAAAGAACACTGAGCACCTGTGAACTGCCTGGTTTTCCCTTCTTGTGTCCAGATACACACCGGTGAAAAAGGGCAGCATGGTTTGTCGCATTTTTTTGCACTCAGATTCCTTGGCCACAAAAGAAAAACAAAAATGCACAAAGCTGGTCTCAGTTCAGTTGAGGTTGAACTGTTTGGTTTGGTTTCATTGCCTCCTGGAAATGGTGCTCATCTCCTGGATCCAGCTCAAGCTGGATCACTGACTCAAAATCACTGAGTCAGCACATAAGGTTCAAGAAGAGTTTTGTATTTTAAGACAAATTCCTTACTGTACCAAGGTGGTTAGGGGAAAGGCCTCTGAGCAGGCCCGTCAACAAAGGGGAAGATCAAGAGCAAGCAGGGCATACAGCCAGGGTGGTCCACCATGCTTTCTGCTTTCAGAATGCAGTTTACAGGCAGAAAGAGGTGGCATCAAAGATCTTGTCCCACCTTTCCTAGTGAAGAAAGACCCAGACACATCTGTAAACGTGCCATAGAGAGTTTAATGGAAAAAAATTAGAAAAGTGCATTATTGTACAACACCACATTAAATGATTTTTCTGTAAAGACATTGTAAAATATATACAGGGCTGCGTACCACACTCGTTACAAAAGAAAGATGCGAACCCTTACGTAAGTTACATATTCTACATGGGCTGGATGTCTGCTTGGACTTGTAAACATTGGTGACTAGATTTTTAAATATTTAATCAGGTAAGCTGTGAAAATAGATACCTCTGCTATTCATTTGATGGTTGTCTCATTCTGTTGAACTTCAGAACAGCATTCTAAGGCCATTTGTGAAGGTGCCGTCTCCACAGACAGAGAAGGCCAGAGAAGATGAACAAAATAAAACAAACAGAAGCAGCAGGCTCCTTTTGAATTTGGTTCTCTGTGCATGAGTTTGAATGGCTGATTTTTGCCAGATCTGATACAGCTTCCCACCAAAGGCCTTGACACCTTGACCACAATAGGACCTGTTCAAACCCCATTCACCAAGGTAGGAAGGTGGGTCCCTTCTAAGGGTCCGGAACCAAACATCCCATCCTCCTGAATGTGAACAAACAGTCCCAAGGTCACTAAGCCCATTTCTGCTAGAACTTTCCTGACTTCCATCTCCCTCCCCAGGGAGTGCTCTGGCAGGCCTCCAGTAGCATCTTCATAAGAACCAAATCCAGGTCCCCTTACTGCACAGTCACAAAAATGCCCAGCAATGCTGGGGGTGTGGAGAGGAGGAACACAAAAATCCGAAGACCCACAGATAGCCAGTCAATGCACACGCGCACACATACCCCAAATAGATTCACAAGAGCCCATATCCCTATACCCCACCCTCCCCAGGAGGCACCCCAGGATTATATGCCAATCGTTTTGATGGGTGTGAATTCGGAACTAATTCAAGTTTAATTTCTTCTATGCCAGGAGTCACAAATGACAAGTTTTCTTTTTGAAGTTTTAAAGCACAAGGATACACAGTTGGCTGAATTCAAAAACACTGTACATCTAAGAGGGATTATCAGCAATTTCTTGGCCTGCTGGGAATGGACTAGAAGTTTTTTTCTCCTTAATTCAGTGGTTGAAATTCTACTCATCTTTGATGTCTCTGTCCCGTGTCTCTGTCTAACTGCAAACCCCCTTATCAACATCTTTGGATATACCTGATATCCTCAAATCTCCCAAGTGGGGCTAATCTGTTCCCTTATTTACATTTGAATCAATGAAAACAATTTCACCTAACCCAATGCAATATCTATTTAGTGGAGATTTCTGATAGAGCAGAGGGTGAACTGAGACGATCTCATAACGTCCTTTCCAGCCCCCCGCCCCCCCCAATGACTGTCAAAATGCTATTTGTGGGCTGAACAAACATATATAATTAGCCTTTTTCAGGAGTGTCTTCCTCTGAGGAGCTATCAAATTATAGAGAAATCTTGTTAATTGTGGGTTCTACTGCACTGGGTTCCCACTAATTGTGTTTTTCCTTTCATATTTTTATTTTCTACCCAACTTCTAAAATTCCACATGAGAAAGTAAAACCATTGCTGAGGCTTGTTCTAGTTCCCGTTTCTGTTCCTTGGCCCTGCCTCCAGACTCCGCGCATCAAGGAAGCTGTGGTCTGTTGGCATCTTAGTCCCATGAAGCCAAGGACTTGATGGTCTAGCTAGCCACAGCAGCCCCTACTGTGGCCGGTCCGCAGCAAGCACATGCTCAGCTCACTCAGTCAACAGTGGCTGGAGAAATGGCTGAATCAACAGCCCATGTTGCACAAGGCAGCCCTGGGGAGCTGCTGGGGCCCATGGATGGGGCAGCTGACACCTCATAGCAGCATCATCTGGTAGATGCGGACTTTGGTTCCCTGGAACATACCCCATCCCACACCACTGTCCAGCCATCTGCTTTACTGGGGATTGGGAGCTGTTTTATCAGAGACCCCATCTTATGGGAGAATCCATCAGAAGGATTAAAAGGGCTCAGTGGGTGGGGGGAGAGTCTCCAGTGAGAGGAGAGGAAGTCTATAGAACTACCTACCTGAAACAGGTGATGTCCCTGGGAGAGGATGTGGACCCTGTGTAGGAACCCAGCCCAATGCTGGAAAGACTGGGCCCCATCGCTCCAAATTCCTCCATTAAAATGTCAGAGTCCAGTATGTGACCATACTATGTCACTTCATCCTCACTGGTCTCTGCCTGGGAGACACCTGCCTCTCATCTCACCTGGCCATTTCATCTTTTGTGTGTGTGTGGGGGTGGGGGATAAGTTACTTCTCAAGGCCAAGTGGTCCTATTACAAATGAGGAGGGAAGGGAACCAGGGTTGAGTGCTTAGGAAGGCCCCCAACGTCTATACCACCCAGTGCCTGGTGGCCAGAAAAGGCAAGACTGAGAGCTCAGTCTTTCAGAGGCCAAGACTCATGACTGAAGCTTACAAGGCCTCCCTCCTCTAAATCAAGCACTGCTCTCTGGATGCAAAGATGGCTCCAAGGAACTGACTCCCCCTTCTGTCTTTCCAATTGTACTCTTTAGCTGCCAGGACCAACTGTCACTGTGGTAAGGGAGATGCTGGTGACAAGGACAAGCCCTGCCACCCCGCCTCCCCACCAACTCCAGATTCCCTGCCAACTTGCGAGTCCCACACAAAGCTTCAGACAAAACCCAGGCATGCCCTGGGGCCAGATTCCTGCCCAGTGTTGTGGATGGTTCCTCACACCAGCATCTGCAGAACAAGGGTTTCCACCCCCAATCCTTCCAGGACAGTCCTGTCTTCCAGATCCTTCCTTCACAGATGGGGAAACGAAGGCTCAGATGGGACACGTTTGCCAGATGACATGTTTGAGCATCACTGTGTTCTCTAGCTCCTCAGATCTGCCTCCCAGGAGGGACACCCAGCCTGGGTCACACCACAGTGTGGGAGGGTTCAGCAGAGGCTCTTCCACCCCCGGCACAGAGCCCTCTGCCCTGCACAGGGGACGCCACATTCTATACAATGTACTGCACACTGTACCCAGCTGAGGTCCACTAGCCCACCCTTCAGGCCAGAGAACCCACTACTGCTGGTCTCAGGTCTGCCCTCTGGGGGGCCACTGTTGTGAAGAAAAGACGCACAAAGGTCTGTGTGATTCATAGCAACCAAAGGCTTCCTCTGAACGTGGTTCTTAGCTTATGGATTTGTCCATGGTGCTGAACAGGGCTGGGCTTTTGAACTGGGTGAAGGAACCAGCAGACTCAGCACATGCTCTTCTGGCTGACCATGCTCTTCTGGTGCTGCTTCCTCTCTGATGCCTGCCCCTGTGAAATGCCCACCACCTGCCCCAACCCCCGTGTATGGATTTGACCTGGAGATGACACCTCCTCCCTCCTCCTGAGCTATGCCACCATCTATGTCCTTTCCTTATGGCAATCTGAGGGACCTTTCCTGACCTGTGAGCTTCAGGATAGGTGCCTGGAAGTGTGCAGTCAGGACACCTGACTTGGAGTTCCAGATTTGCCACTTTTCTGAGCCCTGTTACCTCATATGCCAGATGAAAGTGCTCTGGCCACTGCCACCCAGCATGAAAAGTAAGTGTCCCAGTGGGAAGTAACATCTTCACTTGCACAGTGCTACATTACGTGTAAGTTCAAGAGGCTGAAATTGAGGTTTGGACCCCAGCTGAGCTGACCTGAGGCAAGGCTCTCTGCTTGGCCAAGTGGGCTTCAGCAGGGGGTGGGGGGACATATTCTCCCAAGAAGCAGAGAGACCCCTGGAGAAGGATAACCCAGAGGAAGACACAGGGCAGGGGTGGAATGGCTGCTTCAAGCCGAGCCTGAAGGTAAATGCTGGGCAGAGGCATGCCCCTCTTTCACCAGGAAGGGTGAGTTCCAGGGGCCAGGCCTGCGGGCTGCTCTGCAGATATTGATGACTCACAGCTCAGTTGGCTAAGGCTTTCTTCCTTTAGAGCAGGGCACCTCATGTGGTGAGGATGGGAGGAGAGCCTACCAAGAAATTAAGCAAAGATTGCATGGGGCTGTTAGTTAATTAAGGATCCATATGTCATTAAGAACAAAGCATCTGAGAGTCAACTCCAGCAGAAGGTGTCTGGGAAAAGATTTTCCAATACAGCTAAAGTCAGCCCAGCCAGTCCTCCCCAGACTGGTGTCCTGTCCATGGCAGACACTGGGGCGGGGTGGAGTGGGCCTTGGGAGCTTGGCCAGACTCTTTAGTCTGGAAGTTAGAAAACTCAGGTCCAGCGGTGTGAAATGACATTCCCTAGGTCACACAGCAAATCAAGACAAAGTCTGAGTCTTGATTCCACCCATGTTCCCTAGACTTCTTTCCTATACACCATCCCACCCCCACCACAGCCTCTGCCTCCCTCAGCCTCCACCACCCAGAGGCCTCATCTCAAAGTCAAGCTCATATTTGTAAGTCCTGGTGGGGACAGTTTTGCACCCAGAGCTTCCCACCAAGAACTGCTACCTCTGGAGGGTCACCAGCACTCACCACGACAGTAGGCACTCCCGGATCTTCTGTTGACACCCTCAGAGGACCCTGTGCTGGGTGACAAATCCCACAGAGAGGCCTCATCTCCTAGGGGTGAGATGAGCAAGTGCCCACAAGGCCTTAGCCAGATTCAGTCTCAGAGGCCAGAGATGCAGGGAGTCATGACCACTGTTGATCATGAAATCAGTCAGGAAACAAGTTCTTCATGCCAGGTAAGCTCAAGAACTTATTTTATACAGCATTTTCCTTTTGTTTCATGCTAGTCTTTGGTGAGGCTGGCAGAAGATTTCATCAGGACAAGTCCTAGGATGCTTCAGCGAAAGACCAAGATCTTACCCGGAAAAATTCCCATCAAACAAAACCCCGCACAAACAAGAGGATGCCATAGAATTCAAGTTTGGTGAGACTCCAGGTCTATTTGGAATTTTATGGGAGGAGGACCCAGAAGGGACATGTAGATGGATAGTGCCTCCCTGAAAGCCTGAGGCTGTGGCTGTGGTTGGTTAGAGTGCAGGACTTTACCATCAACTTACTTTATGGGCACTAGGGAGCCATGGAAGGTTCTGGAGCAGAAGAATGGCTTGAAGGACTTAGATGTGGCCAGCTTGTAGGGGGTCTTGAGATTTATGGTATCTCATCTCTCCCAGGTGTGGCAGGATTCCACCAATGGTGGGATGGAATCTGTGCCCCCTGCACTATCACACCCTTGCACCTTGGCCCATGCCTTTGCCTGTGCCTAAAATAGCACTCACTTGCTCCTTTAAAGCTCGCCTCAATGATTTCCAAAAGCCGTCTCCTCTATGAAGCCCGCCTGAGCTGCTCAACCAGACTTGATCACTTTTTTTTTCATAGTTGGATTTCAAGTCCGATGCCCCAGGAGTAAATTCTTCTGGGAGACATGGGCCTTGCCTTTATGAGAAATGCAAACATGTATGAGAACACAGGCAGGGTGCTTGGCAGAGAGCAGGTGACATTAAATGCCATCACCTCACATCTAGTCTTCACAGGCACCCTTTGCAGTAGGGGCTATGTACAATCTCCAGTTTAAAGGTGGGGAAACTGAAGCTCAGAGGCAAAACCACCACCCACCTGTGAATGGCAGAGGCCGGTCCCAGGCGTACGAGATGCCAGGGCCTGAGCAGCATCCACACCCCCACGCTGCTCTCTGGAGGTGAGAAGAGTGTGCATTTGCCTCTCTCAAGGCCCAGAGCTCTAGGGGTGGGCAGGTGCCAGGCCAGAGAGGCTGGGGATCCTGAGTCACTCACGATGCATGTCCCCATCCCCTCACAGCCTCTACCAGAGGTGTTGCCACAAGAAAACGGTGCAGACCCAGTTTCCTGATGATGTTCCCATCACGGGGCCCAACTTCTTCAGGGTGACACATCGCAACGGTGCTCCTGGAGGCTGGTGCCATCTGTCACCCACCTTATGAGAGATGCCTGGTGTGGCAGCTTCCAGCCCTGTTGTATGGGGCACGTGCCACCCCGCTGGGCAGGTGCTGTTGAATCGCCAATGCTATGAGGTCCAGTTTTCTTCTCATAGATCTGGATCTGTTTCCAGGGATGGAGCAGAAGCGTGCATTGAATTACCCTGTTTCCACTTCAGCAAGTTAAGACATGCCTCAGTCACGGTGATGAGTGGCCATTTTGGCAAGAGGCCACACATCTCAGTGCCTTTATTCTCGAGATGGTCCTTCCCTCCAAGGCACTGCCCATCGCTTGCTGTTCCTGTAGCCAGGGCCACAGAAGGTTTGCTCGCTGGGTGCAGTCACGCATGACCAAAACAAGAACTGGGGGACCCCAGAAGAGGACATCGTCAAGTCCATCAGGGAGCAAAAGGGTCACAAGACAGCAAAAGGAGGTGTGAGATGCTCTGTCTCCACCTCAAAGCTGGAGAGCAACAGGGAGACCTCCCAGGTCGAGGGACTGGCACGGGCAGAGGTGCAGAGGTGGGAGTCTGCATGGACAAATCTCGATCAAAAAGAAAGGTTACTTAGCCACAGCAGGGAGACTGCATCATGACAGCAGCACTGAGAAGGCTACAGAACTTGTCAGAGCAAAGATCTCAAGGACAGAGGTCACAAAGTATAGCCCTTAATGGCCAAGAGGCTGCCATAGCAAGTTACATTTTTATGATGATGAATGAGTGGAAGGGCTTGGCAGTCTCTACCCCTCATTGAGGAGCTACTGGGGGGGCGGGTGCCAAAACAGCCCAACTGGCTTGCGGGGACCCTCGCATCAAGCATTTCTCTGGGCTTCCTGTCTATGAGTAGCTGGACCATCCCTATGGGTGTTTAGGGGAACAAATAGTGGCATTCAACCAGCACAGCAGAGGTCCACGTGAGAAGGCAGAAATCCCGAAGCCATGTTCGGCTTTGGCAGTGAGACCCAGCATCCACGGACGCCTCTCTTGAATGTGCAGTTAGTTCCCCTAACAGAGGAAAACAACATTTAATACGACTTATTTACCCACAATGCAAGCAGTAACCACAGTGGTCCCCAGAGAGCCAAACATCAAATGCATCAATCATGGCTGCAGGACATCAATTCCACTGTCTTGCCAAAGTGTCTTAACCAGAGGAAACAAGCATAGCAGATCACAGGGCATTATTCTACAAGACCCTGACCGGGACTCCTTAAGAAGGCCAACATTATGAAGACAGAAATGGTGACGAGGATGTCCCATTCGGGGGAGGTCTGGAACAACAGGACAAGCAATGTGGGACGTGACCTTGGATTGTGTTTTAGACTCAATAAGCTTTGGAGGACATTTTTGGTACAACTGGGGTTTTACATACAGATTGTATCAGGCAGTAATATTGTATGAATGCTACGTTTCTTAGGCGTGACAATGGCACCGTTGGGAGAGTGCTCTTGTTCATGGCATAAAATTTCTTCTTTGGCTGAACCACTGAAAGCTGCAGGCATGCTAACGCATCATCCAAACATCTGAGTGAGAATTGGGGGAGCGAGGGTGGCAAGGCACTGAGGCCAAGAGATGCTCGTCAGACTATTCTTCACTCTAATTCTGGGATTTTCAACATAGAAGTTCATATGACCATGGTCATAGGGTTTCTGTTTTCCTGAATCAGCAGCCTCTATCAGGTGTGGTCAAGGAAAAAAAACCACATCAAATGGATTTATGCTCAGCGCTCTGGGGACCCAGAATGCATTTGGCCTTGGTTTGTGACAACCACGGCACTCTCTGCCATTGCCTGTCCCTCTTCATCTTCTCAGCTCCCCATTCCCTGCCAAACCAAGTGATTTTTGGCTTTCTTCTGGGCGGCTCAAGCTTCAAGTGTGCCCAAGGGTCAGAATATCCAGGCCAAATGCTTTTGTGGGTCAAATTGGTTTTGTACTAAGTGCCCATAAATCTCACCCAAGCTGTCTCATTGTGTAGATGGGGAAGCCTCAGAGGCCCAGGGAGTGAAATGACTTCCAAGAGCTCAGTGGAGCACAGCACAATGACAGGTCCTCTGCCTACCACCCTGTCCTCACTGAGGGTGCTTCCAGGGTCCAGTGCAGGCCACAACTCTGGAAGAAACCCACTTTACACCCCCAGGCAGCATGGCCTGTATGGGACAGACCCCAAGTCACACCACTTTCAGAACAAAGCCATGGTTTGCCAGAGTGCTTCACTGTTGCCGGGGCCAGCACACTGATAGGATGCGGGCATGCGTCTCTGCAGAGGGTTTCAAAGGGTATCTTGGGGCCTGTCATTTTAAAAAGAATATTACAAAAAGAAATGGAGCCATAAGCCTCTGTGATTTTTTTTTTTTTTTTTTGGTTATTTTCTCCTTGCTCACCTCCCTCTCCTGGCCAATGTGCACAGACAAGGGAGGCCTCTGAGAAACCCTGTTCTTCCCTCCAGCTTCCAGCTGCAAGTGATTGTCACTGAGAATCGGGGACCCATCAGCTTCCAGATAGGGATGAGACAGAGAAAAGCGACCTGCCTAGGCTTATCTGTGAGCTTCTCTTACTGTCCAGAGGTTCTCTTAAGGCCCTGTGCACAGATAAGGAACAGGTGAGCTGAGATTAATCTCCATCCTTTTGATGGGTGGGGTTTTAATGAGCACCTCCCAAGGAGGCTTTTGTGGGCGGTGGTCAAGGTCCATTTGCTACCTCTCCTGGAAGGATGATGGACCCACTGGGAATCCTGGGCTGCAAATGAGCTGCTGTGACCATGCCTGAATGCAGGCACTCCTGTCACAATTGGCCACACACCGTGGGAGCACACAGATGCTTCCAAGAGGGTTCACATTTAGAGCCAGGCAGCTCACTGTGGTTACGGGGCTGCTGTGCAGTTTCCAAGATGAAGCAGGGCAGGTAGAAAGAATGAATCTGATGCTAGCTGTTGTGATAACCAAGTATCTCAAAACCCAGAGGGGCTGGTTCATTCCTACTTAAGAGTCTGACAGGCTGACAGCCAACACAGCACTTTCCACCCAGGATGGGTACAATAAAGATTCTAGCAGGATGGTCTCTACAAAGTGTGTGCCAGGGGTTCTAGGGATCATCAATACCACTGTCCACCTTCCTCCTATATTTGAGGTGGAAAGATGAAGACAGAGCTCTTAGTTGAAAAGAGTTCAAGTGAGTAATATTTTTAAAAACCTACGAGGCATGTTGATTTCTAGGTACTGGCTGGTGGGCTGAGCGCTGGTGATTCTGGTAGGATGTGGCTCTTCCTGAGCTCATTCTAACAGAAGTTGAACCCTACATCCAAACAGCCGGCTGTGATTTCATACTCCTCGCTGAATGGGTAAAATTAACTGGGAGAAGGGAATGAAAATCACTTGGATGAAAGAAAGAAATCACTAGGCATAAGAGAGAGGGAAAGAGACATGGGGCTAAAAGCTAAAATCATCCAGCAACAAGAGCTCTTCTGAAGGCTACAAACAGCAACAGAAGTACCAGGAAAATAGTAAATCAGTGGGAAGATCTAGATTCTACCTCAGAGACCTTGAGATGAGTGTTCACCTTCTCTAGACCTCAATATCGTGCTCTGAAAATAAAGGCTGTTCAGTGAGATGACTTGATCTGATTCTAATATGGATTGAATGGTAGAGCACTAAACAGATGCCCAACTTCTGTTTCTCCAAGAGAAGAAAACACCCTGAACCCTTAACTTGGCCACCTGCCCTCCACCCTGAGACCATTTCATGATGTGTCTAGATCTGTCACTCCTTAGCCAGAGACCAGAGAAGGGAAGAGATGGTCCATCTCAGCAAAAGAGGAACATCACCAAGCAAGCAAACCAAGGTTTGCCGCCATCCCCTAAACACTTTGAGCATAAACACGGATGTTTAACTCTGAAAGAGAAGACTTGATCATCCTTCAAAGGGCTAAACTGGTAGAAAAGAGAAGACATAGGGAAATTGAGGCAACTTGCAATTTATTTTGTCTCTGATACTTATAAGGTGAGGAAAAGACTTCATCCTATAATCCTTAATCCTATAGAAAATGTTTTCTATAGTTCCCTGGGAAGAGAAGAGCTCCTTGTTTCTTGAGGCATTCAAGCAGAAATATGACTACCGTAGGACCAATGTGACACAGACATTTTAGTGGGGGAAACCAGCTCTGTGTGCAGGATGGAATCGTTGTCCCTTTAATTGGCTCCAAGGGCCTGCTGCATGTCCCCAGTGAGGAAACAGAGGCAGGCGCCCTCCTCCGAGGGCTAAGGAACTTAGGACACGGTGGTGTGAAATCAGCTCCTTGGACTCTCCTGGGCTCCAGACTGAGACACCTGTCTCAGTTCTGTCAACAACCAGCTCCGTGACACTGGGCAAATCACTCATCCTCTCAGTGCCTTGGCATCATTATAGATCATCTACCCCCCATTTGAAGGCACATCTTACAAAGGTTTTCATGAGTGCCCCACATTTATTCCAGGCACACTCTTCTGAAGCATAAAGCACTCTGCAAATGCATTAGGGCTGTTACACCTCTGACCCCATAGAATCGACAATCTCATCCAAGAGAAAAAAAAAGTGAAAAGAACTGCTATTCTCTGGACAGACTTTAGAGCCCCAAGTAGGGGCATCTCATAACACACAATCTTAAAACAAGTGAATCGATAAAGACCTTGAAGGTTGAGAACTGTCAACTTTGGCCTAGAGAATCTGAGGTTCGCAGACTCCTTCGAAGGCCCTGTGTCCTGGACGAAGGGGAAATTTCAACATGGGATGTAGCGTAAAAGTACATGCACAGCCTTTTCAGAGGAGTCTTGAATGCTCCTGTTTCAGCCCATCGGCCCAAATGCTTGGGACTGGTGGCATTCAGGTGTTGTCTCCTTTAAGAAATCCTGTAGGTCTACGCTTTCTAGGGAGCAAAGCCTCCTTTCTGGGAGATTTCGTTGGGGCCTTGAGACAGGCAGGTAACCGTGCTCCTTCTGAGAACAGCCAAGGTCCATTTCCATGCAAGAGCCATGAACTTCCGGTTTACAAAAGAGGAATGGGAGGATGGATGAATGGGTGATTTTTAGAAAATGGCAGGGATGGTAATGAGGGAAATTATTAAAGTCCCCTCAGTGAATCTGGAGGTCAAACTGTCCTTTATTCCTGCTACTATAAGGGCCTCCAATGTGCCATATTCTACAGCCTGAACTACCCCTGCCCCCTCCCAAGAGGATAGCAGCTCTTCCCTTTGGGCTCATACCCTATTGAGAGCAGGGAGGAATTTCTACACTACTCAGACAAAATTGTCCCCTGAGATTGGCAAGTTCCCAGTAGGCCAAGATATAGCTCCTTGCCTCTAAACTCTTCCTGAGACCAATGTGAACAACTTTCCCCTATTTACAAATCAAATGCAAATTGAGACGATATTTCTTGAAATAGATATGTATTTTTAATGAGGAATGCCCTGTCACTTCTCATTAGGAAAAGGAACCACAGCCACATACTAATACCCATTCTCGCCCAAGCATTCCAACACGATAATTCTTACGCAGGAAAGTGCTGCACAAAATTATCAATAAGAGGGAAATAAAATAGGTACTCTCTGGTCCCAACAATTTTCCTGTGTCCCCTGACAATTCCAGTTGCACGATAAATTGATGGAACTGGAGGTGAGAAAACTAAAGATGTCTCTTACAAATTAATATGATGGGCTTTTGATGATTCCACTCAGGTTTTCTTGTGGATAGTGCATACCAGTTTAACAAAGTGCATGCTTTTTAAAAATGTTTGAACTGGCAAGCTAAAATGATCCAGGTCTTCCTGCCCACCCGCCCCCTAAAAAACATTAATATAATTGAGAACCTAGCATTTAGAAAGTAGGACCATGACACATCAGGGGTAAAGACTGCTTCAGAAACATGCTTGATTTAGCAAGAGACGATAAATCAAAAACCTTGGGGGGTTTTGTCTTTGTTTTGTTTGGAAGCAGCCAAAAGCAGGCTATGATGTGTGATGGAAAAAAAAAGAATACCTAATACTTCCCGTGTTGTCACGACACACGTGCACACAGAAGCACACACACAACACACGCACACACAGCCACTCAGTCTTTAAGGAGGAAAAGAGAAAGGAGTTAGGTCAGAGACACCACTAAGGTGGGCGGTTGAAGGCTCTGAGCATGGTGTGCAGCTTTGGGGTGGGTATCCTCTCAGCTCTGTCTCCGTGGTCTTGGTCTCACCTCTGTCCCGGGAAAACCACTGCAGAGATGGGGTGGGTGGGGTGAGAAATGTAAGGCATAGTCTGCTGGGAAGGAAGGAGGAGATCCATGCTTCATGCTCAGATGCGAGTTTCAGAGGAGGATGGGCCTGTATTTCCCTTTGGCCTGCTCTGTCTGGCTGGAAAGGTGGGGGCAAATGAGACCAAGAGACCAAGAAAGGAGGAAGGAGAGAAAGTAATGATGACGACAATAATAATAAAGAATAAATAAATAAGAAAAGACGAGTTGGACCAATGGAAATTAACATCAACTATGACAAATGACTTTTCTGTTCCATTCCCCTCCCCACACCTAAACAGACTTCCGGCGTCTCATCAGCCTCTGGTGGTCGGTAAAGCTGTGTAACCCAGGAGAGATGGAGCTAATAGGAGATGGGAAGAGGCTGTTTTTTAATGTGCTTGGTGAGATCTCCTCGATCTTGTAAGAGATGGAATGAAAGTAGTGGGGGGCAAGCTTGGCGCTGAAGTTCTGCGGAGCCGCCGAGCGGCCGCCATAGTCCTGCGAGCGGTAGCAGGTGCAGGAGCACACAGACTGCAGGTCCCCGACGTCCGCCTTGTACCTGGGCCGGCTGGGCCGCGGCTCCTCAGGGATGTGAATGACCATGCTGTTTCGGTTTCCGGCGAGGGATGCCCTCTCCTCGGCATCCCGCCTCTCATCCTCAGTGTTCATGGTCAAGAACCTGAGGACGACCAGGTTGAGGAAGGCCCCGATGACCGTCAGCCCCACCAGGATATACATAAAGCTAAAGGCCACGTAGAGCGGCTTCTTCTGCAGGGCGCCCTTGGTCTGCAGGGCCACGTAGTCCCCGAACCCAATGGTAGTCAACGTGATGAAGCAATAGTAGTAGGCGTGGAAGAAGCTCCACTCCTCGCACTGGGAGAAGGCAGCTGCCCCGATGCACAGCGTCCCCATGCAGGAGAAGAAGCCTACAGTCACCATGTTCTCCATGGACACGTCGGTGTTGCGCATGCCACAGCACTTCTTGATGCGCTTCAGCAGGTAACGCACGAAGGTGTTCATGCGCTCGCCCAGGCTCTGGAACATGACCAGCGTCAGTGGGATGCCCAGCACGGCGTAGAACATGCAGAAGGCCTTGCCTGCGTCGGTGCCAGGTGCGGCGTGCCCATAACCTGCAGGGAAGGGATGAGAAGAACAGTGAGTTAGGAGGGGTCTGCAGGTTGGGGGAAGGGGGTAGACTTGGTGCAGTGCAATGGTGGGGGACCTGCTACATTTCAATTGAGATGGAATGGGGGGATTTCCTCTGTGGGGTAGAGGGGCCTGCCCATCTCTTGGGGCGGGGAGAACAAAGGAGAACCTGTTTCTCGGAGAACCAGTTTCTTAGAAGTCACACGAGGATGGGGTAGGAGCGTTTCAGTAGTGAGGGGATTTGGGATGTGCTATAACCTGGGACGGAAGGGAAGAGAAAAGCAAGAACCAACGTCGCTTGTGATCCGCCACTAAGAGGGGATTGAGGGCCATTCCAGTGCCATCTGAGTGTGGCTTTAAAAAGAAAAAAGCAGATTCACTGCTAAGAGAACTCCAAAAATATCAAGCTTGAGAGAAACCTCTATCCACTATGGAGTGACAGGAAGAATGATACCTGCCATGTGCCAGACACAGTGCCCAATCCTCTCACACACATCACCCCATTCTAGCCTCTAAACAACCATAATGATTCCAACCCCACTGACAAGAAACCTAAGTTACTTAATAGCAGGGTAGCTCGATGTCTTCAGAGCTGGGATTTCAGCCCAGAGTTTTCAGCTGCCAAGAGGGAGGCTGAAAAGCAGAGACTCTGAATCAAAAGAGGCAATTGTGGAGTGAGATGTAAATGCCACGGAGGCATTTTTTAATGTTTTGTTCACTGCTGTATTCCCCCATACCTAGAAAGTAAAAAATTTCTTTAATAAAAAGGAATGAATAAATTTGTATTACTATATGATCGGAGCCTTGACAGAAATGAGGAAACAGTCCATAGAGGCCTGACGCAACTTCACGGCACGCCACTTTGTCGCGTGGTTGCTGCAGGGAATCCAAGTCAAGCCTTTATTTCCTCACACTCAAAATGAAGGCAAGGTTGTTGAATAGGTGAATTCAGTTGTAGAGTCACCCAGCTGGTCAGTGACAGTGTCAGAGCCAGGATGGGATCTTCCCACTACGGCAGAAGGAACAAGAGACTCGGCAGGTTCAAACTGTGGGGTTAATATGGCCCAGAAAAAAACCTGGATCACGGACAATGTTTGGACTGAAATTTTAAAGGATGTACCTGGTCTTCCAACATCTAAAATCCTGCGCCATCAAGATAGACTTCCCTGAAGTGACCATGTCACATGTTCATGGTCACTGAGTCAGCTTGCTGCTTTACCTTCTGTCCCATCAACCTTTTCCAACCCCTGTTTCTGCATCTATGACATGGGATAATTGTTCTCAGGTGGGAGCATTATAAGTTCTGCTGCGATCAAACAGCTCCTAGACCAGAGCCTGATTCACAGTAGGGACCTACCAGACCCCAGGATCCTCTACCTCTCCCTCCTGCAGGAAGCCGTCTCTGCCTGCTCTAGCTCTAGCTCACATTTCTCAATCAGGGCTTCATGGCCTGTAGTTGTCTGCCCATCTCTGGTGGTATGAATGTGCCATGACCTACCTACCCCCACCATGGGCCAAACTCTCACTGGAGAAATGACAACACATGTTTGCCTCCAGGAGGCCTTCTCCCCCTCCTCTCTGGCCCTCAAATCTCAGCTACCATTGAGCTCTGACACCCCTCTGAAACCACTTAGTCCTTATGAAAGAAAATTAGGCCAGGGAGAGAAAACAGAAAAGCTTAAAAAAAAAAATAGATGTATCAATTGAAATTATCCAATCTGAAGAGCAAAGAATAAAAATTGAAAATGTAAAGCCTCAAGAGGATCTGGAGGGCAATAATAAAAGGTATCCCAGAAGAAAATGAGACAGGAAAAAAGAAATAATGGCCAAATGTATCACAATTTAGACCGGGTGCAGTGGCTCACACCTTCGATCCTAGTACTACGGGAGGCTGGGACAGGTGGTTCACTTGCGACCAGGAGTTTTAGACCAGCCTGGCCAACATGGTGAAACCCCATTTCTACCAAAAATACAAAAATTAGCCAGGTTGTACAAAAATTACAAAATTAGCATGGCTGTAATCCAAAATACAAAAATTAGCATGGCTGTAATCCAAGCTACTTGGGAGGCTGAGGCAGGAGGATCACCTGAACCCAGAAGGTGGAGGTTGCAGTGAGCCATGATTGCACCACTGTACTCCAACTGGGGTGACATCACAAAAAAAAAAAAACAAAAAAGCCAAATGTGATGGAAGACACAAATTTATAGATTCAAGAAGCTCAGTGAACCCCGAGCAGGACAAATACAAAGAAACCCACATGCCAGAGTTAAGCTCCTGAAAGTCAAAGAGAAAATCATGAAAGCAGCCAGAGAACAGCAAGAAACCACATCCTGGGGAACAACAACATATTGCTCACTTCTAAACATGAGCAACAGAGGCCAAAAAACAGTGGAAGCGCAGCTGTAGAGAACTGACGCTGCCCGCTCAGAATTCTACAGGCAGCAGAAATTATCCTTCAAGAACACAGGCCAAACAAAGACCAGGTCATTACCAGCAGATCCGCACAAGGTAACTAAAGGCTGCTCTGGGGAAAAGGACACCAGATGGAAACTTAGGTCTTCAGGAAAGAAGGCACATCTTGGCAAACAAATAGGGTAAATATGAAAGATGCCAGGGTGGGAATCCTACTGTATCTCCATATAGCTCATCTGTAGAGCTGATACCAAAGGAAAAAAGAAAACAGCTGGAATGTTGGAGAACAAGAGGAGGTTGTTGGAAACTTAAGTGGTAATGTTCCGGATGCGATATATTTACTGGAGGAAGTCAACACAGCATTTTCTGGGTCAAAAAGTGCATGCCAGGTGCCAGAGTCCCCCATCCGCACTTCTGTTCCTGCTAGTAAAAATAGGCAGCAGTTTGCCCTCACAGGAATTGGACAGCAGGACACTGGTATGTCCGGTCTCAGGCTTATGTCAGTGCTCCTGCTGTCTTACACTGATCAAGTTCTTTCAATTCTCAGTGGTCCACTGTATTGATGCCATCCCTTAGTAAGACACGCACATGAGGAAGGATGGGAGATGAATGGCACTGAAATTCGAGGTCTTCCACGTGAACACATTTCCTGGGTGCCCAGCAGTCCAGGGAACAGGACCATTCCCTCTCAGGTGAGAGACACGTTTCAGAACTCCAAGGCCTTCCAGGAAAAGGCGGCTGTGCAGGGTATCCTCAACTGTCCTATGTAGCTGTTCCCAACTGCACCCTGCTCTCTACCCTGGGAGCTACATCAAGTGCCCCTTTGCCCTCTGGTTTCCAGTTGGGTCCATCGAATGGAAAGTCCCATCTGCAAATGGGAGTGCCCTCACCCGCCCCAGGGTCAGAAGATGCATTCATTCATCTACTCCTATGTTACCCATTCACACATTTCCAGAGACTTCACTGTGCGCCCTGGGGCCTGCTCTTGACACAGGGGCTTCCACAGAATACACAGGTGTCATACCATATGTTGTTCTGTTCTTTCCTGGAAACCTCCCATGGGGCTCGAGCCAGCCTGTGTCCAGAGCCCTGCCCAGTGCCCAACACGAGCAGGTGCAGATAGAGGCTGGGGCATGGATGTGGAAAGGTCACAGGTAACCCCTGGGCTGCTGCTTCTTGGTCACCTCCCACCCCACCTTTGAGCACAGGAGCCACATGTGGCCATGTGTGTGGCTCCTGTGGCCTAGAAGGCCATTTTCCTTCTAGGACTCCAGGCTCCTCCACTACCCACCCCTACCAGAGGCCACAAGGTGGTGACCTCCTCCTCTGAGGACCGCAGAGGTGGCAGAATCTCAGCAGTCCCACTGGCCACTCTTACCCTCATCATGAAGGGACCACTCATCCCTTTGGCTAAAAGACTTCTGAAATAATCGATCTATAAAAGGTTCTGGAGGCACACACACAGCATGAAAAGTAGAGAGAACGAAACTGGGACTCCCAGAAGGGGGCCTCAGCCTGCAGGTAAGGTCCAGCCGAGCAGCCTTGGTCACTCAAACTACTTTACAGATGTGGAAGATGAGGCTGCAGGAGGGAGACTGGACCAACTCACAGCTGCCCTGCAAGAGACCATATCAGCTGCACCCAGCCCAATGCCTAGGAACCCCTCCAGGCACACAGCCAACATCAGGGCCCTAAGCCGGAGCACCACCAACTGGGGAGGGCAAAGGCCACACACACGGTACAAAGCCCCTGGACACAAGGGCTGCAGCCAGCCCACGCCGCTCCTCTCCAGAGCCTGCCTGCCTATTTTGCTGGCATGTGGGGGGCACAGCATCGATGTGTTAGAGACACCTGGCTTCAGGACCCGGTACTGGCCTGGGTGGTCACAAGGAGTCAGGCCTCTGGGTATAAAGTTGACCATAAGGGGGGTGGTGACAGAGACAGCATTGACAGCCTGAAATCCTGTCCTCAGCACTGCTCACACAGCAGCAGCAGCCCTGACGCCATCCCCCCTGAGAGTCCAGGATGCCAGCGCAGTTCAGGGATGCTGGAGGGAGCTCAGGTGGTTCCAGCCAGGTGCCTGTCCCAGCTTCCTCAGCCCATCTGGCCCTTGCATCACTCAGTGCTTCGGGCTCCGGGGTCCTGCTCTGCCCACCTGCCTTCCCCAGGCCTGCTCAGACTTGCCAACAGGTGGCAGTACCTAGGACCAGGCAGGGAGGGTGGATGTGGGTGATGAAGGAGAACCAAGAAGACCCCAGCACAGCCCCAGCTGAGCCCCACGTTCCCACACATGGAACCAAGCCCTTGAGTGGCAGCCCCACCCAGGGGGCTGGAGCATCCTAGGTCACCTGCTAAATGAAGCCAGCCCTGGAGGAGAAGCCTCCAGTTCACCAGGGCCACCTCCACACTCAGAGGCAACTGACACTGGGGGGCCGTCGACCGGGTTCCTGCCCTACAGATCAGGAAAGGGGAAGTCATTGTAAGAAGGACAGCCCAGCTGGAAAAGCTGACTCTGCACTGTGCACTGACTCCTGAGCACCCAGAACAACCATTTTTCAACTGTGAAATGGATCAGGGAGGAATGAGAATCAGGCCCCACCCCAAATTGGCCAAATTCATGGACCCCTCCCTGAGAGCTGGGCCCTGTGGCCTCTAAGCTGAGCCCCACCTCAGGCTGGTGTGCAGCCCTGGGGATCAGGCCTTCCAACCCCAAGTGCCCATATGAATTCACAGCCATCGATGTCTGTTCCCAAGGGAACTGACAGCCTGCATGCTTCCACAGGGCCTTCTCAGCTGGTTACTCGGTGCCTCTTCCAGCCCCAGACCCCAGTGGAAGGCTGGGGGCTCCAGAGCAGCACCCCTTACCTATCCAGACACTGGCTGGCCCTGCTGGAGAGTCACAGCCCGGGCCACCTTGGACCAGACCATGAGTTCCTGAGGAGAGCGGAGCCTACTCCTGACTCAGCTGTGCAGATCCCAGAGCCCAGCATGGAGGAGGCAGCAGCACCTGGTATCTCCAGATGCCTTGATGTACAAGTGATTTCATCTTCCCAGGCCTGCCTGGAAGACCCAGCCAATCCCTAAGCCCAGAGCCCACAGTGGCGGGGGGCAGCTTTGCCCAAGACAAGGCATCACCCAGCCCGATTTTCAGGGCCCCTTTAATATACTTAGTGGGGCTCTTTGATCTGTCCTAGGAGAGGCTTTGCAGAGACACAGCCTTCATCTCTCTGCTGCAGCTGGCTAACAAAACAGAAAAAAAAAAATGAACAGGCTCCATCTTCCCAGAGGGTGGAGAGGCAGAGGAGGAAGAGAATAAAATGAATCATTTCTACTGGGTCTGGGGCTCCCCAAAGAACCACCTGTGGCCGGAAGGCAGCACTTACTTGCAAGATGCCTGGCACTCCCGCTGGCTCCTGCGAGATTTCCCAGAAGCTGTGGCAGCCACCAAGAACCAGAAGCTTCTCAGCTTCTCCTGTTCTGAACAGCGTATTTCACTTAAAGACTCTCTAAGCACAGAGAACTTAGTAACGCAAGATGCATGCTATATATATGTAGATTAGACCACACGAGGCACCTGTTCTGAGCACCATATTTCAACTAAAGACACTAAGTATCCAGCAGGCTATCCCCACTGGAAGAGTCAAACAGGGCAGCTTGGGCCAGATAGATTGCAGACCAGCCTCACTTCTGCACTCCAGCTCTCAAGAGCTGGCTGTGGCTCCCCATGTCCCCTTGGCAATCTAGGTCCATCTGCACCTGACCATGAGTGACCTTCACAGACTTACAGGGTAACCTCTGCCCTCCACTGTGGCGCTTACTCTGGAGAGAGGTAGATAGAGCAGGGCCTCCACCTTCTTGCCCCTGTGGCGTTGCTACTCCCATTCCTCCCACTTGGGAAGGCCTAGACCATCACCCCACTTACACTTGGGCAAATTCCACTCAGGTTCAAGGCCAACTCCAAGAGTGCCCCTCCCCAAGGCCTGCCCTGATCCCTTGACCAGAAGCCGTCGAGCTGAGCTTTGAATTCCCACTGCAGCAGGTGGAATGGAGAAGCTCAGCCCCTGGCGTCAGGCCAGTCCAGGTTTGAGTCCTGACCATGCCCTCGTAGGGACTGCGGGTGGTCACCTCCCTCCATGGGCCTCTTTCTCTTCTGTCACTGCAATGCCAGTCTCCCAGGGAGCCTGGCTGTTGCAGGAGCTGGAGGGGCTGTCAAGCAAGTGCAGGTGAAGGGTGCTGATGGCAGTCCCCCTCAGCCCATAGTTGCCTGGGACAGCCTGCCCAGCCCAGGGAAGGAGGTGGCCATGCAAGTACTGAGGCCCTGAGAAATTTCATGCTGGAAGAGAATAAAATATTTATAAAGGACATGAAAAGGTTTGTGTTGGTAGGAATTAAAACAGCCGCAAATTCCATTAAGGAAGACTCAAGGTGGCCTGGAGGAGGAACCTGCCGGAGAATAGAGCTGTCCTTGGGCCTTGGGCTTCCTGGCTGGGTCCCATGGAAGTCTGCGGCAAGCATCCCACTCATCCTCCCATGAGCGTCAGCCCCTTCAGGCCCCCAAATGAGTTCAGAATGATTAAAACCCTGGCGTCTGCAAACGCCAAAGGCAGTGATGCATGGGCCGCATGGAGGGTGGGCAGGAGGGATCCTTGGGTAGGAATCAGTGGGTCCCAAGTTCTGTGTCTGGCTCCATCTCCTGCCTCCCAACCACGACCCTCAGACCAGCCACCTGAGATCCTCTAAGCCTTCATATTCCTTCTGTCAAGGAGAACATGGACTGAAGCAGCCTTCTCCATGGAGGAGTCCTCTAGCACTCCATGCTTCACAGCGCTCTTCCCGACGCATCCTTTCACAGATAAGGGCCATGGGTGGTGGTGTGTCAAGTCCTCTTCAATAGAACAGAACCTCAATTTCTACTGGGCACAGGCTTGGTCTCCTGTTCAATGAAGAAGGGAAGCGTGCTTCATAGGATCTGATTGTTTCAGCAAAAGCCTCAGGGTTTGGGGCTTGGCAGGTGACTCAAAGGCTTCTGCTTGTTCCTGCCAGACTGAAGGGTGCCAAGGTATGAGGTCCAGAACTCCTGCAGTCATTTCACTATGAGAAGGACGAACTCAGCCACAGAAGATAACATCCCATCCCCAATCTCAGAGATGGAAAGGTGTACCAAAGACGTTTCACCCCGCATCTATGCCTGTCCTACCCACAGACATGTCAGTATGTTCCCTTGTAAATGTACTCACCTTATCCAGGGTTTCACAAGTGATTAACACCCAACCCGGAGTACATATCCTAATACCCCAGCAAGACTACAAACACCCAACAAGTTTTGTTAACAAAGCACCCTGCAGGTCGCACTGCCCTGTGCCTCTTGCAGTTTCTCTTTGAAGCTGCCTCTGATATGTCCTGAGGGGCTAGAAGGTGACAGCGCCGTGAGCAGGCAACAGCCAGGGCCTCTCAAAGAGCAGCCGCTCCCATCTCAGCCCCAGGATGGTGGGCCAGGGTGACTCAAATCTGAGTTTTAAAGAGAAGCTGAAAACATGGATTTTTAAAATGTAACTAATTAGTGTCCAATTAAACGTTTGAAAACATGGCACAGGCCAAACTGAAACAACACAGACCATCTGTCTCAAACGGCGGCCACATGTGCTCCAGAAACGGTGAGGAAGGAAGAGCGAGAACAGCACAAGAGTCCTGGGGCTGTGGGGGAGGAGGGCAGCAGGAAAGGGAGGCAAGTGGGAGGTCAGTGAGACCCACAAAATGCACAGCCCCCAATCTTCTTTGCCCTCCCTCCATCGCAGTGAGGCCACCGGGCAAGAGACATCAGTTGGCTCCACCCATTTCACAGATGTACAAATAAAGGTGGCATAGAAGCACCTCTGCCACTGGGCTGAGGTCAGCCCTGCCCTGCACAGAGCGCCAAGGAACCCCATACCCTGGCAAACATGGTCGTTCTGGGTAATTAAAGGCCCCTTCCCACAATCGCCATGGAGAACTTGGCCCCCAAGCCGTGGCCCCTTCCACAGATTGGAACACTGAGGCCCTTGCTCACGCCACCCAGGCAGGGCAGGGCCCTCTGGTCTTCCACATCCCCAGCCCTGAGCTGCCATCGGAGGCCTGGAGGCTTGGAACTGGCTGATTCTCAGGCTTGGCACTCTGTGCTCCCTGAAGGAAAATCTGGCAGAGTTGGTGTTTGATTTAATGAAAGCAATTTCCTCATATGATTTATTATTAATTTCCAAAAAGAACTCAGTTCCCTTCTGGTTTCCCTTCATTTGATGCCTGAAGGGGGGAAATGGACTAAATATATATTTCTAAAGCATACGAGCTTGCGAAGCACAAGTTTACAACAGCATTCACAAATGCCTTTCTCCTCTTCTGCTCCGTGTAGGGCCTTGGGTGAGGCCCCCCCTTGGGAGAGCCCTAGAACCCCTTCCTAAGGCCAGGCTGGGGGAGCCCCGGTGCCCAGCCAGGGTGGCACTGGGTGGCCATCTCATCCCTGCGTGGCCTGTGGTTATCACTGACCCAGTGCCTCCCGCAGCAGCCTCGGACAGCCTGGCTCTGACCGCAGTCGGCTGCTTTCCAGCTCTGTGGCTTCACCTCCCAGGGGCCCAGTCCCTTCTCATTATGAGGACCCGGCCATAATTAACTGAAGCATCCTCATCCCCATTCTACGGCTGGGGAGGCTGAGCCTCAGTGCACGTCAGCTGTCAGTTACATGTGCTGTTCATTTAATCCCCACGGTGACCTGGCCAGGTGGTGTCAGGAAACACCTTCTGTGGGGTCTAGATGCATGGAGGGGCCCCCCCAGGAGGGCAGGAAGGCCTACACTGCCACCATGCGGGGGGTGGGCAGGGCCTTCACAGTGTGCCCCAAGATGTTCTCTACGCCTGGCTCATACCCAAACACCAAAGAAATACGTTCTTGAAGCGTTTTTAGCAACTTCACGCTTAGGCATGTTACTAAACAAATACTTGTACACACATGTTCACAGCATTCACCACAGCCCAGAGGTCCATCTGTGGGTGGATGCCTAAACAAACGTGGTCCATGGGCATGACGGACTGGCTCTGCCTTAAAGAGAAATGCAGGCCTGGCGTGCTACAGTGCCAACGAAGCTTGGTCAGCTGGGGCTGCGCTGCTGGAACAAAATACTCAACCACAGCCCTGGGAAGCTTCAGCAAGAGATGCTGACTTTTCCCCAGTTCTGAGGCTAGAACTCCACCATGAAAGGGGGGTAGATGGGGTTTCTTGTGGGGGCTCTCCCGGCTTTGAGGAGCCACCTTCCTGCTGTGTCCCCAGATGGTGCATGGAGGTAGACTGTCCCAGTACCCCTTCCTCTCAAGGTGACTCTAAAGCTGCTGGGTTGGGGCTTCACTCACCTGTCCCCCATTCCCTCTCCCAAAGGCCCCATCTCCAAATAGTCACATTGGAAGTCAGGGCTTCAATGAATGTTGGGGGACACAGTTCAGTCCGTAACATTGAGTGACAGAGCCAGTCATGAAAGAATATCGTAGGAGTCCCCAACCATCCAGAACAGGGACACCTATGGGGACAGAAACCAGGTTAGTGGTTGCCTAGGGGTTATGGGGGAGGGGTGTGGTGGGGAGGGGCCGCAAGAGGGTAAGGGATTTCTTTTCCGGGTTGCAGGAGGAGGGTGATATGGTGGGGAGGAGCCTTAAAAGGGTAAGGGGGTTCTTTTGGGGGTAACGAAAATGGCTTGGAACTCGGTTTCAATGGTGGTACCACATTGTACTGAATTGTACACCAAACTATACACTTAAGAGGGAATTTTGCTGCATGAATTTTACCTTCATTTTGAAAAAGCATTATCGTTAATGCTCCTAAGCTTTAAAAGAAAAAACTCTTAGGTTGAGCCCCTGAGGATGAGGAAGTGGTGGAGGCAAGGCTTTGTGGGTGCTGGAAAGAAAGGTTCAGCTGGCAGGAGCTTGCTGCGGCCTGGAAACGCTCTTCGGAAGCCTGGGCTCTGCTGCCCCCGCCCCTAAGGACGCAGGACTTGGGCAGCAGCTCCCAATCCTACAGGCACTTAGCAGCTCCACCCAAGGCTCACTGGCCCCACTTAGCCACCCACTGTCTCACCCACTCCAGCCTCCAGGCACACGCTGCTGACCCTGGCCAGAGCCTGCACCTGTCTGACAATGGAAGGCCCCTGGCGTGGCTCTGGGGTGGCAGCTTGGAGAGGGTGTGGGTGAGCCTCTTGGGTCCGGGGGCCATGAGCCTGCCCAGGGACACAGAGGGGAAGACGGGGTGCCTAGAAGGCCTTCCCCTGTGAAAGGGCCACACAGAGGCATAGTACATCCAGGAGGCCGGCATCAGGGTGGGCGGGGTAGGCTGAGGTCAAGACGCGCCCCTTCCCAGTCCCCCAGCATATCGAAGTCTGGGAAACGCAGAAGCCTGCAATCACACTCTTGCAAGAGGCTGGAGGTCATGCATCCCCCAAGTAAGTCTGCTTTTGAAAGACGTTCCCAGGAAGTGCTGCTAGGAAAGGGGCGAATGGGCCGCGGAGGGAGAGCCGCTGCCTCCCGGGCTCCGCTCCCTGCAGGAGGCGCCCCGCGCAGCAGCGGCCACCGGAGAGGCAATGGCGCCCTCTGGCGGGCGCTCGGGTAACTACAGGGGCGCGGGTTGGCCGCCCACGTTTTCCCGCCACGGCGTCCAGAACCCAGGAATTACCTGGGAAGAGTCTCTCGTCTCTCTCATAGATGAGATGTCATGTGAATCTTTCCAAAAGCTGCCCTCAATCAGTGGCCTTTTAGTACTGACAAAAGATAAATAATGCTAACAATAACGACTACCAGCTTTTGAGGGCTGGCGCTGGGCCAGGGATCGCGCTGAAATATTTCCCTTTCCTCAGCCCACTGGTTCTGGGGATGGGGATACCCTTTGCAGGGTCGGCCGTATTCTTTCTGTGGCATGGGTGAGAGAACGCCGCCTAGCCTTGCGCAAAGCATGTGGCCTCCGTAAGCCCCAGAGCCAGCCTGATGTGATGGTCAGCATCTGCACTCAGCTTGGTGCCCACACCTAGTCAGGCACTCCAGAGAAACCTGCATTTTTCTGCTGGCCACGTCCATCCCTTCCCAGTAAAATTCTCCTCGCTCCTTTCCATTCTACTCTCCTTCCCTTCCCACCACTGAATAATTCCTCTCCCACTCCAAAAAATTTTTTAGAAATACTACAAGAAAATGTGGGGAAACAAGGCTAAATTTAAAAACAAAGTACAGAGGAAAAAATAATATAAAATTTGGCTGACACTTGAAGAGTCTATAGTAGAATAACAGCTGAAAATCAAGCTGGGCCCTAATACCATCTGAAGTAATAATTGATACATTGTGTTTTAAAGAAGTGAAACCAAATCAAACTTTTTTGAACTCATGCTTTGTTTCTGCTGGATTCTCATTTAGGGCTAATTCACCTTGCAGGCTTTGAGAGGGAACAGCAGAGTTCACCCTGGAAGGATCTACAGGTAGGAAGAACAAGAGCCCTGCATGCTGAGTGACTGGGAGCGCTAAGGTTCGTCAAACCAGACCAGGTGAGAACCAAAAAACCCGAAGCCTCCTGGGAGGTCTGACTGCAAATGAAGGTAAGACGTGTTGCCCGAGTGACTTCTAAAGCATTGCCTCCTAGTAATGCGGTCACCTGAGACTTGCTATAATCCATTCTGCAAGGGGAGGGGGGCTGGGGCCTGGGCCTCTGCATTTCTAGCAAGTGCCTCATAGACACAAGTCACCATGTACCCCACATCATGTAAAAAAAAGGGGGGGTCATGAAAGCCGGAGCAGGCAAGATCTATGGGGTGCCCCAGGCCTTGTTCCTAGCATGTTTTCACTGTTAACATTGAACTCAGTGCATGCTGGAGTCTGCTGGCAGCAAACTGGCTTCCACCCGGGCCTCCTGCATTGAAGAATGCTCATTTTGTCAGGAAGCAACAGAAGCAGGTGGATTCTAGCAGAGACCGTCAGTGTCCACCCACATATGTGGCCTCCTCCTGCTCCTGGGCACACAGCTGGGCCATAGAGTCCCTTGCAAGTAGACGTGGTCATGTGACTCACTGCTGGCCAGCAGAGTTCCAGGCCTGACCCACTAAAACCTGCCGTATGATTTTCTCTCTGTTTCTGTCTCTTCCTCTGCTTCTCTCTCCTCCCATGTCTCCCTAAAGATAGAAGACTTGGAACCTAAGGTGGGGTGGCACCTCCAGCCATTAGGAGCCTGGGTTCTGGATGACCACCTGGAGCAGAGCCCCTGCTGAGAAACAGTCGCTGTGATGCAAGAGAAAAAGGAACCTGGGCTGTGTGAAGCCAGTGGCATTTGGAGTACATCTGCTATGCGCCTTGCTCACAACATGTACTTCAGGTGATTCTGTACCAGCACAGAAATGGAACTTGGAGAGCCAAGATATACAGACAGCCACACCCTGCTTACTGTTCAACAGAACACAAAAAGAACCCCCCCGCCTTTGGTGCAGTCATGTCCATGGAACGGGTGAGAGAACCGGGGTTCAGGGACATGAGTAGCAGTGGGGCGATGCGGCAGGGTGCAGTCTGCTGTGTGACGCTGACAGGCCATGTGTACACGTGGACACCTGTGACACAGATGCAGAGACACAAGCATATACACATGGGCACTCAAACAGATACACGTCCAAAGACATGAACAGGCACACACACGTGAACATAAATACATGTGGACATGCTCACACACACATCTGGCCTGAGAGATGTATGTGGCTGGGGTATAACAGAA
Organism: Callithrix jacchus; assembly: GCF_049354715.1. Lineage (NCBI taxonomy): Eukaryota > Metazoa > Chordata > Mammalia > Primates > Cebidae > Callithrix > Callithrix jacchus. The sequence goes on along the minus strand of NC_133517.1, from coordinate 57,892,156 downwards.
AAAAGTGAGATAGCGCTGGGCGCAGTGACTCACGCCTGTAATCTCAACATTTTGGGAGGCCAAGGCAGGCAGATCATGAGGGCAGGAGTTCGAGACCAGCCTGGCCAACATAGTGAAACCTCATCTCTACAGAAAACAAAATACAAAAAAAAAAAAAAAAATAGCTGGGCATGGTGGTGCATGCCTATAATCGCAGCTACTCAGGAGGCTGAGGCAGGATAATCACTTGAACCCGGGAAGCAGAGGTTTCAGTGAGCCGAGATTGTGCCACTGCACTCCAGCCCGGACAACAGAGCAAGGACCATCTCAAAAAAAAAAAGCAAGATAAACTGTAAATATGCAATAAATGTGAATGCTTGTAAAAGGCTTAGAATGTTCCCCAGCACATAGTCACTCAGTTTCCTTGTTGGCCAAACAATGACAGTGAGAACCTCCTGGAACTGTAAGCATTAAATGATTTAGCCCAGTCCCTTGCCCAAGGACACAAGCCTGAGAGACAGCAATCTTGGATTGCTGCCCCACTCCAGTGTACTGACCTGCTTCCGAAAATGCTACAGGCACACACTCAGACACACATGTACACTCAACAGGCACACTCGGTGACACGCGCACACACAGCCTGGAGCCCCAGCTCTCCCAGGCCCTCCCTTACATAACAGCAACCTGAGGTGTCTCCAAGTCTGCAGAGCAGAGTGGAAAAACCCAGGCTGTGAGGCTCACGAGCTCAGCCCAGCTGCTCTCGATCTGTGCAGCCTCAGTATCCTATGTCCCGGTCTCCCATCCCAGACAACCAACACACACAGTGCCTTCCCCCAAGGCCTCCTGAGCGTGAAGATGACACACACAAAGCAAGGGGCACGGCCTCCCTAAAGGCAGGGGCCTCTCCCTGGAGCCTGCAGCCTGCAGCCTTTGAATCTGCCCTTTGGTTCCCCAGCAGCCCTGTAACTGTTGTAACCAAGCTTGTCACAAGCATCCCCTTCTTGTTCCTTCTGCTGTCTGCCCCAGGGCATTTGTGTCTGCTGTGCTGCAACAGGCCTGGTATGTAGCAGCAGTCCTCCTGGCACGTCACACGTCACCTGCTGACTCACTCCCTTGCCCGGGGCTGGACCCTCGTAGCAGGGTGGACTCATGGGGTAAGTCAAGGAGCCTCTAACTTCTTGGTTCCCTTAGGCTGTTGGTCTCAAGTTTAAATGGCTTCAGGAACCAGGTAAGTGCCAGTTGTGGGAAAGGTGATTTCCTGATGAAGGGGTGATCATGTGCCCACCTAAGGGGGCAGCCAACATGTAGCTGCAGTTACTGGCTTGAGGGAATATGGCCCAGGGAGGCCTGGCCTACCCCTCATGGGAAAGGCAGGCATCCAGATGCACCTGTGGATGGGCCATGGTGCCCCACAACCTCCCTAGCCTCCTGTCTGCCCTCCAGATCCACCTTTCCTGGAGCCCCCACTGTCCTCAATCTGCTCGTCCACCAGTGCTGGCCCTGCAACACAGCACCATCCTGAGATGGCCCCAGCCACTCACCTCTCTGTTTATAAAAGGAGCCCCTTTTATAAAAGCTGCCTGGATTCTCCATGATGTCAGGGCCAGCTCTGCCCTGCTGGGACTGTCCATCCTGCCCAGAGCAGCAGGAGGGCCTTGAGAATGGCTCGGACTCCAATTTGGCTCCAGGTCCCCAGGCCTGGCACTTAGTAGCTAACCGCTCCCCAACCAGCCGGACAGGGGAGGCTCACACCAGCATCTCCTCCTGGGGTCATTTGCACTTGATTGAAACTGCAGGGAAAAGGGGATCCTTGAGTGAAGGGGAGCAGGAGGAAGACAACAGCCGCAGCCTGCCCTGAGAGCCGCAGACAGGGAACAAGACCCCTCCTTGGGTGTTTTGCAAAGAGCTTCTGGGGCTTCATCTGCGGGGCATTGTGCGGAGCACAGGACTGATCAGTGGGTGAGGGCAGCCAGGCCAGCATCAGTGGCTCAAGGATTGCCATCTGGGTCGTATCCCTGCTGCACGAGGGCCCCTGAAGGGTAAGGTGAGCAGCCAGCCCGGGGCAGGGACAGGCCGTCCTGTCTGAGAGCATGCCGGAGCCTGTCACTCACTGGCATGTGTAGCTCCATTCCCTGGTACATAGTAGCTCCTCGTCAAAAATTGTTCAAACAGAAGTGTCCAACAAATGTTAGGGTGCCAGGCACTGTTCCACACTGCAGAGTAACTGTAGAAAGCTCCGTTACTATTGCCACATCATCAGAAAGAAAACCAAGGCCGGGGGGTCAGCCACCAGCACTGGGTCACCAGCTGGTGACTTGGCAACTTGGTGATTGCATCTGGTGGATGCAGACCCAGAACCCCGTCACCCAGGCCACCTTGTTACTAGGGCGGGGTCAGATTTTCTACACATGACACAGCAGCACTGCTTACTGTCCCCTGAGGAGAACCTAGCCCTGCCCCAAAGGGCCAGCAGAGGTGACCAGGGCAGGAAGAAGGACAGCAGCCTTCGAAGAGGCAAGTGAGAGTGTCAAAGTGGACAAGAACAGCTGAGGGCCCTGACACCAGGGTCCTAGGACTCAAGACTCTCCCAGGGTGTACACCTGCCCCCACAGGAACAAAGGTGACAGGCTTGGGCGGTGGGGGCAGCTCCTCCCCTGTCTGGCATTCCCAGAGCCTGGCAAACATGGCACCTTATCCCAGTCCTTCACTCAACAGACCATGACTGCATACCTGCCAGGGAACAGGCACCGTGGTAGGCACTGGGGAGCCAGGATCACGATGACTAAAATGGTAACAGTGACAACTTGATGTGGACATGTCAGGCATTGCCATCAGCTTAGGAGAGCCCAAGACAGGCTTTAAATCGGCTGCCTCATCAGCAGAGGGCATGGCGATCATGAGGGTGTCACAGGACTAGGGGAGAACACTCTGGGGAAGCCCTTCAGTGTCCTCAGTTGGCAGAGGAGGAACAGGTACAGCGAGGCAGCCACTCACCCAGGGGCTCACAGGATGAACCCCTGACCAGCACCAGGCTGTAAATGGGGAACCTGGCCCAGGGCTCAGCACCCAGAAAGAAGGGGAGGAGTCCCGCCTGCCCAGCTCCAAGGAAGTAGAGAACCTTCCAAGGCGCTTCCGGCCCCACTGCAGCATGCACTTACAAACAGGAGCTGGCCCTGATTCATCCTGCCGGAGCCACGGAACCCTTTTAAAGCGGCTGCCCCGCTGTCTGAGGCAGAGGAATGGCCCTCAGGGCACGAAAGCAGCCCCGCATCTGTCTTGTTAGTGGCTGGGTGTCCAGGAGCTGCTGCTTGTGCAGGGCTGGGAGACAGCCTGGGCCAAGGGAACTGGTGAGAGAGGGCCACCCTGTCCCACAGGGCTGAGCAGGTGGCTGCTCTCAGGGCCACAGGCTCTGCTCACCCCTCCCCAAATCCTCTGCCCCAGGAAGAAAGCGAGGATCAGCTCAGTTCCATGGGTCCTACAGGGGTGGTCCCTGCCTAGCCACGTGGTATTCCTCTGTGGCCACCAGATGCTGGCCTGAGGGAGACTGCCCCAGGGAAGTGGGCCTTTGAGGGACCACCTGGGAAGAGCACTGGACTCAGTCAAGCCCTAGGTTCAGGTTACACCAAGGTCACTGCCTCCACTCAGTTACCCCTCTGTCACTGATTGTTGGGGCTGTGAGGGTGTCCCACTGGGCCAGCTGGCAAAGCACTTAACCCTGATGAGATGCACCAGGCATCACAGCCTCTAGGCTCAAAACAAAGCCATCAGTGCTGAGCACCTTCCCGAAAGCACCATGGTGGGTATGAAATGAAATCACAAGAGCAAGCACTAGGAAGCTGTCCATAGATGTTAGTGGAAGCTGAGCCCCCGACCTTGGCCCCACGGCTCCTCCAATCAAAGCCTGTCCCCAGAACATCATTCCCCCAGGAGGATCTGTGGGAAAAGCCAAGGTGGTGACATGGCCTGAAAGTCTCTACAATCTTTTTCAAACAGGAGGAAGGGGATGCTCAGAGAGCCCTGCTCTGCCTCTTCGGGCCTGTTTTCTCATCTGTGAAAGAGAAGGAAGCCCGTGCATCTCCCCCAAGCACTGCAAGGTGAGCACCACATACAACACACAGCCCAAGCCCCTGCCAGCCCCAGGGGGGAGTGCCTTCTCTCCTAAGCCAGTCCCCAGTGGCCCTCTGTGCCTTTCTGCAACATCCCACGTTCCTTCCTTTTGAGGACCCTACCACTCACACTCTTCCCCAGGCCAGCATTTCTCAAGGCAGGGCTGCAGACCATTCACAGGAATCCGTCAGGTGCTGGTCAAAATGCAGAGTCCAGATGCTAACCCACCGGAGCAGGCCAATGACTCCACATCACAGAACAAGCCGGGTTTTGAGAGTGGCAGCTGTAACGTGCACTAGGGTTTGACACCCATTTCTGGGGCTGTGAGGGGGAAAGTTGGAAAGCCAGGGGTCCCGCAGGTTAGAAGGAAGCCTATGAGGTCCCCAAGGGCAAATCCCCACGGATTCAAGCTGCTTTGCCCTCTCTCTGCAGGGAGAAAACCATGCCCTGTCAGCGCCTCGCCCTTGATACCCTGACCAAAAAAGCCAAGGGTGACAGCTTCTGGGTGGACACTCTGCAGCTGTCACTGCTGATTCCCGTCAAGGCCAGTGCTGGGCAGCACCATCACAGGGGGCAGGCTGGCACCGCTGGGAGGGACGCTTTATGGTCATAATTACTCTGTAAAAACAGGGAAGACCCAGGTCCTGGTGAACCCACCTCGTGTCTCAGCTGTTTGACCTTGGGCCAGTCACCTAACCTTGCAGAGAGTGAGAGACCTAAACACAAAACCAGAAAAGAAATGGAAAAACCCTGCTGCTGTAATCCTGACTAATTTGTCTCCTGGACTGCCAGCCACTTCTCTTTATTTTCTACTTTTTAGATTTTTCTATTTAGTAATTTGCTGATCATAGGAATAATACTTGCTCACTGAAGAGAATCACAAAGTTAAATCTAAAGAAGCAGGAAAAAAGAAATCACCCACAAGCCCAGCACTCAGGAGGGAGCCTGAGAGCATCTTGTATGCCCTGCTAGTCCTTTTCCTGACTGTGTCCTCTATGGCTGAGAGCAGGTTGTATAGAAGCAATTATGGAGCCTGATTTTTTTCTACTTATCAGAAAATGTGTATGCTATCATATTGTCAATAAAAATTCTCCATAAACATTTTTAATTCCTCATAAGCTTCAAGTAGATGGGGCATGTCTTCACCTAAACAGGCTAAAGAGAAAATCTGCTGGGAGCCCCATTTGTGTTTTAGCCAGAAGCACATTGTTTCTGGCCCCTGGAATTCTGTTCATTCCATGTGCAAAGACCAGAAACCAATATGGTGGCCAGGATTTGGGCTGGGTACTGCAAGGGACTCAAAAATGAAGACCACCTTTTATTGTCCCATTTTCTGAGGACACCATCCCAGCACCAATGAGATTCTTCTCATGGCATGCCCAGCTGCTAGAGATGATGGCTCTCATTTTCCTGGATGAAGGAACTGGCTCAGAGAGGGTAAGTATCTTGTTGCAGTTCACACAGTTCTTGAGTGGTGACACTGAGATGCCTTCACTCTTCTCTGACCCCAGTGCCTCAGCTGTCCTCATGCTGGTGTGCTGATGGTCACAGCCAGGCTGGGATGCATGGGGCTTGTCACACTTCCCTCCCCAAGGGTAGAGTGACTTCTTAAGCCTTTGGCCTGGCCAGATGCAGAACCTCTTTTCCCTTCCCTGTGGCCCTTTTCAGCAGAGGTGGACCCCAGCTCCTGCTGCTGACCCAATGCTGAAAGCGCTTTCCGAGGTCACAGAACTGTAGTAACTTTCAGAAAAGCAGAGCAAGGACCTCCAGGAATCAACTCTTCCAGAAAAGCAATGAGAACACTGGCAAAACCATCAGATCAACTTTTTGGAATTCTGGAAGTTAGCTGAAGTCTTGTAACAACTGGAAAAGTGTTTACTTAAGAAAAATGACTATATTTCAGGAAAAGAAAGCTTTATGACATTTGAACCTGCCCTGGTTCTGTCTCCCTGCCTCAGCTCCATGGTAACCTGGAATGCTCATAGCTCAGCAATCACAATAGCTGTAAAAATGGCATCCTGGTGGACACAGAAGGGCCACTGGTGCTCCCCAAAAACCCCATGCCCAGAGAACTGCCACTTGTCCCCAGAGGGTAACATTTGTTGCTAACAATCAGAGGCTATGTTTTAACATAGCAGCTGTCCAAAGCACCACAACCAGTCGGGTCTAACAAGAGGCTGACCAAAAGACAAAAACAATGGGAATAGGAGATTCAAAGGAGTTTTTGGAAAGCTGCGACATACTCTTGGGAGCCTAAAAGGCTGTGTGCATGTACAGGGCAGTGCGCTTGACATGACCCCAGGATCTCACTCCAGCTGACCTTGAGGCTGTGCACAAGCAGGAAGGGAAGTCGAAGATGGAATTATGAACTGCCTGCCAGAGTGCTGACCACATACCCGAACACACACAGGCTTCCTCAGCAGAGACTGCAAGGCATTTAAGGACATCTGTCCAGTCATCAGCCAACTACTAAGCTGACCAAGTGCCATAAGGATGCTCAAAGCACTAGAAGAACCATGTCTGAAGAATTAAAGGAAAGTATGAGACCAATGGCTCACCAAAGGGTATATATAGAGGAAGAAGAGAATCTTGCTCTTTGTGACTAAATAAACCTGAAAGAAATTATGCTAAGTGCAATGAGCCAGACAAATACTAAATGATGTCATCTAAAACAGTCAAACTCATGGAAGCAGAGAATAGTGGTTGATAAGGGGCAGGGAAACAGGGAGGTCACAGTCAAAGGATATAACATTTAAATTATACAAAAAACCTTCTAGAGATCTGTTAATATAGCATAGTACTTACAGCTAGCAACATTGTACTGTATACTTAAAATGTGCTAAGAGGATAGGTCTTAAATATTCCTGCTACACACACACACACACACACACACATGATAAGAGTAAAGGGGGTGGAAGGAGACTTTGGGAGGTGATGAATATGTCCTAAGGCCTGAGCCCAGCAGCAGACCTCATCCCCTGGCACTCCCCACACTTCACTGGGCCACTGATGCCTCCTCCACACCCCCTTCTTCCCAAGCCAGCCTCTGCCAGAGGGAGAATGTGAGGAAGCTGTGCTAATACCATCACACATGCAGGTCAAGCACATTCCCTGACCTCACTGAGCACTCACTGCTGTGACCTCCACAGGGAGGTGTCCTCACGTGCGGAATAAGAGAACAGGAAGCATGTTAGACCACATCCCCATACCTTTACCTGGAATCTCTGTAACAAGTGGACAAGGCAGAAAAAGGGAAGACATCAAGCTCCTATTCATCCTTCAAAACTCAACCCAAATGTCCCCATCTCCAGCAACCTGGGAAGATGTGACATGAATGAATTGCTCCTTGCCTGTATGTCCCCCTGTTTCACACTTAAATACAGACATGAAGACAAACAGCTGCAGATGGTGAGACCACACAGGTGATGAATTGCTGAGCCTATGTAAATCAGAATCCCCAATGCCCAGCAGAGGATCTGGCACCCAACAGTTGCCAAATACAGGTGGCTACATGACTGGACAGGGGCCACAGAAGACTCAGTGGGGGAGCCGTTCTTCCAGAATATTTGGCCACAATTAGGTGATGCCTTCACTATTCAACACCTCCTATGGTTGCATTAAACTCAAACCAGAACAGGACACAGGGTTGGCAGGGAGGGGCACATCAGCTACTGTAGGACCAGGAGCAGGGAGCTTCACTGGGTCCCTTTGAGTGACTTTCCCTGAGCCAAGTGCCAGCTGCTTTGTCTGGGGAAGTCCCTACCAGCCTCCCTGGGTGCCTCTAGTCTAGGGCACCTGCACCCACCTCAGTCTCTGAGGTCAGGCAAAGTCCCAGCTGAGAGTGCAGTTTTCCTTATGTGTCATCTGGCTCAGCATCCACTGGGGGGTGGCTTCCCTGGGAGTCCCCAGGTTCCCCAGCCCAAACACATGATGCACAGAGGCATCATCTGCTCTGCCTGTTTAATTAGCTGAGAGTGCAGGAGGCCTGGAGCGAGTCCACCTGCTGACAGTCTCTGGTGAGCTGCCCCTTCTCCCAATTCACCAGTCCAACACCGGCTAGGCCTTCCACATCAGCGTTCAACAGACCCCTGCTCTCGTGCCTTTTCCCCTACCCATGTCCTTCAGCTTACCCTCCCCCAGGCCCACACCTCCAGGCCACAGCCCACCCCTGTGCCCCTCGCTTCCACCTGCCGCAGTCACTCCTGCCCCGCCCCTTCCTGCAGTTTCTGCCACCTCTGACATGTTCTGGATAGAACCTGAGCCCTGGCGCCTAGGAGCCAGCTGAGCCGCCTTCCTCACTCCTAAAGCATCGACTGTTACTCACTGAGCACTCGCTCCATGAAGCAGCCCACGACTCACCAGAATCCTCTAAGACGGTCCCAGCATCATCCCTGTTTTGCAGAAGTGGAAATGGAGGCATGGAAAATAGAGACCACTAGCAAGTAGTGGCGCCAGGATGCAGCCCTGGGTGCTCTGCCTGCCTGCATTTGCTCACTTCGCAAGTGTGTCTGGCACACTGTCTGACGGAGTAGTGACCAACACAGGCTAGCTCTCTCCCTGCTCTGTCCCAAAGCACCCACGGAGCCCCAGGCCCACAGCCAGAGAAAGTCGCCTGTGCCAAGGAACCGAGGAAGGACAAGGACAGGGGCGCAGAGCTGTTTGCCCTGCGGTAGCCACGGCTCCCAGGCCAGCGCTGGGGTTCTGGAGTCTGGGCCTGGCATGTGACAAGGGGCAGCACCACCCGTGACATAAGAAAAGGCTCAAAAAGCACATTCGTGTCAGGACTTGCAGCCTCCTGATGCTTCTGAAGCCCAGTCTCTGGGTGACAAGGCCCCAGCTTCCCTAAAGTGTCAGACTTCATGGCAGGGACCAGGCTGAGGCCCCAAAACAACCCCCCCCAGCCTGCCCATCTGCTAACTGTGGGGCCTGAGCCAGCCCTGGGAAGACCAGCGCCACTACACAGCTGGCTCTGGGTTCAGCGTCTGCCTCTGCAAGGCATGCTAAGGACCCTAGCTCTGCCCGTCGTGGAGATGGCATCAGAAGAGGGCATGACTGTGAAGGCTGGGGCCCAGCGACAGTGGGGGTCTACCTGATTCCCATACTAGCCTCTGCCCACTTCCTGCCGGACTGCCCCATGAGCCAATACCTGCCTCATGCCACACCCAGCCCTGGCTCCTCCCTGGCCTCCCAGACCTGACTCGGATCTTGGGCCTCCTGGGCTCAGGACCCTCTCCAGCCCCAGCCAACACGCCCTGTCTGTGTACCCCAGGTGCCATGTTAAGCTCCGTGAGGTTTCGAGGAGGTGATGCGCACGACCTTCCCATCTGTAAAGCATCCCAGCTCCGGCACATCAGCGGTGGGGCTTGTGACTAGAATGCTAGTCTGCCACCAGACTTCGCTGCCTCTCATCCTACCCCAAACACCCCCGAGCCCCTGACACACTGTATATCTCCCATTCCAAGGATGAGCCAAGTTGAGCAAGGCTGCTGGGATGTGGACATGCTAGTCCTACAGCCTGTGACACCGACACCCCACACCCCTTTCTCCAAGAGAACAGCCCTGATGTCCTCTTCCTAGCCACCCTAGATTGGGTTGGTATCCTTGCTGGGCTCCACAGCCCCCTTGCTCACCAGCATGAGAGCCCTTAGCATGACGCACTGCACTTTCTGATGTGTCCTGGTCACACACCTGCACCCCAAGCCACCAGGGCCTGTGCATCCTGTAACCATGCTCCCCCTTGCCCTGTGGGGCTGGCCAAGGCCAACCCTGGACAGGACTCCTGAATCTTTGGCAGCTCTGAGTAGAGTTCAGGAGGGGTCCAAGAATCGGGATGGGGAAAAACCCACCATCTTCATTTCCACCACCCTCTGGCTGAAATCTAGCATTTCTTGTTGCTGCATCATCCCCAGAAACAAGCTGTATTTTCGCGCCACACTCCGCAGGTGCAGACATCTCGGGCACTGCAGACGTGCACCATCGCTCAGAGCTGACTGGAGTTACTGAATGCCTCAGTCAGGAAGCATATTCATCGCTGAGTCACGGGTTTTTAAGAATTGTTTTCATACCTGTGCTTCATTTTTATTGGTTTCTTGGGACTAAATGAGATCACCAGGGAATCGCCCTGCCCAGGGCCTGGCACCAAGAAGGGGTCTGGCACAAGAAGGTGAGGCAGGTTCTCTATTCTATCCATCCCTGGGGCCGTGACCAGTGGGTCAAGGCGCCCTGCGACCTGCATTGCTGGGGTAGCAGTGGGTGCTGTGGTGAGAACCCGGGGCCTGGGCCACCCTGCAGGAATGACTCACTCAGGGTGCCCTCACAGCATGAGGCTGCTGTCTCTGGGACTCCCAGCCTCTTCAGAGAACCCCCCATCCTGTCCTCCTAAAATCATGCCAGCTCTCTCCTGCCTGCAGCCAAGAGCCCCCGCTGGCAGCACGCAGGGCTCAGGCTGGATAACCAAGCCAGCCAGGTGACTAGAGTGACCTGTGGCCCGGAGTCCTGGCTCTCCTTAGCTGTCCTTAGCCCCTTGAAATGGGCCTCATGACCATTGCTGTTTTGGAGATGGAACAGGGTGGACAACTGCGATGACCAGAGCCTGCTGACATGTGCCCAACACGGGTGTGCAACATGGAGGGCCTCTCCAGATGCTGACAGCCCCCTGCTGTGCCCCAGCGCTCCGGCCTGCTCCCACACTCTCTGCTGCACACCCGACTTCCAGAACACCTCACTGCTGCATCTTCACCGGCTGTGCTGAGCCTCCTCTCCCTAGGAGCCCTTGTCCCTGCTTTGTCCACTACATGGCTGCCCTCCTGGAGGAGGACTAGCTGGCCTTTTCTGGTGAGTCCAGTGCACTGCCCTGATGCTGCTGCAGTGTGGCTGAGGACTAGGCCATGCTGGTGTCCAATGGGAGACAGAGCAAGCACTCAGGGTAGTCCCTGGAAGGGCTGCCCACCGGCAGAGCTCGGCTTCTGCAATGCACAGGACTCCTCTCGGGCTCTGCCATACAGATGTCCACCTCAGCTCAGGAATGGGGGCCAGCCAGCTATAGCCTGGTGAGGTAGGGAGCTCCCCATGACTGGGAGTATGCAAGCTAGGGACAGACGTGTACTCATCCAAGATAGTCCAGAACAGATTCCTCTGTCAGAGAAGGGACTTTAAAGTGTCCTCCACTCCTATAATCCCAGTTATGTGAGTGACACAGGGGCAGCCCTTTCCCCACCTAAAATTAACAGCAGCTGAATTTCATTCCCCACCAAGAGCAGCCTGTGTAAATGCAGTGGCTCCATCAAAGATTACTGCTGAGACAGGAGAGGTGAAGAACATGGCTGGGACCAGAGGTCATTGGATGAAGGCGATTCTACCCCCACAGAAAAACTCGGAAATGGCACCAAAGTAACAAAATTAAAAACTGAAATTCACTCATTTGTTGCAATCAAAAACAATGCACAATTTTAGTGAGCTCAAAAGCAAGCAATGCATGTTTTATAAAAAGGTCTTTCCACAGCTTCTGCACGGCAAAAAAACAGTCACTAGAGTGAATTGGCAACCAACAGAATGGGAAAAAATTTTTGCAGTTTACCCATCTGACAAAGGGCTGATATCCAGAATTTAAAAAGAACTCAAACAGATTTACAGGAAAAAAACAAACAAGCCCATTCAAAAATGGGCAAAGGATATGAACAGACACTTTACAAAAGAAGACATACATGAGGCCAACAAACTTATGAAAAAATGCTCATCATCACTGGTCATTAGAGAGATGCAAATCAAAACCACATTGAGATACCATCTCATGCGTTAGAATGGCAATCATTAAAAAATCTGGAGACAACAGATGCTGGAGAGGATGTGGAGAAATAGGAACACTTTTACACTGCTGGTGGGAGGGTAAATTAGTTCAACCATTGTAGAAGACAGTGTAGCAATTCCTCAAGGACTTAGAAATAGAAATTCCATTTGACCCAGCAATCCCATTACTGGGTATATATCCAAAGGACTATAAATCATTCTACTATAAGGACACATGCACACGAATGTTCATTGCAGCACTGTTTACAATAGCAAAGACCTGGAACCAACCCAAATGCCCATTGATGATAGACTGGACAGGGAAAATATGGCACATATACACCATGGAATATTATGTAGCAATCAAAAATGATGAGTTCTCTTTGTAGGGACATGGATGAATCTGGAGAACATCATTCTCAGCAAACTGACATAAGAACAGAAAATGAAATACCACATATTCTCACTCATAGGAGGGTGATGAACAATGAGAACACATGGACACAGAGAAGGGAGCACTACACACTGGGGTCTATTGGAATAGGGGAGGGACAGCGGGGGGGGGAGCTGGAGAGGGATAGCATGGGGAGAAATGCCAAATGTGGGTGAAGGGGAGGAAGGCAGCAAAACACACTGCCATGTGTATACCTATGCAACTGTCTTACATATTATGCACATGTACCCCAAAAACTAAAATGCAATAAAAAGAGAAAAAAAAAAGGTCAAGCCTTCCCACACAGCCTTCTTCTGCCTGCAAGGGGACAGTCCCTGGAGGCTGCCTGCAGGAAGTCATCCTGAAACCCCCAAGTCAAAATGGAAGGAGGTGTTGCCCTGGAAGGCCCCTCCCTGCATACCTGGCTGGGCACTCCTGGGCAAGGAACACAGAGGCAGGGATTCAGTGGGGAGCAGCGACTTCCACCACTGCCCCTCCAGAGACCCGCACCCAGCCCTGCGGAAGGAGCCGTGGATGGGCCCTCTAGCCCCCACAGGGCCTGCTCAGGCCAGGGCAGGAGGGAGCTGTAGGCAGGGAGGACAGCACTGTTTGTGTGGCTTCATCTAGAGCAAATTCAGGAAGAGGGAATGCCAGGGAGAGTGGTGGCCCCCACAGGGAGCCTGAGCAGTGGGGGGTGTTTTTGTCGCATCTGCTCAGGAGACCCCAGAAAGTATCACTGTTGGCAGAACAAGATTGGGGTAGGTGGTCAAGAATCAGAACCCATGTCCTACGATCAGACAAGCTCCTGCCCCCCATCACCCTCAGAACCCCTCCCTCCACTGAGCCTCCAGATCTGATAAGCCAGTGCCCCAAGACCTATGAGGCCCTGTGGTCCCCCTGCCCTACCCCCTGGGCCAGGCAAGGAGTGAACCAACCTGCAAAGGACATGAGCTTCCTCATGGGACAAGGGGAGATTCTAATTTCCCTGTTCTATTCCTGTCACTGCCCCATAAAGCGGGGGCTGCACACCAGCACCAGGCTCAGCCACAGCCCAAAACCCAAATAGCCAGCGAGTCGGGTACCCTCTCAATGCCCTCCGCCATGGGTCTCCACCCTCTGCTGGCCACGACCCCCACCTCTGTCTGGGTCTCCAAGCCATTTCTATTCCCCAATGTCTTTCACTCAGACTAGGGGGTTCCGGGTGACTCCCTAGAGGAAATGACATAAAAAATACTCCCCCTTCAGGACTTAGCTGCAGCCAGACCAACCCCAGGGGTCCCAGGATTCACTGGGGGAGGGGCTGCAGGGACTGAGGGACACAACCGCTTTCCGGATCCTCAAAATGCCCCTCCTGGGCCAAGCTCACCATGCATGGGCCAAGGGGCAAGCCAAGGGGTGAGCCCAGGACTTGGCACTGGGTCAACAGCCACAGCCATGATACCAGCCCTCAGCAGGGTGCAGGTGTCCCCTGGCAGCTGTCCCTGGACAAGCCCATGGCTTCCCCTTCCAGGGCTCAAGTCCAACCAGGCTGCTGGCAGCCCCCACCCCACCCCCGAGATGCACGGGGGTCTCAGGGGCCTCTGCTCCCTCCAGTCTGTTCCTGAAATTCCTCCCCCAGGACCCCTGGCCAAAGCCTCTCCCATCTACAAGCCCTGGTTCAACCGCCACCTCCTCCAGGGTCAGCCAAGCCCACTTCCTCTGCACCATGGAAGTGGGGGTGGGGGGGCTCGTCCCACAGCTCTCTGGACCTGGGGTGATGTCTGCCTAGACCCAGGCCCCAGGAGGGCAGTGATTGTGGTCTCCACCTCTGCCATGATACCGACACTCAAGAAGCGGTAGCATTGATGAAATAACTATAGCTCTGGTTTGATGACTGGTTAGGAAGGGCCAGACCCAAGCAAGGCACTGCAGTAAGGGCTTCCCGGTCACTATGGAATATAGGTGCCATTATTGTCCCTATCATCACTGTTCAACTGATGGGGAAAGAACCAGCATCCGCGGCTTGTGGGAGGCAGAGTAGATATCCAAACCCAGACAGGTTGAACCTGACCCAGAGCAAGAAACATCCTTAACTCCTGTCTCAGTAGCCACGGATATTCAGCCAATGTCCAAAGAACATTTCTCCTTCCAGCGGGCTCCCGTTTTTCCTTTTCTATTATCTGACTCCATTCTGTTCTGTTTCATTTTTTAATATTCTAGCTGTGACCCACTAACTTGATTTCATGACCCATTAATGGATCACAGCCCACGGCTGAGACCATATTCCAGGGCAGGGCTTTTCAGCTCAGGGTGGGCTCCGGTGTGCACAGGTTTGGAACACTGAGTGGGTTCTGAGGCTCCGATTCGTGCCCTCAGGTGGGCGTCACTTCCTCCAATTCAGAGATGAGGAAACTGAGGTTCTGGGAGCCCACTTGGTGGACCTGGGTAGCACAGACGGTTTCCCAGCCAGGGCCACTCAGGCCCATGGTACCAGACCAGCCAGCCTGCCTCCTCGGGTGCTCCCACCCTGTCCTCCCCCAGAACCTCCCACTGCCCTCTGGCTGCAACAATCCCAGCATGCCTTGCAGCAATGCCCACTCAGGCACTGACCGGGCTTCAGGGCCACCTCCGCTGGGCTCGGCACTGCCAGTGCACCTGGACCAAGGGCCCTGCCTCCCCCGCAGAGCTGTCCACCCCCTGTTCCAGAGGCTGCTGCCATCTCTGATCTATTTGTGCCTCCCCCCACATCCCCACCCACGGTACAGACACAGGCTGGCCAACCAGGCCCCTGGGAGGTTAGCACCAGGCACAAGGTGGCTGCAGAAGCCTTAGGCTGGCATCAGATCCACACATGGGGTGGCTTCCCTCCTGTACCATGTAGGCTTTTGTTGTCCCAGAATTAAGAAAGAGTGCAAGCCACAAACCACAGCCCCTTCCAGCAGGTACATCCACCAAGTGCTCCGGAGTCCAGAGAGGGGCCCAGGGAGGCATTCTACAGGTGCTGTGGGCCCAAGGAAGACCTGGGGCACCTCATCACCTCAGGGCCCCAGCAGCCCCACCTGCAAGAAGGGGTTAGGATCCCTTCACCTTCTGAAGGCTCAGAGTGGCCCAGGCAGACCAAAGACCACTGGACTCAAGGATTCAGTTCTAGAGGGCAGAGGCTGCTCAACCATGCCCACCTGCCCTCAGCACAGCCCAGGGAGGGGCCTTCAGGGTCCAAATTGGCATAGACAGGCACTGGAAGAACTGGGACTTTCCGCAGCCCATGCCTTTCCCGTCTGTCCATTGAGGCCAGTACCACCTCCCCACAGGGCTGCAGAAAGGCCTACAAGACAAGGCGCTTTTGAAAACCCCAAGCCCGATGCAAGGCCCAGGTGCTGGGTGACAGTCCCATCCCTTCTGCCCAACTCATATACTCTAGAGCCCTGGACCTGCCCCAGCAGCCTGGCACAGGCTTGTTTTGCAGACAGCTTCAGCCAAAGGCTCTCCAGGCACCTGCAGCCAATTAGCTCCGAGCAGTGCACAGGAGGAATACACCATCGCCTGGCCCCTCCTCCTGCCTGCTCCCTGGCCTCCACCCACAGGGCAGCAAGAGGGAGCTTCCCAAGCCTCAGTCCAGATGCTGCCCCACCCGTGCCAGAAACCCTACCCCGAAGGCCCCCCAACACTGCTGAGGTGGTACCCTACTCCTTAGCCTGGTGCCCCACACATGTCCTGTTCTTGCCCCTTCCCAGCAAGCTCAGACACTCCCTGGGGATGCTCTCAGCTTCCCTCACCTCATGCCCCGCAGCTTGCTTTCCCACAGGCTCCTTGCCCCTCTACTTGCCAAGTTGGAACTGGATCCAGTGTTCAGGGACTCAGCTAGATGTCACCTCCCCGGAAGTCCTGCCTGTGAGCAGGAGCCACCGGGTCACACCCCTCAGGAAACGCTGCAAGCAGCACCCTTCTTAACTTTGGAGCACATGGAACCACCTTCCTCTCCAGCCAGCCCTGTGCTGGTTCAGTTTTGCAAAGCCCAAGACCAGCAACAGACACGTTGCCAAATTCTCCCATTTCTGAGTCTCTTCTAGCATCCCGTAGTGAAGACATGTGATCATGGGCAGATGACAGCTCTGTGGCTTCTGAACGTTGATAAATAAGCGGAACAGAGATTCTTGTGGCCAAAGGTCAGCATGGAAGGAGGTCTCCAGGGGCAAGCCCCAGGCCTCTATCTTGGACTTGACCCGAGCACTACTTTTCATCAGTGACTCGGATCATGACCTAGAAGCAGCCTCTTACATGGTGCAGCGAGTTACAGCCCACCAGTAAATGGACAGTCCCCTAAAGATAGTACCACGTTTTAGCCACTGGGAAAACAGGGATTCCAGGGACTATTTGCTGACTGACTGAATGAATGCTATCTGACAGTTCTGGCCAGGCTTTTGAAATCTTTTGAAATCCTGAATCCAGCAAGATGAAATAAGTCATAACAAACATGGGTTCCTACTAATGGACTCAAAATGTCCACAGCAGAAACTGACAGCACCAACTAGCACCTCTTCGTTTAACACAATAAGCAGCCAGCCATGGCTCCCCAGAAGGAATGACTGTGTGCAGCTCTATCGTCTCTAATGAGCCCCCCGGCTCTCTGTTCCTAACACTGGCCACCAGCCCAAACGCATGCACAAGGTGGGGTGTGCAGTGCACACAAAGGCCATCTGCCCACTGGGCTCCCAGACCCTACACAAGTGACCTCTCCCGCCCTCTGTTGGTGGCAGGAGGCTCTGCAGGTCTGAGGCTGGAAGGCGGGAGCAGAGAGGCTCAGGCTGGGCTCCAAGGACTGTGCTTTTAGGGGTGCACCCACATGGTGGAGAAGCTCTGAAGGTCCCAGGCTCCCCATCGCCAGGAGCCTGGGAGTGGTTGGATAGAGGTCTATGGAGGAAGCTACCCCATCAGTATCTTCATTCCACTATTCAACAAACAGTCCATGAGCACCTGCTGTTTGCCAGGCACAGCTGTAGACATATGGGATTCTTAGTGAAGAAAACAAGGTCTTTGCCTTTGTGCAGCTCAGATTCTCACGTGGGGAGACGGCAGGGCGGGAGGCAGTGCACACCCAGCATGATGAACAACGAACGATATGAAAGGACAGACAGCTGGAGGTGCACGTGGGAGGTTTCCCCGAAGTGACCCCTGTGGCTAAGGGACAGCTGTGAAAAGGCCCTGAGACACCTGCATGCCGGCCTGCTGGAGGAGGGCAGGGAGGCCAGCACAGCCAAGTGCAGCTGGAGAGGTGGCGGCGGTGATGATGGCAGGGAGGTCCCAGGGACCTGGTCACAGGGTCTCAGGGCCATTGTAAGGGCTTCAGCTTTTATTCAGAGAGACAAGGAGCTTGCAGAGTTCTGAGCCCCAAAGGGACTTGTCTTAACTTCCACCTTAAAAGAAGATCTCAGGTCTCTTCGTTCTGCCCTTACTCCCTCTCAGGAGGCAATCCCAGAACTGAAAATGGTGCAGCTACTGTGGAAGGCAGTGTGGTGATTTCCCAAAAAGGTAAACCTAGAATTGCCACATGACCCAGCAATCCCAATCCTAGGAATGTGCCCAAAGGAATGGAGAGCAAGGAGTCACACACTTGTCCACCAATGTGCATAGCAGCACTTGAGCCGAAAGGCAGAAAAACCCATCTCCTTCAAATAAGGCATGGAATCTGATCCCTACAATGGAATATTATGTGACCATAAAAAGGAAGGAGGCACAGACGCACTGCCACATGGATGAGCCTCGGAAACCTAATGCAAAGCGAAGAAAGCCACACACAGGAGGTCGCCTAGCACAGGATTCCACTGATAGGAAAGGTCCATACCAGGCAGATCCACAGAGACAGGAAGTGGATCACAGGTTGCCAGGGGCTGAGAAGGAGGGAACAGGAGTGACTGCTAGTGGGGAGGGGCTACTATTTTGGAGTAAAAAAAATATTGTTTTTGAGCAAGACAGAGGTGATGGCTGCAAGACACGGAATGCTCAAAATGCCACTGAATTGTATACTTTAAAATCATCAATTTTTTTAAGCATATTCTCTCAATGAAAATGAGTGGATGCTATCACAACAACCCCTGCAAGATGGTGATGACTGCCACGTGACCCTGACATGGCCCTCCAGCCTGCCCCTCATCTCTCTGGACTGAGGACGGGCCACTAGCCCAGCACACAAATTCAGGAACTCGCCAGTCCCTGACTATTGATAATAAAACCCAACAGTACCAGCCCTGTCACTGAGCAGCTGTGTCTCGGCCTAAAGCCTTGTGCAAGTGGAATTCACCAGTAGCAAATGCTTCCCCAGCTGACAGATGGGTAAGGGCATGGTCCCTGCCCTCAAGGTGCCCACCACCAGGCCCCTGCACCCTGATGGGCAGAGTCAGCTGGCAGTGGGTGGCATCAGCTGCCAGTGACAAGTACTGTGGGCAGATGAGGGCTGGAGTGCAGCCTCCAGGCAGGATGGGGTGTTGGTCCCATCTCCCCCACTGCCTTTCCTGGATTTTAACCTGCAGCTTACATTTTCCCTGTGACAGGTAATCATCTTAATATACAAAGGAGAAGAAAGCCACTGGACACCTAAGAAATTACTTCTGTTAATTTTCAGAATTCACTTTCATGAACACTCTTTCAAAAGCAAACCAAACCCAACCCAAGAATGCTGAGCTAATATTCATCCTCTGAGGAGCTTTCTCTCCATCCCTGATACTGTGGCCTCCCCTCCCACACCATTTACTCCATATTTCAGGGCCTTCAACTACAGATGGGCCAGAACTGCTCACTTTCACTGAAGATGGATGCACTCCAGTTAAATTATCCTTTTTCACTGTAACTCAGCTGGTGCAAAATGACAGGATTTTCAAGCAGATGAGATCTGGAAAATTGGCCAGAGTGGCACGTCAGAAGTGTGTGTTTAATTATGTAAGCCCTGAAGCCTGGGGCACCAGGAGGCTCCGGAGGGGAGCTTGGGCCCTTTGATTTAGGGGCTGGCTGCAAGTGGACACTGGGAGTGTAGAAAGAGGGAGGATTTAGCAAAACCAGAGAGTCTTCGGGTTGGGTTAAAGTCACTCCCAGATGTGCCTTGCACACATGCCATCCCTCACAGGGTCCCTGTTGTCTACCATGGACCTTACCACCCACACCTGGGGCAGCCACATGCCCAGATGTCGTCTTTCCTTGCCGGGCTACTCCCACCTGATTCTTTCTTCCTGCACTGTGCAAGACATGCACTCCCCTACTCAAAAGCCTTCAATGGTTCCCCAGTGTCTGCAAGACAATAGGGTCTGGCTCCAGGACAGCACTGCCTGGCTTCCAGTCCCAGCCTACCACTTCTCAGCTGTGTAACCCTGTGGGGAAAAAAAAAATCACTTAACTTCTCTGCCTCAGTCATTCATTTGAAGAATATTTACTGAGCACCTAACATGTTCTTAGGTCTGGGGATATGGGCAAGAACAAAGTGATACTACTTGAAAGGGAATTAATGCTGGAGCAGCGGCTCCCTGGACAAGGAGGAGCAGGAATTCTGTACACCCCGAGAAAACAGGTAGGTGCGGAAGGGTCACCCAGGGAAGACTCTTCTGTGTCGTGTCCCTGAAGGCGGTTGGGGAGCAAGCCAGGCATCTACCTAGGGGAAAAGAAGTGGCAGGTGCAAAGGCCCTATGGCAAGAGCAGCCTTCCAGGAACACCAGGCAAGTTAAGATCACGTGGGGCCATGGCCATGGGAAGAACTTCACTCAAACTTCCTCTGGAGTTTCTCATCTCCCCCAGAGTAAGATCCAAAGGAGAGCATCTGAGGCGGATTTTCAGGGAATCATGCTGGTTGCTGTTTGAAGAACAGGGGATAGGGGCAAGGTGGGAGCACCTCCTGCTAACCGGGCAGAGCCTTAGCCCATCCATGTGACTGCGCAGCTCGGAGCTACCCTGCAAGCCTCCATTACATCTCACCCTGAACATGCATCAACCCAGCACACACAGGGGTTTATTAAGCACCTACTGTGATGAGTACCAAAGAGCCCGAGGGTGAGCACCGACTTGGGACAGGGGCAGGAGCTGAGCAGAAGTGGGTCCCCTGTGTGCACCTGGGTGCCTCTGTCTGCTGCTCCTCTCCACACTCCCTCATCCTTCTTCCCCTCCCCTACCTGAGGAAGTAGACCCAAGGAGGGGGAAGGAGGGTGCACACAGGGACCACATCCCCTCTCCACTCCAGGGTCCCTGAGCATCTGACCCTGCCTGAGCATCGTGTGCAGGCAGTGGCTGGCACTGACTTGGACAGACAGAAATTTGCATCTGCACCAGAGTAAACTTCGACAACCACACATCCCTGGGAAATGAGAAGTCTTCCCAAGATGTGTCTGCAGGTGCTCTCTCTGGCAGGGAAGGCAGCCCCACGGCCTTCAGGGAGCTGAGCCCAGCCATCCGTATTCGGGGATTCTGGAGCAGAGGCCACCAGCCCCTCAACACCCTCGGAAGTGATGTTGCCATGGTTCAGGATGAGCCTGGATGGCCTTCAGAGCCCCTTCCCCCTGGAGAATGATTGCTCCTATGAATTCTGAAAGCCCAGGATATCAAGGTGGATGCGGAAGAGGGCTGGGCTGCAGGTCAGGGAGTGCACCTTCCATCCCCTTCTGCTTCTTCCTAGCTGCAAGCCTAGGAGCTTCCCTTGAGCAGTTCCCCAAATATGCCAGGTGGGGCTGGAGCAAAGGCACTTTGAAGATCCATTCAACCTGCACAGTCAGAAATACCAACGTGAAGCCCACACAGCACTGCCCCTCTACCAGTGGGACCCCCACCTCACATATCCTCTCATTCTTCTTCCTGGTGGAGGCTGCTGATCACAGTCCCACCTGCTGACCACAGATGGGCATGGCAACCACATCAGGCCACCTGTGGCTCCACACTCTGTAGTAACAGGAGGGGATGAGGTCTTTGGTCATACCTAGGCACAGACTGCTGAGAATAGAGTGGTGATCGCTCCTAGACACCATGTGACGGTTTGGATGGTTGTTTTCTAGTAAATGGTGGAACCAGATGAGAAGAAAACCCCCTGCAGCAATGATTGTGCTCAAATGGAACAGGGCTGAGACTGCAGTTGGATCTTCCATAGCGGATGGATGGGAGTCAAGGATGGAGGCCGAATTGGGCCGATTTCCCAGCTGCTGCCAGAAGACTAATTAGCGGAAGAGTACTGGGGTTGGGGTTTTAAATAAGTATTTTTTGAAATTCTCATGTGTTGGAGAATAGGAGGAATCATGCTATTGCTAAAATGAAGCCAATATGGGTGACATCATTATACAGGACTGCTGTATTGCCCCCTGGCCCAAGTCCTTCCCTGCTATTGCTCTAAGGGACTCTTTGATCCAGAGTCATTATCTCCAGATCCGGAGTGGGTACCAAATGCTGTGGTCTGAGTCCCGGGGAGACTCACCCATCACCATGTCCTCCCAGCTGCAGACAGAAACACCTGACCTCCTGCCCTTAGCTGTCTGACATTCTTTGTGCACCTGGAGCCATAAGGACCTGAAATCTGATCTCCTGAACTTCCCCATCTTGTGAATGCCTTGTGTTACTAGCCTGAGTCTCAAATGTCCTTTCAATGCTCCCAAGAGCTGGGGCACGTGATCCCCAGCTTGCAGAGATTATAAAGATGATAGCAGAGCAGGGACAGTGAAAAACACCCACCCCAATGCTTCCACGACAGTGAGCCCTCCCTCTCAGCAGACAGGTGGCCCCAACGGCTCAGAATCCCACACAATGGCTGACTAGGAACTGGTTTCCCCAAGGCCCTGTTCCAAGCGGATTCTCCCCCAGGTCTCCTGACTCCAAGCCCAGTGCTCACTCCTGACATGGAGGCTCTGGGATTCTGTGTCCTTGTTCTCTGTCAAGGTAGCTAAGGAGCAACACCTGGGCATCCAGGGGTACATATGGGGGGCTGCGAACATGCATGTGGGGACCTTCCCTCTCTGCCTCACACCTGCACCCCCTCCCTGTAAGCAGAGGGGCCTTCCACTCATGCCCTGGGGGTGAGGGCAGCCTGCCCTCCCTGGCACTCCACCAAGGGCAGGATTTTCCAGCTAGGAGCTGAAGGTTGATTCAATGGTTATTTGTTCTGCCTTCCAAATGGGGGAAATATGGACCTTAAAGGCCTTTCAGGAGAAAAAGTGCTGTGTGATGATTATTTAATATTTTATGGGTCCATAAATACACAGAGCACCAGGCAGCCAAATGCTGTCAGCTACTGGCTGTGGGAGCGCCCCTTGGCAGGTGGCACGCTCCGGAAGCTCCTAGGGCCTGGATTAGGGGAGCCCCTCAGTGCCTGAAGCTGCAGAGGCCAGTCAGGGGCAGCACCATGTTCTCAGCTTCCTCACAAGAGTTCCATCCCCACCTTCTGTCCTGAAGTCAGAATTCAACATCTTGAGGGCAGGGCCTGACACAGCCAGCTGCACACACAAGCACTGTGTGGAGTGCTGGCAATTTGCTGCTGTCCCCGATCATGCACCATGTAGGGGCCCCCCTTCCGTACCATGCCAGCACCCCAGAGCTCCTCAAATGCTGCCAGACTGTGGATTTGATGGGGTGCAGCGCCCAGCCCAGTGCAGCTGCTCAGGAGGTTACTGGGAGGCTGAAGGAAGAAGCATCACGGATGCCACCAGCCCTGTCAGCCTCTGGTTCCAGACTGAGTTTCCAAATGGCCGAGAGCCCTCTTTTTAAATGAATTTTATTATAAGATGCCACAGATATATGGCCAGAAATAGAAAATGTTATGAATATATTTACACACATTTGGCTTTATCATAACATAATCAAAACAGTACCTAAAATTTCTTTGTGACATATTTGCTTAAGTCTAAGCAAAATTGAGGACCGCTACCTGGGGTGCCCGCCTGATTGAGCCCCTCCCCAACCCCCTGCAAGTGAGCCTCCGCCTGATTTCCAGATCCATCATTCCAATGGTCTCCACTCAGGACTCCCCCAGCGGAGACCCCCCCCAACTTCCTCTTGTTCTCTCCCACAGCTCTGGGGTATGGCTGAGATGCTTCATGGGAATTTGAGCCCTGGAGGCGAGCAGGTCCAGCCCCACCCCCTCACTCACCCCAAGGGCGTGGACCCAGCTCCCACTGCCCGCTAAATGCAGACACTTGTTTAATAAATACTCGAATGCAAATCAGGCAACACAAGGGAAAGTGCTTTCAAAACCCATGAATCGCTCTACAAACACAAGGCGGCATTATCAGCTCAAGAAAAATCCATCTTCCACACTGTCCAGAGGCCCACGCGGAGCTCACTCCTCCCACTAGCTAGCTCAGCTCGGGTGACACCCTCCCAGGAATTTTGCTCCGGGCAGCCAAGGACCTCTCCAGTCCCAAGTCTCCAAACCCCAGAGCCTCAGAGCAGCAGGGTCCAGAGCTAAGGCCCACGTTCCTTTCTTCCACCCAGGGGAAGGAGAGGCCCAGGATGGTCAAATCCACTCAGGGGCCATGCAAGTGGGTGCTTGGCCTGGACTCTGACCCCATCCCCTGCCTAGGACCTTGCCAAGTCAGTTGCCTCAGGAACAAAGCTTTCTGGTTAGAAAAAGGATGAGGCTGTTATTTAAGAAAAAAGAAAACTGTAAATAAGAGTCACTGAGAAAGAGCTGAGGTGTGTCTGAATGTTCTGCCCATGTAGCCAGTGACGGCTCCGGGGAGCGTTTTTAATATTTACATGGAAAACACAAGCTGTCAGACCACTGGGTGCCCTGGTGACCTGCAGCTTTCAGCCCCCTTCATCTGGGGATGGTTCTGCCTGGTCAGAGAGCAGAGTTGCTGAACGGGACACCGGCCTGGAGTATGGTCAGACCCTGTCAAGGCTTCTTCCCAAGGACTACAGCCAATAAGCAGACGCCCTGCACGCTCAGGCTCTGTTGTTGTCTGACCCATCCCCACCTGCTTCCTGAGCTCCAGACCCTCTGGCTTCCTGGCTGATCGCCCCCAACCAGACAACAGACCCCTTCCCACCTCAAAGCCCCCTTCCAGGCTTTTCCCTCAGGCAGGGAACAGGCAGATTCCATGGTAGCCCCCAAGCTACAGGTAAACTGTCACCTTCTTCCACGTGGGCCTCTATGCACGTCCCTGTGCTCATCCTTCCAGGCACCTGAGGACAGGGTAAGGTCCAACAAAGACATGCATTACATGCCACACTGGCTGCTTACTCATGGCCTCTGTGGAGGAGGCAGATCAGTGGCCTGTTCCCCATGCTACCCGGGGCCTAGCTCCAGATGCATGGAGCCCCTGTGGTGTCGGTGGCAGTGGGCCGCTGGGAGCAGAGGATGGCTGGGTGCGCGCAGAGGTGGGCGGCTTGAGAGTGGGTGGATAAATGGGTGAGAGGATGGCAGGTGGGGGCAGTGAATGGAGAGATGAGTGATGGATGGACAAATGCACAATATATAGGTGGTCGGCCAAAGAGACAGTTCCAGTGGACAGAGATGAATGGGGGGAAGGGCGCTGCGGCGTGCGCCAGAACTGGAGATAAAAGTCTGGTGTCAAGATGCAAGTGCCCTGGTTTCTCCAGGCTCCTCGCCCCCACTCCCCTCCCTCAGATACTGCTTGGGACCAAGCTGACAGTGACAAGGGAAGGGGGTCAGGCCGCAGACCCATATGGCCTCAGGTTGTCAAGAAGCCTGACAGTCCATCTCAGAGAAGCGCATCCCTCATTCCCTCCCTAGCCCTCACCCAGACCTCACTCGGTGCCCAAGAGCAGGAGCAGGACTCTGCCACCTCTTGTCATCACGAGGAGCAAACAAAACAAAACACTCCTTCCCCGGCTTGTTCCCAAAATAGCCTTTCTCGCCACCCAGACATGCTGGCTGGCTGGCTCTCCCCCATTCAAACCTGACTAGGCAGATTTTCCAGAGCGCTGAGCTGGGGCTGGCAGAGGAAGGGGCATAGGAGGTTGTGACCCCCTTCAGGTCCAGGTGACAGAACCCCAAGGGCAGTGCCACCCCAGGAGGGAGGCAGGAAGCTGAGTGGTGTCCAGCCCTGGATGAGGGGAGAGTCCCACAGCCACCCTGTGAGAAATGTCCATTTCTCAGCTGAGTAAACTGAGGTTCAGAGAGGGGCAGTAACCCCATAAGGTTACACAGTCTGACTCCAAGCAGACGTGGCCAACTCCAGACTGGGCTCCTCTCACAGCTCCTGGACTTTCCCCACTCAGGGCTCTGCCAATCAGAGCCGGAGGAAGGAAGTAGACATGGTGAGTACCCTAGATTATCAGGAAACCCTGGGGAAGAAGACAGGATTCAAGAGAGGATTTCTGCCTACAGCAAGGGAGACCCAGAGCAATGCTGTGGAGTCTTGGGAATGTCCCAGAGGCCCCCAAGCCTCAGCTTCATCCTCTGCATAATGGGGATAAGAGCCCTGAGGGGAGGCAGTGGTCAGGTGAAGTTCAAGTCAGGCAGGGGGTAGGGACAAGCAGGGCAGCCCTATAATCTGTACTCAGCCATAAAGCTCCAGGACATTCAAACAATTTGGCATTCCCTGTGTGTCACCTCTCCTCATGGGCACAGCAAGGGAGGTACGCATGCGCAAGGTTGGGGTACAGGTTAATACCCCCAAGTGCAGGTAAATACACCCCACCTTGTGCCCAGATCTGAGTGGCAGCTCTCAGACCCTCCCTGCAAGCAGCTTGGTCCTCAGGAGTATCAGGAAGAAAAAATATCAAAAGCCAGGAACAGCTTGAGCAGAGAGCCCATCCAGCTGGGGCCTGGGCTGCAACTCTTCGGCCTCTCCAGCCCACATGCCCCTGAGGTCCTGTGCCCTCTGCCGCCCCTGCTGTCCAGATGCAGCAAGCTCTTTTGCCACCTCTGGGTCTTCCTCACACTGCTCTTTGGGCCTGGAGTGCCCTTCCCCACTGTCCTGGGCTCGCTCGCCTCTCCCTCACAATCTGCAGACAGGACTGGCCAGTGGCAGACAGATGAGTGAGCAGCTGGGAATGCTGAAGCTTGTCAGATGACACCTGCCCTGGAAAGCCATCCATTTGCCCCAACCTTCCCTAACTGCTTCTCAGGAAATGACCGATGATTTTCTTCTTTACACCAAATTTTGGAGGAGCTCAATCCCACACAGCACCGTATCTATACCACAAATGCTTCCTCAATGATCGTGATTATCTCCTAGGCCTGCAGTTTCTTCTGGTTTCCATACAGAAGCCTGGCCTAGGCTACTGTGATCTCTCACCTGGGACAGAAACCACAGACTCTCGGGGCCTCCCTGGGGCCACTCTTGGCCCCACAGGCCACATCATCCACAACCAGAACCATCTTCTCCAAATCAGATCCTGCCCTGGTCCTGCTCACCCTCCCAAGATGAGCCCCTCCCCTGTAGGGTTCAACTCTCCCCAATGCAGCCCCACCCCCTGCAGCCCCTTGTCCTCAGTATCCATTTCAAACCCACCACTTGCCCCTCTACACCTCTACAGGTGCGATGTCCTCCAACAGGAACCACCCTATCTCCTGCCTGGTCCACGCGGCTGAATCAGACTCTTCCTTGGAGGCTCAACTCCAACCTTGCTGCCCTTAGGAAGCCTCCCATTGTCTCTGTTGGGGAAGTGAGAGTGGTAGGAAGGCAGATGCTAGCTTGAGCCAGAATTGAACCTGTGGCTCCTGGTGCCCCTAACTAGCTGTGTGCACTTGAGTGTGTTACTGAACCTCTCTGTGCTTAACTTCTCATGGGGTCATGGCATAAAACAGAAGTCCACTCAGATGGATCAAATCAGGGTGAAGACTCTTGTATTCAGTGAAGAGAGAGTTTGCTGAGGCAAGGAGAGGTTGAGGTCACCAAGCAGAGCAGTGAGACACGAGGGGCTGTCAGGGGTGGCTCTGGCCCAGTGAGCACCGCAGCCGGGGGTAGGGACCACCTGGTGGATGCTGCAGTCATGGAGGGATAAGCACTGCTGGAGAAGCTGAGCAAGGAAGATGCACCCATCCCAAAGCCCTGTGGCTGGACCCACCTGGAGGCCAGCCCCCAGCTCTTTCCTCCAGAGTGCCCCACAATGTTGCTGAATACAAGGAAGCCAGATGGGTGCCTCAGACTACACAGGCTGTACCCAACTCCCCTTCTGCCCAGAAAGGCCCTGGCCACTGGTACCCCTTTCCTTTTCTGTAGCTCCCCCTCAATCCAAGCCTCACTACCTACATTGTGCAAAAGATATCAGGGAGGGGAGAGCCCAGCCCAGCCCCTGCCTTCTGGGTTTCAGTCACGTCTGCCAAGAAGCAAGAACTGGGTTCTGGATGAGATTCTCACAAACCAGATATGTTTTCAGGGACCAGCTCTGTGAAACTGGGGGACTCCAGAGTCCCAGCTTTGAAGATGAGCCTGGACTTCCCCACGGTCACACTTCCCCAACTGCAAGGCCACTGTCCAGGAAGTGAGATGACTCTCCTTCTGGACTATTCCCTGCCCATGTCCTGAGTCTGCCATTGACCTTGGACCTGGCCTCTACTGTAAGGTCCACCTGTCTCGGGCGCTGTCCGAGGTGCTGACTATTGCTTCGGATCAGGGTACCCAGGGAGGACTAAGGTTTGCTGAGGCAGTCGTGGAGGGGGCAGCCTGGGAAAGCTCCCAGAGGGTCTGCAATTAGAAATGAGTATGAATTAAAGTTTTGGGGAAAGACAAGTTAGCCAGGAAGGCATTCTAGGGGGAAGAAACAGCTTGTATCAAGCCACTGAGTCTCCGGGGCCTTATGAGTATCAAATGAATTCACAGGCAAGAAAGTGCTCTGGGACCTAAACACCTGTGTGGCTGCAACCCTGACTCTCAGCTGCTGTCAGGGACTTGCTAAAGGTCCCCCACTTGCTAGCGGTGGCTCCAGGCTGAAGTTCTAACCCAAGGCTTTCCCTACCCACTACAACAGCCTCCTTCAAATATTTGAAACAAAGATCATGCCTAGGCTTGAGGGTGCAGGCTGAGTTTCCCTCTTCTCTTTGTCCTTTGCCTCAGACACATTGATTAAAAATAGAGAATACTCCCCTACCCCTACCCTCCAGCAGCCAGGTGTTAGACCCCTGGTCTCTCTCTGGCTTGGACCCTACTCCCTGTATTGGTACGGAAAGATCTCTGGGATTTATTCTTATGAGAAGACACAAGAGACAGAACAATTGTCAAGCATAGACCCTTTTGTGCAAGAAATGGGGGATAGTATCATATATATTTATGTGTATACCAGAAACAATGTATGAATTTTTTAAATAACCCCCTATTTTTGATAACAGGAAAAAGTGAGAGGGATAAAGATGGGATGGAAAGAACAGAGTGGGGTGGGAGTCTTAAAGAACACCTTCGCATCCTATCTTCATAGAAGAACTATGTAAATGTGTTGCCTGTTCAGTAACATAGCTGGTCAGAACTGTTGTATTTGTTTGCTTATTTTTCTATGAACCTGGACACATTTCAGAAAGTACACTTTGAGCCTCCACCTCTCTGGATTATTAAATCTAAGAGCCTCTTAAAAGCACTTAGAGCACTCCCCCACAGGTAGCAACCCCCCTGTAATAATAGCCCGTAATGAAGACTGGTGATGGGCCCCCTGCTCCTCCACACAGTGCATTAAAAATATCTGTATAGGCTGAGTGTGGTGGCTCACACCTGTAATCCCAGCACTTTGGGAGGCCAAGGCAGGTGGATCACCTGAGGCTGGGAGTTCAAGACCAGCCTGACCAATATGGTGAAACCCTGCCTCTACTAAAAAAAAAAAAAAAAAATTAGCCAGGCAGTGATGGCACATGCCTGTAGTCCCAGCTACTCAGGAGGCTGAGGCAGGAGAATCGCTTGAACCTGGGAGGCAGAGGTTGCAGTGAGCCGAGATTGCACCACTGCACTCCAACCTGGGCAACAGAGCAAGACCCTGTCTCAAAAAAAATAATAATAAATAATAAAATACAGATAAAACCACATAGATGTATTTTTTCATTGAGTCATCAAGCATTTATTAATACTAATGCCTACTGGCTGTCATTAAAGGACTTAGCCCAGGAGACAACTGCGTCCCCACCCCCACCAGACAGGTTGTCTTGAGAACATGTGTCTTGCAACTATTCCCATTTTCCAGATGGGAAAACTAAAGCTCAGAGAGATCAAGTCATCTGCGTCAGGAGACCTAAGAGCTAGCTGGCAGAGAAGCCCAGCTCCTTCCACTTTGAAAGACCTTATTTCCCTGTACCCTGACCAGGGAAGCAACCTCAACCCAGCTTGTGGCAGGCACCAGTACCTCTGTACAACTTTGACAGAAAAGCAATGTCAATCCCCAACTCAAAATAACTTTCCAGAAGCCCCCTTGAGAAAGTGACAAAGGCAGCCTTCAAACCCAGGTGGCTGGACATCCGGGCACCAACTCTCCAGCCGCTCCCAGGCCCAAGCTGCTGCAGTGGGGTCCAATCATGCAGACAAGGGAGAGAGCTTCCACCCCATTCTGGCCCTGTCTTAGACACTGAAGGTGCTGAGTTGGGCCATGTACCTCTTGCTATGTGACACACTATATGCCCTACATCCTAGTCTCCACCCACACAGAGCTTAAATCCCAGTGTGGGGATCCCCCAACCCCAACTCCATGCTTTGGGCCATTTCCATTTTCCAGGCAGTCAAGGCAGGGGCTGCAGGCTCAGACCCCAGCACCTTTGAGTGGTCAGTGCTGGCCCTGGCTTAGGGCTCTTCCCATCCCAGCTGTCTAGAAATGGCCCAAAGCATGCAAGGTAGGGTCATGGGTATCCCTTCCCAGGCTGGCCCTTAAGCCACAGCCCTGGGAGCAGGCAGAGCCCACAGGAAGGACATGCCCTCCCCTCTGGGGCCTCAGCTTCCCAATGATAAGAATCACCTGGGGCGAGGTGTCCTGAGTGCCCCATCATCCAGCCTCCAGCACCCACTTGGGTGATGGCCCAGCTCCAGGAGACTTGGAGTTTCAAGAGAGGTCCCAAGAAAGCCTAACAGGGACTGGTGTCTACAATTCCACGGCCAACTCCCATGAGAGGCCTGGCTTTGGGGCCTAGACGCACAGGAAGTATAGGCTGTGTCACCTTGGGACCAAGCTCCTGGACCTCTGAGGACGTCCATTTCTGGGCAGCAAACGGGATCATTTGACCTCCCTGGGATCGATGTGGTGAGGCCTGGCCCCAGCAGGGGTGAATAGAGGCTCACTCCCCTTTCTCTGTGAGGGCTGGCCTCCTGTTCCTGTGGCAAGGGAGGCTGCTGGTCCACAGTCCACAGGGGGTCCTCAAGCAATGGCTTGGGTACCAAGGTGTGGCGAGAGGGGCTCAGGTCAGGATGGTGCTGCTGGGGCCGAGGCAGCCTCAAAGCCACGCTGACCTTCACTGTCCTTCCTCAGCGCCTGCCTGGCCTGAAAGCTGGAGGGCCCACCTCTCCTCACTGCTTGGGGAGGATCCCGTAGCCACCCCACTCCTTGCAGGCCTCTGGGCCTCCCTCTCCTCCCAAGACCCCACATCCCACTCCACTGCAGGCAGACATGGCAGGAGCAGGCTGTGGGGTGAGCTGGGAGGCTGGGGTCCTTCCTGCCCTGCCCAGGGCTCTGCAAGTGAAACCAGAGCAGGGCCTCGGATGGACCGAAGGCCTGGCATGCTAGGGCTGGGTGTGGCCAGGGTGGGGGAAGAGGGGACACGTGGGTGGCCATGGTGGTGAGGAGAAGGGGGACTGGGATGAGCACTTTGGCTGAGCAGTGCATGGCATGAACCCTGCTCCCCAGTGGCTGCTGTATTTGTAAGATAGGGACATGCAAAAAAGGAGGCTCACGTTTAGTGCCACCACCAGCCGCTGGCCTGAGCCAATGCACTGGGTCCTACCAGGGCCAGGCCTGGCCCCTTCTGCTGGCCCTGAGCTGCTGGGTTAAGGCCTCAGTCAGCCACCCCCCACCCCATGCTCTTCCAGCTGCTCCTGGACTGGAGGGATGGTCTAGCCAGGGTGGGCAGCCACAACCATTTTCCACCCAACTCCATATTTCATGAGTGCTCACCTTGAGCAGACATTGTGCTGACCCAAAGGATTTAGTAGGGAATAAAAGGGATATAGTCTGGCCCTCCTAGTGGGGTGTGGAGGGGAGGGGGGAGAGGTGAGGCTAGGGGAGGGAGGTGAGGCGAGGGGAGGGAAGGGGGGAGAGGTGAGGCAAGGGGATAGGGGAGAGGTGAGGGGGGGAGATGAGGAGGGGAGAGGGGGGAGGGGCAAGGGGGGAGGTGAGGCAGGGAGAGGGGGGAGAGAGGAGGCAGGGGGAGGGGGAGAGGTGGGGAGGTGGGGAGGAAGAGAGGCGAGGCGGGGGAGGAAGAGAGGCGAGGCGGGGGAGGGGGAGGGGGAGGGGCGAGGCGGGGGAGGGGGAGGGGGAGGGGGCGAGGCGGGGGAGGGGGAGGGGGCGAGGCGGGGGAGGGGGCGAGGCGGGGGAGGGGGAGAGGCGAGGCGGGGGAGGGGGAGAGGCGAGGGGAGAGGCGAGGCGAGGCAAGGGGAGGGGGGGAGGGGGGGAGGGGGGCGAGGCCGAAAGGGGAGGGGGGGAGAGGGGCGAGGCCGAAAGGGGAGGGGGGGAGAGGGGCGAGGCCGAAAGGGGAGGGGGGAGAGGGGCGAGGCCGAAAGGGGAGGGGGGAGAGGCGAGGGGAGGGAGAGGGCGAGGGGCGCGAGGGGGGGAGGGGGCGGGGGGCGCGAGGGAGAGGGAGAGGCGGGGGGGAGGGAGAGGGAGAGGCGGGGGGGAGGGAGAGGGAGAGGCGCGGGGGAGGGAGAGGGAGAGGCGCGGGGGAGGGAGAGGGAGAGGCGCGGGGGAGGGAGAGGGAGAGGCGCGGGGGAGGGAGAGGGAGAGGCGCGGGGGAGGGAGAGGGAGAGGCGCGGGGGAGGGAGAGGGAGAGGCGGGGGGAGGGAGAGGGAGAGGCGGGGGGGAGGGAGAGGGAGAGGCGGAGGGAGAGGCGGGGGGGAGGGAGAGGGAGAGGCGGGGGGGGGAGGGTGAGGGAGAGGCGGGGGGGAGGGTGAGGGAGAGGCGGGGGGGAGGGAGAGGGAGAGGCGGGGGGGAGGGAGAGGGAGAGGCGGGGGGGAGGGAGAGGGAGAGGCGAGGGGGGGAGGGAGAGGGAGAGGCGAGGGGGGGAGGGAGAGGGAGAGGCGAGGGGGGGAGGGAGAGGGAGAGGCGAGGGGGGGAGGGAGAGGGAGAGGCGAGGGGGGGAGGCGAGGGGGGGAGGGAGAGGGAGAGGCGAGGGGGGAGGGAGAGGGAGAGGCGAGGGGGGAGGGAGAGGGAGAGGCGAGGGGGGGAGGGAGAGGGAGAGGCGAGGGGGGGAGGGAGAGGGAGAGGCGAGGGGGGGAGGGAGAGGGAGAGGCGAGGGGGGGAGGGAGAGGGAGAGGCGAGGGGGGGAGGGAGAGGGAGAGGCGAGGGGGGAGGGAGAGGCGAGGGGGGAGGGAGAGGGAGAGGCGAGGGGGGGAGGGAGAAGGAGAGGCGGGGGTGAGGGAGAAGGAGAGGCGAGGGGGGAGGGGAGGCAGAGAGGGGAGGGAGGGGAGGAAAGAAGAAAGGGAGGGGAGGAAAAAAGGGAGGGGGGAAGAGAGGGATGGGAGGAGGAGAGGCGGGGTGATGGGGAGAAGAGGGGCGATGGGGAGAAGAGGGGTGGGGCAAGGGGGGTGAGGCGAGGCGGGGTGAGGGGGAGAGGCGAGGCGGGAGGGGGGAGAGGTGAGGCGGGGCGAGGGGGGAGGGGGGAGAGGTGAGGCGGGGCGCGGGGGAGGGGGAGAGGTGAGGCGGGGCAAGGCGGAGAGGCGAGGAGTGGGAGAAGAGGGGGGAGGGGGGAGGGGGGAGGGGGGAGAGGGAAGAGGGCGGGGGGAGAGGGGAAGGGGAGGCGGGGCAAGGGGGGAGGCGAGGGGAGAGGGAGAGGGGAGGGTGAGAGTGGAGCTGTGAGGGAGGGTGAGAGTGGAGCTGTGAGGCAGGGTGAGGAGGGATGGGGGAGAGGCGAGGCGGGGCGATGGGGAGAGGGGTTGGGGGAGGAGAGGGAAGTGAGAGGGGAGTGGGAGGGGAGAGGGGAGTGGGAAGGGAGAGGGGAGTGGGAGGGGGGACGCTGCGGGTCGGAGAGGGGAGGCGAGGGAGGCGGGGGAGGCGGGGAGGCGAGGGAGGCGGGGAGGGCGGGGAGGGCGGGGAAGGCGGGGAAGGCGGGGAAGGCGGGGAAGGCGGGGAAGGCGGGGAAGGCGAGGGGGAGAGGAGAGAAAGAAGGGAGGAGAAGGGGAGGGGAGGGGAGGGGAGAGGAGCTTGAGGACAGATCTCAGGTTAGGAGCTTCCTGACCCTGCAGTCGGTGGGCACCCTTAGCGTTCAAAGACTTAGTAAAAGGGAGCACCCCTGCCTTCACCCCCAGCTTCTCATATCAGGGCAGTGCCCCTCCAGCCCTACAAGGTGCCTCAGGCCTTCAGTAGTCCATGGCGTCCCCCAGACACAACATGCTCCCTGGGAGGAACGGAGGGAATGGGTAGGTCTGAAGAGGAAGAGACCTACCCAGAGCCTCTGCTGAAATGGGCATGACCAAGTTTCCTCATGCACACATGTACACACGCCTCACACACACGCACATGCATATGTACACACACCCATGCACACAGTGTCCCGGTGAATCATCCCCGGCCACCCAGCATCACAGCCTGGGAGGGGCCGGGATCAAGAGACAAGGGGAAGACAGGTCAGCACAAGGCCAACACAGCAAACGTGTTCCTCCCCTCAGCTCTGGGAAGACTAGAGGTGGTCACATGCTCTTGGGGTCCCACCCCCCACCCAACACAGAGCACGTGCTCTGGGCCCCCTCTGGACCCTCACACCCCACCACCTTAGCCTCAGCCCTGCCGCCATGAACCGTTCCAGGTGGTGGCGGTGGGAAAGACAGACTGCTATTTTCAGGTCAAGGAGCTACTTTGCTGGCAACTAGATCCCGGTAACCAGCACCCCATAGGCACTCAACACATGTCTTTGGGGAGGAATTAAGTCATGAATGAACAGGTGAATAAATCAATGAACAAACCATTCTGGAAGGTTGAGCTGGAGTCACCTGTGAGGATACTGAGTCTCAGACATTAAGCTGCTGTCCTGAGCACCAGCAGTGGTATTAAAACAGCCCTGCCGATTATTTGACTGCCCTCCCGCCAGAGATAGCATCTAATTCCCTCCCCTAGAGGATGGCTCTAATGTGACACTTCCAACAGACAATGAGGTGAGAGGACGCTTGATGATGACAGCAGTGCTTCTCACCTGCTGGTTTGCCCTGAGGACACACCTGTGCAGGAGTCCAGCTACTCTGAAGCTACTGTGCAGAGACCAGAGGGAGCCCCAGGAGTTCATGTTTCCAGGAATAGACGTGTGTGTGTGTGTGTGTGTGTGTGTGTGAGAGAGAGAGAGAGAGAGAGAGAGAAAGAGAGTGAGCCTGAGAAACTGGGGGTTGGGGGGGAGCTCGAGAGTATGAGGGAGCTTTCATGCCAATTCCAGCCGTAACTCAGTGTCACTGCAACCGCCTGAGAGACCTCGAGGAAGCACTGCTATCCTGAGCCCAGCCAGCCCCCAGAAATGAAAGAGAACATTAGCAAACAATGGCTATCGCTCTGCACCACTGAGGTGGAGATGTTTGTTATGCAGCCACAGATAGTGGAACAAGCTCTTACAGAGGAAGCGTGCAGTCAGTCAAGGAAACGAGAAGAAACTGAGAAATAACACTTCCAGGCCTGACACCCTGTGCCAAATCCCTTAACGCTCTGGAGGACGCTGCAAGGAGGAAATGGAAGCCAGGACAGATCAAGCCACCTGCCCAAGGCCACACAGCCAGCTGGAGCCACAGGTAAGATTTGAACCCAGATGGGACAGACTGAGCAGGAGGGGCAGGAACCGGGGCTCTTGTATGACTTTGGTCGATTTTGCCCTCTTTCAGGGCCTTCGTCTCCTCACCTGCAAGATGGGTACGTTGTGTTCAAAGACTTCTCGTGAATCTTTCCCCTTCCCTGAGTCTCCTTGAGCGCAAACGCTGCTGGTTCCGCTCTTCGGCAGGAAACCTGCTGGTCCAGGTAGCTGCTGTCTCCCGCCCTAGCCCACCCAGCCTTCCCAGCCGGGCAGAGCCTCCAGAGCTGCCTCCCCTGCTCCTCCCCACAGCCTTCAGACCTTAACACATCCCTGCAAGGTGCCTGTGTTTCAAGCTATGTCCAGCTTCCTTTATTACCTAAATTCTCCTTGGAGTTAATATGTTCCCCCAAATTCAAGCCCCCCAGAAAAACTAGTTTCACCAAATTGAGAGTCTAGAAGAAGCTTAACTAGTGGGCACTGGCAGCCAGGAACTGCAATCACCCTTGATTCGTCAGGTCTGACAACCAACCTCACACAGGCACAACCTCGGCCTCCGCTCCACAGGCACTTCCTGATGGCCAGCAAGTGCAGCCTGGTCAGGCTGGGAGCCGGAGGGCATGTGACCACATCCCAGCCAGCTGTCATGGCCCTCCAGGGCCTTGTCCAGTTCTCCTTGGCCGGAGTCCCCAGTCACTGGGAACTTCTGGTTCCCGGGAGCCAGCTCCTCCAGCCATTGCAGAGGCTCCCTCTGGCTTCTTTCCGAGAGCACGGGCTGGGTGGGGCCACAGTGTGGCTGTTGCTGACAGAGGGAAAGATGACCCTCTCCCAGCAATAAAAAGAAATGGAAGCTGAGGGATGCGGGGAGGATGTCTCCTTCTTACAAGCGCGGCAGGCCCCAGCACCGGCATAATTCTCACGCGGTAACCAGGCCCAGGCAGCCACACAGCCACGGCCACCGCACATTTTACCTTTCTGAGGCCGCCGTCACAAATTGCCACGAACTCGGTGGCTTAACATGACACATTTTCTCTTACAGTTCAAGAGGTTAGAAGTTGAAATGGGCCTCACTAAGCTAAAATCAAGGTGTCACAGGGCTGCATACCTTCTGGGGGCCGTCCAGGAAAGGCCACTCCCTGCTTTTTCCAGGTTCTAGACGCTTCTGCACTGCATGGCTCATGGTTAGCCTCTTCCTCTGTCTTCAAAGCCGGCGGCAAGGCTGGAGTCCTTCTCACACCACACCCGCCCCCACCTCCACTGCAGTCGTCAGGGCTCTCGGGACTCCACCCTCCTGCCTGCCTCTTATAAAGACCCTGATATCACATTGGGCCCACCTGGATGAGGCAGGCGCCTCGCCCGTTCTTAAGCTCAGGTGATCAGCAGCCTGAAGTCCATCTGCAACCTTCATTCTCCCTTGCCGTGGAAGGCAATGTAGTACAGATTTGCAGACATCTTTGGGGGCGAAGGAGAAGACATTATTCCACCAACTGTGAGGTACCTGCCCTGCCCTGGCTCTGTGCCCACCTGCCTGAGGAGCTTCACAGGTGTTCTGTGGACCTTAGCTCCTTCGCCACCCACCCTGCTCCTGACAGCCAACTCCTCTATAAAATGAGGTGACCGTGCATGGAGGGCTGGCATCAGATCACCCCACAGCCTGCTTCTAGACCAGCCCTTCTCAAACTTGAATGTGCACACAGTGGACACAGGCCCTGGGGTCTTGTCAGAATGCAGCTCCCGACATGGCAGGTCTGGCAGGGCTGAGCCTCCACTGTCTACCCTGCTGCCAGGTGAAGCTGGCACTCCTGGCCCACAAATGGCATCAGGGTGGCCGAGCCTGACCCACCTCGAGGAAGCTGAATGTGTCAACACCCACGACACAGCACAACTCTGTCACACAGCACCTGGGGAGCCGTGAGTGCTCCTAATGCAAGCCAAGCACCCCCAGAGCTGTGTCTTGGGAGGCGAATATTTGGGCCCCATCTGGGATTTGATTCCAGCTACCTGGTCACCAGCCATGGGCCCTGTGCCAGTTAGGTCCCTGTTCTAAGCAGGAGGGAACTGAGAGGGGAGTCACAGTAATACCTACTACGGAGACAGCTGCAAAGCCTGGCTTTCCAGTGCACTGGCCAGATGACAAGAGGCAAGTTCCTACCTCCTGAGCCTTAGTTTCCCCACCTGTAAAATGGAAGTCATGCCTGTTGTGTAGGGAGGTTAACACAACATGCAATCGGGTTAGCAGGTACCAAGCACGTTGCTAGGGCAATGCTATGTGAGGCGTTTTCTGTCTATTAAGTGCTAAATTAATATAAATACCTAGCAGCAACCCCTTGGGGTTTAAATGAGCCAGCCATCTGATGGCACTCTCTGTAAGTGCTCAGGACACAGTGACCATCCCCATTTTTACAGATGAGGAAACTGAGGCAAAGAGGGTCCATCAGTCACCAAACGCTCACAGGCCACTGAGCAGCGTGGTCAGGACTTGAACCCAGGCCCACATCTGCACTCGCAGCCACTCCACCATTGCTGAGGCCAGGCTGCAGAGCCCAGCACTGTGCATACAGCAGGTGCTGAAATCCCTGCTGACTGAAGGTGCTCAGCTGCATGGAAAGCTCTAGATCCATGTCCAGCTGTATCCACTAGCTGGCACGTCACTAGCTCTTCACCAACATCTGACCTGATTTTTTTCATTGCTTTCTGCTTAACATTGTCCTCATCCATTTTTCAACCTTAAGGCACCTGCCCCCTTCAAGATAAGAACCAACCTGGGTACTGATGCCCTTGGCCTTGCTCTGGCCCAGAGGGCTGACTTTCACCCTTCAGCAAAGGTGCCATCCCTCCTCCAATGCCTGTTTCCCCTATGGCAGCATTGCCACAGCTGCATCTGAGGCCTTGCCCAGGTGAGGTCCGCCCATCTACCCTGCCTGGCTCTCCCTGGGCTCCCACAGGGCTTGGTGCAGCAGACCAGATGGTTCAAGGGGAACATGGATAGGATGCACACCGGCATGCCCAGGACGCAAAGTGGCCCGAGGCAGACCACGTCAGAAGTGCCTGAGTGGGCTGGGACTCTGTTCCCACAGGAGATGCACTGCAGGATGCCTGCTGGCCTTGCTTCCACCCTGGCCACCCAGGCAACTCAGTCCCTAAAGCCCTCTTCAGTTCCATCAAGATGGAACTGAAGAGGGCTTGTAGAAGATGCCTGTGACCCTGACCTTGCACTTCTAGGAATTCATCCTCAGGAGAAAATTGGACAAGTGTGCAAAGAAATGTAAATAAAAATGGTCCTCATGGCTGGGTACAGCAGCGCATGCCTGCCATCCCGGCACTTTATAAGACTGAGGTGGGTGGATCACAAGGTCAGGAGTTCGAGACCAGCCTGGCCAACATAGTGAAACCTCATCTCTACTAAAAATACAAAAATTAGCTGGGCATGGTGACACGTGCCTGTAATCCCAGCTACTTGGGAGGCTGAGGCAAGAGAATCACTTGAACCCAGGAAGCAGAGGTTGCAGTGAGCCAAGAACGTACCACAGCACTCCAGCCTGGGTGACAGAGCGAGACTCTGTCTCAGGTCCTCACGACATTCCTTATAATGGCAAAAAATGAAAGAACCTACACCTCCAACACAGGAGAACAATTCCAGATGGCTGACTGAGATTCCATCGCACAGACAGGCCATACACAGTGGCTGACTGAGATTCATTGCACAGACAGGCCATGCACAGTGCTGCGCTCTGACATGGCTCTGTTTACAGGCACACCCCCTTTACCATTCCATGCTTGACTGCGCCTGGCAGACTGTTGCAACTGAAAGTTTGTGGCAAGCCTGCATCAAGCAAGTCTGTTGGCACCATATTTCCAAAATCATGTACTCTGCAGAGTATTCTTCGTGTCTCTGTGTCAGCATTTTTAGCAATAAACTATTTTTCAATTAAGGTATCTAGTTATGAGTTCAGTGCTTTTGCATTTGCTGAGGACTGTTTTGGAGGGTGGAGGGTGAGAGGAGGGAGAGGAGCAGAAAAATTAACTCATGGCTTAATACCTGGATGATGAAATAATCTGTACAACAAACCCCCATGACATGGGTTTACCTATGTAACAAACCTGGAAATATACCCTTGAACCTGGAAATATACCCTTGAACTTAAAATTTTTTTAAATTAAG
Organism: Callithrix jacchus; assembly: GCF_049354715.1. Lineage (NCBI taxonomy): Eukaryota > Metazoa > Chordata > Mammalia > Primates > Cebidae > Callithrix > Callithrix jacchus. Next base: position 57,852,910 of record NC_133517.1, on the reverse strand, counting down.
GGTTGTACACTGTATTTTTAGACACAATGATGCTGCACACTTAACAGACTATAGTATAGTGTAAACGAAACTATTTTTTATTTTTCTTTTTTGAGATGGAGTCTCACTCTGTCACCCAAGCTGGAGTGCAATGACACAATCTCAGCTTACTGCAACCTCTGCCCCCCAGGTTCAAGCAATTCTCCTGCCTCAGCCTCTGAATTACAGGTGTGTGCCACCATGCCCTGCTAATTTTTGTATTTTTGGTAGAGATAGGGTTTCACCATGTTGGCCAGGCTGGTCTCAAACTCCCGACCTCAGGTGATCCACCCACCTTGGCCTCCCAAAGTGCTGGGATTACAGGCATGCACCACCATGCCTGGCAGTATAAATGGAACTCTTATACACACTGGGAAACCAACACATTTGTGTGACTCCCTTTATTGCAACCTTCACTTTCTCGTGGTGGTCTTGAACTGAGCCTGAGTATCTCTGAGGAAGGCCTGCATGTGTCATTTCTGTTTAATCTGAGGCTCAATCTTGTCACAGTCAGCTGATTTCTTTTCTAGCTCACAACTGCTCTCCAGACCTCGGAGACCATGCAGGTTCGGTCTCAGACACCACAACAAAGCAATCCTAAAAAAGCAAGCCACACACATTTTTTGGTTTCTCAGTGCATATAAAAGTTCTGTTTATACTATACTTGTCTACTGAGTGTATAATAGCATTGTGTCTAAAATGAAACAATATACATACCCCAATTAAAAAGGATTGCTAAAAAAAAGTTAATGATCATCTGAGCCTTGAGCAAGTTATAATTTTGCTGTTGGAGAGTCTTGTCTTCTTCATGTGAATGGCTGCTGATTGATCAGGGTGGTGGTTGCTAAAGGTTGGGGTGGCTGTCACAGTTTCTTAAAATGGAACCATAGTGAAGTTTGCTGCACAGATTGACTATTCCTTTCACGAAAGGTTTCTCTGGAGTATGCGATGCTGTTTGATAGCATTTTACACAGAGTAGGACTTTCAAAACTAGAGTCAATCCTCTCAAACCCTGCTGCTGCTTTACCAACCAGGTGTCTGGAATATTCCAAGTCCTTTGTTGCCATTTCAACAATGTGCAGAGCATCTTCACCAGGAGTGGACTTCATCTCAGGAAACCACTTTCTTCACTCATCCATAAGAAGGAACTCCTCATCCGTTAGTTTGATCATGAGATGGCAGCAATTCAGTCACATCTTCGAGCTCCACTTCTAATTCTAGTTCTCTTACTGTTTCCACCACATCTGCGGTTACTTCCTCAACTGAAGTCTTGAACCCCTCAAAGCACTGGAATCAACTTCTTACAAACTTCTTACAATATCACTATGTTGATATGTTGACCTCCCATGAATCATACATGTTTTTAATGGCATATAGAATGGTTTATTCTTTCTAAATGGTTTTTCATTTACTTTGCCGAGATCTATCAAAGAAATCTATCTGTGGTAACTATGGCATTACAAAATGTATTTCTTAAATAACAAGACTTGAAAGTCTAAATGACTCCTTGATCCATGGGCTGCAGAAAGGATGCTGTGTTAGCAGGCGTGAAAAACTCATTAATCTCTTTGTACATTTCCATCAGAGCTCTTTGGTGACAGGTGCATTGTCAATGAGCAGTAATATTTTGAAAGGAATCTTTTTCTAAGCAGTAGGTCTCAACGTTGGGCTTAAAATATTCCATAAGCCATACTCTCAACAGAGAGGCTGTCATCCCAGCTTTGTTGTATCATTTGTAGAGCACAGGCAAAATAGAGTTAGCATCCTTCTTAAGGGTCCTGGGATTTTCAGAATGGGAAATGAGTGTTGGCTTCAACTTAAAGTCACCAGCCACATTAGCCCGTAACAAGACAGCCTGTCCTATGAAGCTTTGAAGCCAGGCACTGAGTTTACCACTCTAGCTGTGAAAGTCCTAGAAGGCGTTGTCTTGCAACAGAAGGTTGTTTTTCCTACTTTAAAAATTGGTTGTTTAGTGTAGCCACCTTCCTCAATGATCTTACCTAGATCTTCTAGATAACTTGGTGCAGCTTCTCCACCAGCACTTGCTGCTCCATCTTGCACATTTATGGAAATAACTTCTTTCCTTAAACCTCATGAACCAACCTCTGCTTCCTTCAAACTTTTCTTCTGCAGTTTCCACACCACTCTCAGCCTTCACACCATTGAGGAGAGTTAGGGCCTTTCTCTGGATTAGACTTTGGCTTAGTGGAATATTGTGGAAAGGTAAGTAACAGCAGGAAGGAATATCAATACAAGCTGTATTGAGCATATGGAAATAATGTCTTCTTTGGTATATAAGCGATGCTATCTTAGCACGAAGATCCCCAACCTTTTCCTCTGGACAAAGTCTGTGCTCATTAGGAAGGAGGAATGACAGTCGTGTGACTCTAACGGGACCGTTTCTTCTCATTGTAGAGAAGATGTACTTTAGATTTGCCTTAAGGAAATGTTGTGGCTGGTCGCTTCTGTCCAGACCACTCAAACTTCCTCCACATCAACAATAAAGCTGTTTTGCTTCCTTATCTCTCATGTATTCACTGGAGTGGCACTTTCAATATCCTTCAAGGACTCTTCCTTTGCATTCACAGCTTAACTAACAATTCGGTGCAAAAGGCCTAGCTTTTGGCCTCTCTTGGTTTTCGACCTGGCTTCCTCACTAAGCACAATCATTTCTAGCTTTGGGTTTAAAGTGAGAGATGCTGGACTCCTCCCTTCACAGGAACACTTAGAGGCCATCGTAGGGTTACTCATGGGCCTAATTTCAATATTGTTTCTCAGGGAATAGGGAGGGCCAAGGAAAAGGGGAAGAGAGATTGGGGAATGGCTAGTGGGTGGAGCAGTCAGAAGACACACACTTATTGGTTAAGCATGCCCTTTTGTATAAGTGTGGTTCGTGGTGCCCCCAAACAATTACAATAGTAATGTCAAAGGTCACTGACCAGCATAACAGATTTAATAATCATAAAAAGTTTGAAATATTGTGAGCATTAGCAAAATGGGACACAGAGACCCAAAATGAGCACATGCTTTTGGAAAGAAATTACACCGACAGGCTTGATGACACAGAGTGCCATGAACCTTCCATTTGTTAAAAAATTAAATTAAATTAAATTAGATTAAAAAAGCAATATCTGTAAATTACAATAAAGTGAATGGCAATAAAATAAGACCTGCCTGTGCATTGTGTGAGGTATTGGAAGGAATCTGGAGATGATTTAACGTATACAGGAACTTGAGCATCCATCAGTTTGGGTTTCTGAGAAGATCCATTCTCCCCCAGATACCAAAAGACAAATATATTTGAATAGGCAGAATTTGCCAATAACATGCTGAGTCTCAGGGCCATTGATTTCAGAGGACAGGAGATCAGATCTCTTTAAATCATCCGTGTTTTCTTATATTTCCTACAATAATTATATATTATTGATGTGATTTAAAAAATTTTTTTAACATTAAAAAAAACAGGTCAGCCAAGCGTGCTGGCTCACACCTGTAATCCCAGCACTTTGGGAGGCAGAGGTGGGCAGATCATGAGGTCAGGAGTTCGAGACCAGCCTGGCCAATGGGGTGAAACCCTTTCTCTACTAAAAATGTAAAAAGTTTGCCAGCGTGGTGATGGGTGCTTATAATCCCAGCTACTTGGGAAGCTGAGGCAGGAGAATCTCTCAAACCCAGGAGGCAGAGGTTGCAGTGAGCTGAAATCATGCCATTGCACTCCAGCCTGGGAGACAATGCAAGACTCTGTCTCAAAAAAAAAAAAAAAAAAGTGGTAGGTCAAAAGTGGGTGGTCTCCCTCCCTACCAGCATCTTCTGCAGCTCCAGGATTTGATGACCAACCTGGAGACATTCTCATCACAGTGCAGGGACAGGGCCCCAAGCTGGCCTGGGACACGCACCTGCAGCCGCATCCCCTCCACCGTTGCCACCCCGAGCCATGCGGACAGCCCCACTCTGTTCCACATCCTACTCCTCCCATGGGCTTCCTTCCCTCGCTCCTTCCTGGAACCATCTCTATTCTGATAATATCAGTAACCAGAAGGAAGCGGAACCACAATAGCAACCACAGGACTGTCCAGTGTCACCAGCCCTTCTGCTCCTAGAAGCCCACATGCAGAGGAGGCCCAGGCTCCAGGCTACCTGACCTGAAGGGCAGGGCTTCTGCGGCAGCAGGGCTCTCTTCCCTTCACACCCGCCTCTCTTGCCTGACTCAGCCCCCATCACTCACTGATGCTCCCTTCTAGAGGACACCCTTCTGAAACCCTTGGGCCAACATCCTCACTTCTTTATGCTCACAGTGGAAGGAACCCAAACCTGCCCAGAGGAGGTGAGAGGCACCTAAGCCGTGAGCCCCCGCCAGCAAGAGGCGGGAGGATTAGTCCCTGTGTGGAGAGCACTGAGCCCATGCCCAAGACCACTTGCTGATGTTTGGTTTTGTTTTTTGTTTTTTTTTTTGAGATGGAGTTTTGCTCTTGTTGCCCAGGCTGCAGTGCAGTGGCTGATCTCAACTAACTGCAACCTCTACCTCCTGGGTTCGAGCAATTCTCCTGCCTCAGCCTCCTGAGTTCCTGGGACTTCAGGTGCTCACCACCACGCCTGGCTAATTTTTGTATTTTTAGTACAGATGGGGTTTCACCATGTTGGTCAGGCTGATCTCAAACTCCTGACCTTGGGATCCACCCACCTTGGCCTCCCAAAGTGCTGGGATTACCGACATAAGCCACCTCACCTGGCCCATTTTTTTTTTACATGGGGTATTGCTCTGTTGCTTAGGCTAGAGTGCAGTAGCATAATCTCAGCTCATGCAACCTATGCCTTCCGGGGTTCAAGTGGTAAATGATTATCCTATTATTCTGCCTCAGCCTTTCAAGTAGCTGGGATTATAGGCATGTGTCACTACACCAGGCTAATATTTTTGTATTTTCAGTAGAAACAGGTTTCACCATGTTGGCCAGGCTGGTCTCGAACTCCTGACCTCAAGTGATCTGCCTGCCTTGGCCTCCCAAAGTGCTGGGATTACAGGCGTGAGGCACCTTGCCTGGACAATTCTTCTACTCCAAAGTATTTATTCAAGACTCCCTTGAGCATGGCAGGAGCACCACTGGCCCCCACTCATGCTCATGGGACCTGCAGTGCAGTGAGGAGGTAGATGTTAAAATATTAACACTAGCAATTCCTGCTCTGATGAATGTGATGAAGCAGTGCTTGAGACTAGGGGAGCAAGGGCAGGCTGAGATCCTTTCTCAGGCCAGGCAGGTGGGGCTGACCCCGGCAGCCACTCACGGCAGGTGCTCGTCAAGGCTCGAGACTAGCTTCCTCACCCCAATCCCTTACTGAACTCCCTGCAGCTTGGAAGTGGCTTTCTAGGTTCTTCCTCTGTAGGAGAGGACACAAAGCACCCACCTGACTTCACCCAGCTGCACAGAGGCAGGAGCAGGGCCAGGGGAGGGCCTTGGGGCTGGCACAACCATTCCTTCCTGGGACTGTGTCTAGTCACCTCCCTTCCACACTTCATGGCAGCAGGCTAAGCCCAGTCTTTAAGAGGCTATGCTGGGGCCCCTGTCACCTGTAATTAATTGCTCCAACAACGTTCTGGGCAACGCCACATCTGAAGACAAAATCAGCCTAAGCCTTCCAATCAGTCAAAATCCATTCACTGGGGCAAACGTAGAAAACCTGACAGCTAACACCAGGCCATATTAAAAATCACCCTACAAGATGGTCTCAGAATAGACTCTAATACACAATTCCCATGGCAATGGGCCCCCATCTGAGGCTGCCCCCAGCAGAGTGGGGAGCAGAGGGATGTAGATATGGGGCAGCATCACCCCAGCCTGTCCCTACACAGCCCCCATGGGGGAGTCTCCCTGTCTTCAGCAAGCCTGGAGTGAAGAGCTGGGTCTAGTGTCCTGTTTCTTCTCTAGATAGGGGAGCCGCATGGGAAGGAGCTTGAGGAGTGCAGAGTTTGGGGGTCACCTACATCCTAGTGTGTGTGGGCTGGGAAGGGCCACAGGCAGAAGGGATCCTGTGGGAAATAGAAAAGTTCCTTTTAAAGTTTCCTTTCTTGTTAAAGAATAAGTCTGCTAATAACTTTGTTAAGCCCTATCCTATGTAGCTATTAAACATGCCATGTTTACAGGCACGTAGTACATTCTATGTCCTTGTATTTTAACCAAGATCTATCTGTGCTGGACGTGCTCACAGGCATGTCTCAGTTCTCCGTTGCTTTTACTTGTTTAGAAAAGTTTTAAGTTGTTAGCCAATCAGGTTTTAGTTTAGATGGTGAGGTGTGGCTCCAGCCAACTGAGATCAGACACAGCAGTAAGGACGACCCCAGATGCATGAGGGATCTGCTTTCCTTTGTTTGTTGTGCTCCTGTGGCAAGATGCCTAGTGAGAGTACTCTTCCTGCAGTCCAGGAAGTAAAAATTGCATTGCTGAAAGATCCTTTCTCTTGGTGCTAATTTTTCTTTGCCGCACCAAGCATCTATTTCCAACAGGTCCCAAGCCGTGGGGCACCTGTGTGAGTTCCTCCCTGCCTGGATTTCCCCAGCATCACAGTGCAGGAGGCACTGAAGCAGGCAGGAGAGGGTGGGTGCGTGGTGGGCAGTAGCTAGTGGGGAAGGACTAGAAGGCAGGAGGAACAAATACATGAACAACCATAGGCTCAACCCACCTGCCATGTGCAGAATGGGATTCAGGCAGGGAGAACAAGAGGCAAGCAAGTCCTCAATCCTTGGATCTGGGGAGCTAATTGCCCCCCTTAGTTGACAAATGAGTGCCCAGCAGAACTGAGCTCAAAACCTTGTGTGATAGAGACAGAAAGTAGGTGCATGGTTGTGTAGACCTGCGGGTAATGGAGGGGTAGGGAGGGTGGCTACAGGGTTTCTTTTTCAGGTGAAGGAAAGGTTCTAAAATCAACTGTGGAGATGGTTGCATTGGGTAGCAGACTTTAAAGTAGGGGATTGTAGGCTACGTGAACTAAATCTCAATAAAGCTACTACAAAATGAAACAATGAAAAGCCTCGCCAGGCCCATGTCAGGCATTGTGAGGGGCAGCTTAGCGGCACCGGATGGGAGCCAGTGGGCAGGGGGGACACGTGCAGCCACCCATCCCCTTGGCATGCATCATCTCACTTAGCATCCCTGACAGTGTGGTGAAACACCACTGGCCCATTTTACAGAGGGGGACGGCAGGGTTAGGAGAGCTTCAAGGGCTTTCCAGGGCTTCACAAACTGGCAAACAGACTGGAAAGAGAAATAAAATGTGAGCAAAATGTCAGCTCTACACATTTGGGACAGTGGGTTACACCTCTTTGCAGTTTGCAAAAATGCCAACAAAGAGAGGACAGGCCCTCTTCTGCTGCAGCCAGGAACGGGGTGGGGCCTCTCAGAGTGTTCTTTGATACCAGCCCCTCCCAACCCCTGCAGAGAGGAAAGTTCTCATCCCATGATCCTGCTGAGCCAGCAGCCTACTTGCTCCTGGGCACCTCCAAGGCCAGCTTCGGGGCCCCTCCTCCTGGAGCCAGAGCTGACGGCGGCAGCCCCACCCCTGCCCCACTGTCCTGGCCTGGTGTTGCTCCCTTCTGCCCAAGCCCTTCCCTTCCTTCTGGCTCTAAGCCCCTGCAGTGTGCCAGGGCGACCAGAACCCCAAGCTTGTTTCCAACAGCCAACCATGTGGGGTGTGTTGTGGAATGAAGGTTTGTGTCCCCCCAAAGTTCATGTGTTGAAGTCCTAACCCCTAAAAGGATGGTACTTGGAGGTCGGGCCTTTGGGGGTGATCAGGTTTAGATGAGGTCATGAGGGTGGAGCCCTGTGGTGGGCTTAGGGCCTGCCTAGAAGAGGAAGGGGACAGCCTCTCCTCTTTCCACTGTCTGCCATGCAAGGACACAGCAGGAGGGCCCTGTGAACAGCCGGGAAGCAGCCTCCCAGGACCTGACCCTGTCAGCACCCTGCTTTCAGGCTTCTGGCCTCCACCCTGTGAGAAGTCAACATCTATCGTCCAGGCGGCCCCATCTATAGTATTTTGTGAGGGCAGCGTGAGCTGATGAGAACGGGGGTCAAGGCCAGGTGGGCGGGCTCCAGTGTCTCCTGCAGCCCTCTGTGAGGGGTAGGGACCCAGCCCTCCAATTCCACTGCTGAGGAGCCTGGGGCTCCCTCATGCCTAGTGCACACAGCTAAAGGAAAGAGCCAGGACTCCAAACCCGGTCCCCATGGCACCACCTCCAGTTCTGCCCTGATGCCTCTGCAGGGCCTCACAGGGCCAGATGGCCTCTCCCCTCTCCTATTCCGTGCTGCCCACATGTTTGTGAGAGCCACTGGTGCTGTGACAGGGCCCAGGCTGTCAGTCACTAAAGCCAAGCACCCTGGTGACCCTAAGGTTTAGCAGCAAGACAGAGACTCAGCCCCGGGTGGAGCCTGCGAGGCCACGCCCAGCAAGTACTTCCCCGAAAGCCACACCTCAGATCCATGTCCCCCTTGCCTGGTACCCAGGGACATGGCTGTTCCTCCCCCTGAAGCCTTCCCCACCCTGGATCCCCTCCCCCTACTCCTCTTAGCCTCACTGACAAGAGACACGATTCTGAGTGTCTGCTGTCACCCACCGGGAAATAACACTGGCCTTAGAGTCAGCCACAATGGATTCCATCCTGGCTGTCTACTTTTTGGCTGAGCAAGCTACAGGAAAATTACTTCATCTTTCTGAGCCTCGGTTATCCACCAACCACAAAAGGATCGGAGGGAGGAGCAAATGAGGTAATCAGGTCCGAGGCAGGCCCTACTCCAGGCAGTGCCTGACCTGGCAACATTCTGGACATGAGGCCGCATGAAGAGGATGGGAGGGGAGGAGGGGAGATGTCCCAGCACCTCCTTGCTCACTCTTCCACCTACCCCACTGCCTGGGTATCCTGTCCTTCCCAAAATGTGCTCCATGCTCTGCAACAGACTCAATGTGGCCCCCAAAATCCCTATGTTGAAACCTTAATCCCAATGTGACAGCATTAGGTAGGGCCTATGGGAGGCATTAGGTCCTGAGGGTGAAGCCCTCATGAATAGGATTAGTGCCCTTATAAGGACAAGCCCCAGAGAGCTGACTCACTTTCTTTCCACCACTTGAGGACACAGGAGAAGTGAGCCGTCTGCAAACAAAAGAAGGCCCTCACCAGAACCCAGCTAAGCTGCTGCCCTGATCCCAGATTTCCAGCCTCCAGAACCATGAGAAATCAAACGCTGTTGTTTCTGAGCTCCCCAGACTGTGACATCTTGTTATAGCAGCCCAAAATAAGACATTCTCAGTCCTTGCTTTGCCCAAGCTGACCCCCTGCCTGGAGCACTTATGTGTCCCCTAGCCTCACTGCCCATTCATTTTTCACAACCCAAGTCAACCTTAAGGTCTCCTAGAAGCCTCCTGTGACAGAAGCTGACAAACCTCACAAACCTGGTGCAATTTCCTCAGGGGCACAGAGCTAAACTACATTTCCCAGACACCTTTGCACTTAGGTAGGATCATGTGACCAAGTGCTAACCAATGGAATGTGGGCAGAAATAACACACTCCTTTTCCAGGACTGAGACATGAGAAATGTCACACGTCTGCCCACAGGCTCTCTTTTTCTATTGGCTAGCTGAATGAAAGAATGTCAAGGCCCTAAAGGAAGGTAGGGCCACAAGATGGAAGGAGACTTGGGTCCTGAATGACCAGGTGGAGCAGAGCCTCAACTCTGACCTACATTAATGTGAAAGCCAAATAAATTTGTATTGTGTAAAGCCACTGAGAAGTGAGAGCAGTTTGTTGCAGTGGTCAGCCCGTGCTGACTGCTACTACACATCTACACATCCTTCCCTCTCTTCCCAACAACAAAGTGTCCAGGGCAGATCGCCCAACTCACTTCTAGGTCTTGGCCTTCTCGGCCATCATAAGCTGGGTACATGTCACCTCCTGCTCTGGTCTGTGGGCTCTTTGAGGATGCAACCACAACCTGTGATTACTCATTTCTGTTTCCCAGCTGGGGCTGGTACAGTGCAGGCACTCATCAATGTTGCCTGATGAACACACCAGGATTTCTCAGAATAGAGCTACCTGGAAAATGAGAAGTTTGTCCTCAAAGGGCCTTCTAGACCCAGCCTGCCCCTGATTCTGAGAGGAGGCATTCCCTGTGTGTGAGCCACACGCCAGGCTCTTCCTAAGCTCTTCCCCAGTCTGTGCTCACTTTGAGCTTCATGACGTGGAGACACAAAATAAGTGAATCACAGCCGAGCACAGTGGCTCATGCCTGTAATCCCAGCACTTTGGGAGGTCAAGGCAGGTGGGTCACAGGAGGTCAGGAGCTCAAGACCAGCCCTCTGTGAGGCACAGGGACCTGGCCTTCCAATTTCACAACTCAAGAGCCTGGGGCTCCCTCATGCTAAGGGCACATAGCTAAAGGCGGGACTCCAACTCTGGACCTCATGGCACTGCCTCCAGCTCTGCCCTGATGCCTCTGCAGGGCCTCATGGGCCTATTTTTGATAGAAACCTCATCTCTATTAAAAATACAAAAAATTAGCTGAGTGTGGTGGTGCATGCCTGTAATCCCGGCTATTTGAGAGGCTAAGTCACGACAATCATTTGAACCCAGTAGGTGGAGGTTGCAGGGGGCCGAGATTGTGTCACTGAACTCCACCCTGGGTGACAGAGTGAGACTGTCTGAAAAAAAAAAAGAAAAAAGAGAGAGAGATGGTGAATCACTTGTCCACAGCCTCATGGCTGGGAGGTTGCAAAGACAGGATGAAAACCCAGGTGGCCAGTAGGCTGCAGAACATACGTACCTTCCCAAAAGGCAGTCCCACATCGTGTTTCTAAACCTTCCTTTAGTTGGTGGCTGCAGGGGACCCTCCCCGCTGTGGCCACCAAGTAAAGGTTGATGCTGGGCACAGCAGGTGGTACAGCAGCTGCACCTCTGCCTGTGCTAGGTGTTAGATGCTTCTGCTATCACCTGTGGGTGTGTGCAACCCTGAGTCACAGATGAGGAAACTGAGGCAGAGGCACTGAGTCACACCAGGAGAAATGGACAGTGCTGGCCTTCTGTTTGGGCTCATCCAACCCCAGGGCCTAGGACTGTTTCCGTAACACTTGTCCCAGAGGCTAGTCTGACCCCAAATGCCAAGAAGTATTCATCACCCAGCTTGCCTGGGCTGCTGGTTTGTTTAAACCCCAGAAGCAGCTCAGGGCCAAGAGAGAACACAAGCCTCTAAATGCCGAGCATTTGACTGAGGGAGAAAAAGTGGATCAGATACTCTTACAAGGAGGGAGAAAAATAAAGGAGGTTTCCTTACTCCCTACAGCTGCAGAGTAGTCATGCATTCCAGCCCAACAGGACCCCGCATCCTAGACTGGCAAGTCCCCAGGACTACAGAGTAATACCTCACATTCCAGCCCAATGAGTCCCTGCAGCTGCAGAGTAATACCTTGCATCCTAGCCCAACGGGTCCCCAGAGCTATAGAGTAATACCTCGAGTCCCAGCCCAATGGGTCTCCAGGATTGCAGAGTAATACCTCACATCTCAGCCCAATGGATCCCCATAGCTGCAGAGTAATACCGTGCAACCCAGCCCAACGCGTCCTCACGGCTGTGGAGTAATACTCTGCACCACAGTCCAGTGGGTCCCCCTGGCTGCAGAGTAATACCTCACATCCCAGCCTGACGGGTCCCCACAGCTGCACGATGATACCTTGCATTCCAGCCCCATAGGCTCAGCCCCACAGCCTGATCCAGTCCATCCAGGCCCACTCAACTGCAGATGACAGACTTCTACACCCACTGGCACCAAAGGCTGACCCCTGCTTCGACCTGGAGATGACTGGACTCATTCCACACAATCCCTCAGCTTTCTCAGTGTCACAAGAACTCCTTGGAAGCCACTGGAATCAAGATTCTGCCCAAGGTGCAGGCCGCCTTCTCTCAGAGGTGAAAGGATTCCAAGGTGTCGTGGAAGAGTCTTTCCTGATATGCACGCCTTGCAGGTGGCTCCATTCTCAGATCTGAGACAAGAACCCCCCCCAACTCTGGCTGGGAGCCCCGAGGTTATTGTCTCTCTAGGACCACAGCCCCATGTCCTCCCTGGGCTCTTAGGAAGCCCCACTCCTGCTCAGGCCAAGCTGGGTCTGGCTCTTGGTTGGCAGCCAGCTGGAGCCTTCTCCACTCATGCTCCGAGCTCCGGGTCCTTCACAGGACCCTTCTGCTCTTCCAGGATGAGGCTTAGGAACCCAGGTCCTCCCTAGCTTGAACATTCTCTCAACAATCCTGAGGGTCTCAGGGTCGTCCCTGGAGAAAGTCCCTGATGCTGCTTCCTGGCACTGATAGAAACTCCACGGCCAGTTCCAAGGTCCACAAGTACCTTCCTCTTCGGGGGTCAAGGCCTGTGGACTTGGGTGTGCTGTGCTGGCCTCAGACCTCACCTGGCCAGGGCTGAAGTCCATCACTGGGCCCCTGGTGCCACGTGGGCTTCCATGCTCAGACCAAGGCCTCAGCTCTACAGATAACCCAGCAGTAAATGGCCTCTCTCCCAGGTTTTTGTTTGTTTTGTTTTGTTTTTTTGAGATGGAGTCTCGATCTGTCACCCAGGCTGGAGTGCAGTGCCTTGATCTCGGCTCACTGCAACCTCCACCTCCTGAGCTCAAGCGATTCTCCTGCCTTAGCCTCCCTAATAGCTGGGATTACAGGCATGTGCCACCATGCCCACCTAAATTTTTTTTGTAGAAATGGGGTTTCACTGTGTTAGCCAGAATGGTCTCGATCTCCTGACATTGTGATCTGCCTGCCTCGGCCTCCCAACGTGCTGGGATTACAGGCGTGAGCCACCATTCTCAGCCCTCCCCAGATTTTATATGGGTAAGAAAAATGCAACCGTGATCCATGAGGCACAGCGAAATCCAGCTTTTATGTCTACACACTGGCAAGACCAGGCAGCTATGCAGAGACTTAGGTCTGCCCTGAATGAAAGAACATTGGCTGAAAAGATGCATTTGTGGGTCTGATTTTGGGTGTTAGAGTTTGCTTTGCTTTTTAAAAGACCGTAGGCATCAGAGTCAGGCTGGGCTGTCCCTTCAGCCCCTTCCCTCCTTTCTTACTAAGAGAACCCCAGTTTTATTTAAAACAACAATGGCCCCAGCTAAAAATACCAGGAGTGGCCATGTGACCCAGGTCCAACCAATGACAGCCAGTAGTAATCATGCCAGGTGGGTTCCCAGAGAACGCCCGCGTCCCTGATGGGCAGGTGTAGGCCCAGCTGGCACCTGCCTCTGCTCTCCCCTCCTCTTGCCTAGAAGGCAGGATGTGGAATGGCAGGCGAAAGGCACTCCCTGAGCTCAGGGATGTGTAAATTGCGCCGGCCCAGGTCCACGATGACTCCCCCAAGGAGCCCTACTAGCCTGGCCTGCTGACACCCACTTCTTGTTACAAGGAAAACCCCGAGTGGTCAGATTTTTCTTACAAGACGTCAACACAGTCTAGCGATCATGCAGCCCAGGGCCTCTGGGTGTGCGCGTCCTTGGATAAAGCTGAGGGGAGCTTAGCAGGAACCTGCCGAAGTCACTGAGAGCTTAGCACGTGCCAGTGTCTCCTCAGATTGTCTGCTAGACGCATGGGAAGACTACACAGAGAGGCTGCAGAGCTCTCCCCAGATCACACAGCCTATGTGAGAAGGTCAGGATTCAAACCCAAGTCTTTTCAAAGAAGCCCGGGGTCCGTCTTCACGGAAGGAAAAGCTAGAGGTGTAAACCTGGGGAAACGCAGGGGTCCAAGCCAATTCACTCAGCAATAAGCAGGCGTGTATGTCACCCACCATTTCTGTGACCTGAGGCTGTGGTGTCCCCAACCCTCACCTCCACTCTGCCCAGAAGCCCACACTTTCCTCAGCCTGGGTGCCTTTCTCAAATGCATCTTGCCATATGTCATAGCTGTGTCCCTCAGGAGGGACAGGGCATCCTGGGTGAGGTGAGTGCACTGTGTGTGCCAGGCACAGGCTTTCCTGGGTGCATGGTCTGGGGGCCATGGCTCCCACTTTCACCAGGTCTATCCCCCTGCACCACCTGCTCCCACCTCTTGTCTGCAGGGAATCAGGAGTGGTGCCTGAGGCCAGCAAGGGCTGGCAACATCTCTTCCGGCTGGCAACACCTTTGCCCAGAGCCAGCCAAGTGCAGGCTCCAGGCTCAGCCTTGGCCAGCAGTGGCAGGCGCAGGGACCACAAGTTCCAGTGCCTGGGTCTTCTGGGGATGGCAGAGGGGGGCAGGCGGGGCCCAGCTTTAGGAAGGAAACTTCCCCAGGGCTACAGAGGCTCACTCTCCACCTCCCAACCTGGATCTGCCCCTTCCCCTTCCCCAGAAACTGGCCATTGTCCCAGGCCTGCAAGTAACAGCTTAGGGGCCAGCTGGGTCCTGCACACCTCCGGAGGGTCTGTGATCCTGGACAGCAGGAGGGCCTCCTCAGGGACAGTCCCAGGCTGGAGGAAGGACAGGAAGATGGATCGTTACTCATGGAGGAGATCAGAGGAGGAGACTGCCCTACCCCTCTGTGGCTTCAGCGTCTCAGATCAGCCCCTGCCCCAGGCAAAGCCTCCAGCCCCACAGTCCAGTGAGTGCTCACGGTGTGTCAGGCACTTCCCCTTGTGCTCCTGATCCCTGATCCATGCTCAGCCCCCTGAGGCTGGCACTCTCAGGATCCCCACTAGGCAGGAGAGGAAACTGGGGCCCAGAGAGGGTGGTTAGCTTCTCTGGAGCCACCCGCTATTAAAGGCCACACTAGGATTGAACCTAGGCAGTCTCATTCCCCAACTGCAGAGCCAGCCATCTCTCTCTGACCCCAAGGTCTAGGGTGCAAAATCCAAACTCCTCCTCACAATCTCCAAGGTCCTGCCCAGCAGCCTGGGGCTCTCTCCAGCCTCACCCTGAAAGCTTCCTTTCAGCCCCTCTCCTCCCACAGCTTAGAGCTCCAGCTTTGTAACTGTCTCCCGAAGCACACATGTGGCTTTCGTGCCTGCTCTCTTTGCCTGCCTTGGAGCCAGCAGCATCTAGCATGGCACAGAACAGGCAGATGCTAACACTAATCATATCGTCTTCTGTGCATTCATCCTGTGCCATGTGGCCAAGCGCCTTCCCCACGTGATCTCATTCAAGCCTCACAAAATCTCCAGAAGCCAGTCATCATTCTACCCATTCTGTGTATGGAAACACTAGACTCCAAGCTATGACCATTTAAGGTCACACAATGAGAAAGAGGCAAGGAGGGCACCCATGACACCCCTGCCCGGTGGAGGCTGAGCCCATTGCTGGCGCTAACCATCGGGCTCTGCTCCTCTCCCTAGCACACCACCACCAAAGTTCACCAAATGAGGAAATAGCAGGGTGGCCCTGAAAGATGCCGCCAGATGGAGTAACCTGGGCCAAGGTGTGAGACAGGAGGCAGGGACCATGTCGAAGGCACAAGCAGCCGGTGCCCAGAGCCCCAGGGGAAGGAGCAAGAAGATGGGAGAGCAGGGCGAAGTCACGTGGGAAAGGTCTGCACATCTTGTTAGTTTGAACTTGACCTGGCAAAATTCCTGGTGCTCCAGAGCACTTGGGAGCTGGAACAAGGGTGGCTGGCTTTAGGAGCTCACCCGGTGCTATGCAGGCAGCACAGTGGGCAGCAGGCTGGCTGCTCCCTCTGCCATAAGGCACAAGAGTGTCCGAGGCCACTGGGGTCAGCTCCCTGGGAAGGCCGGCAGTGGCCAATCCCACATCGTGGGGCTCCAGGTAACCTGTAGGGGACCCCTGGCCTTAGCACCCTGCTTGGAAAGAAAATGTCAGTGCACGAACACTGATATTTAACCACCCGGCAGCTTATGTGGCCTGGACAGTCACAGCACGCCTGGAGCTCAGGAAAGGAACACACCAGGAATGATGGCCCAACCCCAGGTGGGGCAAGACAAGCTCCCTTCCTGTGGCTCACCTCATGGGAGCTTCCGGTGGCACCA
Source organism: Callithrix jacchus (assembly GCF_049354715.1). NCBI lineage: Eukaryota > Metazoa > Chordata > Mammalia > Primates > Cebidae > Callithrix > Callithrix jacchus. The sequence continues at coordinate 57,836,911 of NC_133517.1, read as the reverse complement.
TGGGAACCAGGCCAGTCCCTGCAGATGACCTGGGATTCGGAGAAAGAACAGCAAAGTTGGCAGGTGCCTGGGGCTGAGTGGGGAGCATGAGGGGTGCAGGGAGAAGCCTGGCTCCACGGGAAGCCCTCCCAATGGGACCACCCACCTCTTCTCACAAACACCTGCCATTCGGATTCGTGGGCTGCTGTTTTTCAAGGATTTGCTTTTCTGAAAGACCTAGAGAATATTCTAGAGCAGTTAAATATAGCTCTCATGAAAGCTGTCCCATTTCCATGCCTATGTTCATTCAACAAATATACTCGGAGGGCCTGCTTAGTGCCAGTCACAGGCGGGTAGGGGCCTCAGTCCCTGGGAGATAAAGGAGAGGGTCCCTGCTGAGGGGTGCTGGGAACAGAGAATGAAGACTGGCTTGGAAAGAGCTGAACACAACACAGGGTGGCAGGTGCTGAGCCAGCAGCAGTCCTGGAGCTGCAGGGACCCAGAGGAGAGACCTCTCACCCGCCTAGGAAGGCTGCAGAGAGGAGGCATCTTCAGTGGCTAGGATGTCCCACTCCAGCCTGGGACTTGGTCTGCATGGGACAGGGGTGGAGAGAGGGACAGGCCTGAGAGACAAGCAAGAGCTTAGACTTCAAGGGCCAAGGTAAGCAATGCATTGTAGGCTGTGGGCCACTGGGAGCCATGGATGGCTTGTGAGCAGGGCAGTGACTCGATCTCCTGGGGCTAGCTTGATGCACATCAGCACAGGTCCTGGGCCATCTCAGAAATGCAAGCAGCTTGGAGAAGGCCGAGTGGGTGACGTTGCCATAGTGCAGTGTTGCATAATGCCTGGTGACCCCCCCCATACCCGCCCTTTAAAAACAAATGCTTAGGTCATCCCCAGAGGAAGCCAAAAATTAGAGAGGGCTCCTCTGTGTGCCCAGAATGGATCTAGGCTGAGCTGGAAAACAAAACCCAAAGGAAAAAACCAGAGCATCTCCAATGGCCAGGCCTCCTGGGACTGGGATGGGGAGGGACTGCAACCAGAGGCAGCAGGGGCCAGGGAAGGGGACATCTGCAGTTCCCCTCTAAACTTGAAAAGCAAGATCCCAGCTTACAGCAAATGTCTACCTGATAGGAAGAAGGAAAAGGGTCACAGCACTGACACCTTGCCTGTGTGGGGAGATTCTGGTCCCAGGACAAAAGGCTCAAGGAGATAAGAGCAATGACCCACCAGCTCCAGATTTCTCCCCTGCCAGACAGGGTGAAGAGCAGGTGCCTGGGAGCCAGGCGGAGAAGAAAGCAGCCAGAGAGAAAAGCACCTGCCGGCAGCTTCCTCCTGCTCCCTCCCTCCTCCCCTCTGCTGTTCTCACTCTGAGGTGCTCTCCTGCCAAAAGCATTCCCCATTTAAGCTCCAACTCTGCTTCTGATTCTTTTATAGGGGACTCTTGGGACATCCCCAGATGCCAAATGAAGCAGCTGGTGGCCTCTGTCTTCAGTGGCAGGTCTGAGGGTTTCCATCACCAGCCACTAGACTTCAAAGCCAACCTTGTCCATGGGCTCACTCACGCATGGGGAGACTAAAGCCCAGACAGGGAAGCCAGGTCTGCAGGAGGGGTTGGAGTTGACCATGTGTTACCAGGTCACATCCAGGACATGTGGTAGCTGACCATGGCTGAGCGCTCAGAAGCCTGTCCCTGTAACAGGAGGTGTGTGAGCAGAGTGTGAGGGGTGACTGATCAGGCCACCAGAAGGTCCCTTTCTCTCCAGGAGTCCAGACTGGATGTCCCTTAAATATCAAGGCAGACATGAGATAGGAAATGCAGCCACACCTCCTCCTCCCAGTCACTTTCCAATGATGGTTCTAAGTGTGGCCATGTGGCCCACCCTTGGCCAATGGGGCAGAGGCAGAAAATGCTGAGAGGGGCTTCCAGGAAAGTTTGTTAAAAGGACAATCCCCACTGTCATAACCCTTCTGACCTTTGCCTCCTCCTTTTTCCTGCCTGGAATGGAGACATGATAACCCAAGTACAAACGCCAACACACTAAGGAAGACAAAGCCAAAAAATTATAGAATCCCAGGCCCCAGGTGGTCCTGGAGAGTGTATCCCAGAGACCAGCAACATCCCACCCAGACATGCCCTGAGAACTCCATGGCCCTGGTTATTTCCAAGTCAGCCACATTTCATAGTCCTCTTTGATTTTCCTCACACTAATACAACATTACTCGGTGAACCCTCAATGAAGGTATGAAAGCATAGTTGGTTTTTTTTTTTTTTTTTTTGAGATTGAGTCTCGCTCTGTTACCCAGACTGGAATACCATCTTAGCTCACTGCAACCTCCACCTTCTGGGTTCAAGCAATTCCCCTGCCACAGCCTCCAGAGTAGTTGGGATTACATGGTGTGCCACCATGCCCAGCTAATTTTTTGCATCTTTAGTAGAGATGAGGTTTCATCATGTTGGCCAGGCTGGTCTCGAACACCCAACTTTGTGATCTGCCCACTTCAGCCTCCCAAAGTGCTGGGATTACAGGCATGAGCCACCACGCCCAGCCAAGAACACATTCTTTTGTGCATTTAGCACCACACATTTCTAATGACAGCAGTTATAACATTTGACGTGTTTTCTTTCAGTCTTTTCTTTTTGGAAGCCACAAGTAAATTTGAACTTGTATCACAGCCAATAGGAGAGTTAGTATACACAAATCAAACATCCCATATTATGGGACTAACTTTATACCTTATTTTTATATCTTTGGTTATAAGCATCAAAACTTTCCTAGAAGAAAAAGGAAAATATATAATAAATGCTAATTTTTAAAAAGCAGGCACAGAAATAATATCAGGGGAAAAAGAAGGCACAAGCATCAACTATAATAAAAAAGCTTGTTTTACATAGGCAAGCTTATCTCTACCAAGAAGAAATGACAACAAACCTTTATGCATCTAACCACATAGCTTCAAAAAACATAAAACTAATATTGTCAGAAACACAAGGAGAAACTGACAAGCTACAGTGACCAAGCATTGGTAGAGACACTAAGGTATCTACCTCAGAAATTAAGTAAACCTACTCATAATTATAGGCAGATTTTAAGCAAAAGACACATGTCAAAATGCCCATAAAGAGAGGCAGCTGAAGCCAATGAGTAAGATGACTTGATATGATGATGTTAGGGACTATGGTGAACTGGAAAAAGCACATGCTCCATTTAAGGCATAAATGTTTATAAAATAATGATAATTTAAACACTATATGTGCTAAACCCAACATGTGTGCAAGCTGATTGAGCCACGAATCACTAGTTTTCAGACTTTGAAAAGGATTTGAGTAACATAATAACTAAGTTTGATTTAATAGATTTGTGTATAAGTTTATACACAACAAAGAAATACATGGTCTTTTCAAATATTCATGGAACTCTACAAAAATCAATAATTGAACTACAAAGAAAATGTCCTGTAAATTTTAAAATACAGAAACTATGCATTATAAATCTGACTTACAGATAGTAAACACTCAAAACATATCAGCTATTTTAAATGTACAAAATTCAATAAAAAACTTAATCTTCTCAACAACCTTGAGGTCTATTGTTGTTGTTATCATCCTCATTTCATAGATGGCAAAAGCCAAGGCACAGAGAGGCTGAAATACATGTCCATATAATTACATTACAATTAGTGAATGACCAAGACAGAATAATACACAGCAGTCTGGCTCCAAAATGCATTCTCGTACCTATCATTATGCTAACAAAAGTGCATGTGTATGAATGTGTGTTTTGTGTATAACTTTAAAACACGAACACTTCAAATAGCCCTTGGATTAAAGAAAAAAATAAACTTATTTGCAAATTACTTGCAAACAAACGATAATGAGAAACCTATGGGATGCAGCCAAAGGGGTATACAGAGGACAATGTATAGCCTTTACTGAATTTGTTTATAAAAAGAGAAAACCTAGTAACTGTCAGTGCATGAAGGGAGGAAAAAATAAACAAACCTAAAGAATATAAATTAAGTGTTTAATAAAAATAAAAGTGGCTGGGCACAGTGGCTCATGCCTGTGATCCCAGCACTTTGGGAGGCTGAGGCAGGTAGATCACAAAGTCGGGAGTTTGAGACCAGCCTGGCCCATGGTGAAACCCCGCCTCTACTAAAAATATAAAAATTGGCAGGGTGCAGTAGTGGGCACCTGTAATCCCAGCTACTCAGGAGGCTGATGCAGGAGAATTGCTTAAACCCAGGAGGCGGAGGTTGCAGTAAGCTGAGATCATGCCACTGCACTCTAGCCTGAGCAACAGAGCAAGACTCCATCTCAAAATAAATAAATAAGTAAATAAATAAATATAAAATAAATAATAGAAGCAAAAAAATCAATAAAGTAGATTTAATAAAACCAAGAGTGGGTTCTTTTAAAAGATTAATAAATGTTGGCAACTAATTCCAAATATTTTCAAAGAATGTAAGAGCCAAAGAAAACACATGTGCACAACAGAGCCAAGTATTTCATCCTCTTCTATGCAGCAACCTGCTGCTAGCTGTCACCTCTTAGACATGGGGCTAAGGGGCTGGACCGTTACAGGAGGCTTCTACTTCTGTGATATGTTTTGTTTGTTTTGGTTTTTCTTAAGTTATCACTATGTAGATTTTCATATATAGCATATATAACATATATACATGTATATCTACGTGTGTGTGTGTGTATGTATATATACACACATACATATACACCAAGGTAGAGAAAAATGTAATTAATCCCCAGATAGGAATACTCAAGTTTCAGCAATGAGCAACTCAAGGCCAATCCTGTTTTGTCTAAACCCCTATCCACTTCCCTGTGTGATTCAGTTTATGTTAAAGCAAAATCTCAGACATTTCACTTATATGTGCATCATTATCTCCTAAAGATAAGTACTCGCTTCTTATATATAGTCATAATAATAATCACACCAAAAACCTAGCATTGATGTGTGTATGTTTAAATTACAGAGGTATTACATGTTATCCGTTTTTAAATCCAATTAAGAAAAGGTTTAAAAGCACAGTAGACTTCATATACCTCGAAACATGCTAAAGGAGATAGGATCACCGTACCCTACAAATAAGGATGCTGAGGACGAGAGCAAGAAGGTGGTGGACCTGCCATCTCTCAGCTAGTAAAAGGTGGAGGAGGGATTTGAGCCCAGGTCCCTCCATGACTGTATTAGTCCATTCTCACACTACTATAAAGAAACACTTGAGACTGGGTAATTTAAAGGAAAGAGATTTAATTGACTGACAGTTACACATTGCTGGAGAGGTCTCAGTTAAATTACAGTTGTGGTGGAAAGGAAAGCAGTCACCTTCTTCACAAGGCAGCAGAAAAGAGTAAGTGCAAGAACGAGGAAGTGCCACACTTTAAAACCATCAGCTCTAGTGAGAACTCATTCATCATCGGCATGGGACAGCCCACACAATCTGACCACTTCTCTCTCTTGATGAGAATATGGGGATTACAATTTGAGAGGAGATTTGGGTGGGGACGCAGAGCCAAACTATATCAATGACCAATCCTGGGTTGGGTCCACTCCACCAAGGTAGGCTTTCAGCCTAGCAAATGGTCATATTTTGATAAGTAACAATCGATTAAATAACATATTTGGACAACAAAGTCTTCTTGACTATAGTAAGATAAACTCAGATTCATACATGGGATACGGCAGAGAAGCAACATGCATTGAATGACTTCTATGGGACAGGCCCTGAACTAGGTGCTTTCATCTTCCTGATCTCGCGTAATCCTTACAGCAGTCCTAGGAAGTTACTGTGTGCTGAAAAACGTCCCCTCACCCCAAGTTTATATGTTGAAATCCTAGCCCCGAGGATCTCTGAATGTAACTGTTTTAGGTATAAAATTTAGGTAAAATGAGGCCCTTTGTGTGAGCCCTAATCCAAACTAACTGGTGTCCTTTTAAAGAGAGCAGATTAGGACCACAGACATGTACAGAGGGACAGCCATGTGAAGACACAGGGAGATGATCAACCACAAGCCAAAAAGAAACGATTCAGAAGAAATCAACCTTGCCGATACCTTGATCTTGGACTTCGGGCCTCAAGAACTGTGAGAAAAAAAGTATTTTCTGCTGCTTAAACACCCTGTCTTACTTTGTAATGGCAGCCCAGCAGACTATAAGTAATCCAAAGGTAGATTGTGGACTGTCTGTTTTACAGATGAGAAAACAGCACATCATCTGAGAGCTATGCAATGGGCAGGATTTGAACCCAGCTGGAAACCAAAGCTATGCTCTCCACTGCACCAGGCAGCAAATCACAGCAAGGAGGGGGTGGCAGGAGGGACTTGGCAAGAAGCATGGTCAGATGGCAGGCTGAGACGCTATACCATTGCTTTGGGCTCATTGTGGACAGGATGCATTTCCCACCTTTTGACTTTGGCCTCAGTTACATGACTTGCTTTGGCCAATGGTATGTGGAAGAAGTGACAGCTTCACGGCAGCATCTTGGCATAAGAGGTATCACTGACTTTTGCTACCACCATAAGAGGTATCTCCTGTGCCTTTGCCATCATCAAGCAAAAAACATGCAATGACTTGAAGCAGAGCTTCCCCCATCAGCCTGCAGACCAGCAGTGAGAAAAAGGTGCCCAGCTGAGCCTCAGACTGTGAACAATAATAGATGGTGGTCATTTTCAGCCTCTGGGTTTGTGGATGATTTGTTACACATCACTAGCTAACTGATACACTGTATGGAGCAACACAACACAGACTCTGAAGTCAGACTTCTGGGCATAACTCCTTTCTGCCACCTATTAGCTACATGACCCTGGACAAGTTGCTTAGTCTCTCTGATCTTCTACATCCTCATCTGTACAATGGGGATACATGAAAATATCTATCTCAGGGTTGAGAGGATGGAATTAATTGAGAGAGTGGCTGGGAAAGAAAAAAAACCAGAATCCCATGGCCATGCCATAAACAATAGCTCTTTGGTAAGAGAATATGAAGTCACACTTATCCTGGGGAGCTCTGGTCAGAACTAAGACAAACCAACAAGAGTCGTTTTGTCATTTGTCCTTTTATTTTAAAACTGATGCCACATCTGCCTTTCTCTATGTGTGAGGCCATGAACTCCCTGTCCCTGGAGGGTTCAGTGCTGCTGCCATCCTGAGAGGGCGGGACCAGATGAATTCTGAGTTCTCTTGACTGCCAGGTAATCATCCTTGAGACTGATCCTTCCTATATCCAAGTTCTTAATTCCAGGAAGAGCAACAGTGTCTGGGACTGTACCCCAGACAGGCTGTGGGTGTAATGGAGACCACATCAAGCTTGAAGAGAGATTTGGGCTCAAGTCCTAAGCTCCACATCATGACCTCGGGTAAGTCACCAGATCTCTCAGAGACTAGTCAGCATAACCAGCTAACCAGGGACCCTATTCTATGGTCTTGTTGATGGATGAAAGACGGTTGTAGATGGAAACCTGTCTTGTAAACTAGATCACACCCAGGCCAAGCAATTATCCATAATGACAGTACTCCTAGCACACTGATGGAAAGGCATCCACCTCCAAAATTCTCTCTTCCACCAGCCCAGGGTGGGCATATGTAGCAAGCATGCTACCACTGCCTGACCCATACCCATGTCGGACACAAGTAATCAGTTACACATGGCACCCTGCCCCACTGCATATTTACAAGGAGTCAGAGGCTGCTTCTTGCTACAGAGTTATAGTGAACAGAGCCACTCTGCTGGGCCAGACTATCAAGGCAAATTCTCACCTGAGTCCACAGGCTCACCTCCCCTGCCCCCCTCATTTCATGTGTCCACAAGTACACTGCAATCTCCCTGGACTGGCTCTATCTGGGGTGAGCAAGGAGTTCACTGTGGACACCAGCTTTCCAACTTCATGTGAGCTAGTCCCAACTGCCTTTCCAAGGCCACCTGAAGATTACTAAGAAAACATTCTGAAATAGTAAGAACATCAGAAGCGCTGTCAACACTGCTGAGGGCTGCTGAGGTTGCAGTGAAGCCAGAAGACCCAGCCCTGCTTGTGCAGCTGTTGATGGGAACAACCGAGCGCTGTGCCCACTACAGCCAGCAAACCCTTAAAGGGAGACCTCACAGAATCCACACCCAAAGAGATGTCCAACAAAGCATCATCTACAGTTAGCCCCAAAAAAAAGAAAAAATATGTTACATCGTTAGCAATAGAGGTACAGTTCAATAGTTGAGTGTCCACTCAGTGGATATATAGCCATTAAAACCATTTCCCTCCAGACTGTGAAAACACAAGGTAATGTGTGATGTAGACTTAAAGAGAAAAGGGGCTCTGAAATGCTGTGCATATCACCACAGACACTGTGGGCACCTCCAGATACCTGACTCCACCCCCTCCTCACCAGCTGCACCCCAGCTCGCTTTGAGAAACAGCATGCCCCATTTTCCAGGTTCCCTTGCAGCTAGAGTTGGTCATAAGGCATAGTCCTGGCTGACGAGATATAAGTAGCAGCTATTGGGTGGGTTGTCAGGGAAAGCTCTTTAGAAAGAAGCAGGCTGAGCTGACATATACCTTTGACTTGTGTTTTTCCTCTCCTTCCTGCCAGGAGGGACACTGGAGAGAATGCTGGAGGTAGAACAGCCACCATGGAACCATGAGACACCAGCTAGAGGACAAAAACCAAGCTAAGATGACTGACAGCAGAAAGCTGGAAAGAGCCTGTTCTCTCAAGGCATTGTGGAGCCACCTGTCAGCCCGTCTGCCTGCCCCACACTTTGCAACCAAGAAACAGAAAACTGCTGTTTGCTCCAGTCGTTGTTAAATGGGTTTTCTGCGACAGGCACCCGAACGCCATCCCTAAATCATCCACTCTGATGAAATGATAAAAACAGCAAGCACATTTGGGCAATGACAAGAAGGTGAACAGCGAATGCTGAAGCCATTCTTGGATGTGATCACGGGGTCACAGAAGAACTGTGGGGAATTTCCTCCCTCTCATGAAACATTCTGCAGTTGCTTGCCAACTTTCCCTTCCCAGAGTATGAGAGCAATTTGGAGAATCAACACACACCAGCTTCCCCCTCACTGGTGTTTGGATACCTGTGGCCTGATCATTGTCCCAAACAGACACTGGACCAATTTCCCCAACTGCCAGAGCTCCTCAGCCCTTGGGTGCTGTCAAGGAAGTCATCTCCGGGGAACGAACGGCACAGGGAGAGCCTCTCATCATGCCCAGACTCACTGGAGACATTCTCCCACATCCCACAGCATCTCTGCGCTGGGCCCTTCCCTGTGGCCCAGATAAGCTCAGCCTAGGCCCATCCAGCATCAGTAGCAGTCAGCTCCTACCCACGTCCAACTGAATGCCCACGCCCTGGCACCCACGAGGAGCCTGGCACTGCCTGTTTCCAGACCACACGGGGCCTTGCACCCCAACTGCCCTGACACAAAATGCTGCCTACAGCTTCTGCTTCAAATGTGGAAACAAAGTGTGTGCCCCGCAGTTCTTAGTACCACCCAGCTCACCCTGCTCACCTGAGCAGACCACCCCAGCCCCACCAGAGAGGCTCACCCTGCTCACCCAAGAGGCTCACCCCAGCCCCTCCTGAGTTCACCCCAGCCCACCTGAGAGGCTCACCCAGGCCCCAGCTCTGAGCCTCACCCAGCTCACCTGAGCGGCTCACCCCAGCCCCTCCTAAGAGGCTCACCCCAGCTCCACCTGAGGGGCCCTCCCAGCCCCATCTGAGTTCACCCCAGCCCCACCTGAGAGGCTCAACCCAGATGTGTGCCCACTTTCCCCATCTCTGACAAACACCACACGTGCGCTATGTGCCCGTCAGCCGCAGGTAAAGGTCTCTCACCTTCATGAGTGGGCTGCTCCTCACATATTTGGCAGGGCCATTGGCAGCCAAAGGCCATTTCACAAGTGGGCATCTCTTCCTGCCAGATGCCCAGCAGACTCACAGAGGCCTGGCACCTGCAGGTGGCCTTGGGGACCAAGATCACACATCTATGCCTCAGGAGTGAGCAGCTCCCCACACAGCAGGAAGGATCCCTAACCTGTCATCTCTCATTAAAAGCAACAACTTGAGTTCTAAGGTCTGCAGCCCATTCCACACCTGCCCAGTGGTCCTGAGGCACAACTGAGCAGAAAGATGTCACCCAAATTGCTCAGTTCTCAGCTGTTCCTGCTCTCGGGGAGCCAGGAGTACATGCCAGCATCCAGCCAGCCTGAGCACCTGCTGTGGGCCTGGCTGGGGGCAGGGGAGCCTGAGACCAGCAGGCCCCTAGAGAATCTGGATATCTACTCGGGAGACTGAGGCACAGTTAGCTGGGGAGCAGAGAAACAAGTCCTTTGCGCTAGAGGATAAAGGACAACTTGGGAAAAGAGAAAGGCGGAGCCAGACTCAAGGCAGAAGGTGTGGGCACAGGACTGGGCAGGGCTGGAGGAACAGGGCTGTGAGCTGAGGACCCACGTCTGATTCTGCAGGGGATGGGGACCCACCAGGGTCTGGGGCATGAGCTTTTAAAGGTCACTGCAGTGTTGGGGTATAAGGTGGCATCCCAGGAAGCCATAGTACTCCTGGCTCCCCAAGAGCAGGAACAGCTGAGAACTGAGCAATTTGGGTGACATCTTTCTGCTCAGAACTGAGTCAGGAACTCTCACTCCTTGAACGGAGCCAGGGCTTCTACTCCAGTCCATACCCATCCAACAGAGACACCTTGAATGTGGCTTGCAGCCCCCAAAGCTCCCGGCCTGACACCTGCCATCCCAGCCCCCTTCCACTGGATGGTAGGAGCTTTTCTGTCTCTGAGGAGCATCTCTCAGTCAGAGTGAACCTCAGGCAGCCCCTTGCTAGGATTAGGGCTGGGAGAGAGATACGGGGGTTGGGTAGCAGCAGAAAGGGAATGGTGGGGAAGTGGCGAGGGCAAGCTGAAAGTGAATTTGCCAAGAGTAGACAGAGCACAACCAGGCCTGAATGACTGTCCCCTAATGAGCATGCCCAAACGACCACCATCACAACAAAACTGTGTCACTCACCATCTGCCTCCTGGGTGGAGGAGGGAGGAAGCCTTTCACAAGCATTTCCTCCCATTCTTACAAGGACACAAATTCTGAGCTCTAAGTCCCCATTTCATCGATGAAGAGGTCCAGTCTTAAGGGATGGACCCTCCAGGATGGAGGATTGGGTGCCTGGGATTGGGCCTCCAGGATGGGCTTCAAGCCAGATGTGAGCCACCCTGCAGGGCATTGGCACCCCAGGCCTGCCCACTTCCCAGTATCATGTGCCTTCACAAGAGACGCCACAGAGGAGCCCCTGAAACCCTGCCCAGGAGACAGGTGGCATCATGACCCATTCAATGGATGGCTGGCCAGGGGTAGGGTAGGGACCTGCCCCCCACTCTCCAGATACCCAGCCCACCATTCCTCTTGCCACACCAACATTCCATTCACCACCTGCCACCCCAAGCCCCAGCCCACCCTCCTCTACTTCAGGCCCCTCCCTCCACCCCACTGCCACCTGCTGGTCCCTCCCAGGGCTCGAGGTGTGATAAGGATGAGAATGGCTCAAGGCAGGTCCACTCCACTTACCTAGCACCACCTTGGAGCAGCTGCTCCCCAGCCATGCTCTGCCATCACTCAGGACCGATTGACCCCAAGACCCCTGGCAGGGGCATGGTTGGGCTGAGACCAGCAAACCATGAGCTGGAGGGACTTTCAGGCCCAGTAGCTGACATCTGCCCACAGTGTCCCAGCAAGCCAGGCCAACACACTCACAGATGCACCTGAAGTTTCTCATCTTCCTGGCTGAGTTTTTCCATTGACCACCCCTTCCGTTCTTGGTCCCTAGCACATAATTCTGCTTTGTGCTCAGGTATCAATGCCAGGGTTTGTATTCGGGTCCATACCAATGCAGGTCAGGGACTCTTTTGCTTAGTAGCACAAAATGGAAGTACATGTTCTCAAAACAAGTTAATGCAGGAAGGGGCTATCCAGAAAAGCTAGTGTACCAACTGAGAACATTAACAGAAGTATATTGTGTAGACAAAGGGAGGTGATGATCAGCTCTCCCTGCATGCTCAGGTTGGACTGCGAGAGCACACACAGGCTAAAAGGAGAGGAACACACAGGCTTAGAGGAGAGGAACCAGCTACAAAGGGCATTATTGGAAGAAACTCCAGAGTCTAGGGCTATCCCCAAATCCCTACGGGCCATTACAAGACAGGAGGGAGTCCAAGATCCACTCAGCCCTCCCTTTGGAGGATCATAAGCTACACACTGGGTACCCTGAGCTAAAAGGAGAGAGTTTTCTACAGGTGGAGGTCCCCAGGTGGGGGTGGACAAGACAAGGGACCCTCAAGACAAAATCCCTTGAGGAAAGAGACCCCAGACTCCCGGCTCCTTCAGGCTGGCCATGGGAGGGTGTCCCACCTGGAGGTGGGAAGAGTCTTCCTGCAATTCTCAGGCCCCAGAACTCCTCTGCCTGGGGGACTCTCTCAAGAGTGCCCACTGCCTTTCCTTTATCAGCCCAGCCTTCCTGGGCCAGCTGCCTCTTAGTTCCCGGGGCTCTGCTGAGAACAAGCATTGCATCTCTTTCTCCACGTTTTCTCATCCTCTGGGAGGCTGGTGTACACCCAGCCCAGAGCTGCTTGCTGCAGTCTGAGTCAGAGGGGCCAACCCTCTGGGTCCAGTTCCCTGGGCCACCATAGCATGCGGTCCCCACTCCAGACTTGATCCTGCCTCCATGTACTGAAATCCCTCTCATCTTCCAGGTCTAAGCCCCCCATGTTCCAGTTTCTAAATGTACATCTGCTGGTTCCTCCTCAGGTGACCGCAATAGAGACAAGCAGTCCTGGAGGAGTAGACTCTCCCCACCCAACCCACATGCACACACTGCTCCTCCCCAGATCAGAGCCCCACAAGAGATCATCTCAACATTCCACCCAACCCACATGCACACACCACTCCTCACCAGATCAGAGCCCTACACGAGATCATCTCAACGTTCCACCCAACCCACGTGCACACACTGCTCCTCCCCAGATCAGAGCCCCACACGAGATCATCTCAACATTCATCTCAGTACGTCCACACACTTCACTGTGTGTTACATAATGAGCTTTTTATCACTAGAGGCATTCAAGAAGAAAATGACTAGTGTGGGGGGTTCTGGGGTGCTGGTAATGTTTTATCTCTTGTTCAGAGTGCTAGTTACATGGACATGATTTCCTTATGAGAATTCACTGAGCAATGCACTTGTGAAATGTACACTTTTCTATAAGAACATTATACTTAAATAAAAATGCTTAAAAATCAAAAGTGATTGAATTGGCTCACCATCTGCAGGAAGGAGATGGGGCTGGGACACTTGAAGATCCTTCCTTCGTGGAGCCATCGAGGCATTAACACTGAGGCTCTAGCTGAGGTATGGTGCCAGCTCACCACTGTGTGCCTCCCACCAGCACAGGGGCCCCACCCAGCACATGGAAAGAGAGGGGCAGAAATTAATCCAAAAAACAAGTGAGTTGAGGACCCACTGAGTACACAGAGGAGGGAGGGAAGGAGAGAGGGAAGAAGGAAGGGAGTATACAGAAGGATGGATGGTTAGATAAATGGATGGATGGACAAATGGATGGATGGGTGGATGAGTAGATGGGTAGATGGATGGATGGATGAGTGATGGGTGGATGAGTGGATGGGTGGGTAGATGGATGAATGGATGAGTGATGGGTGGATGAGTGGATGGGTGGATGCATGGATGGATGGATGAGTGATGGGTAGATGAGTGGATGAGTAGATGGATGGATGGATGGATGGATGAGTGATGGGTGAATGAGTGGATGGGTGGGTGGATGGATGGAAGGATGGGTGAGTGATGGGTGGATGAGTAGATGAATAGGTGGATAGATGGATGGATGGATGGATGAGTGGGCAAATAGATGTAAATGAGTGAGTGAGTTGGTGGGTAGATGGGTGAATATATGGATGGATGAGTGGGTGGGTTGGTGGGTAGGTGGATGGACAGATGGATGAATGGGTAGATGAATAGATGAATGGGAGTGGGTGAATGAATGGATGGTAGATGGATGGATGGGTGGATGAATGAGTGGGTGAATGGATGGGTGGATGGATGGATGGGTGAATGGGTAGGTAGAAGAATGGGTAGATGAATGGATGGCAGATAGATAAATGGGTGGAGGGATGCATGGTACATGAAGATATTGATAGATGGGTAGATGGGTGGGTGAACAGATGGATGATGGATGGGTGGGTAGGTAGATGGAAAAATGGTGGATGGGTGGAAAATGAATGGATGGGTATATGGGTGGGTAGATGGATGGTGGATGGGTGGGTAGTTGCATGTATAGATGGGTAAGTGAGTGGGTGGGTAGATGGGTGAATGGTGGACAGATGGATGGGTAGATGAATGAATAGCGAGTGGATGAATGGTAGATGGGTAGATGGATGGATGGATGGATAGATGGATAAGTGGGTATATGGGTAAGTGAGTGGGAGGATGGATGGGGATGGATAGATGTGTAGATGGGTGGATTGATGGGTGGCAGATGTATGATGGATAGGTGGGTGGATGGATGGATGTGTGAAGAATCAGGTGCATGGAGGACCAAGTGAGTACATACGGAATGGAGAGATGGAGGTGTGGCTAACCGCTGCATGGAGGAAGAAGTGTACACTGAGGCCTGGTTCACCTATTGCTCTGACCTCATAACTCCACGAATGAAAGTGACCCAGAAAAGAGTAGGAGAAGGCAGTGGGTATCTCCAACTCCTGGGTCTCACCTGATTCCCATACCCTCTTCAGAGCACCATGCTGGGTGTCTCTGCATACCTATGTGTCTCTTTGATGTATCCCGAAATCAGAAGAAACCCCACATCTGCCCCCATTTCTTTGCCCCATCCATGACATCTATAAAGAGGCAGTGTTTCCTAGAGGGCCTGGGGCTAAGCCAGCCCAGGTCAGAGAAGGGGCAGGAGAAGAGGAGCTGTCCACAGGCATCTCCTGGCTCCCTGGCATGGCCAGCTACCCCACTGGACATTACCAAGGCAGCTCCACTCCTCTGAGGCAGCCCCACTCCTCTGGGCCCACCCATGCCACACTGGCAGGCCCTTCCTCTGGGTCTGCTGAGCAGTTTCACTGAAGGGCAGAGCTAAAAGGAGAAGGAAACACAAGTCGAACTACTCCACAGGCCCAGCCCTGGCCCCAGGAAACACCACAGTCAGAGCCTTCAGTAAGGAGATCCCAACTGCAGCGCGGACTTCCAGACCCTCTGCCTTGGTGTGTGTGGCCTCACCTGCCTCAGTTTCCTCATCTGTAAAGTAGGGAAGGTGAGTGCATGCCTGTGGAAGCTCCATGCTCCTCCAGCACCAGCCCGTGGGGTCTGCTTGGTGCTGCTTGTATTCTGCAGCCTTCCTTCCGGGAAGCCCAGTGTGGGCCAGGCATTGTCCTGGCCCTGAAGGTGTGGGGAAAACACACACAGTTAAGGCCTGGAGCAGAAAGCACGGTATTCATTAAACAACGAGGCTGGGACTGAGGAAGCCAGTACAAGGGAAGGCTGGGAAGACTTTGGAGGACAAGCACCTGCAAGATGGGTTCAAGGAGCCAACCAAGGAGCACACCCTCTGTGTGTGCTGAGCAGGCAGCAGGCAGCGCTGGGCTTAGCTGCCCCTACTGCACCCTGGATGACAACGAGTTGCTTGGGTTTTCAGCTCCCTCCTTCTCCCATCTCAAGGCCAGGCCTTATCTTGTCATCTAGACGGTCCCCAGAGCCTCGGAGCCTAGGAGCAGCACAGGCCGGGGGGGCAGGTGCTTGCTCAGAGTGTGAGCCATGTGCCAAAACCGTACCAGGAAAAAAATAGAAAATGCTGTCTGTCTCACAAAAAGTCTGTTGAAGGTGCTGTTGATGAAGGGGAAAAGGAAGATTTCCCAAGGCACTCTGTTTTCCAGCAGATACAGGCCTGGGAGCCAGGCACCTCCAGAAACCCCAAAGCTTTTTCTCAGAACGCACCCTGCCCCAAGCCAGCCGCCTCAATTCCCACAACAACCTCTCCTAGCTTCAGATGGGCCCGAGGTTCTAGGGAAATACTGCCCCTAATGTACAGCTCTCCCTCCTGCAAACTGTAGGAAAAGAAAAAGGAAAAACCTACCTCTCCTACCCTCCTTCCCCATGCAAACCGATTTTCAATTGTCCTCTGCACTCTGCAGATGAGATCTGATTTCTAGGCATGGTTTCTCTTTTTTTAATGATCCTGAGGGTAATAACAACTTGGGTCACAGATGTTAGAGTGGAAAAAGAAGTGTCATGGAGACTCCAGCTCTGTGAGATCATGGGGAGAGGCTCAAGTGCCTACTGCAGGAAGGTCACATGTGTGTGCCAGGGGTCTCTTACATACCTGAGCTTTAACCCCAAGCAGGCCAAATCCAAAGAAAACTCCTCCACCCCGTTCAGATCCTGGCCCCAGCGCTTCTGACTTCCACCACTTCCCCCAGCAGCTGGTCGGGGGCAGGGGTTGAGGGGCAGCTCAGACTGAACCCCTAACCAAAAGGTTATATACTTACAGGGTATATACAAAGGTTTCCCATCCAAAGGTGTAGCACTTCACAAGTTTAGAACTAAACATAATCTCCGCAGAAATAGCTACAAGTGGCAGAGACATCAAAGGAAGCCAATGGGGAGGAATGGAAACAGCTTGATGAATGATGTAACTGAAATTGCCCTTTGCAGGGCCCGGCTGGACTCCTGCTCTTCCCTGGTTATGACGATGGTCACTGTGCCCTGGGATCCCCGGAGAGCTGGAGCGATTCAGGGTAATATCCCTCCAAAGCCTTTTAGGAAGGTTCAGCTGCAGATCCAACTCGAAGTGGCTATTATATATGTTTTAAAAATCCATTTCACAGAGCAAGCTAATAACTGCATCTGAGAAGAAGCCTTCATTCGTGGCCACCCAGCACCAGCGGCTCCCGTCCTAGCCTTGGAGACTTGGACAAAAAGTTGAAGCACACTCAAGAAATAGCTCAAGGTTAGATTAAAAATCAGAACACCCATGAAGATTAACCTGACTCATTAATATCACTGCCCAATAGGAGACAATTCCTTGGAGGGCAAGGCTTGGGGCTGGGTTTTGTTCTAGGCCTAGGAGCACCTCAATTTGCATTTATATTAAAAAGGGGGGAACAGAATTAACTGGAAAGGTGCTTTGTTTCCTGTAAATTTGAGCTCTTCTGCTACACAGTTTCTTAGGGCAGAGAGCGGAGGCTCCATCAGGCTTTGTCCAAGAGCGTGGATTCCATTCCCACTAAGTGTCGGCCACACTGTGCCTGGCAGCTGCAGCCTGCGGGATCTCTCCTGGACCCTAAAAGTCAGCCTGTCAGGTGGTTACTGTGGGATGTCCCTTCTACAGGGGAGGAAACTGAGGTCAGAAGTGGGGAAATGACCTCCCTATGGTCTTACACTATGGCAGAATTCAGATTCCGAGCCAGGTCTGTGGGTTCCAAGTTGAATGTCTTTCCACAACCGGACAGCTGTGTTAGCATTAGAGCTGTCTTTTATTCACACACGGGCACACACACACATGCATTTTTCCCCCAACCTTTCTCTCCAGAAAATCAGTGGAAAACCCAAAGAAGGAAGCGAGGAAAATCAGCGAATCCCTCAGACGGCCTCCGTCTCTTATTCATACAAGTCCCACAGCCCCTGAGGTGAAGCTGACACCCTCCATTGGGCTGAACTTCCCTTGACAGCTTCTCCTTGGAGTTCTAACCATTAGAGGCATACACCCAGAACTACCAATCAAAATCAATCATGGAGACACACCTCAGCATGAACTTCATCAGTCTCAACAATGTATGTCTTAAGGAAAACTGGCACATTTCAGGGTTTGCGTTGAACACCAATCCTCTCCTCGATGTTGCAAGCTCAACTTTCAGGATCAGCCAAGCATTTTCTGTGCCTGTTTTACTACTGGAAGCCAGCATGCTAGCCAATTTCACCTGTCTTCCGACTTCATCCCTAAAGGCATGTTTAAGGGGCTTGGGGCTTTCTCCCCTCCCCAGGGCTGTTCAGTTTCAGAGGCATATTTCTTACTCTCCGGCTCTCCAGCAAACAGGCCCCTGTCCTCCAGAATCATTGCCCTGCATCTGCATGCCTCTACTACAGTTTAAAGCCAGAGATGATGGCAATGACTGGCCCTCTCAGATGCTGGAAACAGCGTGGGAAGGGAAGGAGTCATCTGTGTTTGGGGTGCTGGGCAAAGGGCGTGGGGCAAGCAGGAGCCAGGCTGATTATGTAGATAACAGAAGGACAATTTCCTTCACAAACAGAAAAACCTGCACCAATGAATTAAACATTTAAAACAAGATGACTCTCTAAAAAGTATTTTCAACCAAGAAGGAAAGACAGGCCGTCCTGTGCTGGCACTTCCTGTTGCATATGGCACTGAGAAATCCTGTTTTTTCAGCATGCAGAGATTTGCAGACAAAGAAAAATATCAAGGGGAAAATTAGAGGAGGAGGTCCAGAGAAGCGAGACAGGAGAAGCTGGGGAGAAGTCGGGGAAAGGAGGAGACCCCTGCCCAGGGCACAGGGGTATCAAGCCCTGAGGGGTTCAGGAAACAGACCACCCCTGAGCTAACACACTGGCCTTGAGAGGTCTAAGGAGATGGCCCTAGAGAGGCAGCCTGCCTCACTGGGACAAGTGAACCAGAGACACTACCCTGCCTGCTGCCACGCGCAGGTTATCCACCTCTCTACCCAGATGGAGGGACCGGCCCCCTCTCCCACAGGTCTCGAAGTACAAAGTCTGGGAGTCCTCCCTGCCCCCAGCCCTAGAGGGAACACTACCCCTGGGACTCACCAGAGACCCTGCTCTGTGAATAGCGCCCTTGGGTATCCCTGTAGTCTACCAGCAGGACCCCCTCTCAAGACTGGGGCTCAAGTTCCCTGGTTCTCTGGGCAATATCTAGACCAGCCTTTCCCACTGTCACAGCCTAGGGAGTGGGCAGGTTCTGCCCTGCCCCCACTCTCCACCTCTACTGAGAGCAATTGAGGGGCTGCCACCCCCACCACAAGCACCAGAGAGCAAACTCTCTCCTCTCAGGGGCCTGGAAAGCCCAAGCTCCAGAACTGGAACTCAGGGAGGAAAAAAGGAGCCGGAGGAAGAGAGATGAAATCTGAGCTCAGAGGAGTGTGGAGGGGGCCTAGGGGGTATGGAGGGTCAGTGACTCCCACCCCCCAGGCGCACTCCCCTGCCACCTGAGTCCCTCTAGGAGCCATGGGTACCAGGCCAGCCCTCTCCAACTCCCAGAGAGGTAGTAAGTGTAAGGCTCAGAGCCCCGCGCAGCCCAGCCCGCGCCGGGGCGGTGGGTGGGTGGGTGTCTGCTATGGGATTATTCTTAGCGCTCCACTCTCTTCGCAAAAGTGGCGCCTCCGCCCTCCCGGCTCAGGCACACTCGCTCTCGGGGCTCACACGCCTGGCCCAGACACCAGCGCGTTGGAGAGCACCGGGTGGGGTCCTCGAAGGGTGAGGCTCGGAGGCGCACCGCAGAGGTGAGGGCTCCCTAGATAGGAGGGGGCGCTGCGGGAAGGACCCAGAGGGAGGCTGCGTTTAACCCTCGACGCCCTGTACCCAGCCCTGCGCCGCGCGCTCTGCCGCCTTCCCGGACTCCTCCCGGGGCGCGGGAGCCCGGCGGCGCGCCCAGCCCTTACCTATGGTGGTGATGACCGTGATGGCAAAGTAGAAGGAGCCGGCGAATTTCCACTGGACGCCGGCGCGGTGCGGCTCGGACTGCAGGATCACCAGCTCCAGCTGCCGGTAGTCCTCGCTGCTGATGTTATACTTCCCCTTGATCCGGATCTCCTCGGCTTTGAGTTTCTCCTCCTCGCGCATCTCGTGGTCCGACTCCAGGGCGTCGAACACCGCGGCGCCCACCAGCAGGTAGGTGAAGGTGCAGACGATGAGGGACAGAGTCCGCACGTTCTGCCTCTTCATGGCCGCCAGCAAGGAGCCGGCGCGGGGGGCATGTCCCGCAGGCTCACAGCCGCGCGCGTCCCACTGCAGCGCCCGGCGGCCGCCGCCGCCTCCTCCTCCGCCGCCGCCGCCGCCGCCTCCAAGTTGTAAGCGGCGGCGGCAGCAGCAGCAGCAGCAGCGGGGAGGCGGGGGGCGGGGAGGCTGGGGGGGGGGCCCTCCGCTGGGGCCGCCACAGCCACCGCCACCGCGAGGCGGCTGGCGGGGCAGGGGCGGCGCGGGCCCGGGCTCAGCCGAGAAGGCGGACAGGCACAGGAGGCTGCTCGAGCGCCGGGGCCAGGCGTCCGGGAACCCCGACACCCTGCGCCAGACCCGGCCGAAGCAGCCCGCCCCACTGCGCAGGGCCATGCAGGGCGGCCCCGCTGGGTACCGCGCGGGCCTCGCTGCCCTCCGCACCCCGCCCCCCGCTCTCACGGGAAAAGCAGGGACGGGAACCGGGGCCAGAAAGCGGCCGGAGGGCGGCCGCGGGGCCCCGCAACCCTGTGGGTCCAGCTCGCGGTTGGCGGCGCCCAGAAAGAAGCCTGCAGGTCCGCGCGCCCAGCGGGACCTGCTTCCCCTTTTACCCCTCCTCGCCCCCTCTCGGTGGTGGGGAGGAAAAGTTTGCGAAGTGGCGGTGTCTCTGGAGTCCCCTGCAAGCGGGGAGGGGGCCAAGCAGGTGCAGCGGGCGGGGCAGCCTGCTCCCCAAAGGTCCGAGAGCCCAGCGCCCACCCGGGCGCGCGGGGGCGCAGCGGGGTCCCTGCCGGGCGTCGGCCGGTGCGCGAAGTTTGCTCGGCTCAACCCCCAAGGCGCGGGAGCCGGGCTCGGCCCCAGGACGGCAGGGACCGCGATGGAGTGGCTTCGGGGGCGGCCTGGGGACGGCGCGGTGGCGGTCGGCCAGCCCGCTCCTCCGGGGGCGGCGGGCGCGGCGGCGGCGGCGGCGGGAGGGGTCCCGCGGGCCTGGTGGAGCAGCCGAGCGGACGCGGGCGCATGAGCCGCGCGGGGGTCGGGGCCCTCCGGCGTCCGAGCGTCCCGGGAGGCGGCCGCTGCGCTGGTCTGCCCCAGGCGCTACGTGCGTGCGCGCCGTTGGGAGCCCGAGTGTGTGTGTGCGAGTGTGTATGTGAGTGTGCGTGTGTGTGTGCGCTTGGCAGCCCCGCTCCTGCGGGAGGGCCTCGGGGAGCGGGGGCCGGGCTACGCCGAGGCCGGGCCTCCCTCCCTCTTTCCCTCCCTCAGCCTCCAGGGCGCGCCACCTCCCGCCTGGTCCCCAGCCAGCTGGCGAGGCTGCTGTGGCAGCTCCCGCTGCAGACCGAGCTCGGCGCAGGGCGCACGCGGAGGGAGCCCGGGAGGGGCGGCCTGAGCCTCAAGGGAGGGGACGGGGGCGGAGCCGCCGGCCAGTTTTGGCGGGGGATGGGAGGATAAACGCGGCCTCTTGGGTGCTTCTAGCCCGGCTCCCCAAGAGCGCAAGCAGCCCTGGCTGGTGGAGAGTTTGAGGGACTCAGGGTTGGGGGAGACAAACGGGATTCAGCCAGAGATGGCAGACTGGCAGCTTCAGGCAGATCGGGTGGAGAGTGGGGAGCAGAAAGGGAGGGGGCCATGGCGCACCGGAGCGCGGCGGCAGCGGTGCACGAGGTCTCCCCACGCCCCCGCCCAGGCACCCGAGGTGGGAGCGTGTCGTTGGCCAGGGACATGGCCTCGTGGAGTGGTGGGGTCCCGATGCTGACTCTGTTCCCTCGCCTCCCACCGGCACAGCCCGCTTGGCCCAGCACCTGCAGACCTGAGTCGTTTCCCCTGGAGAGCGCTAAGGATAGCATGGGCTGCCACTTTTGGAGTCAGGACAGCGGGGAAACACATCGCCATCCCCCGACCCTCTGTTGCTTTACTGAAAAAAAAGAAAAGAAAAGAAAAAACACCCTGGTTCCCCACAGCTGGGCACAAGTTGCGCCCCGGATGCAGCCCTGAGCCACGCGGTAGCCCTTCTCGGGACCACCGGGGGTAAGAACGCGAGGCTAGGGCCGGGACGCACCTATTCCTTGCTTCCAGATGAGGCCTCTCTAGGCTTTATCTCCTTCCCATTTCGGCCTCCTCCCCCTCCCCGCCCTCTCCCTTTAGGCTTTCAAGGGGCTTTCCCTTGACCACCAGCTTCCTCAGTCCAGCCAGGAGCAGTGGAGTTCCAAACCGACAGACCCAAGCCTCAGAGACCCCGGGGCTCCCCTTTCTCTCTTGACTCCAGCCAAGGAAGAGATGGAGATGGGAAAGTGTCGCCTGGCAGCGGGATAGCAGCTGGCTAAGGGGTGGCTGGGGAATCAGACCAAACTCTTGCGCAGCTCGCGGGCTCCAGGAGACCAATCCCCTCTGTGGGTCGACCCTGGGAGCCGTGCTCGGCCTCCTAGGCCTCAGGGACTCCGAGCCCAGAGGGTCTGGGACCCCAGTGCTTCAACGAGGCTCCCGAGTTGGGACGCTCTGCACCCCACTTCCAGGGCTCGCGGGTGACCACCAGGGAAGGGGAGCCCGCGCTGTGGGATACGTCTGAGCCCTAAGGTCCCCGCTGGGTCTGCGGGCGCCCTGGGGCGCAGGAGCGGGGAGCCCCACCCCTAGCAGGCACTCTCCCCAGAATTCATTTTGGAAACCAAGGCCCCCGCGCTAGGCAAGTGAGCCTGGCTGCCGGGTGAGTCACCGCGAGCGGGCGACAAGGATTCCCAGCAGCTGGTAATTAATTGCGCCGTGGCTCAGCCCACGACGGAACCCCAGTCAGGCCTCCCGCCGCCCTGGCAGCCGCGCCACCCCTGAGTCACAGCCGTCGGGCCTCCGCGCGGTCCGGAAGCCGCCTGCCCGCCTCGGCGCCACCAGGGGGCACTGGACTCCGACCCACGGGGCGGCCGCGCAGCCGGCTTCGCTGCGGGGAAGTCCAGGCTGTCCCCGCGGCAGCGCCGGCGGGGGAGGGGCGCGCCGGCAGACGCGGCGCTCTTCAGAGCCACTTCGGTTTGGTTTACGGAACTCCATTTGCATACAGCCTTTCAGGAAAGCGCAACCGCTGTGTGCGTACTGGAAGGACCTCGGATATGAATTACTCCAAACCCCTTGTTTTACAGATGGGAAAACTTCCAGCAAGACAGAATCACGTGCCCAGGATCCCACAGTGTTTCCGACGTGGAGCCAGCCCTTCTGTCTAGCGCTCGAGCCTTCGAGGACCCCTGCAGCTTTCTGGCCCCAAGCTTAGAATGCCTTGACTGACCACCTACCAGCCCCCAGGTGCTGGTTCTTCTCCTCCACCCTCAGAAACAGACCTGTGGACTCAGGCCCGCCCAGGCAGTGTCTGAGCCGTGGAAGTGGAGGGTTCCTCGTCCGCCCGTCCACTCCCCCCATGTGCCACCTTCCAAGGTGCCAGACCTGTGGGTGGAATGGAAACTCCTTGGAGCAGAGCCTGAGGCTCAAACATCTTCCCTGCGTCCCCAGCATCCATCCCGATGGTATATGCCACATGGCAGCCCAGAGAGTCTGCTGGGGGCAGTGCCTCTGGGTCTGCCTCCCTCAAAGCCCCTGTGGGTCTGGGAATCCCAACTGCAGCCTCACCTAAGGAGGATTCTGAACTGAGGTGTGGCCAGAGTCCAGAATTCCCCAGGGCCACAGTCATGGGCTGGACTTGGACGAGTGAAGGTCCACCTCAACCAATCAGAGCCCTCCTCTGGGTAGGGTTGTCAGCAGATAGGTGACCTGAGGAGGGAGGTGGGTTCTTCCTGACTTTGAGAACCCGGATGCAGGCAGGTGGCACACACGCAAGGGTGAGCAAGTGCATTCTCTCGTGGTTTAAGCCACAGTCAGCTGGTCCCAAGCCTGCCCGGTGCTGCTGGTGCCCATGTGCTGTGTTCACAGCTGTTTGCGCCCTCCAGCAGCCCCACCCTGGGCCTCCCGTGGACCTGTTTCTGTAAAAACAGATGTATCTTATTAGCTAATAAAGAACATCATGGTTTTATAACTCGGTCTGCTTGCCGCTGCTTGTTTGCTTCATGCTTTACACACAGTGGGTGTGCCTGCAGCCCCTGTTCTTACCTAGGGAGGCCCAGCAGTTTATCCTGGTCCCACGGTTAGTAAGGGAAGACCCTAGTCCCAGGCCAGTACTTCTTTTGCATCACCGCAGTGTGTCTGGGCCAGGGCAGGCCGTCTCCTCCTCCACAACATCCTGACTCCTTGGGTCTGTTCAACACTTTGTCACATTAATCCCCACATCTTTGAAAAGAGGCAGGGGTGCACTCTCATCATACCCATTTTACAGATGGGGAAGTCTAGAGAGGGGAGTGGGGCCATGGGTGGGCTCACTGACCCTGCATACAGCTTGCCCTTTCCTCCACCTCTGCCCCGGGCAGATATTGCTCATCGATCCCAGCACTGACTTTGGCTGGGGTCTATTACAGTCTGAGAATCTTGAACACAGGGATACACATAAGGCCATTCTTGGACTGTTTCCACTGACCTGTTTCCCTTGAAGGAAGGTGAGGCACCAAGGAGTCCAGTGGCCCCAAATCACAGAGAGGAGCTGTGATAAGTCTCCCCTTCCTCAGTAGCCTCCCTGCCAGAACTAGAGGTTCCTCACTCTGCTCCTGGCTGATTTCTCGAGGCCAGTGACATTTGCATAGTTGATGGCACAGTTACCGTCTTCACTTTAGACCTCCAGCAGTGTCAGATTCCAGAAAAAAGCACTCCCAAAACAGGCAGCCAGGCTCATCCAGGGCTTCCCAGCCTCCTCTTCAGGATGTGAACAAGTGTGTTCTGTAGTTACACAGTTTGAGAAACATTGGGTTAAACAGGCAGATGCAAGACTTCTCAGAGCCCTTGTTCTGCTAACAGACATCGTGACCCCTAGATGGGCATACTGTGAGCAGTGTCTCCCAGACTCATTCAGCTGCAGCACCCTGGTCCCAGGGACCATGCTTTGGGAACTGCTGGCCCAGCCCAGATACCTGGATACAGGGAGGCAGGAGGTCTTGGTTCCGCTTCTGGCTCTGCATAGACAAGCCCTGCACTGGTTCACGTCCTTCAGCCACCTCACTGGCCCTGCTGCCTGTAGCAGGCATCTCCTTCCCTTCTCCACCTGCCACCAGGGCCACCTTCTGACAGGCTGACTCTTGCACATCCATGGTGAAAACTGTCTAGGATCTTGTGGGTCAAGGCTAAGCTCAGCCTGGCATTCCCATCCTGACAGCTGGCCTCCAATGACCTCTCTCACCTGGTCCCTGCTCCTCAGCTTTTAGGATTCAGCTCTGACGGTGTCTCCTCCAGAAGTTTCCCTGCCCCTGTGGGCTGGACTAGACTCCTGTGTCCCTGCATATATTCCTGCCAGAATACTTCTATCACAATGACTCATCTGGGGGACTGCCACTCTCCCCCAAGAGACTGTCAGCTTCTTGAGGGGAGGGGCCACATCTGACCCAACCTGGCCACAAAGGGCCTGCCACACAGTAGGTACACAATGAATGTTTGATGAAAATGAAAGAGTTGGGTTCGATCACTAGTCACCGCCCCCTGTGAGAGCTCTCACAGGAACGCAGAAGCAGATGCAGAAGAGTCCGGGAACACAAGGCTGTGCAGATGGCAGAGATGGTCCAGGCCATGACTGACAGAGCCCCCAAGGTTTAGGCCTTGACTCTAATGTCTGTGAGTGTCCAATATAGCAAAGAGGGAGGAAAAGCAACAAGAAAGACCGATGTGAAGAGAAATAATAAAGCAAAGAAAAAGAGGCTCGAATGGTGGAAAGAGGGAAATGAGGCTGGGGGGAGTGGAGCCATGGGGGGACTCACTGATTCTGTCCTTCCCTCCACCTCTGCCCAGAGCAGACATTGCTAATCGATCCCAGTACTGTGTCTGGCTGGGGTCTGTTATGGCCTGAGAATCTTGAACACAGGGGTACACATAAGGCCATTCCTGGACTCAGCACTGACCTGCTTCCTTTCAAGGCCCCAGCTGAGAAGGCAAAAAAGATTTTAAACCAAATGTGAGAGAAGAGAGGAGTTAGGAGAGAGTGGCACAGTAATGGTATATGTGGCACGGAGGAAGGAGGCCCCTGTGTGCTGATGCAGGTGAGTGTCCACATCTCAGTCACCTGCTGGATATGGAGCCTGAGCTGGAGTGTCCCTGCTACAGCCTGAGTCCTCAGGGTACCTCTGTGGGACTATCACTATCATTCCCATTGGCCAATGACAGAGCCAAGGCTCTCTGAGCTTATAACAGCTGCTGTGGGAGGAGTCCTTGGAAAGACACTGCCTCTGCAGGGCCAGGAGTTGGGGAAAGCTGTGTCCTTCTTCACCAGCCACAGGCCACAAGGGCTTGGCCAGTGCAGCAGCCAGAAGACTGAGATGGAACCGAGAGGGGCAACCCAGGCCCGAGTACAGAGTAGGCGCTCAGAAGTTGTTTCATTGGCTCCCTGATAAATCCAAAAGATGCCGAGAGGAGTCCCCAGGGCTGTTAGTGATGAGGTGAGCGCCAGGAGGAAGGGAGACAAGAACCTGGCTCAGAATTTCTGAGAGCCAGGGGCACAGCCAGGGATGGAAGAGGGGAACTGAGGCCACACCTGGCTGAGCTCAGGTGACCTTTGAGTTGTTAGACCTCCAGCTGCCCAGGAAGCAAGTGGGTGACCTGGGGACATGAGCCCAAACTGGAGGGGGTCTCTCCCTTAGATGCCAAGTCCTGGTGGTCTTCCTGAGGATTTTCAAGCTTGAAACTTTTTTTTTTTTTTTGAGATGAGTGTCAAAAAAACTCTTGTTACCCAGGCTGGAGTGCAATGGTGCGATCTCGGCTCACCGCAACCTCTGCCTCCTGGGTTCAGTCAATTCTCCTGCCTCGGCCTCCTGAGTAGCTGGGATTACAGGCACACGCCACCATGCCCAGCTAATTTTTTGTATTTTTAGTAGAGACGGGGTTTCACTATGTTGACCAGGATGGTCTCGATCTCTTGACCTCGTGATCCACCCACCTCAGCCTCCCAAAGTGCTGGGATTACAGGCGTGAGCCACTGCGCCCGGCCACTTGAAACTTCTTATGTGTCATGAGGTGTCCTTGTGGCCACGTGGGCAAAGGCGCCAGCATGGCTGATACCCACACTACGCAGGAACAGGATGGGAGGCAGAATCAGTTGGCTCCAGAACTAGGGGGCTTTTAAGAGCAGGAATTTCATTTTAATAGATGATGAGCAGGTCATTCTTAGACTTGAGATCATGTAGCAAAGGGAAAAGCCAGGCCAAACCCCCTCCCTCAAGGCCCTCTCTGCTTAAGCCAAGGATTCCCCCCACCAAGCTGCGCACATGCACATGCCCTTGCTTTATTGGAGGAAATCTGATTAGTGGATTTCAGGCTCCTTAATGCGGCCTGAACCACTGCCCATCTCCAGAACTGATCCATAAATAGCTGCATTGCATTCCCCACAGAGCACAAGTGGCTGCCAGGATCAATCAGACAATCTGCAGAGGCTCCTCTGGCCGATACATCCCAAGAGGGGCTGTGGCGGGTGTGAACCCTGCATCTGCCATGAGGGTCTCATTAACTGAGGTGGGTGAGGCAGGGTTGATACTCCAGGGATACCTTGCTGTTCCAAAGCAAGCAGGGTGGGGAGGGGGGCATGGGAGGACAGTGTATGTCCCTGCCCACAGCCTCTCACTGCGATCCAGGGCTGGGCTGAAGAGCTGGCCCTCTCGGGCTGCAGGAAACATGTCTCTGTCCCCAGCTCTCAATTCTCGGTGCCCTGGGGCTTGGCATAAAGCAGAGGCTTCTGGGCATTTGTTGCCCTGATTAATAAAATGGATGTGGAGACAATATAGTGACTGGTGGCCAGGAAATGGCATTGGCCACCTCCCCTTACTCAGTGCTTAGAATAATTGGACATTCACAGTCAAGGGACATTTGTTGGACCCAGCTCTTCTGTCTTCTTAAAAATAAAGATAAAAGTAAGATATGTGCTCTTAAAAACGAAGATCACAGTATGTTGAGAACGCACTAGCTGTGACCAGGAAAGCCCCCCAGAGAGGTCTCCTTGTCTTGTGCTTGGAGATGAGATGGGACTCGCCTGCAGGGCGGCTGAGGTTACTGGGCTGGAACACCTGTAACGTGTCAGCACAGCTCAAGGGGCAAAGCAAGGCCCTGGCCCCTGGGTCTGAGGACTCTCCCTCTACGGCACAAGCCTGTCCCTGAAGTACCTGCCCAGTATCCCCAGCTTCTCCATCACTGGAATCCTGTGGGTTCCCCAGACGATCTCTGAAGCACCCTCGGGCTGTGGGATGAGTGTGGCTTCCCAGTCAGGCCTAGTTCCAAACCTGATGTGGTCACTTGTGCCCTGTGTGACTTGGGCAAGTGACGGGCCCTTTCTGTGCCTCTTTCCTTTTTGATGAGAAAGAGCCAGTCCCCTCTGGGGTGAAGTCATGCTACGAGGCCTCATGGCTCCGACAGAGGCCCCAGGCCCCCAGTGTACGCTCAGCCAATGTTGATTCTCCTCCGAGTATAGAGGGCATGCTGCCCTCCTCTCTCCACCTAACTGCCCGCCAGCCAGGGAGCAGTGCCAGCCGCCACACGCTGACGGTGGAGACGCTACTACAGAGCCAGCTCCCTCCCTGTGGGAGCTAACTTTAGCCCAGTCACATGGAGTATTAGTTGTGCCTGTGCCGAGAGTTTACAGATCCCTGTGGAAGGTGTTTAAATATTTTTCCTTTTCAGAAGCCTGGTTCTCGCCTCTGCCATTTTCACCTTTGTGTGGCAGAAGGTATTTTTGCAAACGCAGCCGAGGTGGCAACAACTTCGCAGCATGACGCGGCGTCCCTGCACACGCCACTGCTATTTCGGGGACGCACAGGTGTACCGTTTGTATCATCACGGGTGCTGTCAACTCCTAGAGAAAGGGAAGAGAGGACTGGGTGCTTCCAGATGCCTCCAAAGGGGCCCCAGGCACTGGTGCTGGCCTGGGAGGCCTCCCTGGACTCCAGGCTGTTCTGAGCCATGGCCTTGAGAGTTCATCACTGCAACAGCATCTGCCCTCAGCACTTGTCACTGTCCCCTGGAGCTTCCTAAGGACAGGGCCTGTGTCCAATCCATCTGTGTCCCCAGCATCCAGCACAGTGCACAGCACAGAGTCGGGGCTGGGTAACATTTACCAAATTGCATTACCTTCTGGTGGCCTCTGGAAGTACATGGGCTTCAGAGAGGCTTTTCTGCCTCTGCGCTGCTCTCTGCTCCTGTCACTTGCTGGCAACATGAGGTCAATGGGAGATGGCAGGTTTGGGAAATGGAGGCCCATTGGATCATGTGGGGGCTGCAGGGGCCCCGATCAGCTCAGGCTGGGGTGGGGCAGTCCCAGCAGGCTTCTGGGTAGAGGGTACTTCAGTCTGGCACTGGTCCCCAGGTGGCTCATGCAATTGCTATGAGCACTGAGCCAACGCAAGTGATGCCTCTGGGATGTGTCTGGCTCACAGCAGGTGCTCATCCAAGTTTAAGTCCCTTCCCATAGGGCAAGGAGGCAGGTTGGCAATTAGGCCTCTTCCACATTTCACAAATGAGGAGACTCTGGCACAGAGAAGTCCAGGAATGTGCCCAAGGTCATGGAGCTCACTGTATAAGGGAACACTACACACCTCCTGGGTCCCCTGAGCCCAGGCCCAGGCTGTCCTGAGTTCCCGAGGGAGCCTGATGCAGCTCAGCAACCTGGTTCTTCCCACTGGTATCTACAAGGGATACTGGGACCAGGCAGCGAAACCGCAAGGTCCCTTCTCACATGGAGCAGATATGCTAATGGCATAGATGGGCAACGAGCCAGGGAACCAGCAGGATAAGCTGAGAAGATGATTGCAGGGAGATGATCAAACAGAAGGCAATGATTAGGAGGCAGTGTGTGGTGTAGGGGGAGTGCTTCGGGATGCATCGGTCAGGATAGAGTCCCCAAGGAGACGGTATTTGAGCTGAGGCCTGAATGACATTTGTGGACCCGGAGGCAGGGCATCCAGACAGAGGGGACAGTGGTTGCAAAGACCCTGAGGGCAGAAGAGCTTGGCAGTTCGTGGAAGAGCAAGGTGGGTGATGTGGCTAGGGTGTGGGCATCCAGGCAAAGAGGCACAAGATAAGATCAGAGGTCAGTCCTCCTTGGCCCCAAGGAGGACAGGAGGCAGGGCCAGGCTGCAATGGTCCCTGAAGGCACAGGCAGGCTGGACTTCCCTTGGGCATTCACAGAAACGCACTCTGCTTTGTACAGAGGAGGGAGCTGAGGCACGGAACTCCTCGTGGGATGGGTGTGGGGGTCTCAGCATCCACATCCCTACTGGCACCTGGGGCACAGGGACCTCGGACCTAGGGAGCTCTCTGATAGTATTTCTGATTCTGGAGGGGAAAAGACCCCTGAGAATGAAGGTCTTCAGGTGGTCAACTGAAGCCATCGCAATGCCATCACTGATGACTGCAAACACACTCTGGTTATGGTGCGCATGGTTCAGGGCACATCTCCCAGAGGCCACAGCTGAGCCTCTCTTGCCACCCTGCCCACCTCCACGGTGTCCAGGTCAGGGACCAGAGGCTGCTAGGGTGAGTTTGGTGAAGCTCCCACAGCTTCTTCTGACACCAACTGGCTCCCAGGACCTTGGGACAGGCCTGGCAGACACAATGTGGTCTTTTAGCACCAGGAAGTGTCCCCATTTCTCCAGATCTCTCCCATCGCCACTCCAGTCCTTGAAAATCTCTTTCATGGTGGGTGGCAGGTTGAGTCATGGACACTTTTTAAAAAATCATGTTACCCTTCCTTTTTTTTCTTTGAGATGGAGTTTCACTCTTGTCGCCCAGGCTGGAGTGCAGTGGCATGATCTCGGCTCACTGCAACCTCCTCCTCCCAGGTTCAAGTGATTCTCCTGCCTCAGCCTCCTGAGTAGCTGGGATTCCAGGCACCCGCCACCACACCTGGCAAATTTTTGTATTTTTAGCAGAGATGGGGTTTCACCACGTTGGCCAGACTGGTCTCAAACTCCTGACTTCAAGTGATCCACCCACCTTGGCATCCCAAAGTGCTGAGATTACAGGCTGTGAGCCCCCATACCTGGCCCTGCCATTTCTATTTTTGATCACAAAATTATTTTTTGCAAACAAATTTTTTTAAAAAAAAAACAACCATTGTGGAAGACAGTGTGGCGATTCCTCAAGGCCTTAGAAATAGAAATTCCATTTGACCCAGCAATCCCATTACTGGGTATATATCCAAAGGACTATAAATCAGTCAAGGACACATGCACATGAATGTTCATTGCAGCACTGTTTACAATAGCAAAGACCTGGAATCAACCCAAATGCCCATTGATGATAGACTGGATTGGGAAAATGTGGCACATATACACCATGGAATATTATGCAACGATCAGAAATGATGAGTTCGTGTCGTTTGTAGGGACATGGATGAATCTGGAGAACATCATTCTCAGCAAACTGACACAAGAACATTCTCACTCATAGGCGGGTGATGAGAAATGAGAACACATGGACACAGAGAGGGGAGTACTAAACACTGGGGTCTACTGGGGGGAAAAGGGGAGGGCCAGTGGGAGGGGGAGATGGGGAGGGATAGCCTGGGGAGAAATGCCAAATGTGGGTGAAGGGGAGAAAGCAAACAAAACACATTGCCATGTGTGTACCTATGCAACTGTATTGCATGCTCAGCACATGTACCCCAAAACCTAAAATGCAATAAAAAATAAAAATAAAAAAAATAATAATAAATAAAGTATTCATTTAAAAAAAACTCCAGTTCCTAAGGATTTTGCCTCTGGGGAAGTCTGGCAGCACCGTTTTAGCAGGTGGAACCAGCTCCAGAAAACACTGACTTCACACCCCCAAGTCAAGAGTTGACTTCAGGGAAGCCATGGCAATGCAGAAGCAACGGAGTGTTCCAGGGAAGAGGTCCGCGGAGGCCCCTGAGAGGAACAAGAAGCACTGGTACTCCCACCAGCCCAACTGAGAGACTCTGTTGAACCATCATCCTCCCAGCAAGCTCATCTCGAGGTGTCCTCCTGTGTTTGGACACTTCTCATGTTCCCACAGTGCAGCCCAGGATGGGACCAGGCAGAGATTCCTGTCTCCATTGAGCACAGGGCTCTGCCATAGGCCACAGAGCTGGTTTGGGATATGTCAGATTGCAGAAGCCCACACAGCCAGCCCAGGCTCCACCTGTCCCCAACATGTCAGGCTCCCTGGGCAAGCCACATTCTATTTGATCCTGACTGGCTCTGACATGGCTCCAGAGGTACCTAGAGGGGGCCAGGAGAACTGCCTGAGCATAAGGTCAGAGAAGGTGCCATGTCCTGGAATGTCAGGAAGCATCAGGCTGGTCTCTCCCGGGTAGGGACAACTCGGTAGCCCCAAGGCAGCACTGGTGAATATTCCCACATCTAAGCCAAAGTTGCATGAGCACTTCAGGACCACCATGCTTGAGGGAGGAGGTGGCTGGAAAAAAACACCTTCTGCAAGGAGGGAGGTGATATTGGTCAAGAACTCAGGATGTGCCCTTGGGCAGACCTGATTTAGATCTTGGCCCGAGTACCAAGATGTCCTGGGTGAGGGCCCTACACTCAGAGCTTCAGGTTTTCCCCTTGCAGAATGGATGTAATGAAGTCTCCTTGCTAATCGGGCAGGGCAGGTGTGGATGGAAATCTATAATGTGAGCCATATGCTTCACTCGCTATCTCTGACCTTGCTTGACTCAGGAGAGCACAAGAGTGGGCCTTGAGTCAGATGGTCCTGGGTTGGAATCCTGACTCCACTGTGTACCTGCTGTTTGGCTGAAGGCTGGTCACTTCGCCCATCCTGAGTGTTGCTTTTCCTATCCTGAAGCGGGGATGGGGTCATGTTTTTGTCTTGGCAGAGAGCCTGGCACAGGCACTGATTGGATGTGAGCTGGTCATGTTTGTCTCTGTCCTTAGCCTTGAACATTGCTCTGTAGCAAGCCACTGTTGCTTCTCCTGATGCAGAGGTACCAGTGACTCCCACATACTAGCAGTCCTGGGAACTCCAAACCCAGCCTGGCAGAGGTGGTATCAGGAGAATCGAGGCATCAGAAAAGAAGAGGGGAAGTGGGGAGAAACAGGGGAACTCCCCCAGTAGAAGGCAAAGTGAGCAGGTGGTCAGACAGATGGGAGAAATGGAAGGGGAGGCTTCGCCTAGAGTAAGGTTCTCTGATTCTGGTCCAGGTGGACACCTCCTTGGTGCTTCCACTCCAGAGTCCTACCTCTCCCAGACTAGACCTTAGAGCCTAACAGCCTCAGGACCAGAAGAGAGATATACATCTTCATTCTTTGACACAAACATCTGTTAAGCTTCTATTTGGCCAATTCCTGGTCCAGGTACTGATGGTACAAAGGTGAGGTGGGCACAATCCCTGCCCCCTGGGAGCTCATGTTGCCGACAGCATATGTTCATGTTGGCATCACCATGTTCATGGTTCATCATCGGCAACAAAGCCCCCAGGTCAGCTACAAACACATCCTCTTCTCCTACTCCCTTGTGTCCTTGGCCGTCCTGACTTACAGCCAACCCAGCACTCACCTCTGCTATGGCTTTGCCATCTCCTCTGGCATCATGGAAAGTATGCAGGAAGAAGGTTCAAGGCCAGGTGCTCAGGACCATGGCTTCCTACGTCTTTCCCTCTGTCGCCACGCGGGGCCAGGCCTACACCCTGATGTAATAGTTTTCCAGTCTCTCCCAGCCCCTCTTCGTTTTCTCTCACGGGCCTCCTCCCTAATCAATTTCTTTCTGCTGGGTTCAACTGCATCTCAGCATCTTTATCCAGAGGCATTTGGCAATCAGACCTGAGCACTCAAGAGCTGACAAAGAAAAATTATAGCATCTAAGGGGCTGACAGCCAGACAGGAGAGAAACAGTTACACCTAGAGAAAGGGCACCCATATCCTACTGGTTTCTCAATCAATCAGGATGAGATAGATTAGGCAGCAGTAACAAAAGATTTCAGAAAATTAAAAATCAATGGCTTAATACAGCAAAGACTTATTTCCTGCTCATGTGAGTCGACAGGTGGCTTTGCAGGTGACTCTGTTCCCTGGGGTTCCTCCCAGACAGGCCAGGCTCCCGTGATAACAGCCTCATGATCCCTGCCCGGGAAAGGGAATGTGACAAATGCTGCAATGGTTTTGGAAGCTTCTGCCCAGAAATGCCCTACATCACTTCCAATCTCGTTTCCTGGCTGCAACATGTCACATGGTCACACCTAGGGAGTGCAGTTTGGCTTCCTACCTAGCAAAGATTTTGACCTGAGAATCCTGTGCCCAAGTAAGCTCCCCCTCACCTGGGAAGGCAAACGAGAGAGTGTGCCACCTGAATCACCCACATCTTCCAGCTGAGGAGATGACTCGGGAGAAGACTCAAACCCAAGAACAAATGAGACAGGAGAGGCCACGAAATGAAGAGAGACGAAAGGGGAGAGACACAGTGGTGTGCAGCAGACCTTGACGTGTGAATAAATTAAATCAAAACGAATGAGGATACACCTATCTCGGACTGCACGGTGGAAGTGCTGAGTACGGGCTGCTGAAATAGGAGGTCCAGACTGGAAGGGGAAAATTCTAATGATAGGCTCTTCATAAAAGCTATAGCTCAGCAACCTCTAGGAGCTGAGGGGAGGGGAAGTTAGACGTTTTCCAGAGTCTCATCCTTGAGGGGAGAGGAGAGGAAGAAAATAAAAGAACTCTAGAAGGGTCACCTTTTTAGACCAAAAAAGAATAATCATGGAAGAAATACAACATCTCGTGTGTGAGAGAGGTGGCATGTCGTTTTCAGCTAATAGGAGAGAAATCTGCCTGGTTATATAAGCCGGAAAAGGAGGTGCCCCTGAGAGCAATGGGAGGATATGGCAGGGACTTCCAAATTAACACAGGGAAGAAATGGAAGGAAGAACAACATAATCCAACCACAGAAAACGAGAGAAAGAGAAAGGACAAAAAATGGCAAAAATCAACAGGAGAATATTGTAGGAATTACATGTATCAATTAATTAATTGCTATAAATGAAAAAGAAGTGAATTCTCCCATTATAAGACAAACACTGTCATATTGGGTTCAACAAGCAAAATATTCCAAAAAAATAATGATAATAATAAGCCATAAATTCAAAATATACTGAAAACAAAATCATTTTTAAATATTTAAAGTAAATGGCTAGAAAATTTTTACAGGAATAAAGTAACTGAAAATAAAGCAAGACTGACTATTAGCTAGAAAGCATTACAAATATTTAAATGTGATTAATTAGAACACTATATAATGAAGCACCCAGCACTTTGGGAGGCCCAGGAGGAACCAGCACTCATGAGATCAGGAGTTTGAGACCAGCCTGGCCAACATGGTGAAACCGCATCTCCACTAAAAATACAAAAATCAGCCAGGTGTGGTGGTGGGCATCTGTAGTCCCAGCTACTTGGAAGGCTGAGGTTCAAGGAAAATCACTTGAACCTGGAACACAGAGGTTGCAGTGAGCCGAGATTGCACCACCGCACTCCATCCCGGGTGGCAAGAGTGAGGTTGTGTCTCAAAAACAAAAAAAGCGTAATATAATGAAGCAATATATACCGATAACTGCACACTGCTATCAGAAACGAACAAAAAATACTAGACAGGGAAGCAGCGGTGTGCTGTATCACATGCCTGTTGATCGAATCCTAGTTTGAACAAATCAGATTTAAAAGGCCATTTTAGGAACAATTAGGGAAATTCGAACATGAGTAGAGTTTGAGAAGGCCAGAGGACATTATTGTTCTTTTCTCATCTGCAACAATAATATGGTTACATGGGGAAGTGCCCTTTGTCATTAAAGACGGATACTTAGGCATCTAGGAGTGAAGGTCCATGAAGTCTATCATTTACTTTTAATACCTCAGTGAAAAACAATACAGCAACATATGCACAGTTATTGGATCTTGGCAATGTATATGGTGTTCACTATACTTGCTTCTCTGCTTTTCTGCACATTTAAAATTTTGCAAATCAACCAGCTTCAAAGAATGGCATCAGAATTGAAAAATGCAACAAATAGATGTGAATATCCACATGATATACAATAGAGAGAATGCTTTTGTTTGTCTGTTTAGAGATGGTGTCTCACTACGGTGCTTAGGCTGGTCTCAAACTCCTCCAAACCACTCAAGCCATTCTCCTGCCTCAGCCTCCTGCATAGTTGGGACTACAGGTGCATGCCACACTACACCTGGCTAAAAATCAGTATATAATAGAAGCTAAAGAACATTTTACCAAATTCAAGGACACAGGAACAAAGTTTTGCACAGGCCACATGCTCTGGCCATATCCCATAGGAGTAGAATTAAATAATGAAAAGGGAACAAAACAAAAAAAATGCTTTACTTAAGAATTTTAAATATCCCTCATAATCCTTGGATGGGAGAGAAAAGCAAATAAATCCTATTTTGAAAACAAAGCAAAAGAGAATGTTTCCTATTAAAAGATAGGGAGTGAAGTTAAGACTGTTTAGAAACATCCAGTCTTAAATACCTTTATTAGAAGAGGAAAAAAGACTAAACATAGCATGATTTTACTACTTATCTCAAAAAAGGAAAAGAAACAAGAAAGCAGGAATTCACAGAGAACTGAAATCGATTAAATAGAAAATTTAAAAATAGTGTAAAGAATAAGCAAATGCAAAACCTGGTTCTTTGAAATGGCTGATAAAATAGAAAAACTCTCGTGAGTCCAATTATGGAGAATGAAGAAAGAGAGAGACTGAAATTAGACAAGATTAGGAATGAGAAGGCAGACATAACCAGTAGAACTCCAGATACAGGGAGATAAAAAATAATTATGAGAGAATATATGCAACTCTGCGATATCAAATTGAAACCTCAAGGAAATGGATGATTTTCTAGTAAAAGTAAATTACCAAAATCAATTCAAGAAAAAAAAAAAAAAGAAAATTCTAACAGACCAATTACCATTTGGAGAAGGTGACTGGAGAGCTATCAGTGAAAGGCAGCAGAATCAGACAGGCTTACGGCTGAGATTTACTTAACTTCTAAAGAACTAATCATTTCAATGCTGTTTAAGCTATTTTGAGCCATAGAAAAAGATAGAAGAGAGACTCCCGTATTCAGTCCATGCGTCTTGAATAACTTTAGTACAGGTAATACGAGTTAGTAGAAACCACACATGAATGGCACTTGTGACTATACCTTAAAAGTTTCTAAATAAAATGCTATCAAACATTAGTAGAATCCAGTAACATCTCAAAAACATAATACATTACCCTATTAGGTTTATTCTGGGAATGCACTGTGTGGTTGAGGACCCTTGTCCCTGGGGACACTTTGTAGGATATTGCCACCCCTCTTCTCCCGGCATCTTTTGCCATGACAGAAGTAAGTAGATATTAGCCAATGGTCACTAGTGCATTGATGAGCTCAAATTAACAAGACTGGAGAGATCTAAGACATCCAATGGAGCCTTTTAGGAATTGCCAAGACTGTATATGGAAATTTTACTGGGTTTATTTCCAAAGCAGGCTCTAAACAATAATACTGTTTCAGCATCTTTTATGTATCCCATAAAGCCAATTCCTTCCCCTTCTGATTTGAAATACACTGTGGGAAAGGCTAAGGGAATTTTCCTGTTTTTGAAGTGAGCAGTAGTGCACAAGTCCTTATCCTGAGCATGAGGATACATATATAAATATATCACAGATATATCACAGAATTCTCTGTAGGGAGGTGATGGTATCAACACTGAGGCTTGGAGAGGTGCAGTGACTTCCCAGGACATTCAAATGGCAATGGCAGAGTCCAGAACTAAAGAGCATAGTCCAGATCTAAACCCAAATGAGACTGGAGGCGAAGCCCAAGCTTTCAATGGCAGACAGGGAAGCCTCCCATGTCCTCTGGTGACTTTCTGGTTATGGAAGAGTTCCAGTCCATTTATTCAAAGCCAGGTGGAACACAACAAGCACTGAATTAGGTATCAGGAGACCTTGATTCTGTTTCATGCTCTGCCACCAGCTTGCTGGGGGACTGGGCCAAGACTTTTAAGACTGCTGCTCTTCTGCAACTCTCTGAGTTCCTTATAAGGCTTGTCTCCCTAGCGCTAGCAGGTCGCTGTCCGTGGTGCTAATGGCGCTCCTGCCTGAGGGCTCCAGCTTCACTCTCTTACAGAGGAGCCGGCTTGGGCAGCTGCCAGGAGCACACTGCGATTATCAGCAGGTTTGAAATGGCAAACTATATTCTAAAGGTGGAAGGAAAGAAGAATTCTTTATTGGTTTGCTGGGTCAGTGCCAAAGGATCTTAAAAATTTTTTTTCTTTTTTCTTAACCAAAAGCCATGTCTTTGACAATTCTCATCACCTGAACTGAGTATCTCATTCTTTGGACAGAGACCTAGCATTAATTTTCCACTCAATGGAGAAGTGAAAGAAATGGAGTGTTTCCTAATTTCTAAAGCCCTTTCTTTGCTCCTCACAAATCCCTTTGTTCTTTCCCCCAGAGGGAATCAGTATGTTAACTTTTGTGTTACTTACTTACTTTTGGTCTTTATTATTTGCCTGTGTGTTTCCACTTGTGTATATATTCTTAAAAAATACATTGACTTGCTTTTAGAACTGTGTTTGAGTCATACTGCATATATTCTTCTATGCCCTGCTTTGTTCCTTCGACATTATGTGTTTGAGATGCATTCATGTTGCTGCATATTCACCATTGTTTCGTATTATTCTATAGAATATGCCATAGTGTATCTATTCCAGTCTTAATATGACATACGGACTTTGTCATTTTTTTCTATTATTAGTAATTATGCTGTAAACATTCTGGAACATATGTTGCACAAGACTTTGGATTTCATTAAGGTACGTACGTAGTAGTGGAATTGTTGGGTCATAGCCTATGACTAGTTCAACTTTACTAGAAGTGGTAGAGACTTACGGTGTTCACTGTATCACATTCTCTCCTCCTCCTATGGGAGATATGACCCATTTGCAGCTGGCTGGAGTCATGTAACTCGCTCCGCCCCAGGGATTCTGAAGATAAGTGGCATATCCTTGCCAGGTTGAATATTCTCGGTGTTGGACCCTCCTTATGTTCCTCCATTTGTGACTTGTCGCTCCATTCTCTTTATGGTAAATTTTGATGAACAAACCTTCTTAACTTTCATACAGTTGTATTTATCATTTTCTATGGCTAGTGCTTTTTCTGTCTTCTTTAGCATATTCCCTATGCCAAGATAATAAAGATATCTATATTGTCTTCTGGATGCTTTAAATTTTGGCTTTTATGTTTACATATTTACCTAGAATACATACATTTTTTCATATGGTGTGCAGTAGGGGCCAACATCCCTTTTTCCCTATGGTTACTATTTTCCCAGCACTATTTAAGGAATTGTGCATCTTTTCTCCATGGGCATGTGATAGCGATAGGTTATGCATTGAGTCTTCATACATGCATGGTCCATTTCTGGGCTCCACATTAGTCCACTTGACTATTCCGCACTGTCTAATTGCTTTAGCATAACAATACAGTTTGATTTATTCTTCAAGAGTATGTTGGCTATTGTTGGACCTTTGCATTTCTATATAAATTTTAGAATCAGCTTGCCAAGTTCCACCAAAAAAAAGTCAAAATTTTTATTGGTGTTGCATTGAATCTGTAGATCAATTTAGCAAGAATTTACATCTTTATGAGAAGGAGTCTTCCAACCCATTTATTTAGATCTTCTTTAATGTCCTGCAATAAATTTTTATAACTTTCTCCATAAAGGTCTTGGATATTAAAGGAAAGATTTATTCTTGGTTTCTGTATTAGTTTCCTATTGAGGTTGTAACAAATTGCCACAAACTTAGTGGTGTAAAACAACACAAATTCATTATCTTACAGTACTGGAAGGATGAAGTCTGAAATGAGTCTCACTGGGCAGAAATAAGGGTGGGAAAGCAGGGCTGCATTCCCTACGGAGTTTCTAGAGGAGAACACCTTTCTTTTATTCCAGCTTCTGAAGTTTGAGGCATTCCTTACCTCTTGACCCCTTACTCGATCTTCAGAACTGACAACACTGAGCTAAGTTCTCTTGCTGCCATCTCTCTGACTCTCCATTGCCTCCCTCTTTCCAAGAATTCTCATGATTACATTACGTCTACCTTGATAATCTGCCTATCTTAAGACCAGATGATTGGCAACCTTAATTTTATCTGCATTCATTATTCCTCTTTGCCATGTAACTCGATATATTCATAGGTTCTGGGAATTGGATGTAGACATTTTTCAGATGCTGTTATTCTTCCTACCACAGGTTCTTTATATTTTTGTAGTTCTAAGAATAATAACTTTTATAATTTTATTTTCTAGATGTTTGTTGCTATGGTGCAGTAGTGTTGTAGATTTTTGTACACTGATTTTGTATATAAGAACTTTGCTGAATACTTTAAAATTCTAATAAATCTAACGATTCTTTAGTTTGTTATTGATATAATGTATACTTGAGTTTTGTTTCTTGGTTTCTAGATTTTCTTTGCCCTTCTGTACTAGCATGGACCCCTCATACAATGTTGACTAAAGTGAAGATAATGAGCATCCTTGTCTTATTCCTGCCTCAACAATGAGAATAAGGCTTGCTGTATATAGTTTCTATAGACGGTCTTTTATCAGGTTAAGGAAATTATCTTCTAGACCTAGCTTGCTTAGAGTTCTTTTTGGTTTTGGGTAGTTTTTAATCATGAAAGAATGTTGATTTTTGTGAAAAGCTTTTGATATGATCATCATACGATTTTTCTAATTTGTTAGTGGAGTGAGCTCATTAATAGCTGTTTAAATGTGTAACCAACCTTGCATTCTCTGAATGAAGGCATCTTGATCATGATACTTTTTTCACACATCATTTAATCTGTTAACATTTAGATGTTTTGCATTTAAATGGTGCTGATTTAGCCTGAAATTTCTTTTCTCATGTTACTTCCTCAGATTTAGGTATTAAGATTATGCTAACCTCATACAAATATTTGAATGTTTACTCTTTTTCTATGTTTAGAAATATTTTGTGTATCATTACAATTTTCTTGTCCCTTAAATGTTTATTAGACTAAAAACTATGTGGGCCTACAGTTTTCTTCTTGGGAAGATTTTTACCTTGATTTGATTTCTTTACTGACTTTAGGATTATGCAGTCTATTATCATAAATTTTATTATTCTAGAAAATTTATATTTAAGTTTTTGAGTTTATTGACATAAAGCTCTTCATAATTTCCTCTTACATTTATAATATCC
Organism: Callithrix jacchus; assembly: GCF_049354715.1. NCBI lineage: Eukaryota > Metazoa > Chordata > Mammalia > Primates > Cebidae > Callithrix > Callithrix jacchus. The sequence continues at coordinate 57,795,656 of NC_133517.1, read as the reverse complement.
GTGTATCATTGTCTGCATTATCTGATGTCCCCTTTACTTGTAATGTGATTGTTGTGTCTTTTCTTTTTACCTTATTAATCTAGTCAGAGGTTTCTCTATTTTATCAGCTTTTTCAGTAAATAACCTTTGGCTTTTTGCTATTGTGTGTTTCTTTTCTATTTTATTAATTTATGATCTAATCTTTTTATACCTCCTTTTCTTTGATCTCTACTGCCATCATTTTCAGGTCCTGGGGATAGTGCTTAGCTCATTAACTTTCACTCTTTCCTCTTTTAATTACAAGCATTTGAGTTTATAAATTCTGCCTCTAAACACTGACTTACCGGAATCACACAGGTTTTGACATTACTTTTATCATTGTCCATTTTCAATACTTCCTACTTCCTACTTTCTGTGGTGCTTTCTTATTTCAACTGAGTTACCTGTGTTACCTAATTTCCAAATAAATGAGACTTTTATAATTACAAAAATTAAGATAATTAACAAAAAAGTGATCAATTCCTAACAGAATCCTATTGGGTTCAGATAATGTGATCTATAAAACAGTCTTTCCACTACATATTGGACCATAAAATAATATGTGCTTGATAAAAATGTCTCTGTACAGCTGTTGAGTGAAATACTCTCTGTCTACTAAGCCAAATTTACTTATTAGACTTTTCAAATCTTCTATACTCTTAATAATTTTTATCTTCTTGCTCTTTCATTTTCTGAGAGAACTGTGTTAAAATATTCTACTATAATTGTTGGTTTGTCTATTTCTCCTTATAGTTCTGTCAGGTTTTGCTTTATGTATTTGACACTGTATTATTAATAGCATACAAATTTGGAGTTATTATAGCCTCCTGGTGAGTTACTACTCTTATCATCATGATGTTATTGCCTTCGTTTCTAGAAGTAATTTGGGTGTTGTGCCTTACAATTTCTTTTCATTAGGACTTTCCTGGTACATATTTTCTTGCCATTTCATTTAAGTTTCTGTATAATTATATTTTAATGTATACTGTAAACATCATAAACCTGACTTTGTGGGTTTTATCATCTTTCATCTAACAGATTTAGTCTACTTTCATTTATTATAGGTAGTTAATTTATTTCCACAACTTATAATCACCTTTTAGCTGTTAGGCAACTTCTCTGTGCCTCATTTTTCTACACTGTAATACAGGGATAATAATGATACCTACTTTAAAGACTCTTGGCTGGGAGCAGTGGCTCACACCTATAATCTCAAGACTTTGGGAGGCCAAGGCAGATGGATCACCTGAGGTCAGAGTTCAAGACCAGTTTGGACAACATGGTGGAACCCCATCTCTACCAAAAAAATAAAATAAATACAAAAATATTAGCTGGGTATGGTGGTGGGCACCCATAAACTGGGTGGGTATCCCACTTTATGTCTATGTCTGGTACCTGTAATCCCAGCTATTTGGAAGGATAAGGCAGGAAAATCTCTTGGACCCAGAAAGCAGAGACTGCAGTGAGCCGAGATCATGCCATTGAACTCCAGCCTGGGCAACAGAATAAGAAGACTCCATCTCAAAAATAAAAAAAGAAAGAAAAAGACTGTAAGTAAGCTTATCTAAATCTATATATCTCCTAAGGAAGGAATGGAGACTGCCTTATAAGCATACCTGTATTTGATAGCACACATATGAAGATTACATATATACAATTTTAGAAGAATGCCTAACACACATGGCCATATTAAGGGTGGGCATCATTATTAGCATTACTAATGCCATTAGAGTTATGGTTTTATTTGTTCTACCATTTCTATTTCTTTCTATAGTTTTTCTTCTAACCTTTCTTGACTTCTTTCAGACTGATTCATTTTCCTTATTCCTGTTTTGGGGTTCACAAATTTAGAATTTGTTCATGCTATTTTTCATCTTCTTGAGAGTTACCCCAGAAATGGAAACTGGAAAACCTTTTTTATGAGACAGGTTCTCATTCTGTCCCCTAGGCTGGAGTTCATTGGTACAATTATGGCTCACTGCAGCCTCATCCTTCCAGCTTCAAGTGACCCTCCCATCTTAGCCCTCTGAGTAACTGGGACTACAGGCATGAGCTACCACTCCTAATTTTTAACTTCTTTGTAGAGATGGGGCCTTGCTATGTTGCCCAGGCTGGTCTTGAACTCCTGGGCTCAAACTATCTTCCCACCTCAGCCTTCCAAAGTGCTGGAATTGCAGGCACGAAGCATCATGCCTGGCTAAAACTTTCATAAATAAAGCACAAAGCCCATGTCTAAGTCAGTCAATATCTTTACCCTTCTCCTAAACCTTGGGAATTGAAATTAAAGGACCTTATCACACTTTAATTCCAATCATCTCCTCACCACCATTTATGTGCCATTTTGCTATGTATGTCAATTCTATTATGCTGTACTCAATAATTCACAATTATGACCATGTGGACTGTAAATGTTTATTTGGGTTTACCCACATATGATCACTGAATTGTTCTTCCTTCCTTCTTGCATCTCTGACACACCATCTGGTATCAATTTCCTTCTATTTGTGGTTCATTTTTTCAAATTCCCTTTAATGAGGTTTTGGTGGTGGAAAACCCTGCTTTTGTTTATAATAAAATGTCATTACTTTATTTATTGAAAAGTATTTTTGTTGCTCAGCACATTCTTGATATTATTTCACTAACTCCTGGACTCCATTGCTGGCGGTGAGAAGTCAGCTGTCAATCAGTTGCCACTTTTTGGAAAGTAATTTGTCTTGCCTTTCTCTTTGAAAAATCATACCCTTGCATCTGGTCTCCTGAAATGGTATTATGATGTGTCAACTGTGTATTTTAAATGTCATGTGACTTGGAATTTCTCGGGCTTCTTGAATCTGTGGATTTTTATCCTTGAGTTTTGAGGCATTCTCAGTCTTTATTTCTTCAATACTGCATTTTCTCCATTTTCCTTTTCTTTTCCTCCAGGAACTCCAATTAGACATATTTGAGTTTCTCACTTTGTCCTCCACGTTTCCGTAAGTTTCTTTCCTATTTTCTGGTCTTTCTGGTCTCTACTTTTAATAACATCGTCAATCCTATCTTTCATTCACTAGTTCTCTCTTAAACTGAGTTTAATCTGCTCTTCAAGTCATTCATTAAATATTTCACTTCAATTACATTTTCAGTTGCAGAAGTTCTGCTTGATTTTTTATGATATTCTGGCTCTTTATCCATTTTAATCTCCTTTTTCATTCATTTCTTATAACATGTTAAGCATAGTCATTTTATAGTCTACGTCTGATAAGTCCAGTATCTGATTCTTTTTCAAGCCTGCCTTTGCTGATTTTGTCTCTCCTAGCTCTCACTCATGATGCATTGCTTCCTTGTGTATTCCATGACTTTCTTTGTTTTTAAACTCTGAATTAATCATTTTCCTTGTAGAACTCCTTTCAGGTTTTTGGATAAAAGTGAATTCCTCCAGAAAGGATGTGTTTACGTCTATGTCTGGTACCTGTGTGTATAATGGGGTGTTATCTAGGCCCACTTTGAAATTAATTAAAACTTAAGGTTTGGAAGAGGCATTTAGGGAGTGTAATTTGGGACTGTGAATTCATGGGAGGGTCAATTTGGAATCAAAGGGTCAAGACAGGGAAAGCGTTATGTCTACTCCCCTAGCAGGGTGGGAAGAGGATTGCTTTTAGTTCATCCTTTACTCAAGGTGTAATCTTTGGGCTCTCACCTGCTAGATTCCCCAGCCAGCGGGCCTGGGATTTGTCATCTTCCCTTCAGTTTTAGAAGGCTGAAGAAACTGATACTCCTGTTTTGGCAAAAGCCCTCAAAGTGGAAGCTGGCATCAGTGCACAGCTCACATCTCAGGACTTTGCCTACACACAGGTACTGTATTTCTGACTCTCCTGCCAGCTCATGGATATACTTACAAATATGTTTTTAGTTGTTTTCAGTAAGAGGCTTAGCCTAGACCCCCAGTCTAGGTCTCTAGTCCCTCATGTGGAAATCCTTCTTTGATCAATATTTATTGTGTCTTAAGACACTACTTGAGGACCCAAGAGCCATGTGGTCACATACCTCTCACTCTCTCTTTCCTGCTTACTTGGATCAGAAATACCTCTTACCAAGTCATCATGGACAGTTTCTTGGCTGGCAGGCTCAGAGGCCCCAAATGATGCTCACATTTTTTAAAAAACATCTGCAGGTCCAGACTTTGCTTGAATACTTCTGTTGACAAAGTGCTCACTCTGCTGGCACTCCCTGTCCCATTTGAGCACTTGTGTTAGGAAGTTCTGCCTTATATGCCTCATGTTACCTAATACATTAAGCCATGTAGGGGACTAATGGAGAATAGCATGTGTCCTCCTAAGGGTCCCAGGAGAAGAATGGAATTTCAGGCACATGGCACAGGATATTTCAGGCATAGGCCATGTGGATGGAATTAATGGAGGGCTAGGAGAAGGGACCCAGTATTTATTGAGCACTTGCTATCATGTGCTAAAAAATCTAGGAGATTAAATAAAACAAACTAGTATGAAAGTGCCCATGAAATAAGTATCTTTTATGTCTATTTACTCAGATTTTTTAAAAAAGGCTTAATTTAAGTAACTCGTCCAAGGTCAAGGAGTTGACAAGCGGCTGAGCTGAAATTCAGCTTCTCAGACATCTTCCTCTGAATGCTTGCCTTCCTCGTGAATTTCAGATGACAGAGCATGATGGCTGCATGATTATGGGGTCACTGGAGGCCTGTCCTGCCCTGAGGGACCAAGGATCAGAAGGGCAAAACCAACACGCTCAGCTAGTGAAGTGAAGTGGACATGGTCTATTCCTGGCTTACCCTCCGCTGGCCTTCAGGAGGTTTCTGAATGCACCAGGGGCTTAGAAAAGCAGCAACTGCTAGACTGTATTGCCAGGTAGCCAGCAGCACGGGGCCCTGGAAGAGCCTGGAGGATTCTGCACTGCCCCTGAGACACCTGCCCCAGGTCCTCCATCTTAGCCACTGTCCACGAACACAGCTCCATGGCCAGAATGACCCAGCCACAGAAATGCCAGCAAACAACACCCCTGGCTGCCCACGTCCCACAGTGAAGTTCCAAATGCTTGGAGCACACGCAGGGCCTGACTCCAGGTCACCTTCTCCACTAGGACAGAAAGGGTGTCCTGGGGTGGGGAACGGGCTGAGGCTGGCAGCGCCAGGCTGTATTCGGGTCATTTTCCAAGAAGCCTGGGTTATTTCTAACACCCCCTCCTCCAAGAAGATAACTTTGCCTCCTGCCCCTTGAGAGTCTTCCTTCTGGTGGCATCCACATTTTCTCTGGTAACTGTTGTGGGTATTTTTTGTATTTTGGGAAATTAAAAAATATAGAAAACTGCCAAAAAGAATTACAGTTACCAATATGCCTGGCACTCAGAATCAAATACTGCCAGAGTTTCCATATTGGCTTTTCTAGGCTTCTACGCAGGAGCGTCTATATTGAATCTGGATCTACGGTTACATCTGTACTTGTAGCTCTGTGTGTACCTGTAGCTCTGTGTGTACCTGTAGCTCTGTGTGTACCTATAGCTCTGTGTGTACCTGTATCTTGCATCTATTGTGCTTTTCAAAAGAATGCATGTTCCTAAAGTCCCTGTAACCACCACCCCCATTCTGAGATCCCGAGATGAGGTCACTATTCTACAGGGGAGGTGTATCCTTTCTGTCTTTTAAACATGTTACAGATCCGTTCTGAGGCATAGACAATGTATGATTAGGGGGGACACTGTCTACACAAGTGTGGTTGGGCTGCATCCATCATCCTGGAACGTGTTTCATTCGGTGACATATTTCTGGGCTCTGTTGAGGCTGACACACATGGACATTGTTTGTTCCATTCAGAAACAGCCCAAGTAGCCAGGCGCCTGGTGCACTGCTGCGTCCTGAAGGGAAGGGCTGGAGAGACCGCCCCGGGGTCCCCACCCACTACTGCAGCCAGACCTTCCGGGCTGCCTTCCCTGGAGCTTTGAGAAGATGCTGAATGAGCTCCAGGGGCCAAGGGCCACTGGGCACCTGCCCCCACATGCCCCCAGCCTATGTCACATCACAGCATGCTCCCATCCTTCACTGAGTGACAACAGGAGGTCACGGATGGAGCAAAAAACCTGTTCCTCAGGCCAGAGGCCAAAGGGTGACCTTGCTTGCAGCAAGGGAGGTTTAGGCCTGGGGTTTCAGGTCCTCAGGAAGCTCCCTCAGCCCCACAGGCCTCCTGATGCCAACATGACTCTTCCCCATGGGAGGTCAGAGCAGCGCCTTCCTGGCTCTGCCTGTTTGGCAGAGTGGCCTTGGGGAAGCCCCAGCCCTGTTCTTTGTCCCCCAATACTCCCTGAGGCTTTCAGTGCCCCAGGAGTGCCTGACAAGCCTGGTATCTGCTGGGGACCAAGGACTGTTTATCCTCCCTGGAAACAGAGGAGCCAAGGGTGAACACAGCCAGGAGCCTGCCCCCAGGCCAGGACTCTTGGGGGTGGTGTAGACACACCCCAGCTCTGACCCTCGAGGGAGATGTGAGCCATGTGCTTTCCCTCTCCCCTTCTCGCTGAGGAACACAGGGCCAGGTGCCCACTGTTGTCGGTGGCTTGGGCTCAGTCACACTCTGCCACTAGTGATCCCCCTCCCCTGTGGGGCTCCCTCCACCTCCCACACAAGCTGCTGGTGCCTAGATTCCTGTCTCAGGGTTTGCTTATGCGGGAACTCTAACTCAGACCCTGTCCCTTCCTGGGTCCAGCCTTTGCTGGGAAGCCAGCCACCTGAGTTGGGGGCTGACAGGCTCAGTGGGGGCCCTGAACCACACTGGGCCAGCAGATGCAGGAAGGCAGGGAGGAGGAGGCAGGCCATTTATTGAAGAACTGCTCACAGACATGGACACAGATAGCCACTGTACCCAGAGACCACCCTGGGGCCAGGGGGCACCCAGAAACAGCCCTGGGCTTCGGAGCAGCCAGCCCAGGCCTGGACATTTGCCTGCCATGGTGGAGGGCCCCTCTTGGTGTCAGCCATCCATGACCACCTACAGCACCATCTCTCCTGCCAAGCTGCCATGGGGGTCTCCAGGAAGAGAACCAGCCTTGGGGGATTCCAAGGCCCAGGGAGGGAGAGAAGCTGCCCACACCCTCAGGCCATGCCCAGCCTCATGCTCACCATTTCTTTCTATGGCCAAAGGGAGGTGGCTGGATGAGGGACGTCCCTCTGCTGGGGTGAGAGCAGCACAGCGTGGCTGGGGCTCCAGGTCACAGGAACGAATGCAGGGATCCTGGGACCTTGGCTGGATGGGCCCCTGCTCTGGGGTTTACTCCACACCAGCCTGGGCATGGTCCAGGGAACAGTGTGGGAAGGGGTGTGGCATGGGGCGGGGCTGCCACCGGGTGCTGTCCAGGGGCTTCTGCGTGGCCCAGCAAAGACGCTACAGGAGGAATGTGAGCAGGGGGCTGAGTGGGGGTGTGAGGAGGAGATGGGGCTGCAGCCAAGGCCTTGCTCATCGCAGGGGGTGTGGGAGGCCAGGCAGGGTCACCTCTGGGCCTGCAGAAAGAGGGACGGTCATGGGCAGCTCAGGCCTGCACCTCCACGGCGCGCACGTGCACGCTGGGCAGGCAGAACCACGAGGGCGGCAGCTCCTTGCTGGTGCTGTCTTCGTGGAACCGGATGTGGAGGAAGAAGTCACCCGTGTAGAGGAACAGGAGGGCCCCGAGGCAGGCCGACTGGCTGGACGGCTGCACCTGAGGGGGAGGAGAAACATGCATCAGTCTGGTCAGCAGCATGAGCCACCCAAGCCACCTGGAGCTCCGGGAACCTGCCTGGACATCAGTGCTATGGGGGAAGTGAGGGCCCCCCAGGCCTGTTCCAGCAGGCCCTCGAGCAGGTCGCCATGCCTCTCCAAGCCCATTTTTGTCTTTGAAAGGAGTCACCAACATTCCCATCCTTGAACTGTTTAGGAGTTCACGGGGTCAGGAGTGTGGGAGGGAGGGAGAGGTTGGGTGAGGGAGAATGGAATGTCAGCCTGCACTGGAGCCTGACAGTGAGGAGGTGCTGAGAGGCGGCTTGGGAGGTGGGGGCTGAGGGCGTGGGCTGCAGCCTCTTCATGGGAGAAGCAGCAGGCCCTGGACGGTGATGGTGATGGTAACACCACAGTGATACCACAGAGGGTCAAATCACGAGCGGCGCCCTGTCTTGGGCCCAGCTCCCATTCCCAGAGCATTTTCCTGCTTCACCAACCCTCAGGGCCTCACCGTCCAGGACTCAGAGACAGAGGTGAGCTCATGTAAGTTCCGGCAGTGAATGGGGCAGCCCCAGTGTGGTCACACACGTGACCACAGAACCACTGCTGCTGTCGTGGGCTGGACGTATGCTGACCCCAAAGCCCCCACACCCAGGGAAGCGGAACAATGACCACGAGGGCCTGGGCGCATGGTCGGAGGCTCCCAGCCCGCCCTGCACACCACCACGCACAGCGTCGAGGTAGAAGGTGCTGGAGCCTACGAAGGAGACGGTGTCATGCAGGTCGTAGTTGTGCACGCCATTCTGGTGGTCCTGGAAGGGGACCACGGTGAGGGCGAAGGGCCCAACGCTGCGTGGGCTCCGGTTGGTCAGCCGCACCTCCAGGCGCACGGGGTTGCCCACCTGGCAGGCCGCTGCGACCTCACGGTCACACGGCTGTCCATCTACCAGCACATCTGCAAGGGAAACGAGACTGTCAGGGGCTGGGCTGGCCTGCATGGCCCAGCTAGCCTCCCCTACCTACTCACTGATTCATTCATTTCTTCTGTCCTTCCCCCTTCAAGGTGGCCACCCACTCCCTGCCAGGCTGGGCACTGGAGACACAGATGAGTGAACAGTTCCTGGTCTCCAGAAAAGGAACCTTGTGAAGGCAGGTGTGGTGGCTAGAGCTGTAATTCAGTGGGGTCTGTGCCCCGCTGGAGAGGCAGTTGGGAGGGCCTGCCAGAGGCTCCTGCCACAGCCCACCTGGAAGGGGAGGACCTCTCTAGTGAGTCAGGGGCTCACATCCAGGTGAGAGTCTGACACTGTGGAGACAAGTGCCCAGGTCAGGTGAGCTCTGGAGCACAGGCAGGCCCTGGGCCCCTCTCCTCGGGGGTATGCAAGACCACACACTCCCAGAGGGGTGTCTTGATCTCATTCCCCAGGAGGAACGCACATGGGCTCTGGCACTCCCCGTGAAGTGGCTGTACCATGGTTTCCTCATCCTGTCAGCCTGTCCAGCGTGCCTGGCACACAGCCCAGCAAAGAACAGGTGCTCAGGGAGCTGTACAGGCCTGGGACCTGTGGACCCTCCAGGCGTAGGGAGGTGGGCTTGGGCGGAAGAGCACGGAGCCAATCCCTCTCCCCTTGCTTGCTCACAGACCCCAAGAGCTTGCAGACAAGGAGGCAGCCTCCTAACTGGGCAGCAGCAGGGAAGGAGCCCAAGGCTGGGGTGGGGTGGGGATGGGGAGGGTGTGGCCCCTCTCAGGGGAGCGAGCCAGTGGTCAGGGTGGCATGTTTGATGGTGACCCCCAAAAGACATGAGCATGCGGCCATATTTGGGAAGTGGGGGTCTTTGAAGATGTAATCAAGCAAAAGATCCTGATAGCTGATTCCGGATTCGAGTGAGCCCTGCAGTGAGTGACAAATGTCCTCATACAGGACAGAAGAGGAGAATGCACAGACACAGAGGCTGAGACCGGAGGATACAGCTGGGAGCAAAGGAGCCCCTAGAGCCCCCAGGAGCTGGAGGAGGGAGGAAGAAGCCCCCACAACCTCCCATGGTCCTGCTGTGCACTGGCCTCAGCCTTCCTGCCTCCGGAACTGAGAACACACATCTGTTGTTCAAGCACCCAGTCTGTGGTCATTCACTGTGGCAGCCCTAGCAGGCTAAGACGGGGAGGGCCCTTCCTGCTGGGGGAAGGTTACCTGTTGTGACCCAGTTGTGGAGGTCACAGAAGTGGGGGTCCTGCAGTCTGTAATTGACTTCATGTCATCTGGGTACAAACTGTGTGGCTCCGGGAGCCAGCCTGAGCCCTGTGGTCTGCCATAGCTGATGCTCCTCTGTGGGAGCCGTGGAGTAAGGGTGATGCGACGGTGACATGCACAGGGAAAGCATGTGGGCCGAAAGAGCACTCCCACCCCTTCTGCCCCTTCACATAGTCATGGGCGTCCTGGGCGAGGCCTGCTGCCAGCACCCTGCAGTGGAAGATACTGGAAATGCCCTGGTCCACAACACTCTGCCCTGGACCTCTGTTCCGTGGCTGCAAAGGGGGCCTTGTTGGGTGTCCTCCCTGCAGCCCCAAGAGGAAGGTCCTCTGAAGATTGGCTGCCTAACTGGAATGGTCAGGTCAGAGCAGGTGACTTCAGGCATGGTCAGGCCTCCTGCTGTCCTGCCTGGGTTCCACTGGCCCCACACATAGGTGAGGAGGAAAGTACCTTCTAAGACCCCAAGTCACCCTTCTGGCCACCAAAGAGAATGGCAGAGCAAGGGCAGAGCAGGGGGCAGGTGATGGGTGGCTTGTGGGGAGAGGCTTCCAGGGGTGTAAAGGGGCACAGAGGAGGCCCCCTCCTCCTCATGTGTGGCCTGGAAGGCACAGCTTAGGAGGAAACAGAAGAGCCAGTCTCAGGGGCCGGTGGAGGACCAGTGGGCGGTGCCCTCCCCTCAGAGCGTCTCCTCTGCCGACTTCCTGGAGGCACAGCCAGGGTTGTAGAGGGTGTCCCCAGAAGGGAGGGACACAGAAGGAGAGACACACACACAGAGATGCAGAGACCATCAGGCCAGCGGTGGCATGTGGGATTTCGGGCTGGGTCACTCGCAGGAGCTGGGGCACATCTGTATCTCTTGGTCCCATGCGACAAGACAGCTTCTCCACCCAGGCTCTCCCTCATCACGCCTCCCCTGGTGTTTTGTTTCTTTGAAGTCATAAGGTTTTACAAAATGTTATTAAAACCTTGGAAAGGTCCTAGAAGTACAAATAACTCTAAAAATCCCACATAATTTCAGCCCCTTCTTTGACAGCCACTTTCAGAGTGTAGCATGGGTCCCCTCCTGTCACCTCCTGTCTTGGCTGCGAATGTGGTGGCTGTAGCTGACATACAACCCTTCACCCTGCTCTCTGAAACCATGAGAGTGGAAACCCATTTTCCACTTTTGTGAGCACCTTTTCAAAGGCTGCAGAGGATTCCATTACACTGCAATGTCGGCCACCAGCGTGTGGCTCGTGCCCACTGTTTTCCAGTGTAAGTGACTGAAGCACACCTTTTTCTATTGAGCTCTGTCTGAACTCTGAGTTTATGTTCCTGGAACAGCGAGGTAGGTGAAATGATCAGAGCAAGGGAAACAAACATTTCTAAGAGAGGCTGAGAGGTCAGACTGACCTCCGGGAACTTCTGTCCATTTCCCATCCTCAGGGCTGGAGCTGTAAGGGGCTACAGAAACCACTCAGTCCCATTCATTCATTCTGAGGTTTACTAGCCCGCTGCTGGTTCTTGCACCCGGTGTGATGAGCACGTCCTGGTGTTGAGCAAGCTCACGATCCAGTGGGAGAAGGGACACTCAGCCAAGAGCTGGGTTATGCCAACACTGTGTGATAGACCACTCAACAGGTGCCCACCAGAGGGCCCAGGGAAGTGGCCTTTCACTCTGCAACTGTGGAGATGGCATCAGGGAAGGCTTCCTGGAGGAAAGGATACCTTTCTCTATTTTGATGCTTTTCAAGGCTATGAATTACCCTCAAATCCCGACTTTTGCTGCATCCTATGCTTTTGGATGTGCAGGAGGGTCACCTGCACTGAGTCTGACTAGACTGGGATAAGCCTGGGGTTCCTGAGGCCCTGCCCACTGGGCTATGTGCAGTGTCCTTGAGTACTTCCAACAGTGCCTGACATGCAGCAGACAGCATGAAGACAGGCTCTTTGTTCTCCCAGCTGGTCTGTTCTGCTGCGCCCAGAAGATAAGACCAGAGGGACCTGAGCTTGAGCAGTTCTATCTATGGGGCCCGGGACATGTCTACACCTCCTGAGGTCTGTTTCCTCTTCTGTAACATGGAGCTGATGCTAATGCATCAGCAGTTCTGATGAGCTCATGTCCCTGCTGGGAGGGGCTCAGTCACAGCACATACACGTGAGCATTTGAGGGACTCTGTCTTGAGGCCCAGTGCCACTGGGGCAGTGGCTTTCGTCTGGAGCCTTGGTTATCTGTCTGTGCCACATAGCCCAGCACAGGGAGGCTCCCGTCAATCCCAGCCCTTCTTCCTCCTCTACCTCTGGGCCACCCAGGCCAGGCCTTAGTAAATGTTTCTTGAACAATGAACTGAACCAGTCATGGTCTGAGCCTCTTGAATAAAATGGGGGGAAAAGGAAAGAGCAGATGTCAGTGTGGCCTCCTTGCTGGTTCCATTAAGGGAAAGATACGATTATTAGCAAATCAGTGAAGGGTGCCTGGCTCATTACCACCCTACTCTTTTTATTTTCTTTTGCAGAGAACTGTGTGGGCTGCTGGGACAGAAGAGGACTCATCTGTGGGCTCCAGGGCAGAGCCACCCTAGCCCGCCTGTTAACCCTTCCTAGCCCTGGCTCTGTACAACCCCTGGGCAAGAGAAAGCTGATGAAGGCTTGGAGCCGGCTTTCCCTGTGAATGTTGCTGGTGGAATATTTCTTTGCTACTTTCTCTCCAGGAAGAGAAGAAAGACCGTGTGGCACTTAGGTGTGATGCCAGGGCAGTAGGGGTTAGCAGGGGTTGTGGCCAGAGCTCCAGCCCCAGCTTTGCCTCTGACTGCCCTTCACCCTGAAAAAGGCCCTTTGCCAACAGGTGCCCTCTCCATCGCTTCTGCAAAACTGGGATAATGATCTTCACCTCCCGGGCGGAGGGCAGGGGTGAAGAACAGAGACGACCCAGCCAGAGAGGGCACTCCCGCCACAGGCTCTCCTGTGTGGCCACTGCCGCAGAAGAAGGGCCCTGCTCTGGAATGGCAGGCAGCACCTGTCCTGCTTGCTGCTCTGTCGCCACTCCTAGTGTGACAAACTATCCCAGTTTGGCCAGGGCCAGCCCGGCTTTAGCCTGCACTGCAGGAAATCCTCAGTGCCAGGTAAACTGGGATGGTGGGTCATGCTACCCCAATGCCTGGCACCCACAGTGACTGCCTACCAAATTAATGCATTTCTGTGCTCAACAAGCAGCCATTTCCTTCCTTGCTCCATAGCCTGGGCAGTCCCTACAGCTCCAGCATCTCAGATCCAATCACACGGCACCAAATCCCCTGACATGGGCTCCTTCCCATGACACAGAGGAAAGGCAAACCTTCCCATGACGAGGCAGAGCAGGGGTCTGTTTTTGTCCGAGAGCATTAAGATTCCTGAATTCAACAGGATCCCCTGGTCTCTCCTGGGACCCCAGGGTGCAGCTGTGGAAATGCGGGGGAAATGATCTAATGACTGTGATGATGGCGGTGGCTATGCTCGCAGCTGCCCTGCATTCAGAAGGTTCGACCACACGGCAGGGCTGTGCCCAGGCAGGATTCGCGACTGTGCCAGCGGCAACGCGCTACCTCATCCATTGCTGTCAATTCACTTCTCTGACTCCAAGCACGAATGAGTTGTGTCCCGTCCTGGGGAATCAGAGGAAGTGGGCACATTTCTGCAGGGCCCCGCTCTCCACAGACACCCTGCTGAGCAGGGCTGCACAGAACAGCTAAGACCAGACAAGAAAAGCTGGGGCTTCTGTCCATCACAAAATGGCTTCCCCAACTCCAACCAGGAAGGAGCTGCGATAAATAATGGGAACAATTTCTCAAAGACAAGCTGTTTTGCAGCAGTTTCTAAACTGCCATTGAGGGATGAGAAGGAACCACATGTGAAAGTGTGGGTGCTGCTGGGAGCTCAGCCCAGCCCGTGGCCTGCACAGCGGCTGGCTCTACTCCTGGCTTCCCCTGCACCCGGCTTCCATCCATGCTCCCCAGGTAGGCCCTGGGGGACAGATCGGGCAGTCCAAGGGCCACGCAGCCTGCCAGCTTCAGCTGGGAAGAGTGGGTGCCTCCTGTGCGGCCCATTGCTCCATCACAACAAAGTGAGCCCTAGACCTGGGACCCTTGTGAGGAAATGGCCAGCTCTGTGAACACAGCAGCCTGACTGGCTAGCCCCCAGGAGGTGAGCAGGGATGCCAGTGCACGTGTCCCCTCCCTCCAGCACTCGTCACCACCCCCCCAGAGTGCCTTCCCACAACCTTCAGGTGGGGGTCATCTGCCCTCCCCCCGGAAGCCCTGAGTCTGGCTTCTGGGTGTGTGGGATCCAGTTTTCTCACGCTGGTCTCCAGGGCTGGCCCCTGTCAGGCTCTCTGCCACCCTCCATTTCCTGTACCACCAAACCAGCCTCCTCTTGGCCGGGCCTGCCAAGAGGAGGTTTGAGTGACTTCTCTCTGTATCTCCACCTCTCTGAGCCTCAGTCTCTTCCCTTTTAGGTCAAGTAGAAGGAGATTATGTCAAGTGGAGTTTGCTTAGGGGCAGCTTGATCCTAACATCCATGGCTCCCAACCTTCTCTGAGGTGGGGAGAGTCTTTGGGAGCTATCGGAGAACTCGAATGGGGAAGATTTGCAATTCGATAGCTTCTCCAGGCCCTTCCTCACCCCCAGGCTAGCTGTGAACACTGATGAAGCTCCATGCAGGCTGCAACTGACAGGATGGACACAGCAGGGGCAGGTCCGTCCAGCCTCTCCCAGGCCAGGCACCAGGCAGGCAGTTTCAGCCCACTCAGACCATGAGAGAGGCAGACCTGTGGCCTTTGAGGACGTTGGGTCCCTGTAGGCCTTTTTGCCTGGACCTGGAATGTCCTGGCAGGGGAACCAGTGGCCTAGGGAGGGGAAGGAGTGCCCGAGCCCATAGCAGCTAGAGGAAGTGGGGGCGGTCATAGCTGAGAGACAGAATGACTAAAGGTCGAAACTTACCCCGCAAAACTTCCTGAATCTCCAGGTCTTCCTTCCCAACAAAGAGGGTGATGTGGTTGACAAAGTAATGCGCCCTCCACTTGCCCATGTCCCAACCCCGAGAGCCTGTGACTATGTCCCCTCCCATGGCCAAAGCAGATATGATGAACTGAAGGTCCTGGAGCTGGGGAGAGTGCCCTGGGTCATCAGCATGGGCCCACTGGCATCACAAGAGTCCTTACAAGACAAGAAAAAAGGCGGGGGAGGGGGACGCTTCACTGCTGGCGGTGAAGATGGGGGAAGGCGCAAGGAGTGCAGGCACCCCAGGAGCTGGAGAATGCCAGCCCAGGGCTTCTCCCTGGAGCCTCTGGGAGGAAGGAAGTGTAACACCGATCAGACTCCAGCCTCCAGAACCGCATGGTAGGGACGTGTGCTGTTTAAGTCACTAACCCTGTGGTGGTGACTTGTGGGAGCAGTGGCAAGCCCAACACAGTGGGGGTCTGAGGACATGCACAGAGCCTCCAAGGGGCCCAGGCAGCCTCAGGTCACCACTTCCCAGGCCGCTGGGGAGACCCAGCCTGAATGCAGAGCTGGGACTGTGGCAGGTGGCGCTGGGCAGGGTGTGCAGCTCTTCGAGCCTCAGTTTCCTCATTTGGAATGGTCGCACCTCCCTCTGAGGGCTGTGGAGCGAGTGTCAGATGCTCTATGAGAAGTGCCAGACAGAGCGAGGTGCTCCAGGAATGCCAGCTTCTGCCCACCCCCAGCTTCTGAAACCCAGTGCACCCCAGGCCAAGATCACATCATTCACTTATTTAACAGACACAAGGAAGCCCTGAGCCCGTGCTCCTCTGGGCCACCTTGACATCTCGCCCAGGCATCTGATGGGGCCTCACACTCCACTTTCTCCTCCAGCCCCTCTTCCCACGCCTGCCCGAGTGGAGTGGCTCCACCCCCGGCAGCAGCTCAGGCTGTGTCCTCTCCTCAGACGCTCTGCCCCAGCCTGGGACGTGTCCAGTGGTCTGTGCAATTGGACCTCTGTGTGGCCTCCCCCTGCCCTGCCCTGGCTAGCCGCTCCCTCTCCTTTCTGCATGGCCACAGCACTGGTGTGAGACGCTGGTAGGTTCTGTCACTTGCACGCTCCTCCCCTGCCTGGCCCATGGCTTCTGTCTATGCTCAGAATAAAAGAAATTCTTGATGAAATTCTCACCCCAACCCTGGTCTCCTCAGCCCTGCAGGCTGTGGCCAGTTTCCTCCCAGAGCCTGTCCCCAGGGCTGTGCCCTCCCCGCCACTGCTCCTGGGCTGTCCCAAACCTCCAACACATCCTTCCTGTCCCAGAGCCTCTGCACCTGCTGTCCTCGCCACCCCAGCAGCTCCATCCTGATGGGCAGGTCTTGGCCTTGCCTGAAGCTGTCCCGGACCACACAGTAAAGGACCTGCTGTTCCCACCAGCCACTCAGCCACATTCTGTCTTTTCTCATGGCCCTAGCATCTGATCTGAAGCGACCTTGTTTATCCATTTGTTTCATTATTAACTACCCATGTTCCTCCTTGTCAGGAAGCTCCAGGAACATTGGGCACTTAGCCGTCTTATTCACCGTGGCGTTCCCAATACCCATTACAGGCGGGCAAATGGCAGACACAAGTTCCATTTCATATCTGCTGAACAAATAGACGGATGAGTGAGTGAGTGAGTGAGTGAGTGAGTGAGTGAGTGAGTGAGTGAGTGAATACTGGGCTTTGGGGTTAGGTGCCCAGGTTTGAACGCCAGTCCCACCACTGACTGGCTATGTCCTGCCCCATGCAAGCCCCTGGAGCACCATTTGGCACATGAGGTACCAGGGCTATGTCCCAGAAGCAGATCCCAAATGAGGACTCTAGGACCAGCTCCCACACTCCGCTCTGGACCCATCCTCGATGGGGCACTTCTGGAGATGACTTCTGCAGGAGGAGCTCCTGCCATAAGGAACCTCCTGGGAGCCAATCCGCCTCCTTCCTCAAGGCATTACATCCACACCAGTCCCCTCTCCCGTCCTGCCTCTGGCTCCGCTTCTTCTTCAGATTTAATACCAGCCAGGGTCATGGACGTAATTGTGTCTGGCCCAGAATTCCTCCTGAAGTCCCTGCCACATTCATGCTATAGCACATCCAGGCTCTGGCAGAAACACTGGCTATAAATAAAGGCTGTGCCTGCCAGGGAGGGGCTTGGCAGGGCACAGAGAAATGAAGCCACTGGCCAGCCTGCACACGGGCTGTGGGACCACTGTGGGGCTGAGACGAGGCAGTGCGTGCACCCTGGGCAGGGGAGGCAGGCTGGCCCAGGCTCCCGGGAGGTCAGGTGTGCCTCACTCGGCCCCCACATCCTCCTAGAAGGGCAGAGAGCAGGTATGGCTTTACTGCATTTGCAGAAGCCCACTGAGGTGTAGAGAGGTGACAGGCACTGCCTGGGCCCCATGTGGGCCCTATGGAGGCAGGCCTGGGAGCCCCGTCCTAGAGAACAGTGGGCAGGGGAGGCAGTGCCGGCAGGAATGTTCAACAGGATAAGGCCAGGACATTCGGTGAGCTCAGGCACTCCCTGGGGACAGGGGCCCCGACTGGACCGTCCTGGGGCAGACCCATCCTTTGGTCTTTCCACCTCTGGCTGTCGTGACCCACTCAGGACTCAGGCTCCCAGAGGGCAGATGTGGGGCTGGTGGAGGCCTTCCAGCCTGGGCTCTGCTGTGTCAGGAGCAGCCCCAGGAGGGGCTGAGTCCAGAGAGATGCAGAGGCCCAGTTCCCATTTCATTCCATAGCTCAGGACTCCAGCCAGAGGTTTATGCGACCTTAATTAGCCTAAGGAGGGTGGAGGACTTGGGGGAAGGGGCCTGCCCCACCTGCACCCACAGCCTCCCCTACCTTCAGCTGGCCCCAGCACGGCACTCCCCCTGGGCATGACGCTCCTCCTTGGTGCTCCTCCGGTTGTCAGCAGCAATGCCTGACTTCTGGAGAACTCACTATCTTCCAGGCCTGGGTCTCAGGGCTTTGTAGGTACCCCCTCATTCAGTCCCCGAAGCAGCCCCATTGGGATGGTGTGACCCTTGCCCCATTTTACAGATAAAACCCTGAGGCAGTGCGTGGCTCAGGAGCTGGTTCCTGGTGAGCTGCGGCAGGTGCTGAGCCCCCGCGGGATTCCCGGGTTTGGTCTGGTTTTGTTTTTGTTGCTGTTGTCTTCCAATAGCTTTATCGAGATAAAAGTCACATGCCACACAATTCCCCCATTAAAATGTACAGTTCAGTGGCTGTTAGTATACTCAGGTATGTGCAACCACAGGCAGGTTTCAAACATTTCCATCACCTTCAAAGAAACCCTGTATCCTTTCAGCCACCACTGCCCTGATCCCCAGACCTTCTCCCCTCCCAGCCTGGGACAACCATGAATCTCCTTCCCTGTGCCATGCCATATATTTCCCTACTCTGACCTGCATGTAAATAGAAGCGGGGGGCAGTGAGCTCCTGTGCCTAGCTTCCCTCAAGGAGCAGGATGTCTTTGAGGCTCACCGTGTTGCCACCCGGGTCTGCGCAGCGCTGTGCTGTCTCGTGGTGGAATAATGTTCCATGTCTGGATGGGGTACATTCTGTTCATCACGCACCCACCATGGGACACGTGGGCTGTTTCCACTTGGGCTGTTACGAGTGGTGCTGCTATGAACATTCACGGAGAAGATTTTGCATGGACACGGGTTATCATTTCTCAGGTGTACACCCAAGAGCAGGCTTGCTGGGTCAAATGGCAACTCTGTCTAACTGTTTCAGGAGCCACCAGGCTATCCTCCAAGGTGGCCGCACCACCATTCCCAGCGGTGGCGCAGGAGAGGCCTGACTGCTCTACGCATTCTAGGCGCTATGATTTCCTGTCTCTGGTTCCACCCATTCTGCGGAGGGAAGTGGCATCTGGCCGTGGTTCTCACCTGCATTTCCCTGATCCACACCCACCCAGCCGTGCTGCCGGCGCTCACTGCTCCCTGCGCTGACAGCCCCACTGCACCCCGCCAGCCTGGGACAGCTGTTGGAAATGGCCCTCCTGTGTAGTCCTCTTTGCTTGCTATGTCCATAAGCCATGAGAACCCTCTAGAACTCCAAGCCCTTAACCTCCGTATTTCAGGAGTTTCTCACATCTTGGATCCTGGGAGAGACAGTGGGCCAGGGCTGAAGTTGGAAGTCTCTTGCCTCAAGCAGAGCACAGTGTGCAATAAGGGAACAGGCAAATCAGGGACCACCAGAGAGGGTCAGGACCCAGAGCATGGCCACTGGCAGAGGCAGGATGGATGCAGGAGTTAGGGAGCCAGGAGGCGGGGCCAGATGGAGACCAGACCTTGAGGACCTGAGGACCAGCAGGTCAGATGGGTGCAGCAACATGTCTGGTCGCTTTCAAGCCTGATCTGCAGGGTGGTTAGGGGTGGGGGTGGGGGGCTGGCACCCAGGAGACCTTCACTGAAATGCTGCATCTGTGGGAGAAGAACAGCCCCCACCTATGGGCAGGGGCTCAGGTTTGGTCTACAGCAGAGCTTTCAAACCACAGTGGGCTTTTCCAGAGACCTACCTGACTACACCCCAGAGAGGCAGGTTTCCTCTATGTAAGGTGGTGCTGAGCATGAGTTTCTGACATGCATGTGTCCAGGTTGCAGACCCACTGCACAAGCCATGTCTGTCTCACTCAGAGTGGGTCCAGAGGAGCCAGAGGCGGGGTGGGGGGGCGGAGAAGGTGTGGACGGCGGTGGGGTGGGGCTACCGTGCGCTTCTCAGGTGGTTGAAGGAAACAGTGAAAATATCCACAAGACAAATTGCTTTTCAGTGGGAGGAATGACCTGTGGATTTCTTGTCCAACCGGTTCATCTAAGAATCTGTTCACTTGTCCTTCAGGGCACGTCCCCTAAGCCTGGCTGAAGGTTTATTTTTTCCTCAAGAGTTCAAACTCCCAGCGAGGGGGCCTCCCCCACCCACCCACTGCGACTCTACTCTCCAACCTTTTATGCTCATGGGAAACAGGGGACTAAGTTGACTTCAGATGCAAATATCTAATTTTGGATTTAAAAAGTGTAAATACAAGAATAATGCAGTGGAAATCCGTGAGCTGAAGACCCAGGAACGGTCAGGTGAGTCAAGGTTTGAAGGCTCCATCAAGCCTGCCTCAGTTAAAGCACACTTAGCTTTTCAATTTCAGGAGACACACATTTTTCTAGTGGACATCAATCTTGGGTAGTCCTAAATTTTAGAGCCAAATTTGATTCAGACAAGGTCTGGCTTCAGAATTAATCAAGGAGTTCCGTCACTCTTCAGATGAAGCAAAAGGAGTTCTATGGGGAAATAAAATAGCCAAGAGCTGAGATGAGAGAGGGGTGCAAGCCAAGCCTTCCTGCTCTTCACCAGCCCCGGGCTGGCTGTGCTGTGGAGGTGGGGAGCAGGCAGGCATGTCCCATATGAAACACTCTAACTTCCAATTATCTAACATAACCAGCAACTTTCTCTACCGCCAGCGTAGCTGGTGTTTTTCTACCGCCAACGTAGCTGGTTGCTAGGTACACAAGCCCCTCAGCCCAGCATATTTTCCCTCCTTATTGATGAGAGCCGAGCAATTGACCTTTTCACTTTGGCTATTAGGAAGCTCAGAACTAAATATGAATCCACCTAAAGCACCATGTTGTCCTTCAGTGACTGTATCTCTGCCCCCCACAGTCACCACTACACACATATACTAATAGGTACACACAAACACACACACACACAGCCACCACCACACACATTCACTCACCGGTACATACAAACACACACACAGTCATCACTACACTCATTCAAAGGTACGCACAAATGCACACATACACAGCCACCACACACATTCACTCACAGGTACACACAAATGCACAGTCACCACCAGACACATTCATTCACAGGTACACCCAAATGCACACACACAGCCTCTCCTGCACAACCGCTCTGCCAAGTCTTGACCAACTATGCCAATATGGTTTCCCTTGGTCCAGGCCTTCTACATTTTCTATATATACAATAAAGTGGTGAAATAGAGAGTTTGGAAAAGAGGTGAGAAGCATGGATAATGGCCAGGAAATGGGGGTGACGGTGCTATGACTGAGGGTCTAAGAGGCAGCGCACAGCCTGGAAGGTTGTGTCAAATCACACAGCTCCCACCCCTCCCCTGCTCTTTCCCACCACCCCTTCCCCATCTCCGCAGCTGCTGGGAAGGGGCCTTCTGTCTGCTGAAAGGGGCCCAACTGCTTGGAAGGGGCCTTCTGTCGGGGTGCTGGAGCCCAGGGCAGGCTCAGACAGGGAGACAGAGGCAGGAGAGAGATGGGAAGAAGGGCTTGCTCCATCTCCCTGTCCCAGAGCGCTGCTTCCCCAGGAGCCGAGGCAGGCGCAGCTCGGCATGCTCCAGCCGGCCACACTGCCGCTGACCCCATGGGCATGGAACACAGGCTCTTTTCCCCCATCGGCAACTATCAGGGCATGCGCTCTCTGAAGCTGGAGCTTCGCTCTCAATCCACCAAATGGCATGCATTTTTAACAGTTACTGAGGGAGCTAATTAGTTCATAAAGCAGGACGCCTCTTCCCGGGCATCCTGGGAGGGCGGTGGTGCCAGCCCCGCATGTGTAATTACCCTCAAGTCAAGAACAGCTCCTGAGGAGCCGTTCGGTTCTCTTGGGTAAATAATTTACTTTTACAACTTTTCATTAAAGATTAAAGGGAATTAAATTAAAATTAGGGCGAAATGAAGTTGAGAGGAGACCTGTACAGCTCGGAATTCTCTCATCGGAGGCTCTCCGCTTTCCCAGCTCACCCATCCTCCACCCAGGGGCGCCAGGGCCCCTGTGGAGCAGAGGGCCCAGGGACCTGCAGGAGGTGGGCTCCGGAGAGGAGAAGGGCTTCCCTCCAGGCAGGCCTCCTGATTATATCTCGTGTGGTGAGGGTCTGCTGGGGACAGTGGCTGTGACTGCCTTGAGGTTGGGTAGAAACACTGTCACCAGCACAACACACTGAGGCCAGGGTCTCCCAGCTCACACCCGCCATGGATGCCAGGCCAGTATCCTTGGGTTTGAAGGCTTTATGGCTTGGATGTGAGATGATGGTTGGAGCTTAGGTGCTGAGTCAGGGGCCTGGGTGAGCCCGTCTGGAAGCCAGAGATTCTGCTTCCTTATCTAAAAAAGGGAAGGGTGGTGTGTGGAGTGAAGGAGATGTCTTAGGAGAGGGCTGAGCTCTGAGCCTGGCCGGAGAGAAATGCCCAGTGAACAGAGGGGAGTTCTGTTCCCTGAAACACACCAGCGTGAATCACTGGTGCCTGGCTCCCAGACCCAGGAGAGCTGAGGAAGGAGCTGGGGTACATCCAGGCCATGCACTTGCAGCAGCTGGGGCTCGGCTCCACCCTCAGCACGCTCAAAGTGATTGGCAGGACAGTGGTGAGGTGGGGCAGGCCGTGGCGTCCCAGCAGGGGCAGGATACTAGGGCTGCTGAAGGAAAACAAGCCTCCTCCAGGCCCAGGAGGCTCTGGGATTTGCTGCCCTGGCTGGAGCCTCCCTTGGGGACAAACAGAGAGGAGGGCAGGGGGGCAAAGAGAAGCCAGGGCCCTAGACGGAGTGGGCAGTTGGGGGACCAGGAGCCTTGCTGCTGTGTGCCTTCTGGCCAAGACTATCTCTCTGAGCTCAAATGTACAAACCTATAGCACAGGGGCAAACTGAGTCAGTGGACAGCAGCACGCCTCCACGTGCCCACGGCAAGCACACTGGCACTGTTTCACTGAACGTTCTCAGCGATGTTCCAAGAGGCACTGTCCTGCTGGACGTGGTGGACAAGGCTATTTTGGTTTAAAGAGACAGAGCCAGCACTTGAACCCAGGTCTCCCTGGCACCAAGGCCAGTGCACACCTTCACCCCAGGGCTGTGTGCTCAGGGTGGCATCTGCTGCCATCTGTGCTTCTTGTCCTCTGTGCTGGGCTCCTGCAATCACTGCTGGCAGCACCCCAGCTCTGTGTCTCAAGGCCCTGCACACACGCCCCCTCCATAAGGGGATTCCCTGATCTCTCATGAAATACTTGACCTTGAGAAGGTTCTGGCTGCAGAGGCTCTCAGGAAGCCATCACGTTTCCTTCTGGGCACAGGCTGCAGCCCCTCTCCCCAGGGAGTGAGTTGGAAACACAAGAGCAAGTCCAGTCTAAGGGGACTTAAGAGGGAAATGACAAGCCTGGACTGTAAACACATCTGTCCCGCAGTCCCCCATCTCCAAGCTGAGAGGTGAACTGAAGGAACTGAGGGCTGGAGGAGGGAGGAGCTGAAGACAGGCAGGCTAGGGGACCCCTAGGGGTAGGGCCCCAGGTTGGCAGAGCCTCAGGGTAGGCAGGGACATACAGGGGCTGAAGACGCAAGGTGGTCAGAGCTAGGGCATCGTGGAGCCAGGGTCCCCAGGTGAGCTCCAGAAAGCTGCCTGTACCAAGAACACCATGAGACATAAACTTAATGGGGTTGGTGCATCAGGTCCCTGGAGTTTGGGGCTGTTTGTTACAGCATTTAGCTGTGACATTTACAGGCCACCAGAGCTCATTTAACCAAGCCCTCCCTTTCAGGAGAAAGCACCAGGGCCCCTATGTGTTGCTGTGACCATGGCCACACTGGGCAACCACGGCAGGCAGGCACTGGGCCTCTGGTCCCTTCTCTCCCAAAAGCAGCAGGCTGTGTTGTGGACCGGGAGCCCTTGGCTCACGGAGACAATGACTATATTAAGTCCTTCCCCTTCAACCTTCTCTTTTTGGACACACACTTCAGACAAGTGAAGATAAACCAGAAGAAAAAGAAAGGAGGAAAGAAATGGGAAATATGCCTGCTGGCTGGCAGCATTATGCAGACAGCGTTCTGAGAACCAGAGAATTTAAAAGGACTCCTCTGTCCCCAAGCAGTATCTCTACGTTTTCAATCTCTCATTTTTCATCTTCTCCCAAGCCTGTCTAAATAAAGCAAAGACTCTCGCCACCTAGGCAGGCCCCCTGCCCCCACCGCTCTGTGTGGCTCTGTGTTGAGCCCTTGTCCTCACCACACAATGCCATCCCAGACTCAGACCTTCTCCTCTGCCAATCAGATCGTAGGCATGGGCACTGTTGGCACCCAGGGGGTTTGGAGGAATCATGAGACCCTTTCCTCGAGGAGGAAGTTGAGGCCAGGAAGGAGCAGGGGAGGATCAGAGCAGGTGTGAGGGTGTGCATGGGTCAGAGAGGGTGTGCGGCCGTCAGAGCAGGTGTAGGGGGTGTGCAGCGATCAGAGCCTGATGTCGGGGATGCAAAGGGGTCAGAGTGGGTATGTGGAGATTTGCAGGGGTCACAGCTGGCATGGGGGGCATGCAGGAGGACCGAGGGGCTGCAGCTGGTTTTCGGAGCTGGGCTTGCACTGGCTGCTCGCTGGCTCTGCCTGGGCATCTGCCATTGGTCTGTCCAGCGCAGCCTCTCCTCCCTGGAAGCCTTCCCTCCCGGGGGCCTCGGTTGCTGCCCTCAGCATTCTGCACCTGTGTGCCCATGTGTGCCACCTAGAAGGGCATTTATCTTGGAGGCAGGGATCCACCCCTACTAACAGGCTGGCACTTCCTCCCCCCATGCCCTAGTGCCCAGTAGGGCCTGTGTGTATGAGGCCTTCACCAGGATTTCTAGACCTTGAACTCTGGCAGTAGGGTCAGGCTTGGAAACCAGGTTTCTGGAGTCCTGGTGTGTCCAGCAGGGAGCCAGTGGGAGGAAGAAAGAGTTTCCAGAGAGAAGACATAAAGTCATCATGGATGTAGAAGTGGCAACTTCAACTGCTCCTCCAAAGTATTCAAGGACAGGTTCAAGGCTGTCTGATCGCCTTTCCTGTGGTCTCTCACCTACTGCCCTGTGACTTCCCCTGCTCCATCTGTTCCTCCCTCCTGCCAACTCCTGGAGGCCTTTCCAAAGCTCTGCTCCTGCAGCACCTGCTCCAGGAAGGCTTCTGAGGCACATCCAGCCCCCAGCCCCTGCTGTGGCCTGCATGGCCCACACAAGAATCTGCCGCTGAGGTGCTCTCTCCCCTGAGCTCCTGGAGGAGCTTTGCTGTACTAATGGCTAGACGAGAGAGGACCCTGGCCCTTCAGTGACTTACTGTGTGACCTTAGGTAAATCACTTAACCTCTCTGGGCCTCCGCTTCCCCATTGCCACATAAGAGGAATGGGCTGGATGGTTTCAAACAGGCCCACTATTTCATGTTCTCATCCCTGGGTGCCATGTCCAGACCTTCCTTCTACTGTGAAAAGGTATCATGCTTGTCCACAAAGTATGCCAGGAGCCCCTCATACCCCGCACCACGAGACTGTCTTCACACAGCCCAGGGCTGACCCCTGCCTGGTGCTGGGTCAACACTTTTGAGGTTAAACAGACTTTGATGTGGTGACAGCCAAAGCTTCACATAGAACTACAAAGTCCTAGAGCGCAAACAGGAAGCACACGAGGTGCAAAAGGACCTTCCAGTGGCCCATCTGCTTGAACTGCCGGAGCTGGGAGCTGGAGAAGTGGGTGGCAGTGAGCGGCTACCTCTGTGCTGCACTGGACGGGGCAGGACTGCCCAGCGGAGAGCACCTCCCTGCTGAGACTCTGGGCAAAGGGTTTTTAGAAGCAGGGCCACAGGCAGCCTGGAGGTTCCTGAGGACCCGGACAAGGGAGATGGGGTCAGACGCTCCCTCTGCCCTAGGCTTCAGCTGGCAACAGAGACCACCAGGAGCTCACAGCCTGCAGGGGAAACTGAGGTCTGCACACTCCAAGACTGGATGAGGCATGTCCCGCACCCCATTCCACCCCAGCTGGGAGTGGCAGGGGCTGGACATGGGAGGGTCCATGGGGTCCTGGCTGTTCAAGTGTGGTGCAGACCTCATCTCAGTCCTGAGGCACCCACCAGGGGTTGCCCAACCTCCCCCACTCCCCAGGCTTCTCTAATGGGACTTGAGCACCCCAGAAGCTGCAAGTACTCATTGAATCCAGGGTGCCAGATATGCATGGTATTCCTGCTCTCTTGATGGCAGCCACCCTGAGAATGAGCGCTGAATTAGCAGACCCTGGAGGCAAAATACGCCTCCCCACGCCCCTTCAACCTCTTCCAGCCTAGCCACCTTCAGCAGAAGAGAGGCGCCCTCGGGCTACCTCCCCTTTGTATTTATTTGTTGGGTCTCCTCAGTGTGCAGAGGAGATTCGGGCCAGGCAGCACTCCTACATTGCACCCAAGCATGAAAAGGCCTGTGGAGCTGTGCTGGACACAGGCTGAGGGGCTCTCCGGACAGCCCTGAACCAGAGGAGAGAGACTTGCTGGGAGCCCCAAGGCTGGCTTGTGGCCCCTTGCTCCTGGGGGTAGGCCTCTGGCCTCTCTCCAAAGACCACACAGCTTGTCTAAATGAGCCTTCCAGCACTGAGGGTGCAGGAAGGCCTTGGTCCTGCCTGGGATGAGTCCCGTGGGACATTGAAACTGCACCTGTCCACCAGGTCCCTGCCTAAGCTGGGATTCGACCTGCAGAGCTCACTAACACTCAATTGCTTCTGTCTCCAGGAGTCCATTTGTTCTCTGCAGCAGCAGCAGCAGGTGACATCAGCAGGTGGGTCTTCGCCCCACTGAACACAGGGAAACCAAATGTGTTCCAGTGCTAGAGCCAACAGTCCCCAACCTCTGCCAGGCAGTGCCATGGAGCCTGTGGCCTGCCCCAAGGGCTGCAGACAGCCAGGCACAAGGGGAGGAGACTTCCTCGTGGGCTGCTCCAGGACAAGCCAGCAGGGCTATGGGGTCATCTTGGGGAATGGCTGGCCGGTTGATCGATACACCATTTAAAATGAGCACAGCCATGCCTGGGAGAAAGGTTATGGGAGGTCAACATAGCCCACCTAGCCACGTGTCTGAAACCTCTGGCCCAACTCTGTCAGGTATTAGTCTGGAAATCACAGTGGATTTCTCGGCTGTGCAATGATCAGCAGCCAGAACTAAACAGAACACATCTTTGCAGGGGTCTAGAGGCCAGGGACGCCCAGCAGTCAGGGCCATAGCGCCTGGGATTCACCCCAGCCATGGTACGTAGGTACCAAGTTACTAAGCCTGGCCCTTCCAGACACCAGATCGCCCCTGCTTATCCCTGTTGCTGGTCTCAGGGCCAAGTCCTGGCCTTGCTCATTTCTAATTCTGCCCACTGCCCACTCACTTCCAATACCAGCTTGTGGCCACTACCAACAGGATGGGGCTCCCCTGTTTCGCTTCTAAAGTGGCTGACCTCAGCTTTGTGAGGTTCTCAGTTATGGTGACCAATATAGCTCTATCTGCCTAGGAATCTGGACTCCCATGCCCCAACCCTAGAACAAAGACCTGGACACAATCTCTTCTGCCTTCACATACTCAATCAACACTAAACTACATGTCATCTGCCTATCCATCCAGCATCCAGCATCCAGCATCCACCATCCATCCATCCATCCAGCATCCAGCATCCATCCATCCAGCATCCAGTATCCATCCATCCAGCATCCAGCATCCACCACCCATCCATCCAGCATCCAGCATCCACCATCCATCCATCCAGCATCCAGCATCCACCATCCATCCATCCAGCATCCAGCATCCACATCCATCCATCCAGCATCCAGCATCCACATCCATCCATCCAGCATCCAGCATCCAGTATCTATTCATCCAGCATCCAGCATCCAACATCCATCCATCTAGCATGCAGCCATCTACCATCCATCCATCCTCCAGCAGACAATAGGTGCCCTCAGGATGCTGTCCCTTTGTATTTATTGGCTGGGTCTCCCATCCACCATCCATTTATCATTCATCTACTATCCATCCATCCACCTACCATCTATCTGTTCATCTATCCATCCATCTACCATCCATCTATTCACCATCTACCCACCATCCAACCATCCACCATCCATCCAGCATCCACCCATCCACTGTTCACACTTTATCTACTATGTGTCCATCTATCATTCATCCATCCAATCATCCATCTATCCATTCATCTAAAATCCACCATTCATCCATCCATCTGTCCCCCACCTATCCCCCATTCATCCATTCGTACATCCATCTACCACCACCTGTTCATCTACCATCCATTCATCCATCCATATACCATCCATCCACTACCCATCTATCCACCATCCATCCAATATCCACCCATCTACCACTCATTCATCCAACATCTACCCATCCATCCATCCACCCATCCATTCATCCATCCATCCCTCATCAATCCATCTAACCCTCCTTTCCTTTCTCCCTCTCTGCATTCACTTTCCATCAGATTTCCCAATAGCCTTTCATGCATTTTACCGTTTTACTGCTTTGCTCTGGTCTTTCCTCAGGGGAATACTCCCAGTGCCTGCTGAATGCTCACCTATTCCTTTAAGCCCCGGATGCACTAAGGCATTGCTGCAAGCCTTCTGCACTCCTTCTAGATCTCTCTATGCTTCCCTGAGTCCTTGATCATATCTCTCCTTGTTTGTCTGAGTCAGATGAGTCCCATTAAGCCTTATGTCTGCCATTATTAGCTGTGGCCCTCTGGCCAGCCACTCGTTTTGCAAGTCCCGGAATCCTCATTTGGAGCATGGACTAAAGATGACTGCGAGGATGAAAGGACTTCCGTGAGCAGCACTGCCACCTCAGCACATGACGCTGCTGGGCAATGCCACGGCCCTCTCCTCACCTGCATCATAGCCATGGGACGGTGAGGCATCTGCGTGTCTGTCTTCTTGGCTGGAGTGCCATGATGGCATGGTCGTTTGTGCATCCCAACCCTGCTTCTTGGCACAGAGCAGGTATTCCATAAATATTTGCTGACTCAAACTGACTTCATCTCGGTATGTCTCAACCTTGAACTGAGAAGTGCAAAAAGAGAGACCATCCAGTGTGCTCTTAGCTCAGGCTGGCTCTGCGGGGAAAGCTGGAGCCATATGGCAGCCTCCCTCAGCCTGAAGCAGCCAAGGAGCTCCAGCCTGCTGCTGTTCCATGCCTGCTCCTGACCCCCGAGGAATGTGGCCCTCTCTAGACCCTGCTTTCCTTCCCTGGAAATGAGGCCGTCTAACGAGTGACCCCACCCAAAGCTCTTTCCCCTTCCACTGCCTGGTCTCAGCTATACAATTAACAGCAGATGCCACTAAGAACTGGTCAGTTTGCATTACCTGGGACTCCCACATCTGCCCCCCAGGAGTGCAGATGGTCTGAGGAGGTGCCCCTCAGGAATCAATGCTGGAGCCGCGGTCCACAGACACCCTGGGTGCTACCTGCAGACAGCCCCTTTCAAGACTGCCTTGATCTGGGAGCGCTGCCTTGACTGAGGTCACAACACCTTCCTGAGGTGGCCCACATCTGGTGACTGATCCACACAGGGTATCAAGGCCAGGCACTCACCTCACCAGAACTCGGGGTAACACCAAGGAGCCATGCCAAATCCCATGGGTCAGCTGAAATCCTCACTGGGCCCGCCCAGCTTCTCTCTCGGTCCATCTGCTTCCTCCTCTCCTTCCCACCTTGCTGACCCAAGGGTGCCAAGTGCCAGCCTCTGTTTTCCAGAGACCCCCGCCTATGACGCAAGCTGAACAGCACACCCTCCTCCCCTGCTGAAGACAGGCCTCCTGCTGGTGCAAAGCCACATTTGGTTTCCCATCGGAGACTTAAACCTTGGCCCCACCACTTGCTGACTCTCTGAGTTTCTGCTTCCTCATCTGTCAAATGGGCAAAACGTACTAAGAACACAGGGCGTGGCTTCAATGATGAAACCAGGGGAACCCCGGGAGCTGTGTGGCACGTGGAGCTGGCACTGCCGGGGGTCCTGCAAAGGACCAGCCATGGCCGTTGGTCTTGGCTGCCTGGGGCCAACAGGACAGGGGTGATGCCCTCGGCCAGCCTTGAGATCCACCTGAGAGGTGTCTATAACTGGGGGAGCCATAAGGTCTGAGCCTGTGTCTGCCCCAGCTCCCACTGCTGGCTCAGTGCTGACGTGGCACCTGGTGCCCTCCAGGTCCTTGGGTAACTTGTGCTGAGTGAATCAGTGAACCTAGGAACAGGCAAGACAGACTGTGGAGGAGACAGCCAGGGTTTGGGTATTAGGCAGCATGTCCCAGACAGAGCCAGGGCATGTGGGTATAAGGACAGTATGTCGCAGGGGCCCTGGAAGTGGGGTGTGCAGTGGGCCCCATGGCCGCTCTGGCAGTGTCTGTTAGTACCATCTAGTGGGAGGTCCCCCAGCCCAGCCATCATCCGCTTCTGATGCCACTGGCCAGGCGTGTCTCATTCCTAAGGCCTGGTCTCTTGGGGCTGAGCACAAAGAGGACCAGGGACGCTTCTGCAGCCCCTGCACTGCCTGCAGTTCTCACGCTTAGTAGGTGTGCAGTCAGCGTGACTGGCAGGCTCGCCTTCCTATCCAAGGGGGAATCCCTGAACCCACAGCAAGGACGCTTTCTGCTGGGCTTTCGCCAGGGAGCCACGTGCCAGAAGGCTGCATGCCCTGATGCCAGGAGGATTTTTCCAGTGATTAAAAATGTGGCCCTGCTGAGCAGCCTCATTTTTTATTTTAAACAACCATGGTCCCAGGAATTGAGCCTGGGTCTTGTGGAGGCCTTCTTTAGAGAAGAAAGCAATTAGAAGATGAATTAAAACCAAATTAGTCTGCCTTCTTCCACTTGGAAAGGAATCTCGTGACCGAGAGGAGGCCAAGCGCTCGGGCCTGGGATGCCAGCGTCACCCCTCAGGGCGGGGGTGGCTGGAGGTGCCCATCGCTGGACTTGCTGGCTGGGGCTGGAGCGAATGTCAGGCTGATGTGGGGTGTGGGACAGCTGTGCATGTGGAGGAGACCACCCTGTGAGGAATGGGACTCACACTGAGTGTGCCAACGTCATGTGCTTTACATTTCTTACTTGGTGATAGAGGTTTCATCCGGTCCGTCTTGTACATAAAGGAAAGAAACAAGAGCTGAGCTCAGCTCACATACTGACGTCATCAACGTCTAGCCTTCATCATAGTCAGACCAGGAATATCCCCCGCTAGAAGGTGAGGCCAATGCAGAAATGAGGCCCCGCACCCTTCTGCCTGCTGTGGGGAGTCTGGCCGGGGATGGGGATGCAGACATAGGGAGGGAAATGGGGTGCAAGGGGAGCACTTTGTGTGTTTGGCTGAAGAAACGTTTACTAAGCACTGCCAGGCTCCCTGAAGGAGGGTGGTGCCAGGGCAGGAGGACCTGTGCCTGGAAGGCAGGGGCAAGAGAGCATTGTTTGGAGGGGGAAGGTGGCCGGACAGGCTGGGGAGGCCTTCCTGGCTTCAGTGTGGGGGGAAGTGGCAGAGAGGTAGTCAAACCAGGTTATGCCACAGATCAGCCAAGTGAGTTAAAGAAATCGCTCCAAGTCCCAGGTGGTGAGGCTGAGTTGGGTTTCTGACTCAGCGGACCCTACCCAAGCATCCATGGAGCCAGATGGTGATGGTGGAAAGGCAGGGGCAGCCCTGGCCTCCCTGACATTGAACCCAAGATGCCACATGGGTGAGAGGTGCCTGTTCTCTTTCTGGTCTACCTCAGCATGAACAGTGGCAAAGGTGTTGATGGCAACTGGTGAGTGGGCCTGGTGCTGCTCCAGCTCCTCAGCCCTCTGAATTAGAAGCTATGGCTGTCCCCATTTCAGAGATGAGGAAATCGAGGTTCAGAGAAGTTAGCAACTTGCTCAGGCTGCACAGGGAGTGGCAGAGCTGGAGCCTGAATCTGGTTGGGCAGGGGGGCTTCTGAACTCAGTTCCCTGGGGAAGAGAAGGCAAAGCTGGAGGGGGCAGGGAGGCGTGACTGCTGCTCACTGAGTATTTACCATCTTCCTGGCTCCACACTGGGCTCTTCACATCCGTCTTCCCTGGAATGCTCGCCTCTGTTCTCTGAGCTGAGTACTCTCTCCATAAGGAAGGTGAGAAGCAGGGGAGGAGGTGCCTTGGCCAGGCTGAAAGGCTGAGGCTGGTGTTCTGGCCATGCCACATGGGCAGTGCTAAAATGCCAGAACTGCTGGGAATTCAAAGGCCTAGAAAGGCAGGGAGAGGACAGACTCTGCTTCCTGATCTAGGGTTACGGCAGTTTCCTCTGCAGAGGAATGAGCCTGGGGATTTTTCAGACGAGGCTGAGACAGATGAGTGTTGTTCTGAACAAAGCCAAGAAGCATTCTGAAAGGCAGCCTCCTCCGGGAAACACCAACTACAGACGCCAGGGCTGGACTCCCTGGGGGGACACAGATTCTGGATCTAGCTGCTGCTCATTGCTCCCAGGAGGGCTGGTACCCGCTCCCACCCTCCCCCATCAGTCCTGCCAGGTGTGGAGGCAAGATGGCCCTGGAGGCCAGATGTGGGGAGGGCCCAGGGCAGAGCAGCCTGCTGACATCCAGCACCATCACTGTCTCCGAGACAGACTCCCAGACCTGTGCCCACCCAGCTGTCCATGGAGCCGTCCCATGGAGCTGGATGGACTCAACTCTCAGCCCTGCCTCTGCAAGCCCAGGCCCTGCACACGCCTGTCATGTCTGATCCCCCATGCTCATCTCAGCATGAACCATGACGTGTGTGTGTGTGTGTGTGTGTGTGTGTGTGTGTGTGTGTGTGGCTGTGGGGTATAGTGCATATGACTGCTTCAAGTGGCTTGGGGGCTGCAGCGAGGCTAGGTCTGTGTGGCTGTATGAATGGGAGAAGGAGGGTGGATGTGGACCCTTCGCTCTCCATCCTTGGAATACCAGATTCAGACAACAAAGAGCAGGGAAGGAAAGCGATGGGGGCAGCAGACAGACAGCTTGGAGAGGCCTACCCTGGGTAGTGGGAGGTGAGTGGGAGGGGCCAAGACGTGCTCCGCTTGGCCCCTCCCTCCCAGGGGGGCCTGTCTCAGAACAACATACAAAGGGCATCCAGCAACTTGGCAAAGTAGCAAAGATTCTCCCCTTGACCAAACTCTATCAGACTCCCTGAGCAATTTTTCAAGGAGGCCTCAACTTTTACATTTCCTCATTCAACTCTGCACTGTCTTTTTGTGAGAATCCTGTGAGGTCAGTTCATCCAGCCTCCATGTCTGATCAGCCTCCGTATCTGATGGGGTTCCCCACCTTCCACCAGCCCGCAGGTGACGTCTGATCACCCCAGTCTGTCTCAGCCTCAGCCTAGCCTCTTCATCACTTTCTACCCGCTACGCCCTCTGTGGCTCCTCGGCTATACACTCCCTTTCTCTTGTTGTATTCGGAGTTGAGATCAATCTTTCTTCCCTGCTGCAAGACCCCATTGCAAGACCCTTTTGCATTGGTCTCGGGCCTATGAGATGGCCTCCCTTGAATAAAGCCTGCCGTGCTGTTCTTCAACAAGTGTATTGAATTATGTTAACTTTAGCAAGAGCTCCTAATATGTCACAGAGGCTCCTGGCTGTGAAGAGGGCTCCTGTCTCCTCCTGGCCCTTCAGGCTTCCTTGTCCTCGCCCCCTCCTCCATGAAGCCCTCCTGGATCTGTCCAAGCAGAGCCAGGGGCTCCTGTCTGCCTGCTTATAGTGGCTGCAGGCCTTGTCTCTCCCAGAGCAGGAAGCACTGAGCCTGATGCACTGCTGTTTTCCCTGACTCCTTCAGGGTCCAGCCAGGGCAGCCATGAATGCTGGGCTCCCCTAACCAAGGCAGGACAGCTCCTGACCCTCAGCCCCTGCTGGGTCCTCCAGGTGCCCATCCCAGTGCCCAATGCCTGGATGAACGAGCTCACACCCGCATCTCTGCCCGGGCACAGCATTTCTCTCTGCTGGTGGTGACTTTGTAGGTTGGTTCCTACTGCACAGCAGGCCTTTTCCCTACCTTCAAGCCCTGCGTTTAAGTTTCAGGGTGAGGGGCAGCCCAACTTCTTATTTCTACGTTGGAGAATTCCAGGAGAAAGCCTGGCACAGTCATGAAATCCAACCCCACCCCGATAAACCAGGGTTGAACCTTCCGAAAAAAAAGATGCAGACCTTGTCAGCTGTTCGCTGACTGGCTTCTCATTAACTGAAAACGAAAAATAGATGACAAAAACCACCCCTGGAGATGCAAGAGGGGTGGGGTAAGGGCAGGGATTCCATGCCTATGGATTCCTCTGGGGCCCAGGCTCTGATCGCTCCACGGGACACGGTAGGCACACCCTCACAACCGCCCCCAGAGACGGCGAGAGGTTGGGCGCCGGCTGAAGCGGGACCCCAGGTCTGCAGGACCCCACTGGATTCCGATCCTGCCCGCCCCACCCGACCAGCAGGGGCTCCCTGGGGTCCAGGCTTGTGCTGCTTTGCTCTGGCCCAGGGACAGCCTGGCTACAGCAAGAGCTAAGGGATCCACTGCTGAGCAGCTGCCCCCTTCTCCAACCAGCAAGTGGCTGGTGCACATCCGCCTGCCTCGGCCGGGTCCTGGGCTGCCCTCTGCCCAGGGCCACTGAAGCCTTCTAATCAGGGTTGGAGGCTGGCAGCAGGCTTGCAGGAATAGCCCATTCCTCAGGGTCGGGGGTAGGGTTCCCAACCTGACAGCCAGGACATTGAATCAGGGCTCTAGGATCCTTGGCAAGGCCTGGAAGACCTGGGTAAAGATCTGGTTTCCTCCTGCTGCTCTCCAGGAGAGGTGGGGACAGACAGCCGGCAATGCATGCTGGGCATCGCTCATGTCACCCCCACCCCCACCTCAGGGCCATGGGATCCCAGCTGTCCTGGGTGCATCTGGTCTGGGTGCACACCTGAGAAACTCCCAGTGTGCAGGCTCAGTGAGTGCAGCAGCACCCCACAGGCTGCGAAGTGGAAACCTGGGGTCACTTTCTCCCCACTTCTTGTCCCTGCCCCAGGACCTACAGTGTTTAAGGCCTAAGTCACTCACCCCACCTTTGCTGTCCTGTCTACCACCTCCCTGGGAGAGCAGAGTCTCCGACAGTGGGCTTTGGGGGTTCAAGCACTAAGCCAGCCCACACCATCCGGTGGTCCTGAGCACAGGCCTCCACACTCCCAGTCCGGGAGCCGGTGCCAATTCTGTGATGATACACATCCCACTGTGCACATGAAGACACCCACCCCCAGGAGCCCTTGCTCAGTGCCCGGGTGCAGGACAATGACACTCTCCACACAGAGACCCTGGGGGGCCTTCCCAAGCCTCTGTGCCTCTGCACCTCCTGTTCCCACCACAGGAATCGCCTCCCAGCCACAGAGAAGCATATCCACTAAGCACATTTCTCTGCATCTTCTGCCGTCTCCCGTAGCTCAGGAAAGACTGGGCACTCCCCCTTCCCTATTCTGCTTGCAGGACCCAGAGCTGTTTCAGATTGTCCTCCTGGGGAATCAGGGCTCCAAGCTCCTTAGCGAGGCCCAGAAGACCCAGGTGAAGATCTGGGGGTCCTATCTCCCGTACCTACTGTGTGCTTCTCAGGGCACGGCCTGTCCCTGGTGCAGAGCGCAGCACACGGAGGAACTGAAAGGCCCACAGACTGAGGAAGAAAGGACTGACTCGGGGTGGGTGAAGCCTGACTTTGCCCAGGTAGTCTAGCCCACTGCCACATAGAACATGCCAGGCCCACGTGAATGAGGCAGACCAGGGCTACCTCGGAAGACAGTTCTTGCAGATGATTCATGATGACCAAGTCCAAGGGCCAGAGAGCACTGCAAATGCATTGGCCACAGGCCCAGTCCACAGAATTCAGAGCTTGGAGGCAAACTCCTGTTGCTCCAGCCAGTAAGATCCAAAGAGATCCATAGCCCAGAGCCCAGGAAATCCAGTATGCATTCTGCCTTGTGTCTAAATGGCCAGAGACAGAAGAAGCGATGAGAGAATTGGCTGAACCTTGTTGTTGGGAAAAACGGGAGCCCAAGGGACCTGAGTGATAGATCTGGGGAGGGCACTTGGCAGCAGGGTTTGACAGAAGAGCCTGCCAGGGATTCTGGAGCTTCCCAGGGGCTAATCTGGTGAGCATTCCAGACCATTCCTAGGTTGACACTGCTTTGAATCATGTGCGGCTACTCCCTCTTGCCGAGTCCCATGGGTGCTGGCACCATGGGAGAAACTGCCCTTTTTTGTCCTCGTAACAATGCCACAGAGAAAGTGGGAATGCATGAGAAAGCTGAGGCTCAGGGAAGCCAAGGGGCCCAGGAGGTGGCCCCACACCTGCGCTTATGCCTGGACCACCTCTGCCTCTGCCTGGCTAGCCCAGCTTCATGCATCTACCATCAAACTTGGCAGAGGCCCGCCTTCTCTGTTTAATCTGACCTTTCCTGTGGCTGTACCCTCACGTCCACTTTTCCAGACTCACCAAGCCCTTGAATGAGACAAAGCGGCTGCCTCCATGAGGCTGTGAACTCAGCCTCCAGCCTCTAGACCACCAAGTTCCTTCCCAGCCACCCACTTCCCTGGCAGCCCAACATCCACCCTAGCTGGAGCCCAAGCCCACACCACCTTGCCATCTCATAACTGGCCCAAGAGCTGGAGGGGCCCGCCTCCCTGCCTGTCCTTTTCTCATCCCTCCATCCACTCTCTCAGTGCATCCCAGAACCGGTCATCTCCCCCATTCCCAACTGGGAACTGTGCACTTCACCTCCAAGCTGCTGTTCTCCAAAGAGCAATGCATCGCATAGCATGACTTCCCTGTTTACAAACTCTCAGGGCTCTGCTGGCACTCCAACTCACTTAGAAGAAAACCTATGCTCCCTAGGGGCCTCCTGGTTCTCTCTCTCCTTTCCCCTCCCTCCCAAGGACATCCTTCTGTCCTCATATGCAGAGGGCTTGTCCCCACCTCAGGGCCATTGCATGTGCTATCCTGGCTACCTGTCTGTTGACAACACTGTCCTCAGATCTGTACCTGGCTGGATCCCTCCCACCATTCAGCTCCTAGCTAAGGGTCCCTCCTCAGATAGGTCTTCCCTGGGTACCAGTGGCTTCCTGGTCACGTGGTCTTCCTTCTTATCTTTGTAACACAGCACTAAGTGAATGAATGCTCTTCTGTGTTCATTTGGGTCTCTGTGTACTATCTGTCTCTCCACTGGAAAACAGGCAGGAAGACTGGAACAGATTCTCTATGCCAGCCCCCAGAAGCAATCAATACTGCTGACACATTGATCTTGGACTTCCAGCCTCCAGAACCGTAAGATGACAAATTTCCATTGTTTAAGCTGCTCAATTTGTGGTACTTTGTTATGGCGGCCTCGGGCGCTAACACAAGAGTCCCCTGTAACAGCAAGGCAGGAACCCCAGCTCCCCATGGCGAAGGCCGATGGAAAATGCAAGAGTGGGGAGTGTTCCAGTTACCCACACAGCACAGCAAACTTCCCCAGAACACAGTGGCTTAAAACATTTTGTTTTGCTTATGATTTTGTAGGTCAGGTACTGAGAAAGGGCTCAGCTGGGCAGTTCATCTCCAGCCCATCTCTGGGGACAGCTGAACCACAGGACCCCCTGGAAAACTGGCTTCTTTCCACACCTGGTGTCTCCATGCTCTGTGCCTCTCTCCTTCTCTCCCTCCCTCCCTTGGAGAATGCCTCATTCTTTAGGGTCCATCCACATGTGACTGAGGACTCTCACAGAGGGTGGCCTCAGGGTAGTCACGCTTCTTATATGGCAGCTGATTCTGAGAGGCAGAAAGTGAAAGCTACCGGCCGGCTAAAGGCTGTGTCTGGAACTGGCACTTCATTCCTTCCGCAGCAGCATGTTGTCAAAGCAGTCACAGGTCCTCCCCAGACTCAGGGGGTAGAGGAACAGATCCCACACCTCTTGACAGGGAGTGGCAAGTCCACGCTACAAAGGGGTGTGGGCAGTGGAAGATATCACTGTGACCACCTGAGGAAAACACGCTCTAACACAGGGAGGTTTTTTTTGGGGTGGCCAGAAATAGCTCAGCATTCTTGGTGCCCACCCAGAGCAGGGATTCGTTTTAAAACAGCACAAACTGGCTCCACATCTCTAACTTCAAGTGAACCCAGCGGTGGCCTGGCCCCAGCCCGGCTCTCAAAGTGCTCACAGGCAGGGTGGTAAGTGCTATTGGATAGAGATGTGCAGAGGTGTGGAGCCTGGAAGGGGGCAGGGAGAGGGACAGAGGGGGTGCTTGACACTTCTGTCGGGGAAGCACAAAGGAGGTGATTTCCAGCTCAGCAGATGCTTGTGAAGAAATACTGTTAATCTGTGAATCAGTAGAGTGGGAGATGGTGTATTAGTCCATTTTCACACTACTGATAAAGACATACCCAAGACAGGGCAATTTACAAAAAAAGAGGCTTAATTGGACTTACAGTTCCACACGGCTGGGGAGGCCTCACAATCATGGTGGAAGGCAAGGAGGAGCAAGTCACATGTTATGTGGATGGCGGCAGGCAGAAAGAGAGGGCTTGTGCAGAAAAACTCCCATTTTTTTAAACCATCAGATCTTGTGAGACCCACTTACTATCACAAGAACAGCACAGAAAAGACCTGCCTCCGTGATTCCACTATCTCCCACCAGGCACCTCCCACAACACATGGGAATTATGGGATCTACGAGATGAGATTTGGGTGGGGACACAGAGCCAAACCATATCAGATGGGGTGGGTAGCTTGGGTGTTTCTGCCTTGGTGAAACTTGCAGCCTCTGCACTCACTGGCGTGGTTGTTCAGCCTCTTACAATCTACCAAGGTGCAGTACAGGCCTCTCTGGGCCAACAGCACCACTGCCAGGGGAAAAAGTGGTTTTTGAAGACAACTTGAAAACAAATGCCTCTCTGTTGTCTACTTACTTAACAGGAAGACTATGTCAGGTCCCTGAACCGTGTCCTGGGCAGGGGATGAGGGGGGGCCTGTGCTGGGGGAGCTGTTGGTAAAGGCTGGGGAAGAAAGACCAACTGGGCCAGCCACACCTTTTATAGGGTACAGGGCAAGAGCACAGGTGTGGCCCACCTGCCACATTAGGTCAATGTCTGAATCTTCAGAAGTTACCAGTCAGGCTCACAGACAAACCAGACGCTTGTTTAATCCTCCTGGCAACTTTACAGTGACCAAGAAGGCTAAGTCAAAATGTAGAATATCTGGGCCTCTCAGAGTTCTGGGCTGGAAACTGATGATGTGGCATGCACAGTGCCTGGCTCCCAGCCCCAGTGCTGGCTTGCCAACCTCCTCCTCCCAACCCCACACCCTGCTCCGTACAATACTATGACCCCACATTCTGACCACAGGCCTGGGACCCAACCCCTCAGCACAGCTCCACCAGGTGTCATGCTTGTGGCTCGCTGTCAACACAGCAACCTCGGTGACCTTGCCCTGTCCTCCACTTCCTGGCTCTCTAGGTGCTAGGTCACTCCCATCAGGGATGGCCCACTGGACAGTGGCCCAAGCCCTGAACCCAGGCCCCCCCCATTTTGCTGTCCTTTCATGGGACAGGGCCACTCCCCAGGCCTGATGCCACACCCTGCGTATGTCTCAACTCGAGCCCTCCCGCCATGCTGGGCGTCCTGCGCATGTGCATCTGCTTCCTCTGCTTGTCTCCCGACTCCCCCTTGTTTATGCACTGGTGCTAAGTTCAAAGGAAGATTCTCGACCCAGAGAAACACAGATTGCTTCATCCCCAATTGCACAAAGTCATGCTTGGATCCACAGGTGTCCTTCTATAACCCAGCCCTGCCTCAGCTCCCAGGCTCAAGGATGCTCTGCTCCTTCCTGGGTCCCAGGTCAGCCCTCTGAGCCACCCAGCCCTGCAACCTGAGTGAGGGCCTGCAGCATGCTCACTGCAGGAGTGAGGAGAAGGCCAGCTTTCAGCAGCCTGTATTTGGGCTGAGGAAGATCCCTGCAGCACCTCCGGCTACAGAGGTGTACGGAACTACTGCTTCTGAGAACCAGAAGAATGGTGTGTAATGAGCATATTAAGAGCCCGTATGCAAATCATGGTGCTTTAAAACAATTTGTTCTCTTAAATACAGCCACACATGGCTTAACACTGGAGATGGGTTCTGAGAAATGCATCATTAGGCAATTTGTCCTGCTGTGAAGATCACAGAGGACACTCACAGGCATCCAGAGGTCAAGTCTCTACACACGTGGCCTATTGCTCCTAGGCTGTAAACCTTGCAGCGTGTGACTGTGCTCAGCACTGCAGGCAATGCGAACACAATAGTAAGTATTTGTGTATTGCCCAAACATCAAGACACAGAAAGGTATGATAAAAATAAGGTATTACCATCTCAAGGGACCAGTGTCACCCAGGCAGTCCAACACTAACTGAAATGTCATGAGGCACATGACTATAATTCAGTCCTCTCCACTGCCCTCTTCTCCCCTAGAGCATGCATGTGCTCAGGAAACAGATGGCCAAGGTGCAGAGGGCACCTGGGAAGGGAGAGCCCCAGGGAGCTGTCTCAGGTCTCAGCTGCGGGACCTTCAGCCTCTCATTCCACTTCCGAGCTGCCCATTGCTCACCCAGACCAGGTTCCCAGTCTCAGCCGGCTGGTGATGGGAGGTAGAACAGCACAGTCCAGGGCAGCCTCTGCACACACCCCATACCGGGTGCAGAGAAATGCATCATTAGGCAATTTGTCCTGCTGTGAAGATCACAGAGGACACGAGGCTGCAGCTACAGCTGGGGCAGGGCCACTGCTTACTTTGACTTCCTGGAAGTGGGGTATGGGTCTCTGCTCTGGACCTGCTGAAGCTTTCATTCTGTGGTTGAACAGGAGCAATTCTTCCTGAGGACCTTAATTTAGCACTACCCAGGTGCTAGATACAGCAATAGGCATTTTCCAAGCAACTCATTTTTGTCTTCCTACTAACCCTGGAAGCCAGGCTTTATAGAGGAAAAAGAGCAAGGCTCTGAGAGGGTAAACCATGTGATTGAAACCACAGAGGGGTGCTGGGGTTAAAACGTGGCTCTGGCTGAATATAAAGCTCATGATCTTTCACTACGACTACAGGAAGGCCTCACCTTCAGAATGAATGAAAAACACCCATGGATTTATCTGGAAGACTAATTCTTTACTGAGTCATGGGGAACTTTGAAAATCTGACAGAAGCTACAGCCTTTCTCCCCTGGGGACATGTTAGGTCCCTTCCTCCCTCCTTCCCTCCTTCACTCATAGCTAATATTCGCTGAGCAGCCACCATGTGCCAGGTACTATGCCAGGTACTGTACCAGGTTCTAGAAACGAAACACCCACGGATTCCAGTCCCTTCTTTCTAGTAGAAGAAACTAGCAAACAAACAAGAACACGTGCACATGTGCACACAAACATCAGTCATTCGAGTGCTGGTAAGTGGGGACAGGATAAAGGGGGTTGGAGGCTGCCGTGTGGTTCAGGGGAAATGAGAGTTGGCTCAGACCAGGCGGAAGCTGTATAGGCTAAGAAGTGGTCGGGTCAAGCCATGTTCCAGCAGGCCAGTGACGGAGCAGGCGTGGTGTGGAAGGGGTCAGGTGCTGGGCCTGAGCAGCCAGAAGAGCTGCCTGCTGACAGCTGGAGAACACTGAGGAGGACGAGGACTCGGGAGTTCAGCAGTATTGCGTATGTGATCTTGGCCTTGTGAAGGTACAAGTGCCCATTAGATATATGGCAGGTCTGCTGATGGGAGGCTGTGACCCCAAGGAGACTGGGCCCCCAGAAGCCAAGTGAAGAAGGGCCTTGGGAGGAGGGAGCTATCAGTGATGGCAAGGGCAGTGAGGGCACAGGTGTGGGGACCATGCTGGCATGGAGGCCACAGTGACACACCCAGTGTCTGGATGAAGTGGTGGGAACCACAGCAAGGTACAAGTGTGTTCAAGAGAGCTGGGAAGTAAAGGAGGAGGAGGAATGGGCAGAGGCAGCACTTTGGAGTCCATGTGACCGGGTGGCTGTAGCAGGGGCAGGGAAATGGGGCGGCTGGAAGAGGACATGGGTCACAGGAAGTAGTGGCATTTTATGATAGGAGATGCCACAGCATCTTTGCTGAAGGACCTGAGGCAGTCAAGAAAGAAAGACCAGGGAGCAGAGCACAGGGCTACAAAGCTGTGTCCCAGAGGGACAACATGGATCACCTCTGGAGCCATGGACAGGCCAACATCCATCATCCAGGACACACTTAAAATGCAGGCACAATTCACTCCTTTCTGGTGCTGGCAGAACGGCTCTCCTAGCACTGAGACACAGATGTGGCTGAGGTGGTTATGCTCACTGCGGTCTGTCCCACTGTGTCCTCAGTTCACTTTCCAGAGCATGTCTGTGTTCATAAGGACACACCAGGCTCCACCAGGCTGCACACTTAATGAGCACGGACCCCAAGCTGGAGGTGTCCCTGTCCTGGGGTGTACTTAGGGCATGTGCAGGAAAACAGCTGGATCTGGATCAGTAACTGGCTAGAGGAGGTGACCCTACCCCTGAGCAGCCCACTGCCCTTTCTGGATTGCCTCAGGTCCTTTAGGAAATCCTGTCAGATTTTCAAAGTTCCCCATGACTCAGTAAAGAATTAGTCTTCCAGATAAATCCATGGGTCTTTTTCATTCATTCTGAAGATGAGGCCTTCCTGTAGTCGTAGTGAAAGATCATGAGCTTTATATTCAGCCAGAGCCACGTTTTAACCCCAGCACCCCTCTGTGGTTTCAATCACATGGTTTACCCTCTCAGAGTCTTGCTCTTTTTCCTCTATAAAGCCTGGCTTCCAGGGTTAGTAGGAAGACAAAAATGAGTTGCTTGGAAAATGCCTATTCCTGTATCTAGCACCTGGGTAGTGCTAAATTAAGGTCCTCAGGAAGAATTGCTCCTGTTCAACCACAGAATGAAAGCTTCAGCAGGTCCAGAGCAGAGACCCATACCCCATGGTCTGGTGCATCAAGTCTGCAAATACCCTGGGGAAAGAAGAACCATGCACAGAATGAAGACACCGAAACATGGCGGTGAGTACTCGTTCTCATCCCAGAACTGCATTCTTGTCTCCTTGCAAGACTGATCTTCTAGACACTCCGCCTTTTCTCCCCAGATCGTCTCCATCACCCAGTGCAT
This sequence comes from Callithrix jacchus, assembly GCF_049354715.1. NCBI lineage: Eukaryota > Metazoa > Chordata > Mammalia > Primates > Cebidae > Callithrix > Callithrix jacchus. The sequence continues at coordinate 57,752,802 of NC_133517.1, read as the reverse complement.
ATCAGGTCTTCGGGCCAGGTAAGACAATTCATTCTAAAGGAGACACACCATGGCCTTCCTGCCGCTCTCTCCGAGCCAACGCTTCGGTTCCTGCATGAGGGTTCACTGAACAACTGCTCTGGCTGAAACAAGACGCACCTAAGGGTGGGGCTGCCTCCTGGTCCCCCACACTCTCTCCAGTATGTTCATTTGTTCTCCCTCCCACTACTCAGAGGGGGACCTCATTACAGGACATGGGTAAGTGCCCAAGTTCTGGTAGGAGAAGGGAGGAAAAGCCAGGGTGAGGTTAAGAAGACCCCACTAAACGGGACTCCTAAAGCTCCCCCAGGTGCAGGGTCAGGGATGCCCTCGAGGGGCAGCACCATCGTGTGGACATGTGTGGGTTCGCGTTGTCCTAGACAAATGGTCTCAAGCTTTCATCCAATCATCAAAACGCTCTGAGGCTCCAAAAGGTTAGTAGCCAATACCTTAAAGGACACGGTGGCCTTAGATGGGAGAAGGAGAGGTTAGAGCAAGAGGATTAGAGTTAAGGGAAGAAACAGTTTAGAAAAAGGAAAGGAAAGGTGGCTTTTCTTCATTCTGTTCAGAAACCCCATCAAGGGGCTGGGGAGGTGAAGTGGTGGCAGGTTCTGGAGGTCCCTGCTGAAGGACAGGAGCTGGGATTCCTGGGAGGCTGCAAGAGGACCCTGTGTGGGGGACAGAGGTGAGGGTCTGGGGATGGAAACAGGAACTGGAGGAGTGGGCACACAGATGCATGCTCTCAAAATGCCAAGTCCATGCCAGTCTGTCTCTGAGGTAAAACCCAAGAGAGCTCTTTCCCACAAGTGAATTTGGATCACCCAGCTGGGCACGGGGCACAGTTCATCCCCAGCTGGGGTATGTGTTGGGGCGGGGAGCTGGCAGCACATGTAGGAAGGCTTCTCCCACATCTGACCTCCCACTGCTGGGGCTGCCTTGAAGGCTGCAGGTGCAGCCATGAAGTTTTATCCCTCAAAGGGCTACCAGCACAGCATCACACCATGTAATTTCCATAGACACAACAGCTAAAGGACAAAGTAATCCAATAGCAAAATGTTTTGCTTTTCTTCCAAAGCCTCAGGGAACCTGTCAAATCCCCTTGGCCCCAAATACCAGGAAGCAGAGATGGAAAGAGAGGAGTCCTGACAGCCCCAGGCTCCCTCACCAGCTCTGCCAGCCCTGACAGGATGTATGTCCTTGGGCGTGTCTGTCACCTGCTCAGGCTCAGCCCATCTGTAGAAGAAGGGGGCAGGCCAGAGAGTCCTCCTGCTCCACCGTACTGGAGTCTGGTCATTCACAGTTGGCTCCACACCGCTGTGGCCCCTCGTGCTTCAGAAATGTGCCCAAGCCGGGCCCAGCCTCCCTGTGCCCATCATGATCCTCCCACCCCCCAGTCCACACAGTGGCTGTGCTCTGGAAGCCTCTCTCCTAGGTTGCCTCTAAAGTATCACAACTGATTCTTCAAATGCAAGTTCTGGCTCCATCTAAGTCCTTTGATAAATATATACTGACTTCTGCAAGGGCTCTGGACTAAGATCTGTGTTTGAATCAGGTCCTGGGAGGGCGCATGTGGCCCCAGTGGCCCCTCCTTGGTGGTAACGGCCTAACGGCATCATGCGGGAACTCACAGCCCTTCCAAGCAAGGTGCTCAAAACACGGTCTCTATCATTAAGGTCCCTGCTCCCGAGGTTACTCACTGGAGGGAGACAACGAACTGGTCTCAGGCCCAGCCCTCTGCCCACCAGAGCCCCCTGCCTGGCTCTTCCTGAGAACACCTTCTTTAAGGCCAAAGCCAGTGGAATGTGGAATCCTCTGGGAAGCATCCTGTTCTCCAGAGGGAATTGCTGGCTTGTGCATCCCGAAGACCTGTGGCTACGTCACTTATCATATGCTCTACTGGGTCCTCACCTGCACGTCTGTGCCCACCGCATGACTGTGAGCCCCTGGAGTGTAGCCTTGGCACAGGGCCTGGCTGGCTGGCAGTTGCTGGACTGTGCCCCCTGCCACGCCTGCTAAGGACACCGACGAGGACCCAGACGATTAAAAGGCAGGGGAGGCAGGAATGACTACTTCTTATACAACAAATGAGGAGGCAGCCTCAGAGGCGCGGGGACTTGCCCATATCACGCAGCCAGACAGAGTACAGCACAGATGTAAGCCAAGTCTGTGCGCCTCCAAAGCCCTGCTTCTCCCACTCTGCCGGTGCTTTCTGAGGTGAGCTGAGCTCATCAATAGGTAGAAAATGCAAACTGCCTCCGGAGAAGGAGAGTCCACTTCTTCTGACATCAACAGGGTGGTTGTCCCACAGAGTGTCCCATACCCATGAGGGCACCCTCCCAGACAGAGTAGGAGGGAGACAGTTTCACCCAGCATTGGGTGATTGAGGAGGAACATGTGGGCAGGTGCACGTGGGGGTGAAAGGGGAGGGAGAGAAGATTCCAGATGGAGAAAACAGATGAACCAAGGTGCAGAGGGGCTCACTGTCACAGTCCCTTTGCCGGAGACTTAATTATGCCGCAGCCTGGTGTGGAGGCTGGGCGGGGCACTGGCTGCCTCAGTGTTGCTGATAGCTATCTGTCTGTCCCACCAAACTCTGAGGCCTAGAGACAGCCTACCTATGAAATCACCTGGGATCCATGTGGAAGGTCATCATGCTCATTAGGCCAAATGGCTTACACGCATGAACGTGCTCCAGGTGAACCCACTGACATGCAGGTCTGTGCCTGTGGCCTGGCAGGCCCATGTGGCAGGGAGGGAGAGACCCAGACCAAGGGCCCTACCAGTGCCTGGTGCTACACAGAGGTCATCTCATGTCACCTCATGGGAACCCAGTGAGGGGAGAGTACTATCGCATTTTACAGATGAGGAGATGGGGGCTGGAACCTCATCTGACAGTCCCCAAACCCCTTCACTCTAGCCATCACCATAGCCACCATCCCAGCCCACACTACTGGGATCCTGGGAAGTCCCACACTCTGCCTGTGAGCTCCCCAGGCATCTGTCTTTGGGGTACACATGGCCACCCACACTGCCTTGCCTGGAGTTGGCTGCTCATAAAATCCCCAGGGCCACAGCTGAGCCCAGGCGCATTCCTGCAGAGCAGCTTCATGAGGCAGGTGAGGCTGGAGGCTGAGGTCTCTGTTACTCTCCAGCCTTAAGCCCTAGTGAGGCACCCCTCTAGGAGGCTCACAGCTCATGCCCTGGGCCATCTCGTGGCAGCTGTGGGTCCCATGGCAGGACATGTCTCTGAGGGGGCACTGGCTGCCTCGGCAGTCATGTGGGCTGCACCTACTGGCAGGCAAGGCTATGTGGGGATCATTACCCAGCACGATGCCTGGCACACCCGGGTCTCTGCCTCTGTCTCTCCTCGTGGGATGGCTCTAACAGGTTTCAATGAAAATCCAAAGTAAAAGCTAGAGGGTATTTAGCACCAACGGGATCACTAAAGTGAACACAAATGAAGACAAAGTTGCCAGTGGCTGCCAGAGGCCTCGGCTACATTCCTGGAGTTTGTCCTGAATGCCTCCCTGGGAGCAGGCAGTGCAGCAGATGGCACTTGGTGGGAATCAGCGGCCTGAACAGGCGACCGCCCCGAAGGGAAATGAAGAAGGTGATGGGGCGAGTCCTCCCTGGTGGATGGACCTCAGAGGTCATTGGGACAGCTGGGTCCCTAGGCTGAGCTGGATGGTGACAGCTGTTTCCTGCTCACCACACCATCACTCCCACACTCCATGCCTGCCTGCAGCCTCCCCACACCCCCACCCTGGCTCCCAGGCATCTGCCAACTACCTCAAAGCCCCCCACCACTTGCTCACTCCAGCCCGCAGCAAAACCAGCCACCAGCCTCCTCTGTGCATGCGGAACCTTTGCCTGAAACCAACCAATCAACCATGTATTCATTCATCCAACGACTCTCCATTCAGCTATTCCTATGTGTCAGGCACCCTTCTAGAAAGAAAATTAAAATGTCTAAAAATAAATAACATAGAAAGACAAAGTGCCTGTTTTCAAGTAGTTCATGTGTTAGTGGAGAAGTCAGAAGACATCCAGACATCATCTCCCACGTGGGGCAGCAATTGACCCTATGAAGGAAAGCCAGGCTGGCTGCAGGGGAGAGGGGCACAGTGCTGAGCTAGACCAGGGGCGTGCAGAAGGCTGGAGCTGCAGCCTGCTGTGAGTGCAGTGAGAGGGAGACAAGCTTCCCAGGCCATGTGGACGTGGGCAAAGACCACTGAGGTGGCAAGCAGGAGACCACGAGACACTCCCATGCCTGCCCTGAGTGAGACAGAGGTCGGCATGGGCTGAGCAGAGGGGCACAGCCCGATGTATGGATCACAGGCCACCTGGGCTGCATTGTGAGAAGACACTGTGGGTGCTGACACCCAGTGGGGACAGGTGGAAGGCTCTGGAACGGGCTCAGGAGAAACCGGAGGATTCGCTGGGGGCATTCACCCCCACTGGGGGCATGGTGGGCTGGCCAGCCTCAGACAGGGCTGTGTGTGCATGTGTCTGCACGGGTGCGTGCGAGTGTGTGTGTGCCTGTGTGTACACCTTGGGGAAGCTTTCTCTCCTCCCCCAACACAACCTCATCCCATGACCTTCACTGTCCACTCACAGGCACCACTGCCCAGAGAACCCCTTCCCGCTGACCAGCAGCAACAGCAGCTGCACCACGTCCTCCCACCCTGGCTCACCTGCCTGAGCACAACGCAGTGTGTCCTCGGCCTCCCCAGGGCCGGAAGCAGCTCAGGGCTGAAAGCAGGTGCTCGGTAACATTTCCCGAAGGAATGAGGGCAGCTCCTGGCACGGCTGAGCTGAGCATCTCTTACTATTGTTAACTATTGAAATGGTCATTTCCTGATAAGCACAGGAAGGCTCAGCAAGGGAGGAGAATCTCTCCCGTTGACAGGTGAGGGGCAGAGCTAAGGATGGACCTCGTTCTTCTGGCCCAGCCCTAATTCCTGTCGATGTCACACATTTTTGGACGTCTCCAGGGGCAACAGAGAACACACGGCATCCACAGTTAAGTCGCGAGTCCCAGGAACAAGAACCCGAGGGGAACACCTGGATGGTACCATGCTGCCTCATGAGATACTTAACCAGATAGTGGGGCACAAGCAGTCACTAAAAGGTCCAAAGGCGGTCCAGTCCCCAAGAATGTCTAAGGGCCAAAGTGGGCCCAGGACTCATCTTTGGGGCTGTCTGGGGCTGTGGGGCACCCAGCACTGCCCTGGGTGGGACTCTGGGGAAGCCTGGGCCTCTGCACAGACCCACACCCACCCAGGGGCTCACAGGGTCACGTCTGCACCAGGGAGGAAGACCTCAGCCCCTTCCCGCCTGCAAGTCCCGAGGCTCTGAGGGGCTGACTGTTGCAGGGTGAGCGCTCCACTTTCTTCTCTAATAAAGTCAAACCAGACTAGAATATTAGTCTCGGGAGACCGAGCTGAGCCCTGATTATCCATTCCCTTTGTGTCTTCTATTCCTATAAACATTTCCCCTATTCACAAGCTGATAAATTTGCTTTTCCCAGAAACTCTTAAGAAAAGATCTTTGGCCTGGGCTGGGCCCAGAGCATGTTGTTCTCAGCTAGAAATCACTGACCGCTTTTCTGGGGCACTGGGAAGTCGAGGGGCCAAAGCCTCATGGCTAGGGGATAGGTGTGGGCTGATTTGGGGCATGGCAGCAGCCCAGGGCTGAGTCCTGAGGGGATCTGAGGCCAGCCTGGTTTCCCTTTAGATATGGCCTGGCCTCAGCAGGTGTGAGCCCAGAGCCCAGGCTGTGAGTCTGGCAGGCTGGGGCCACCTCGGCTTCCCCCTAGCTGGCCACTTCCCTCTTTCCTTGTTGCCCCACAAGGTGAAGCCCAAATTCTGGAGCCTTCAGAGGTCAAGATGAAGCGCTTGGCTCTCTATGGCCATCTGTCCTTCCTACCCAGTGCCTGGGCCTCAATGTGCCCTGTGCCTGGAAATGCCCCCGTCCATTTCCACAGATGAGATTCAACTTTGCCTTCGGGCCACACCCAGGGCAGGCCTGCTCAGGACTGCTCTCTCCGGACAGCGTGTCTGGGCCATGCATCTGACAAGCGAGGCAGCCCCAGGGCTGGGCTCCTGGCTTCTGCTGCTTCTGGCTCTGAGCTGCCTTCCTCCTCTCAGCAGGCACTTTCAGAGGTCTTGAGCACGAGCCACCAGCCCTGACCAACCTCCTTACTGAGGACAAGAGGACAAGGCTGGGCAGACTCCCCCAGGACCATGTGCTAGTCATGGGGGCTTGGGACCCAGCCTCAGCCTCTGGGCTCCCCAACAGGATTTCTTCCACCCTATAGGCCTCCTGCACAGAGACCCCAGGCTGCAGCCTCCCAGTCAGATGACTCAGCTCACAGATGAACTCAGCCACACGAGGCAAAGCCAACAGGACCTAACAGGGGACGTCAGCTGCTGTGTGACGTCATCCCATTCGTCACAGCACAGTATTCATCAGTCTGTCCTCCGTGATCCAAAGAGGGCCCAATGAATTGGGAAGGACAGGGTGGCACCAGGGTGAAGACAAATGCACGTCACCTGGAGGTTAGTATTGCTTGTTTACGTAGGTGATACATCTCAACTCATTCAGCAAATGGGAGCTTCCTTACAAAATCGATCGCCTGATTAGGAAGGCACAGCTGACCACCCAGCAGCCTCCATCGCAGCTGTGCTATGACCCTGGACTCCGCCACATGGCTGGCAGCCTCTGGGGTTTTGGTCCCATTGTCTGCACATGTGTGTGTGTGTGTGTGTGTGTGTGTGTGTGTACATGCATGCACAGAAAGGCACATGTGTGCTAACTTCAAGAGCTTGGTGTAGGACAGGCTCCCCAGCTAACAAAAGGAATGATAAATCTTACCTGGGAAATGATGGAATAAAAAGTTCCTCGGAAAACAGAAATGATTCTGGCAATAAAACCCAAAGCCCAGTGTCCCTGTGAATTACTGTAAAATGACAACATGATCGCTTTCACCTAAACCACCAGTTGATGACGTGGGGGCTGTGCCTTGCATCTCTGCAGCTCCTGCATGCCGGTTCCCAGCTTGCCCGTGGCCCCTGCAGAGTCATTCTCGAACTGGCCCCCAACACTAAGGTTCCAGCCACACCAGACCCTTCTGCTTTTTGAACGCATCACTAAGGTCCTTCACCTTCCATGGCCTCCTGCTCCGATCATCTTTCAAGAGTCAGTTCAACTGCCACACAGTCCCCTTTTCTATGGATTTTCATTTCAGCATTTAGCAGAAAGTATTTCTGCACCATCTATCTTGGTTAGACCACACACTCCTCAGGGACAGGGTTGAGCAGGGTCTGATGGATTCTGGGTCCTTAGTAAATGTTTGCTGAATGAATGATAGCTTCATTTTTCTTATGTTTACCCATTAGAGTTGTTAAAAGTCCTTAGGTCTGGTTCCAAATAAGCCCCAGAGGGAAGAGAATGTGTCTGTTTTCTTCTGTGTTATCTCCATGGCCTGGTAGAGACAAGGTCAACATTTCCTGAATAAGCAAATGAATGAAGCAATGATTTTCTCTTCGACAATAAAGGATTCTAGATCATTTATTCATCCTGGCCATGAGACTTCTTATATAATGTGTATGTTGGTGAAACAAAATCTTATCAAAATATTCAGAATGAAAGAGGCTTCTGCTTCCAGTCAAGATGGAGTAACAAGGATAGATTTACCCTCCTTCTAGAACAAACAACAGAAAACAGTAAAACAGACAAGATGCATGAAACAATGGTTTCCAAGACACTGGCCATTATGGAACAAAGAACACAGAGAAAAAAGACACAAATGAACTGAGCCCTGGAATCATCCCAGCTCACTGCCTTGAGAAAGCCAGGGAGTGGGGACCTCAGGGGCACCCCTACAGACTGGGAGTTGAGGAGCTGGAACTGGGAGTCTAGGAAGGTGAACGCAGCTAGAGTTTACAGGACAGGAGACAACAGAGCTGCAATTGAGGGGGAAGGAGTAAGGGAAGGAAGGGAGAGAGAGAAACTGTAGCGATCGGTTGGGGAGGGTTCCCTTGGGGATTCAGTAAGACATGAAAGTACCCGAGGCCAAGGGCAAGAAACACACGAGAAGATTGTAAGAAAATGTGCCTGATGCTCACACGGTGTGAGGAATAGTGCCTGTTCCCATCAGTCAGCCAAACTCCCCACCCCGCAAAAAAACCATCAGAATTCACAAGGCATTAGGTAGCACACTTAGCTCCTGCATTAGTAGTAGGGAATAATTAGCTCTAGACTAAACACTGCTCTGTTCCTGCCTAAAAAAATCTTACAAGCAAAACCCGAAAGGATATAACTGTTTCTGAGTAGTTTAACTGTATCTTAGCATCTCAAAGATATTTATAGCCTGCACCCAACAAGACAAAATTTATAATGTCTGGCACCCAATGAAAGATTACCAGGCATGCAAAGAAACAGCAAAATATGACTCATAACGAGGAGTAAAAACAACCAATCAAAACAGACCCAGAACTGACATGAATGTTAGAATTAGCAATGAGGACATTAAAACAGTTATCATAACTGTATTCTATTTGTTCAAATATTTAATGACACAGAAGATACAAAAGTGATCCAGACTGAACTTATGTCAATGAAATATATAACATCTCAGATAAAAACAAAAAGGCTGGAATAACAGATTAGACCTTGTAGAATCAAACATAAGTGAATTTGAAGACACGGTTATACAAACTATCCAAAATGAAACACACAGGAAAAAAAATTATTAAAAAAATACTCGTAAGCTCAGAGACAATTTCAAGTTGCTGAACACAGCTGTAATTGGAGTCCTCTGAAGAAGGGACTGGAAGGAAACAGGGAAAATAAAGAAATAATGGCCAAAATTGTCCCCAAATTCATAAAAACTATAAACTTAAAGATCCAAGAAGCTACACAAATCCAAAGCCTAAGAAACATAAACTACACCAAGGTACACATTAAAGATAATGACAACAACTGTGATTACTTTTGTGCCAACCTAACAAATACTACTCAAACCAGTGACAAGAATATTAAGATTAGACAGAAAAGAAAGACATGTTATATACAGAGGAATGACAGCCAATTTCATGTCACAAACAATGTAAGAGAACTGACTGGACAACATCTTTAAGTATGGGGCGGGCAGGGCGGAGAACCGTTAACCTAGAATTGCGAATGCAGCAAAAAACCAACTCTTTCAAAAACTAAAGTGAAACAAAGAATTTTTCAGAAATACAAAAGCAGAACAGATTCAGCAGTGGTAGACCTGCATTAGCAGAAATGTTGAAACAAAGGCTTTTAAGCATAAAGAAAATAGCACCAGATAGAAACATGGATCAATAAAAGGAAATGAAGACACAAGAAATGGTAACCACATGGACAAAGACATAAGTTTCCTCCTTATCGAAGTCTCTTATTATAATGACAATAGTATTGAAGCCCATAGGGAAGGACTGCAACTCTATTATAATAAGGTTCTGATAGTATACGTGAAGATGAATAACGTCACTTCATACAGACTATAAGTATACTCTAAACCGCAAATGCAACCACTAAAGTAATAAAAGAGTTTCAGAGAATAAACCCACAAAGGAGATCAACTACCTTCATTCACGGCGACGTGGCTGTCTATTAGAGAATCTAAAAGAAATGACCAAGACAAAAAAACACCAAACAAACAACCAAAAAACAAAACAAAATAAAAAAACCTCCTGGAATGAAGAGCAATAATTAGAAGGATGCAGGGCACAAGGTTAATATACAAAGTCAATCACTTTCCTATATACCAGCAATGAACAAGTAAAATTTGAAATTAAAAACAATATCATCAGCATCCCCCAAAATGAAATACTGTGATATAAATCCAACAAAACACGTGCAAGATCTACATGAGGAAAACTACAAAACTCTGATGAAAGAAATCAAAGAACAAATAAATGAAATATTCCATGTTCATGGATAGAAAGACTCAATATTGTGAAGATGTCAGTTCTTCTTAAGTTGGCCTATAGATTCAATGCAATACCAACTATAACCCAACTGTGGACATTGACAAACTGATTCTAAAGTTTATTTGGAGAGGTGAAAGACCCAGAATAGCTAACTCAATATTGAAGGAGAAGAACAAAGTCAGAGTATTGACACTCCCCTACTTTAAGACTTGCTATAAAGCTACAGTAATGAAGACAATGTGGTATTGGTGAAACAAATAGATCAATGGACAAGAACAGAAACAAACAGATCACAGGAACAGAGAGTTCAGAAATACACTCATGTCTATGTCGTAAATTCTGATAAAGGAACAAAGACACTAAAATAGAGAAATATAGCCTTTTAAACAAATGATGCTGGAACAACTGGACATCCACATACAAAGAAATCAATCTAGACATAGACTTTATGCCCTTCACAAAAAACTGGCTCAAAATGCATTGCAGACCTAAATACAAAATGCAAAACTATAAAGCTCCCAGAAGATACCACAGGAGAAAATCCAGACAACCTCAGGTATGGCAATGCAGTTTTGCATACAACACCAAAGGTAGAATCCATGAAAGAAATAACTGGCAACCTGGACTTCATTACAATTTAAAGCTTCTTCTCTGTTAAAGACACCACAAAGAGAATGAGAAGACAAGCCACAGCAAATAAGATTTACTTGGCAAAAGACTGTTATCCAAAATATACAAAGAACTCCAAAATCCCAGTGACAAGAAAACACACAATCTGATTTAAAAATGGGCCAAAGAGCTGAACAGACATCTCAACAAAGAGGAAAGAAAAGGCAAATAAACATATAAAAAGATGCTCACCATCATATGTCATTAGGAAATTCCAAATTAAAATAACGATGAGATACCACACATGCTTATTAGAATGGTCAAAACCTAGAACACTGACAATACCAAATGCTGGCAAGGCTGTGAAGCAGCAGGAACTCAGTAATTGCTGATGGGGAAGCAAAATGGTACAGCCACTTTGGAAGAGAGTTTGTTGACTTATGACAAAACGGAAATACTCTTACTAGTAAAATTTAGCAATCACACTCCTTGGTATTTACCCAAATGAGTTGAAAATTTATGTCCACACAAAAACCTATGTGTGGATATTTATACCTGTTTTATTCATAATTGCCAAAACTTGGAAGCAACCAAGATACCCTTCAGTAGGTGTATGGATAAACTGCAGTACATATAGACAATGAAATAGTAGCACCAAAAAGAAATGAGCTATTAAGCCATGAAAAAATATGAAGGAAACATAAGTGTGTATTACTAAGTAAATGAAGGCAACATGAAAAAGCTACACACTGTGTAATTCCAACTATATGACATTCTAAAAGGCAAAACCATAGGGGTGTGGGAACAAAGAAGGATAAATAGGCAGAGAACACAGGCTATTTCGGACAATAAACCTATTCTGTATGATACTCTAACAGTGGATACATATCATTAGACATTTGTTCAGACACACAGAATGTACAATATCAAGAGTGAGCCCTAATGAAAACTATGAGCTTTGGTTGATATTGATGTGTTAATGCAGGTTCATTGATTATAACAAACGTAGCACTCTAGTGTGGGATGTTGAGAGTTTGAAAGGCTTTGTGTGTTTGTCTGTGTGTGTGGTGGGAGGGAGGAGTATATGGGAACTCAGTACTTTCTACTCGATTTTGCTGTGAACCTAAAACTGCTCTAAAAATATGTAAAAATAATGGAATCATAAAGTACTCAGTGAAACCAAAAGAAGTCAGGAAAAGAGAAAAATAGAACAAAGAACAGTTGGGGAAGACAGAAAACAGAAGATGATATATTTCAACCTAAGAATATGAATAACCACATTAAACATAAATGAACTAATGCAGATGCACCCAATAAAAGGCAGAGATTTTGAGGATAAAAAAGCAAGTGTTACAAAAAATGTACTTTCAATGTAAAAAAATTAATAGGTTAAGGTTAAAATTAAAAGTATGGAAAAAGGGGCTGATGGTGGTGGCTCATGCCTGTAATCCCAGCACTTTGGGAGGCTGAGGCAGGCAGATCACTTGAGGTCAGGAGTTTGTGACCAGCCTGGCCAACATGGTGAAACCATGCTTCTACTAAAAATATTTTAAAAAGCTATGCCATCTGTAGTCCCAGCTATTCAGGAGGCTAAGGCAGCAGAATCACTTGAACCCAGGAGGTGGGAGTTGCAGTGAGCCGAGATCATGCCACTGCCCTCTAGCCTGGGCAACAGAGTGAGACTCCAACTCAAAAACAAACAAAAACAAAATCAGCGTGGAAAATGGCATATCATGTCAATACAAACGTAAAGAAGGTTGCAGTGGCTATATCAACATCATTGCAGTTGATATTATAAAGTTATAAATGCCATTTCATAAGTATCAAGGGGTCAATTCCTCAAAAAATACATAACAATCCTAAATGATGTACCTAATAACAGAGCTCCAAAATTTGTAAAGTAAAAATCTAATACAGCTGATTGGAAACAGACAAATCTACCACGGTAGGTGGGCATTTCAATATCCTCTTTCAATGATCGACACTAGTAAACAAAATCAGCCAGGGCATCAAAGATTGAAATGACACTGTCAAACAACTTTTTCAAATCAATATTTACAGAACATCCTACTTGAAAATGGTAGACTATAAATTACTTCAAGTGAACATTGAGTATGTATCAATGTAGGCCATATTCTTGACTAGAAGTTAAAAGGATTCATGTCATACAATGTTCCCGGACAACAATGAAATAAAATTAGCAATCAGTAACAGGAAAATCTCAAAACATTTAGACACCGAGCAACACACTTCCAAATAACCCTCAGGTCAAAGAAGAAATTAAGTGAGAAATTAATAATTATTTTGATCTGAATAAAAAATGAAAGTATAACATGTCAAAATCTGTGAGCCATCACTAAAGCAATGCTTACAAGAAAATTCATAGTACTTACCTATTAGAAAAAAAAAACACTCAAATTTAAGATTTTATCTTCCACTTTATAAACAAGGAATTGAAGAACAAACTAAATCCAAAGAAAGAAAAGAAAAGAATGAAGAGCAAAGTGGAAATCAATGAAATGGCAAACAGAAAATCTATTTTAAAAAAAATGAATGAAACCAAAAGCTCGTTCTTTGAGAAGCTCAACAGAATCTATAGATCTTTAGCCAAACTGATCAGGAGAAGGAAGACATAAATTACCAACATCAGGATAAAAGAGATGACATCGTGGTAGGTTCTCTAAATATTAAAAAGAAAATAAGGAAACATTCTGAAAAGCTTTATTCCATTACATTTGACAACACAGATAAAATGGGTAACTTCATTGAAAGACACATACTACCACAGTTCGCTGAAGAAGAAACAGCTAACCAGAATATGCTTTAATATACTTATAAAAGAAACTGAATTCATCATCAACATCCACAAAGAAACTCCAGATCCAGATCATCTTATTAGCAAATTATAGCAAACACTGAAGAAAGATGTAATATGTTTTCACAAACTCTTCCAGAAAATCAGAGGGAATATTTTCCAATTCATCCTGAGTCCAGGGTTATCCTTATGCCAAACCAAGACAGAAATGTTACAAGAAAACTACAAATATTCCTTATAAACATAGATCTAAAAATTCTTAAAAGTTTTTTTGGGATATTCAATCCAACATATATGAAAAAGTAACATCATTACCAACCAAAGTTTTTTTTTTTTATTGCATTTTAGGTTTTGGGGTACATGTGCAGAACATGCAAGATAGTTGCACAGGTACACACGTGGCAGTGTGTTTTGCTGCCTTCCTCCCCTTTACCCACATTTGGTATTTCTCCCAGGCTATCCCTCCCCAGCTCCCCCGCCCCCGCTGTCCCTCCCCTATTCCCCCTAATACACCCCAGTGTGTAGTACTCCCCTCCCTGTGTCCATATGCTCTCATTGTTCATCACCTGCCTATGAGTGAGAATATGCGGTATTTCATTTTCTGTTCTTGTGTCAGTTTGCTGAGAATGATGTTCTCCAGATTCATCCATGTCCCTACAAAGGACACAAACTCATCATTTTTGATTGCTGCATAATATTCCATGGTGTATATGTGCCACATTTTCCCAGTCCAGTCTATCATCGATGGGCATTTGGGTTGGTTCCAGGTCTTTGCTATTGTAAACAGTGCTGCAATGAACATTCGTGTGCATGTGTCCTTATAGTAGACTGATTTATAGTCCTTTGGATATATACCCAGTAATGGGATTGCTGGGTCAAATGGAATTTCTATTTCTAGGTCCTTGAGGAATCGCCACACTGTCTTCCACAATGGTTGAACTAATTTACACTCCCACCAGCAGTGAAAAAGTGTTCCTATTTCTCTACATCCTCTCCAGCATCTGTTGTCGAATGCAAGGTTGGTTTAGCATTTGAAAATCAATCAGTGTAATTCACCATACTAACAAATAAAAAAAGAGAAACCATATGATCCTCTTGATGGTTGCAGAAAAAGTGTGTGACACAATACAACATTCATTCCTGATTAAACATTTAAAATCTCTCAGCAAGCCAGGACAGAAGGGAGGTGCCTCAACTTGATCAAGGCCATTTCTGAAAATCCACAGACATCCTGCTTAAGACTAAAAGGCTCCATGCTTTCCCCTCAGATCAGAAAATGTCTTATTCTCACCACTTCTATTTAACACTGCACTGAAAGCACTAGGCAAAGAAAAAATAACATGAATTAGTTTGGAAAAGAATTAAAATTGTCTTTATCCTCAGATGACATGACTGACTTTGCAGGAAATCCAGTGGAATCTCCAAAAACAGCTACTAGAACTAATAGATAGGTTTAGAAAGGTGTTAGGCTATAAGATCAACAGACAGGCTGGGAGCGGTGGCTCACTCCTGTAATCCCAGCACTTTGGGAAGCTGAGGCAGGAGGATCACCTGAGGTCAAGAGTTTGAGATCAGCCTGACCAGTATGGTGAAACTCCATCTCTACTAAAAATACAAAAATCATCCAGGTGTGGTGGCAGGCACCTGTTATCCCAGCTACTCGGGAGGATGAGGCCAGAGAATCATCTGAACCTGGGAGATGGAGGTTGCAGTAAGCCAAGATCGTGACGCTGCACTCCAGCCTGGGTGACAGAGTGAGACTCCATCACAAAAAAAAATAAAATTAAAAAGATTGACATATATATAAATCAACTCCATTTCTATATAGTAGCAACAAGCAATTAGAAACTAAAGTTTAAAAAATAATTCTATTTACAATAGCATAAAGAATATGAAATACTTAGGGCTGAATCTGTCAGAAGATGTGCAAGACTGGTACATGGAAATCCACAAAACATTAGCCAAATTAGAGACAGCTCAAAAAAAGGAAGAGAGATACTTTGATCCTGGTTAGGAAAACTCAATGTGAAGATGTCAGTTCTCCCCAGACTGATCTATATATTCAACATAATTCCAATTAACATTCCAGCAGGCTTTTTAAAAAAATAGAAAGTGGCAAACTGATGAGAAGATTCATGCGGAAATATAAAAGATCTAGAATGGCCAAAATATTACCTGACTTCAGGTGTTCCTGCATAATGATGGCAAAAATTAAGACTGTGTGGTATTAGCTTCAAGACAAGCAAGTAGACCAATAAAACAGAATAAAGAGTCCAGAAGTAGATCCACGCGTACACGGACAAATGACGTCTGACAAACGTGCAAAGGCAATCCAGTCAAGATAAGATCATCTTTTCAATAAATGAGGCTGGAACAACTGAATACACACTCACTAAAGTGAACTTCAGTTCCCACTTTGTACTCTTTGTAAAAACTAACTCAAAATGAATCAGAGGCCCGAACGTAGAACCTAACACTACCAAACTCCTGAAAGAACATGTGGGAGAAACTTTGTGACTTGGAGTTAGGCCAAGATTTCTTAGATACGACACCAAAGCACATGCCTTAAAAGAAAAACTTGGCCAGGCATGGTGGCTCACACCTGTAATCCCAGCACTTTGGGAAGCAGAGGTGGGTGGATGGCTTGAGGCCAGAGTTCAAGACTAGCCTGGCCAACATAGTGAAATTCTGTCTCTACTAAAAATACACACAAAAAATTAGTAGGTCATGGTGGCACACGCCTGTAGTCCCAGCTACTCGGGAGGCTGAGGCAGAAGAACTGCTTGAACCCCGGAGGTGGAGGTTGCAGTGAGCTGAGATTGTACCACTGCACTCCAGCCTGGGCAACAGAGAGAGACTCCATCTAAAACAAGAAAAAGGAAAACCTTGATAAATTAGATTTAAACATTCTTGCCCTCAAAAGACACTATTAAGATAATGAAAAGACAAGTTACGGACTGAAAATATGTACTTGCAAATCATCAATTTGATGAAGGGCTTACATACACAATATATGAGCATTCTCAAATGTTCCTAATTAGAAAATAACCCAAGGCCAGGCGCGGTGGCTCACATCTGTAATCTCAGCACTTTGGGAGGCCAAGTCTGGCAGATCACCTGAGGTCAGGAGTTTGAGACCAGGCTGGACAACATGGTGAAACCCCGTCTCTCCTAAAGATACAAAAATTAGCTGGGCATGGTGGCAGGTGCCTGCAATCCCAGCTACTCTGGAGTCTGAGGCAGGAGAATTGCTTGAACCTGGGAGGCAAAGGTTGCAGTGAGCCAAGATTGTGCTACTGAACTCCAGCCTGGGCAACAAGAGCAAGACTCCATCTCAAAAAAAAAAAAAAAAAAAAACCAACAACAACAAAGAACTCCAGTAAAATAATAGGCAAAATATTTGCTAGATGCTTTCCTAAGGAAGATAATATAGAAGGCACGTTAACACTGAGTCAGCAGGGAGATGCAAACCAAAACTACAGCGAGATGCGAATTCTCCAACCTATGAGAGTGCCTAGGGTGAAAATAACCGGCCGCATCAAGTGCAGTGGGGAGGCAGAGGAACCGCAACTCCCGTGCACTCCAGTGGGCATGTAAAAGGGCACGACCACTTTGTAGAACACTTTGGAAGTTTCTTAAAAAAAAAAAAAAAACCATACAACTACCACATGACCTAGCAATTCTACTCCTAGGCAGTTACTCCAAATACATGGAGGCACACACCCACACACAAAGCCTTTTACACAATGGCCTTAGCTGCTTTCAGTGTGTGATATGCCGCAAACTAGAAACAAGCCCGTGTCTATCACGGGAGCAGATCAGAACTATTATGGTATGTGCACACAGTGGAATACCACTCAGAAAAAAAAGAACTACCAGGACATGCAAAAACAGATCAATCATGCTGCATGAACAGGGCCAGCCAGAAAACCTGTATGAATCCGTTTATGTGAAAGTCTAGAAAGTGTGACCTCATCTACAGTGACAGAAGGCAGGTCAGTGATTGGAGGGGAAGGCGCCAGGGACGGGCAGAAAGGAGCAGGAGGAAGCTTGGGAGAGACGGACGTGCTCTGATCTGGGTGGTGGTGAGGGTTTCATGGGTGTGTATGCTGTGAGAACACATCAAATTCTACACGCTAAATATGTTGCATTTATTGTGTGTCAATTAGACCACAAAAAAAGCTGTTAAAAAATTCAGAGACTGAATCCATCATGGCATACCAACAATCACTTTGATTACTACCAGACCCAATAAGGCCTTGCCTTTCTTGTGCAAAGGCAGCGAGCTGACAGGAATGAGTGAGGGTGGCCACCTAGCACAGTCACAGCCTGGGGGAACAGCCAGTCACTGCCTGATTTGAATTTGAGGAGGAAAAATCTTGTTCAGAGGCAACTGAGCTGTCTTATGCCTCTGGTGCAGACTGAGCAGGGACAGGAGGCAGATGCGGCTGGACCTTCTGTACAGGCAGGACTCTTTCATCCTGAACGCAGCCTACGGAGCAGGGGTTGCTGTCAACCCCCTTTAAGGATAAGGACCTGGGGTTCAGAGAGGTGACACCTTCCCTAAAATCTCCCTGCCAGGCAGGGGCAGAGCCAGGGGAATGTGTAAACTGAGGCTGCCTGGCTCTGTCCTCCCTTCTGCCCTGACCCTACAGATGCTTTCAAAGCCCAGTATGGAAAAGCTTACATGTAAATGGACCAAGCTAAGGACACTGATATACACAGAACTTCTTTCTACATTGTTATTAGGTTAATAATTAAAAACTGGTGACTATGTAACTTTCACTTTAAATGTATTGTTCAAGTTAACACCAATGTTTTTCAATGTTCCTGTCCTGAATCGGTGCCACCTGCCAGTGAGCACCTGGATATGTTTCTGTCTAGAGGCCACTGGGTGCCAAGACCCCACGGGAAGGCAGCTCCAAGGGGTGTGGCTTTGAGTGATTCTGATTTCATCGCCAGGCTTCCAGGAGTGTCCTGGGGACGTGGGGGCGGAAATCTTGATTGGCCCTGTCTTCTAGGGTTACTGACAGTTCAGGACCAAATAGGTGGGGGGGGGGGGCATGGGAGAGCTTCGCAAGATGCGGTGTTATGGGAGGTGAGATGAGGAGCCCCCCACCGCAGACATCTGACCCTCTGGCATCCTCCACCACTACCAACCATGGTACTACAAAGGGCACGGACTCAGAACCAGGATCCCCAATTCCAAGCAGGCTTCAGCCCAGCAAGCTGCTTCTCCTCTGCACTGGTTTCTGCTGGGGACGATGATCACAACACCCTGAGTCCCACAGGACTGCTGCCCAGATCCAAGACTCATGTGCCCCTCCCGGAGCCCCGAGCTGCAGCCCCTCCTGCAGCCCCGGGCTCTGCCAAGCTTCAGGTCCAGAGTAGATAATTCATGTGTCAGTGTGTGTTGGAGGAGGGGCAGGGTGGTGGATTAATTTTAAAATTTAACTTGCTTTCCTTTTTCCCACAGGGAAAAGGAGTGGGAACAGGTTTCTAAAAATAGCCTGGCCTGTCAAAACTGTTAACTATCAGGCAGGGGCAAGGATGGTGGCTGCTGGGGAGGGAGAGCGGGAGCTACAGAGGATCCAGCCTGGCCCTTCCTGGTGCTGGCACCTCCCCAACCCCACCCCAGCCAAAACCAGCCTTGGTCCTAGGGCATGGCAGCTGCTCGGGCAGTGCCAGGAGCCCCTGGATGGGGTCCATGGCCACTCCACGACAGCCAGTGAAGGATGGAACTCACCCCCACCCCTGTGTGAGACACTGGACCTGGGCACACACTTTGCTCTCTCCCCTCCCTCCTGACAGCCACGCAGAGTCAAGTTATCATCACGCCTGCCTTCGTGGGCGCAGGCTGAGCACAATGCCCACAGCCCTCCCTTGACACAAAGTCAACTCCCCCTGATCCACAAGTCACACTTAACACCCCGGGCCACCTGCCCTCACAGAGGCATGGGGGAACCTTTCAGGAACAACACAAGATCCTGGGGCCACACAGGGTCCCTGCTGCCATGTCCTTTGAGACCCAACAGTCTCAAAGAAAAGCCCACATGAAGAGGATTTTGTTTTGAAAAAGCCAAGAAACAAAACACTGGATTCTTTCTGAGAAACGTTCTATACATGAAGATGCAAACAAATTATGGGAGGCACAGAACACGGTGCAGCTAAAATCAGCATGCATGTTAATCCAAACATCACACAGTATCCAAAATGCACCAGAAATGTCAGCCTGGAGCTCGTGTGTGGGAAAGTGCTCCATTCACTCGGCATTTGCTCACACTCATCTGCTGCAGCCCACAGCCTGCCTGGCAGGCGGGAGACCCACGCCTCCCTCGGAGCACACAGTCAGGTGCCTTGGGTGCCGGGTCGAACCAGTCCCCGGGACTGCCTTCGGGGGAGCTGCGTGGCTGGGTTGTGAGATGGAAACCGAGGACCCCCCAGTCTTCTCTGCCCACTCCCCAGGCTTGCTGGGAGCCACAGGGACGCTACCTCTTGTACATGGTTGTGTTTGGTTATCTCAGAAGCCTTGCCTGACCCATCTTATGGCTGTTTAGACGTGGCGTCATCACCTCCCAGGCTTACATCTCAGCCCCACCGAACCACACTTCATAATAGGAAGGGTTGAGTGCCTCTTTGAGGGCTTCCTAGAGGCCCAGCACTTTTGGGCCATCAGCTCGTGTAACCTGGCAGCCCACCCGTGCGGTCGGCATCTGCCCCATCAAGGTAGCAGGGGAATATGCCACAACGCTCACACAGCTAGCAAGGGGCAGTGCTAGGGGGACACCCAGACTTCCGTCTTCTGACCATCCACGTGCTCCTGGCTATTTGCTCCCAAGTGCCCTGCACTGGGATGAAGGCTAAATACACCTGTGACCCCGGAAGCCTGTGTGGGTCCCAGGGGAAGGCCAGGTGGGAGGGAGGTGGTTAGGAAAACCGAGAACATCCCTTCTGTAGGTATGACCTCAGTGGGGCTTTTGAAGGTGGAGCTCTGATAAAGGTGGGCCCTGCCAGCAGCCTGCTCAGGCTCCCATGCCTGCGCGTGTCCCTTCCGACCCAGGGGAAGGACATTTGGTGTGGATCATCCTTCTCAGTAATGGGGTTATTCGGGGCCTGGCCGGGCTGGGGAACATGACGCCGCGTTGCTGCTGAGCGGGAACAGCAGGTGTCTGTCGATGCATCTGCGGAAAATGCTCGCGGCACAATCTCTACATCAGGACACACACGGGCAAGGACACAGGGAAACTGAATCTTATTACTAATTAATGGCGTCAATGCCTATGATTAGGCCTCAAAACCGTCTATTTTCTGAAAGATAAGTTTAGCCCTGTTTGAACAGGAACTTAAGTGCTCTGCTGCCGCTGACGCAGAGCTCGGCTCCATTGATCACATTCAGAAGTTCTGAGCCCACCACTGAGAGTTTCAGAAACTGCGAGCTGAGGATGAGAGAGACTGGGGGGTGCCTTGTTCTTCTGCAAGAGGTGCCACGGTAGGGGTGCAGACAAGCGTGGGGTAAGGGGTTCAGAGACCAGAGCCAGTGCTCACAGGGGAAGGCAGGCCACCATCTCTGCCCTGAGAGGCAGGTTGCAGGCACTGCCCGCAATCCAAGGGCTGGGGTTCTCATCAGGGCTGATCTGGCCCCCAGGGGACACTTGAAGTCTGGAGACATTGCTGGTTGTCACATGTGGGGGAGTGGGTGCTACTGGCATCCAGTGCATAGAGAGCATGGCAGCACATCTGCAACACACAGGACAGCCCCACAGCACAGGACCATGTGCCCCAAATGTCCATCTGTCCAGGTGGAGAGGAGATACGATTGGATGTTTGTCTCCACCAAATCTCATGTTGAAATCCAATCCCCAGTGCTGGAGGTGGAGCCTGGTGGAATTGATGTGGGGGTGGATTTCTCATAAACAGTTAGCACCAGCCCCTTGGTGCTGTCCTTGAGATAGTGAGTGATCTCTCACGAGGTCCAATCTTTTAGAAGAGTGTGGCACTTCCTCCTCCCTCTCTATTGCTCCTGCTCCTGCCATATGACATGCCTGCTCCCTTTCTGCCTTCCTCCATGAGTAAAATCTCCCTGAGGCCTCCCCAGAAGCCAAGCAGATACTGCCATGCTTCCTAGACTGCCTGCAGAACCACGAGCCAATTCAACCTCCTTTCTTTATAAACTTATCAAAAGAAGACATTTATGCGGCCAACAAACATGAAAAAAAGCTCATCATCACTGGTCCTTAGAGAAATGCAAATCATACCACGATGAGTTACCACGTTATGCCAGTTAGGATGCCAATCATTAAAAAGTAAGGAAACAACAGATGTTGGAGAGGATGTGGAGAAATAGGAACGCTTTTACACAGTTGGTGGGAGTGTAAATTAGTTCAACCATTGTAGAAGACAGTGTGGCGATTCCCCAAGGATGTAGAACCAGAAATTCCATTTGACCCAGCAATCCCATTACTGGGTATGTACCCAAAGGATTATAAATCATTCTACTATAAAGACATGCACGTGTATATTTATTGCAGCACTGTTCACAATAGCAAAGACTTGGAACCAACCCAAATGCCCATCAATGATAGAATGGATAATGAAAATGTAGCACATATACACCATGAATGCTATGCAGCCATAAAAAGGATGAGTTCATGTCCTTTGCAGGGACATGGATGAAGCTGGAAACTGTCATTCTCAGCAAACACACACAAGAACAGAAAACCAAACAGCACATGTTCTCACTCATAGGCAAGAGTTGAACAACGAGAACACATGGACACAGGAAGGGAAACATCACACACTGGGGCCTGTCACGGGGTTGGGAGCTAGAGGAGGAATAGCATTAGGAGAAACACCTAATGTAGATGACAGGCTGATGGGTGCAGTGAACCACCATGGCACGTGTATACCTATGTAACAAACCTGTACGTTCTGCACATGTATCTCAGAACTTAAAGTAACAATAATAATAATAATAATAACCACCCAGCCTCAGGTATTCCTTGACAGCAATGCAAGAATAGCCTGACACGAGCCCTTGATGGAAGGAAGGCATGGAGCTCACAGAGGAGTGCACAATCCACCCTGCTGAGAATAGGGTCGTAGATCCTCAGGAGTGGTCCCTGTCACGCTGCCAGCTGGCCAGCTTTGGGCAACGGTGGCAGCCCACACACACAAGCACTCACACATACACAGACTCACACACATACTCACACATGTGCCTGTCTCCCCTGCACAGACTCACACACATACACTCACACAGGTGCCTGTCTCCCCTGCACAGACTCACACACATACACTCACACAGGTGCCTGTCTCCCCTGCACAGACTCACACACACACTCACACAGGTGCCTGTCTCCCCTGCACAGACTCACACACACACTCACACAGGTGCCTGTCTCCCCTGCACAGACTCACACACTCACACAGGTGCCTGTCTCCCCTGCACAGACTCACACACATACACTCACACAGGTGCCTGTCTCCCCTGCACAGACTCACACACACACTCACACAGGTGCCTGTCTCCCCTGCACAGACTCACACACACACTCACACAGGTGCCTGTCTCCCCTGCACAGACTCACACACACACTCACACAGGTGCCTGTCTCCCCTGCACAGACTCACACACACACTCACACAGGTGCCTGTCTCCCCTGCACAGACTCACACACACACTCACACAGGTGCCTGTCTCCCCTGCACAGACTCACACACATACACTCACACAGGTGCCTGTCTCCCCTGCACAGACTCACACACATACACTCACACAGGTGCCTGTCTCCCCTGCACAGACTCACACACACACACTCACACAGGTGCCTGTCTCCCCTGCACAGACTCACACACACACACTCACACAGGTGCCTGTCTCCCCTGCACAGACTCACACACTCACACAGGTGCCTGTCTCCCCTGCACAGACTCACACACACACTCACACAGGTGCCTGTCTCCCCTGCACAGACTCACACACTCACACAGGTGCCTGTCTCCCCTGCACAGACTCACACACATACACTCACACAGGTGCCTGTCTCCCCTGCACAGACTCACACACACACTCACACAGGTGCCTGTCTCCCCTGCACAGACTCACACACACACTCACACAGGTGCCTGTCTCCCCTGCAGACTCACACACACACTCACACAGGTGCCTGTCTCCCCTGCACAGACTCACACACACACTCACACAGGTGCCTGTCTCCCCTGCACAGACTCACACACTCACACAGGTGCCTGTCTCCCCTGCACAGACTCACACACATACACTCACACAGGTGCCTGTCTCCCCTGCACAGACTCACACACACACTCACACAGGTGCCTGTCTCCCCTGCACAGACTCACACACATACACTCACACAGGTGCCTGTCTCCCCTGCACAGACTCACACACACACTCACACAGGTGCCTGTCTCCCCTGCACAGACTCACACACACACTCACACAGGTGCCTGTCTCCCCTGCACAGACTCACACACACACTCACACAGGTGCCTGTCTCCCCTGCACAGACTCACACACACACTCACACAGGTGCCTGTCTCCCCTGCACAGACTCACACACACACTCACACAGGTGCCTGTCTCTCCTGCACAGACTCACACACACACTCACACAGGTGCCTGTCTCCCCTGCACAGACTCACACACACACTCACACAGGTGCCTGTCTCCCCTGCACAGACTCACACACACACTCACACAGGTGCCTGTCTCCCCTGCACAGACTCACACACACACTCACACAGGTGCCTGTCTCCCCTGCACAGACTCACACACACACTCACACAGGTGCCTGTCTCCTCTGCAAAGACTCACACATGCTTGCCCATAAAGCCAGGGTCTAGGCGCTGGCACCCCTTCCAGCCCAGATGTTGTATGGATTGGCACTAGAGTCAAGGCAGGGCAGCGAGGTGGTCACAAGCCCAGCTCAGGGGCAGCTCTGTCCTCACCCTGCTGGGTGGTTGCTGGCACATTAGAACCACAGTTGCCTAATACAAAGGGACAGGGACAGAGCACAGGCCACTCTGCGTGGGATGCAGCTCTGCAACCCAGGACTCGGCACTGCTGTTACCCCTCTGCAGTGCAGGTGAGGTAGGGGTGTGGAAGGAGCCCCTCGACAAGGATTCCACTGTCACTGCATGGCCAGGCTCCCAGGAGCTACTTGTCCATACCCCAGCTTTCAGCACACAGGTCACCTCCCACAGGGAGCCCTCCCTAATTTCCCCAAATAAAGCAGAGGCTTGGCACCTATCCTTTTTTTTCTTTCCCCGTCAACATTCACCCTGTGCTAGACTCCAGGCCTGTGCTGGTACAGAGGCTTCAAGTGTGGACAGCACAGTCCCCTGTTCCGGTCTGCTGCGGAGACAGACACTCAGATGGCAGGTTTAATCTCATTCAAGGTCCTGAGATGGGGTGTGGCCAGGGGAGCAGGGGGACCTCCCATCTCAGGAGAGCTTTCTGGAGGACATGCCTGAGTGGAACTGAAGGGTGGGAAGAATTATCCAGATGACAGCAGGCAGGAAAGGCCTGGAGGCAGAGAGAACAGCATGAGCAGAGGTCGAAGAGCATGGTCTGTGTGTGCCGCATGCGTGTGTGCATATGCCTGGCATTAGTGTGAGCCAGGGCCAAAGAGCATGGTCTGTGGAGAGGCCTCCCCTCCTGACTCCCTCCCCGCTCCACTACTCCTGGCCCCCACCCTGCTCTGCCATATATATATATATATATTTTTTTTTTTTTTTTGATTGATTGATTGATTGATTGAGACTGAGTTTTACTGTTGTTACCCAGACTGGAGTGCAATGGCACGATCTCGGCTCACTGCAACCTCCGCCTCCTGGGTTCAAGCAATTCTCCTGCCTCAGCCTCCTGAGTAGCTGGGACTACAGGCGCGCACCACCATGCCCAGCTAATTTTCGTATTTTTAGTAGAGATGGGGTTTCACCTTGTTGACCAGGATGGTCTCGATCTCTTGACCTCGTGATCCACCCGCCTCGGCCTCCCAAAGTGCTGGGATTATAGGCATGAGCCACCGCGCCCAGCCCCCTACTCTGCTATTCTTCATGGCTCTGAGTGTTGCTGGGCAGACCCCATCCATGTGGCTCATGCCTGCCCCATGCCACCTGCCCCAGAAGCTCCCGAGAGTAGGGGCCTGGCTCTCACTGTGGAATCCTGCCTGGCACTGTGACCTTGTGGTCCCCCAGGGCAAACAGAGCCTCCTCTCCTCCCAGAAGCTACCCACACTTGTCCTCTTCAACTGAACATCGTCGGGGACTTGCCTGCAGACATCTTGAACTATCAGCCCTGTCTAAGGCTGTTTCCTGAGGTTGCTGTCCACAGACACGTGTGCCAAAAAAAGGGACTCCAAGGCCAGATGAAGGCATTCTCGCTTACCAAAGGGGGCTGGTTTTGTGAGGCGGGGGCTCCTGGGAGCCTCAGTGGAGCTGAGGCACTGGCATTTCCACAACAGATGAGGGGCCCACTTCAGGGACACACCTTGGGAAAGCCAGGAGTGAATCCTGTCCAGCAACTGTGTGCTCCCCAGGGCAGGGTCAGACCCGGTTGTCCCCTAGGCTCCCGTTCCTGGCACTCTTTCTTCAGGATCACTGCTGGGGACTCAGAGCTTCTACCTGGGAGTCCTCGGTGGCTGAGTCTATGCCAGTCCCTGCCATCCTCAGAGGGGCTGGTGGGGACAAACGCTTAGTAAAGACAGCCATCTTTACCATATGGCCCACCCTGTGGGCGTCGTCTCCCATTCTGCACAAGCAGCACTACAAGGCCCAGAAGTCACTGGACTTTTCAGGCTGTTCACATGGCAGAGGCCATGCCATCCTGAGTCACCTGACATCATGCCTATGGCCCAAGACAGAGCCACCTCCTTTCCTAAGCCTGGGGTGAGGAGAACACAGGGAATGAAAGGACAAGAGCCAGTATTCATTGAGCACTTACTATGGGCCAGGTATTTCTCATCCCTTAGCCTGCTCAGGCCTCTCAACTCCCCAGGAAAAATAACTGATCAGAGTCTTGAAGGGAGACAAAGACATGTGCAAACACCAAAGATTTCACTGCAGGCCTGGTGAGGAAGGGCCGGGAGCCCCGGTGTCCTGGCTCCAGCACAGAGTCTGTTCTTCCCATTTATCCAACAGCAACCGTGGGAGGAAGGGCACTGCTGAGAAGTCAGGACAGCCATCCTGTGTGTTTGCAATTAATTCCCCGTGAGTCCTTCGGCAAGATGCCACATTGCTCCTGGACACAGAGATCTCAAAACACTGCCTATGAGATGAGGAGTCAGACCAGATGACCCCCAGGGACCCTTCCAGTGCTACCAGCCTGTGTTTGTGTGATTCAAACACAGCTTTTCCCCTGAGCCGCATATGGCTTAATTGCCAGGCAATGCAGCTGATAGGATCTGTAATCAAAGCTGGGCAGAGAGGGGCTGGAGGCGGCGGGGAGGAGTGAAGTCATCAGTAAGTGGACACTGATGAGTACTTACAGTCAGCATTTGGCATGTGAAAGCATCCTTTTCAATTATCTGAAAAAGAATCCGCAAACTAACCTGAGACCCAGGGTACACAATTAATGTGT
Source organism: Callithrix jacchus (assembly GCF_049354715.1). Taxonomy (NCBI): domain Eukaryota; kingdom Metazoa; phylum Chordata; class Mammalia; order Primates; family Cebidae; genus Callithrix; species Callithrix jacchus. Next base: position 57,725,798 of record NC_133517.1, on the reverse strand, counting down.
TGGGAAACAGAGATGTCGTGATGCTCTCCTGGGCCAGTGGGTATGAGGGGTGGGAGCCAGACCTCTGGAACTGACAACCAGCTGTGCACAAGCCAATTACTACCCTGAGATGGACCCTCAAAATGGCATGAGGGGAATGGATCCCAGCGCGAAGGCACAGGGTCATTAACCCATAGTAAACACCACTCAACAAACACAATATGGGAGAAGGTGGCCAAACTCAAGTTGATGTCTTCAAGAATCTGACACCCTTGGTAAGAGCATGAAATGGAGGAGGGGGAGCTGGGGGAGGGGACTATGATAATGATTTGCTCAAGAGGCTTCCCTCCGGTGATGTTCACAAACATATTCATATAGCTCAGTCCATGTAAGCAGAGCCCTGCTCCACCCTATCTGAGGCCCTGGGCCAGTCACTGAGTGACACTGGCACCAACAAAGTGGGCGGAGCTGATCTCACTTCATCTGGTAGGTAGTTGGTTCCTGTCCAGAGACCCTGATCTAGTGCTGCATCAGATGCCTCCCCATCCCCCTCAGCCAGCAGCCACTTGTTGAATGCATGTGTCTATGGATTTGTCACTTCTGGACATTTCCTATAAGTAGAATCATATACCATGTGACCTTCCGTGCCCGTCTGTTTTCACTTAGCATAATGTTTTCAAGGTTCATCCATGTTACAGCACATATCAGCATTTCATTCCTTTTCAGAGCCGAGTAATATTCCACGTTATGGCTATGCCATATTTTGTTTATCCGTCATCAGCTGATGAACATTTGTGTGGTTTTCACCTTTCAGATATTATGAACAGTGCTGTGAAGGTTTGTGTAGAAGTTTTTGTGTGACCATATATTCTCCTGGGTATAGATCCGGAAGTAGAAGTGCTGGGTCCTAGGTAACTTTATGTTTAACTTTGGGAGGAACTGCTGGACCGTCTCCCACAGTGGCTGCACTGTGACACTCCCACCAGCAGTGGGAGGATTCCAGTTTCTCCGCATCCTCAATACTGTCTGTCTTTTTGATTCTTGCCACCCTAGCTGATGAGAAGCCCTATCTCATTGTGGTTTTGATCTGCATTTCCCAAATGACTAATGAAGGGTGTTGGGCATCTTTTCATGGCTGCTTGGCCATTTATATTTCTCTTTGAAAAAAACATCCCTTCAAGTCCATGCTCATTTTTAAATGGGGTTATTTGTCTTTCTTTACTGTTGAGTTGAAAGAGGTCTTCATATATTCTGGATACCAGGCCCTTAATGGTTTGCAAATATTTCCTTCCAGCCGTGTGTTGTCTTTTCACTTTCTTGATGGTGTACTTAGAAACACACGTTTTCAATTTTGATGAAGTCCTTTATTTATTTATTTAGATAGATAGACAGATAGACAGACAGACAGACAGACAGACAGACAGACAGATAGAGAGACAGACAAACAGACAGACAGATAGATAGACAGACAGATAGAGTCTTGTTCTGTTGCCCAGGCTGGAGTGCAGTGGCGTGATCTTGGCTCATTGCAACCTCTGCCTCCTGGGTTCAAGCAATTCTCCTGCCTCAGCCTTCTGAGTAGCTGGAATTCCAGTGCCCACCACCACGCCCAGCGAATTTTTTGTATTTTTAGTAGAGACGGGGTTTCGCCATGTTGGCCAGGCTGGCCTCAAACTCCAGACCTCAGGTGATTGGCCTACCTAAGCCTCCCAAAGTGCTGGGATTACAGCCATGAGCTACCGTATCTGGCCATATTTATTTTTCTTTTTCTGCTTGTGCTTCTTGTGCCCTACCTAAGAAACCACTGCCAAATCCAAGGCCATGGAAGAATTATCTCTGCATTTTCTCCTCGAAGTTTTATAGTTTGAGCGGTTATAGTTAGATATTTGATCAACTTCCTTCTTTCGCATAAGGATCTCCAGTTGTTCAAGCGCCACTTGTTGAAAATCCAATTCTTTCGCTATGGAACTGTTTTGACAGCCTTGTTGAAAATTGCTTGGCTGTAAACGTGAGGGTTGGTTTCTGGACATTCGGTTTCAGTCTATTGATCCATGCGTCCATCCTCAGGCCAGCACCACAGTGTCCTGACTACTGAAGCTTTGTAGTAGCCTTTGAAATTGGGAAGTGTGAGTTGTCTAACTTCATTCCTCTTTTTTGGGATTATTTTTGCTATTCTGAGTTCCTTGAATTTCCATATGAATTTTAGGATCAGCAGCTTGTCACTTTCTACCAAGAAGCCAGCTGGGATTTTGACAGAGATTGTGTTGAATCTGTAGATCAGTTTGAGGAGTGTTGCCATCTTAACAAAATTAAGTCTTCCAATCCATGAACACAGGGTGTCTGTTTATTTAGGTTTTAAAAAATGTCTTTATAATTTCTTTTAACAATGTTTTGTAATTTTCAGTGTACATGCTATGCTCTTTTTATGTTCAATGTACTCCTAAGTATTTTATGCTTTTCTGCTACTAATGTAGATGGAAGTTTCTTAACATCATGTTTGGACTATTCACTGCTGGTGTATATAAACACAATCGATTTTTGTTTACCAATCTTGCATGGCAATAGAGACTTTTAAACAGAGCTGTGATTTAGAAATACTACTTTAGCACCCTAAAGAGAGCATGCTGGAGATCCTGGAGACACTGAAATCACAAGGGGGTTGATGGGTAAACCCACGATGAGCAGACAGGAACATGAGCAACGGCTGGGATTGCTCCTGACTGCTTGCTTATTTGGTGTTTTCATAGACGGGGTGGTGGGGAGGTCTGGAGAGGGTGTGGCCCAGGGTGTGGCTTTCTCAGGATCTGTGCTTTGAAAGAGGTCAGCCCTGTCAGGGCACGAGTAAATAAGCTCCCCGCGGAAGACACGATCTGGTATGCCCGTGGTTCTCTTCTGAAGCTCAGGGTCCTGGTCAATACTTCCCTGAGTTTATCTGGGAACCACAAAACCAGATCTGAGAGACACTCTTGCATCAGTTCCTGCTCTAACAAATTACCACAAACTTGGTGGCTTAAAACTAGAGAAGCGTCTTCCCTGACAGTTCTGGAGGCTGGAAGTCTGACATCAGTGCCACTGGGCAAAGTGTCCGTGGGGATGCACTTTCTCTGGAGGAGATTCTGTTCCGTTTTCCCAGCTTTGGTGCCACTTGAAGTCCTTTGTTTGAAACCACGTCACTCTAATATCTGCTCCTCCTCTTCTGTGGGAAAAATCTCCCGTCTCTCTCTCAGAAAAATGCACGTGATGGTGTTTAGAGCCTTAGATGGTTTGGATTTGTGTCCCCACTCAAATCTCATGTTGGGCTGCAATCCTTAATGCCGGAGGTGGGGCCTGGTGGGAGGTGACTGGACCCTTGTGGCGCTGTTCTCCTGATGGATTTTCTTGTTTCGTTGTTGCTGTTTTATAGCAGTGCGAGAATGGACTAATACATACCCCACCCACATAATCCAGGACAATCCACCCATCTCAAATTCCTTAATCACATCTACAAAGATCCACCCCACCTTTTTGGCACTATGAGGTAACATTCACAAGTTCCAAGACGGGGACATGCTTTTGGAGGGATGTGTCTCTGCCAACCACACTGCTCCTTGTGCAGATGAGGGTCACACTATGGACACACGGCACCCCGACAACTGCATCCATGGAGGGCCCTCCCTTCCCCTCCCTGAATCACCAACTGAAGCCACCGGTCCACCACTGGCTCCCACACAGGTCTGTTTTCTCAGACTGCATTTGCTATCCAGCTTCGGGGGCTCCATCAGACCCCATATCCCCCATTCCACGTCATCCCCCCACCCCATGAAAACTCTGTGCCCTGTCTCCAACTGTCCACACTGAGTCCCTGGCCAAGGAGCATGGAAGAGCTCCCACGAGCTCCCAGAGAAGTAGCGGGAAGAACGTCCTGCCCTGGCCAGCCTGGCAGGGGAAGGAGCAAGGCCAGGAAGCCTTGGGAAAGGCCCTGTGGCCCCATGGGCTGGTGCTCATAACCCCTTTACAGAGCCCAACATTGTGCTAAGCATGGGGCCACTGAGGCAAACACAGCAGAACTGCTGTCCCCAAGGGTTCCTCAGTCCAACAAGGAAAGGCAGGTAAGGAAACTGACCACTATGCTCCAGAGAGGGAAGTGACGCAGGGCCCGGAAGGCAGCAGTTTTGACAGACACGCAGACAGAGGACAGGACCAGCTCCAAAGGCAGGCAAATTCTGCAGACATGTGGAAGGCACAGCAAGCAGATGCCACAAGACATCCACATGTGCCAGCAGCTGGCCAGGTGTCAAAAGATGAAGTGGGCGTTACGCTGGACAGGACACCCTCTGTGCTCCTGCCCCTGGGGTGCCTCTGGCTGAGGTCCCCAGCTGCTATACCATGTGGTGCTTTGGGACCTGTCGCCTGTGCCATGCTGATTACTCCTGTGGTAACCACCTATGCCAGGGCAGCACATGGCTGGCCAAGGCCTGAGAAGCAGTCAGGCCCGAGAACTCAGCCAACAGGGCCAGGGAACTGGGTGACCAGAGCTGTTGTCCTGGGAGCATGTGCCTTGGAGACCGAGTGAGACTGAGCTGTTGGCAGAGGGCCCGCGCATCCACACCAAGGGGTCAAGAGCAGGGTTTCTGGTGGGTCCATGCAGAAGTGGGAAGGCAATTTGGAAAGACCAGCTGTTTTGTGGGTCGCCTGTTCTAAAGCTGAGGGGCAGTTAGATGTGCGGCTCCCAGAAAGAGCAGGTGCCCATCCTGGGAAGAAGTGGACAGCTGTTCCCGAGGTGGCCAGTACGGCTGCCCCAGAAGGTAGGTTTTTCATCTGTGTGGCAGACGGAACTCCAAGACGTTCAGTCGCTGGCTGGAGATCCCAGAGCTGGTCCATGGCAGGGCAGGGACTGGAGCCCAGGAGTGCTGTCTCTGAAATCACATTCTTCCTACCCCTCCAGTAGCTGTCATTTGGTGGGATGGGTATTTCCACAGGGACAAGTGTGAGGTGATGTGCCGTGGTGCCAGGGGAATGAGGGTGGGGACAGACAACACAATGCCTTCCTCTTCCTGGAGTGACTCAGCTGGTGGCCTCCCTGCTTAGACATGTCCTCCTGAAGGTGACAGTCCTTATCTCCTGCTCACATTGGACCACACACCTCCTGAGCCAGAGCGCTCACCAGAAGCAAAGCCACAGGCATCAGGGCTTACAAGTGAGTGATGAGTGGGTGTGGACAGCCCATGCCTGTGTGGGGGGCGTCTGGCCCCCAAGGAGGCAGAGTGGCTGGGGCTCCTTACCTACTCCCCTTTCCCTGGCTGTGTCCTCTTGTCATGTGAATGAAGCAGAGGCAGTGAAAACACCAGGCACTGTCATCTGTAACCGGGTGCTGGGAAAGGGGGATGGGAAAGTAGGAGGCATGGTAGTTATCAGGCAGGATTACTGTCCCAGCCAGGAGGCCCTGTGATTTTTAGAGTTCTGGGTTTGAACTGCGCAGCCACAGGTAGGACCCACCAGGAATCTGCATGAACTCCTCTGTCAGTTACCCTGTATTACCTCCTTTCTTCAACTCTGTTCTTTATCCTGAAACCTCTCAAGTGCCAATTAGCTACTAAATGGGATTTGCCAAGCATGCAAACACTGAATTGGTGGTCTGCCTGTTAACAATCAGCCTCTCTCGGTAAACTCCTAATGCCGGACTGGGCCTGCAGAATTGCCAGGGAGTCCCTGAGTCCTGCGGACATGGTTCCTGGACCTCTCCTGGGGTTCCAAAGGATCCTGCCCACCCAGGTGCTCTAAGCAGAGTACACACAAGGTGCTACATCCCCCAGGAATTGGCTGGGGCTTGACTGTCTCGCTCTGGGCTCCTTCCTCTAGCCCACTCCTCTTCCCTCCTCTCCGCTCTCTGCTTTCAACGCAACCCAGTAGATAGCACAGGGCAGCTGAGCACACCCTCTGTGCCAGGTGGGGATCAAGCAGGGTGGAGAATCTGTCCCCACACAAATGCACCTGGAGTGAAGACTGACCACCTGATCACCGGGTGAGAGAGACCAGCGAGAAAATGAGGCCACAGGTTCCTGCTCACACCTCTGCTTTGCTGGCCCCACGGGGACTGGCTCTTGACAAGGGGTGGAGAAGGGACAAGGAGAAGGGCTGTGTTTGGGAGAAAAGGGTTCCTCAGTGATCTGAGGTCCTGGCTACAGCAGGGGTCCCTGGGGCAGTAGAGGAGTGTGGTTGGAGGAGTGGGCTTCCGACCCTGGATCCTACCACCACCCAGCGACAACTCAGTTTCTCGGCCCTCTGACTCAGTTTCTTCAACTTTGAAATGAGCTTGCTACTGAACGGTTCACAGGATGGCTGTGAGGAGAAACTACCATAGCGTCTGCAAGCTTTCAAATCCTGTAAGACGCTTATGTTAGGCCAGTAGAGGAAAGGTGAGCAATGGTCTCTTTTACGGGCCAGAGGTCAACTAGTATTCATTGCTGCTGCTGCTGGCAATCTTTCTACGTGGAACATTCTGTTTGGAAAAAATGACTGTCTGTGCCTCTAGGCCTTGATGTGAGAATTGGAGCTTCGCAGTGTAGGCATCAGCAGGGTGTGGAATGTGAAGAGTGTGTGTGCGTGTTGTGTGTCAGTGTGTGTTGTGTGTGCATCTGTACGTGAATGTGTATGCAAAGGTGTGTGTGTGCTGTTGAGTGTGAGCGTGCTGTGTGCGCACATTCATATGTGAATATGTATGTGAAGGTGTATGTCTATGTGCTGTCGTGAGTGTGCTGTGTGCGTGTTGTGTCAGTGTGTTTTGTGTGCATCCGTGTGAGCCTGTGTGCTGTTGTGTGAGTGTGCTGTGTGCATGTTGTGTCAGTGTGTAGTGTGTGTATCCGTATGTGAATGTGTATGAGGTGTGTGTCTGTGTGCTGCTGTGAGTGCACTCTGTGTGTGTTGTGTATGTCAGTGTGTGTTGTGTGTGCATTCATATGTGAATGTGCATGTGAAGGTATGTGTATGCGGTTGAATGTGAGTGTACTGTGTGTATGTTGTGTATGTCAGTGTGTGTGTGTGTGCATCCGTATGTGAATGTGTATGTGAAGGTGTGCATCTATGTGCTGTTGAGTGTGAGTGCACTGTGTGCACGTTGTGTGAGCATCTGTATGTGAAGCTATGTGTATGTGAAGGTATGTGTCTGTGTGCTGTTGAGTGTGAGTGTGCTGTGTGCATGCTGTGTGTGTGCATTCATATGTGAATGTGTATGTGAAGGTGTGTGTTTGTGTGGAGTGTGAGCGTGCTGTGTTGTGTGTTGTGTGTGCATCTGTATGTGAATGTATATATGTGAAGGTATGTGTCCGTGTGCTGTTGAGTGTGTGTGTGTGTGTGTGTGTGTGTGTGTGTGTGTGTGTGACCGGCTCCCATCAGGCACACAGCTTCTCAGGTAGGGAACCTCAGGAGGAAACTCTAGAGTGGCGCGTCCTACAGCTTGCCCTGACCTCCAGCCCTACCGCAGAAACTGACTCTACCGCTGCCCAGGAGACGGGATCTCTGTCTCTGTTGTGCCACACACAGTGCCAGGGCACACAGCCAAGTCACACAGGAACCCACCCTCGAGACGGTGCAACTGCAGGGAAGCCTCAGGCCCAGCACCGCTCACCGTGTGGACAGGCCACAAGCCCACAGTTGGAGGGTGTGCACACACAGACCCCAACATGGCGGGATGCTGACACCATCCATTGTTCATGTTTCACCTGTCACTTGCACATATCAGCCCATCAACAAATGTTCACTTCCTTCCCAGTTTACTGGCAGAGTGTTTTCCAGAGAACTCCAAAGCCATTATTCTCAAAGAAGATGTGCGGATGTCCCCCGAGTCTCTGGAAGGCAGGGCTGTTTCTCGAGATAGATGCATCATGCTATCTAGTTTCTTTTCTCAGAATCTGTGCCCCGCTTTACCACTTCCCCAGGAAGACCAGGCTGCGGCTGGGATTTTTATTTCAGTTGCTTTGGCAGCAGTCAGAAATAAATGATGTCCAAATGTGTCATTTGAACTTTCGGTGGAGTTTACCATAGATGAAGCCAAGATGGTCCCCAATCACCTTTCTCCAGTGAGTCCCTCAAGTGTGCAAACAACATGACTACCACTGCTCTCACCAGCACCACCACTACAACCCACCACCACCACCACCACCAAGCACCACCACCACTGCCACCAACCCCCCCTACCACCACCAACCAAGGCAGCTCTCTCCCTGCAGCCTCCCTCATGCAGTGCTTCAGACATGTTACCAAATCCTCATCAGGGCCCCTGTATGGGGAGGAGTATAAAATTCAACCAAGCCAAGGGCCCCACCAGATGCGATGGCTGGGCACAGCAAGCTGGAGTTCAGGGCCAGGTCCTCAAGTGGCAACACTCACAGCATATTTCATGCATGAACTCACTAAAGCTCCTCCCCTGGAGCGGGGTTCTCATGTTGGGGTCCAGGGGCATGACAGAACCCGAGGGAGGTGTCTCCCCATCATGCACCCCATTGGGGCTGCAGGTGCAGGTCAGACTACAGCTCTCTCCCGGCCTCCTTCCACTGTTGGATCCACACCAAACTCTGCAGAGACCCCCCTGGATGCAGAGTCGGCATCCCCCTGTGTCCTTTGGGGAGTTTCAGTGGCTTCGTGGAATCTAGCGTGGCGTGGGGTGTGCCTGGGATGCCTCCTGCCCGGAAATCTGAAAACTCCAGGCCATGCACAGGCATCCAGAGCCCACCCAATCCAACCTCCTCCCAGTGCAGGGCCCTTGCCAGGTTAGGAAGTGGGAGAACCCCATGCTCTGCAGAAGAGTCCGCAGACCTGGCAGCCCTGCCATTCGTCAGCTGGGCACTTGGGGTGAGACACTAAACATTGCACTTTGTTCTCTCATTTGCCAAGAAAGTATTTACTGAGCATCCAGTGTGCGTTCGGCACTGTGCGTGGTACCTTCATCTAGGGGTCAGGGCTGGCCAGGCCCCTCTACTATGCAGGGGCGATGAATTAATGATTTCTGAGTAGTACATATTTTGACATATAAAACCTTTCAAAATGCAGAGTCCACAAGAGGAGTTATAATAGGAACCTGCAGCATGAGTGGGAAGGCGGGTAATTCCTGACACGTATTAAAAAGATCAACCACAGACCCAGAGAACGCAGCCTTAGAGAACAGTTATTAAGTATAGACTAAACTACACAGAATGGAGGAGGGCTCACGGTACACTTTAAAGCACCAGAGAGCCCACTCCAGACTGGACTGAAATGCATGCCTGGAAGTGTCTCAATGTATAAAAGCCTGGTTAAGGCTAACCTGTAATCACCACGTATCCACATAATCACATAATGATGCCTTCAGAGGCTGGGTGTGCACGGAGCACGCTCGATAAGGAAGCCCAAGCTCTCAGCCTCACAGTCAAGGGCTGCCAAGTGTAGCTCTAGGAGAACGGGGTGTTAATTGAGAGCTTCCTACCTGCCAAGTATCGTGCCAGGCACTAAACATAAACTCCGAGGGCTTAACCCCGACTATCATCCACAAGGCAGCTGCCGCTCCTGTTCCCAGCAAGGAAGCCAAGGCTCCCAGAGATGCAGTGATCACCTGCGATCAGAGGGAGCGGTGGATCTCTGCCATTTTCTTTGTGTGGTCACACGGTCTCAGCCCCTTCCCATGGGTGGGGCTTGGGGAGGGGTAGATTTCCCTCCCGTGTGTGGCCATGGTGAAACATGGGTCCTGGCTGGTTTACTAACTGCAGGGAGAGCTTCCCTATCCCCTCTCTCATTGTCCTTGGCAGCTAAGGTAGTACATGATCTTGGCCACATGGATGTTTCCACTTGGGGCTCAGCATGAAACGATTTGTGGCAGCAACGATGGGATCAAGAGTGGAGCAGAAGCAGCCTCAGGTGCCAGAGGCAGCTCCTCAAGGGTGTGCCTGAATCAGCCAGTGTTGGGGTGTGACCTTAGCTGAGGTCCAGCAGCAGCAAAGCCTCCTGAGTCCCCATTCTGACTCTGGGTGGCTTGGCGAACTCCCCGATAGCCTTCCTGGGCACTGCTGTTCTGCTACAGTTGGTCAGAGTCCGTTTCTGTGGCTGGCAGCTGAGAACCCGGATTCTCAAGCCACAGCTGCTGGATTCACACCAGGCGCTTCCCATCAGAGCCCACCCAATCGAACCTTTTCCCAGTGTACGGCCCTTCAGGGTCAGAAGTGGAAGAACCATTTCCTTTAGGATCCTCCTTCTCGTGATGGGGAGACGGAAGCTCCCTCAATCCTCTGGTGTGCACGTGCATGGGGGAGAAGAAGCTTGCAGAAGGCGCGGGGGTGTGTAGGAAAGTTGTCTTTCAGCTTGACTTTGAAAAAGAACCAGCGCTTTGGTGGGCTGCAGGCCAGGAAGGCCCAGGCACTGAGCGGCCTCCGGAGACCAGCTTGCTGATGCCTTCTAGACACGTTCAGCTGACCAAGGGCCCTTGGAGGCAGAAGGAAGCCTACCACCTAATAATGCCCTGCACAGCCCCATCCACTCAGAAGGACTGTGGCTTCCCAGGGAAGGGACAGACGACTTGGGAAGCCAAGGGTTTCCAGCATAGAGAGCTGGGGCTCTCTGAGGGGTGAGGAGGGATCAGAAAGCGTCCCAAGCGGGTCAAGAGTTCTTTGAACAGACACGATTGCTGCTAAGGCCACAGTAGTGCAGGTCACACCAGCCAGTTACAGGGATCAGCCAGTTACCCAACCCCAGAATCACATTCCACATGACCCAGGTATTCAGAAGAGTCTCTAAACTCTGAGGGGCCAAGTGGACAGCTGGCAGCCCTTCTCCTGACCAGCACAGGTGGCAGTTTTGGTAAAACTAACAGCAGGGAGGAACATGAACTTACTTTACTGATTTCCTTCCAGTAATAAAACAGAGGGCCCTATACTGGGCCCTCTGCTTAACCATAAATGTGCCCTTGCTTAACCACGAACAAAAATATGCAAGGAAAACACAGCGAGCAGCACAGGAGCTGACAGGAGCTGCCCCAAACACAGCCATGGGTGGAGGCACTGCAGATGAAAGTGCACAGAGACAGGTGATGCTCCACAAGAGCTGGGGCGACGGCACCAAGTGGGGCTTCTGTGTAGCTCCTCCCGGTTTAATGCTCAAGAAATGCTTTCTTTGACTGTAGGCAGAGAGGTCGGTAACAGCCTTAAAGGAAAAGTGGTGTAGAGCACACAGGAGGAGCTGAATATAAATAAGAGAAATAAAATATGAACAATGAAGCTCTGTTGGATGAACAGAGCGCAGGCATCAGATGGGCGGTCCTGGAGGCAGGGATGAGCTCTGTCTTTGCTTTGGATGGGTTGAACTCATCAGATGAGAATTTCTCCACAGACAGGAAGGGCATTCAGATGTGGGGGCAGGCACACATGGCACACACATCCCTACAGGTGGGTATCTTGTTGACACAGAGGAGGGCAGGAGGTGGGAAGTCCTCGCTAAAGTTACAGAGCCCGAGGATCACAGAGGAGTGCAATTAGGTGCTGCCTGACCTTATTCTTTTTTAACATCTTCATTGAGACATATTTTACCTACCATACAATTTGCCCATTTAAAGTATACAATTCAGGCTGGGCGCAGTGGCTCACATCTGTAATCCCAGCACATTGGGAGGCTGAGGCAGGTAGATCTACTGAGGTCAGGAGTTTGAGACCAGCCTGGCCAACGTGGAGAAACCCTGTCTCTACTAAAACCAGAAAAAAAATTAGGCAGGTATGATGGTGCACACCTGTAATCCCAGCTACTCATGCAGCTGAGGCAGGAGAATCACTTGATTCTGGGAGGTGGAGGCTGCAATGAGCCGAGATGGCACACTGCACTCAAGCCTGAGCAACAGAGTGAGACTCCATTAAAAAAAAATAAACTATACAATTCAGGGGTTTTAAAATATAACACAGAGTTGTACAACCATCAGCATTATTACATTTCAGCATATTTCTATCTCCGCTCAGCACTATTTAATGGCAAAGCATTCCTAAGTCCCCCTAAAAAGCAACCCCATGCTCATTGGCAGGCATTCCCAACCCTCCCCACCCCGTTTGACAGCTACTAATCTACTTTCTGTCAATTCTGGATGTTTCATATAAACAGATTTGCATAACATGTGGCCTTTTGTGTCTGGCTTCTTTCTCTTAGCATAATATTTTAAAATATTTACCTATGTTTTCACATATATTAATACTTTGCTCCTTTTTCTGGCTGAGTAGTATTCTACTATATGGATATGCTACATTTTATCCATCAGCTGATGGACAGGTAAACAAAAACACTTAAGCTGGCTGTTTCCACGTTTTGCTATTATGACAAATGCTGCCATAAGCAGACATGCACAGGTTTTGTGTGGATGTATGTTGGCATTGCTCTTTGCCCAGGAGTGGCTGTGCCTAACTTCAAACCCCTTTGTGATCTCTGACTGGCACCTGACAAAGGTTCCAGCATGGATAAATGCCACAGTCTACTGACTGTAATATTTCATTATCAAAAACATCCAATTTGATAACCCTTCTAAGGACCAGGAAACAAATGCCAAATTCAGATAATCCACTTAACTTGTCCCAATTAGCATTCATTCAAAAAAGAGGGTAAAAGTCACGTCAATTGCACAGAAGCCATTCTGAAACTGACTTCATGTACAGTCTTGTCCAAAGGCAGACGCAACAATTTGCCCGGAGTGCGTCAGCAACACTAAGTGGGCACAGGGACTAGGAGTGAAGTGCCCTCTTCTAGGCACACCTAGAGGCTGACAGTGCTACAGAGGGAGGAGATTGGGAGTTGAGGAATAGCAGGAAACTTCCCAAGAGCCACCAAGGCCAATTCCTGTGCCAGGTGGGAGGCAGGCTATGAAATCACTGAGTGCAGATGTGCCAGCTGGGTGTAAATCTCACTGAAGCAGAGGGCCTGGGCAATGGCTGCCAACTTCAGTCTCTGTCCCATAGCAGTGCCTTTCCGTGGCCTTGGGATGCAAGTCTAATTTTGCCCACTGGCATTTGAGGTCCTCCAGAGCCTGGCCTCATAACATCCCTGGTCTTCCTGCTCTCCCTGCAGAAGCCCCCATTCTCTCTTATGGAGTCCCCAGATGATGGCCAGCACAGCCCTGCAGGCAGTACTCTCTCCCAGCTACAATAGCCAAGCCCCACCTGAACCCCAGTAGCTATGACTGTGCCCGTCACAGAAACAGCAGCCCCCACCCCGCTGAGCCACTAGACACCCTGCATACCAGCCCCTGAGGTTGGCGAGGCACGTTCCTGAGTGGCAGGACACTGAGTAACCCCCACCCACTTCTTCCTGCCACCCTGGACCCTCTTCCCTGCCTTCTGTGTGTGCTGAGAGCAGAGGTTGCTAGAGGCACATCTGGCATCTTTGCACATCTGCCTGACGCTAAATCACTGGGTAACTGGAAACATATAGGCGGGGGAGATTCTGTTCAGATAGGCAGACCTAGCACACACATCCACCCTGTTCCCTCCTGAAAGCCATGAAGAGAGTGACAGAATAAATAAGATATGAAGCCGACAGGAAGAGGAGGCAACGACAACTACTTAGAAAATTAGATGGCAACTAATTTTTGAAAGAAGCAAAGAGGATGAGTGAGGTTTAAGTGACCTAACAGAGTAGCAGACACTAAACCACAGGAGGCGATACCAAGGAGTCACAGAGGTGGAGTGCTAGAGGTGGGGAGGTGGGGAGGCGGGGGTTCAAGAAGGAGTGGCCACAGGGCATGGGTAGGGTTGAGCACTGAGTGTAGAGCCTCAGCTGAATGACCAGGACGAATCCTGCGAGCCAGGGTCCAGCCAGAGCTGACGACATTTCACGGATTTCTTCAGTGAGTTGACATCGTGTTGGGAGCTTAAAACTGGCCACTGCAGGAGTGCTTACATCACAGAAACCAGCAAATGCTATAGACCAGGGCTCCTCCATCCCCTAAGAGCTGGTTGTTAAACTTCTACCAGCACACCACTGCGTAAAGCTGTTTCCTCCAAATGGCCAGGGATGAACTGGACCTTGGTCAGACAGTACAGAAGTTTTATTCTTGGCAGAATTCAGGCCAGGAAGCCTCTGGACTCAAGATTCCAAGAGGGAGGGAAAAAGGCAAACTCTAGACAGGAATTATGGATGGGGCAGCCCCCTGTCTTGGATGTGGCTCCCTGAATGCTGGCAGTGAGGTCCATGGCATAGTCCAGGATCTCCTCTGGCCAGGCCAGAGGACAGACTCGGGATAGCGGGGGAATCCCTAATGAACTCTGGGTGGGCCCATCACACTTCCTGTCCATGAAGCCCACCAGTCAGCCTTCCTGCCCAAGCACAGACCCAGCACTTCCCATCTGCTCTAGGGCCTCAAAGGAACAAAGGCCAAAGGGCACAGCCCTTTGAAGACAACCTTTAATGTGAAAAAGACAAAGAGAAATAAAGCGGAAGACAAAGAGGAAGACAGAAATAACGCAGGGAACAAAGACAGCGGCAATTAACCCTCTCACAGAGGTCAAATGGAATTGCTATTTCTAGGTCCTTGAGGAATCGCCACACTGTCTTCCACAATGGTTGAACTAATTTACACTCCCACCAACAGTGTAAAAGTGTTCCTATTTCTCCACATCCTCTCCAGCATCTGTTGTCTCCAGATTTTTTAATGATCGCCATTCTAACTGGCGTGAGATGATATCTCAATGTAGTTTTGATTTGCATTTCTTTAATGACCAGTGATGATGAGTATTTTTTCATATGTGTTTTGGCCTCATCTGGGTATTTATCCAAAGGACTATAAATCATTCTACTATAAGGACACATGCACACAAACGTTCATCGCAGCACTGTATATAATACCAAAGACCTGGAACCAACCCAAATGCCCACTGATGATAGATTGGACAGGGAAAATGTGGCATATATACATCATGGAATATTATGCAGCCATCAAAAACAATGAGCTTGTGTCCTTTGCAGGGACATGGATGAACTTGGAAACCATCATTCTCAGCAAACTGACACAAGAGTAGAAAATCAAACACCGAAAGTTCTCACTCATAGGTGGACGTTGAACAATGAGAATACATGGACACAGGGAGGGGAGCATCACACACTGGGTCTGTCAGGGGGATATAGAAGAGGGACAGCAGGGGGTGGGGGGTTGGGAGAGACAGCATGGGGAGAAATGCCAGATATAGGTGATGGGGAGGAAGGCAGCAAATCACAGTGCCATGTGTGTACCTATGCAACAATCTTGCATGTCCTTCACATGTACCCCAAAACCTAAAATGTAATAAAAATAAATAAAGAAAGAAAATAAAATAAATACTCTCACAGAGGTAAGAAAAGACAGTCCAGCCATTACAAAAGAACAAGTTTCTATAAACGGGAACTGAGAACAAGGAAGAGCTCTTGGAAATTAAAAATTAGATTAAAAGAAAGTAATACAGAGATTGGACATAAAATTGTGGACATCTTCCAGGAAGTAGTATAAGAATTCTAAGAGATAGGAAACAGCACAGAAAAGAAAATGAAAGGACTAGTCAAGGAGGTCCAAGATGTAATCAACAGGCACTCTGCAAGACAAAACCCAGGAACAGGGAGGCAGAATGAGTTCAAAAATCATTTTTAAAAGTCCTTGTTTTGGTGCCCGTGTTTGTTTTCCCTGAAATGGCCCACTGGGGGTCTAGAGCAAATGAATTTCAAAGAACAACATCAGGAGGCATTATGTGAAATCGCAGAACACTGGAGACTGAAGATGCTAAAGGCTTCCCAAGAGAAGCAAGCAGGTCACCTGCAAAGAATCAGGAGTTCAGAATCCGGATGGCAGGGGACTTCTCAATAGGAGGCAGGGAGCTCATTTTTTAAGCTATGTATTTTTGGAAGCTAAGAGACGAGAGCAATGCCTTTGAAATTCCAAGGGAAAAAGAATCTAAATCCTAAATTCAGCTGAGTGATCAATTAAATTTGAGGGAGAATTAAGATATATATTTTTTGGACATGCAATATTTCAAAAACATTTTTTTTCCTACGCACTCTTTCCTGGAAAACCACTAAAAAAGCACTAAAGGACGCACTCCAGCAAACTGAAGAAGTAAGCCTCTAAAGAGAAAGAGAAAGCAGAAGCAGGTTCTGGCATGGAGCAGAGGCCGGGGGCTTGCCGGGGACAGTGGGAGGAATGTGCTGGGACTGCAGCCCTGCAGCAGGCCTGGAGGACAGCAGGCCACATGGAAGCAGGACACGAGAACGCTGGAGAGACGGCGCCTGGAACCACACATGCGCACATGATGTGGCTGACGGGTTTGGTGATAGTAAGGGGACTTTCGTGGTTCTGATGGCAAGTTCAGGAAAAATTAGCATTGCAGAAAAATAAACAGTAAGAAAACACAATTATAATTTTAGAAAAAGCAGAAAAACTGTTTAAGGAAAGGAAGTGTAATCATAATACATGCTTGGCTCAGCTGTGAAAAACAATCGCATAGTCACAGTAAAAATGAACAGCAGAGCCATGTGGTGATTTACCCAAGAACTGAGAAAGAGCTGCAGTAGGCAGGTAGAGGTGAGCCGCCCACAGACGATGGTGTCTCACACTGAAAGATCACGTACACCCGTGTACTCTCTTTGGCATTAATTCAGTCATATTTTCAAGGTAAATACCTAAGGAAACAGCTTAGCATTTGCAGAAGCGCCTCTAAGGACCAGTACTGGGGATGGGGAGGGCAGGAGTGAGGACTGTTGGTCCTCGTTCTGTGCCCTGCAGAATGAATTGGGTTTTTGAGTCATGTGTATGTATCACTTCAAAATAAAAAACCTTAACAGAAAACTCATCATCAAAGGACAATGTTAATGAGCTAAATAACAGATATTTTTAACCAGAATCCTATATAAATCAGTGTAATTTCTGCACCCCCAAAACACACAAACCAAAAGCAAAGGTGTTGGAATCAGGACCTAGAATCCGAATCCTTAGAAGGGCTTTGCCTTCCAGGGGCACAGGATATAGCTAAGGTGAACCTCAGTTTTCTCAGTCTTGAAATGGGGGAAGACATAAGCTACTTTACAAAGCTTTCAGGACACTGAGTGTGAGGATAGGCTGGACGGGGCTTTGCAGACAGCTGCTGGCAGGGCGAGGCGCACTGGAAGCAAGCTCATGCCTGGCCCTGACGGCTTCCTCTGGAGCTGGAGTGATCCGCCTGCTTCTCCACCCTCCCTCAGGCAGTCTTCTCAGCTCTCCTGAGCTCTACCAGAGAAGGGGGCTGAGGATGCAGAGACCGGTGTCAGCTGCTCGGTCCCCACAAGCATGGTGTGGCCTGGTGGGTGGAATATGAAGACAAGGCAGGCCAAGCCCACTCTGATGAGGTCTTACATCTGGGTGACCTAGAGTAAGCTATGTCCCCTCTCGCACCTCAGTTTCGTCCTCTTAAATGTCATGAAAAGGTGCCTGCTGTGGGGCTGGTGTGAGGATAGGAAAAGGAGGGAGGGGGAGCGCCAGCGGGGCCCCTCCAGTCCCACAGGCAATACACTACAGCGCCTCCCAGCCACGACCAGAACTCTTCTCCCATCATGCTCCAGAGATAAGGCACCTTCGGAACCGTCCTCTGGAAGGACTGCAGAGGTTGCTGGAATGAGACTTGGTATTGGTCCATGAGCTGAGAAGGGCCAGGTCTAGAGCGGGGAACCCACCGGACCTCCCCGAGCACTGTTCTCAGCACCTTGGCAGCAGCACTGGGTGGGGAAAGGCAAACAGCTCACCCTGAGGCCTGAGGAGCTGCCTCTGGGCCCAGCTCTGCTCAGCACTGGTGGGGGAGCCTTGGAAACCTGGTGCTCAGGTCAGCAAGGCAGGATTCCTGGCATCTAATGTGTGCCAGGCCACAGGCTGAGCTGCCAGAGGACACAGAATGAACCAGACATCACAGCCCCTAGGAAGCCCACAGAATCGTGAGAAAGACAAGCAGGTAGCAAACAAAAACCATGTGGTGATGGCAGCACTGGGGCAGAGGTGACAGTGCCGAGCAGAGGTGACAGCACCAAGCAGAGGTGATGGTGCAGGGTAGAAGTGACAGCATGGGGCAGAGGTGACAGCTCTGGGAAAGAGGACAGCACCAGGCAAGGTGACAGTGCTGGGCAGAGGTGACGGAGCAGGGTAGAGGTGACAGAGTGGGGCAGAGGTGACAGTGCTGGGCAAGGTGACAGTGACGGGCAGAGGTGACAGTGTGGGGGCAGAGGTGACAGTGTGGGGGCAGAGGTGACAATGCGGGGGTAGAGGTGACAGTGCAGGGTAGAGGTGACAGTGTAGGGACAGAGGTGACAGCACTGGGGCAGAGGTAACAGTGCTGGGGCAGAGGTGACAGTGCCAGGCAAGGTGACAGTGCAGGAGCAGAGGTGACAGTGCCAGGCAGAGGTGACAGCACAGGGCAGAGGTGACAGTGCCAGGCAAGGTGACAGTGCAGGACAGAGGTGACACTGTGTGGCAGAGGTGACAGTACCAGAGCAGAGGTGATAGCACTGGGGGAGGTGACAGCACTAGGCAAGGTGACAGTGCCGGGCAGAATTGACAGTGTGGGGCAGTGGTGACGGTGCAGGGCAGAGGCAGCAGGGCAGAGGCGACAGTGCCAGGCACAGGTGACAGTGCTGGGCTGAGGTAACAGTGCCAGACAGAGGTGACAGTGAGGGGCAGAGG
The DNA here is from genome assembly GCF_049354715.1 of Callithrix jacchus. Lineage (NCBI taxonomy): Eukaryota > Metazoa > Chordata > Mammalia > Primates > Cebidae > Callithrix > Callithrix jacchus. Next base: position 57,707,182 of record NC_133517.1, on the reverse strand, counting down.
TGACAGCACCAGGGTGGAGGGCTGCAGACAGGAATGTGGTGCACAGAGGACAAACTGCCCAGCCGAGCCCAGGGATTGGAGAGGGCACCCCAGAAAGTTCTTGGAAAAGGTAACACCAGAATCTAGCCCAGGCCAGCTGGCTCAAAAGTCCCCTTTTCTCTCCCTCCATCTTCCCTCCCTGCCTCTGAGCTGCCGCCTCTGAGCTGAAGCCCGGGAAGAAGAATCACGTTCCTCCTCAGCCACCGCAGCTGTTCAGTCCACCCAGCACCCCTGTGTTCTGCGAGGCAGGCGGTGGGCGGCCAGGGGCAGACTGTGATGTCAGACAGGGAGAATTATGTTCACTGGGAGAGGCGGCGGGACAGAGATGAAGCCTCGAGCCGGGCCTGTTTCCATGCCAATGGCCTTCCCAGTGGAGACGGGGCACCGAGAAGCCAAGAACAGTCACCATCACTGCTCAGAACCCCTCAAGCTGCCAGGAAAAGGGGAAGAAATTGCTCAGCTTGGCGGAGCAGATTGTCTAGCAGAAGGGAGGGGGAGAAGACCCTCAGGCAAGAGCCGGCCCAGCAGAAGGACCCTGGGGCCCCAAGGAGTACCTTGGGCCCAGGAGAAGGACCCAGGCCCTCCGAGGAGGACACTGAAGGACAGGACAGGGAATCCAGAGTTCAGAGGCTACTCTGGGCCCGACTTTCCTTCACTAATTTGGATCTCACAGCTCTTCTTCCAGGTAGACAGGAAGCTAAGGCTTTGAAATACTAATGTTTCCAGGGTTGTACAGCCAGTAAGTAGCAGGGCTCGAACCTGAATCCAGGTCTGTTTTCAAAGCTTTCCCTCCTAAACTCTGCTAGTTAGCCTCAAAAAAAAAAGAGAGAGAACAGAAAAAGAAAAAGAGAAGAGTAGCTGTGAGCATGCAGGGTTGCTAGCCTAAAAAACTCCCAGAAGGTGCAAAGACAGACAGAAGGTGTGGTTCCCGAATCCTGCACCCAAGGAGTTCTGTACATCACCCAATGTGCTTGCAGAGCAGGGTCTGGAAAACGATGCTGCTAGCTCCTTGAGGACAGACACGGCTGGGCACTGAGTTGATGCCAGCTGGGCCATTGATGTCATAAGAAACGCGCATGCTCCTTGCTGCCACCAGTATGTCTGCGGCAAAGCTGGCGACACCGGGGCCCAGCGCTCAGCGGCTTCCCCCAGGTCCCGTTGTGGGTCAGCCTCAATCCTGGGTCAGCTGTAAAGCCCTGCTGTGGGCAGTCTGCTTCAGAACATCTTTATCACTCAATTGAGGGGAAGGGGCTGCGGAAGGAAGAGAAGAAATGCAAAGCAGAGCCTTCATCCAGATAAGCTCCCGTCTCTCCCAGCTCCCTGTCCATCTTCCCTCTGGCAGAAGGTGCCCGTCATTCTCTCTTGTTGGGAGATGAGAATGGGGGCGGGGGCAGCAAATAATTTGCTTGAGATCACACAGCTGACCTGAAATTCACATTCCTTCCATTTCTAAATCACCACATCTACTCAACACTCACTTTTGTTTTTGGAGATAGTCTCGCTCTGTTGCTTAGGCTGGAGTGCAGTGGTGTGACCTTGGCTCGCTACAACTTCTGCCGCCTAGGTTACAGCAGATCTCCTGCCTCAGCCTCCTCAGTAGCTGGGATTACAAATTTCGCCACCACACCTGGCTAATTTTTGTATTTTTGGTAGAGACAGGGGGTTCACCATGTTGGCCAGGCTGGTCTCAAACTCGTGACCTCAAATGATCCGCCCACGTCAGCCTCCCAAAGTGCTGAGTTACAGGCGTGAGAGCCACAGCACCCAGCAAGCACTCACTAACATTCAACAGTCAATCCACAGATATTTCCTGAGAGCAGGGACTGCGCTACCTCAGGATTCGTAGTGGGAAGGCAGGGTGGCCTGTGGCTCAGGGATCACCAGCAGGGGAGACATATACACAGATGGCAGGGAAGCTGTATGAGCAAATACGGCTGGGTCTCGTGCTCATCACTTGACTCTTAGGAACTCACTGGCTCTTCGCAGCCACCTTGAGACCTGATGCAGAAGCTGAGACCCAGCGAGGTGAATTCCCGGGCAGTGAGCAACAGAGTCAAGCTAGGGAACCAGGCAGGCGGATTCCAGGGCAGTGAGAGGTGGAGCCAGGCTGGGGACAAGACAGGCAGATTCCCGAGCCTGGACAAAACTGGCTTACCCACTGGAGAAACTGACAAGAATGGCTGCATTTGGTGGATGCTGTGGTCGGGAAGCACAGAGTGGATGGGAGAACTGCAGGGGACTTGGGTGCAGCCTTGTTGACTGAGAAGCTTCTGGAAGGGGTGACACAGAGGCCTAGAAGGCCAGGTTTACAGATGAGAGGGGGTGACCAGACAAAGCGGGGCCAGGATGAACTGGACTTTCGGAGCAAGAAACAGAGGAAAGGCAAGGGCAAGGGGCTGGTGGGCACCTTTCAAGTGGCAAGAAGCTGGGCCAGCTGAAGCTGCAGGGAAAGGAGGAAAGGCTGGTCGATCTGTCCCCAGAATATCCCCTGCCAGCCCACCAGGTGCAGATGTAGAGCAATGCTGGGTGCACTGCAGCACTGGGAGAGCTTCGAGGCCCTAGCTCTTAGGGCAGGGAGAGACGCAAGGGGGCTGCCCCCATCTCAGCATGGAGATGGGCCACAGGGGCCCACGCAGCAGGGACAGAGGAGAGGTGGAGCCTGGACAGTCCCTTCCCACCCACTGCCCCTCAGAAAACATCCCCCGGCTCCCGAGCACTCTCTGGGACCCAACTGCTGTTGTGGGACTTGCCTACAAAGAGGAAGACGGAGCCTCCTACCAAGGGTAATTTCATTTTTATGTAATATTCAGATTTAAAAATAGAAGAGCATCTGTCATGACCTCTGCAAATGCCATGCGACCCTTCCTGTGCTTCGTGGATAAGGACACTGTCTGGGTCCGCCAACCCCTGCCAGAAATGATGAATTCTCACCTCCATCCATCAGCTGCTCGAAACCAAACTCACAGCCCGCCCTCACTGTGCACGCAGGCACAGCCTCGGCTTTATTTCTGTTTCCATTTAATAAGCACTTTTTCTTATTCTTATCTTGCTCCAGATACTATACATTTAAGTGTACATTATCTTGCATTGTGGATGAATCTTTGTGAACCCTTTAAGTCCTATCTTCAGTAAGGAGGGACATAACATAAGCACACCCACGCCAGCCCTGTCTTTCTGAGCACCCCCAGGGTGTTGCGGACTGGGCCTGGTGCTCTCTGAAGTCAGCCCCGTGCCTTTCAGGGGCCTCTGGAGCAGATTCGTAATGCCCCATTTTGAGTTAAGTCTGAGACACCTCAAATGAAGTTAGAGGCTGAGACACCTGTTCGGTAGACAGGGCTGAGGAGAGGAGGTGCAGGCTGAAAATCTCAGATAGTTCCACACGCCATGCAGTGGTGGGGACAGTCCTGTCTTTTTGAGGACACAATCTTAGAATGCTACTTATGGCAGTTGCATCTCAGGAGCTCCTTTTTCCTTGAAAACTGAGAAGGTGACAGATTACTGAGAGGATGAACTTGTGGAAAAGGGGCCGGATTGGTCTGCGCTTCAGTGCTGCTGCGGGCAGCCAGACCCATGGAACGGCCTCATGACTCTCAATCGAGGGGCTGCGGCGTGCCCTCCTGGTTTCCTGCTCCACAGGCCTGGCTTCTTGTTCATGAGCCCCTTACCTGTAGATGCGTCCTGGCAGCGGGTGCCATGTGGCTGGTGAGCAACTTGAGGCGCGAGCCCAAGGCTGCTGCTTAACGCACAGCCTTCTCTTCAGAAGGTTTTTCCTTTGCAAGAGTCCTAACGATTTCCGCTTCCTCCACTGCTGGGGGACACTCAGCCATGAGCTGCTCACTCCTCTATGGGGTGGATGGTGGAACAGACACAACTTAGGTAAAAGGGTTTCGGGAAATACCCAGGCTGTGGGAACAGTCAGAGCCACATACAACATGACCCGCACCCTTGGGTCAGAGAGAGACTTGCTTACTTCTGTCTTACAACGCCATACCGAGATTCCCCAATGACAAACAGGAAGATCATAAAAATGTGCTGAATCAATCAATTTCAGTTCCACAATTTATTCTTAAGCTACTGCGTGTACCAGTGTATGCTAAGGAGTTGGCGTATACTGTTTACACATGAGTATAGGGCTCACTGTCCTCATTTCGTGTGTGAGAAAGGAGAGGCTCAAACGCTTCAGGACATTTACCCTTGGCTGGTTAGTGACTGACCTCAGGGCTTTCTGACTCCAAGGAGCATTCCTAATAGCTTCCTGCATGCCTGCCCCATCTCTAGGTGCTGGCCCTTCGTAGTGATGAAACAAAACCGGTCTCTGCTGCCAAAAAGGTTGGGGACCACTGCCCTAGCATTTATCATCATGCCTTGGAAGCCCCTGGGACAGGGACAAACTCATTGGTGCACATAGGTGGCATATGGAAGACAGTAGTATTTCAGAGACGACGATACATAAATTCCACTGATGAGCACAGGGGGAAAAATTCTAAATAAAACATTAGCAAATCAAAGCCAGCAGTGCATTGGAAGAATCATCCACCACCAGCAAGAATGATTAGTCCAAGGACAGCTCACATCAAGAATCTACCATCCAAAATCATTACAGCATTGAACAGGGAAAGTTACGATCACACTGATAAATGCCAGAAGACAACGATTTGTTTTTAATTTCAGAAAACTCTTTAAATGGGAAGAGAAAAAAAGTATTTAATTTACTTATTTTTTATTTTTTGTGAGATGGAGTATCCAGGATGGAGTACAGCAGTGCCATCTTGGCTCACTGCAGCCTCCGCCTCCTGGGTTCAAGTAATTCCCCTGCCTCAGCCTCCTGAGTAACTGGAACTACAGGCATGGACCACCATGCCTGGCTATTTTTTACTCTTGACCTCAGGTGATCCACACTTCCCACTTGGCCTCCCAGAGTGCTGTGATTGCAGGCATGAGCCACTGCACCTGGCCAAACTTATAAAAATCAATTTCACTAAAAAGCAAATATTCCACATATACATATTTTTATGTATTTCCAAATACAATGCTCATTTTAAACTGGATAATATGCTCTTAAAGTTCAAATGGACAAATAACTATGAAAAGTGAGAAAGGACCTGCTTTACCATGTATTAAAACATATCTTAAAGCCATTATGACAAAGGGCATGGCATTAGCACAGCAATCTTTGCAGCAGAACAGATAATTAAGAAATAGATCCACATTTACAAAAGAGCTAAATCTACTACAAAGGTAGCATGCTAATTCAAGGAAAGAAGGATGGTTTTGAAACTCAACTGGTCCTGGCATAACTGCCTAAATGTCAAGTAGAACAAAAGAAGGATCCATCTCATTGTATAAGCACAAATGAATTCCAGACAAATGTTTTCAATTTTAAAAATAACAAACTGAGAGTGTGTGTGTGATATATGTTATATGTATACACATCTACATATAAAACCTGGTAATGGGGGAGACATTCTTAAGAAGATATACTGGATTGCAGAAAAATGAACAAATTGTACGTGGCACAAGCCATGAAAACAAAGTCAAGAGAAATGTAACAGACCAGGAACTGTATCTGCAGCACACAAGGCAGTCTGTTCCTACCCCAGGTCTCATAATCTCCTACAAATGGATAAGAAAAAGCCACACAATCCTAGAGAAGGGGCAGAGAATGTGAACAGGGCATCTAAGGAGAGAAATGCACATGATCAAAGAAACGCAAGAGCAAAGCCCAGCCTCAGGAGCAGCCGGCACAAGGTTAGTTAAAGCGGTGACAGTGTGTTTCACCCAGCCGATAGCCACACAGGAAGCCCCTGAATGTGTACAGTGCTGAGAAGGGCGAGGCCGAGGGGTTGCTCGCCCAGGCTGGGGGCACACGAAGGCTGCAGTCTGGCCCTTAGAGAGTACGCTGGGGCACAGGTCAAGATGTCAGCATGCGGGTGTCAGAGGAATCTAAGAAGAGCAGGCCCCCGCTTCTGTAAAACAAATCCATTTCCTGTCTATTCACATATATCTGTAGGCATCGATGTGGGCCTGGAGAAATGTGGAGAAGGACATACGCCAGGGTCTAGACTGGGCTGCTTCTCCAAAGGATGGGAATGGAGATGGCCGAGAAGATGAACATATTTTATACACTTTGCATTATTTCACTAGTTAAAATAAGCGGGGATTACTCTTACAACTTAAAAAACGTAATCAATGTTTTTAAAGTGCTTTCTTGACTACAAACCAGCACCCATGGTGAGGCTCCATGACGGTCCAGCCACCATTGCGCATGGGACCTGTGAGCTTGTTAAAGCTTCTGAGTAGAGATCAACAGATTTGTGTGCTGTAATAGCCTGGTAAATAGGAAGCAAAAAGGTAGCAGCTGGAGCTCTCCCCACGGAGCTCGGTGGAGAGAAAATGAATCGCAGTGCCAGGCTCGGCTATTGGCTGGGCCTAAATTGTTCCTCACTCTGAGAATTTGCTAAGTGGCTGAGCAATAAAGAAGAGAGATTTGAGAATTCTTTCTCAGCACAATGGCTTTGACCCCTGCCCTGTCAAGTCAGGATGGCTTTATTAGGGACCGTGGGGTGCTGCAAAGAGCCTTGAGGCTCTGGGGAGACCAGTTCATCCAACTCAATTAAAAACCCGTCACCTGGTGCTGAGCTGGGGCAGCCCTGGGCCAGGCCGTAGGGGAGGAGAGGTGATTTCCTCAGTCCCTTCCTCGATCCTGTATTAGTGTCTACTCCACGCCAAACACCGGTGCAGAGGAGGCAGGCCTGGAATACAGCATCACCCACCCTGAAGTGGCTCCCAGTTTACTGGGGTCAGTGACACATGAAGAGATGATTTCCACAGCCTTCTAAGACACATCCTCCCATTTGTAAAATGAAAGCCTTGCCCAGGTGCTCGTGTGCTCCAAGAGAACAATGCCAGGTACCAGCTACATAGGGCACAGAGACCCCACCCCAGGCTCCTGAGGAGCTCAGGTGAGGGTACCGACACTGGCAGCCTGGCCTGTGCACTGATACCGTATTGTGCACTTGAGTGAAGCCAGGGGCCAGACCCCAAGTGGGTGCTAGAGACGGCCTCCCTGAAAAAGAGGAGTCTGGCCCGAGAGCCGTAGGATGGCGGGAGTCTGCCTTGCCTCCACGGGAAGGACAGCAGAGGGGCCGCCAGCTGCCAGGGGCCTGCTGAGTACATGTACCCCCTCAGACATGCCACCTGCCGTTGGCACATGGAGTCCTCAGACACCAGGGCCATGGCTGGTTTGGGTGGCAGTAGTGCAAAGATGAGCAAAGCCTTGTTCCTGCCTGCCACAGTCAGCTTGGGTGACTGTGGCAATGTATCGCGACTGTGGCTTAAAAAACAGACACTGATTTCTCAGAGTTCTGGAGGCTGCAAGTCCAAGATCAAGGGACAGGAGGGTGGGTGTCTGGTGACAGCCCTCTCAGGCTGGAAGCTGGCTAACCTGCTGCTGGGAGCGCGCATGGCCTTCCTCGGGAGTGTGCAGCTCTCTGGCAGCTCTATCTATAGGGACAGTAATTCGACTGGCTCAAGGCCTCATCCTCATCCCCCATTTAAGCTTAGTTCCTTCCTTACTGGTCTCAATTCCACATACGACCACGCTGGGGCTTAGGGCTGCCACATACCATTTTGGGCGGACACATTCAGTCTGTATCAGTACCCTTCCCAGCGCCCAGTCACCCCGGAGGCATGAGGGGGAGGAGCTTTGGTTATCACAGAAAGGCAACACTTGAGGTGGACCAGGTGCCCAGTGGCCTGACGTGGAGGAAGCGCGCATATTAAGTGGGGAAGCAGGTGGGGACTGAGAGTTCACATCCAGGCTAAGGGGCTCAAGCAGGTGGAGGCTTGGTGTCCGAATGTAGAATGGGAACAGGAAAGAGAAGAGATCAAGGTGCCCAGGGTATGGTGGGTGAGGAGCCTGAAACGCCATGCCAAGGACTTCAGATTTCCCCTGCAGGCCCCTGCAACCCTGCAACCGTCGGAGACTCTGGCAGGGTCAGAGTGACCCACCCAAACTGCAGATGCCTTGTTTATCCTGTTTATCCCTGACTTGGGCCTGTGCTCCTAGGAAGAGGGATGCACTGCAGTCTCCCAGGTGGAAGCAGAGACCTATCAGAAGCCTGCTGACAGACAGTGTTCCCTGAGAGCCCCTGCAGCAGGGGTGCCAGGCTTTCCAGGTATGGGGCTGAGGCTGAGCTCTGAACATCCTGGGGCCAGGAGGCAACTGCAAAGAGAGGCCTGATGAGCACCCTCAGGAAAATAAAACGCGAACAGCTGGGGTCTCGCGGCCACGTGATGGTGTTCAAGCCGACACCTGTTCCCTCCTGGCTCTCTCACCCACCCTTAGTACAGAAGCTCTTGGAGAGAGAATTGAAAGGCACTGGACTGACTGCTGAGAATTTGTCAGACATGCCTGTGAGGATCGGAATAAAAATACCCAGGCCTTCTATGATAGGAACGGGCCGCAGTTTACATGGGGCTCTCAAGTCTATCAGTTCACCCCATTTTCACTCAGAACCCATAACATACAGGAGGGAGCTGACACCTTCCCCATTTTACAGGGGAGAAAACAGGCTCAAAGAATTTGACTGGTAAAGAGAGTGATCAGTCCTTCGGCACAAGGTTTTCTGGGTTTTGGAACTAGCCCTGAGCAGTGCATGTTACAGATCACGTAATCCCAGGAGCTGTTTTCTCATCTGCAAAGTGGATGAGGTGATGAAGTTGCCAGGTCACTGTGAGAATGCCAAGCATGATTCCTGGGCAGAGCTTTGGGGCCTGTAGGGACATCCAGCACCACTCCGCTGTCATGAACGTCAGTAACCACGTGACCAAGACCTTGGAGCTGCCAGGACCACAGGAGAGGCAGCGGAGCTCATCGGGCTGTAGAGGAAACCTATGGCTGAGCTGGGCAACTTTCCAAAGGGCGAGAACACCTGTTTTAAGGGATTTGATGGACTTTACCTTTTTATATTTATATTTATTGCCTTACTTTATCTTTTGGAGACAGATTTCTCACTCTGTCGCCCAGGATGGAGTGCAGTGGTGTGATCTCAGCTCACTGCAACCTTCACCTCCTAGGCTCAAGTGATTCTCATGCCTCAGCTTCCCAAGTAGCTGGGATTACAGGTGTGCACCACCACGTCTGGCTAATTTTTTGTATTTTTTAGTAGAGACGGGGTTTTGCCACACTGACCAGGCTCTCAAACTCCTGAGCTCAGGCAATTTGCCCACCTCAGCCTCCCAAAGTGCTAGGATTACAGGTGTGAGCCACTGCACCCAGCCAATTTTACCTTTGTAAAGGGTTCCATGCTGTAAAGAGGCTGGGTCTGGCTGGGTGTAATGGGATTAATGGATTTCTTTATCCAGGACTCCCGGGTCTGACTCATGCTCACATGAGTCCCCTGTAGGGAGGTGAATGTGACCAGGGAAGCCCTTCCTCCTCTTCACAGAGCGCACAAGCACCTCTCATTCCACAGAAAACACTTGGGAGGGGTCGCTGGAGTGGAGGGTCACAGATGGCCTGTGCCCTGGATGTGGGACCCTGGGACTTCAAGATTACAGAAGGGACTGAGAAGGTCCTACTGAGGGGTGTGGTGGCCACAGGGCAGCCCATGCAGGGTGAGCAGAGAAACAGCTCCTGCCTTTCCTAGTGGCTCCTGTCACTCCTCCAGGACCTGCGGCCACACTGGACCCCATTCTTTCCCTCTGAGTGGAGGAGAGGAGAGGCAGAGGGCTTGGTGCAGGTGGCACTGGTGTCCTGTGACACTGGAGGCCTATCCCTCCTGTGGCTATGCAGGATGAGAATGACAGGCTACAGGCCCAAGAACTGGGCACTGGGTGGGTGGGCACCAGGGCCAGGGGAGGGCTGCGTGGGTTGCACACACAGCCTCAGACCTCAGGATCTGAAACTCTGTTCAGAGAATCACTGCCCTCAATCCCTTTGGGATCAATTAATGTTCCCAATAAAAATGGAAGTTTAATTTCCATAATAAGTTCTCAGAAAAAGGTCACTTCCACCCACGGGAAATTTCATGGCCCTGGTTTGTTTGCTTTGGGCCAGGGCTTCTGCAGGACAGAGCCAGTGACCAGACATCCCGTGAAGGATGCCACTGCGCAGATGGCTCACCCAGAAGGCAAAAGGGAGGCGATTCCAAAGAGTGGCCAAGCCTCGAGACCACAGCCGCAAGACGACGGCCAGAGCTGAGTCAGCGCTCAAGCATTTCTGGGGCTTCCTCCCTCACGGGTTCCTGAATCTGATTGTTTCCTGTGCAAAGTGAAGGGCCAGGCTCCGGTAGGAGAAGGTGAGCACCAGTTATCACCTGCCCATGGATGAGGCCATGATAATGACGTGCAACAGCAGCAGAGCTCTGGGACCCCTGTCCTCTCCCAGGGTGTGGGTGAGAGTCCATCCTGCCTGGAGGCCAAGGAAGAGGAGCATGGAGAGGCCCAGGCACATGTCTGGCATGTGCTAGATTTCATTGCTACTGGCCCTGCATGCAGGACGGAGAAAGGCTGAGCCATGGTTGATCCCTGTAATCCCTCTGGAAGGGATTCTGAAGCTTCCTGCAGAAGCTTCCCTTGGCAAGCTGGGAACCCCCTGATGAGGACTCTGGGAGCAGGGTAGCAGCATTCAGACAGGGCTAAAGGAGACGACCACAGACTGTGCTGGCTTCCCCAGGAGCTGGGATGCAAGCATGAAGAGGAGGTCGGGAAGCCCCACCTTTTAATCCGGGGCTGCCACATGCTGGGGTGGTGCCAGTGAGGACTGATGAGTGAATGGAGGCTCTGAGAAGCCCGGTGTCCTGGCAAAGCCAGACAGCACAACAGCAAGAGAGAGGAGTTGGGTGCCAGGCTGTTCTTGCATTGCTATCAAGGAACACCTGGGGCCGGGTGGTTTACAAAGGAAACAGGCTTCATCGGCTCACAGTGCTGCAGGCTCTATGGAGAGGATGGTGCTGGCATCCACTCAGCTTCTTGGGAGATCTCAAGGAGCTTTTACTCATAGCAGAAGGCAAATCAGGAGCAAGTGTGTCACACGGACAGGGCAAGAGTGGGAACAAGGCATGGGGGAGGTGCCATGCTCTTCCAAACAACCAGACCTTACGTGAACTCACTCATCACTAAGGGAAAGATGCTCAGCCACTCATGAGGAATCCACCCCCAAGATCCAAACACCTCCCACCATGCCCCACCACCAACAGTGGGGATTCCATTTTAGCATGAGATTTGGAGGGGACACACACCCAAATCACAGCAAGCTCCACCTGGTGAGTCTGGCTGCAGGGCTTGCGTTCCCTCACTCCACACCTCTCCCCAGCATGTTGCCCAGTGTGCCAACATGACACCTGTCTGCTGGGGGTCACACTGCAGCTGGCACACAGAGGTCCTCAGCTTGTATTGGCTTGTCCCTAATTGGCCTGAGGACAGACTATCCTCTACTCTGCAAGGGCAGAGTATGCTTTCCTCCTCACACTCTTTCTTGATCTCTTTGGCATCTCTGGTCTCCAGGAGCGAATCTAGGAAACCACACTACACGTTAACGGGAAAATAAGCCAGACAGTGTGGCCAAAGGCACACCAAAGGCTGTCCATTGAAGATAACCGCTCACATTTTCTACCGAGTGGTTCAAAGACCACACTCCATTGAGAAAAGTGATTACTCAATTGGGAAACGCTCCTTTGAAGGAACATCCTGAGATTTCCCAGCATGTGGCTGGGCAATGCAATTAATATCTGTTGCTCGAGACCCCCTGGGCGCCTGACACTGGCTGTAACATGCACTAAGGGCCAGGCCTACCAGGTCAATCAACACATCGTTTTGTTTCCCTGAAGTTGATCACCAGTGAGCAACTTGAAGGAACACTGCCCCAGGTCTGTCTGGCTCCAGAGACAGCACCCTAGGACCAGGCAACGGGTCCTCTGTCCCCCAGAGCCCAGCGTCTGAATCTCAGCATGAAACCAATGAAGATGAGATGAGCAATATTTATACAAATGCAAGCAAACTGAGGGAGTGCTCACCCAATGAAATGACAGATCCATTTGGATAAAATCAGCTAAAGATACCCAACTATTCTATATTTGTATGATCAAACTTAGAAAAGAAATTCATCTTTCCTTCCATATATGTTCTCTGCTTAAAAAAATACATTTGGAGAGGCAGAATGGAGGAAGAAAAAAAAATGCCTACAGATCAACATGGCAAGCTTCTCGTTCCTTGTTCCTGTACAGATCTTTGTCTATATTTAGAGAGTTCCTTTTCTGACTGTAACATACATATGTGTACTAGACTAATGTGTGAGAATGTGTAAACGTACGAAGACGCCCCTCTGGAGGGTAGAAAGTCTGTTCTCTCTCTTTGCTCTACGTACCAATCCCATCACTGCTTCGGCGCATGCACCACTTTTTAAAGCTATCGTCCCATTTACTTCTCACAATCACTGTGCAGACAAGGAAAGAAGAGGAAGCAGAGGAGAGGGAAGTTGAATATTCATCCAAGTTCACAGCCTCCAAAGCAGCGGTCTCTGTCTTAGCTACAGCCCTGTGACCCATTCCCATTCCACCACCTGACATGGGTCTCCCAAAATGTGCTTTAATGGGAGAGCTCTGCCTCAACGCCCATCTGCACCCAAACACGTGAGCCCAATCTACTAACACACAGCCCCAGGAGGAGGGATGTCTGGGTGCCTCCATCTGGAGATGCTCACAACCCTGGTTCTCACCAAGAGCACTGGGATGGGCGCTGTGGGAGAGAATCAGACACCAACTCCTGCACTCTGGGAGGGAGGGCCCTTCACACACTTTGTGGGGCTATGATCCCAAATATTACAACACAAGAGAGAAAAGAATGGGACCTGAGAGGCAGGTAAGGGAAGAGAAATGCAGAAAGAATGGACATCTGCTCCTACTGTCCCTCGCAATGCTACACACATGAGCTAGGCTTTCTCACTTTCTAAACCAGGAGACTGCAGCTCAGGGAGGTCAATGGCTGGCCAAGGTCACATGCCTGGCAAGTGAAGGAGCCAGGGCTGGAATCCAGCTGCATCTGTGTCCAAAGACCACACACTTCCCAGGCTCTGGTACCACAGAACTTTCCTCTCTACATGCATGGCTGGGGGTGGCAAAGAGAAGAGATGGAAGGAGGGAGAGAAGATGCATGACTGTGAGCACAGATAACTCTGTTAGGACAAGTTGAAGTTAGCTAGATACAGAAATGTCCCTACACAGCTATCTAGAAACAGGAGGATACTCTGCGGCCTGCCAGCGCACAAGCCAGGGAGGGAGCCTGACATGCATGTGCACACATGTGTATACAATGCCCATACACACATGCAAATGAACATACACACATGTATACACATGCATACACATGCAAATGAGCATATGCATGCACATACACATGCGCACAAACACTACACATAAACACATGCATAGATACAACTAAAGATACACACATGAATACATATACACACATGCATACAGACAAATGAGCATGCACACACAAATATACATACACAGACATACACATGCATGCAAAAACTACATACACATAAATGCATACATGGATTACAAATATACACCCATGCATACATGAATACATAACACATGCATACACACAAATGAGCATGCAAATACACATACACACATACATATGCACACACACTACACACATACATACACATGCATACAGATACAAATAAGCATGCACACACATACACACATGCACACATGCTAATATATACACACATACAGACGCATGCAAGCAGGCACATACACCCCTGGAAGGGGCCGTGCTAGGCAATGGCAAACACCAGTCTGGGCTGCTGTACCAGGGCGCCTGGCAGCCTCTCTCGATCCCAGGCCCACATTGCCACCATGAACAGAGGGTTCCGCCCAGGGCACCTGCTCTCCAGGCAGCCTGAACCGTCAGGGCTATGGAGCAGTGATGCAGTACACAGCAGCAAGCTCCATCGCTGGCTGCGCTGACTGACATTTACCCTGCACACAGCCCGTGCTGAATGCTCATGTGTACTTGGCACTCAAATCACGGTGACCTTGGGAAGCAGGAGCACTTGCCCCATTTCACAAACAAGTCATCTGCTAAGGAGCTCCCCGTAGGCACTCAGTGGGCCAACAGAAGAGACCGCTGGGAACTGAAGCCAGGGCTCTCATGCTCCACAAGTTCACACTCTAATCTTCCTGTTGTGGGTCCCGAGGACACGTCTGGGGCAGAAGACAGCCATCCCCACATCACTTGGACTTCTGTGGTCCGCAGTGCCGTGGGTGTCTGACAGGCTCTGAGGAGGACCCGCTTGTGCCAGGACCTGGGTTTTTGGGGTGGGGGAGGCAGGCAAGAGACTCTCCCAGCTATCAACGAGGTTTCTTGATATTTGATCCTAACAGGAGCTGAGAAGAGACCCACAACTTAAACACACATGAATCACCTCAATTTAACTGAGAAATTAATAACAACATTTGCTCCCTGTAAGGAAGTGGGATAGACCTGGATCCCTACCCCCAGCTCTGCACCCCGCTGGGTTCCCCCAGCCTGTGGGAGCATCCTCACCACTGCAAGAGACCCACTGGATGAGGGGTCAGGAGGAGGCTCATCTGCTATGCAAAGCAACTTCTGCAGCAGCAAAAGCGTCACTATCCACAGTTTAGAGAGGGGAGCGGAGGCCCAGGTGGACGGATGTGCTGGGAGTGTCCCGGCCCGCAGCGGGGTGAGTGGAAGGCTGCCCAGGCCTCTGCCTCCCTCTGCGCTCTTCCCACAGTGCCTCCGCCCACTCCGACACATCGCCTTCAGTGGCCCAGTTGTCCTGGCTACGTTTCAGAGTGCCTGTTACTCAATTATCCCTTCTCCTCTCTGTGAAGTGTCCATTAACCTTGTGTCTCCAGGTTCCCACTTCCCCTCCCACAGTGCCCACAGCAAGCGCCCACCTTTCATGCTGTCATGGGCATCCCCTGCCAGTGACCAGCTCTGAGAGGGGTGAGGGCAGGGGCCACCTCCAAGGGCCTCGTTCGAGCTCACGAGCTTCCCTTGGGAAGGCTCTCCAAGCCCTGCGAGACTCACCGGTCTCATCAGATCAAGTCTGATACCCTGTAAGTGCATTTTCCAAAGAATGAGCAAAACGGTCTCTTTCTTCCTTGGCCTTCCTATAAGAATAGCTACATTTGCATGATAACATCTGACGACCACCCAGCTCAGAGACTGCTTTTAATACTCAAAATCTGACAAGGCACGTACACCATGCAGACAGAAAGCAAGGGTGTGTGGGTGAAGCAGCTAGCGAGACCTGCTGCTCCTGCCAGAACCCCAGGACTTGGTTGGTCTGGGATGAGTGGGAATGGCCCACAGCAGGGGAGGCTGGCAGGGGTGGGAGACCCCGGAGTTGGCCCCAGCCTTCCCAGAACTCAGCTTTGCCACCTTGAACTCAGTGAGCAATTTGTCATATTCTAGGGAAAGGTAAATAAAGGTCCGCCAGAGTGAGCACAGAGGCCTTCCCTCTGCTGGGGGGCTCTAAGCCTGGCTCGCTGCTCTTCCACCTCACGATCCTGCCCAGAAGAGCCTCCTGCAGGAAGCAGCCTTGCCCCAAGGTGGATGAGGTCCCTCCCTGTGGGAGCTCTAAGATGACCCAGGAGACCTTCACCCCTCGACAGTGTCCTCCCCATGAGGCTGTGGGAACTTGGGAATGTCAGGTGTGGCTTCCCTGATTATAGTATTCTCTGGTAAAAGGAAGATTCCTTGAGTGGGTCTAACCTAACAGGGTAAGTAAGCTCTTTAAAGGCAGAGACATTTTTCCAGCTGATCTGAGAAGGGGAAGTCAGAGATGAGAAGCACGAGAAGGGTTCAACACCCCATTGCCAGTTTGAGATGGAGGGGGTCACGTGTCAAGGAATGGGAGAGGCCTCTAGGAGCTGACAGCAGTCTCCAGCTGACGGCAGCAGGAAACTGGGGCCTCGGTCCTACAGCCACAAGGACCTGAATTCTGCCAACAACAAGAACAAGCTTGGAAGTAGATTTTTCTCCGTTCCCTGGTGAAAACCTGGTCTGACAAAACACCCTGGTATTAGTCTTATGATCCCTGAGCAGAAAACCTTCTTAAAGCCTGAAGCCCCCTTCCCTCAGCTGACTTCTTACTTAGCTTTAAGATTCTGCTCACAGTGGGGCAGCAATTCTGCCTCAGTTTCTCCAGAGAATGTCCCCACTACCTGCTGGGCCAACAGTGTTCCCGGACAGGCTGCTGCCTGCATCCCGCCTTTCCCACACAGGCCTAC
This sequence comes from Callithrix jacchus, assembly GCF_049354715.1. NCBI lineage: Eukaryota > Metazoa > Chordata > Mammalia > Primates > Cebidae > Callithrix > Callithrix jacchus. The sequence continues at coordinate 57,690,869 of NC_133517.1, read as the reverse complement.
CCTCTTCAGCTGATGACCCACTGGCATGGAAGGAGCTGATCATGAAGAACCTGGCCATGGCACCCGGCTGATTTCAGAGGCTGGCAGGGCACATGCCCTGCAGATAAAGAAGTCATTTTCCTTACTCGAAGCAGAGATATGCCCTAAACGCAGACCTTGGCCTATGGTTCACAGGTGGGGCACTGCACTGCCCCTCCCCAGGTGTGGCCCTCCCAGCAGAATAGGCAGGAAAGAGGAATTTCCAGAAGCATCTGGAGCCACAAAAAGGGGTGCTGCTGCTAACGTGTAGTGTTGACTTTCTCATGAGAAGCGCTGAGAGGCATGCCCGTCACTGGACTGACTGATTTCAGCTTCATTCTGCTTCAGGAGCAGGAGGGGGAGGGAATAAACTTAGATGTGGGGGAGGGAATAAACTTAGATGTGAGGGAGGGGAGGCCTGGCTACCCTGGTGTTATTCCTGGGTGTGGCAAGTGCCTAGGGGCCACTTCCAGAGCTACTGCAAGTCAAGAGGGATCAGAAACCTGAGAGCCACTGGTGAGGAGGTGCCTTGGCAGCGGAGGAAACGCAGGCTTCCCTGTGGCATGACCTGTGGGCAAATCTCTGCCCAACCCCCTATCGCCCATGTGACCTTGGCAACCATGTGGCACTGGGCAAGTCACGGAGCCCTGGGAGCCTCTAAAATGAAGTAGGGTGAGAGTCTCCAGAGCACAGAGTTGTGGTAAGACTGAGGGGCGGTTCTGTATACCCAGCGCCCACCAGAGCCTGTCACAGAGTGAGAGCTCAGTCACAAGGGACTCTGCTTGCTTGCTGGTGACGTGTAGTGCCACCTGCTAGGCAAGAACTGTAATCGGGGTTAGGTATTCTTGCAATCATGGTGCCTGCAGAAACCTCAGGCAACTCCATGGCTGCAAATGGACATCCAGGGAATACTGCACGGACTGCAGAGGGTCTGACGTTCGTTAGACTGACATTCCTAAAGACCTGGGACAATGATGTGTGTTCACTGCATGACATGCACAACTGAGAGGTGAAGGAGGCTTCCTGAGGAAGGGGGCCACAGCTGCAAGGCACAGGGGACTCCCCCTGCCACCCCGGCAGGCAGGGGGAATGCGGTGTTCGGTGAATGACAGGGAAGCCGCCCTCCTTCATGTTGAGCCCTCAGGACCAGCACACTAGTGGGGACGTTGTTGCCCCATCTCACAGCTGAAGGAACTGAAGCCAGAGAGGGTGGCTTGTCCACGGTCCACCAGAAGTTGGTAGAGTAGCCTGAGCTTGGAGTCTGGTCTGGCAGGCTACAGAGTCCTTGGTATTACCATCTGTCCTTGGTAAGTCCAAGTTCACGAAAGGGATCTCACGCCTGAGAGAGACAGCCACTGTCATCATCAGGCCCATTTCAGGACATAAACTGCAGCGCAGAAAACAAGTCATTTGGCTCAGTAGCGGGGCTGTTGCTGGGAGCCAGCTCTCCCACGTTTTACCCACCACCCCACGGCAGTCATCAAACAGGCCTTTCTACCCCATGTGTTGAGGATTTCTTTTATTTCAGGGACAGGTCAAGAGGGTCTCCTGGGTCATCTTAGAGGCCATCCACCTTGCGAGGCAAGGCTGCTTCCTGCAGGAGGCTCTTCTGGGCAGGGTTGTGAGGCAGAAGAGCAGCGAGCCAGGCTTAGAGCCCCCCAGCAGAGGGAAGGCCTCTGTGCTCACTCTGGGGGATCTTTATTTACCTTTCCGTAGAATATGACACCTGCCCTTGGCAAAGGACTCGCCTGGATAGGGAAGCCATGATGCTGAAGGTCAAGATTTCAAAGGTGAAAGCGCCCCCCACCCCATGAAGTGAGCATCAGACTAGTTGGAAGGTGTTTCTGTTACTGGGTTTGTGCTGTTAAAGAATGTGACCTTGGGCAAATCCCGTCTCCTCTTGGAGCCTTGGCCTACAGTGCTGGTTTTTAAATAGGGGTGCTGGAGGGGATGGGAGCAAAAGCACCCCCCAATCTTCACCTGTCTGACCAGCGCCTCCGGCCTCCTCACCCACTTAGAGCAGAGGGCAGCTGCTTTGTGTGTGTTTCATATGCTGTGTTGTGCACACATTGCCTTTGATTAATACATTTCTGAAGCCACCGAGCCGAGGAACCTGGCAGGTCCTTCGGGGCTCGGCTGCTCCGTGACTCTGCAGCAAGCGTCCTCGCCGCTGTCCAGCCTTCCTTCTGCACCCCACTGTGTCACTGTGAGGCGCACATATTTGCCCGCGCTGTGCGTGGCTGTACGGAGGGATGTCTGATATCTATTCATCTAGGTAACTATTTTTGTATCCATGAGACATCCTTCTAACAACCCTAGGGACAGCGGTGGAAAGCAGCAAGAAAGGCCAATCAGCGCTGCTGCAAAGCGATCGAGTCCCAAAGGACAGCAGATAAGAGACACCGATGCCAAATCTGCTTTCTTTAATTAAGGCAGAGATTGATAAGAGCTGTCAGAGGGAAATGAAGAGACTCCAAGCCTCACTGGTTTGCTAAGACATGAGAGGGAAAGCTGAAGATGAAAAAAAAAAGTTTCCCTAGAAAGCCCACAGAAGCCGTTACAGAAAGGACGGGGATCCGAGGACGGGAAAGAGTGCCTAGATCGCCACCCCAATCACCAGTGGAGGGTGTGGCCCAGGTCTGCCCGCTGTTTGGACAGGTTATATATATATCTGTATCTACCTACCCGTCTATCTATCATAAATGCTATTTTCCACCAAGGAAAGCTGGATGTAGCACAAAGGGAAGCATTTCTTTTTTTTTGAAACAGAGTCTCACTCTGTTACCCAGGCTGGGGTGCAGTGGTGCCATCTCAGCTCAGTGCAGCCTCCACTTCCCAGGTCCAAGTGATTCTCCCTCCTCAGCCTCCTGAAGAGCTGAGATTACAGGCACCTGCCAGCATGCCTGGATAATTTTTATGTTTTTAAAAATTAGAGACAGGGTTTCATCACATTAGCCAGGCTGATCTTGAACTCCTGACCTCAGGTGATCCAACCGCCTTGGCCTCAAAAGTGCTGGGATTACAGGTGTGAGCCACCAAACCCCGCCAAAGGGAAGCATTTCTGGAAGAAGAACCAGCTTTCTATCTCAAGCCCCGGAGCAGGGCCCATCCTGGTTCTGACCCTGTGCCAGGCACTCCATGCATGTGTTTTCTGTAATCCTCCCCAGGGGCAACTGTGTGGAAAGTCACTGCGGAGACCCAGAGGAGGAGGAAAAGCTTCCATGAGCAAGTACAAAGTTCGGGGAGGCAGGCAGGGTCCAGCCCAGGCCTACATGAAGCCCAGCTGCTCCCATGCAACAATGTAGATGCTGGAACCACACGGGGCGGCTAAGGGAGACTGAAAACTCACACGAGTCATCCCAGTTCCAGAGAGAACTAAAGAGAGATGGGCGTGGCTTCTCGAGCCTCAGTTGGGACATTCTGTGGAATTCCCATAAGCAGACACCAAGGCTCCACAAGATCTCAGCATGCATGCAGTTATGGGAAGAAACAGTGCTCTTTCAGGAGGATGCTTCTAATCGGAGACATTTTGTAAACTAAAAAATAAAATCTTTACAAACCCCTGATGTTTTCCATCATTGCCAGAAACAGTGAGACATGATTGCACCCCACCGCCTCCAGGGAGGTCAGAAAGGCTTCATGTGAACTGCTGCTTCTGTCTCTGTGGGGTTTTTTTCTTAAAAAGAGAAATGACAACGAGGACTCGGAGCTTAGTGATCTGGGTTCGAGTCCCGCTTGCTTGTGAGAACTGGAGCGAGGAACAGGACCCACACAGCTGGCAGTAAGGTTTAATAGTCTATGCACTGGTGGAGTTAGTTCAGGGAAAAACCAGGAAGTGAAGAGAGAAATGCTTGGTAAACTTTAAGCTCAAGATAACACACGCGCAAAGCACAGAACGGCTGGACTACAGCTCTTACCATCACCATGACACGCATGCAAGAGCCCTCCTGCGCCGGTGTTCAGGCCAGCTGGGGGCCATGCTCCTCTCTGTGACACCCTGTCAAGGCAGCACACTAACCAGAGTTACCACCCCCTGTGCACAGCTGGCACGCAGCAGGGTCTTCCAGCTCCCAACTGAGAGCCCACTACAGCCCCCAACAGTGCTTCAAAAAGGCCCCTGTCCTCCTACAGCGATGTGTCTAAGGCAAAACTAGAAACCGGATGGGGCCAGAGAGGAGCTCTGAGGGGGACTTCCTGCCATGGCAGGAACTCAACAACACACTCCCCCACCAGCCCCCTGGAGGCTCGCATGCCCACAGAGGGCTCTGCCCACGCCACCTCTGTCTGCTCCCACTGGGTAGCCTCACAGAGACCTGTGGAGTGGGCCTGGGCCCTGAAGGCAGGCCTGTCTCCAGCCCAAGGCTTTCCTGAGCTGCTGAGTCCTAGCTAGGTACATCTTCAACACATACCCACGTGGCTGTCCCCTGCCATTTCCCCACACCCCTGGTCTCTCGTCCTTCCAGGAACCCAACCCAGATGCCAGGAGCCCCTCGGCCCTCCTCTGCTCTCCCCACCCCTCACTGGCCACCGAGATTCTCCTTCTGGAGCCCATTCAGTCAGCCCATGTGTGTGTCCACAGAGCTGGCGCAGCAGTTCAGGCCAGTAGGAGCTCCTGGCCTGGTGGCTACACGGTCTCCTCGTGGCTCCCCATCTCTAACCGTGCTGAACCTTCTCTTCTGGCCCAAGCGGCAGGCTCCTTCCACACGGCACATCTGATCACACACCCAAAGCTTTCAACGCCACTGCTTCCCGGGCAGAGTCTAGAGGGGTCTCTGCATGCACAGGCCTCTGCAACAGGACCCTTCTCTCTCCTTATGGAATTCTCCCCGTTCCCCACAGCCACAGCCCAAAACCGCTGGCTGCACCCTCCCCATCCATGACATGCCTCTCCCTGTGACTGGAGAGCTCTTCCTCCTCCTGCAGCTCTCAGGTGAAACGCCTCCTCCTCCAGGAAGCTTCCCCTGCCCGCGGTGCTGTACCTGTCTCCCACTTGGCACTTGACACATGGCGCTGAAGTGTCACATCCTTTGTGGTTCTTCTCCCCTGCTAGACTGTAAGCTCTACGGTACAGGGATCACATCTGTCATGCTTACTGTCATAGCCCAAAATACGAATAAGCAAATGAGTAAACGAAGGCCATGACCTCTGGGGCACGTGGGGTGCAGCGGGACCAATTGGGGAGTGGGCCTGGGCCGTGCAAGGGCCCTCTCTGGTGTGTGCCACTTTCACGGGCTGCTCGAAGCCACTCAAGAAGAGAATCTGGAAGCCTACAAACCAACCTGGCATGGGCTCCCTGGCTGCAGAGTTAGTCCACTTTCCTTCGGGGCTGGGCCTCCCCGGGAAGAGGCTGTGCCGTGATGATGGGTGTGGCAAGGTTACCGAGGAGGCCTGCCCAGTCTCTGGGAGGAGGAGGAGGAGCCTCATGGAGCACTCGTGGCCCATCAAAGGGATTTTTCTGGCTATCTCTGACAGGCTCTCTCAATGAGGCCTGATAGCCCCAGCTTGCCTAGGAACTCAGACATCGGCTTTCTTCCTCCTGCTGCTCTCCCACCCATCCCTGCTGTGGAGAGGCCCAGGGCCTCTCCAGTACCAGCAGTGTGACTGAGGCTTCAGGTCAGCTGATGTGCAGCGAGGGGGACATGCCAGGGAGCAAAATCCACATGGCCACATTGGGAGAAGGCCAAAGTGGAAGGCCCTTTCACAAGGGAAGGCTCTGTCTAGAAGCATCATCTCCTGAATCATGCCAGACAGTTTCCCAGGATGGCTCAGCCCCGACCTCTCACTCAGGGCGCATCTTTGGCCAGATGCCCTCCCAGGTCTGACTGCTGGGCCTAGCACTGTGCTTGATGGGACATGGTCCAGGCCTGGGCCCGGGCACTCCCTCTGTCACAGTGGGAGGGAGTGTTCTGTGCGCCGGACACTGCTCAGCACTGGGGACATTCTCAGGGGACATGAGCAGTGTGGTCATGCCATCATCGTAGAGACCGCTCTGGAATGAGACACCAGACTGGGCAGTGAGTGCAGCAGGACGGGACCCAGGCAAGGAGCCCCACGCAGCCCCAGGGCGGACACTGCTTTCCACAAGCCAAGTCCATGCCACAAGAGGGGACAGACAGGCCACCTGGCAGACAGGACAGTGAGGGCCAACAGGCTGTCCCTGTGGGGCTGGGGCATGGGGAAGAAATGGAGGGCTCGAGACAGATTCTCAGGGGAGTAGACAGGGGGTCAAGCATTCTGGCCTTGTGAAGGGGCTCAGTAGAGGGGAGACTGGTCCCTCCTCATAGTCACACGCAGAACCCACAGTAGCTACTCCCCATTAAAGGGGATGATCCTGGCATGTTCCTTCTTCTCATGGCTTGTTTCCTAGGGGCATCTACCACCCTTCAGGCCACAGCTGAAATGCTGCTGCCTTCAGCTCTTCCGGGCACTGCCTTCAAGTTCAAAGGATGTTCAACAGCCCATCCAAAGGGAGAGTGGGCATGGTCCATTCCAGAGACACAAAGTGCCAGCTGGTGCCAGGCCCTGGGACAGGAACACAAACAAATGGCCTCTCCCTTCCCGGCTGCTGCTTTCATGGCAGTTTTCTATGTTACAGCTAACGGACTTCATTTTCTGAGAGATGGTGTTCCAAAGAAACCCTGGCTATGAAGCATGACTTGATTTCTCTAGTGAGAGCCACAGAGGGTGGTGATTTTCCACCGAAAGCACAGTACGTGGAAAGTCCCACCGGTCTGGGCACCACCACAGAGTCTGTATTGAATTCCCCTGGACTGCACAGTCCATCCCACAGCCTGGCAAAGCAGGGCCAGGAGATGCGAACCACACAAAAGCAGACCTTATTACTGCCACGTCCTTCCTTGGAGAGGCCTCTGCTGTGACAGTGTGGCTGCAGGGGCCCTGGGTCCCTGTGCGGAGCTTCCCTGCAGGGAGGGGGCTGGCAATGGCCGCTCCTCTCAGATGCTGAGGAAGAGCAGAGGAGCGGGGAGGCAAACTTCGGCCTGCTTTCACGTCCACTCATTTATCACTGGTTCCAACAGAATGGATTCTACATCTCCTATGGATCAGGAGTGATTCTGGATTCTGGGAATGTGAGTTGATTCCATGAAGACTCAAATGCTTAAGGCCTCATGGCAAAAGCACCATGTGAGTAGGGCCTGGAAGGAGGCAAAGGAGCTAGCTTAGACATAGTGGATGTGGATGAGGAAATTGCACAACTAAAGTGGAGGTCGGCAAGGGCAGCGTGTGCCTGGAGCACAGACCAGAAACACAGACTGACCCAACACCTCAGCGGGCATTCAAAATGCGAATAGGGATTCTGCACCGGACACTCGGGCCAGGACGGCGTATGATTTCCATGCATGGGAGGTTTCTCAGCAAGGGCGTGGCACAGTCCACACTCTCACACTATTTATTGGCCTTGCCCCTACTCGGATGTGTCAATCAACAGGCACAGGCAGCCTGTTCCGCCCGCTGCCCGGGGTCCCTCACCGAGGCCTGGCTTCCTCTCACAGGCTTGTCCTTCCCTTGTGCCCAAGGCCAGAGTTTTCTGCTACTTTCTATGGCTGCCTGTCTCTGACATTCCTGGACCACTCTTCTAGGGTGCTTGGAAGGGTAGGATCTGATGCTGGGGCCTGGGACGTAAGAGGGGATATGTTAGTTTCCTATTGCTGTGGCTTAAAGCAACACCAATTCCCTCTCCTGTGATTCTGCACTAGAAGTCTGAAATGGCCCTCGCCTGGTTGCAGTCGGGATGTCAGCAGGGCCACATTCCTCCTGGAGGCTCCAGGGAACATCCACCCCTCGCTGCCTTTTCCCGCTGAGGGATTTCCCACAGCCCCCTCGCCCCAGCTCCCTCCTGGGGTCCTTCGCACATCACATCACTCCCGCCGCCTCTTCTGCCTCCCTATTCTCCTCTGAAAGGACCTTTGTGATTGCCCTGGGCCTACCCAGATAACCAGGCTTGAAGGTCAGCTGATTACAGACTAACTGCATCTGCAACCCGATTGCCTTTGCCATGTAAGGTCACATACTCACAGGTCCTGGGCTGGGAATGTGGACGTCTTGGGGGCTGTTGCTCTGCCTAGCACACAGGGTGCAGGAGCCTGCTATTGGGGGCTGGCGGGCCTTGCCACTCCACCATGTTTCCCCCCACCCCGTCTCCCCTAGGATGCCTGCTTGCCGGGCAGGAGCAGCTGACCCCTGAAGTCCGCCAGCACGGGAACGCTCCTGCTCAGCGCACCTGCTGAGTGCAGGCTCTGGCTCATCTGTCCCAGGGCAGGGCTGGCCGGGCAGGGAGGGTGGTGCTGCTGACAGCTGCCTCTGTTCCTGATGTAGTCACAGGCACCTCATGGATGAAGGAGCTCCCGGCGCAGGCAGAATCCCCAGAACCCACAGTACTGACAGTGGGAAGCCGGTGGGAGGTACCCCCATGCTGCGCCCTGCCCACTCACAAGGAGCTCAGTGGTCGGTGGGGAACATGGCCCCCTAAAGTACCCCAAGGCCATGTGACAGTCCCAGCATGAAGCCACCACCCACCAGGGAGCAGCCCCGGCTAGCTGCACAGCCCAGGGAACCTATGAATGACAAGCCACAGGACAATGTCCAGGTTTACTAGACAGTGCAGGAGGGAAGTTGGGGACTTGGGGTGGAGAGGACTGAGCGAGTGAAGACCTGGGACCTGGGAGAGCCCCGACCACTTTGGAAAACACAGCAGCATGAGCCTAGTTGAAAGGCAGGAGCTTTAAAATGAGAAAGCAGAAAAGAGCAGAAGCCGGTCCACGAGGCCCTCGCATTACAAGCTAGGAAGTCTGTGCTGGGCTGTTGGCCACCAGTCAGAGCTGTGCTTTTAAAAGACTGTCCTGGCATCAACCTGGCCAATTTGCAGCTTCTCTCTTGACAGTTGCAGGGAGAGTTCATTTCATTGCCTGTTGAAATATTGCTGCTGCTGGCCTTGGGAACTTTTCTCCTGGTCTTCCTGCTTTTTAAAGAACAGCCTGGGCCCGGAGCTTCCCACCTGTGGACACTTGCTCTAGAATTTCCACTGCTGTCCAGCTCTTTGTCCGGAGGAGAAGCCCACCAGCCAGGCCTCCACACTTCACATTCCAACTGAACAGCAAGAGTTTCTAAGGGAAACAGCAAACCCTACTTCTTAATCCTGTCAAAGCAGATACTGGCTTCGATCGCGCAGGTATCCCCCACTGACATGGGCTTCACGGCAGTCCTGACAAATAAACACAGTCGGCAGGCGACTCATCACATTTGTAAATGGAATCAACACTGGCTCTCACCTTCATGCCTGGGCCCAACATCAAAGCAGCCCCACTGCCTGAGAAGGCTGGACTCCCGTGGAGGAGGGGCCGGGAGGGGGAGCACAGGAGCACCTGTGGCACAGAGAGGTGTCCCTCCACTGCTCTGCCCTGCCATTAGTGTTCTGCCCATAGGCAGATTCAGGGTGCTGGCCACTCTGCTTCTGGGAAGGCGTCCTGGTCAGCTAGTGGGTCCCCCTACTTCCGCACTTACAGTCACTAATGTTGCAGCTGCCCTGCCAGGTCCTACAATGGGGTCTCATGTCATGTCACTCCCTCCAATCCTAAGAGGATTTTCATTGCAGATGAGGAAGCTAAGGCAGGGGCAGGTGAACGAACAGGTCCGTGGCAGCCTGGGCCTACCCTGCCAGATACTTTCAGCCAACCTGGCCTGCCCGAGCCACTGCCCACCCCCAGACCTGGCAGTGCAGGTAGAGGCAGCTGGAGGGCGGGGACTGGGCTGTCTTGTTTGCTGGTTTACACCCCCTGTACAATGCTATGCCTGGCACATGGTGGGCAATCAACAGATAGGGATAAGCAGAAGAACACATAGCGTGCTGTGGGCATCTGGGAATCTGCTGAACAAACAGTCATGTAAAGTAAACAAGGCAGAGATCACTGGCCTCATTTTACACATGGACAAACTGAGGCTCAGAGACGTGAACTCCTAGAGTCAGCAGGGGGGTGGTAGGGCAAGGAAACCACCCCCCAGGGTTGGTCTCCAGCTCACTGCTCTCTGGGACTTCCAGGTATCTGCAGAACCAGATGGGAAAAGCCCTGAAATGTCCACATGTGCATCCAGTGAAGCTGGACTCCTCTGAATTTCTGTCCTTCACAGCAGGTGTGATAGGGAGTGCGCGTGCTCCTAAAGATCCTGACCCATGGAATCTGTGAATCGGTGTTCTTCCATGGCAAAGGGGATTTAAGGTTGCCAGTTAGCTGACCTGGAGACACGAAGCTCATCCTGAATCATCCAGCTGAGCCCCATGTAATTGCCATGGTCCTTAAAAGTGAAGGAGAGAGAGAAACATCAGAACCAAGGCAGGGGCAGCAAGAGAAAGGCTGGACCAGCCACGGCTGGCTTTGAAGGTGGAAGGGGCCAGGAGCCAAGGAGAGCAGGTGGCCTCTGGAAACTAGAAAAGGCAAGGAATGGATCCTCGTAGAGGGCCTCCGGAAGGAACCAGCCCTGTGACACCTCAGTGTTAGCCCAGGAGCCCGACTTCTGGCTCTGCCCTCTGGAACCGCAGAATACATCTGTGTTGCTTTAAGCCACCAAGTGTGTGCTGATTCACCGGAGCAGCCTCCAGCCACTGTCACGGCCGATAAGCTGTGGGCTCCAGGCTGGGCCCTCACTCCCCATATGGTGCTCTCTGGCTGTTTCTTGGCTACCTGAGTGTGGCATATCTCATCCTGTCCTCCCCACTCGGCCTGGCTCCCGGTCTTCAGAAGGCATGGGCTGTGAGCTTCTTCTGGCTTCAGCAGCTTCCCAGAGACTGAACCGCAGGCAGGCAGGTGCCTATGCCCACCCGCCAGAGTCCCAGAGTGCCTTTCATCAGGAAACCTCCTCGTCGCTGGGAGGAAAAATTGAAGGACAGCTGTGGAATCCCAACTCTGTTCCTGCCCCACTGGTACTGCGCCTCCCCAGCCCCACCTACCTCCTCTGTGAAGCAGAGCACCAGAGACCACACCCGGCTGTCGTGATGGTCATGTCCATCTCTCGGCAGAGTGCCTGGCAGGAGAAGGGGTCGAACCAGGGTGGCTCCCTACTTTGTCCTCCCCACATGAAATAATTGGGCTCTAAGCATGTCACAGGATGAGAGAAGGATCAGGCTTTTCTATTTCATCAAAATGTTCCTTCCCTGCTCTTTCTGTGAAAAATGGAGGGGCTGTTAATTTTCAAGAAAGGAGGGTATGCAGAGCCCTGTGCAGGGTGAGTGGTGGGCAAGGCCTGTTCTGTGGCTGGCTGGTCCTGTCTGGACACAAACCACAGAGTCCACATTTTCCACCTTAAATTCAGGAAGAGAAAAGGAGGAAGAGAATCGGGGAAGAGCAGGAGAGCGGGAGAGGTGCTCTGCTGGCCTGTACTGCTTGTAGGAGTGTAGACTGAAATAAGCTTCAGGACAGTCTGGGGAAAATAGTTGTTTTTCATTTTGTGGAGGGAAGGGCCGTCTCATTCACCAGGCTTTCTCCTGCTTTTTCAGAAGGTCCAGGTTGCTTATAAATGCGACACCTATGCCTTGGGCCCCCAGCTGTTTGCAGCAACCTGCTGGCCAGGCTTGGCCCAAAGGCCTCAGCCACCCCTATGCTCCTGGCTCGTCACTCTGTCCCCAGGCCTGGCACAGCTCATGTCAGTAGCTTGGTGCCGCACTGAGCCACCAGCACCACATTCCACACCTTCTAATCTGCCCTGTCTCCTGGCCCTGCCTGGATTCATCACCGTTTCTTGTGTGTACTACCACCCAACTGGCACATATTGGAGCTGAGTTTCTCCAATTTGAGGCAGCTAAGGATGATGTCACCTTTAAGGAGATGCTAGACTGACCCCTGGTTTAACATCTGCTGGTTGTATGGTTGAATGGCTTGGATGAATTACTTTTTCTGGGTCTCAGGGATGAGGGAATGCCACCAAGCATTGTAGGGTATGGGAAGGAGGGAAGGAGCTGTGTGGGGTGAAGTGCAGGCCCAGGGTGGTGGTTAACAGAGACACACACCCTTACCTTTGCTCCACTGCCTTCCTGCCCCAAGCCCTTATAAACACACATGGGTTCCATCAAAGAGTGCGACATTAAAATGCACTGGAGTGCCAGATGACTAATTGCTTCCTAATATCCACTTCCCCCACTGAAGAATGGAACTCCAATGTTTAGCTGGGCATATCCATAGAGCCTCTACTTCCAGGCTTCCCTTGCAGGCAGGTATGGCACTGTGACTAAGTCTGGCCAAGGGAATAAGGGGGAGGGGTTGTACAAACTCCAGGAGGCCTCCTTCCCTCTGTGCTCCCTGTGGTACTGGAGCAGCTGTCCCGACCCCAGGCTGTGCCCAGGTTCCTGGCACTGGCAGGTCCCATCAGCTGTGGCCTGTCTGCCACCAGATTTTAATGTGACAGAGACCTGTGAGCTTGACTAAAGCCACTCTTCCTGGGGAGTTTCTGGTACTTGCAGCTAAGCAGACCCGACAGATAAGCTGCGGCCTTTGGTATGCCAGGCAGGACCCTTGTTTTTGAAGGGCTCCCAGGCTGGTGGATGAGCCCAGGAAGCCAGCCCATGGGTCACAGTGAGGGAGGAGACACTCGGAAGAGGGAGCAGGAAGGACCAGGGTGCCAGGGAAGGCTTCGGAGGACATGGGGACTGGGAAGGTCCAAAGGGAGACGTGGAGGAAGGCGTGGGTGCCGCAAGCGGAAGCCAAGGCCAAGAGGTCGGGTCTGGCCCGGCCATGATGGGCCTTGAACTTCGTCATGTGGAGAAACACCTCTACAGGCTGCAGGAAGAGGAGCCAGGGTCAGACAGCTCGGCTTGGTGTCGGAAGTGGTAGGGGCTGTGTGAACAGTCCCAGTGAGAACCGATGCCGGCCTGTGCTCGCGGCTCCCCACCGAAGCTGGCGATCAATGATCAATCCCAGATTGAACTCAACTCTTAGTTCCACCTCCCTCAGCAGCAGCCAGCACCACGGGAGGAGGGGGACCAGGAGAGCACTAGCCGGGCTGTGCTGCTGTTTTCCTATCCATGGCCCAGGACCAGGCCCCACCAGTTGGCACCAGCCTGAGAAACTCGGACTTATCCCTCCGAACTGACTGCCTCTGGCAGGATGAGGTGAATTATATCCTAAATCCAGTGGAGGCAGCGAATACATTATCTCAGGAATAAGATGAAAAATGAAGATGGATATTTACAAATAACTTCTAAAGAAATTCACCCCCACATACATACAATTTTAATTGTTTCTGAAAGAAATGGCAACTATTTAACTGAGCTCTAGTTAATCTGTGTCAGCAGACACGATGCTAGCCACCTTGGAAGCTGACTGATGCATTCAAAACTCTGACAGATGCAAGGCCATCCAGGAGCTGCACGTGGAGGAGGCCCATTTCCACCTCCCTCATTCGATCCCTGCTGTGCTGGGGCTGTGCCCAGCGGGCCACCCCTGACACTGCCTGTGGAGGAGACTTGGGGTGAGCAGCGCAGGTAGGAGGCTGGCTGTAAGGCAGGCTGTGCGTTCAAGACCACAACAAATCAATCCACTCCTTTGATCATGCAAATCGATTATATCAATCCATTAACAAGCTATTGAAGCTGTCTGATCCAGATAATCAAAATATTCATTCTTTCAATCATGCATTCAGCGATGACTTATTAAGAAATGACTGTGTGCCGAGATCTGGGCTTGCAGCCATCCCTGCCCTGCAGGGTCCCCAGATGCCAGCAACTGTGGGTGCACAGGCAGGACAAAGCTCTGACAACAGGGAGGGAAGAAGGTGCAAGACCATGAGAAGCAGATCAGAGGGTTCCTGAGGTGCAAATGCACCAGTTTTCTGAAACCAAGGGTTTTTGCCAACAAAGCTGAATGCCAGCTGATGGAAGACAGCAAAACCAATAGAGGGTTTCTGAGCAGGGAAAACACTTCCATCCACACACACGCACAAGGGTGAGGTGAAAAACAAATGGAACCAATTTCCATCCTGGCGGAGGGATGGAATCAATGCAATTAATTCAGTCAGAATGAAAGACACATGCAAATACACAGGGGCTGTGAAGCCAGCTCCTCCCGCTCCTCACCCAATTGCAGGCTACACTTGCCCACGAATGAGGAAACCCTGCAACAGCCCCACCTCAGCCTGGCCTGGGGATGGGTGTGAGCACCTGCCTCCCTGATAGAGGGTGGAGAAAACAGAAACACATTTAAAGACCCTCCAAGGCAAAAAGCTCACCACCACCACCACCACCAAAGCCTCCACTCCCTGCCACCGTGCCTGTGCCCCATGTCAGCAGCAGCAGCCCTGGACACGTGGGGCCTGGACTGGGTCTGCTGGAACTGGGCCAAAGCCCCCACCCTCTCATGCAGGGCCTGTCCTAGAAGCTCCACAGACTCTTTCCTTGGACAAATCACACCATCTAAAGGGCTTTTCCCATAAGCATTGGAGGGAGAAGGGAAGCAGGTGATGGAGGAACAGGCAGACAACAGCCTAGGTCTAGACAGGCCTGCAGGACTGAAGACAAATGTCCACTGTCCAGCCAGCCACCGGCTCCTGAGCACCAAGTGCGCATCACACACGAGAGGCACTTTGTTCACTCCTCTGCAAGGTTCCCTGCAAACACTACAGATAAAATACTATTAACCAAAGCCCACGCAGCCTCTTTAAAAGTTACAGAAAATAGATGAAATACACACAAGCATGAGAGGCACACATGCACACACACACACATGCACACTCTAGAGTGTCAATCACGGTGAGAGACTGCCTGAAATAAATAGCCCAGACAGGAAAGCTTCCAGTGTTTATTAGGGAACTAGGACATGATATACGGAATAAACACATATGTATATATGTGATATGCGTGTGTGTGTACATATATATATTTATATATATGCAAAATCTGTGTGTGTGCATATAGCTCAAGTTGGATCACCTTCTATATATAGACATATAAATGTATAGATAGAGCTCTCCCCATATAAATATGCATGTGGGTGTATATATATCTCCAAGCTCCCAAAATAGAAACCTATATACTTAGATGAATTACAGTGTCTAAAAAGAAAGACTTGGGAGTGGTGTGTGCCTGCGTTCCCAACGAGCACTTGCTGTCTTTCTTCTCCCCGTAGGCAGTCTTCCCTCCGCTCAGCATTTGCTTCCCCGACTCTAGATGCTGCTGCTTCGCATCCCAAAGCCCACAGCAGGTGTGCTGTCTAGCCTGACCGTGCCGTATGAGGCTAGAGACAGATCTGTTCAGAATGCAGTGTTTTGCAGACATCCAAAGTTGGATGGAATAATCTCAAAAAGCTTTTGCTTGGTCAATTCACAACTCTCCATGTGGGTGACTTCCCGGCCCCTCTTTTTGCCTGAGAGTCAGCTTGAGGTGCCTGCTGGTCCCTGACTCAAATGAGAGTGCTGTGTCCCCTTGAACCCTGAATGACGAATCACCAGCCATTCCTCAGGCAAAGCTGTTCCCAAATCGCGTTCTTCCAGCCTTTGTCTAGGATATCTGGAGAAAAGATCTCCTGAGACCCCCAGAAGCCCCCTTAGAGGGCCACATCCAGAAACTGAGCGAATGAGAAATGGACGAAGTAGGTTGGGCCATTAAGACACTGCTTTGTTGTTACCAGGAGAGGTTCCCTGTTGACACCAAGCATCTGCCATCGTTTGCCACTGGGGCTGTCCCTGTGTTCTGCTCAGGGGCCAGCAGTAGCCAAGGCCACCACTCTGGGAAAGTCCGCTGTGTGCCACATACCAAAGCAGCGTGGGCTTCGGTTAACAGGTAAAAGTATGAATAGCAGAATACAGCAGCTGCTCCCTCTCCTCTCCTTCTGGCTCTGCATTTTCATCATGTACCTCACTCTAGCCACAAGAATGCCTTAAGGAAACTACAGAGTAACTATAATCTCATAATGTAAATGTATTATATTACACTATTAAACAGATCACAGATTCCAGGTTCCACATTAGAACATTTGGTGTAATATTCAATAATGCGCCCTATGGTGAGTGAACACCATTGTGATAATACCGTCAGGAGCGTGAATGTTTCTAAGCATGTCCACCCTAGGAAGTCTGCTCAGTGCTCTCTGCCCCCTGCCTCACTGAATTCTTGAATTCTGGATATTCATGTGTTCATTTTACAGAGGGGGAGATGTCAGGAGGTGAAGCTGCTTCCCCACAGTGGAATCTGTCTGCCCGCAGAGCCAGCTCTGCCAGCAAACCTCACTTCACCCTGGCTCAGCACCCACGACTCCCGACCTGGAGGAGGCCTGCGGCTGCTCCTATCCAAGAGAGGGCCTGGAAAGGTCTGAGGACCTGAAAGCTCTTATCCTCCTTGCCCACCAGTGACCAGACCTCCCGGGGGTCTCTGCTCTGCCTCTCAGTTCCTGTATCAGCTCCTAGCAACACTTGAGCCCAACCCTGTGTCTCTTCCCAGTTGCTTGGAGCCCTGAGCCCCTTCTCAGTCATCCCCTGGGGACCAGACTGTCGTGAAGTTGCTCTGGCGTCTGTTTTTTCACCTCATACATATTACAAATGGGTATGAGGGACTGAGAAGAGGCTCGGAGGAATGAAGTTGAAATGAGAAGTTTGGAATGTCTACCACGGGCTGATTACAGCGGTAATTATTCTATGCACATGACATCACTCAGTGCTCAGTCCTTCAGACAGCTGCTTCTCATGAGAAGCAAGGGCAGAGCCAACACTAGAACCCAGGGCTCCTGACTCCCAGAGTTCAGTGTTCTTTCCAGATAGCCCAAAGTGCCAGTGCCCCTCATGGAGCTCCCTTGCCACTGCAATCCCAGCACTGCCTTGTGTCCTGGGAGAAACTGGCTCCCTGTGGCAACGCTGTAATCAGAAGTCATCGTAAGTGTTAAAGGAAGACTGAAACGCTAATATACATGCGGATGCATCTGACAACCACGGGGCCATATCATTAGCCATTTGTCGGGATATAAGTCACAGAAGGAAAACTTTTTTCCAAGTCAGTGAGTTGAACAATCAAATCATCCATCTATCCATCTACCCACTCATCAGCTGTCCACACCTTTGTCCTTTCACCATCCAATTGTCTACTAATCCACTCTTCATCCCTCCACCTAATTATATACCGAGCCATCCGACCACTGACCCATCTAGCTATCAACTCATCTTCCTATCTATCCAGCCCATCCACCTCTCCAACAATCACTTAATGAAGTCCTACCACATGCCAAGAAGTGTTTCAGATACGGGAAGACCAAGATGAGTAAGGTTTTCTCCGTGCGCAGAAGAACCCTGTCTAAAAGAGAGGAAATGCACATCAGCTCAGCTCCCAAGTAGCCGATGATGTCATGGCTTCCTTACACACTGTTACTTTCAGAGCCCAACCCTGTCAGTGAATAGAGGAACTTCTGTATACCAACGTGATCAGAGAGCGGTGTGAACCTCTGCAGAGAGGCAGGAACAAAGCACTGTGGGAGCCGGGAAAGCATTTATGTCAGGGTCAGGGAACAGCGTACTTTCTTGAACTTGACCAGATTCAAACCTAAGTCAGTGTCATTCCAGAGCACACACTCTCCCCGTGTCACCAAGCTACTTTCAACTAGAATTCAGGAGCTCAGGCCCAGAGCAACTCAGAAGATAGATGCTGACCACAGATGCCATCAACTGCTCCTCCATCTTGACTCCGGGGGCTGTGTGGGAGAGAGAGCAGGATGGTGGCTGGTCTGTGGTGTGTCCGGGAAGGCATGGGACTGGGCCTGCTTTCCACCTGGCACCTATTTCGAATGGGATGAACGGTCAAATCATCCATCAGAGCAGGTCCCTGAGCTCTGGTCTCCAGAGGAAGCAGAGCAAGAGGGGCACCACTGGCACAAGAATACAGCCTGGGAATCTTGAAAAGTGCCAGAAAACCATACCCAACATTCAAAAGGGAAATGAGCCGGGAAGGGTGTCCCATGGACTCAGGGCAAATGTGTACATCTGAAGATCTTTGGAGCATATGTATGGCTGCATACAGGACTTTTGTTGTTAACATTTTAGAGGTGCCTGGGTGGGCACCAGCAGATTTCCAAAGTAATTCAGTCGCACGCAGTCTCCCTGAGGGATCTGGGTGGGCCCTGTGAGGGCAGGTGGAGAAGGACACTGGACTGGGTGAATGGCTGGGCTGTGCATCCGCAGGCACACCTGGAGGGTCTGCCGGGGAACGGAGGATGTCTCGGACATGGTTTGGCTGTGTTCTCACCCAAATCTCATCCTGAATTCCCATGTGTTGTGGGAGAGACCCCATGGCAGGTAATTGAACCATGGGGGCAGGTCTTTCTTGTGCTGTTCTCGTGATAAGTCTCAGGAGATCTGATGATTATAAGGGGGAGTTTTCCTGCACAAGCTCTTTCTTTGCCTGCCACCATCCACATTAAGACATGACTTGCCCCTCCTTGCCTCCAACTATGATTGTGGGGCTTCCCCAGCCATGTGGAACTGTGAGTCCAACTAAACCTCTTTGTTTTTTAAAGACATGCCCAGTCTCAGGTATGTCTTTATTAACAGCATGAAAATGGACTAACACAGTCTCTGAGATCTAACCTCTCCCTCCTCCACACTCCTGAGCCCTGGTGTGTGCCCATTTTATTTCTGGTACTGGATCATGAACTCATTGGTCGACACCCACCTCCCCCACTGGACGGGAGGCTCCTCACAGAGTGTAAGTCACACAGTGGGTGCTCTGACAGTATCTGTTCTCCTCCCTGGTCCTGGTTCTGCCACTGATAGACTTCCTTCTTGTGGACACAGTTTCCAAATGTGTAAAATGACAGAGAAGAGTGAGACTGATGATTTCTACCTGGGCTCCCGAAGGCAGTAATGGTATTAGTGGTAATGATCTCAATATTTCAGACAGTCAGTTGGAAATCATATGTTTATCTTCCATTGGGCAGCATAAACCAAAGAAAACATTCCATTTTCTCCCTCTGGGCTGGAATGATCTCTGTTCTATGAGGTTATACCAGTTACCTTGGGCTGGCCAGGAGCTCTGGTTGGCAGATGTGTGTTTCTGATTGATGACATGAAAAGGTAAGTCCATCATCCTCTATTGAACATGGTGGGATAGTATCTTTCAAAATATGGGCAGCCCTTGGGGAGAGGGAACTGCAAACAGAGTCTCTTGGAGATGGGCAGAGCAAGCTGGCATCTTGAGCTCTTGCCTGCTCCCGTTCTGAGCATCTGAGTCAGCCGCTGACCAGGTCATACGCTGTTGTTCAACATTCACAAAGGTTCTTGGGATCTTCCTTCACGTAACAGTGAGTCTAGGCTTCCCATGAAGTGCTGCACGGTGACAACAGTGCCTGGCATTAAACCACTCCTGTCTTGTCAGCACATGCGGAATTCTGGAAAGGCCTCTGTCCCCCAGGCTTCCCTGCTCCAGACGGTTCTGGCCAGCTTTCCCAAGCTCTGCTCCTGTAGCACAGGCCTGTGGCAGGCACAAAGTGCAGGACGCCTGCCCTTCTGGAGACATGACAACTAGTTTCCCATTTGCAGTCTGGGTCCTCATGAGAAAAGGAGGAGGGGAGGCCAAGCGGTCAGAAGCGTTTGCCAAATCTCTTCTCCTTTTTAGGGAAGAGCCAGAAACTCTATCCCTGTGCCCATAGAACCTGTGACTCTCCCATCTTATTCACCAAAGAGAATCTGCCCCACAGGTGGAAGGGACTGGGAAGAAAGGGACAGAACTCTGTTCATCCTGGATCACCTGCACCTAGCACAAGGCAGGTGTTGAGGAAATGCTTGCTGAAGGAATGAACAAAAGAAGGAAGTAATCAATGCAAAGGCTATGAAGGAACAACCCAGGGCTTCAGCCACCACCTCCTGCAGGGTGGGATTCAGGCCTAAGCTCCAAAAAAACAGGAGGCCTTTGCATCAGGAGGCAATGCCTCCAACTCCTAGGCCAGTGATGGGAAGGGGCGGGGCCGGGGCCAGGGCAGGCGGGGGGGGGGGGGGCGGGGGGGCAGTGGAACAATGGAGTGTCCCATGCTCACTCTGCGCACCCAGGGTAGAGCTGGGGCAGGGACCCCTCGATGAACGAGGCCTGAGGGCCAAGGTGGGGCATCTTTACAGAGGAAACAAAGGGCTCTTATTTCAGTTTTGGGTTTTCTAATTATTTGCAAATAAATATGCAAAGATTTAATATTTTATACTACCTACATATGTGTGGTTATCACATACATGCATATACCATATGTATATAATACTATATTTTACAAAAATATTATTTATTGTTGAATTTTGTTTTAATTCTCAAGGCAAATGGTCTCACTCAAAGGGTCATCCAAACAAAACAATAAAGCCAGGACAATTAACACATCTGACCATGTTTTGTCTTCAGCGTTCTACAGGAGAAAACTCATCACTCTCTATCTGATTACCAGACCCTGGAAGGAGTTTGCAAGGCTTTCTGGGTTCAGGAACCTCTGCAGGTCGAGTTCTTCCTTGGGAATGTTTTCCACCCTCTATGTGACTCTGGAACATCAGAATTGAAATCAGCTCATTCTCTTTGTGTCAGAATCGACAGGGCTGGCTGGTTCCCGGGAGGCTCAGCTCACAGATGCTGCCATGAGGCAAGAGCCCATGCTGGAGCAGGCCTCACTCTGCCACTTGCCAGCTCTGGAAGCTGGGCACTGGCCAAGCCCTTGGTGTCCATACCTGTGCCCTGGGGTCAGAGAGGTGACACCTGGAGCACTCAGCATAGGGCCCAGCACACAGGATGTCCTCAGTAAGGGCAGCCCATTAACCATCTAGATTCAAACCC
Organism: Callithrix jacchus; assembly: GCF_049354715.1. Classification (NCBI taxonomy): domain Eukaryota; kingdom Metazoa; phylum Chordata; class Mammalia; order Primates; family Cebidae; genus Callithrix; species Callithrix jacchus. The sequence continues at coordinate 57,670,072 of NC_133517.1, read as the reverse complement.
TGGCTCCTCCACTACTAGCTGTGTGGCTCCCAGGGAAGAAGCTTAACCTCTCTGAACCTCGGTGAGCTAGTAAGAACAGCAGGAGTGTAACTATGCTCGGCATCACACCTGCATGAGTAACATCCTAGTAAATGTTCCTCATCCTCTCCTCTCTGCTTTCTCTCTCCTGGTCAAATCTCACAGAAGCCTTGCTCATAGCTGTCCTCAGCAGTGTCTGAGGACTTGGCAGTGGCAGGTTCTCAGAAGAGCTCAGCAAAGAGGGTATCAAGCGAGCACAGAGGCCAGTGCTGGTCTCCCTAGGACCTGCCCAGGAAGCACACTGGACTGCTCATGCCCCCTAAAATCACCCCAGCCTGGCTACCCCCTTCCTGGCTGGGAGTGAGGGCTGATGGGGTCCCGAGCTTGGTATGGGCTTTCTGGCTCCTTCCCTTCTGATCAATCATCTTCATTCGAAGCTGGCACAGTCTCCAGAGGCACAGACGCATCAATTATTAAACCATTATTTGTTCACATCTCTGAGAGGCAGGAGATGCTGCCTCCTCTGCAAACATCCCTGAAAGCCAATCAGGCCTACCTGGTTTCCTTGTAACTCAGAGCTGGGCTGCAGAGCAAAAGACAGATAAACAAAACAGGCCCAAAGATTCTGCATCTGAGACTGTCAAACCCAAATAGGTATGGGAAGTAAATAGGCAGCAGCTAAATGTTTGTTTTCCTCAGTAATCAGGTGAGCAGGCCCGGGCTCTCCAGACCTTCTATTGAGAATCCCATGCTGCTCCCACGCAGCCCTAGGGATGGGGCAGTGCCCGAAACTCAGTTCTGTGGCCCTGGCAGGCAGAGGTACCTCACCAGGTCACTTCCTTCTCTGAGCTTCAGATTCAATGCTTTCAAATGACAATGGCATCACCATTGTGGCAGGTCCACATGGAGATCCAAGAGGATGCAAAGCAGAAATTTCCAGGCGGCTCACCATAGCTGGGCAAGTGCTTATGCAATATGCGATCTCGGCTCCACTCCTGACATAGATAAGATTGCCTGGAAGGTGATGGGGTGGGAAGTCCCCTGTTCAAGCTCTTCGAGGGAGTCTTATGCAGCCAGCCCAGCCCTTGGCAACTCCCTCTGGTAACCTCTAATGAAAAGCCCTATCAAGGCGGAAGGGTGTCCAGGAGCAGTGTGGGGAAGGTGCTGTCTTCTGCTGCAAGCCTGCTTGACCCCAGCACCTCAGGGCTGCCCTTGTGAAGACACCACTTGATGCACGGTTTATAAAGCTGGTAAGACTGGCAATTGCTTGAGGCACAGGCCAAGCCATATGCCTCTTATTTCATCCGTAACAGCAGGCCTGGGTCCCCCATAGAAGTGGGAGGCAGTGAGGCCTGGTAAAAAGCATTTGCATGTTGAGACAGATAGAATTGGTGTGGAAAGTAAAAAGTCCCTCTTCAAAGTTTCCCTTCTTGTTAAAGAATAATTAGAAATAATAGTTTCTTTCAAAGACAAACTTTCTTCAAAGCCTTCTTGCTTTTTGCCAATAATTCTTTAAGCTCTATCCTATGTAGCTGTAAGACATAAGGGAATAAGTACATTCTATGTTCCTGTACTTTAACGAAGATATTTGTGCTGGACATGCTCACAGGCGTGTCCTAGCTCACAGCCTATGGCTCTTCATTATTTGGAAATGTTATTACTTTTCTAAGTTCTTTCTCAAGCAACTTCCTCTTTTCCTTTGTTTTTCATTGCCTTTACTTATTTGAAAAAGTTTAAGTTGTTAGCCAATTGGGTTCGGTTTCGATTGTGAGGAGGTCTGGCTCCAACCAACGGAGATCAGACATAGCAGTAAGGACCCAGTGCATAAGGAATATATATGCCTGCCTTTCCTTTGTTCATTGTACTCTCGTGGCAAGACTGCTGGCGAGTAGCACCCTTTCTGCAGAGAGCAAAATTGCCTTGCTGAGAGATCCTTTGTCTCAGTGCTGACTTTTCTTTGTGGCACCAAGCACCTGTTTCCAACAACTGGGTTCAAATTCTTGATCTTCTCTATCTGGTCTGATCTTGAGCAAGTTCCTCTGAGTCCCAGGGCCTTCATCAGTAAAATGAAAATAATGCTCTCCAGCTTCATGGGCTCTGTGGGAGGGTGCCTGAGGCAATTTGCAGCCAGGGACACTGAGAACAAACTCGGCCAGTGCACTGGGCTTCTTTCCCTCTGTGCCCTGCTCATAGCCAGGGCCCCTCAGGTGTGGGGATCTGGAGGGGAGGCCTGTGGGGGAGGGGCTGCAGGTCAGAACTGAATTTCAGCACACCTCCTCCAGTCTTTGGCCACCTCTTCCTGCAACCAGTTCAGGGCCAAGGTCAACCTAGTCTGGGGCCTTTTTCCCAAAGCCATCTCTGCTCCCCAGGAAGCAAGACCTCAGACAGCCCTGCCGCTGCTGCCATTCCTCTACTGTCTTCCACCTGTGGGGCCAGGAGGTTGGGAGACTGGGCCTTGGGAAGTGAACCCACCAGCTCCCCACTGCAGCCTAAGTCTGGCAGGAGAGAGGTGCAGGCCAGTCTCCTCCCAGCTTCTGTTGAATTCATGGGTAACACAGGTCAACAGCACAGCAGCTGGATGGTGGTGGGGGTGATGTGCAAATGTATTTGTGAATTTTCTCAAGAGCAATGGCATTAGCTGCACTATGAGCACTAACTCCCTTTGTAAATAGGACAGGCTTGCTTTCGGTGTTAATTTCTTCCCATGTCAAAACCCAGCACCTGCGGAACAGCAAGTGATTGACGGAAAGGGAGGGGATGGAGGAAAAGTACAGCAAAACCAGTAAGGTGGAAGGAGAATGTGCTCATTCATTCAAACATTCATCCTCCCACTCATTCATTCTAATGTTGTCTGTCATGTTTCATTCAAGTATTCTCTAAGTTGCTGCTGTGAACCTGACGCTGCTCTGTGCAGGGATGCAGAGTGGCTCAGGCATACACCTCTGCTCTCGGGAGCACTGAGGTCTGAGAGATGAAGTATGTGATAAGGAGCAATAGGACAGTTGGGACGCCCTGGGAATCTGGGTGGGGGAACTGGCTCAGACAGAGGTGGGTGCCTATCTTGCATTTTGAAAAAGCAGAAAGGTGCCCAGGGCACTCCAGGCAGAAGGAAAGCATGTGTGAAGGCAGGGAGTGTGAGAGTTCAGTTTCCAGCAAGTGCACAGGGATCTGCATGGCAGAGGAGAGAGCGGTGGAGTGCCAGGAGGTAAGGCCAGAGGCTGGTAACAGCTCATGGGCCTGGTATGGCAGGACACATGCAGGAGTCTGGCTTGTATCTTGAGGATAAACAGTGCCAATGAAGATTCGCACTAGAAGGCCTGTCCCATGGAAGCAGGGTGAGGAACAGCAATATTTGCAGTGTGCGCACCAAGAACCTGTGTGCAGTTCTCCCCTCACATCCCAATGGCAACCCGAGGCGATGGTCCTGTTTTATCTCCACTTGACAGCAGGAGAAACTGGGGGTCACACAGTAAGCACATGTGGCATGTGGACCCCAGTCCAGGCCTGCTGACACCAAGTCCAAGGGCCTTTCACTCCCATGGCCGTCACTGGCTGAGGAAGGCATGGTGGCCATCGAGCAACCTCACAACAGCCGGAGCAGCCACAGGAGCTCTATGTGGTGCCCTCTGAGAGTCAGGAGCTGAGCATGGGGCTGTCTGACCACCCCTGCCTCCTCTCCGCCTGGGCAGCCTGCTGCCTGTAAAGCAACTTCCCCACCAGTAAGCACGAGGCTGGGTGCCCTGGGCTACCTGCCAACAGCTGCACATACAGTCTGCCGGGGTGGAGAAAGCAACCAGCCCCCAAAAAGGTGCAACAGACCCAGGCGGCCTGCCAAGGACCCTGCTGCCTTCAGCGGTTATTGATAGGTCACTGAAGAGGCAGCTGTCCCCATCTCTAGCCCTGCTCTCCCACCCATCAAGCCATCCGCTCGACATCAGGGCCTTCCCACCTGTCCACTGTGGATGAACATCTGGCAGTAAAAAAGAAGGGAAAAGACACTCCACCATCTGGGAGAACTGCTTCCAAAAAGGCGGCTCGAAGGAACCTGCTAGAAGTGGGGCCAAAGTGTCATGGCAAATAAGATGTGACGGGGGCTTTGCCTTGAAAAATGAAATCTAAAAACATTATGAAAGTTTATTAGAGGTTGTTCTTAGTAAAATTCAGGTTACCGGCCGGGCGCAGTGGTTCACGCCTGTAATCCCAGCACTTTGGGAGGCCGAGGCGGGCAGATCACAAGGTCAAGAGTTTGAGATCAGCCTGACCAACATAGTGAAAACTCGTCTCTACTAAAAATGCAAAAAATTAGCTGGGCGTGGTGGTGTGCACCTATAGTCCCAGCTACTTGGGAGGCTGGGGCTGGAGAATCGCTTGAACCTGGGAGGCGGAGGTTGCAGTAAGTTGAGATGGCACCACCGTACTTCAGCCTGGGAGACAGAGCAAGACACCATCTCAAAAAAAAAAAAATTCAGGTTAAAAAAAGAAAAAGCAAAGAATGAAGTTTTGGCTGCTCTTTCCTGTACTCTTCTGACAAACGTATTTGACAGCACAGTATGGAGTGCTTCCTTTTCACCGCCTTCCATCAGCATAAGGAGGGTTGCGCATCTTTGCAGGAGGCCGGCAGTGCGTCCCCAAGGCCTCCGCCCAGCTGCTGAGACCCAGGCAGGCTCCTCACACACCCTCAGCTGGCAGTGGCTCCTCCACTGCTCAGGGTGGGAGTCCAGCAGCAGCTCTTCCATGCCATTGTTATCAATCTGGAGAAACATTGCATCTTTCCCAGGATTTTTAGTTGACTTAGCAACTGACTCACGTCTTCTCTGCACTCCACTGTCGGGTATGTGTGGACAGCCAGGAAGGCCCCAGTAGAGCTGGTGGCTGGGTGGGTGGGAGATCAGTGCTGGAGGGGAGACAGGACACAGGTGGCGGCCCCTCCATGGGAGTTTGCTCATTCCTGAGTGTCTCCATCTAGAACCTGCCCCTCTACTTGTGTGGGTGAAATTGTGCCCTGAATTTCAGACATCTCAGAGATGTCACTTCTTCCATGGGTCCTCCCTCCGTTCCCCCAGCAGACACTGAGCTTATAGCACTCCCTGTCCTCAATGCCGTAGGAGTGGGGTGTAGGCCAAGCTGAGGGACGCTGCTTCTCCAGGGTTACCCCTCCAGCCCCCAGGTTTCTGGCCTGAGTCAGAGTCCAGGAGGAGTCACTGGGGTGCATGGAGCTGCCTGCGTCTGATGTCCACGTGCCCTGAGTGATCGTGTGACCTGAGGGGTCTCTCTGTTCCTGGACTCCTGGCTCGCAGCACCCAGGAGCTTTCAGGCCAGCTCCTTTCCCAATCACCAAGCCCAGCCTGCATTTCCATTTTTGGATGTAGCAATCACTACTGCTCACTGTCCTAATGACCCACAGAGACATTTAGTTAAAGCAGAACTTATATTGCTTACTAAGCAAAGCTGAATTTCTGCATAATAAAGTTCATGCTTCCAGAAATAGAAAAGGCATCTGGATGGTAACATGCCACAGCTTCAGAAAGAAGGAAAATTAACACTTCTCCCTGATGACATCATGACATTTTCTCCATTCCAATAAAAAGAATGACCAATGGCTGCTCTGCCCACCCCCCCCACTAGAGACACACACCCTGCACACACAGAACGGCTCCTGATGTCAGATCTGCCCCATGTGGCCAGAGAGAAACTGGGGACATAGAAGAGCTGAACTGGGCCCTGGTGCCCAGAGGACGTGGGGTGCCAAGAAAAGAGGCATGTACATAGGACGAGCTTCAGTGTGCCCGGGGCATCATAAAGGGAGTTCTGTGCCCAGCAACCCCGGCTGGGGGACAGCAGCCAGTGCCTTGAAGGAACCATGAAGGGAGAGGGAAGGGAACCACTATGCTAATTCTTTAAATAAAGAAAGTCCAGCCCTTCTGGGGCCACAGACCCCTTGAGAATAGGATGAAAACTACGGACCCTATTCCCAGAAAAATGAACTCACATTCATAAAATGTGTACACTTTGATATGCTTTGGGGATGACTCATATGTCGACTCTCGGTTCAAACACTTACTTGCTCACTGCAGTGTGAGCTTTCTGAGGACAAATCATCTTTTATCTCTGCATCTCCAGTATCAGCACAGTGTCAGGTACATCCAGTAGCTGGACAGATGCTTGTGCAGTGAATAAGCAATTGAATAAGTGATCCTCCCTAACCAACCATGGCTGTGAGTGAGCATTAACCAAGCACCCGCACTCTAGAGAAAAGCTCACATCATCTTCAAAAAGCAGAGCAAGCCCACTGAAGACCAGCCAGCTATGACCCCACAGACGCCAAGGCTCTCAGAACCTGGTCCAAACGGGGCTGTCACAGGGCTCCAAGTGGTGGAGGTGAGGAACAACCCCAGGGAGCCGCCAGCCACTCCTGGGTAAGACATTCTGCTGGGTGTGTGTTCTCCCTATGGGCCTCTCTGCTTCGTGAGATCGGCTGTTCTGAGCTGTATCCACATAAGAGACCAGCGTGGACTGGGAAAACAAGTCCGGGATGAAACACAGAGGTTTCTCAAAATCAAAACTCAGCAAAGAAATTTGAGCCCATCTATTCCATGCCAAAACCTTAAAATGGAAGAGAATTCCAATCTGGGTGACTCTTCCTTCCCCACCGCCTGTCACTCTTACACTTCTCAACATTTATGGTGACCTCTGAGCTCCAGTTGCCTCCAGCTGCCCCATTCCAAACATCATGATGGTCCAGAAGCCTCCGCGACTGCACGGATGGACTCGCCAAGCTCAGGCCACCTGTTAAGCCCTGAAGCACCGAGACCCTGGGGCAGATCCTGAGCCCTGGTTTCTGCTTTCAGAAATGATAGGCTATGCCAGTCTGTGTCCACAACCCCATGAGACATGCTGTGAGGGGCTGCGGACACCAGCAGAGTGGGGCCTGACTTCAAGATGATCTTAGTCAAGGTTAGAAAGCAACCGCGCGAGTGACCGTCCTCCATTGGAAACAGCGGTGGCAGCAGAGAAAGACAGGGCCAGGGTGAAGGTGGCCACTGCAGAACCCAGGCTGGGAGCACCAGGTATTGAGCCATGCCTGCTGAGAGGGGGCAGGGGGCAGAAGCCAGAGGAGTTACCACAGACTTCAGGGATTCGCTGTTTGACCTTTGCAGGGAGTGGTAACTCAGGTCCCTCTGCCCAGAGCCCTCCCCTGCCAGTGATCCACTTCCCCTCTTTCCCAGGCCCCTTCCCTCCCACAACTCCTCCCTGCTCTGTGCATACCCACACGGGGACGCCCTGGGGACCCCTGTACGCCTCATACCCTCTCTGTGGGCGACTCTGCTTGCTCCTCTGGCCATGTGACCACCTGGAACCCCTCGGTCTCTGTGTGACCTCTGTCTACACTTTGGAACCATATGTGCCTGTGGATAGCCCACTCAACATCCCCAGCCGTGTGCAGGCCAACCAGCTCAATGGGTTGTGGGCTCCCCCAGGATCAGACTGAACAGCCCCACCAGTATCCACAAGATCAGCTTAAGTCTGGGGGAAAGGTGAAACTGGGAAAGGAGACAAGGATGGAACACAGCCATGTGGGAGTTCACTGACCTCCAGACAGCGAGGCTTTCTCCTGCTCCAGGCACCTGCCTCGCCTGCCCAGCTCCTGCCCACGCCATAGTCCTGAGCAGTTCTCTGAGGATGTGTTGATCAAGAACCTCCCATCTGTCAGGCATGCACTCAGTAACAGGCCCTGCTCATGCAGGGACCTCTTCACAGCTCTTTTCTTTTTCTTCTTAAAACAGAGTCGGCCTTTCCTTGGTCCTATGCCTTCCTCCCATTAATTCAGTGAACACTGAATGAGTCCTGACTGTAGGCCAAGCTCTCGGTGCCCTGCACTGTACATAAGCTCTCCTACAATCCTCAAATCCTAGCATCCACTGGCGCCACCTCCCCAGTCCCATCAGATGACCTCACTTCCTACTCACAAAGAAATGCAGCCTGTCAGGTGGGAACTCTGCATCTTCCTATGGCAAAGCAAACACCAGGCCCAGGCCACACTGGCCACTGTCCCACCTCAACCATGGCAAATGGGAGCAGCATGAGGACCAGACCACCCCGGCACCCCCGGACTGGCCCTGGTTTTGGTCTCCCAGCTAATTCTGTGCTATGTGTACGATCATTTGGTGAATGAATAAATTTGGTGTTTCTGAGACAGTCTCCCCGATGCCAGGATCTGTGCCTCCCCTGCGTGTCACAGGATCCCCAGCCTCTAGCTCGGAGAGGCTCTGACCGTTCTCACCACATGCTCAGGTCATCCAGCAAACCAGGCCTGGAGCTCAGGGCTGTCTGAAGCCCAAACCTGGCTCCTTCCACACTTCCTTCAGCACCTCCCCGCAGCTCATCCCTCCTGCACCCCAGTTCCTGGCCCAGACCTGGTTCCATGGTCTGTGGTCAGCAAATAAGTGAGTCCCTCACTAAGCACAGACCAATGCCTGTCACCATCCGTGGGCCCTCAGTGGGCAAAGGCCTCTCTCCCAGGCTCCTCGGGCCTGAGGCAGGTTCCCAATGAAGGGCCTCCCAGCCCTGCACACCTCCAGGCTGTGAGCTCTGCGCCCTCACCTTGGCCACCTGGAAAGAGCTGCTCCTTACCACGCTAGTCATAAACACTATAGCCAGGAGGGTCTGGGAGCTGCGGCTGCCGGTGGAACAGGCATCTCACAGGCTGGTGGCTGCCGGCTTTCTGGAACCTTCCAACGGCAGCCCTTCTGTCCTCTCTGTCAGGTGGCGTGTGCTGGCCGGAAGAACTGGGTTCCGTTTGTGCTCTGTACTGCTTCTGCCCATTCTAGGCCACAGGAGAGGGGATGTGCTTTGGGGTGCTATGGAACCCACAAATCGGGTGATTTCAAACAGACAAGTCTCTGAGCCTTGGTCTCCTTATGGGAAAATGTGGTGATGCAGTGACTCCCCAGCCACTGAGCCCCTGCCTGCCACGCTCTGATGCTGCATCGCACCGTTCACTACAAATCAGGTCTCTTCACCGAGAGCCCAGCGGCTCCCAGGTAGAGCAAGGCTGAAAGGGTCACCTCCCTGGGAAGGGGAAAGATGAAGCTTTGGGTTCACGTGTTTTTATCATTCCATTCCCCAAAGAGCCTGGGACACAAGATCAGCAAAGCACTACTTGTCTGTCTGACTATGATACCATCAGTGCCTCTGCTAGGCAGATACAATGTGGACATGACCCCATTTCCCCTCTCTGAAGCCATACACATTGGGACTCGGGTCCATTTTACAGATTAAACAGGTTCTGCGAGGTCATGGTCACTGAGCAAAATGGTTCCACTGGGAGAAGCGGCCAGGGCACTTGGCCCCAGAACCTCGGCTCTTCCTGGCCTGTGTTGTTTCACAAAAGTGCCGCTGTCTGCCTGTGCCCTGCTTCGCCAGGTCTCTGCCTTTTCCACCATCAGTGCGAACTTGTGAGCTTGTTTCTAGGGAAGGGGCTTGGTCTCCGGGAACACTGACGTTTCAGACACAAAGGTTATCCAGCTGTGTTCTTCCAGTTGCTGGGCTGGCCCCGCCCTCCAGTGATGGAGCACCAGCCTCTGTGTTCTTCCAGTTGCTGGGCTGGCCCCGCCCTCCAATGACGGAGCACCAGCCTTGGGCCTTGGGGAGAGGACGTTGTCAAGAGCTGTCTGGGAAAGGTCAGGGGCTGTCTTTGAAGTTGCCTCATCAGGCTCAAGGTCAGCTTCAAAGGGGCCCACAGGCAGGCATGCCTGTAGGATCACTTCCTCTGTCCATACTGCAAGGGGAAGGAGTGATTTCCTCCAAACTTCTGAGTACCAAGGCCTAAGCCAACCTATGTTTGCTTCCAGATCTCTCTTTTCTTCCTTCCTATGACATTAAATATCTTAATCTCACTCTCCAGGAAGCACCTGCTCTGTGCATACTGAGCAAGTCCTGGGCACCCTAAGTAAGCCACAGAAAGGGAGGGAAAGCACGGTGAGGCCGGGACTCCCCCAGGTCACAGTGCCCTGGTCCAGCCCCACGTACACCAAGGCTCTGCATTCCTCCCAGGCGTCCTGCTCCTCCCACAGCCCAGGTCATTGTGCAGATACGTGTGCTCCATGTGGTGCCACCTCTCAATGGGGTGGGTGGCCCTCAGTAGCCTCTCTCCATCTCCTAGCATGTGGCAGAGGCTCAGGAATGCACAGCCCCTTCTGCTGGGGAGCTCCAGAACCCTGTATAATGAGAGGGCTCTGAGGCCAGGCCCTGCTCCTGTCTCAGGAGATAGTTCCCAAGCTACTGACACCAACTCATTTGGCTTGTCTTCCCCGGGAGAAAAAGCCACAGGAATTGGCTGCAGTTTATGGAAAGTGGTAGAACCCAGGAAGGAGACAGACTTTGAGGCCCCTCTCAGCCCTCACCCAGGAGAGGCCTAGCACAGTGCTTGACACACTAACCCCATAGGTATGGTTCCCATCTCCCTGGGAATCAATGAGCAGGCTCTGAGCCCCAGGAAACCCAGGACATGCAGAGCTGGAAAGAGCCAGAGGATACAGACCTGCCCACTGCTCGGCTGCAGCACAGGGAGGAGACATGGAGGGCACAAAGAAGGGGTGAGCTTGGGCCCCACACGCTCCCAGGCTGCCAGGGAGTGCCTCTTTCCCCTGATGGGACGCTGCTTCCTCTGCTAAGGATGCTGCCCCAGGCCTGTGATGCATCTGGGGCGGGGAACCGGTAAGCACTGTAACAGGTCAGGATTGGGACCCGGTCCCTGGGGGGTGAGGCCCCTTCCACCCCCAGACGGTGTGAGGCACCATGTGACCCCGCAGGAGCGCTGTTCCCCCTCACCAGGCATGGCTCAGCAGGCATTCCCTGAATGGCCTCCACTTCCCATCTAGAATCACTGTTTCCACCTCTGAGAAAGTCTGAGATGGTCAACATGTCGACGTGGCGAAGGGAGGACAACCCTGAACACCACTGCACCCACCCCACATGGCTGTGTCTGCAGCCTCGGCTTGAAGCTGCAGCTAAAAACAGATCTGCTGCTGAGGCGCACAGGGAGGGGGCTGTGGAATGGGCAAGGGGCAGCATTCACTCCAGGAAAAATGGAAATGGAGTGCGGGTTTGAGGCTTGGGCTGACATCACCCAGGATGGCCAGAAATCCTGATGGTTCCCAGCCAGGACTGGGACCAGGGAGCATCAAGGTGCCGGGGACAGCACTGCCCACCAGTGCTGTGGTAAGTACCCAACATTCTGGCCCAGCTCCATCAGGCCACCACAAAGCCCCCTCCCTCTCCTGCAGCCCGAGGCTAGTTCAAGGAGCTGGTTAGTCAGCTGGTGCCCAGGGCTGTTTCCTGTACTGTCCTTGAATGAGGCGTCCAAGAAAAACAAGAGATTCCATTTCACTGGTACAGTAAGCCCCAGCTGATCCGCGTCCAGACAGCCCATTCAATTACTCTTATCTCTACCAGCAACATATGTTTTCTCCCTCCACGTCTGTCCTTCAATACGAGGGTCTGGAAAGGCTGCAAAATTCAGGGATATAAAAATTCCTGCAAGAGGAAGGTGCCAGGGGTTAAATGTTTTTTAATCTTATTAAAAAAAAAAAAAACAATAGAAAACTGGGGAAAGACGGAATCTCCGTCACTTATTTTTAGCACAGCCTATCTTTTGAAATTCATGTTCTTATTGAAGGGATGGAATGCACCTGGGACACTGTGACATGGGCCAAGTCCTGTGGATGGCACCAGACAGATACTGATTCAAACGCCTGTTCCGCTCTGTGACTTCCTGGCTAGGGGACTGCAGAGCCCCAGTTTCCATCTCTGTAAATAAGGGTGGCACACCTGCCCCACAGGCCTGCCATGAGCAAGGGGCAGTGTCTGTAGAGCATATGGCAGCATGCCCACAGCCAGCAAGCCCTGCAGAGCTGTGAACACCAGCGCCCTTCCCAGGGCCATTTTCCTGATCCTGGAGGTGAAGTGTCAGCAAAAGAAAAGGGCTTGGACCTGGACTGGCTCGTCTGCTGGGAACAAAGGTGTTTCATGCCAGCAGTTACTCACCTACACCTATGTGGACGCAACCCAGCTGAAAGCATCCTAGGATGAGGAGAATATCACCAGGTCCAAGGGTGATGGCATGTGCTCCACAGGAACCACGTCTGAACAAGGCTTCGAAGCTCACATGAAACTTCGGAACTAAGAATCCCATAGCGACCTGGGCTTGATTTATATCTGCACTAATTAGCACCAATTCAAGCCAGCAGTCTAAATTCTCTTGATTTTGCTGTGATTAGGTGGTGGCAGAGGAAAAACCCAAGGAGGCCCAGCAAAAGAAGCTGTCATCACAATTAAGGTCATCCCTATGGAGTCTGGATGAAGCGTTTCAGAAGGCTGCTCTCAGGGCGAGAGCCACAGCATCTCTACAGACTGAGGCGGCTCTCCCCCAGCAGAAGGAATCGGACCCCATGCCCCTACATTCTGGTCTGGCAGAAGACAACCTTTCTCCTCAACACGCCTGAGGACTCCTTGAGGAAAGGGACTGTTTCTCTCCAATTCGTTGACAAAACAAGTATTTGTTGAAGGCTTACTATAAACTACTCATTCAACAAGCAATTACTTTGTACCCACTCTGTGTTGTGAGTTCAGAGAAGGCCTGAAACAGACACAGATCATCAAAGGGGAGTCAGAAAGAGCCATCCCTGGGGTGGGAGCAGTGGAGAAAGCAGAAGGTATGTTTTAGACCAGGCCACCATTGACTGAGGCCAGAAGAATAAGAGCGAATGGCAAGGAAAGCTATGGAGATACAGCAGGGAAGGGACTGTCACCAAAAAAGGCAGGAGCCTAGGGTCAGAGGCCACCCTTTCCCTGTCCGAACAACTCAGCCCAAAGCCATGGGGTCCTGAGAGAACCCAGTTGAATGTGGTCCAGGAATGGGTGTGGACCCTGGGCAGGGGGAAGCGGATCTCCACACAGTAGAGCTGCCTCATGTGTAAGCCACCTGTGGACCCAAAGAGTCAAACGAAAATATTTGAAGAGATTTATTCTGAACCAAATCTGAGTGACCATGGCTCATGACACAGCCCTCAGGAGGTCCTGAGAACATGGGCCCAAGGTGGTTGGGAGGCAGCTTGGTTTTATACATTTCAGGGAAGCCTGAGACAACAATCAAATATATTTAAGAAATACATTGGTTTGGTCCAAAAAGGCGGGACAATTCCAAAGGGGTGGGGAGGTGGTGGGGGCTTCTGGGCTTCCAAGCTTTCGGTAAATTGAAACATTTTCTGGTTGAGTTTGCCTAAAGACCTGGGATCAAAGAGAAAGGAACGTCTGGGTTAGGATAAGAGAATGCAGAGACCAAAGTTGTATCACGCTGATGAAGCTTTTAGCTAGCAGGCTTGAGAGAGAATAGGTCGCAAAATGTTTCTTATCAGACTGAAAGTCTGTGTTGTGTTGATGTTACTGCAGAAGGGGGACTATTCCACCACTACTTCCCATTGTGGCCTCAACCTACGGGGTTACAATTTAAGAGCCCTGGCTGAGGAGGAGGTCCATTCGGATGGTGGGGGCCTTAGAATTTTATTTTTCGTTTACATACCATGTGTAAACCAAAGCCAGAGGCCACCCAGGGGAGGAGGACATCCTCACAGCAGGGAGGCCTGGCCTGGGTGCCAGAGCAGAAGTGAGAGGGGAAGGCAGGAAGCTGCGGACCTGCGGGTTGCATCCCCTTGGTGAGCGATTGAGAGCTGAGGGTGTGGAGAAGGGCTGGGAGAGATGGGAGATTGGTTACATACCGGAAGACTGACAAGTTACAGATTACAGTAAAGATAACAAAAGCCGAGCTCTCCAGGCTGAGGAAGTAAGGTACCAGTGAAGAAAGGGACCAACCAGAAGGAACCCTGCAGTGGTGGACTGGAATTAGCAGTGTCAGTGTGAGCCTGTGGCTGTTAAGGTAGACAGAGAGAAAGAGATGTTAATAGGAATGTGTGTGCGTGTGTGCGCATGTGTGTGTGTGCGTGCGTGTGCATGTGTGCGTGTGTGTGTGTGTGTGTGTGTGTGTGTGTGTTTCTATTTACATGTATATGTCTATATGTCTATTTCCTGGCTCTATCCTCTAAGAACACTTGGGAACATCAACATCCCAATATGAATGACCACCCCCTAAAGTGTGGCTCTTGGTTGGGGTGATCTCGGCTCCTTGCAACCTCCACCTCTTGGGATCAAGTGATTCTCCTGCCTCTGTCTCTTGAGTAGCTGGGATTACAGATGTCCATAACCACGGCCAGCTAATTTTTGTGTTTTTAGTAGAGACAGGGTTTCACCATGTTGCAGGCTGGTCTCGAACTCTGACCTCAGGTGATCCGCCTGCCTCAGCCTCCCAAAGTGCTGGGATTACAGGTGTGAGCCACCATGCCTGGCTGCTAAATATCAATTTTCATTAGATGGAACAAAGATTCCTTTGAGAAATGAGTGATACCAGGTCTTAAGTTTGAGATGAACCTAAAATACCTCGGGGCAGAAAATAAGTGTGTGCTCAAAGAATAATGATGAAGACCGGTCAAGAGACACAGAAGTCAGCCTGAGGGAGCAACCAGAGGTCAAATCAGGACAATCTGGATATCAAATCAGGACAATCTGGATATCATTGCTAATTGATAGCAATGAACTTTAACCCAATGAATAAAATCTAAAATAATGAATTCATAGAAATATAAATAAGCAAATGTAAGGGCTTGATGAGGAATCAGATATTCATATAGTTTCAAAGCACCTTCCCACAAAATAGTAACAACAAAGAGAAAGAATAGCTTTATAGTAGAGAGAAGCAAACACCATCTTAAATGGTCAATAACCATCACTGGCAATGGGACAACTAGAGACTGTGGGCCACCTGACAGGCACAAAGAGAGGGACTCAGCCTCACTTTTGTGACATTCCTGCCAAAAATGTTCAAAACTGAATCTAAGCATGAGGGCACATTGCATACACCCAAACTGAGAACACGCTACAGAATCGCTGATTGGTGGTATCTTAAAGTATCATGGTGATGGAAGTCAAAGACAGATGGAAGAGCTGTTCCAGGCCAAAGGAGACTGAAAGTGTGTAACGGCTAAATGCAGCAAATGATTCTGCGTGAGACCCAGATCTTAAACATAAAGGACACAATTGGGACAGCTGGCAAACTGGAATGGGGTCTCGGTATGAGATCGTCATCTATCGATATTCATTTCCTGTTTTTGATGACTGCACTGTGGTTATACAAGAGCATGTCTGTGTTTGTCAGAAGTACATATTAATAATTTGGATGTGTTTGGAGCATCAGATCAGCCACATATTCTAAAATAGTTCAGGCTGTGCGTGGTGGCTCATGCCTGTAATCCTAACACTTTGAGAGGCCGAAGTAGGTGGATCACCTGAGGTTAGGAGTTCGAGATCAGCCCGGCCTATGTGGCGAACCTCTGTTTCTACTAAAGATACAAAAATTAGCTGGGCCTGGTCATGGGCACCTGTAGTCCCATCTACTCAGGAGGCTGAGGCAGGAGAATTGCTGAACCCAGGAGGCGGAGGTTGCGGTGAGCCAAGATCGTGCCACTGCACTCCAACCTAGGTGACAGAGCAAGACTCCGTCTCAAAAATAAAATAAAATAAAATAAAATGGTTCAGGAAAAGGAGATTCTTAGTACCATACCTGCAAGTTTGTGCATAATATTATTTCCTTTCTTTCCTCTTACAGCAGCATGCTGCATGAAATATGTGGTTGGAAGTCAGTAGCCCAAGGCCTGAAATCCTGGTGGAGGCCAGTAACTCATCACCTGAGCTTGGGAAATACAGAAATACTGGGGAAAAACGTGAATTTTGAAACCACAGTAACTGTGTTCTGCTCCCTGCTTTGCAGGCTGAGTGACAATCTCGCGTACTCTTTGAGTGCTCTTCCCCTAAAGCACAGGAATAACACTACCTACTTTGGAGATGTGTTGTCAAGGCTACATTATAAAGTTCTTTATCAAATATCTATTGCTAATGTAATAGATGCTCCAGAGACAGCTCTAAGCTCTGAAACTACACCGAGAACCAATCTGTCCCACATGGAGCTTATACTCCAGTGAAGGTAGAGAGACAAACAGGAAACAAATCTGTGATGTGATTAAATAGCAGAGGATTATAAGGACTGTGCAGAAAAATAAAGCAACTCGGACCTTGGAAGGAAAGGGTGGTAGGTCAGGCAGAAGATGTAGAAGGCAAGTTTAAAAAGAAAGAGAAAGAAAATCACCACACAGAATAAAACCAAGAAAATGCAGATCACGAAAGTAGACAGAAAAATTATAAAAACAAAAAGCAAAACAGAATATATGACATAACCAAGACCAAACATTTATACTATAGCAATACAAGTAAATAGCCTAAACTCACTTATAAATGAAAAAGACTTTGAAGTTGGATCAGAAAGCAAAACTCAATGCTTCATCCAAGAAAAAAGTGATTCTTAAAGGTTTAAATTCGAATGATACGCGAAGGTGTATTAGGCACACAAAAAGAAGGCAGGGGTGGTAGTTACAATACCAAACAGAGGCCGGGTGAGGTGGCTCATGCCTGTAATTCCAGTACTTTGGGAGGCCAAGGCAGATGGATCACAAGGTCAGTAGACAGAGACCATCCTGGCTAACACAGTGAAACCCCATCTCTACTAATTGGTCGGTGCAGTGGCTCACACCTGTAATCTCAGCACTTTGGGAGGCCAAGGTGGGCAGATCACGAGGTCAGGAGATCGAGATCATCCTGGCCAAAATGGTGAAAATCCACCTCTATTAAAATATGAAAATTAGCCGGGCATGGTGGCGCACAACCGTAGTCCCAGCTACTTGGGAGGCTGAGGCAGGAGAATTGCTTGAAACCAAGAGGCAGAAGTTGCAGTGAGCTGAGATTGTGCCACTGCACTCCAGCCTGGTGCCTGGCAACAGAACAAGACTCTGTCTTAAGAAAAAAAAAATACAAAAAATTAGCCAGGCATGGTGGCATGCACCTGTAGTCCCAGCTACTTGGGAGGCTGAGGCAGGAGAATCCCTTGAACCCAGGAGGTGGAGGTTGCAGTGAGCCGAGATCATGCCACTGCACTGCAGCCTGGGCAACAGAGCGAGACTGCGTCTCAAAAAAAAAAAAAAATCAAACAGGGATGAAATAAGGGCAAAAAACATGAAAGGAGACAGAGAAGGACATCTTAAATGATAAAGGGACAAACAAAGGGTAACAATTACCAGCATCTGTGCATCCCAGGCCATCAGCATTCACACTGCGGAGATCATGGGACACATACATGCACTCATGGTGGAATGGACCCACATTAGCATTAGTTGTAACTCACCTCTCAAAACCCATAGTAGATCAAATAAGAATGGATCTTAAAGAACTACTCTGTATCATTAATAAGGTAGGGTTCATTGATACATTTTCAACTCAATGCACATAAGAAACATAGTTTGTTTAAAAATATCCATGGCATAGTTACAAAAATCTTAGCACAAAGAAAACTTTGTAAATTGTAAGTGGTGAAGACAGTACTGAACTGATAATACCATTACATTAGAAAGCAATAACAAAAGAAGAAAACAAAACAAAGTAATTACCGCAGGAATTTTTTTTAATTGTCTTTTAAACAACTCTTGGGACAGAAGTGAAAGATAAATTAATTGCAGAATGCCGAACAAATGTCAAACATGAAAACGTTAAATTCTAGAACATGCAACAGAGTAAAAACAGGGACCACAGGAAAATTCATTGCTTTAAATAATTGTATTTAAAATAGGAAATTTTAAATGAATTAAATATGCAACCCACAGGTAGGTAGTTAGAAAGGCAAAAGGGGGCATTGAGGGAGGACTATCCACAGCAGATAGTAAAATATACTGGACTGTAAAGCTAGAACAATTAAAGGGTGGTGCTTATTCATGGGTACATGGACAGAAGAGAGTCCAAAAAGTTCCCTAAACATATGAGAAAAGTGATTGGGAAAAGATAGATTATTGAATAAAAGACTTGGGGACAATTAGGTAGCTTTTTAGAAAAAGGGAGGACCCATGCCTCACTCACACCTCAGTATATTCTCGAAAAACAGAAGATCTGAACATTAAGCCAAACGAGACCATGAAAGCACCAGGAGAAAATGTGGGAGAATTTTTTAAAAACATCATCCAAATGAAGAAGGTCTTTTAAAGCATGGTTCCAACACAGAAGACATTTTTTAAGAGATTGCTCAGTCTGAACTAAGTATCATACAGTGTGACTCACTCTGGTGAGGAATGATATATTTACGAGAATATGTATTGCAATCATGTTTATAACAGCAAAACATTAGAAACAACCTATGCCCATCAAAAGGTACAGAGCAAATAAATGATGATGCTCTGATGCAGAGGTTGGAAAGAATGTGGCAGCTCCGCAGGATTGAGATGCAACCATACCCAAGACCTACCATTAAGTGGGGGGAAAAAACAACATCGTAGAACAGCTGTCACAGGCTACCATTAAGGAAAATAAATTTACAGAGTAAGTCTGCAGACATAACCAGAAACTGGGGGCAGCCACAGCCTCCAGGGAGAGGATCAAGGTTAAGGAGAAGGAGGCTTGCTTTTCATCACGTATCCTTCTGCACCTCCTAAATTCTGAAGTATGTTTGTGCATATTTTTTCTTTGCAAAATAAATAAAGCAAACAAACACTTAGTGCATGGGCTCACAGGGGCTAACACTCGATGGAAGAAGGGCTTTCACTGATGTGCCCTTGGAGGTGGGGAATGGGGTAGTGCTGGGAGGAGGGCAGTCTCTGTTCACTCCCACACTTACTTGCTGGTGGTCGTGGAGTGAGTTTTCTGATTTTCAAGCTCCCCCTCTGTAAAACAAGGGTGGTTTTAATGTATCTCATGAGGTTGTGTGAGGACGGTGTGACATGAGTGAATTTAAATGCCAGCAAAGTCCCTGCGGTAGAGGTTTCTCAATAAAGGTAGTTATGCTGATTACAAGTGAGAGTCTGCCAGCTGAGATGTGCCTTGGCTCTGTGGCTCAGTTTTGTTATAACCCGGACATGCGGGCCCACCTTGGGTAGGCATAGGGCATGCTATGTTTAGTCATTTTTATTAGCTCTTGGCTTATCAGGATTAATAACCTGCTACTTGCCACTCTATGGAGATTTCAGACTTCTTTCCTTAGCTTGTTTTCAGAACCTGAAAGTTCCACTCACATCGCCCTTTCCTCAGCACCTGCAGGCTATTGTGCTGTGCAGGCATTTATACTGCATCTCTCATTTCCTGCTGGAGGGTCTGCCCCAGCCTAGGAAGCCAGAAGGCACTGGGAGCACATCAGTTGGCCAAATGCCAGACAAAGGAGGACTATTAGAAACTTTCATTTCCTGGAGTCTGAATCAAAAGATGAAAGGCATAGTCCCTTGTCCCATTCCCCCACAGGAATAGACGACTGCAGAAATTACCCTTCCAAAGAATGAGATGTTTCTTAAAGAAAGCTGCAGGCAACTAGAGGAGGAGGAGTAAGAGCTGAGGCACCCTAGACGCAGCCCCCCTGAGTCTAGCACAGACTGGCACCAAAGGTGCTCAACTGCAATTTGCTGGATGGGTGGATATGTGGGTGAATGGATAAATATGTGGGTGGGTGGGTAGGTGGGTGGTGGATGGATCAGTGAGTGGGCAGGTGGGTGAATGGATCAATGGGTAGGTAGATGAATGAGTTGGTGGGTGGCTGGATGAATGGATGGGTGAGTGGAGCAGACAGATGGTGGTTAGATGAATGAGTTAATGGATGAGTGGATAACCTGGTGGATGGGCTTGCAGATAAATGAGTGGGCTGGTAGATGGGTTGGTGGTTTAATGGTTGGATGAGTGGATGGATGGATGGCTGGATGGGTGGGCTGGTGGATGGGCTGGTGGGTAAATGGTTGAATGAGTGGAGGGATGGATGGGCTGGTAGATGGGTTGGTGGGTAAATGGTTGGATGAATGGATAGATGGATGTGTGGGCTGGTAGATGGGTTGGTGGGTAAATGGTTGGATGAGTGGAAGGATGGATGTGTGGATAGGTGGGTTGGTGGTAAACGGCTGGATAACTGGATGGATAAATGGGCTGGTAGATGGATTGGTAGGTAAATGGTTGGGTAAGTAGATAGATGGATGTGTGGGCTGGTAGATGGGTTGGTGAGTAAATGGCTGGATGAGTGGAAGGATGGATGGGCTGGTAGATAGGTTGGTGAGTAAATGGTTGGATGAGCGAATAGAAGGATGGGTGGGTTAGTGGATGGGTTAGTTGGTGGATGGGTTGGTGGGTAAATGGTTGGATGAGTGGATGGATGGATGGGCTGGTAGATGGGTGAGTGGGTAAATGGTTGGATAAGTAGATGGATGGATAGGCTGGTAGATGGGTGGGTGAGTAAATGGTTGGATAAGTGGAAGGACGAATGGGCTGGTAGATGGGTTGGTGGGTAAATGGTTGAATGAGTGAACAGATAGATGAGTGGGCTGGTGGATAGGTTAGTGGATAGAAGGCTGGACAGAGGGGTGGATGGGTGGGTAGGTGGATGGGTTTGTGGGTAAATGGCTGGATAACTGGATGGTGTGTGGGCTGGTAGATGGGTTGGTGGATAAATGGTTGGATGAGTGGAAGGATGGATGGGCTGGTAGATGAGTTGGTGGGTAAATGGTTGGATGAGTTGATGGATGGATGGGCTGGTAGATGGGTTGGTGGGTAAATGGTTGGATAAGTAGATAGATGGATGGATGGGCTGGTAGATGGGTGGGTGGGTAAAGGGTTGGATAAGTAGATGGATGGATGGGCTGGTAGATGGGTCGGTGGGTAAATGGTTGGATGAGTGGATGGATGGATGGATGGATGGGCTGGTAGATGGGTCAGTGGGTAAATGGTTGGATGAGTGGATGGATGGATGGGCTGGTAGATCGGTGGGTGGGTAAATGGTTGGATAAGTAGATAGATGGATGGATGGGCTGGTAGATGGGTCGGTGGGTAAACGGTTGAATGAGTGAACAGATAGATGAGTGGGCTGGTGGATAGGTTGGTGGATAGATGGCTGGATAGAGGGGTGGACGGGTGGGTAGGTGGATGGGTTTGTGGGTAAATGGCTGGATAACTGGATGGATGTGTGGGCTGGTAGATGGGTTAGTGGGTAAATGGTTAGATAAGTGGATGGATGGATGGGTGGGCTGGTGGATGGGTTGGTGGGTAAATGGTTGGATGAGTAAACAGATGAGTGGGCTGGTGGATGGGTTGGTGGATAGATGGCTGGATAGAGGGATGGGTGGGTGGGTAGGTGGCAGGGATGGGGAGTGGATGCTTGGAGGATAAAAGTAGGAGAATGTAAATCTAGAACAGTGCTTCAAGACTAGTGTTGACATTACTGCTGAGTCAGTCTATCAGCATCTCCCAGTCTCATCCTTTTCCCCATAGATAGAAAGAGGATGGCAATACATTGATCACTGACAGGTGATCATATTACTCATCACAAAAGGATAAAGGTAATAAGTCAACTCTCAAAACTGCATTAGCTAGACCCTTCCTGGCATCCTGGGTTGGGCAGAACTGTGCCCTTCTCTGCAGCACCTCCTCTCACCCCTCTATCAGGTTGTGTGTGAGTGGCGGGGACAGGTCAGCTGCTCCCTGCACTTGCTCTCCCTCAGTGCCAGGCCCTGCTCAGGAAGATTCAGGAAGCCATGCAGAGCACCCCCTCTCACCTGCCTGGACACAGTCACTACTCCCAAGGAGCTCACGGTCTTGGGAAGAGGACAGACAAATAACAAGGTAAATGGGAGGGGATGTTGTGCAAGAGCAGACAAGGGTGATGAAGGCCTCCCGCAGCGGGAGTTACTTCAGGTGGAAGCAGCCAGGGCCTGGGGGACATTTAATTCTACTTGGCTTATGTTCCAGGCCATATTCCTGTCCTTTGTACTGGAGTGTTCTCTAGGGACCTGGCTCAGAAAGGTCTAGCTCTGGTCCCTGGAAACACACCAGCCCAATCACCATGGTGCCACATTCTGTGCTGGCACTGGGGTGAGGCATAGGGCACAGTCTGGGCCTGCTCAGCATGGTGCCCCAAGCCTGGGCTGGAGCCACATCCTCTCCAACTGGCTGCTGCCTTGCTGAGAATCCAGAGTGACTCATGGTCAGGCCATTCTTGTCAGCAGGAGCATGGGTCAGTCAACCACTGAGGCCAGGCTGGCCATGGGCATGCACGCTACACCAGTATTGCTGCTCTGGGAATGAGCTCTTGGGAACTGATCAGAGTTGCCACAAGGCAGATACCGGGAATACTTGCCTTAGAGTTACAAATGGAAACATGAACCCACCAACAAGCAATAGAAGGGGACTGTCTCAGTGCATCTGGGAACCATTTAAATCACGTGGAAGAATGACATCTACGCCCAGGCTCAAATCTGGCCTTGGACCCATGGGAGGAGACTGGCTTATTCACTCTTTCACGCAGTCAGCAAACCCTTACTGAGCACCCACAGGGACTGAAGATGCTGCTGCACTCAGGCACCCCCCGGCAGTGGAAGAAACAGCCCACAGACAGTACAACCAGAAGGAGAAAGGCACTGTGCTGGAGGTGGGAAAACGCACAGGGGGGAACGCAGCTGGGCCCAGGTGGGGAGGCCAGGCAGGCTGCCTACAAGAACCTGAGTTGGAAGGAAAGGGCTGGATAAGACTATGGGAGGCAGCAGGTATAAAGGCCTGAGGGGAGCGTGGCTCACAGGGACAAGCAACTGTAGCTGAGGGAGCCTGGGGCCCGCACCACAGGTAACACAGGCGGGCAAGGCTGGGGAAGGCACTGCAGGCGGTCGGGGGGCCTTCTGAGCCAAAGGCCAGGCTTGGGAGTCCAACCTCAGGGCTCCGTAGCCACGAGAGCGCTCCAGGTAGAACAGCCAGCCATGACCACAGGTGAAAGGTCACCCTGAGCTCTGTGGAAAAGGCAGATCCCACATGAGCAGAACTGGGGACAGGGACAGCAGCTGTGGGACCAGAGTGAAGTCTCTCCACCTACCAGTTTCTTCCAAAAGCAGACACTGCTTACCCCACTGGGACATCGGGAGGAACAGACGAGGGGACACGTAAGTCACGCCTTCCTGACAGGCAGTAGTACGTGCACCACAAATAGTTTTTCTTTTGGTCAACAAGATTACAATGAAGCAGGATCCCAAATGGTATTTCAAACAGAGATGTTTGTGGCTAAATAGAAGATTGAGGGGTAAAGATGGAGAAGAGGGAGGAAGAAGAGCTAGGAGGGAGAGGAGAGAGACGAGGTAGCCGGTGGTGGGGGCACAGGCCCCATAGCCAGGCCGGCCGGGCTCACATGGGGCGAAGCCACCTGGGGCTGCCGCACTCCGGGTTTCGTCTTTCCCATCCACATGAGGGATTGTCATGGGTGCCTCCTCCGGGGTTGCCGCGAAGATGCAGAAAGCATCATGGAGGCCGTTCCTGAAACGCAGCAGCCATACCCACAGACGGAACAGCAGGGCCTGTGAACGGGGTCCTCTCCCAGTGGGGGATTAGGATCCTGGGGCTTTTCCTCTCAATACAGGTTTTTTGTTTTCACTTTTTTCCCCCTTCAAAAAGAAGGTAACTACTTTTTTAAAGAAAAACGAATGATCCTCTGTCAACCTGTGCCCAGGGATGCCAGCTGGGCCACACGACAGCCTTTGCCTCCCACACCTACTCTACCAGGCCAGCAGGCCTCGGGCCAGCTGCCACAAGCCGTCATGGTCCCCAGGAAGTGTCTCTCAGCTCAAGCAGACCAGGCTCTCAGTCACCAAAACCACCCAATTCACCTGCCCCAGCAAGAGGGGACTCCTCCGGTACTCCTCAGAAGTACTGACTAAGACTGGCCTGGAGCAGATGTTTGGAGATTGGGCTAGGCTGGAAAAATCCAATGCTGGTGCCATTGCTAAGCTACCTGGGAAGGAGGCAGAGGACCGGCGGGCAAGCCCAGCTGCTGGGGAGGCCTGGGGCAGCCACTGCCGCCATCGGTGTGGATTGTCCTACTGTCTGGCTGGCGGGAGCCGGGTTTCTCACTCCCTTTTCCAGGCAGCCTGAGCTCTGAACACATTTAGTGACTTGTAGAGGCCATTCTGCCTGAGGATCATGTTAGAAATAAACAAAGCTACCTGCACGATGTCCATGTTACACAAGTTAATGAAAGGGAACATTCTCGGTGTAGGGACACGTCTCTCTGCAAAGCCCCAGA
This sequence comes from Callithrix jacchus, assembly GCF_049354715.1. Lineage (NCBI taxonomy): Eukaryota > Metazoa > Chordata > Mammalia > Primates > Cebidae > Callithrix > Callithrix jacchus. The sequence goes on along the minus strand of NC_133517.1, from coordinate 57,645,825 downwards.
AAGCACCCAGGTATAGCCCAGCCTTAGAGGCACCAGGCAGAGTTCTGGCTGCTGCCACCATGGGATCCAGACTCCTGATCGGAGCTGGCTCAGTGCGGAAGGTGCTATTTGGATGGATGCCACAGGGCCCACAGCCTGCTCCAGGTGGTCTGTCCCCAGGGAGGCCCATGGGTTCTGAGCCATGTCCCCATGCGTACCGGGACTCCTTCCTGGGAAAGGCAGCAGCTAGGTGTCAGGCTCTAGTTTGTCTCTGGTCTCTGCTTGCAGGATATCTGTACAAGTTCTGAGGTGAGCAAACACCAGGATGTGTGCAAACAAGCTGCTGACCAACCTGGATCCCTCACCCTCATCAGACTGAGAGTGGCTCCAAGGCAGAAATGGAGTTTATTTTTAGGTCCTCAGCGCCGAGGACAGTGCGTGTAGTGGTGCTGAGTAGTGATCAACAGATATTTACTGAATGAATGGATGTATGGATGGATCAATCAATCAACATCTTCCATGCAACCTTAGGTCCCCAGCCTCACCTCCCTCTTCTTACCAGCCCACCCATCTTCCCTGTGGCTCCAGGCTCCACTAATGGCAGTCATTTGTCCCCATGAACCATGTCTGGCCCCGCCTCTCTCTTCTAAGCCTTTGTATCTGCTGCCTGCTCTACTCTCCTAGTCATGAAGAGTTTGGACCTCGAGCCGTGCTGCCCAAATGTGAGAACACCGTATCTCCTCTGAGACAAGGCAGGAGTGTCCCACACACAAGTCATCAGGTGGCTGCCCTGCTTCCCAGGCTGGTGTTCCCCTCGCTCCCACAAGTGCAGCCTTCACATCACAGCTCAGAACTGGAGTTCACGGTGGGATCTGCTTGGTGATTATTTGGAGAATGTGCACTGAAAATATCCACTCTGTAATGTGGCTAAAACCTAATCTGTATTCCCTGGACGTCTGTGAAAGACAGCACAGACCAATCATTGATGCATCTGAGAAATACAAAGAGCTATAAAGAGAAAAGTGCCAGCAGTGGAAGAAGCAGGCGGAGGGTGGCACAGCCGTGGGACACTCAAATCCGCATGGCAAACGCTTAGCCCCATTAGTCACCATGACCGGGTCTCTATGGAAACGCCTGGAAGATGGGCCTCAAAATAGACAGTCAGGGAGCACACTGAGTTTCTGCAGCAGGCACAGGAAGGCCCAGCCCTGCCTCCTGCTCTTCCCACCTGGAGGATCAGAGCAGCACCCCCTTTCCAGGACCGTTCATGGACAGGGACAGAGGGGTCTGGGGAGCTCCAGCCCGACACGCACACTTGGGTTCAGTTGTGAGCGTGGCCCTGCTCCCAGCCCAGCCTTGCCCTCCTGCCTCCTGCCTTACTGCCAGACCCTCTCCAGCAGGAGCACACTCACTAGGCAATTCAGGCCCCAGAAGCAGGGAGATTCTGGAGGCCCCCCCGCTGCCTGTAGTCTGACATCAGCACCCACACCACAGCCCCCCCGAAGATCACACCCACCTCTGTGAGCCTGAGGAGGATGCTCTCTGCTGGGCTTCTGGGGGTTTCTTCAAACCTCCACTGAGCATCTCCACTTTACAAAAGGGAACCTCAAGGTTCACAGGACTTGACCACCATCTGAATCAACACTCACCACGAGGATGTGGCAGAGACTGAGCTGAGACCCCAGTCAGCTCAGTGCTGACTCCACACCAGTACAAGCCGCGCAACTGCTGCCATCATCACACAATAAAGTGGACAGCTTTGCACTCCGCCAAGATCCCATAAAATATTAATAACTTCTGAGAATCCATGCTGAGGGAATCACCCCAAAACATAGAGAAGGCTCTACAAAAAAAACACTACATCTAATTTTTAAAACAGCAAACATTTTGAAGCATTCTAAATGTTCAACTATAGAACAAGTATTAAATTATCTTGTATTCATTTGATAAAATATAGTTCAGCCCATCACAATATGTGTGAGACATGTTTATCACATAGGAAATGCTTACACTTGTGTCAAGCATAAAAAGGGACGCAGAAGTATAAATACAGTAGGATCGTCCCTATGGACAAAATTAGACTTGGAAAGTAGCAGAAAGACTTGGGAATGCACAAAAATGAATTAGAGCATAGGGAAAGGCTATTTTTTATCTGTTTTCTGATTTTCCCTCGTCTTCTACCCTGAGATTATATTACTTTCATGAAGTGATCCAGTGCGAGGTTGAGGCTATAATAAAAGGAACTGACATTTGAACCCAGGCCTGTTCCCTCCCAGCTGTGCAGTGCTGGGGAGACCAGCTGAGCTTGGTCCAAGCTCTTCCTCTATATATGGGAGAACCTCAGCCTTCAGGGCCGTGGCAGGGCTCAGAAATAACAACATAAAGACCTCACGCCTGGCCCATCAGGTGATTTGTACTGCAAAACGGTTGCTTTGAAATTATAAGCTGGGCCTGCTGGCTTGCGCCTGTACTCCCAGCACTTTGGGAAGCCAAAACAGAAGGATCTCTTGAGGCCAGGAGTTCAAGACCAGCCTGGGCAACATAGGGAGACGCCCCTCTCTACAAAAATTAACAAATACAAAAATTAGCTGGGTATGGTTGAAGTGAGAGGATTGCTGGAGCCCAGGAGGTCAGGGATGCAGTGAGCTACGATTGTACCCCTGCACTCCAGCCCGGCTGACAAGCAGGAGCCTGTCTCAAAACTACATAAAAATTCAAAAATTAAAGAAGAATCCTTTCCTTTTTGAATTCAATTAGTGAGCCTGCTCTGAGTCAGAGAAAGAATCAGCCAGGCCAGGCCAAAGCTGGGGATACTGGGCCTGCCAGGGAGCGAGGGCCCGCGCAGCATGGTGGCCTACGGGTGTGATAGAAACTCCCTTGGGCCATGGGGGCTTTTAGGGAGCTGCAGCCTTAGTTCATCCTTGGAGGGGACTCTGGAAGAATGGTGATGGGAGCCCGGGTCATGGGTGATGGGGTGCAGGGAACGAGGTAGCCCCAAAGCCCTGGCTGGGGGTTAGGAGTGGGTGGGTCCGAGACATGGATTCCACCTTGCAGGACGGGAGGGGAGTTGCCTGGGTTGTGGCCCAGGATGCAGACCCTGTACCACATGTGTCCCCCATGGGCTTGAAGGCAGTACAACATGTGGTCAGAGTGAGGGGCAAACAAAACTCACCCCTTTTTCATGCACCAGCCAAGGTCTGAACTCTCCATGTGGCCCTGCCCAGATGCTAAACTCTGGTAAACTCAACTCAATCACCCATCCCTCCAAGCCCAACTGAGAGCCACCTTCTCCTCGACACCATCCCAACCCCTTCCCTTCAGAGCCATCTCTCCTTCTCCCAAATGGCCTCTGCCTGCAGGATGGGGCTGCTCCAGCCCCCACAGGCTCTCCCCAGACCTCCGTGTGTTGGCCCTGCTGTTCCAACTCCGGGCACTTCCTTTCCCAGCCTGAAGCTCCTCTAGGGAATGAGAAGAAAGAAAGAAAGAAACCAGCAAGATGTTAAATGCTCTATTTGTGAGCACTGGTTACATGGCAAGGAATCATTTGTGTTAGCCTGTTCCCTTCTCCCAACATCCCTGCAAGGTGTCTGAGTCACAACACTTCACAGAGGACCAGAGCTCAGAGTGTAAGTGACTGTTCAAGGCATTCAGCCAACTTGGCAAAACATGGCAAAGTTGAGACCAGAAGTAGGTCTGCAGGGTTCCAAAGCTGAGATCGTTCCATGAGGTCCACGTCTGCCTGTTTCTCTACATCCTTAGGGCCTGAACTATGAGTCACAGGGCGAGGTGCCTGCTCTCCCTCTCTTTGTATATATACAGATATATAAATGTGTGATTCCAAACAGCGCTCAAAGAGAAGGCTCTGCTCAGAAATGGAAAACCCCCACATGGCTGCTTTGGGAAGAGATGCCATGTAACTCAGCCGAGGTCCCTGCAGGCATTCGCTGTGATCTCACTGCAGAGAGCAACCCAGGTGTGCAGGCGGCCAGCATAGCCATGGCTCCCAAGCAAAGCAAATATGCCAAGCGCCCCTTAAGCAGTGGAATTTAGTGGGAGTGGACGTGGAAAGCCTGGTGGCCACAGCAAGACCCTTGCCCCACTGGGCTCACAGATCCATCTGCAGCACCACGGAGGGGCTGCAGTCACTATGACCCCTGCTACCCAGTTCAGCTCCCATGCCCTGTGACTTGCAAAGTCTCCAGAATATCTGGGGGTCCTGTTTAAGGTTGAAGGACTTGATCCAACCTGGACCCTCCCTGCACTCCCCACCCTCCTCTCAGGGGAAGCCTGAGTGTCCTGTGCCCCCAACAGGGGTCAGAAGATCACCTCAGAAATCCAAGTTTCAGCAATGTCCACGTCACGATGGATAGTCACGTGCCCATATGATGAATAAACATCTCAAGATCCCTAAAAAAGTTCAGAGCCTTTTACCTAGCAGTAACTCCTAACTAGAAAACTCATCTAGTCAGAAAATCGCATTGAAGTCTATGTATTAACATGTTCACTGAAACCAGCCAATATGATAATAGTGAGATGAACAGTGAAACTGCAAACAGGAAAAGATCATGCCCTGCTTCTGGAAAGTGCAAGGCCCCCGCCCTGGCAGGTGCCACTGGAACCGAAATGAGCCGCTTACTGCTGGGGCTCCCGCAGGGACCGGCTCACGTCCTGAAGGAAGAAATGCCTTTCAGATCTTAGCACTGCTTTCAAAAAGCCATGGATTTCCTCCAGGATAAAGGGATTAATATTCACATTGTTTGCCAACATGCCACTGTGCCCGCTAGAGGCGGCCCAAACACTATCCATTACCAAACAGAAAAGGCCTGGGGAAGAAACTGACCCGGTGCTGGAGAAGGAGACCCCCCTCCGCCCGAGGTTCCTCCCAGTGGCCTTGGCCAGGAGAAACAGCCCACAGGCTCACTCCAGGTGTGGCAGCAGCTGGACGACCCCTCCCCTGGGGAATCTGTTTCTTTTGAATGACCCAATATATCAAGACAAGTTGAACTTCGTTTTTATTAGCCTTTTTAGGGAACCCAAATTCCTGTAGATGCAGATGTGTTTTCTGTTTAAACCTTAGTAATTCAACAAAAATAGATCTGACTGCCAATTGGTTCGCTCCACACTCACTCACAGAGCATCGCACGTGGCGAGTGCCCCATCTCCCCCCCACCCTTCGTGCCATCTGAGCTGCCTAACAACCTGGTGAAGTGGGAATTACCGCATCCTCCAAACCAGCAAACAGATCTGCTCTGGCTCATGATGAAGTCATTAAGCCACATCTTGCAACTGTTCTCCAATGTCAAAGTCCTGCATCTCAAACCACCACCCTGACAAAGGCAAGGCGACATTTCTTTAGTCATGAAGAAAAGAGTTGGCCTCCAACTGCTAACCATCATTCTATGCCATGCAAATGGGACCTCAAAACCACCTTCTCAAATTCTCCAAGAACAGAGACAGTAAAGGATGGCAGCTCTTGGGCCAATTCACTGAAAGCAGGAAACATGTAAGCACCTCTTAACATGCCGTGGGCCACATTCCATACTGCAGGGCCTCACCTCTCCTCCTTGCTGTCCCCCAGAGTGAAGAGCGCCTGCCTGGGCCTCCCTCTGAAGGTGGCCCCACCATGCACGGATGCCAGGAAGGAGGTCCACACACTGCCCAGTCCCTGGGGTGAGCAAGGGGGTAGCAGAGATGAACAGCACAGATTCACGGAGAGCCCCTTGTGAGTTTCCCCACCAGGGCTTGGGTATCTGACTCCTAGAACTGGGCTGATCTTCCAGGAATTACAGACATATCTATATAAAAGACTGTAGCTTTTAAAACATAAGTGATTATAATAAATCTTTGCTTTGCAGGCGGTGGGAATTTATGGTGTTCCAGACACATTTACAAATGTCATTTCACTTTAATTCTGGGCCTCAGAGCAACACATGAGGTTGCCATGGGAGAGGTCCATGCCACACTGTGATAGGGAAATGGAGGTTCAGGGTGCCTCCATGACGCAGTACGTGGCAGGACCAAAATGTAAACCACGTCCCCTGGCTCCACCAACAGCCTCTACTACACCACAGAGGGGACTGAAGCACCATGAAGAAAGCCTTTGCTTTCAGACAAGAGTGCAGTGAAAACCATAGTTCTTTTCTGTCACCCTGTGCCCCTACCTGTTCCCCCAGAGGCTGAAGTGAAGCAAGGTCAACAATGTCAATGAAGGGTCACCTCTCAACCTGCATGGAGCCCAACTGCGGGGGCCCAGTATGCATCTGCACAGGGCTGGTCCCACTGCTGGCCCATGTTTCCTATGGGAAAGAAAACCAGCACAGGGGGTGGGGGTGATGAGGAGACGGGTGTGGGTTTCAGAGGAAACAATGGTGCAGGGAGGCAGGGGTTGTGCTGAGCACATAGTAGACATCACTCAGGCAATTCCTGGAGCAACTTACACAGCAGCCATCATCCCACTCCACGAAGGAAGAAACTTAGGCTCAAAAAGGTGAAGTCGTATGCCGAAGGTCACACAGCTAACACATGACAGAGCTAGGATCTGAGCCCAGGACTGCCTGATCCTGAGAGGTCATGGAACAGAACTCCATTTACAAAAGAACTCTCTGAGCCTCCCTATTTTAAAAAAAAAAGGGTGCTATGGATTGAATGTCTCCTCCAAAACTCATGTTGAAACTTAATCCCCAATGTAGCAGTGCTGGGAGCTGGCGTCTTTAATTGGTGATTGGGATTAATCCATTCAAAGATTAATAGGTTGATAGATTAATGGGCTCTCATGGGTGGAAAAATGGTGGCTTTTTAAGAAGAGGAAGCAAGACCAGAGCTAGCACATGAGCACACTCAGCCCCCTCGCCATGTGATGCCCTGCACCACCTCAGCACTCTGCAGAGTCCCCAGCAGCAAGAAGGCCCTCACTAGATGCAGCTCCTTGACCTGAGACTTTGCAGCCTCTGTAACTGTAAGAAATACATTTCTTTATAAATTACCCAGTTTCAGGTATTCTGTTATAAGCAACAGAAAATGAACCAGAACAAAATGGAAGAAAATTAGGGCAAGAAATGGAAACAGCAGTGTAACGCAGCAGGGGTCTGAGCCAGCCCGGAGCCTTCACGCCTCCCAGCAGGTGCCTCTGTCCATGAGGGCGTGTGCAGCTTCCAGGCTGCTCTGTGCCGAGAGGCGCCCCGGGCCAAACCAACTTCCTAGTTCTGGCTCTAGTTGTCCACTCTTCTCTCTAATTTCCCCACTATTGTAAATTTTTAAAGGGTGTTCTTAGCACACCCAGGGGAGAAGGCAAAAAGAGCAGAAAGGACCTTTGTGATCATTAAGGACTAAAGCTTTTCTTCATCTGAAATTCCCAAATTGTCCAGGTTTCTTCCAGCCCCAACAATTTTCAGTCAGGGCTGGGCTGAGGTTTGTCCTTGGCTGGTGGAGGTATGATGGCCTGTAACTCAGTGCTCCCAGCTCTGTTCACCCTGGAGCCCCTGGGGCAAGTGCCAACCTCTGAGCCTCAGTTGCTCTGTTTGTAAATGATGGAGAAAACCTCACTCATGGGACTGTGGTGAGGAGTGCATGGCAACTCTTATGTAAAATGTCTGGGACAAGAGATGCTCAACAATCCAAGGTCCTTGCCTCTTCTCTGTCCTGTGCCTCTCCAATTCCAGGACCCTCCTCACCCTTAGGGCCTACCTAGAACAGTGCCAAGGGCAGTCCATGCCCTGGGAAGGGCATCATCTCCAGACTGCACAGTCATCTCACAGAGCACTGGAAGGTGGAGGGACTTCTCCCCTCTCAGCCTTGTCCTGCCAGAACTTCTCCCGCAGGGCTCTGCTCCTGAGTACCCTGTTGGTCACCCGCCCAACCAAAGGCCCTCAAGCAATCTCAAAAACCCTTGTGTGGAACTAGGGCTGCCAACCCTGAGAGAGAAAAGAGGAGCCCATCTGCTGCCCGCCTCCCCACCCCAAGTCACTCTGCTCTTTGCTCTTGGGCGCCTGTTCTGCCTGTGGCCCGCCCTTGGTTCACTTACCCTATGAAAGTCTTACATAGCTGCCTGGAGGAATCTCCTCTGGTGACAAAAAAAATACAGCTAGTTCCCCTGGGCCTGACCCCACCCCATGGCTAGGGGATCCCAGGTGTCTGCCCCAGGTCAGCTGTTCGAGCCTAGGGGCATAGCTGACTGTGCCCAGGTAATCAGGAGACAGATAGGACATTTCTACCTAGAAAAGTGGCTGGGCTACCGGGAAGCCACCAGAGAACCAAACTGTGAAACCCTCTGCAGAAACACCAAGCCTTTCCTTCCTGACACTCAGGCTGGGTGGAAAGGAAGAAGAGTCCACAGAAGGAGCCTGAGTATAAAATACAAACCCACTTTACAGCTGCCATGACGGTGCCTACCTGGTCCCGACACCTTTCACCTGTCAGGAGCCAGGAGCTAGCCTCTGTAGGACAAGGGGCCTCCAGGCTGAAGCGGGCTGGTGGAGCGCAAGGAGAAATGCTTACTTTCTCCTCATGTCACTGGAATCATTTCCATGTGTCTCCAGCCCATGAAAGGGGCAGAACAAGCTTGTTCATGAACCAGACCCTGGATCACAGAGGAGCTACTTATTCACAATGACCTCTTGGCTAAAGAAGAGGAAGAAAGGGGTTATACATGCTTGCAACTGACGGTTTACAGGTGATCCAAAATAGAGGCGCTGATGAAATAATTTCTAGAGAATAAAGACTCTCACTTCAATAGAAATACTAAGCTCATTTCTCAGCAAAATGTTTCTGAGTTCAATTTAGAAAGGCACAGTGTAGGGAGGAAGTTCCCAGGTGCAAGAAGCCACCTTCAAATAAACTGTGCTAAGTGTTCAGTAATGGTGTTCTCCTTCGGGCAGAACACAACACTGAGTTGAGGCATTTACAAAACAAACGCTTTTCCACACAGACAGCATGAAAAGCTGTCAACACACAGTTGCAGTGAGTGGGGTGAAAGCAAGGGTGAACCACCTCCTGTTCTCTTCTGCCATCCCAGGCCTCTCTCAGTTCTGGAAACAGTTGCAAAGCACAGGCCAGCCAGACACAGTTAATTGCCATTTCAGAAGACGACCTGCTCTACAGCAAGTCAAGGCGTAGACCAGGATCCGCCCACTGCACCTGTTTTGATGGGCACTGCCCACCTAGGTGAACACAGATGCCCTCAGGCGGAGGTGCCAGTGTAGCATGATGAGCCTGTCTTTTCCCCCAAGGTTTTCCATGACGACCTGCAGCACCCACCACCATCTGGGGTGCCCAGACACACACCCCCAAAAATCTTGCTTGCGCATTTGGAGAAAAGGAGCACATCCACCCAGAATCAATGGGCGGCTGGCAGGTACTCACCCCACTGCAGAGGTGCCAGCTGCAGGTGCTCCAGGACGAGCTGGTTCAGGAGTCCTTCCACACTGGCCTCACCGCTGCGCTTCAGGGAGGGGTGAGCCTTGGTCAAGGAAAACGCAGTTCCTGCTGATCCCAGATATAGGAGAACATGTAAAAGTCTCTATACAGAGACCATCGGGCCAGGCGCAGTAGCTCACGCCTGTAATCGTAGCACTTTGGGAGGCTGAGATGGGTGGATTACCTGAGGTCAGGAGTTCAGGACAGAGAACATCAGATGGGAAACTTCCTACAGCAGATGTCTCCCCTCTTCTGAAGGGGTTGTCTAACCAACCACTATGGCATCGCCCTGAGTATGTGGACATTGGGGCATATAAAACAGCAAGCACTTCTCTTCTGATCCCTCAAATCTGGTAAATTAAACTACTGTTATGTAAGAAAGGGAACTCCACTGAGATAATTTTCATCCAACAACTATTCTTGCTGGGGGAAATAAAGAGAAACAGAAGGTTATTTTTCCTTAATAAAACATGCAAACTGTGGTTCGCCATTCAGTACAACCCATGAGTTCCTTGACACGTGTCAGTTTCATGCTGGTTTTGCATCGGTCCTGTCATACGTCTTGATGTAATTACACTTATTATTATTAAGAACAGGCTCACTTACTCGAGTTCATAATTGAGGAAGTCATAAAGTCTCTCAGCAAGTATCAGTGGATGAAGAAATTAGGTTTAAAAATGTAGAAAGCAGAAATCTCCCTTGCACTGCTATTAAAGCAGCCAATGTGATTCTCAAAATAGATCTGTAAACCTCCTTCCCTTTTCCTACATAAGTTAAAGCCGCCACATCTAAGTTGCAATAAAAGGGGAAAATTTCAGTTTCTGACATTCTCTAGTAATTGCAAAAGTAAAGAAAACACCCCACCTTCCTTCTTCCTTTAGTAAGTTAATTCCATTCAACAAACACATCTAGTTAGTCTGAAGCACACCATGCATAGAACAGTGGGTGGGAGGCCCTGAGGGAACAGAAAGGGCGGCCACTCACCCTGAAGTTGAGAGGTTTACATCACAAAACCGAGAATCGCAATGGCCAACCCTGGGGACAGTCCTGTGGGAACAAAGCCCCCGCAGGTGGAGGTAGAATGGAGCCGAGAGCAGAAGGGAGCCGGAGGAAACGGAGGCCCCGGGGTCTCTCCTGCTGGCTTGCAAGGGAGTCGAGCTCAGAGGGGCTGAGCAGAGTGGGCGCATCCCCTCATCAGTGTCCAATGAAATAGCCACATAGGGCTGTCCAGACAAGGGGGCTGCCCAAGATAGCCAGCCGACCGCAGCACCACAGCCACCAGCAGGAGTACAGGCTAAGGCCAGCAACATGCGGGCCTGGTGCTCAGGAACCCGTGGCCACTCCTGTGTCCTATTTTAGCTTTTTTTTTTTTTTTGAGACATAGTCTCATTCTGTCACCCAGGTTGGAGTGCTGTGGCAGGATCTCAGCTCACTGCAACCTCTGCTTCCTAGGCTCAAGTGATTCTCCTGCCTCAGCCTCTCCGGTAGCTGGGATTATGGGCACCTGCCACTATTCCTGGCTAATTTTTGTAAGTTTTTAGTAGAGACAGGGTTTCACCATGTTGGCCAGGCTGGTTTTGAACTCCTGACATGTGATCAGCCCATTTCTGCCTCCCAAAGTGTTGGGATTACAGGCGTGAGCCACCGTGCCCAGCCCTATTTTAGCTATTTTGGATTTTTCAATTCTCCCCAAATACTGTATGTTCTCTCTGAATTCCAGGCCTCCCCTCCCATACTCTGTGCCTTCTCCCTGGAAATGCCTTTCCCTGCCCTCTTCTCTTTCCTCACTTTATGTCTCAACTTGACCCTGCTTCTCCTACAGGAAGCCTCCAGAAAGCACGCATGCATCCCCTGACAACCTGCACTAGACGTGGTCATCGTCCTATCACTTGGCTTCAGCCCTAGCCTGTGAGCTCCATGAAGGCAGAGACCCGGTCTTGGGGCCTAAAAAAGTGCTTAGTTCACAGCAGTTGCTCAATATGTATTACCTGATGAATAAATGAACACTGAATGAGCAAACATCCCAGGTGGGAGTGCAGGGGCCATGCCTCATTCAGCAGCACAGCCCATAGCCCTTTCACACAGCGAAGCATAGCTCAGTAGCTACGAGACTCAGCAAACCTTCCTGCGCCTGAGGCCCGGGGCCCTGCGGACAGCTCCTGCACATTCTCAGGTTCACTGCTCAGGGTCTTCCTGCCCCTGGCTCCAGTCCACTTATGCTGTTCTGCTTCATTCCACAGCAACCCAAACATTCCACTCATCCTGTCCCCCCTCAGAAGAGAATCTAAGGGCTTGGGAGTTGTGGCTGAAGCTCTGAGGATGGCAGAGGTGCCCCGGTCCTGAGTCAGCAGCTCCTGCCCTCACTGGCTCTGCTCCCTCTCTTCTTTTTGTGGAGCTTGGTGCTGAAAAAGCAGGTTCTGGAGACTCAGCCCAACTTTGAATCTCGGCACCACCACTGATGAGCTTTGGTTAATTTACGTAAAGTCCCTGGCCTCTCTTCATCTGTAAGACGAGCACGCTAGCAGTGCTGACTTCACAGGGCCATCACGAGGAGTGCACAGAATCATACTTCTGGCTTATGGCTGGCATTAAGTCAGCGTCGCCTACTGTTGGCATCAGCCTCGTCCCCGTTCTCCTCCCCTCTCCTGTTCTTGCTTCCTCTCGGAGGAGATGCAGAACCTTCTCTCCTTGCCCCAGGAATTCAGCCATCATTTCTGCTGCCTCAAACTCTCTTGGGGATCTCACTCTCCCGCAAGCAATTTATCAAAGTGTTTCCTGCAAAGATAATTCCCTCCCTTAGAAGAATGCTCCAAATGAAATGCTCTCCATCTTATTACATACACAGCCCATGTTTGTTGAACTGATATTGCTACTGATAAATACTCTGCAATGTACTTTTAATTATCTGATTTTGTCTTGTGAGTACCCTGGAATTCACCTTATTCATTCAATAGTTAACGGACAGCTAGCTGAGCTAGGGTTGAGGGTTACAAAGCTGACTATGACCCAACAGACAGCCTTGTCAAAACATGCCGACCTCCAGCAAACACACTTCTGGGTTTACACCTAAAAGACCTGAAAGCAGGGACTCAGACAGATATTTGCAAACCCAAGTTCATGGCGGTGATACTCACAATAGCCAAAGGGTGGAAGCAGCCAAAAGTCCACCAACAGATGATTGAATCAACAAAATGTGGTCTATCCACAAAATGAAATGCTATTTACTCTTTAAAGGAAAGGAAATTTTTGGCCTGGTACGGTGGCTCACACCTGTAATCCTAGCATTTTAGGAGCCTGAGGTGGGCAGATCACAAGGTCAGGAGATCGAGACCAGCCTGGCTGACATCGTGAAACCCCATCTCTACCAAAAATAAAAGAAAAAAAAATTAGCTGGGTGTGGTGGCAGGCTCCTGTAGTCCCAGCTACTCAGGAGGCTGAGGCAGGAGAAGTGCTTGAACCCAGGAGGCAGACGGAAGCTGCAGTGAGCCAAGACTGTGCCAGTGCACTCCAGCCTGGGTGACAGAGCAAGAGTCTGTCTTAAAAAAATTTTTTTAAAAAGGAATTTTTGACACATGCTACAATGTGGATGAACCTTGAGGACATCATGCCACAGGAAAGCGGCCAGGTACCACAGGACAAACACCTACAATTCCACCTATCTGAGGCCCCTACAGTGGACCAATCCACAGAGACAGAACGAATCGTAGCACCAGGGCAGGGATGTGAGGAATGGGAGACTGTTTCATGGGTGCCGGGTTTCCCTTTGGGATGGTGAAAAAGTTCTGGAAGCAAATGGTGGTAATGGCTGCACGATAATTTGAAAATATTTAACACTCCTGAGCTGTACCCGGAAGCAGAATTAAGATGGTAAATTTTCTTAAAATGCCAACCCAGGAAGGAGGCTGTAATTAGGAAGTGGAGCAATGCTAAGGAGGCCGGGAGAAAGCCATAATCAGGCACAGAGAACTGAGAAATCTCGCAGGGTAGGGATATCTGAGCAGAGGGCCACAGCGGGAGCTTGGGAAGCCCTGGACAAGGGTGGCCCCGCTGCAGCCCCCTCCTCCTTCCTAAGGTGCCTTTGTAGGCAGCATCCTTCCATCAAGCATGCAGCCGTTCTGTGCATTCATTCGTGTTTCCTCGATGACCGGTCCTCCCTCGGCAGTGAGGCTGCATCTCCTGCATCTCCATGAGGGGTGCCCTTCTCGGGGAGTAGGCACAAGAAGCAACAACTGGGGTTCAGGGTCCTGCCTTCCTGCATCTCCCATGATGAGGACGGAGGCCGCCACCCCAGGCCTGTTTTGAGAGCCAGCAGCAGCAAGGTGCCCCTCAAGGAGGCAGCACCCTGCAGTTCCCTTATCTTTTTGCAAAAGCAAATCTGACCTTCTCCCTCAAGGAGCCAGCACAGGTGGAACAGTGGGTGCTTTGTGTGTCCGGGGTGTTTGAGACCTCAGGCATGGCCTGTGTGGTCCCCTCCCAATCTCTAAGTGATAACAGAGAGGTCAGGCCCTATGGGCATCTGGGCATTGGGGCTCTCCGTTCAGAGCACCCCAGCAGGGCTAAGGAGGTGCTTCCTCTAGGCCCAGGAACGTCTGCAGAGGTTAGCATGTTCCCTGCCACTGCGCCCTTCTCAGGAGAAACAGCCAGGCCTAAGGACACCACGTCCCCCTGCCCACAGCAGTCCACAGTCAGCCAAGCCCGACTCTCGGTGGGGCCAAGTTCCCGGGTATCTCCTGGGCACGCCTCATGCTTCAGATATGCAGCAGGCTCACAGGTGGAGCAAGGGCTGGCCTGGCTGAGTGACAAGGGATCAAAGGCCACTGTGAGAGGCCCCTTCCTGGCCTGTTTTCCCAGCTTTAAAATGGGGGAAAGCGAAGGCTTGTCTCCCTCAGGGACTGAGCACTCCTGCAAACATTTGTTCTCATAACCCAGCACCTGGTTCAGGGCAGTCAGGCCCCAAGTGAGGTTGGAAAATATCTGTAGCTGTCTGTGCCTGGGACTGGCTTTCGAGAAGGGACAGCTGTCCAGCTGAGTGGTTAGGCCGCCTGCTTTCAATATGGCTGAAGCGAAGGGGTCTCCATTCCCACTGCTTGCACCCACAGCCAAGTTCCTGAGTAAATGGCAACCCACACTCGGTTTCCCGGAAATTTAATTTTCTTGAGAGGAGTTGTGTGGTGCTAAGAGTTGACCGGCTGGGAAGATGCGTGTTTGTGAGCAGCACTGCGGAGTCTCGTTCCCATGGATAATGAGCGAGTCGTTTTTCTTCTTTTGAACCCACAGATTTGAATGTCCTCATTTTTATGCTAAGGCACCATATTAAATTACTTGTCAAGCTGAGGAATGTGAAAGTAAGGGAATCTCATCTGCAGAGATTAAAGAACGTTTCTGAAGGAAGAGGAGGATGCCCAGCATGCACCCAGCGTGTCAGAGGGGCCCAGAGCACCTGCTCAGTGGTGAATGGGCAGAGGCTAGGCCAAGAGGCCTGCCGTTTACCCTCAGGCAGTCCTGCTGGGTGAGGGCTGGAGCTAGGCTGCGATCCCAGGGCTGTGCAGCTCCTATGACTACACTTCCCCATTCACGCGCTCATCCGCCTGGGTCTTGTGCTGGATGCAGGGCCCTGAGCCCAGCTCAGCAGCACATGCTGCACCCTCCTGGAGCTCCTGGTCTGGGGGCTGCAGGCCAGTAGGGCTGGCCATACCCTGCTTCCTGCCGGGGCTCCTTGAATGCATGAAACATCATCAACTGAGAGCTCAAGGGCTTTTTAGAGGGCAGGCAAAAAACACAGAGCCCAACAAACCCCATGGATCTGCACACTTCTGGGGCTGGCAGACCAACAGCCAAGAGCCCCCAGGCTCAGGGTGCATGCTGCAGATAGGGCCCTCTCTAAAAAGCTTACACATGCTCAGCAAGTGAACGTTCATCATGGCATTACAAGGTAGGCATTATCTAATTTGCAGAGAAGGAAAGAGAGGCATAAAAAGGTTAAGAAATTGGCCAAGGCCACATGCCACGTGGCAGCCCACTCTGCCCCCAGAGGCTGTGTTCTCAGCCACTGCCAAAGGCCTCCAAGTTACAGAAACTGGGCAACAATATGAGGCCCTGAATGTCATGTTTCTGTGTGAACATGCAGGTGCACACAGACACAGACTGCCATGAACACATGTGCCACCACCCCCCAGTGCAGCACAAAGGCAAGGCTGCTAAGAAGCTTCGGGGCCTGCTCATTCCCAGCCAAAGAAGTGCCCTGCACTGCTGTGCTGCTCTGGTCCCTACTTGGCATGGGGCCCTCCCTCCCATGTAGTACCCAAGGGGCATAATGGTGGCTCACAGCAGGGTCCTCCCAGGAGAAGGTCAGGGCACAGGGAGGAAAGCCCTGAGTCTCCAGCTGCTTCTCCCAGAGAGGAGGTGAAGGAGAACCTGCTGCAGATGAACTAATGACAGTCTAGCCCTCAGGACTGTCTGTCCTCAAGAATCTCAGAGGCAGAGGCCCTAGTGCCCCATAGCATAGAAGAGACACAGGAGAAAATGCACAGACAGAGGAAGACACCAGGCCAGAGGCTGGCCCTGCGTTATGACGATGATGTCTCCCCATCACGGATTAATGTGCACCGTAGGCTGGGCACAGACTCCCACCGTCACCTTACTTCCTTAGAAACGGTACAGTGTATTCCAAAACTGCTCAATTCCAGGGCTCCTAAGGTTGCCCCAGTCTGAGCCACACCTGCTCTGAAACTGCTCTGGCTTACCTCCACTGTAGAAGCAAACAGCAGTGCAGGCACTCCTCTACTATGGAAGTGCATCAAGGCGCAGCCATCCTTCACTATAGAAGCTGCACTATCACCTGAGCTTCCTCCACTATAGAAGCTGCGCTACAGCCTGAACATCCCTCCACTGTAGAAGCTGCACTATTCCCTGAGCATCTTCCACTGTAGAAGATGCACTATCGCCTGAGCTTCCTCCACTACAGAAGCTGCGCTATGGCCTGAGCATCCCTCCACTATAGAAGCTGCACTATTCCCTCAGCATCCTCCACTGCAGAAGCTGCACTATCCCCCAAGCATCCTCCACTGTAGAAGCTGCACTATCCCCCAAGCATCCTCCACTGTAGAAGCTGCACTATCCCCCAAGCATCCTCCACTGTAGAAGCTGCACTATTCCCCGAGCATCCTCCACTCTAGAAGCTGCACTATCCCCTGAGCATCCTCCACTCTAGAAGCTGCACTATTCCCTGAGCATCCTCCACCATAGAAGCTGCACTATTCCCTCAGCATCCTCCACTGTAGAAGCTGCACTATTCCCTCAGCATCCTCCACTGTAGAAGCTGCACTATTCCCCGAGCATCCTCCACTCTAGAAGCTGCACTATCCCCTGAGCATCCTCCACTCTAGAAGCTGCTCTATTCCCTGAGCATCCTCCACTGTAGAAGCTGCACTATTCCCTCAGCATCCTCCACTGTAGAAGCTGCACTATTCCCTCAGCATCCTCCACTGTAGAAGCTGCACTATCCCTTCAGCATCCTCCACTGTAGAAGCTGCACTATCCTCTCAGCATCATCCACTGCAGAAGTTACACTATCCCCTGAGCTTCCTCCACCGTAGAAGCTACACTATTCCCTGAGCATCCTCCACTGTAGAAGCTGCACTATTGATGAGCATCCTCCACTGTAGAAGCTGCACTATTGATGAGCATCCTCCACTGTAGAAGCTGCACTATTCCCTGAGCATCCTCCACTGCAGAAGCTGCACTATTCCCTCAGCATCCTCCACTGTAGAAGCTACACTATCCCCTGAGCATCTTCCACTGTAGAAGCTGCACTATTCCCTGAGCATCCTCCACTGTAGAAGCTGCACTATCCCTGAGCATCCTCCACTGCAGAATCTACACTATTGCCTGAGCATCCTCTACTGCAGAGGCTGCATTATCCCCTCAGCATCCTCCACTGTAGAAGCTGCACTATGGCCTGAGCATCCTCCACTGCAGAAGCTACACTATTCCCTGAGCATCCTCCACTGTAGAAGCTACACTATTCCCTGAGCATCCTCCACTGTAGAAGCTGCACCATGGCATGGGCTTCCCTCCACCATAGAAGTGTATCAAGGCACATTCACTCCTCTGTTGTAGACGCGGCACCATCACTGACACCCAGGTATCTTATCTGCTCGGGGAGGGATTATGGGTGCAGTGTTCACAGCCTCAGTCCATAACAGCACCTCCTCTTTATAGAGGGAGTCCCCAGCCCCCATTCTGCAGGTGGTCAGGGGGATGAAAAGACAGAAGGGAAGGCTTTCAACCTTACCAATTCTACAGGCCCCATGGGAGTTAAAGGGAAACTCACTCTGCCCTCCAAGGATTTACAAACTGGACAAGATGTGCTGCATTTCTCGGGGCTCCTTCCTCTGTGCCGCACAGTCCTGTCGAGATTCCTCTCCTGTGGAGCTGCAGGGGCTACATGCTTACTGTCCAATTACTTGTCTGTTTTCATAGTGGATGTGGAGATCCACATCCTCACCATGTGCTGCAGACCTAGATGCACTCTGCTTTCTCCTTTCAAGACTCTGTGTCCAACTCTTCCTGGAAGGTCCCTCCCCTTCTTCTACCTGGCAGAGTCCTCTCTTTCAAACCCACCACAACCATCCCCTCAGGAGAGCCAACTGAGCACAACCACATGCCCGCCCTGCCCTGGCGGCCTGCACAATGCTCTTTTGAGCTTCATTCAGCAACGCTGCAGTTAACACTTGATTGTCTCTTTCCCTTGAGGCACCGTGAGCACCTTTTTGTGAAGCTCTCGTATCTCATGTAACTCCTGGGACCAAAAGTAGCTCCACAAACATGGATTAAATAATTTAATGAAAGTATGCATGGCGTCTGCATGAATGCAGGCATAAAGAAAAGGATGGTTTTCATCAAAAGCTGCCCTTCACTGGCAGTGCACCCACAACTGGTCTTCAGTGTGAGGAACACAGTGACTCTCTGATGGGTCTATCCTGGCACAGCAGGAGGTAACTGATGCTAGCCCTCAGCACAGAGCTGGGCACACACAGCCAGTACTGTCTAACACACCAGGGGACCAAGTCTCGGGAAGGTCAAACAACTCTCTGGCCTTGAGTGACAGGTAGGATGCTAGGCCTGGCCAGTGATGTCACTTAGCACCATGTGATACCCACAGGGTGGAACTCCTCCATGCCCACAGGCCCGGTGTGGATGCAAACCTGCTCCTAGAGAACTCCGAGCAGTCCTGTGGATTCTTCTGTGGCTGCTGCCCACATCCATCCTGCGGCTGCCTCCTCGATCCCTGTTACTTCTTCGGCCACACCAGCCTTGCCTACTATGCCACTGCCAGCGGGCAAACACAGCCAGTGTCCTTTTTGAAAATTCTCAGAGATTTCAGGCAATTAATTCTGATGTCGGGTAGCTTCCTAGAAGGTCCAATGCTGGCTCAGGGCAGCCTCCTGCACTTTCTACCGTGAAGTCCCTGCACCAACAAGACCCTCACCAAGCAGCATGTGAGGCTGTTTCCCTCCTGAGGGGAGGCCCAGGAGTGAGTCAACACCAGCCCCAACAAGAACACAGGTCACTGTGCACACAACTGGGTGATCCGGGGGTTGCTGTCCTTCTGGGAGAGGTCTGCTCTGCTGAGTCAGTTGCCCCAAGCCCCCACCTACCACCGCTCTGGCTCAGCCCCACTGCTGTGGTACCCTGAGTATGCCACCCTCCTGGGAAACACCATGCCCTGCAGAGTCTGAGGGGACTGGACCCCGGGAACTAGAGTGCCTGCAGGGGAGGGAAGTGGGGCTCTGCTGCTTCTCATTCCCTTCCAGCCACCACAGAACAGAGCAACTTCCTCTTCAGTAAAAAAGACATCAGAACTCCCTTCCTCCGCTCATGACCAGACCCCTGCAAGGCATGCTGTGACTCACTCTCATCAAAGGCAGGGGAGAGTGGAAATGTGTGTGCCGTGCTGGCGAGATGAGCTCAATTTCACTGTTTCTGGTTTCGGCGTTCAGCTGTCATCTCATGGCCCACATGACTCACAGGCACATGAAGTCATGCTCAGAGCAGTGACCAATTCTCAGTGAAGAAAATGCGCCAAGTGGGCAATTCTCAACCTCAGAGTCATCCCATGGGGTCCCAGAGTGGAAAGGGGAGGGGAAGAGACGTTGGGACATGCCTGAGCTGTGGTGGGCACTGTGGCAAGTGTATATATGTTCCCTTCAGCCAGGTGGGGCCAGGACAGTTGCCACTCTTACACAGGGAAAGAACCAGAAACGAGGGCTCAACAACACGTCCTGGGCTACTCAGTGACAGAGCGGCCACCCCCAGAGCTGCTTTAACTCCAGTGCTAGGCTCTTTCTGCAACATGACATCTCCAGAGGAAAAGGACCTGCTCAAGAGCCCGTCTGCCAGACTGGCAAGAATATGGAAGTGGAAAAGCATCCCTGTTGACAAAGCAGGGGGCATGCAGGCATGTTCCCACTTTCCCGTAATATTTCACAACAGGAAAAAGGAGAGAGATAATTCTCTATGAAAAGTTTCCCAAGATATGTAGTAAGTCAAAAAAAAGCAACATGCAAAATGGATACCTTCTGTGTAAAAAAAAAAAAAAAAAAAAATGGGGGCTAAAAGGGTGTGTTTGCATGTACTTATAATTTCAGAAATAAGTTTTTTTTAATGGAATCTCACTCTGTCATCCAGGCTGGAGTGCAGTGGCACGGTATCAGCTCACTGCAACCTCCACCTGCCAGGTTCAAGCAATTCTCCTGCCTTGGTTTCCTGAGTAGCTGGGACTACAGATGCGCACCAGCACGCCCACTAATTTTTGTATTTTTAGTAGAGACAGGGTTTCATCATGCTGGTCAGGCTGGTCTTGAACTTCTGACCTTGTAATCCACCCATGTAGGCCTCCCAAAGTGCTGGGATTACAGGTGTGAGCCACTGCACCTGGCCCCTAGAAATACATTTTGTTAAGTTTCTATAAGAAACAAATAA
The DNA here is from genome assembly GCF_049354715.1 of Callithrix jacchus. Taxonomy (NCBI): domain Eukaryota; kingdom Metazoa; phylum Chordata; class Mammalia; order Primates; family Cebidae; genus Callithrix; species Callithrix jacchus. The sequence continues at coordinate 57,625,452 of NC_133517.1, read as the reverse complement.
AAGTGGGCACTCTGGGAGGTAGGGAAAAGGGCAGATGGGAAAGTCTAATTTAAAAAAAAAAATCTGAACCATGTACACCTACTTAAAGTAATATAAAAATTAGTATAACAAAAGTAAGCAATAACACGCCCTTGGAAACACAATGAACAAAACTAAATGCTGAGAGTTAGCTATGGGCCTAGGCTGTGGGGCACAGCTGAGCTTGAGGGTGGGCTTCACCCTCAGAAAAGCGGGGCTCCAGGGAGGCCAGTCACTGACACACGTTTGTTTTTCTTTCTTTCTGCTTTCCCTCCTGATTCTCTTTGGGGTTTATTTTCACTTTCATGAAATTAAGACCTCACACTATGCCATATGACTCCCAGTACAATGCCGCATGCCAGGCTTTTGAGGCAGACAGCAACCCCGTGGCTGCAGAGCAGAGACCGTGCTGAACAGGCCCAGCCAGGCTGAGGAGCTCTGCAGTGATTAGTCCGGGGAGGAAATCTGCCTGTGAGTAATTACAAAGTTGCCAAATGCTGCTGGAGCTTTGGAAAACATTCCAGCAGCATATTTCTATATTAATTTGCTTTCGGACGTGAGCCATAAAATTATACAGCTGAGCTAATAAAGCTAATTACCTGCATGCATATATGACTTCCTTTCAGCCCCGTAAGCCACCCAAATGGTCTTGCATCTCAGCCTGTGCACAAGAATGGAAGGCTGGCTGATGGGTCAGAAGTGATTACAGCCACGATTATAATATGGCAACACACAGTGACAATGGCGGCAGTGATGGGGCGGCAACTATCTCTTAAATACACGGACCCTGGCATTTGGAGCAAGAGATCAATCCATAATGATGATGACAATAGTAATTCCTATAATTATTGCCACCATAGAATATTTCCAAGGTGCTTGCTGTGAGGGAGGCCCTGGGCATGTGCTCAACACACAACTTCTTACTGCAATACTCACCACTTTCATGCTAAGACTTCAGAATATGGTGGTATGAGATGCGTACTATTATTTTCATTTGAAAGATTTTTCTAGAAAACTGAGGCTCACTGAAAAAAAAAAAGAAAGTCAATGCTACTAGGAAGTGGCAGGGACCAGGCTTGAACCCCGGCAGGCTGACCCCTGAGCCCACTGCTCTCTTGCTTTCAAAGATTATTCGGTATATTGCATTGATTCCTCACAGTAAACCTGGAAACCAGGAGCCATGAGTCCCACTGGACAAAGATCCTGCTGTCCATGGGGACAGGTGCCAGTGTGCTGCAGTTGGCCAGCGGCTGGTCAGTGTCCACACCCAGGCTAGCCAGTGTACTTCCAGTCTAGAGGGAAGCCCAGCAGAGAGCTCTCCATGGTGCTGAAGCCACTGCCTCCCCTCAACACTTTTCCTAGTCATTCGGGGATGAAGTTTCCAAATCGTCAACAGATTTTTACCCCCACCATTCCACCCCTGCCTCTCAGGAGATAGAGATGAAGACTTTGGCAGCAGGAGAGTTGTGAAATCACTGCTGGGGCCAACCCAGGCTTCACAAAAGTCCCCTAACCCATGCCCACTGTTTAATGACTGACATCCCTCTGTGCCTGAGCCCTGAGAAAACCCATGTCCCAGCCCAGCTCCTGTTAGCCCAGCTCATGCTCTCATATCTTGGGCTGCCCACAGGTAGTTTCTAACACCTTTGCAAGGAAACATAAATTCCTCTCACAGTGTCTTCCAAGCTTGCCACTTTCTGCCTCAGAAACATGGCTGAGTTACTTGGAGTTCCTTAAGTTTGCTCACATATCCTACTGGTCAAAAACCTGTGGAGTCTATGAGCCGCGAGATCCAGGGGCTAGGGCTAGCCCAGCTCACTTTAACTCTCCTCTGCCATCCCTGCTCAAACCAGCAAGGTGAATAAGGAGGCAAGGCAGCCCCACCTTCCCAAATGCTTAGCTTCTTGGCCTTCCCACGGGAAGATATTATTTCACAGAACAGAAAAAAAGCAATCACACCCACAAAAGAGAATTCAGAGGACCACTTGTGGTTCCAGGCCCTGGGAGAGGAAGGGACAGTACTCTGGTCACCAGCACATGGTAGAGGCTCCATAAATGTCTGCTGCTTTTCACTGAGCACCTGTGGTGTCTCCGTCACCTACAGATCTGCCCACTTAGTCCTCACAACAACTTCAGGTTCAGGGAACCTCCTCAGGGATGTCAGATAATGTTTCCAAAGCCACACAGCCAGAAATGGGTCAATTCAAATTCACCTCAATGGAGATTCAAATTCGGGGTCTGCTGCTCCAAGGGCAAGACCCCTCCCATTATTCTGCATTTCTGGCACAATTGGCTGGAAGTCCACAGGTGCCAGAGTGGCGCAGTCAGGAGCTCACCTTCAAAGTAGCTCTAAAAGCACAGAGACTCTTCGGTGCTGTGGAACCTTGGAGGGCTCTTGTGTCAGCCCCTTGAAGAGGGTGAGAGTCCCTTGGACTCCAAAAGGCTTTTTCTCCTGTGAGGTCATATATAAAGTCTTCTGGGGGAGAACATAAGGTAGTGAAACACAGATGTGCTCTGTACTATTGGCTTAGGCCAATAACGGTGTCAGCTTGTCCGCTGCCAGTGAGCTGGTGATGCGTAACTCCAGGAGTAACTGGTGTGTACAAGTGGAGCTCCTCCCATAAGAGGGGCAAGGAGTGGGTACCTGCCCAGGAAGAGTAGCCCCACGTCTGGCAGGCAGGGAGCCCCAGCACAGCACTTGGCAGGCTGCCCTTTGGCTTTGAGCCCTGTGCCTCATTCCCACAGTAGCACCAGCAACCCTGGGCTCCAGATACTTAGGGCCATGACTAATTATCCAAACTAGACCCAGTGAGCATCCCTGAGGACAAGGGACAGGTTTAGTCTCTTTGAGTCTCTAATTCATTTCCACAGAGTTGGGAGAAAGTAGAAATCAACTGAATGAATTTTTCCAGAGATGAGCAGAAGGAACGTAATTGTAGCTTTCAGTTATCACCTACACAAAGCTACAGTTCATCACAGTGAAAATGCAGAAACAGGCCTGGTGCAGTGGCTCACACCTGTAATCCCAGCACTTTGGGAGGCCGAGGTGGGGCGATCACCTGAGGTCAGGAGTTCGAGACCAGCCTGGACAACATGGTGAAACCACATCTCTATTAAAATTACAAAAATTAGCCAGGCATGGTGGCAGGTGCCTGTCATCCCAGCTACTTTAGAGTCTGAGGCAGAAAAATTGCTTGAACCCTGGGGGCAGAGGCTGCAGTAAGCCAAGATTGCACCGCTGCACTCCAGCCTGGGCAACTAGAGCAAAACTCCGTGTTAAATAATAATAATAATAAAAAAACCATAAACAAACAAAAAGGACATTTAGTTGACCCTTGAACAGCTTGGGGTCAGGGGTGCCTGCCACCTACACAGTCGAAAATCCACATGTCATTTTGACTCCACCAAAACTTAACTACTAATAGCCGACTGTTGACCCGAAGTCTACAGATGACATAAACAGTCAATTAACATGTATGTTATTTTGCATGTTATATGTAGTACGTACTATACTCCTACAATAAAGTAAGCTAGAGAAAAGAAAACATTATTAAGAAACTCATAAGAAAGAGAGGATATATTTACTATTCATTAAGTGGAAGTGGACCACTAGAAAGGCCTTCATCCTCATCTTCATGTTGAGTCGGTGGAAGAGAAGGAAGAGGAAGGGTTGGTCTTGCTGTCTCAGGGCTGGCAGAGGTGGAAGAAAATCTATGTCAAGTGGACCCATGCAGTTCAAACCTGTGTTGTTCAAGGATCAACTGTACCCTGAGCTATACTGGGTAATTCCCATAATTATCCACAAGAGAAAGGCTCCTATCTTCCTTCTTCACCTACCATAGGGCTCAGAGCAGGGTCACTGCTCTGGTTTTCCGCTGTAACGCTTTAGAACAGAAATGAGTTTCACACGTCAGGTAACCTACACACCAGCAAGAATCCTGTCCCTAGCTGGGCTCCTCTATTCCAACCCAACACCCTTCAAAGGCCTTAGCAAGGGCTGAGGGCAGGAGGCAGGAAGAGAAAGCAGAGACCTGTACTGCCCTCTGTGTATATTTGGAGACTCTTGTGCCTAATTTTCAAAGGCAGGGGGTACAATCCCACAGAGCCAAATGTGTTCTAGATGCATGAGGCCAGGCCAGGAGCAGGTGGAGAGGAAGGCTTCATTCCACCATTTGACCAGAGCCGCCCGTCCTCATAGTAAAGGTGATCATGTCACTTGCTGGGTCAAAACCTTTCAGGGGCAACCCACTGCTTTTGGGACAGTCCCAACTCCCAGCACAATCCACAAGCTCCCTCATAGTTTGCTTTTCCTGTTGCCCTCTCCCCTTATAGACCCTGAGCCTGTGTGTGTGTGTGCCTGTGTGCACCTGGGTTCTGGCTTCCAGACACGGCGCTGTTTGCTGCCTTTGCTCTGCTTTCCCCTCTGCCTGGAACACCCTTAGCCTTGTCATTCTGGTGAAGGCCCCCATCTTCTAGAGCTCAAGCACTGCCTTATCCGGGATGTTCCCACCCTGGAAACCAACTCTTCTGTCCTCCCTGGCTGCCACCAGCGCACCCTGCAGAGCACCCATCCTGTCCTTGCTATGTTAGGCGCCGGGGATCCAGAGACCAAGGCGGGGGTCCTCCCTATGTTTAAGAAGCGCAGCCTCCTGTGTAAGGATTATATCCTACTTATTATCAGTAGTCAGTCTTCCTTATTTATCACATTTAATTATTTAATCAATATTTGTACAGATCCTTTCTGTTTACAAATGTTTTCACGCGTGCCATCTCAGTTAACCTGCATATCTTGGGAATCATGAGTGTTCACTTCCAAATCTTTGAAAAACACAGCCAGATGCAAAGCAAATGCACGAGGTTAATAAAACACCTTCCCTGTCAGTTTATACGAGGCCATTAGCAGTAAAATACTTGGTAATGTACTACAGTCCAAGACCATTTGAAACCACAGGGCAGCTTTGAGATACTGTCGATATTTATGTGACTGAAGACCACCACAACCTGGTTTGGCATTAGAGGGAAAAATGAGTGCTCGGTTCACTCTGCCCCTGGGGAACGTGATGTAAGATGGGGATCTGTGAGGTTCTCTTCGGAAGCTGTACACCTGATGCGTGTGAGCTCATCTCTCCAAAACGAAGTGCTATGCTCAGAATGTTTGGTTAGTATCCAAAGTCCACAGAGCAAAAGCTTGAACTCCATCATGGAGAATGTGATGTGAAGGCTTTCACACTGGATTTGAGGTGAGATCATGAAGTGGGTGCTCCTGGGTGGGTGTGCCTGCAGTTGGGGCATCTCTCCCTGAAGGAAAATAGGCTGTTTGCATCCCATGCACAAGCTCTGGAGTGAATGACTACAGGTGCAGGGACTCAGCCCAGCCCCACTTCAGATCAAATAAATTAGCAAATTGTCATAAATAGAAATTACACTAATGGAAAAACTGCTTTAAATGATTAATGAGCCTCTTTCCCATGACTTTGTTTTCCAATTTGCATCATGAACTTGCAGAATGCTGATACTCTTGCTGCTCTCATCTCAGTAAGTGCCCCAGCATCTCGGCTGAGCTCCCTGGTGCCAGAGACCCAACTGGACGGAAGACGTCACACAGTGGGATGTGCCGCCAAGGGGACAGGTCTGCCATTGGCTCACTGCTGCAAATCCTGCTTGGGTGAGAATATTCCAGAGTCCCGCAATGAAGAGTGGGTGAAATGGACAGAGCTCTGCATGGGGCGACGGGTACCAATCAGTGGTGAGACCTAGGAATGCTGCCATCGCCATAGGTTTCCTCTGGAAAGGGGGGATAATGCAAGGCCATGGCAGAGGCCAGAGGCTCTTGTGCTCTTGTGAGATAGAGCTGTGCGCACAGCACTGAGGGCAGCAGCTGCCCGTGCCCCCGGCTCTGCCACAGACAAGCTGGGTGACCTGCGGCAAGTGAGTTGACCTCGCTGGGCCTTACTCAGTTTTCTCATCTGTGCAACGTGCATAAAACTACTTCAGAGAGTTGTTGTGAAAGTTAAGGGAATTAATCTATATAAATTGCCCAGAATGGTACCTGGCATCTAGTAAGTGCCATATGGGTTTTAGCTGTTGCTTAAGCTCTGTAATTTCATGATTCTATTACATAAGATATGCATGCTCACAGTAATCATCACACTAAAAATACACAGAGTGTGTACATGTCCAACATGTACCCAGTCTCACAAACACAATGCACATCAATCCGTGTGCATGTTCACACACACATGCACACACCTGAAGGTGGGAAATGGTGCTATGAAGGTTGGAAAGGCCCTTCCCCACTCTCCTGATCAGATCTGAAGTTTGAGCTTCCTATGTATCAACCCCTGATTACTTTCAAAGTCATTTCAAGGTGTACATGGCCACCAGATTTGGATTTGGGGGAAGCAGGAATCAAATCTGTGCCTCTCCCACCTTACCCCCTAGCCTGTCGAAGGCCAAACAGCCAGGGCAATGTGATGGCCTCACTGGCTGGTAAGGCAGGAACTCTCTCTGTGGCTGGCAGGGCTTCCCTGCTACAGGAGATTAAAGGCCTCAGAACCACTTTATTACAAACAGCTATAAAAGCCAAATTCCCTCACGGCAGATACAAAATGCAACCCTGAATTTTACTTAAAATGATCAAGGAATCAGCTGTACTGATGGCAGAAGCCATTCATAGTAAAATTCATTTAGAGAAAACTATTTCTCCAAACATGACGACTAGAAAAACATAGTGTGCTGAGTTTTAAAAGAATCTTGTTTAGAGACATTTAATTTTTTTTAGGAGATGAGGAGACAGAGCTCCCTCAGGAAGCATGTCTGAGAATTGGCAAGAAGCTACTTTGAGAGAATGAAGGGTGGGTCCACACCGCCCAGGTTAAGTGCTTGAGGAAGGAGAGGTCACTGAAGGCAACTCCTGCTTACTGGAAAGAAAGAAGTCTTGAAAATGGAGAACAAAGCCCAGGTGGGACTGTATTCCAGGTGGGATCACCCAAACAGGGCCACTGTGCCTAAAATCCTTACACTGTTCTACTTGTGAAGCCCAAAGAAAGCTGACAAATACCACCGCCACTGCTGAGTGCTTCACTGTGTACAGGGTGACTGTGGTGTGCAAGACCCAACACCCCTCTGCAACACACAGCCTGAGACTCGAGCTTTGCTTGAGCCCCTGTGCCTGGGAAGGCAGCTGCCTTGTGTGTTTAAGGACACAAGGCACCCTGCACCGAGGCCACAGTCGCACTGCCCACATCCTTACTCTCAAAGCAGCCAAACTGGTTACAAATGCTTCTTCAGACAGAACGGGTGAGGTGGAGGCTTATCAGCCTGCTGGGAAGAGATTGCCCAGATGACCCAGGTCATTGGCCTTCGTGGGGATCAGCCAAACTGTGCACCCAACTCTTCCTACTCCAGTTCACACAGCTGGACTCTGGTACGTCAGCAAGTCTCACACCAGTCCTCGAAATGCTCTCCAAGGGGTGATTTGCAACAAAAACAAGGAAAATGAAAGGGTGAGCTGACCTAGGCTTGCCAAGGTGTGTCTCTCCCCTGCTTCCAGCAGAGACGGTCTGTGTAGGCTGCCTCTACCGTGATACAGAGTCATCTCGTGAGCTGACCTAGGCTTGCCAAGGTGTGTCTCTCCACTGCTTCCAGCAGAGATGGTCTGTGTAGGCTGCCTCTGCTGTGATAGAGTCATCTCGTGAGCTGCAGACTCCTTTCACACTTCATCGCAGACTCGGCATAGCGCGACAGAGCTGGTAGCCATTCTGTTTCATTGAAATGGAAACTATTCATTTAACAGATAGTTTTAGGCTAGGAACGGTGGCTCACACCTATAATCCCAGCACTTGGGGAGGCTGAGATGGGCAGCTCACCCAAGGTCAGGAGTTCAAGAACAGCCTGGCCAACATGGTGAAACCCCGCCTCTACTAAAAATACAAAAATTAGCCAATCATGGTGGCGGGTGCCTGTAGTCCCAGCTACCCAGGAGGCTGAGGTGGGAGAACTGCTTGAACCTGGGAGGCAGAGGTTGCAGTGAGCCGAGATCACACCATTGCCCTGCAGCCTGGGCAACTAGAGTGAAACTCTGTCTCAAAACCAAAACAAAAAACAACCGGTTTTCATATCCACGTGTTAGGGACTGTACTTAGTACTTGGGCTAGCAAAAGAGAATACACACTATCAGAGCAGGGTCCACATCTGATTTCGAGCACCTGGCATGCCCGGTGTTCAGTACAATCTCTGGTACATGGTAGCTCCTCAATAATGAACAGGATTCTGCCCTCAAGACAATACGATCTGGCAAGGGAAACAATCTGCAGGAAAAAACTAATTTTCTGTACCACTTAAAGACTGTAACTGATAAGAATGAAGTACTGGGTGTTACAGGAGCCCAAGGGAAGGGGCTGTGGCAGCCAGGGCAAGATGGGAGGGAGGTGGCAGGGAAGGCTCTGAGGAGCAGACAGTGAGGTCCATTCTAAAGGATGAGTAAGGAGGACCTGACGTGAGGTCAGGTCACAGAGCAGCATGGGCTCTTCCAGCAGGAAACAGGCAAAGGGAATCCACATTTGCTGACACTTTCCAGGGTCAGGAGCTATGTCAGCACCTTGCAGACATGACCTCAGTTGACATCATCAACAGGAAAATAACAAGTTTTGGGATCCTGACTATCTGTCTAGTTGCACTATCTCTGGTGAGTTACTGAACTTCAAAAATCTACTCATTTTTTGAAAGGGGTAGATACTACCTGCTTTGCAGTTCTGGGGTAAGAGAAATGCTTCTGCTCACCCATAGGTGATCAAAACGCCTGATGCTTCTTAGAACTCATCCTGACAGCAATTGTCTGCAGCAGGTTTTGTCATACTGCCTGCACAGATGAGGACATGGCCCTCGGGTCACACCTCTGAGTGCTGGGAGTGGCAGGGCCAGCCTCTGACCCCAGGCTCCCGTGCGCAGCAACGTAGCATCATTAGTCCTACCCCAAAGTCAAACAGAGAAGATTTCTAGATCATGTGGTAAAGCCTATTATCTGCTATTAACACAGCTCACAGAGTGCTGGCTATGCTAAGGTTTCCCAAGTTCAGTAAAACTGTCCAATACTGGTAGCTGGAGGGTAAGAAGAAGGTTAAAAGAGGCCATCAAGGAGTTGAGAGGAAGCCTAGGTTTTATCCGAAAAGCACTGCTGTATAGCAAATAAGCTAGGCTCTCTGAACTAGATGGCCCTGCCCTCCAGGGAAAAGGCACAGACATTACAAACAAACATGTCCTCATCAAGGAGGAGAGGTCTGGGTCGGGAGGCTGGGAGGAAGGATTCTCTTTAAAATCAGCGGCTGATGTGGGCAAGAAAGGCCAGGAAATGTAGGAGAAAGGGCTAAGAGATTTGTCAGCATGAAGAGTCCTGTTTGAAAACTTTGATCCTGGGATAGAATAAGGATAAATGCACGAAGACAGCAGAAGCCCTCCAACTTGGGGCATGCATGTGTGACAGGGAGGGGGGCATGGGGAGGGGGCATGGGGAGAGTGCTTCCCCTGAGTGAGCCACAGGAGCAGGGACTTGCCCCATGTAGCTCCTGGGAAGTAGGAGCCCTTGCTGTCCCCACTGAGAACAGAGAAGCAAAGAGAGAAGGTGGCCATGACCAAGGTCACCCAGGGAGAGTGGCGGGAACCGCCCGAGTCCGACCAGGTTTCCTGGCCTTTCATGGGACATGCGGCCTCAGGCTTGGTGGGGCTAGGTAGTAAGGACAGCTCGCTAAGTAGCTAACATATAGCAGCCACACAACAAGTGGTTTTCATTCGCAATAATGTTCAGGATGATAAATAGGGTTTCGGAAAGGAGATTTCTTAAAGAAAATAGTTGTACCTAACCCATTAGCTCATTCGGTCAGGCCCAGTGCCAGAGTGTGACCCCCCACCAGGAGCAGGATGGCTGACCACCCTGGGCCACTCCCCACACAACAGGCGGCCCTGACCACAGCAAGGACGGGCCCTTACACCCCGCCAGTTCCTTGGGATATGTGGCTGCCTTTGTGCTTTCTTCCTGGCCACCCCCTTTGTTCAGGCCGCCATGGTCCCTGGTCTAGAGCCACTGGTGCAATGGCTCCTCAACCCACTGACCAGCATCCCCAGGGGTGCTTGCATCTTTGCAACCCACTTGTCACACTGCGGCCAGGGTGGCTTTCTGAGACATCAATCTGGTCACGCTAATACTCTGCCTTCTGGGTCCCATGCTGAGGACAGCACAGCACGTGCTGGGCCCTGGGCCCTCTCTGTCTCTCCATGTAACCAGGATCGGGCTGAGATCTCCACCCAACCTGTCAGCCCTGACCCGATGGAAGCTCCCATCAGCCCAGCAATGCTGCACTGCAAGTGCCCATCTCTGTGTCTGTCCCCTCCCCTTAGATGGGGGCATCTCCAGGGCTCAGCTCACAACAAGCAGATCTGTAGAGTACCTGCCATTAGGAGGTGAAGAGCAGGGCCAGAGCCCGCGGTAGCCCTGGGCTGCCCATCGGGTCGTTGTAGATGCTGCGTCAACAGGTATGCATCTACTGGGTGCAGGATCCCCAATTTCCTTTAAAATGCATCTACCTAGCCCATGCGCCACAGGTGGGCCATTGCTACAACTATGGACGGGTGTCAAATGAAGTTCAAATGTTTGTACAAAGTCTAAATGTTTAGAAAACATTATTAAAATGCATAATGAAATTATTAGCCAATTCAATCTTTGGTCTTTCCGTCTGCTTGAATTCAGGTTTACAGTAGCAAAATTCTGCTATTCATCTGATGACAGATGTCATTAACAGATAAGAGTAGGGGCAGGGGAGAGAGAGAGAGATACTGAGAGAGAGACAGAGAGAGAGAGAGAAAATATGTCCTGAATGTTAACTCTCTTTCACTAAATTTGCCCATAGGGACAATCAAGCTCTCGTAAACTTCCGATCAGTAAATGTATGGGGCAGATGTGCTGGCACATGGTAGGCGATCGATAAATATGTGTGCTGCATGAATTATTAAGCAAATATACAGAAAATGGAGAGATCAAACGCAAAGACATTTTCCATACTTCTTTGACACTGGTTTTTAAGGACACAAGTGTTCTGTGGGCCACTGTCATCCCATAAGAAGGCAGCAAGGGCTGGGCGGGGACTGCAGGCTGGCAGGTGAGCCACGGGTACAGAAGCTGGCCACACCACCTGCCATTTGTGAAGTGGAGCTGCAGTTTTTACCTGTAAGGCAGGATAATGCAACCGCCCCAGGAGCCAGGTTGCTGACAAGGGTGACACGGCCCATGGCAGCACCAGCCCAGGGTGGCGGCTGGGAAGCAGCAGCTCTGACATGAGCAGGGTGCCCCTGTGTGTCCAGTACAGTGAGACCCTGTGATGGGTGGGGAGGGCTCAATCTGTGTGAAGCATGGGGATGCAGAAGTCAAAATCCCAACCATCCAAGGGCTCTGGCTTGTTTCTGAGCCTAGAGCGAGATCATTCAGGAGAAAGAATAGCCTCCTGCCCCTTCCTCTACTGGTGCTGCTGGTGTGGAGCTGGGGCTGCATCTGACCCATCCAGGACCACCTTGTTCTGCACAGGGCTCCTGGCCAGAAGCTGAATCTCCGAGACCCCAACTAAGAGCTGTCTCCCACCTCACATGGAGCCTCTCCAACCCTCAGCCTATCAGACAGACTCAGTCACTATCAGAAAGACCCAACAGAAAAATAGAAAGATTATCAGAAAGATCCAAGATGCAGCACAAATGCCAGGAGATGAGGGCCAGGGTCCCTCCCTTCCCAGCCTGACAGTGGAGGGGTTGTCTGTGGAGCTTTCTCCTTTGAAGTCTGAGGCTTGTGGGGTAATCTCCCTGCACTGGTCCCTGGCTCCACCCCTCACTGGCTGGGACTCAGTTTTCTCCATGGGAGCCACAGTGCTGGTCAGGGAGACGTGGAGGAAATAAACGGGATGACGAGTGCGTGCCTGAAGCAGCGGGAATCAGCCTGACTTGCTTCCCTGCTACAGCATTCGGCTCGTTAGTCGGGAAGAACTGGCTGGACCCTGACTTTATGCTCTGTGGGGAATGCAAGGGAAAGACAACTCCCATCATCCCCACCGTTTTACTTCTCTCTGCACCAGAGATGAACGCCTGTCACTTCACAACTGACTGTCCCTGCTCAATCTGTGAGTCCCCACACACTCTATTTTTCATATCTGGTTCAAAAACTTTCTATCTACATGTAAAATGCTTATTTCATCACAAACTCCTTGGAGACAGTGGGTCTACCAGTCCCAAAGTCCCTTTAGCTTGAACAAATGAACTGGCCTCAGGTTCTGGAATCTATGCTGTGTGTAGAGTGAGAACACTTTTGGAGTCTGGGAGGCCATCTGGAAGGACCCCAGACCACACGACGGAGCAATGTGAGCACCCCCGTATCTGCAGAATGTGTGCATGACTGAGATCATTGACAGACATTCCCATCAGATCTGTCTCTTCCTGGAGATGGGCTCTCATGCCTCAGTATTTTGGGGCTATTTCTTACCTCTGTTCCTTTGATAAACTTCTATCCACTCTTAGCAGCCACTCAAATATCACCCCCTCTAGGAAGCCTTCCTTGAATGCCCCCAGTGGCTTCTGAACCTGCAGCACTCAGCAGGGGGCTCTGTCCTGGCTCCTGGGCAGTGTTTAATTCCCAGAGGACCCGTCCATTTCCTACCAGACAAACAACTGCATTGAGACCTTGTCTTTGCATCTCACCCTCTTAAATGCCTTGCAAAACACCTGACTCAAAAGTAGGTGCTCTCCAGAGATTGCTGGACTAGCAACTGAGGGACCCTGGACTTCTCCAGAGCACTCGGTCAGCCAGCAGAGCGTCTGCAAGGAGGCAGGAGCGGATCTGAAGCTGAGAGTAGGCTACTTGGTGCTACAGCACAATCCTGCTGAAAACTCTCTCCGACTTTTCCAAAATGGTGTCTTCATGCCTCGGTAAGCTGTACAATCCGATTTCAGTTTCTCAGACAATTGCACTCGTGTTTTCAGCTGTCAGTCTGTGAACCCCCCGAGCCCGACACTGATAGGTGGCCATTAGAACCTGTCACTAACATGAATATCAACACTGGCAAGAAGCATGTGATCCAAAGGCATGAACACCACTGGCTCCAAAAGGACCTTTCCTCAACCCCAATCAATACTGTGTTGAGTGGAGCCTTTGACGCGTTAAGAGGTTAAGGAAATGCCAGGCCTTTGGTCCACCTCTCCTTGCCACAGCATTTCTGAGCTATCTGCGGTGAAAATTCAATAGCTAAGAGACTCACAGGTCTCTCTTAGAGATTGGAACCCTGGGCGAAGGTGCCCCCAGGCCCAGGTGGCCCCAGGAAAAGGATATGATTCTCCAGCGGATGCCCAGCTTACTGTGGATCTCCAGGCCTCGGGCTTCCCGCCGCTCTTCCTCCAGCTGCTTGGGATTTGCAAATTGCCCCTTCTCCCCAGGGGACTCCGGGAAACTCTCAAAGTTGAACTTGTCCACTTGAATAGCCATCCTATGAGAAAGGGGAAAACACAGCAGAGAATTCATCAGGAGGGCAATTTCTGCTGGCTGTTGGAGAATCAGCACATGCCAGCGTGAGACACTATAATGAATCATTATTGTTAGTAATTCATAACGGATTCATTCCAAGAAAATGAAATAATAGACTCCCAAGGTGGCCCTGACTTCAGAGCTGCTTCAACACACAGTTTGGAGCTGAAGACACAGTCATTGCTTCAAACCTCTGGGAAGACCTCTGTTACCCCAGACAAAAATTTCAATTCCATAACACAGCAAGGCAGACAAGAACCAGTGTGCCACAGATAGTGAGCTGGATGGCAATTTAAACTCCTGTGCAGTCACAGACAACGTGACAATTATTTAACCCTGGGGACCCATCAGCCCACTGGGAACTCCCAGTTTATCCTGAGTGCTGCCTGCCTCCTCCCACCTGTCTTTCCTTCTCCAGCCAGGAGGGGTACCCCTCCCACACACTCCCACCAGCTCCCATTTGGAATGGTTGTATTTACCTAATGTCTGTACCCCCCACTGTATCTAGGAAATGACTGGCCTGCTTTTGATTTTATAGGTTCATAGGCAGAAGGAACTTGCCTTGTCTCAGATGAGACTTTGGACTGTGGACCTCTGAGTTAATACTGAAATGAGTTAAGACTTTGGGAGACTGTTGGAAAGGCATGATTTGTTTTGAAATGTGAAGATATGAGATTTGGGAGGGGCTGGGGTGGAATGATATGGTGTGTCACTGTGTCCCCATCCAAATCTCATCCTGAATTGTCCTCCCATAATTCCCATGTGTTGTGGGAGGGAGCTGGTGGGAGATATTGAAGCATGGAGGTGGTTTCCCCCATACTGTTCTAGTGGTAGTGAATGAGTCTCAGGAGATCTGTGGTTTTATCAGGCGTTTCCACTTTTCATCTTCCTCATTCTCTCTGCTGCTGCCATTCACGTAAGACGGGACTTGCTCCTCCTCTCCTCACCTTCCGCCATGACTGTGAGGCTCCCCTAGCCACGCGGAACTGTAAGTCCAATTAAACCTCTTTCTTTTGTAAATTGCCCAGTCTCAGGTATGTCTTTATCAGCAGCATGAAAACAAACTAATATAATGATTGATGGTTTATCAGTCAATGGATAAGAGTAGACGTTTTAGGCTGGGCGCTGTAGTTCACACCTGTAATCCCAGCACTTTGGGAGGCCAAGGCAAGCAGATCACTTGAGATTAGGAGTTCAAGACCAGCCTGGCCAAAGTGGTGAAACCCCATCTGTACCAAAAATGCAAAAATAAGCCAGGCATGGTGGTATACGCCTGTAGTCCCAGCTACTCAGGCGGCTGAGTCAGGAGAACTGCCTGAGCCCTGGAGGTAGAGGTTATAGTGAGCCGAGATCGTGCCACTGCACTCCAGACTGGGTGACAGAGTGACACTCTGTTTCAGACAAACAAACAAACAGAAAAGCACTTTGTATTATCACATAGACTGCACTGCAGCCAAAATATTGAGCAAAACCGTGCTCTGATTGGCCTCTGCGGCTTCTCCCTTAGACAAGCAGGAAATAGGGGACCTGCTGTTAAGGGATATAAAGACAAGATTAAGTCCAAAGAAGAAGTCTCCGTCTCCAAGACAGCTTGGGAAGGAACTACTGCAGTGTCAATAAATCTATAGCATTTGGCCTGAGGCATGGCACGTGGTGCTGAGCCACAGAAGAGCTGGAGACGCTCCCCGTAAGCAGCGGACAGTGCTTTTGTTGCAAAACATGATTTTTAAAAATCCCTTTTACTATATTCTTTTCTGGCTAGGTAGATAGCTTATTGTTAAAGAGGTGGAAGACAAAAAAAAGCATACAAAAGGAAAGCATTCAAATATTACACTCTAATGTTAGTATCTTTATAATCTTTTCCCTAAATATTTGTATTTAACATAGTTTAAAATCACTACATATATATGTATAAATCATGGTGTATTATATACACAAAGAAACACACCCACACAGTTTGAAGTCTTGTTTGATTCTCTTAACACGCTATGAACATTTTTCCATCATTAAAAATTAGTCTGCAAAATATTCTATCACATGGTTGTATCACAGCCTACAGAACAACTCTCTTATTTTTTGGACTCTCAGCTCTTTTCCACGTTTTAAAAAACTGCTATCGTAGAAAAAGGCCTGGCAAACATCTGTGTGCTGAGTGTTTCTGCCTGCACTTATGACTGACTCTCAGACCTGTTTCTAGAAGTGGAGCTACTGCTTGGAGGGTGTGAGATGTTTCAGGTCCAGGTGCCGAGTCTTCCAGAAGCTCATCCCCGAGCAGCGTGGGCAGGCCTGTCTCTGCACCACTGCCAATACTGGTAATGACTGGTTTTTAATCTTTGCTAGTAACAGGCAAAATGCTACCTCACTGATGTTTTAATGTGCAGGTCTGAATTACCCCTGAGGTTGAACATTTTCTTTCTTCCCTTGTGAGTAACCTACCTGTGCAGTGAGAGCTTCTCATTTCCACCCAGCAAAAAGCTCTTCTTATTTCCCCACCTCAAAGGCAGATTGAAGCAACTAGTGCTCTCTTCAAACAAAAGGTCAGAAATATTTCCCAAGTTTCACTAAAAAGGCCAACTTAAGTTCACTGCTTGAGAATCCAAAAGGAACTAATAACTTTCACCTTTCAGTTGGGTTTGACAACAGTTCCCAGCACCAGGTTCTCTTCCTGTTGATCAGAGAAGGGAGAAACAGCCAGCAGGCAGCTCCCTGGGTCAGAGCACACACTGGATGCTGCAGCCACTGGAACTGTGTTTGTGTGATCATCTGGGGGTATCTTTCAATCAATTTCTGGTTGAGTGATCACTATACTGTATTACCCTCCAACCTTAACAAAACTGTAGCCAACAACCCCATAAAACAGAAAAGGGAAGAAAACAAAGCGTAGAGCGCACTTGCTGTGCGCCAAGCCCATTCCTGGGTGTTCTGTGTGTATGTTCATGTTTTCAACCTATAGCCAGCCCAGGAAAGGCTGTGACCTGCTCCGTGTTACAGATGATGGGCTGCAGCTCTGGGCACCCAAGCCATCTGGCCCAACACCATGGAGGCTCACTCAGAGCCTGTGTCGCAGACTCCTTCCTCTCTGTTTTGTCTTGACCTTTACTCGGCTCTGCTTTCCTTAGGCAGGACACCTAAAGAGAGACCATTTCTTGTTCATGCTGTTTGCAGAGTGGCATGGGACAGAGACCCTGCAACTGCCAAGCCTGCCCACAACAGGCCTGCCGTGTGTTCATGGCCAGCCACTTCCCACATTTATAAGCACCCTCTCCTCTTCCTACAGTTACAAGACTGGGGTACCAAGAAACTGAGTGACTCACCTATGGTCACCCAGCTGCAAGTCCTATTGCCAGAATTCCAAGAGCCAAGGATGATTCCTCCAAACCACAGAGGAGCTCTGCCTAGTACCTGCACCCTTTTATCCATGTGCTCCCAGGCACAGCCCCTAAACCTGAGCCCTCTCCTCCTGACTCCTCCCATCAGGAAGTAATGGCAGCCCCGTGACTGTTAACCTGAAAACTGCAAGAGGCTTTCGCATGGAGGAGTCCTCACACCTGAGTTCACCCCTGCCAGAAGACTCGGCTGCACTGTGTGTGACAGCTACAAGGGCTGCACCATGGAAGGCGAGAGCGCCTGGCCGGCTGCCCGGGTAGGTGACCTTGCTCTAAATTCAATGGCAGCACCACCAGGACTTCGAAAGGGCCAAGGTCATTGGGTTTGAGGCTGGTCACTCCTGTGGAAAGCAGGGCGCCCGATGACGGTGGGTGGCTGGAGAGATGCAGACAGAATATCTACCCCACAGGGAGTACCAGAGGGCATGGGGGGGTGGCACTTGGCTGAGAGGCTCATAGGTTGATGACTGGCAGGCAGGGACACTGGGTGTTGGAAGGTAAGGAAGAAACCCAGGGCCACCGAGGGGCATGAAGGTGAGACCACCTATTGCAGTCGACTTCCAGAGGGGAGATGCAGAAGGCATGGAGGTGTGGCTGGTGGTGGCCTGTCCATCAAGGTGGGCACTGGGGTGGCAGCACAGCAGAAGATGGCATCAGGCTTCAGAGCCCCACACCTGGGCTGGATGCCCAGCTAGGCTTGGAGGTGACTTTGGGGTGAGGCCTGGTGCCTCCCTGATCGTCTCTGTGGAATGCAGTCAGCACTACCCGTGCCTAACAGCTAGGATGATTTGCATGTTCTTACTCAGCGCCAGCAATAGGGTCTCCCATCACCAGCCCACACTTCATGATCAGCTGAGTGCCCTGACGGCTCCATAACGACTTTCTCGATGACCAAGTCACTTTCCATACCAACAACAAAGCAGTGAAGCCTTGACGCCACATGCATGCCACCCTCCTCACCACTTGCCCCCCTGCAGCCTCAGAAGCCTGCCCGCCTGCAGGTGTGACTCACACATGGAAGTACGTCCCTCCTTGTCCTGGGTTTAAGCTTAAACACACAGGTGACGTCCTATGTTGGGGTGAGTAACATGTATTAGAGAATATTCATGCAATTCCCCATCAGAAAGTGTCCAAAAAGTGATTTGGAACATGGCTGATGCTCTGGCAAGTCACAGCAACGTGGCGGGAAAGCATTATCTTTGGAAACTGTGTGGAAAAGGCGAGTGAGGAAATCTGCGCAGAACTGATGGTGAGGGCGCCTGCCTCCTCTGTAGTGGGTGTTGGTGGGAGTGGCCTTTCAGGGCAGGTGGGGGGGCTCCCGGAAGGTGGCAGTGCCAGGCCTTGCCCAGGAGTCTGCATAGCACAGTAACAGCTCTTTGAGTGACTTTATTTTGCTAGAGTGGGCTCTGCTGTGATTGTTTTGATTT
The DNA here is from genome assembly GCF_049354715.1 of Callithrix jacchus. Lineage (NCBI taxonomy): Eukaryota > Metazoa > Chordata > Mammalia > Primates > Cebidae > Callithrix > Callithrix jacchus. The sequence goes on along the minus strand of NC_133517.1, from coordinate 57,607,072 downwards.
TTTTTTTTTTTTCTTTTTTTGGAGACAGAGTCTCACTCTGTCACCCAGGCTGGAGTGCAGCGGCATGATCTTGGCTCACTGCAACTTCCACCTACCAGATTCAAGCAATTCTCATGCCTCAGCCTCCCAAGTAGCTGGGATTACAGGCTCCTGCCACCACACTCAGCTACTTTTTGTATTTTTAGTAGAGATACCGTGTTGTCCAGGCTGATCTCAAACTCCTGACTTCATCTGATCCTCCTACCTCAGCCTCCCAAAGTGCTGGGATTCCAGGCATGAGCCACCGTGCCCACCCTCATTTCTGTTGTTAATAAAGCAAGGGCTTTGTGATAAGGACAAGGTGTATTACCCACTGTTCGTGTCTGACCAAGACAAGAATGTGGGTCTGGGCTTCCAGTTCAGCACTCTCTGCAGAACAGGAGGGCTTTTGCAGGGAACATCAGGACAGAGACACCTTCCCTGAATGGGCAGAGGGGACAAGAGGCCAGTCCTTGCCACAGCTGTCTGCTGACACAGAGAGCAATCTTTGGTCCTGGGCTGGGAACTCTGTGAGGGAAGGGCTGCCTGAGACACCCACATCTCTTCCACACGAGACTAACTTCTCTACACCCAAACTTCCTTTTGGAAAATGAGATACATTCTAGCAGGGTCATTGGTCATCCTGTGAGGACAAGGCTGGTGTATGGAAATGCTCTCTAGAGATTCGCTAAAGGGAACAGACTTGAATCCCAGAAGGAGGAAAGGACCAGGCCCACACAAATCAAGGCAGAACTTCTGCCGAGCTTATATTTAGGTCGGTACAATTACTTTTGAACAGACCTATAAAACACACAGTCAAACTCCAGCTCTTCTGGGAGGCTTGTCCAACTACATAAACCCCTCAGGACATTTTCCTCCTGGGAGAGTCACATTTGCTCACAATTTTAAAGTTCCTCACAATGGGCAAAATGGTGTGGCTTAGTTTTTTAAGTCTGACTGAGACTGAGAAACCCCATTTTGTAAGATTTTGTGTAAAGAAGATAGATGGTGGATCCAAATGGTCAGCGAAGTATCTGGTATATAAATAGCACTCTATAAATAGCGGCTGCTGTCATGATTCTGAATCCCGTGTTACAGATGAAGAGACGAAGGTGCTGAGGAGCTAAGGAGACAACCTGGGGTTGCAAAGTGAAAACGTAAGGCTGTGGAGGGGCTGCATTTCAAATACCAGGTGCAAGGGAGGCCTGGTCCTCCACCCACGCCTCGGAACGCAGCGCTCTGCGGCCTCCCAGGCAGACGCGCTCCACCACCACTTGATTCTGTTCATCTCTGAAGGCAGAGTGAAATAAAATTAATACTATTACTGAACGCCAATTTTCATGTTTAATTTTATGGCCAAATGTGACAATAATAGTCAAGAGTTGGCACTATAAAAAGGTGCTGTGATTTTTGAAGAGCATAAAAAAGTGGTGGTTTTTAAAATACCGTATCATATGATTCAGTCTTTGAACAGCTGATAACCTCACCAGGGAAGTCATAATGATGACATTTAAATACAAATCAAGGAGTCGGATTTCAGAGGACTATCCACATACAATTAAACTGAACTTCCATTGAGAGATAATTGTTAGTTATAAGGCTGGTTTTCTAAATGTATGTGGTACCTTGTATGGGAATCTGTTGCCTGCGCGGAATGCCAGCCTATGCTCTGGTTCGTAAGGAAGTACAAGTGGGAGGGAGGCAGCCATCTTCTGGACTCGTCCGTCCTGAATGAGAAGGAGTGCTGAGCAGAAAATGAAATGGCATGAACAGTGACATCTACATCATGTCCAAGGAGAGACCTGTTTTCTCCTTTAGCCTCCTACATCAATTATGGTAGAAAAGAGAGGCTCTTTCTTATTATTAAGTGAAGGGGAAAGACAAGCTGTATTCTTTTTTTTTTAGTTGCATTTTAGGTTTTGGGGTACATGTGAAGAACATGCAAGACTGTTGCATAGGTACACACATGGCAGTGTGATTTGCTGCCTTCCTCCCCATCACCTATATCTGGCATTTCTCCCCATGCTATCTCTCCCCAACTCCCCACCCCCGACTGTCCCTCCCCTATTGCCCCCCAACAGACCCCAGTGTGTGATGCTCCCCTCCCTGTGTCCATGTGTTCTCATTGTTCAACACCTGCCTATGAGTGAGAATATGCGGTGTTTGATTTTCTGTTCTGGTGTCAGTTTGCTGAGAATGATGGTTTCCAGGTTCATCCATGTCCCTACAAAGGACACGAACTCATTGGCTGCATAGTATTCCATGGAGTATATGTGCCACATTTTCCCTGTCCAGTCTATCATTGATAGGCATTTGGGTTGGTTCCAGGTCTTTGCTATTGTAAACTGTGCTGCAGTGAACATTTGTGTGCATGTGTCCTTATAGTAGAACGATTTATAGTCCTTTGGATATATACCCAGTAATAGGATTGCTGGGTCAAATGGAATTTCCATTTCTAGGTCCTTGAGGAATCACCACACTGTCTTCTACAATGGTGGAACTAATTTACACTCCCACCAACCATGTAAAAGTGTTCCTATTTCTCCACATCCTCTCCAGCATCTGTTGTCTCCAGATTTTTTAATGATCGCCATTCTGACTGACGTGAGATGGTATCTCAATGTGGTTTTGATTTGCATTTGTCTAATGACCAGTGATGATGAGCATTTTTTCATATGTTTTTTGGCCTCATGTATGTCTTCTTTTTTAAAGTGTCTGTTCATATCCTTCGCCCATTTTTGAATGGGCTTTTTCGCTTTTTTCGACAAGCTGTATTCTGAAAGTCGAATCTCTAGGTGATCCAATCACTGCACCATGGAGGACTGCACCAACACCGAAGCCATAGTGCCCTCATCCCCTGGGCCCACTGTGGGCCTGTCCTGCTGCCAAGCAACAGGCTCTGTGGCTACCACCTCCATCCTTGCAGCAGCCCTGGGAGGGAGCAGTCTGCTCATTACAGAGATGGCAAATAGGAGACGGAGAATTCCAAACCAGGCTTGCAGGAGCCAGGAACCTGTGGTAAGCATTGATTGGAAGGGTCCAGAGAGCTGCCCCCGTCATCTGAACTCGGGCACACACACACTGACAGGTGCTTGGAGATAATACTGCTCATTGTTCACAAGTAGCCCAGGGCTCCCACAGCCAGCTGTGGCCTATGCGGTGAGGGGGCTGAGAGCTCTGCTAGGGGTCCATGTGGCAAATAAACAAGCTGTGGCCTGGGACCAGGCAGTCTGAAGTCCAGTCTCTGCTCCAGGCAGGGCTAGAAAAACACTTGACAGGAGAAACCTGAGAAGATGCAAGCTCAAGACAGATCCTCGCACTCCTTCAATCTGTGAGGCTGTGATTTGGAGGCAGCTCGTGTTTCTGAATCTTGAGCTTCTCACTAAATTGGAGGCTGTGTGAGGCCCATCATTTCTTCAGTTTGGATTCTGTGAGTTCAGAGGAGGCCAAGGATAGCTTCTCCAAAGAGGGATGGTGTGCTCTGAGCACTCTGCCCCTCAATCCATCAGCCTGGCTGGTCTCCTAGGGGAGGAAACCTGCCAAGAGCCCCTACCCTGCACTGGGAAAGCCCCAAATACACAGCATCTCTTTTTATGCTTACGGAGATCCTGCATCACTACCCTCAGGTCGCAGAGGGGTGGACTGATTTCATAAGAGTGGAAATTATCCGACAGTCACCAGAGCATAAGCAAGACAGCCAGAGTGAGGGGCCCTCCCACCATGGAGCCAGCTCCCCTCATCCTTTAGGACGCAGCCAGACACCACCTTCCCAGAGCAGTGCTGTTCTCAGCTTGGAAGTGCCCTCCAAACCAGCCAGCACTGATGGAAAGCACAGCCCCTTGGCTTGCACTTCTTCAGCTGACCATGTTTTAGGACCCTTAAGTATTGTTTTCTTCAGCGCAGAAAATAGTGCTCTAGAAAATGAGATTTACCTAATGCCACTGGCTGCCAGCTGCCCTCCCTCTCCAAAAGGCAGAATGCAGTGTAAGACTTGGGCTCCTGCACCACGGGTCATTTTTAATTGATTTCCTTCTGCAGAGGCCTTCAGAGGAAGTAGCTTTTCCATCTCAACAGGGCTGCCTGGCTTGCTGGGTCCAAACAGCCACAGGGAAAAGCAGGTCCCAGGAAAGCAGAGAGGAGCCAGTACCTGGGGCCTCATTCCTCATAGCCTCTGCGGCATAGCTTGCGAGGGCAGGCCTGGGAGTCAGCAGCAGAGCTCAGGTGCCCACCCCTGCTCGGACTCCCTATGGCTCTGCCACCCCAGCTGGTGTCCCGGCTGCAGGACTGCATTTGGGATGGGGCACTGAGCAGAGGAAAGGGCATGGGCTTGCAACAGCGCAGACTGGAGCGCAACCCTCTTCCCACCTGTTCACTCTGTGACCAGAGGCAAGTCACTTGAGTGTCCCCAGGCCTTGATTTTTGATACCGAATGTTGATCTCCTATATCGCAGTGTTAGTCAGAATTTGGGAGAATTGATTTGAGCCACTTGTCACATGATTGGTGCTCAAAAAATTACAGGTATTATGATACTTATGGGGGCAATTGGAATGTTTTCAAATGGACAATGGTGAGGGATGCACAACTCTGTGAATAAGCACAAATCATTGAGCGGTACACTTTCAATGGATAAAGTGCCCGGTGTGTAGACCAAATCTCAACAAAGTTGTTATTAAAAAGTATGGCTATTAAAGGAAGTTATCATGATAAAGATCACACAAGATAGCTTTTATGAAGACACTTTGTGAAGGTATAAAACGCAAGATAAATATGAGATCTGGGCATTATATTCACCTGTCGACCTGTATTCTTAAAAAACACTTCACTGAAGCTAATATCAGGGTGTCTGCGTCTCCACTGCATCCTCGCCTCAGTTGTGTCAGAGCTGTTTTCTTCAATTTGGTGCCCCCATGCTACCAGCGTGTGGCCCAGAGCAGGTGCCGAGGACCCCACACCCAGGGAAGCAGGGGCTTGCGGGCCCAAGGCAGCGTGGTCACCATGCTCCCTCCTTTGGCCCTCCGTGACCTGCCAAGACTCTAGGCGCAGCATGGCACTGCCCGGACCCTTCCACCAAGTGCTGGGAATCGTTCTAACACTCCTCCAGATTTGCTCTAAGGGTGGGTGTATGGTTTTTCTCCAATGCTCCTCATAGAAAATTCTGAATATATTTGTATTAAGATTAAAGTATCTATCAGGTTCTTTACCACTGGGGTAAGGTGGCTCATGCCTGTAATCCTAGCACTTTGAGAGGCTAAGCTGAGCAGATCACTTGAGGTCAGGAGTTCGAGACCAGCCTGGCTGACATGGTGAAACCCCGTCTCTACTAAAAATACAAAAACAAGCCGGGTATAGTGATGCATGCCTGTAATCCCAGCTACTCTGGAGGCTGAGGCAGGAGAATAACCTGAACTCAGGAGGCGGAGGTTGCAGTTAGACAAGATCATGCCACTGCACTCCAGCCTGGTCGATAGAGTGAAACTCTGACTCAAACCAAACAAAAAAAACAAAGATTCTTTACCATTTTTCTGCTATTCATTTCAAGTCTGAAAGACCTGGTTTCTGGCTGGGCGTACTTCTAATATGCTGTGCCCTTGGGCAAGTCACCCTGTCTGTCCCTGAGTCTCCCTCCTGGTCAGTAAAGGAGGCAACTGCTGCTTACAGTCACAGCCAGGAGCCAGTGAGTGACCTAAGTGGGCCCAGGCAGGGCACATGCTGGGGCTCCAACAGGGCTTACTCTCTCCTGCTTTCTGAATTGTAATTGAAAATCAACTGTTTTGAAGTTTCTCTGCCTTAGGTGACTGAGAACCAGAGTGATTCCTTGCTTTTCCAAAGGGGCACACTCAAAACCTGCTTCTACAGCAACTGCCTGGGCGCAGGAACTCGGTTTGGGCCCAGCAGCACCTGCAGAGGCAGCTCTGACTGTTCCACATTTCCTTAAACGAAAAGCTGGTGCATTTACAGAACCTCAGCTCCTCAGTTCCTCTTAGGTTCTTCCGGAGCACCTGGCTGAACTCAAGGAGAGAGGTCAGGAATGGCAGCGCGATGCTCACAGTGCCTGCTTCTGCTCCCATCACACCTGCCGCAGATGTGGCCACATCCCACACCTGCCCCTGACAGTCTCTGAAGGTGCAGGTACTACAACTGGGAGGCCACCCTGCCAAGCAGGCAGGACCCTGGTGGCCCCCATCACACTCGTGTCATTTGGATCTTGCACGGCAGCTAGAGGACACCAGCCCCTCCTGTGAAACACAGGCTGATGGAACCACTCAGCTGGCGTCTCCTGAGGCCCTGCAGTCTCACCACACCATGCAACTCCTCCAGCTAATGTGCGAGGGCAGGCAGTCATAACATCATGGCACTAACAGGGTTGCTGCCCAGGGCCAGCTCTCAGGGCAGAAACTTGGGACAAATCACCCTGGAGTGGGCTTGGCAGTATGCAGAGAGCAGCTGTCATCTTGCAGGCCCTAAGCTCAGTGCACGGGGACATAAAATGAATCAGAAACAAGCCCTTATCTGTCCAGGAGCTTTAGAAGCCCATGAGAGAGATGGCTAACAGAGAGTCAGACTTAGTTTGTGTAAGCTGTGGTAAGCACTGTGATACAGAACCTTTAGCACGTTATAGGTGTACAGAAAGGAACAAAGCGATCCTGTCTGAGAGGCTTCAGGACGAGCTGGAAAGAAGTTAGAAGACATGCAGTAGGGGAGCTGGCAGGTAGAGAGCTGCGGTGGAGAAGGACCATCCCAGAGGCAGGGAGCACGACTTGCTAAGAGGCAGGTGTACTAGCCTGTGCAGGCTAGCCAGGGACCCTGGATGATCATCTGAGTGGCAGAGGGACCTGGGGAGGAACATGGCTGAGAGGTAAGCAGGGGTCAGATGAGAAAGGGCTATGGCTGCATTCAGGCGCACACTTGCCCTCTGCTGCCACATCTGGGAGTGCACACACCTGCTCCCACCCCACCACCCCCATCTGGTGCATCCAGAAGCACACACACCTGCCCCCCACTGCCACATCTGGGAATGTGCACACCTCAGCTCCCGCCCCCACATCCAGGAACGTGCACACCTGTCCCCACTCCCCCCTCCCCCCAGGTGCCAGATCCAGGAGCCTGCACACTTCACCCATCCCCGCCGCATCTAGGAGCGAGCGCACCTGCCCCTCCCTGCTTTTGTGGATGGTTAAACAGATGAGTAGGGAAGCCCACATGGAAATAAACCTCAAAGGCTATTGTTCAAAAGACAAGAAATCAAGCAAGGTAGCACTGAAAAGAAACAACAGAAGAAAGTAAGGAACATAAACTGTAGCTGGTGAGAATATGCACTGTTTGAAGCAATCATATATGTGAACTCATTTATTTTCATTTCCTTCCAAGGTTAATCCTTGAAATGGGTTTTATACTCACAAAGCAGATGAGAAAACCAAAGCTCCAGCAATGAAGCGACTGCCAGGAGTCAGGTCTACGTGGACACACACAACCTATCATTCCCCGAGGCCTCTGGAGAGGCCTGGCTGGCAGTGAGAGTGGGGCAGCCTCCACAGGAGAGCAGGTAAGGCATGGCTTCATTCCCCATTCCAGGCAAGACACTTTAGCCCAGGACCCAGATCTCAGGTTCCCAAAGAAAAGTGCATCTTCCTGACTTCCTCACACTGAGGCAGGCGAGAAGGGAAGGACGGGTCCAAATCCACCCTGCGGACACCAGACAGGGTTGGGACATGAAGCTCAGGCCCAGATTGCTGAAGGCAGAGAGAAAAAGAACCTCTCTGGCCACTTTTTCCTGATATGTCACTAAAGCAAGCAAGAGAAATTCACAGGAGTGTTTTTGGCACCTGGATTTCCGAAACACCGTGGCAGCCTCCCTCATCAGGCTCATCAGAACATCAGAAACCACAGAACCCGCAGAGTCACACCCTATAACAGCCTTTGTAGGATAGCTACAGATGGGCCAGACTGGTAAGCCAGCTAAAACACAGCGTGCGGGTCCTGGGATGCCGACCGTTCTGGAGGTGAATGAAAATCTACTGAAGCCTGGGTCATCTAGCCTCCGTGGAAATAAACATAATCACCTCCCCTTAAGTGAAGCTGAACTGATAAAAGATGACCACGTTTCATCAATATTTTTCAACAAATCTTTCCGTGCTAGGATTTCTCTTCCTTCCACAGGATGCCTGCCTACCTCAGTGTGGCCCCATGACAACACGCCATGAGGGTCCAGGACACATGTAAAACGCCATGTCAGGGGTTTCTTCTGGTGCCTCACCTTAGCCCATGGGAGCTGCACGGGCCTCTGACAACATCTCCCTGCCTCTGTGGCCGGCACTGCTCACATTGGTGTCCCCCCCCACACTCACGTTTCACACAACACTTCCAAGTTTCAGCCCCACCTCCCCCTGGCTAACCTCCTCTCAGCCCCACCTCCCCCTGGCTAACCTCCTCTCAGCCCCACCTCCACCTGGCTAACCTCCTCTCAGCCCCACCTCCACCTGGCTAACCTCCTCTCAGCCCCACCTCCCCCTGGCTAACCTCCTCTCAGCCCCACCTCCACCTGGCTAACCTCCTCTCCGCCCCACCTCCACCTGGCTAACCTCCTTTCAGCCCCACTTCCACCTGGCTAACCTCTTCTCAATCCCACCCCACCTGGCTAACCTCCTCTCAGCCCCACCTCCACCTGCCTAACCTCCTCTCAGCCCCACTTCCACCTGGTGAAACTCCCCATCTGCTGCCTCCTTCTCTTCCTGGGCTTCTAGTGGCTTCCCTAATAAAGCTCGTCTGAGGAGGCCAGCTTTCCACATGTGCAGAGAGTCCTCGGAAGAGCAGAGACAGAAGGTCTGTCTGTGTTCACCTTTCCAGCACCTGACTCAATGCCTCAGATGTAGCAGGTGTTGAAGGAAAGGCTGGTGGAACTAAGAAGCATCCAAAAGCCTCTCGAGAGAACGACTCAGTAGAGAGCTGCCTGGTTTTAAGGCAGTGAAATGTCCCCATTTTGTTAAAATGCCTCAATCATACTGAATCAGTAGCCATTAGTTTAAAAATGCTATTAAATCTAATTACATATTTCATCAATTCTAAGTGAAATCTCATTTTCCCTAGATTAAATGGGTGAATGCAAATAGGAAATGGAAATCCTCAAATGTGCCTTGCAAACAATCAAAAAGGTCCATGCCAAGCACAGGGAGGGGCATGGCCAGGGCCCCACAGACCTTCTTGTCCCAGCCCCTAGAGCTCAGGGTGAACTCCAGGGTATGGGATCACAGAAACCCAGATTTTCATCCAAGCTCTGCCTGTGTGTCAGTGACATCCTGGACAAATCAGTCAGCCTCTTGAAGCGTTTTCTTGCTCTGAAGGTAAACGATAATAATGACAACCTGAGAGTGTCATAATGAGGCTGAAAAGCCACAGGCCAAGCTCTGGGCACAGAGGACACACCTACTGGGGAGCCATGGTACCTGGCATCGCTGCCTCCCATGGACAACAGGAGCCCTGCCCCTGACCCGGCCACATGGAGCCGAAGAAAACAGAGGTCACAGAAAATGCCAGATCCTCCTTAGGAAGGCATTGGAAGCCCCTAACTCCCTGGGCCCATGAACCTCACCTGCTTCTCACCCACCTGCACCCCGGGACCACAGAACTGCATCCTGCTTGGAAACCATCAACACAGCATCACGCTGCCAGGCCCTGGCACAATCCTGTTCCAGCCACCAGGAGGCCCTGCCTTCAACTCTTAGCCCAGGAACCTACTGGTTCTTCAGGGGTAAGCTCCAAACACTGCTTGGTAAGCCACCTCGACTCCTCCCCACTCCCACCCCCGGGAACCAAGCCCTCACTGCGCCCATCAGTCTGCACTCACATTTTCAACCATCATCAGCCACTCATGATGACACTGGTTTCTTTGGATGCCTACTCTGTCCGCCTCCTTCACTACTGGACCATGAATCCTACAGAGGGAGGGAATTATGTCTTACTCACCTTTTACAGACCTAGAACTCAAGGGCTCATCAAATGTTTGCTGAATGAGTTACTGGAAACTGCCTTAGATCACCTGAACGACTTTCATTAGCAGAGGGGTCCATGGGGTGGGGACGTCTCCCACTTTTCCTCCAACCTTTTCTCCATGATGTGGGAAAAAATGCCCCATTACAGAGCATCAGGCAGCAGCACTGGAGGCTAAAACTCTAACAGAAACATCGTCTTTTGCCTAGGAAAAGGGGTGGAGTTTTTGTAGGCTGCAGAGTTGCATGTGGAGGTAGGAGAATCTAAGAGGGGAGAGGGCTAGAGAAGTGGACCCTTTAATTCTGCATAGAAACCTGCAGAAATCTCAGATTGATCCCTGAGCAAGACAGACCCAACTCAACAGTACAAAGCCATAGATGCCGGGTGCAATGGCACCCATCTGTAATTCCAGCACTTTGGGAGGCTGAGGCAGGCGGATTGCTTGAGACCAGGAGTTCAAGATCAGCCTGGGTAACATGGAGAAACCCCATCTTTACTAAAAATACAAAAATTAGCTGGATGTGGTAGTGCATGCCTGTAATCCCAGCTACTCCGGAGGCTGAGGTGGGAGGATCACTTGAACCTGGGAAGCAGAGGTTGCAGTGAGCTGAGATCGCACCATTGCACTCCAGCCTGGGTGACAAAGCAAGACTCTGTCTTTAAAAAAAAAAAAGGAAAGCCTTGGAAAACAGAACTGGGGTTTGACTCCCCAAAACACACACATTTCAGATTTACCTCTCCTCAGCAGCATGGGAAAGCTGTGAAATGAGATTTGAACCACACACGTGTCAGCCTGACTCCCCGAGAGGCACACCAGGGGACAGACCCAGTGGTGTGCTACAGCTGGCTGGTCACAGAAGGGAAATATTTGCACTACAAAAATCAGCAAATACTATAATCCAGGGCTGGTTGTGAAAAATTTACCAAGTCACAGTGGAGAGACCCAGACCAATGCAGCAGAGACTTGGGAAAGTGAGCTTCAGGAGTTGAGGTGTGAACTCCCATCCCAATAGGGCCAAGCAGAACTTAAGGTCTGAACCTAACTGGACTGAGAACCTGCCAAGACAAATCATCACTATTCTCTAGAGGCTCCCAAAAGAACACACAGTCTGCAAAAAACAACACCCACAAAGCCCAAGACACAGTGGGAAGCTGACAAACAGAAAAATGGGATTGATTCAGAAGAACATGGCTGCCCGCCCCACGATCACCCAAATGCTGGAGCCACTATAACCAGACTCCTGTGGTTAAAAAGACATTCAAAATGAGTGTTCTAAAAACAGACACTTACAACAAAGAAATAGAAAATATAAAAGAGAAGCAAGTGGAAATTTTACAAATTAAAAATACAATGAATTTAAAAAACAAAACAAAATTAAAACCACCTCCCAAACAGCCTGAACCCAGGAGGCAGAGGTCGCAGTGAGCTGAGATCGCGCCACTGCACTCCAGCCTGGGTGACAGAGCGAGACTCTGTCTCGGAGAAAAACAAAGACACCTCCTGGACGAGCTCAACAGTAGAATGGAAGTAACAGGGGAGGGTAAGTTAACCTGAAGATTGACAAGTCATGAAAGAAAATATTGAGAAACGGAACTACATCAAATTTAAAACTTTTGATCTTCAAAAGCAAATCACGACTGGGAAAAAAAAATCACTACTCATAGATTAGACAAAAGATTTGTATCTAAGACTACATAAAGAATTCTCAAAACCCAGCAATAAGAACTCAAACAACCTAATGAAAAATTGGCAAAATATTTAAATAGACATTTCAAAAAGAACATTTCAAATAATCCGTAAATACATGAGACAATGCTCAGCATCCACAGTCATGGGGGAAGTGTAAATGGGAAACGCCCATATTCCAACAGCCACAATGAAATAGACTGACCACATCAAATATGGGCAGTGAATGGTGTGGAGGATGGAGAACTCTCACACACTGCTGACGGGAACATGCAAGGCAGTCTGCTATTTTTTCTTCCCTTTTTTTTTTTTGAGAAAGAGTCTCATTCTGTTACTCAGGCTGCGATGTGGCAGCACAGCCATAGCTCACTGCAGCCTAGAACTCCCAGACTCAAGCAATCCTTCCACTTTAACCTCCCGAGTAGCTGGGACTACAAGTGTGCACCACCACACCCAGCTGATGTTTTTTATTTTTAGTAGACATGAGGTCTCATTATGTTGGCCAGGCTCCTTTCAAACTCCTGGGCTCAAGCGAACTGCCTGCCTCCTCCTCCCAAAGTGTTGGGATTACAGGTGTGAGCCACTGCATCTGGTCTTGTCTGGTAGTTTCTTAGTTATCTGAAGACCTATCATATAAGCCGAAATCCTACTCTCAGATATTCACCAAAAGCAATGCGAATATGTCTACGCAGAGGTTTGTTTAGGAATGGTTATGGCAGCTTTCATAACAACAGCCAAAAATCTGGAAACAACCCAAATGCCCATCAGTAGGTTAACAGATACATCAATAATAGAATATTTTTAGAATGAAATACTCAACTATAAAAAGGAACAAACTATTGTTGCAGGCCAACCATGTGGGTGAATCTCCAAACCACTGTGCCGAGTGACGTCGTCAGACAAATGCAAGTCCCCACTGTGTGATCCCGTTTACATAAAATCCTAGAACATACGGGCTCAACTATAGCAGGAGGCCAGGGGCTGCTGTGGGACAGACTGCAGAAGGGCACAAAGAACTTTTTGGGGTGAAAGAAACATTTGTTATACTCAATGTGCCGAAAATTCCCTGGGTGTAGGCATCTATCAAAGCTGATCAAATTTTACACTTTAAATGTGTACAGTTTACTGTTCCACAATAATCCTTCTACAAAGTCGTACCAAGAGACACGCCCCTTGTAAACGTCTTTCCACCAAAACTGTCTGGCTCTAAACCACTTGAGAAGTGTGGCTTCTAACGTCAGAAACACTTGGGTGTGGTCCGGGCATGGTGGCTCACACCTGTAATCCCAGCACTTTGGGAGGCCCAGGTGGGCGGATCACCTGAGGTCGGGAATTCGAGACCAGCCTGACCAACATGGCAAAACCCTATCTCTACCAAAAATGCCAAAAATAAAAAAATTAGCTAGGCATGGTGGTGCATGCCTGTAATCCCAGCTACTCAGGAGGCTGAGGCTGCAGAATCACTTGAATCCAGGAGGCAGAGGTTGCAGTGAGCTGAGATTGTGCCATTGCACTCTAGCCTGGGTGACAAAGTGAGACTCTGTCTTGAATGAATGAATGAATGAATGAATGAATGAATGAATGAATCACACATACACACACCTGGGTTCGAATCTTAGGTCTGGCAAGAGACTGAGGTTCCTTGACCTCAAGGTCTTTGTGTTCAATGGAAAAGCCCACAGCATCCACCAACCTCCGGGCTTCTGTTGGTACTGAGTAAGTGTGTGGCTGGGAGATCTGTCCCAGCCCTGGAGGTGACCCGTTCTCTACACCATCTCCATGCTTTTGTGGCGGCCACAGTGTCCTGCCCTCTCTCCACTACTACAAGCCCTCTCTCCACTACTACAAGTTCTCCACCGCACAGTCTATTTATAGTGTTCTCCGGGTCCTGTCTCATTCTTTTGTGGGTGCATTTTTATCTCTAGGAAACCACAGGCATCTGGAGAGGAAGAATGCATCACACTCCGTTGATTCTCCACCATTCCTATGATAACACCTTGCGAGCAGCAAACCCTTTGGTGTTGCGTGCGTGGGTGCAGAGGGTGCCCAGGAGGATGCCCCACACACCCATGGCAATCCCATCTTGTGGAAAACCTATGACTAGCAAATTCTTAATGAATTAGGGAATCATTAGCTCTATTTGTTTAAAATAAAGAAGCCATTCTCTTAAAAATAAACAAGCTTCTAAATTTTAGGTTTTATACACTTTTCTGGCACTTCCCTGAGAAAGTCACACAGGTAGGAACCATGCCCGTCACATTTCAAACGAGGATACCTCTGAAGTCTTACAAAGTACAGCACAGAGTGGATGATCAATGCATGAATCTACTGTAAGCTTGGAGTCACCAGGAGAATATATAAAGGCTGATACGTGTGAGTGGAGACAAGATGCCTCGAAATGACTTTGGTGCAATGCTGTTCTCAAACACAGCCCGGTCCCAGGCTTACACTTAAAATCAACTTCCTTGTGCTTTGAGCAGCCTCTGTTCTTGGCTTTGGTTTTCTCTCTGCAGAGTCACCATGCTGCCTGCTTCTTCCTCCTGAGCTACAGGGTTCCACGGTCTTCCAGAAGAACAGCACTGTCCCCTTCAGAAACCATGCTTCTGCACACACCCTGCTACTTCAAGAACCATGGCGCCATGCACCTGATGCATAGGTGTGTGGGGAGTGGACTCATGTCCCCTGGCTGGTCACCCAACAAGCCTGTGCAGCACTGGCCCGGTTTTCAGGGAAGGCCCAGCAGAGCAGGCTGAGCTGGGATGGACCTCTGGGGTCTTCCCTCTCCACCTTTCCATCCTTGTCTCCAGCCCAGCCCTCTCTGCCTCAGACCCTTCGATGTCCTGTAAAATAGGGTAAGCACCAGCTTGCAGGTGCGATCCTCAGGAGCTGCACCTGCCACACAGGCCATCGGTGTACATGTTTGGCTCTCTGTGCGTGAATTCTACTGTTTCTCTGCACTTCTCTGTCATGCACGGGTAATTTAAAGAAAACATTTAGCATCGTGAATGGCATACGCTAGGGGCTGGGGAAGCATAACTTCACTTCTCTTATTTCTGGGATCTCCCAGATGCCTAAGAGGTGATAGCTGAGAAGGTGACACCCAGGAAGAGCTGTGCCCCTTAAGCCTCCTACATGCTATCTTAACACGCTTTTATTCTCCATCCCAACTCCTGGGACGGGAAGGCTTATGGTGTGGGGCCGTGGCGCTGTGCCAACCAGGAGTTGATATGTAACGTGAACAAAGCACAGCCAAGGTGAGCGGCAGGAAGGCCAGCCCACTCACACAACACGGATCTCACTGGTCAACTTCGCACTCAGATCATGGGGAAGACAAGGGGGTTAATGACTAGAGCCAGGCCTTGGAAATGGACTTCTGTTCTGCTTTCCAAGCAGCAATGCTAGGCAGGTGTCAGACAGGAGATAGTCACACTCCTCTTTTTCCAACCCTAGATACTAAACAGACACTATGGTACCAGCAGCAGGTTAATATTCAAAGGTAAGCTCAATCCTTCCGACCCTTCAAATACCATAAGGAGAATCCCCCTGTTTAGCCCCATGGAGGAGGGAACTTATTTTGCAAAGAGATTTCATTTTCAACCAATCCTAGTGACTGGCCTTGCAGAGCTGGCACTCCCTTAGAGACCCAGCCCAATTCCACTGCTGTCTTACAGATAAGACCCTCCGAGGAGAGGCTCAGACGGGGAAGGAGGCGCAAATGGGGCCACCCAAAGGTTCTCATGAGGATGAAACCACAATGACAGCAACACAGCTGAGTGCTCAGTGTTGACGCCTACATCAGCTTGCTGACTCTGCACCCAGAGGTGCCCCCTTTTACAGGTGTGGAAACAGGCACACGCAGGGCACCCACCCTGCTGGAATCAGACCTCAGGCCATGGGGCCTATTCCCTGTCTGCCCAGGAAGCAAGCCAGAGGCCCTGGCTCTTGTCCTCCCACCTCCCAAACTGCCCCAAAGGGGTGAGGAAAAGAGCTTCTAGATGATTCTAATCCCACCTCTATAACCACAAGCTGTGAGATCCTCAGGAACCACTTCAACCTCCTGAGTCTCAGTTTGCTCCTCTGTAAAATAGGGATACTTGCCAAAGATAACTGCCATTCACTGAACACCAGCTGCGCTAGAGCCGAGTTTACCTGTAATCCTCGCCGCCACCTCAGGGACCAGATCCTGACATCCCCGCCTCGCAGAGGAGGAAACGGAGGTTAACAATGCGGCAAATATTTATGACAGTTTCCACAAGGCTTCACTAGGGGAATCACCCACAACCATAGCCCTAGAAAGGAGGATGAATGCCCTTCCACGGGGGCTGGCATGCACCTTAAGGCAGGTGCCCACTGGAGCCCTGTCTGTGGTGGCAGGAAGTTTACAGTTGAGAGGAACCTTGAGGACCGCCTAGTCCAAACCTCTCACTGTACGAAAAGCCAAGCCCCGAGGTCACACAAAGCGCTGGGCCTGAGCCTCTGGGCCCTGCAGTCTGAAAAGTGCTTTTGTCTCTCGAACCACAGGGCTGGTCCGGTCTGCAGAGCTGCATGCTGTCCGCCTTGGCGGAGGTGGACGGCGGACCAGTGCGGATCTCCACAGTTTGTCAGCCCATCCCGGTCAGTCTGAGTCTGCGACCGTCATCTCTCATCACAGCGTCATTAGGATTACAAGCGCCATGCGGGAGAAGAGGAAGGGAAACACGAATGAAGCGATAAGAAATTAAGCCCATTGTACCCGGAAAAGATGACTCTGATTTATTGCTCTATAGCAGCTGATGATGGCCTGTCAGGGAAATTCTGTGTTGAAAATAAAGAATAAAAATCACCCAGAGTTGTTTTGCCACACATCCAAATTAGAAAATGCTACTCTCCAGATGATTTATGCTTCAATTTTCCCCTTATTCACAGAGAATTTGTCAAGCATTACAAGAGCACCTAAGAGCAACCATACAATTCAAAAGGAGACAGAGGTCGCAGAAGTGCAGGTGTGCAGCTGGGGGCTGGGGGCTGGCCCAAAGGCAGGGCTCTGGTGCTGGGAAGCACTGACTTTACAGGGAGGAACAAGGAGAAACCAGCCAGGCAGGCCCCTCGGGGAGCCCCCAGAGCCGCTTCCCTGTGAAGCCGAGGAAATCCCGCGCCACAGGGTGTTGCTCAGGGCAGCCAGCATGGGAGAACGTCCCCACCTCACGGATGTCAGGCTTGGCCACAGGTCCTGAGCAGAGTAACATATGCCACACTGGATCAGAAGCACGCTGGAACACTGTGTAGTAGGGCCTCATTTTTTCTCATGTCATAAGTACAAGATCATGTTGGCTGACATCACTCTTGGGATGGAAATGACATGTAGAGACGGGGTATGGTGGCTCACGCCTGTAATCCCAACAC